>NC_060123.1:639420344-640696178 GCF_021461395.2 Schistocerca americana
TGCTCTAGAAGGTGTAAGTCAACTACCCTGGCCAGCAAGATCTCCGGATCTGTCCCCCATTGAGCATGTTTGGGACTGGATGAAGCGTCGTCTCACGCGGTCTGCACGTCCAGCACGAACGCTGGTCCAACTGAGGCGCCAGGTGGAAATGGCATGGCAAGCCGTTCCACAGGACTACATCCAGCATCTCTACGATCGTCTCCATGGGAGAATAGCAGCCTGCATTGCTGCGAAAGGTGGATATACACTGTACTAGTGCCGACATTGTGCATGCTCTGTTGCCTGTGTCTATGTGCCTGTGGTTCTGTCAGTGTGATCATGCGATGTATCTAACCCCAGGAATGTGTCAGTAAAGTTTCCCCTTCCTGGGACAATGAATTCACGGTGTTCTTATTTCAATTTCCAGGAGTGTATATATGAGAGAGGAACGGAACAAATGGACGATGGATCAAACCCAACATGAATTTACGCCGAAGGGAGCTTTAAAACTACCTACAATCAAATAAATGTGTCAGGGGATAACACAGTCGTGGTCTAGAGTGAGAGAAGACATTATTCGTAAACCTTTCAAGAAGTGTGGCGTAAGTAACAATTTTGATGGCATCTTATATATGAAGAGAACAACAATAACTACGGCGAAGAAAACTAAAGTTAAGATGACAGTTTTCAGGGATTTTAAAGGTCAATTCGGTTTTATAAACTAAGCATTTTTTGTTATGGCTTTGCAGTTTAATAACAAAAACGGTAAAAACGCTATTTTTAAAAAAATGATTAATAATTAAGGTGCGTCTTATAGTCCGTAAAATGCGGTATATCTTTGACTCTGCTACGAAGGGGTTTCACTTTTGCTTTCCGATGGCACTGCTAACTGCACTAAGTTTCGTGGTCTGATGCAAACTTCACCCGCCTCCGTAGCCGAGGTCGCTAGCGCACGCCTTTGCTGTGGCGCACGACTCGGAGGTAAGCCGGCTCGTATCCTGATGATGGATGATACATCCACTACGAATATTTGGGCAGAGGAGGATATTGTTTGGATGGAAGGAGTATATAGAGGGTCTATACAAGGGCGATGTACTGGAGGGCAATCGTATGGAAATGGAAGAGGACGTAGATGAAGATGAATTCGGATATACGATACTGCGTGACGAGTTTGACAGAGCACTGAAAGACCTAAGTCGAAACAAGGCCCCAGGAGTAGACAACATTCCATTAGAACTACTAATAGCCTTGGGAGAGCTAGTCCTGACAAAACTCTACCATCTGGTGAACAAGACGAATGAGACAGGAGAAATACCCTCAGACTTCAAGAAGAATATAATAATTCCAATCCCAAAGAAAGCAGGTGTTGACAGGTGTGAAAATTACCGAACTATCAGTTTAATAAGTCATGGCTGCAAAATACTAACACGAATTCCTTACAGCGAATGGGAAAACTGATAGAAGCCGACCTTGGGGAAACTCGGTTTGGATTCCGGAGAAATACTGGAACACGTGAGGCAATACTGACCCCACGGCGTATCTTAGAAGATAGATTAAGGAAAGGCAAACCTACGTTGCTAGGATTTGTAGACTTAGAGAAAGCTTTGACAATGTTAATTGGAAGATTCTCTTCCAAATTTTGAAGGTGGCGGGGGTAAAATACAGGCAACGAAAGGCTATTTACAATTTGTACAGAAAGCAGATGACAGTTATAAGAGTCGAGGGGCATGAAAGGGAAGCAGTGGTTGGGAAGGCATTGAGACGGGGTTGTAGCCTATCATCGATGTTATTCAATCTGTATATTAAGCAAACAGTAAAGGAAACAAAAGAAAAATCTGGAGTAGGAATTAAAATCCGTGGAGAACAAATAAAAACGTTGAAGTTTACCGATGACTTTGTAATTCTGTCGGAAACAGCAAAGGACTTGGAAGAGCGGTTGAACGGAATGGACAGTGTCTTGAAAGGAGGATATAAGATGAACATCAACAAAAGCAAAGCGACGATAATGGAATGTAGTCGAATTAAAACAGGTGATGCTGAGGGAATTAGATTAGGAAATGAGACATTTAAAGTAGTACATGAGTATTGCTGTTTGGGGAGCAAAAATAATTGATGATGGTCGAAGTAGAGAGGATATAAAATTTAGACTGGCACCGGCAAGGAAAGCGTTTCTGAAGAGCGGAAATTTGTTAACATCGTGTATAGATTTAAGTGTCAGGAAGTCGTTTCTGAAAGTACTTGTATACAATGTAACCATGTATGGAAGTAAAACATGGACGCTAAACAGTTTGGACAAAAAGAGAATAGAAGCTTTCGAAATGTGGTGCTACAGAAGAATGCTGAAGATTAGATGGGTAGATCACATAACTAATGAGGAGGTGCTGAATAGGATTGGGTGGAAGAGAAGTTTGTGGCACAACTTGACTAGAAGAAGGGATCGGTTGGTAGGACATGTTCTGAGGCATCAAGGAATCACCAATTTAATACTGGAGGGCAGTGTGGAGAGTAAAAATCGTAGAGGAAGACCAAGAGATGAATGCAGTAAGCAGATTCAGAAGGATGTAGGTTGCAGTAGTTACTCGGAGATGAAGAAGCTTGCACAGGATAGGGTCGCATGGAGAGCTGCATCAAACCAGTCTCTTGACTGAGGACCACAACAACAACAACAACAACATTTGGGCAGCAAGGGGCGAGAGGTAGTAGCGTGAAGTTCCTAATCACCAGTGTTTTCGCAACTGTCCTGGATTAAATACGAAACCTCCCCGCAGTGTCTCATAAAGTGATGGGATGTGATACAGTTGATGGTGATCCGTCCGTTGGATAAGGTCCTTATGTTCGGCGGCCTCGTTTCATGCTAATCGAGTGTAGGTGGTTGTGGGGGCGGTACCCGGTTTTACCGCCTACCTCCTCTTCAATCATAACGACCCACATCCAAGTCTACACAGTACTGTACAAGCGCTGATCATAGTCATCCACGCGACACAAATACACGCTTGACGCTTCTTAACTGGTCGGAGGAAGGCAGTGGCAAACCACCACGACCTTGCCTATAAACGTGACGCTGGATTCGTATAGCTGCTTCCCTGCGATCATTTTTTGTGTATGGGGTTACTTTGACTTGAGTGAGCTGCCTTCGGGAGCAGCTGAAGAAATTATGGCTGAGATCTTCTTCGACGTCGCGTTCATTGTAGGAAAATGGAACCCTTCGAGTCGATATAGGAGATGGCTGTACCACCCGCGATTAAATCCAAGGGACGATACTGTTTGTGCTACAATTATGTTTTTCATGCTTAGGATATTTTGACAGGTGAGTGACCAGTGCTACATAATCCCTTTCATTACTATCAATGACAGGCGTACTTGTCATTATACTGAATTCGATTTGGGCCCATAGAAGGTCGTTGGTGGTACGTTGTAGTGTTCCGTGTCCTTAGCCCGTACGTCAACTTCATCATTGCCCTTCATTCCTGTCCGATGTCACCAAGAAAGCGTTGATGGTTTCAAAAAACGTGGTGCGTATGAGAGTGTCTGAAGCAACTGAAGAATAGTAAGGCATCTGGAGAAGATGGTATAGCAGCCGAGATGATAAAGTGGGGAGGCAACAAAGCAATAGACAACTTGACCAACATAATTCACCAGGTCTGGAGAACAAAGACGTTGCCAGAATGATGGAAGAATGCAATTGTAGTACCAGTACACAAGAAGGGGGACAAGAGAGATGCTAACAACTACAGAGGAATATCGCTACTAGAAGTCGGATACAAGGTGCTGTCAAAACTATTGCTCAAGAGAGTAGAACAACAGATAGAAAGTACAGTTGGCGACTACCAAGTGGGATTCAGGAAGAGAATAGGTTGTGTAGAACAGATACTTATTCTGAAGCAACTGATAGAACATAGGGCCTCAAAAAAGAAAAAGACAGTAATAACCTTCGTGGACTTCACAAAGGCATATGACTCCATAGGCAGACAGACTCTTGTTAGGATTCTGAAGAACAGATGACTTGATGGAACTACACAAGAACTCATAAAAGAAATTCTGACAGACACAAAATCAAAGGTGAGATTCAGAGGAGCACCGTCAGAAGAATTTGAGATCAAGACTGGCGTTAAACAGGGAGATGGATTGTCACCATTGTTGTTCAATTAGCACTGGAAGAAGCGATCAGGCAGTGGAGAGCAATAAACGAGGAAATGGGAATACCAAAGACCCATGTGGGGGACAAAAAGAACAATAGGGCTCAAGTGGACTGCCTAGCCTTTGCAGATGACATAGCAATAGTAAGTGAGACGGAAGAAGACGCAAAGACACAACTCGACAACTTAAGTACGGGAGCCAGGAAGGTGGGACTGAGGATCGCCTATAACAAGGCAAAGACATTAAATACCACTGCAGACTGGGAAACACCGGAAGGCACTGTGCAAATGGTGGACAAATTTAAATACCTGGGAGAATTTATAACAGGAAGGAACAGGAGCAAGGAGGGAATAACAGAGCGGATAAAGAAGATGAGGTCAGCCTTCTGCACGACGAGAGAGATATACAATAAATAGAATATATCTACTGAGGCAAAGATAAGCCACTACAAGGCAACAGTGAGGAATGCAATATTATATGTTGCTGAGACGATGACACTAGGAAGAAATGGGGCAGAACAACTAGAGAAAGAAGAGAGAAAAATACTGAGAAAAATAGTAGGTCCCAAAAGAGGTGGAGAGAGGTGGATGCGAAGACCTAGGGAAGAACTGTACCGGAACATGAGAGCAATATCCGCGGAAATCAGACTCAAAAGGGCAATGTTTGCTGGGCATGTAGTTAGCATGAGTATGGACAGAATGACGAAGAGAGTGTGGGAAACAACAGGGAGGACAAGGAAAAAGACAGGAACCAAGTGGGTTGTCGAACTTCGGAAGGACTGGTTGGAATTGGGGATCAAGGTCGACGGAAAGGAAAATTGGAGGAACAAATATACACCGGCAAATATGCCGGAGATCAATGACAGAGAAGAATACAGGAAAAGATTAGAATGTCACCAGTGGAGCCGCCAGGAGAAACGGAAACTGAAGACCTCGGAAGAAGAGTGGGAGAGAAGAAGAGAAAGAATGAAGAGATTCTGGGAGAAGAAGAGGAAAATGCAGTCCACGAAGGGGCTACCGGTGGTCATACAGAGGCCGTAACGGAAGAAGAAGAAGAAGAAGTGTCTGTACAACAATCACCAATGCGTTCAGCACTTGAAGATGCAGCTGCAGTGGGATTATCTGATAGGAAAAATGATGGTTACCCAGGGATTAAGTGAAAGTTATTTTGAAACTCGCAGTGCTGGGTGTGAGGAAATTCTTCAATACATTCCACCTGTTGCTTTGTTTATTTCTTCGGATGAGGCCCATTTTCACTTATCAGGAACTGTACACAAACAGAATTTCCACTACTGTGCTGCAGAAAACCCTCGTGAAATTCATCAGCGACCACTGCACAGCCCTCATGTGACAGTTTGGTGCGCCTCTGCTGAATGTTTCGCGTGGGGACCGTATTTTTTTCGAAGAAGGTGACCATTCGGTAAAGGTTAATTCAAACCGTTACTGTCACATGCTAGAGCCCTCCCTCCAACCTACACTAAACCGGTTTATTGCAGATCATGAAGATCAAGAAGTGTGGCTAAAGCAAGACGGAGCAACATCCCACACCTCTCGGCGTTCTATGGAAATGTTAAGCGAGTTAGTTCCTGGTCGTCTTGTCTGTTTGCGAGAAGACATCGCGGGGCCCTCAAGATCGCCTGATTTATCGCCTTGTGGTTTTTTTCTTTCAGGACACTTAAAGGCTCTTACGTACAAACATCGTCCCACAACACTGCAAGCAGTTAAAGAGGCCATTACCCAAGAAGTGGCAGCCATTCCAAGAGAAATGACACGAAGATGTATGGAGAACTTTCGTGATAGACTTCGCCAATGTATCAACAATGGAGGACGTCATTTAGCAGGTATAATTTTTAAAACCAAATAATCCAAAAAGGCAAAGTATGTATTTTTCAAAAATAAAAGTGATTTTCCACTATCATATTTAGTTTTTCTGTGACAACCTATTAAAATGAGGAAGGATTTATTGTCGGCCCTATACTTGGATAAGCAAATGATTAACATTTTTGAAACTTCCGGGCTAATAACCCTTGGTAGATATATAAAGCATTCTCCTAACTTTTCCTCTCTGACTCTTGGAGATATCTTCAGAAGTAAAGTGGTGAGCTTTACCTCTGAAGACGTCTCCCGCAGTCGGAGAGGAAACGTTAGCAGGAAGTTTTGTACACCGACCACGGCCTATTAGCCGAGAAGTTTTAAGTGCTGTCAGTACCAGCCGTGAAAGCTTACACTGTATGATGAACATTTTTTGTTTTGGATTTCAGTGCAATCGCACGAAAAAACTGAAAGTAATGCCAGCTGTATCTTCTATAAATGAGTAACGTAGAAGTAAATATCTTCGCAGTAGTCAAGCAACTTAAACCACTTAACAAGAGCAAGTCTTCTGGTCCAAACTGTATACCAATTAGGTTCCTTTCGGAGTATGTTGATGCATTAGCTCCATTGTTCGCTCGACGGAAGATCCGTACCCAAAGACTGGAAAGTTGCACAGGTCACACCAATATTCAAGAGAGGTAGCAGGAGGGATCCACTGTATTACAAGCCCATATCATTAACGTCAACATGCAGCAGGAGTTTGGAACATACAGTATATTGTGTTCGAACATTACGAATTACCTCTAAGAGAATGGTCTACTGACACACAGTCAACACGGATTTAGAAAACATCGTTCTTGCGAAACACAGCTAGCCCTTTATTCAGACTAAGTGTGAGTGCTAGTGACAAAGAATTTCAGATTGATTCCGTATTTTTAGATTTCCAGAAGGCTTTTGACACTGTACCACACGAGCGGCTTGCAGTGAAATTGCGTGCTTATGGAATATCGTCTCAGTTATGAGTCTGGATTTGTGATTTCCTGTCAGAGAGGTCACAGTTTGTAATAACTGACAGAAAGTCATCGAGTAAAACAGAAGTGATTTCTGGCGTTCCCCAAGGTAGTGTTATAGGCCCTTTGCTGTTCCTTATCTATATAAACGATTTGGGAGAAAATCTGAGCAGCCATCTTCGGTTGTTTGCAGATGACGCTGTCGTTTATCGACTAACAAAGTCATCAGAAGATCAAAACAAACTGCAAAACGATTTAGAAAAGATATCTCCATGTTGCGAAAATTGGCAGTTCACCCTAAATAACGAAACGTGTGAGGTCATCTACATGAGTGCTAAAAGGTATTCGTTAAACTTCGGTTACACGATAAATCAGTCTAATCTAAAAGCCGTAAATTCAGCTAAATACCTGGGTATTACAATTACGAACAACTTAAATTGGAAGGAACACACAGAAAATGTTGTGGAGAAGGCTTACCAAAGACTGCGTTTTATTGGCAGGACACTTAGAAAATGTAACAGACCTACTAAGGAGACTGCCTACACTACGCTTGTCCGTCCTCTTTTAGAATACTGCTGCGTGGTGTGGGATCCTTACCAGATAGGACTGACGCAGTACATCGGAAAAGTTGAAAGAAAGGCGGCGCGTTTTGTATTATCGCGAAATATGGGGGAGAGTGTCACAGAAATGATACAGGATTTGGGCTGGACATCAGTAAAAGAAAGGCGTTTTTCGTTGCGACGTAATCTTCTCACGAAATTCCAATCACCAACTTTCTCCCCCGAACGCGAAAATATTTTGTTGACACCGACCTACATAGGGAGGAACGACCACCACGATAAAATAAGGGAAATCAGAGCTCTTACGGAAAGATATAGCCCTTTCCACCCTGAGAGGAAATCTCTTAAAATTTTATCTGATATGTACCAATTACCATACATTATTACGTGTAGAATCAGGTAAAAATACTGAAAAAATTCGCATAGTGATAGTTTGTTCAAGAAGTCACCAGCATTATCGTGCAACTCAAAATTCCAACATGTATAAAACGCAAGTAGCATTTCATGGAAGTGTCTAGACACCTTACACACCTTAAGTGAAAGATTCTCAGTCTAAAATGATACAGGAATTTCCTTAAACTAATGAAATGTAGGAAAACAGAATGCATTTATCTCGGCAACGCATGGCTTTGTCTTGTCGTTGAAGTTTTAAATGATCTGTTGTACTCTGTTGGTCACAGCATGAAATAAAACAGCTGCCAAACGGAAGCTGGGAGCTCGCACCATCGCTGCAGTCTGGAGTGACGCAGAAACGTGATGTAGCTGAAACACGAAAAATTTATAATCGAACCCGCACGATTGTGCGAGCCAGAGTGGAAAGGGATAGGCGATCAATCCTTCCGCGCGCTATACGAGGTTGGAATAATAGAGAATTGCGAAGGGGTTCGATGAACCCTCTGCCAGGCCATTAAATGTGATTTGCAGAGTATCCATGTAGATGTAGATGAAGTACAGTTTTATTCCTATCTTGATGAAATTTTGCACACTTTACCTTCAAGATAAGGGGAAGATCATTATCTGCACAAGATTTCGTCATCTGATTCGAAACATACGTAAATATATAAAGTGGAAAGATTGTTACAAAAATCTCTAAAAGTTCTTGGCCGATTTACTTCAGATTTCTAAATCCACTAATGAACACTTGGGTGGGCAGAGACTATTTATTTTTAATATACACAATGTACAAATATATACATAAAATTGTGGTGTCACCGCCAGACACCACACTTGCTGGGTGGTAGCCTTTAAATCGGCCGCGGTCCGGTAGTATACGTCGGACCCGCGTGTCGCCACTGTCAGTGATTGCAGACCGAGCGCCGCCACACGGCAGGTCTACAGAGACTTCCTAGCACTCGCCCCAGTTGTACAGCCGACTTTGCTAGCGATGGTTCACTGACAAATTGCGCTCTCATTTGCCGAGACGATTGTTAGCATAGCCTTCAGCTACGTCATTTGCTACGACCTAGCAAGGCGCCATTATCATTTGCTATTTATCTTGTGATGCATGTACCGTCAGACCGATGTTCACCAATTATGAATTAAAGTTAAGTATTCCAGTAGTTACTTACGTTTTTTGCTACTATAAATTCCCTTAACTGTTCCAGACCTCACGCCAGCCTGCGTGAGCTTAAACGCGTGCCTTTCGGCTACCCGTCACAGTGGATTGGCTGTCTTGCCAGTCCACAACGAAAATATATAAATGAGAAACGTTCTTACCAAACTTCTCGAAAAGTGCTTGACCGAATTACTTCAAATTTCTACATTCAAATGAAATAATGAAGAAAATTAATGAAACGTTAAATGCCTTAGAAATGAAACATACGTGGTAACTGAGTGTAATTCCTATCGCGACAATGAATTACAGTGGAGATAGTACCATCAGACTTCAGTAGATCGTGGGATGAGAGAAAGCTCGAGAATTTGAAAGAAACATGATTGCAAACTCTTATTATTTCATTGATTAGTTGCCGTTGTTACATATGAAATATACTTTAGATATTTTAGCCTGTGTTTCACAATTATTTTTATTATTAAAATCCACAGTGCCATACAAACGCTAAGGCTGGCCATAGATATAGTACCATCAAAAGTCAACATAATCCCTGCCCACACCTTTAGGGATCCTCCCCGATATCGGTCTCAATGTTTGGGTCCCGAAATCGTGTTCAACGTTCCCCCAGATGCGAATCCGTCGAGAATCACTCTTCAGATCAAATCGGGACTCATCTGTGACAAGGACATTGGTCCACTGTTCGACCGTCCAGGTAGCACGTTGACGACTCCAATCTAAACGCTTCCTTCTGTGAAGACGCGTCGGAGGTACACATGCAACAAGTCTCCGAGAATAAAGGCCACTCTACCGAGCCCTTCTGTACATCGTTTGCCTGCTACAACACGTCCAGAGGATGCAGCGAAGTCAGATGCCACTCGCCGTGGATTACTAAGGCGGTACCGTTTCAGCCCAATAACGGTCTTCTCTTTCTGATTTTCAAATGGCTCTGGGCACTATGGGACTTAACATCTGTGGTCATCAGCCCCCTAGAACATAGAACTACTTAAACCTAACTAACCTAAGCACATCACACACATCCATGCCCGAGGCATGATTCGAACCTGCGACCGTAGCGGTCACGCGGTTCCAGACTGAAGCGCCTAGAACCGCACGGCCACACCGGCCGGCTCTCTTTCTGATGTCACACGCGGTCGGCCCTGCCCTGGTCTTTTGATGATACAGTTCAGGCCTCTATAAACTGTCGCCACATCCGAGAAACAACATTAAGATTCAGTTACGGCCAAAGGGCGACATCAGTTTGCGACTGTCCTGCTTCCATTCGCCCTACGCCTCTTCACTGCAGAGTCTAGCAGGCTTCTCTGTGCCATAATGCACCGTCTGTGACTGTTTCCACAGCGTTTGTGGATGTGGGGCTACGCAACGCGTTTGATTTGCGCCCCGACATCATCACTGACGTGGTTCTCCTTTGACGGAAATGCCATCTTCCGTGCAGAACACGATCGTACGGACATTTGCTTGACAGTTGATATGATTCTATCGTGACTTAGACACAGGACGGGGAAATAGAGGTTTGATGTTTTAATTTTGGACAGCAGTGTATGATTTGTGTTATATCCTAGCCAGTAATGCCAACCGAGCCCGCTGCCAAAAGGTTGGCAGCATCAAAGTCCGGACGCCGTCCGCATAAGCAGCGCCAGCGATACAGGAAATCGCCGCAAGTCTGCGCGCGCCACCGCTGGCTTCTGGATTCTGGCTTCTTAAGCGCTGGAGTCGCGAGCGCTAGGACAGTTCTGTATTCGCCGCTCAGTTGTATACTCGCCACCGAATTGTGTACTTGCTAGTCAGTTGTGTGTTCATCGCAGCAGAGTTGTTGTTTGTCGTCAGCCGACGCTGACCTAGCCGCTTCGACTCGAACTAGACAGATTTCTGTAGACACGGAGTTCACTACTGTATTTCTGTATCTTCGTAATAAAGATAAGTACCGACTTTTATTTAATCAGAGTGTTTGGGTTTTCATCTTTCTGTTCACTGTTCCAGCGGACCGGTCGGCCCGCTATTAAAAGTGTGGCGGTGACTTCGTAAGCCGTTTCTACAGCGAATTGTTTGTCGCTACGAACACCGCCACAAAAATTTGAAATTAGCCTCAATTCATAGATGAAGCACACGAAATCTATGTTGTTGTTTTTTTCTCCTTGCATAAGAACGGGACTGTAACAACAGGTGTAACCGTTGATGCTGATAGAGGCGGCAAGATGTGCTTAATTTCGCACCCTGTGTGCTCTCAGAATAACCTACTAATTTAATCATGTGTTCTTCCCACTATATTGTAAGTCAGAAACAGTTTAAATTCCGTCATTTGCGTTGCTACTTCAGTGGCCAGCAGCGTCGCATCGGAACCGTCACCCCGCAGCTGTACACACAGTGGACGTCCAACCCTCTGAGCGTTGCGCTTCTCGTGTGTCAAGACGAACCGCTGCTGACAAGGGAACCTCCCCATCGCACCCCCCTCATATTTAGTTATAAGTTGGCACAGGGATAGGCCTTGAAAAACTGAACACAGATCAATCGAGAAAACAGGAAGAAGTTGTGTGGAACTATGAAAAAAAATAAGCAAAATATACAAACTGAGTAGTCCATGCGCAAGGTAGGCAACATCAAGGAGAATGTGAACTTACGAGCGCCGTGGTCCCGTGGTTAGCGTGAGCAGCTGCGGAACGAGAGGTCCTTGGTTCAATTCTTCTCCCGAGTGAAAAGTTTAATTTTTTACTTTCAGACAATTATCAGAGTTCAGGCACTCACACATAATCAACTGCGCTCTCCAAAATTCCAGGACATGTTCAGATTTGCTTGGACATATGCAGGATTTGACGGTCTACACACGGAAACATTTGAAAATGTAAAAAAGATATGTTTTGACAGAGCACAGCGAAAACTGTGCGACTGTGAAACTGCTGCATTCATCTGTTGCAGTTTATGTGACAAACTCTTATGTTTTCATCACCTTTTTGGGAGTGATTATCACATCAACAAGAAAACCTAAATCGGGCAAGGTAGAAGAATCTTTTTACTCATTCGCCAGGTGTGCAAGTTAGGTGGGTCGACAACATATTCTTGTCAGGTGACGCACATGCCGTCACCAGTGTCGTATAGAATATATCAGACGTGTTTTCCTGTGGAGGAATCGGTTGACCTATGACCTAGCGATCAAATGTTTTCGGTTTCTATTGGAGAGGCACGTCCTTTCGTCTACTAATCGCACGGTTTTGCGGTGCGGTCGCAAAACACTGACACTAAATTTATTACAGTGAACAGAGACGTCAATGAATGAACGGACAGATCGTAACTTCGCGAAAATAAAGAAAGTAAACTTTTCACTGGAGGGAAGACACGAACCAAGGACCTCTCGTGCTGCAGCTGCTCACGCTAACCACGGGACCACGGCGCTCCTGAGCTTACGTTATCCTTGATGTTGCCTATCTTGCACATGGACTACTCAGTTTGTATATTTCGCTTATTTTTTCATAGTTCCACACAACTTCTTCCTGTTTTCTCGATTGATCTGTGTTCAGTTTTTCAAGGCCTATCCACTGTGTCAATTTATAACTAAATCTGAGGGGTTGCGATGGGGAGGTTCCCTTGTGAGAGCAGTGCAGGCGGTCTGCGCGGGGAACGAACCGCGTGCTGCCGCTGCAACGCCCGCGCGCCGCTCCCAGCCAATCCTACCGAGGTCGCACTGCGTTGTTTGCTATATTATAACGGCCGCGCCGGCGCTGCAACTCGTGTCACCATATATAATGTATGCCGTACTCTGATGACACGTGCTCCGTTTTGTAGCACGATCACGTGAGGCTTTTACTGTGTCTAATTTAAAGACGCAGCAGGAGTGGACTTGTTACGGACTGCCGAGTGTGAAATACGCGACAGCGAGACACGTAACCTGTCCGTGACCACCGCACCGAAGTACAGAGAACAAGTTCGTAAACAGAGTGAGGACGTCAGCGCTGTCACACGTTCCAGCGCCACGACGGAGTGTAGAGGACACGTCCGGTTAACATAGCGGGTGTCTACACTGAAGATCCAAATAAACTGGTACACCTGCCTAAAATCGTGTAGTGTCCCTGCAAACAGGCAGCAGTGCCGCAACACGACGTGGCATGGGCTCGACTAATGTCTGAAGTAGTGCTGAACTGACACCATGAATCCTGCAGAGTACGAGGGTTGGAGATCTCTTCTCAACAGCACGTTGCCAGGCATCCCAGATATGCTCAGTAATGTTCACGTCTGGGGAGTTTGGTGGCCAGCGGAAGTGTTTAAACTCAGAAGAGTGTTCTTGGATCGACTCCGTAGCAATTCTGGACGTGTGGGGGTGTCGCATTGTCCTGCTGGAATTGCACAAATCCGTCGGAATACACAATGGACATGAACGGATGCAGGTGACGAGACAGGATGCTTACGTGCGTGTCACCTGTCAGAGTCGTATCTAGACATATCAAGGGTGCCAATCACTCCAACTGCACACGCGCCACACCATTACAGAGCTCCACGAACTTGAACAGTCCCCTGCTGTTATGCAGGGTCCACGGATTAATGAGGTTGTCTCAATACGCGGGCACGTCCATTCGGTTGATACAGTTTGAAACGAGGCTCATCCGAGCAGGCAACGTGTTTCCAGTCATCAACAGTCCAATGTCGAGCGGAGACGAGGGTTAAGACTTTGTGACTTGCAGTCATCAAGGGTACACAAGTGGGCCTTCGGCTGCGGAAGCCCACATTGATGATGTTTCGTTGAAAGGTTCGCACGCTGACACTCGTTGATGGCCCGCATTGAAATCTGCACCAGTTTGCGGAAGAGTTGCACTTCTGTCACGTTGAACGGTTCTCTTCAGTCGTCGTTGGTCACGTTCTTGCAGGATCTTCTTCGGACGCAGCGATGTCGGACATTTTATGTTTTATCAGATTCCTGATATTCACTGTACACTCGTGAAATGGTCGTACGGGAAAATGCCCACTTCATCGCTACCTCGGAGATACTGTGTCCCATCGCTCTTGCGCTGACTATAACACCACGTTCAACTCACTAAATCTTCATAACCTGCCATTGTAGGAGCAGTAAAAGATCTAACAAATACGCCACACGCTTGCTGTCTTATATGGGCGTTGCAGACCGCAGCGCTTATTCTGTCTGTTTACATATCGGTGTATTTGAATACGCATGCCTGTACTAATTTCTTTGACGCTTCAGTGTACATGAAAATTGGGACAACTCCTGTTAGCATCGCGTCTGCTAACCTTAAAATGTATAGAAAAACATCAAAGAAATTATTTAGATATACTGCCGGAAAAGTGCAACACTCTCAATGACATTGGTCAGCATCTCCACGATATAAAAAAAAAAATGAACTGAGCGTATGGCATCGTTGGCCGTGAGCCCCCTATTCAGGGAAGTTCGGCCGCCAAGTGCAAGTCTTACTTCATTCGACGCCACATTGGGCGACTTGCGCGCCGGTGACGAGGGTGAAATGATGATGAGGACAACACAACACCCAGTCCCCGAGCGGAGAAACTCTGCAACCCGGTCGGGAATCGAACCCAGGCTCGCTTGTATGGGAGGCGGACTCCACGGGGTAATATACGTATCCTGAGGGCTTGTAGAGTTAATGATTCATTTTTCACGAGCATCAGCATTCAGGAGACCTGTTTGCGCACTTTCTGTTTTGACCCTGCAGGTAGTAACTCTGCCGAATTTAAAGGTAAACGGTGTTTGCAACATTATATGAAGATAGTGACTGTTATCCAAAGAACAGATACCATTGATGACCCTGCAGCTTCTCTAGAATAAATGATAATTAATTCAAACCCTCAGCTGCCGACAGCTGTTGTTGATATACCTCGAAGGGGACAGCTGAAAATGTGTGCCCCGACCGGGACTCGAACTCGGGATCTCCTGTTTACATGGCAGACGCTCTATCCATCTGAGCCACCGAATGTGAGTCTCAGGGGAGGCGTGCAAGGGCTAATTCCCTGCAGTCGCGCTGTTCATCTGTGTCCTCGATGGCTCAGATGGATCGGTAGCTCAGCTTGGTCAGAGGGCTGCGTGCTCTCTGTAATAAAAAAAAACTGAGTCAAGGAATCAACGATCAAATTGAACGGATGTCTTGTGACGTCCGCCCAGATCAACCGCAACGAACTATATCGAAGGGGAAAAAGAGATGGATAGAGCGTTTACCATACAAGCAGGAGATCCCAGGTTCAAGTCCCGGTCATGGCGCACATTTTTAGCTGTCCCCATCGAGGTATATCAAGAACACATGTCAGCAGTTTGCAATATTCATTCTAGGGTGCAGCCATGCCCCACCGACGAGAATGTACTAATGTCGAACAACTTCAACATTTCAACGAAGGCGGATTGTGGGCCTGCGGGAAGCTGAATAGACGTACCGGCGAATTTCTACACATGTGGAGCACAATGTATCGGTTGTGTGTAGCTGTTTTCAGCAGTGGTCTGTGGGATGCGAATTTTCCCACAACTGTAGATCACGTTCTGGATCTCCACGTAGTACGCACATTTGCCAAGATCGATGCAAAGTGCGAGCAGCGTAGCCGACCGAACAAAGGATGGAATCCAGGCACATATTGCACCTGCTCTGTGATCAGGAACCATTGGGAACCGTCTGCTTGCAGCAGGATTGAGATCACGTGTGCTTCAAGCAGGTTTCCACTGACACCACGGCATCACCAAAAGTTGACTGGATGGTCGAATGGTGCCGCGTTGTTTTCAGTGATGAGAGTAGGTTGTCCGTATGTGAGTGATAGGTGTATACTCGTACGTGTCTGGCGTTGACCTGGTGAGCCGCCTATTGAGTGCATTCGCCCAGGACACACAGGTTCCATCCTAGGCTCCGCTACATTGCAAAGCACCCTGTGCACCTGTAAATTCTTCGATATGGACGTGATGTACAGTTTCAGCAAGACAATGTACATCTACGAGGTGCATTCAAGTTCTAAGGCCTCCGATTTTTTTTCTAATTAACTACTCGCCCTAAATCGATGAAATTGGCGTTACTTCTCGACGTAATCGCCCTGCAGACGTACACATTTTTCACAACGCTGACGCCATGATTCCATGCCAGCGGCGAAGGCTTCGTTAGGAGTCTGTTTTGACCACTGGAAAATCGCTGAGGCAATAGCAGCACAGCTGGTGAATGTGCGGCCACGGAGAGTGTCTTTCATTGTTGGAAAAAGCCAAAAGTCACTAGGAGCCAGGTCAGGTGAGTAGGGAGCATGAGGAATCACTTCAAAGTTGTTATCACGAAGAAACTGTTGCGTAACGTTAGCTCGATGTGCGGGTGCGTTGTCTTGGTGAAACAGCACACGTGCAGCCCTTCCCGGACGTTTTTGTTGCAGTGCAGGAAGGAATTTGTTCTTCAAAACATTTTCGTAGGCTGCACCTGTTACTGTAGGGCCCTTTGGAACGCAATGGGTAAGGATTACGCCCTCGCTGTCCCAGAACATGGACACCATCATTTTTTCAGCACTGGCGGTTACCCGAAATTTTTTTGGTGGCGGTGAATCTGTGTGCTTCCACTGAGCTGACTGGCGCTTTCTTTCTGGATTGAAAAACGGCGTCCACGTCTCATCCATTGCTACAACTGAGGAAAAGAAAGTCCCATTCATGCTCTCGTTGCGCGTCAACATTCTGTGGCAACATGCCACACGGACAGCCATGTGGTCGTCCGTCAGCATTCGTGGCACCCACCTGGATGACACTTTTCGCATTTTCAGGTCGTCATGCAGGATTGTGTGCACAGAACCCACAGAAATGCCAACTCTGGAGGCGATCTGTTCAACAGTCATTCGGCGATCCCCCAAAACAATTCTCTCCACTTTCTCGATCATGTCGTCAGACCGGCTTGTGCGAGCCCGAGGTTATTTTGGTTTGTTGTCACACAATGTTCTGCCTTTATTAAACTGTCGCATCCACGAATGCACTTTCGGCACATCCATAACTCCATCACCACATGTCTCCTTCAACTGTCGATGAATTTCAATTGGTTTCACACCACGCAAATTCAGAAAACGAATGATAGCACGCTGTTCAAGTAAGGAAAACGTCGCCATTTTAAGTATTTAAAACAGTTCTCATTCTCGCCGCTGGCTGTAAAATTCCATCTGCCGTATGGTGCTGCCATCTCTGGGACGTATTGACAATGAACGTGGCCTCATTTTAAAACACTGCGCATGGTTCTATCTCTTTCCAGTCCGGAGAAAAAAAATCGGAGGCCTTAGAACTTGAATGTACATCTACATACGACTGCCGCCACGCAATGTGCTCCTCGAGGTGTACAGTAATTGACCAGGCCAACAAGGTCATCAGATCTCTCGCAGATTGAGCAGGTATGGGTCTTGATGAAACAGGAAGTTACTCGTTCTCCAGAGCGTTGTGTAAGAACTAATGCCGCATTAAAACGCACAAGATGCTTAAGACAATCTACTATACGATGTCATCGGCGCCCTTGTACTCGTTCGTGCGTGGCAATACACTCCTGCATTGTCGACAGAGGGCAGCCTTTGCTGTGACATGTGGGTTTCATTTGGTCTGAATTCCCTAAAATGGTGAACTACCTGTCAGCTCACTTTTCCATAAGGTAACGTTACCCTTGATTATGTTGTAATTTTACCCAGCTGCGTAATGCGAAAGTTATGGCAGTTCCAGGTAAATACCCAATCTCCAAATTTTACTTATGTTGTACCAAATTGTACCTATTATTCATTAAATAAATATCCATCGAAATTTATTACAAAAACACAAATTCACTAGAAACAATTGCTTTTGACATATAAACACAATGTTTGCAAATGTAAGCCAATTTTTACATGTGGAATATTTTGGAAGTCGTGATTTTTAATCAAAGACTATTTAAAATATCTTTTACAAACATTTCAATAAAAAGATTTTTCTAATTATGAATATATACAATTTTCTCCAATTTATCACTTGTTATAAAAATATTTGTAACTTTATATTTTATTGGACACAGAAGCTTCCAGAATATTCTGGAATGCATGCGTAAATCGTGTATGCTGCCCAATAGGCGCCACCTGAAGGCAGTTCTTTGTGGTCTGTCATAGGAAACAGTTCTATACAGTCAGTATCAAAGCACAGTTAACAGTATTCATGTTCGCGTAGGTGATCTATAGATCTTTTTCTCATTAAAATTGTGCAAGAATTGGACTTCTTTGTACAAGTATGTTGGATTTGTTTTGAGACGTGTCGTCGCCCTAAACTAAGCGTTTTGTGAAGAGGTGATATCGTTTTCTATGTGTAGTCTTTGTGGCATTTTACCATATCTCAAATAAATAACAGATTAAGAAAATAAACACAAGTATAGCTTTATAGCAACATGTAGTTTTCATTCCTGCACCAAAAACCCTATTGTACCACCCAGTCAACGACAGCCGCGATTCAACGAAGACCAGCAAAAGATGAGCACACCGACCTATTTCCCCTTCCCAAGAACAGATGTCCTGCGTTAGCAATGCACTTGCTGGAAGTGTACTTAATATGAAGAATGTACACTTTGTAAATCTTCTCAAGGAGACTGGTATGGATATAAGGATTCGAGGATTTCATTAGGATGGACTCTTTCTCTGGAACGATGAAATTTATTTTATTTGTTATTTATTTATTTCATTAACAGTACAGAGTAACCCACCACCCTGAAATGTAAGATGGGTCGGATGCTTTTAAATCTAATAGCAAAAACTCCTTATTATAAGAATCTTATTGATATACTGTTAATGCTTTTTTAAAAATAATGTAAAGAACATATAAAAAACTTTCTCTAACATTACAGAGAACTGGATGCTTAACAATTGTTGAAGTGGTTCTATATAATTTGTTTCTCCCTAGTTAATGAGAATATAATTTATATAACACAAATGTCAAAGAAAAATAAAACATGTAATACAATAACTGCAGTGAAAATAAGCTGCAATACGAGGTGCATTCAAGTTCTAAGGCCTCCGATTTTTTTTTCTCCGGACTGGAAAGAGATAGAAACATGCGCATTGTTTTAAAATGAGGCCGCGTTCATTGTCAATATGTCCCAGAGATGGCAGCACCATGGGGCAGATGGAATTTTACCGCCAGCAGCGAGAATGAGAACTGTTTTAAATACTTAAAATGGCGACGTTTTCCTTACTTGAACAGCGTGCAATCATTCGTTTTCTGAATTTGCGTGGTGTGAAACCAATTGAAATTCATCGACAGTTCAAGGAGACATGTGGTGATGAAGTTATGGATGTGTCGAAAGTGCGTTCGTGGGTGCGACAGTTTAATGAAGGCAGAACATCGTGTGACAACAAACCGAAACCACCTCGGGCTCGCACAAGCCGGTCTGATGACATGATTGAAAAAGTGGAGAGAATTGTTTTGGGGGATCGTCGAATGACTGTTGAACAGATCGCCTCCAGAGTTGGCATTTCTGTGGGTTCTGTGCACACAATCCTGCATGGCGACCTGAAAATGCGAAAAGTGTCATCCAGGTGGGTGCCACGAATGCTGACGGACGACCACAAGGCTGCCCGTGTAGCATGTTGCCAAGCAATGTTGACGCACAATGACAGCATGAATGGGACGTTCTTTTCGTCGCTTGTGACAATGGATGAGACGTGGATGCCATTTTTCAATCCAGAAACAAAGCGCCAGTCAGCTCAATGGAAGCACACAGATTCACCGCCACCAAAAAAATTTCGTGTAACTGCCAGTGCTGAAAAAATGATTGTGTCCATGTTCTGGGACAGCGAGGGCGTAATCCTTACCCATTGCATTCCAAAGGGCACTATGGTAACAGGTGCATCCTACGAAAATGTTTTGAAGAACAAATTCCTTCCTGCACTGCAACAAAAACGTCCAGGAAGGGCTGCGCGTGTGCTGTTTCACCAAGACAACGCACCCGCACGTCGAGTTAACGTTACGCAACAGTTTCTTCGTGATAACAACTTTGAAGTGATTCCTCATGCTCCCTACTCACCTGACCTGGCTCCTAGTGACTTTTGGCTTTTTCCAACAATGAAAGACACTCTCCGTGGCCGCACATTCACCAGCCGTGCTGCTATTGCCTCAGCGATTTTCCAGTGGTCAAGACAGACTTCTAAAAAAGCCTTCGCCGCTGCCATGGAATCATGGCGTCAGCGTTGTGATAATGTGTACGTCTGCAGGGCGATTACGTCGAGAAAGAACACCAGTTTCATCGATTTCGGGTGAGTAGTTAATTAGAAAAAAAATCGGAGGCCTTGGAACTTGAATGCACCTCGTATGTGTTTGAATATACAGTCGAAGTAGCTTGTTGGTTGATAATAGCCTATTTATACCTATTTAAAGTGAGAAGGACTCAGTAAAATGTCGAGCCATTCTCAGCTGAAATGCTTTGTCTTTATGTATGTTTATTGCGCTTGTGTATATTGACATATTAGTTGGAGTGTTGCATGCCAGGACGCTACATGATATTCAGTAGTTGTCAATGCAAATGTGAAGTGCTGGTACGTTAATAACTGGTGCAAACGGAGAATGTCGAAGGACAGAAGCAAGCGTGCGTGCATGCATTGCGTTGTACAGGTGAAGGATGTCAGTTTGTGGGATGGAGTTCCACGTCTGTTTCACTTGGTCGGTCAATACAGGGATGTTTAGTGTTGTTTGTGGATGACGTTGGAGTTGTCGTCCGGTGATGTACCATATGTGCTGGACTGGAGACAGGTCTGGTGGTCGAGCAGGCCAAGGCAACATGTCTACACTGTGTAGAGTTTGTTAGGTTACAACAGCGAGCGTTATCGTGTTGGATAATACCTTCTGAAATGCTGCTGACGGATTGCAGCTCAACATGTTGAATCGCCATATTGAGGCACAAATTTGCAGTCAGGGTGCGTGGGTTTACCACGAGAGTGATCCTGTTATCATACGAAATAGCACCCCAAACCATAGCTCCAGGCGTAGGTCCAATGTGTCTGACGCACAAATTTGCAATCAGGACGTTGTAACCGCGACCAGAACGGTCGCCGGGTTGCCGACAACGAAGCGTGGCGGGACCAAACGGGAGCAGCCCGCGAACAACAAACGAACGGGAAAGGACGGACACGAACAACGACGGACGACCGAGCGAGACCTTACGACGACAACACGCAAGAAGACAACCAAGAGACAACAACGTCCACTAATAACGAAAACAAAGTACTGTAAACACGCTGTCTGTTGGCGAGATGTCGATAGACTCCACGATATCGGACTCCCTAGCTGAGGTGCTTTTTTTTTTTTTTTTTTTTTTTTTATTTCATGCCTCAGCTGGGAGGGCGGGCAGCGTCCTACATACGCCGCTCTTCGGCCAAAAGACGCAACATAAATACACGGAAGGCATAGAAAACATAAAACAACACGGTAAACACAAGATGAACACTGCACAACAGAAGTCGTTCGATGGAAGATACTGTAATGAAGGGTGGCACCAGTTGAAAACAGATGAAGATGTCCAGGTGGAGACACGAACGTAGGAGAAAACACTGATGAAGACATTTTACACAAATGGAGAGACACTGACGCATGGAAAACACTGGCGACGATCATTGGCGAAGCACTCACAATGACGGGGGGGCTGCCTCCAGGTCAAAGGGTGAGGTAGGAGGGTGGGAAGGGGGGTGGAGCCAGTGGAAGAAAGAGGGGTGAGTGGGAGTAGGAGAGACAGGGGGTTGGAAGCCCAGGGAGAGGGGTGGAAGCGGGAGACGTGAGAGAGAGGAGGGGGGGAAAGGAAGGTGAGGGGGGAGAGAGGAAGCCCAGGGGGGAAAAAGAGGGGGAACGGGAGGGAAGAGTCAGAGCTGGTAGGAGGGGTAGATGGATGGGACAATGATATCATCAGGGAGGGAGAATTAGTGGAAGGCACTTTGGGAAAGGGTATGGAGGGTGTGAAGATGGAGAGCAGGTGGAATGCAAGAATATAAGTGCGGCAGTGGGTGGGGATGGGAGAGACAAGCGGGTATGGGGGATCGAGCTTGTGGGAGGTGTAAAGGATCCATATCCGTTCGAGGAAAAGGAGAAGGTGCGGGAAGGGAATCAACTCATACAGGATCCGCGTGGGGGATGGGAGACGGATGCAACAGGCGAGGTGGTGCAGGTGGTATTCAAGGATTTGGAGGGACTTATAGTAGGTCCTAGCTGAGCAAGAGACAGGCGCTATTGGCTGCTGGGGTCACATGCTCCACCGAGGCGCCCTCACATTATACGCAAGCCAGGAACATGCGCAGCCACGGCTTACGAACGTGCGCAGCCATTGCTTATGGCGCGACGACTGTAGAGACCTCTAGTGGTAATCGAGGTCCATGCCTTCTGGTGCGGATTCAAAACCCGCAGCGCTTGGTACCGGACAGGATGTTTGGGTTTACCACGAGAGTGCTCCTGCTACCATACGAAATAGCATCCCAGACCACATCTCCAGGCTTAGGTCCAATGTGTCTAGCACACAGACAGATTGGTTGCAAGCCGTTAACTGTCCTCCTCCTAACCAACACACGGCCATCACTGGCACTGAGGCAAAGCCAGCTTTCATCAGAAAATAGAACAGATCTCCACATTGTTCTCCAATGAACTCTCACTGGAAACCTTGAAATCGCAGATGGCTGTCTTTTGGGTTCAGTGGAATGTACGCTACAGGGCGTCTCACTCGGAGCTATCCTTGAAGTAACCGACATGTAACAGTTCGTTGACCGCTGTGGTGCCACCTGCTGCTCAAATTGCTGCTGCAGACGCAGCATGATGTGCCAGAGCCATACGTTGAACACGATGGTCTTCCCTCTCGGTAGTGCCACGTGGCCGTCCGGAGCACAGTCTTTTTGGGATCGTACTTTCTCGTGACCGCCGTTGCCTGCAATCACGTACAGTGGCTACATTCCTGCCAAGTCTTTCTGCAATATCGAAGAAGGAACATCCCGCTCCTCGTAGCCCTATTATACTACCTCGATCTTTGCCGCCTTAAAGGCGTTCTTCACTATCATTAACTCACCAGGTCCAATCTCAAAGGTAACAAATTTTCACGACCGTTGAGCGTGTATTTAAAGCAAAACCGACTTGTATCCTCAAAGCGGCGCTGCCAGCGCCTCTCTTACACGACTGGTGCTAAATCTAAGTAGACATCATATTTCAGACGTAGAAACACGCCTGCCAGCTTTCGTTTGTACCGCACAACTCCACACTGGTGATGAGGTTTTTTCCCGGCGCTGTGTGTACAAACAGCCAGCCACGTTCTTCACGATCTGTAGGTTCTCTGTAGTCTTCTTGAGGTGTGCGGCGCCAGGTGTGTGACATATCCGAATAAATAGGCACTGCGGCGACTACAGCCCTTACGAAACACATTAAATGTATTCGCAGCTGCGAATATGGACAAGGAAAATGGAATAACGGCAATGAAAACTTGTATCGGACCGAGACTCAAAACCGGATGTTCCGCTTATCGGGAGGAGTCGCCTTACCATTTGGCTATCCAGTCACGACTCACGGTCAGACCCAAACCTGCATATGTCGTCAACCACGTGTCTATAGCCTGTACTCGTACATCCATTACGTATATTCCCATACAGGGGATACACTTTAGTTGAAAGTCGCTTACCCGGCGTCAGAGGATAAATACGATATTGCAGTGCATGTCTTATTCCGAATTCCTTCGGACATGCATGCCTGCTCGCCATAAGCGGGAAATCCGGGTTCGATCCTTAGTCCGGCACAAATTTCCACTGTCGCCAATCCATTATACAGCTCTCGGTTATCCATATCAGCAGTTATATGTTTAATGTGTTTCATAATGTTGTGGCTCATCAGTGTAACTCTTATGTATTACAACTCGTGCTATAGTATCTGCATAACATCCTGAATGATTTAGCAGTTTCGTGTTCGTCCACTAATTTTAATTCCTCCTGCTTGCAAACTTGATACTCGATTGTGATAAGTTCGCAATTAACCTTGTCCTTTAATATTAGTAATGAAGGCAAGCTTTGTGTACTAAGTAAAAACAAATTCTACCTTAGTTCTCATGACAAGTCCGCCCTTCGTGGTCTCGCGGTAGCGTTCTCGCTTCCCGAGCACGGGGTCCCGGGTTCGATTCCCGGCGGGGTCAGGGATTTTTCCTGCCTCGAGATGACTGGGTGTTGTTGTCTCGTCTTCATCATCATCATTCATCCCCATTACGTTCGGAGGAAGGCAACGGCAAACCACCTCCATTAGGACCTTGCCTAGTAAGGCGGTGCGGGTTTCCCGCATCGTTCCCCTACGCTCTGTAAAAGAAGCATGGGACTTCATTTCCATTTTTCTCATGACAACTTGACTGCCCACAGATTTAATACGGCACGTTAGCTTGCTCAATTTCCAGCGATATTTAAAGCGTTCTATAGTTCAATTCTTTTATCTTGGCGGTTCGCGCATGCCAGCTCAGACGCGGGAGATTGCTATGTTGCCAGTTGTACGCGCCAACAGAAGCAGCGCCATAGTATAGTTCGCAAACTTACGTTTAGGGGGAGGGCGCAGTTTATGAAGTAAAGCCACCACGGCCGCATTAACCCTTTCGCTGCTACAGAGACGTGCTCCCCGCATTCCGCGCTGTGAGCGATTTTGTCATCACTGCACTGCTCGCCTGCGCAGACATGGTGGTTCGGCTGCTTTGACACACCATCATTCGATTTCACAAAAACTATTTGGCCCAAAAACTTGATTTTTACACATCTTGACTGATACCGTCCCCCCATAAATGAATTCATTTTGATTCGATGTTCAGTGCCGTTATTGTGCAGAATTAGATTTAGTAAACTATTGCTCGAAAATTTTGAAGAGTTTGCAGAGGTAAAAGTCCATAGCGTATACTTTCCGTATGGTCCATTTTAGTTGCCACTAGAAATTTCAAAAAATTACTTTCAAACTAATAAAATTCATGAAGTAAGACACTTCGAAGTTGTTTTTAAATAAAGAAAATATCAAGCACCGAACACGGTTTGAATTCAGAACCTTTCACTTAGCAGCCGAACACTTTATCCCGAGGATGTGGTACAAAGGATGCAGTTGGTGTATTGTGAATTTATTTATTTTTAATTTTATTTTTTTTTAACAGTAAGGAACTGTTAACTAGTAAGTGCACTCGTTGCTTCGATCTTGGGACGCACATAACTAAAAACATGCTAATAGTTTGTAGAAAAAGGCATAAAGAAAGAGAGCAAAGTGCGGGGCTAAGGAAACCATGAAACAAAACTGAAGGGTGGAACCCATACCACCATTAATCAGTGCTACATCTTGCACTGGATGTGAAACAAAAACTGCGAAGACCTTTTCGCACCGGGGACAAAAAGAGGAAATGGGGCAAATACTGCTACAAAGTGTGAGGGTTCAAGACGAAACTCCATCTGCTGTATCATCCAGGTATGACTTCTCGTAATGACCAAGGTAGATCCCACGTTGTACCGCGTAGTGTTCTATCATCGTCTTGTAATTTTAGCTTCTCTTACCCGTGATGTTGCAGCAGAGAATATGTGATAAGTTTTTAACTACATCTGTATGAAATGAATGATCGCATGACATTGTTGGCCGTGAGGCCCCATGAGGGGGAGTTCGGCCGCCGTATTGCAAGTCCTTTTAGTTGACGCCACTTCGGCGACTTGCGAGTCAATGATGAGGGAATGATAATGAACAAGCAACACCCAGTCATCACGAGGCAGATAAAATACCTGACCCTGGTGGGAATCGAACCCGGGACCAAGCGCGCGGGAATCGAGAACGCTGCCGCAAGACCACGAGCTGCAGACAACACTTCAAACATTAAGCTAACGCAGCCTGTCTTTTAATAGACGTCTTGGAGGACTTTAAAATATTACGCAAAATACCGACAAACACTGTTGGTATGAATTACGTTTTGTCGAAGTAGAATAGGAAATAAACAATTACCGCTGTTCTTTATTGCGAAAAAGTGGTTAGTGAGAATGAAACAAACACCTTTCCTTGTTATCGCCGGAATTAGGAGGCTTATTGCTTGTTTGGTTCAATAGAATATGAAGCAGTTGGTATAAAGAATGTTTTTCCAAACTTTCTATAAAAGAAAGTCTGCTATCAGGACATTGCTTTTGTTGAATTACTTTATTTATGACTGAACGTTTCTAAGACTGAAGACAGTCGTCCGTGCTCTGCACTGCAGTCTAGCTCTGGCAACGTCGTTCTCTGTTCATTGACTGTTTTGTGACGTCAGATGCACAGAACGAACCTAAACTCGACGCGCGCATTAGTATGCCATTGCTCCAGTAATACGAGTGAAAGAAGTGTACACATAGATGCCAGTATTTTGTTTTATTTCACCAATAAATAACTTAAAATCAATTCTGTTGACTACGCACATTAAGCAAAGTTTCGAATTACGGGAAGGTATCTGGCGGTGATCACTGCTGCGGCAATGAGACGAACTGCTGCGTGTGCAGTGAGTCCTTGGACGGAGCTGTGGACAACGGAGGCTGCTCCTGTGAAGCCGTTGGAGTCGGGAGTCTGGGGAATGAGGCGCCGCAGGAGGACGAAGACTGGGGAGCGGCTGTCGCCGGCGCCTCCCTGAAGAAGCGGCCCACGAGCGGCGCCCGCGACAGCAGCCAGAAGGCTGCTCCCACCTGGAAGGCGGCCAGCGCCGTGGTGGCGCGAGCTCCCAGCCGCAGCGCCTGCCGCAAGTGGCCCGCAGGGGGCGCAGGAGTCGGGCTGGCGGTGGGGGTCGTCGTCGTCGTCTGGGTCCGTGCCGCAGAAGACGACGTCTCCGTCGCAGCTGTCTCCGCATCTGAACAAGGAGACACCGAGTCACGCTAAGGCAAGCAGCGTCCTCGCCATGTTTCACTGCCTGCTGCATTTTGAACAGCTTTGGAAGCAAACATTGTTTTGGACGTGTTAGCCCCTTTTGTCGTGTGTACTGGGGGACATGGTCCTGGAAGGAGGAGATAAGATGAAAATCAACAAAAGCAAAACGGGGATAGTGGAATGTAGTCGAATTAAGTAGGGTGATGCCGAGGGAATTAGATTAGGAAATGAGACAGTAGTAAATGAGTTTTGCTATTTGGGGAGCAAAATAACTGACGATGGTCGAAGTAGAGAGGATATAAAATGTAGACTGGCAATGGCAAGGACATCATTTCTGAAGAGAAATTTGTTAACGTCAAGTATAGATTTAAGAGTCAGGAAGTCGTTTCTGAAAGTATTTGTATGGAGTGTAGCTTTGTTTGGAAGTGAAACATTGACGATAAATAGTTCGGACAAAAAGAGAATAGAAGCTTTCGAAATGTGGTACAGAAGAAAGCTGAAGATTAGATTGGTGGGTCACATAACTACTGAGGACGTATTGAATAGAATTAGAGAGAAGAGAAATTTGTGGCACAACTTGACTAGAAGAAGGGATCGGTTGGTAGGGCATATTCTGAGGCATCAAGGGATGACCAGTTTAGCGCTGGAAGGCAGTGTGGAGGGTAAAAATCGCAGAGGGAGACCAAGAGATGAACACACTAAGCAGATTTAGAAGGATGTAGGCTGCAGTAGGTACTGGGAGATGAAGCTTGCACAGGATAGAGTAGCATGGACAGCTGCATGAAACCAGTCTCTGGACTGAAGACCACAACAACACTGGGGGAGAGAAAAAGAGGAATCCGTGACAAAGTGCCAAAGGTATAGTACATGAAGCGACGGGTATATAAAACTAAGGATCAGATTAATTACTTTAATACGACTCATCAATTCGAAAGTTAACAGCTGGCAAGTGATTATTAAAAGAGAAAGTGCAATCTTATTGGACTAAACTGCTAAAGTCCTCAGTCCCTAAGCGTACACACTATTTAACCTAAATCATCCAAAGGATAAACGCACCCATGCCCGAGGGAGGACTGAATTCCGCCGGGACCAGCAGCACAATCCGTGACTTCACCTCCCGAGACCGTTCGGCTAATCCCGCGTGGCCAATTGATTAAGCAGAGCATGTAATAATGTACGTTACCTCTTTCATGTCTACCCAATGTTGAACAAGGAAAGTATCCTGAATAGGAAGGCGTCGAGGTCCATATACATGACATTGCTTATACCTCTGATGTATGCAGCTCCTAAGCTCCTACATGCCTGCAAATCATACAGGAAGTCCTACGCATCGGTAGCTACGCTCTGCGCGCTACTTGGTAGAGCATACCCACCTACGCCGAGCTAACATACACAGCAACAACATCGGCAAGTCCTTGCCAATCAGCAACGGTGACTTTGGATATGCCAGCTGCTATTAAACCCGACCAGCTCTCACACTAACGCACAAACCGCAAACACTGCCCGACGATGTTAATGCGATATATTATCTGACACTAGACGATGAACCTAACTGTTACAGGAATGCTGATGCTCACCGAGAAGCCAGTACCGGTACCTAGCTGCAGCCGCCGAGTAACACCACTCCACGTCAAAGGTATCGGCCTGCATGATACCTACTAAGGCGCTTCAGTCTGGAACCGCGCGACCGCTACGGTCGCAGGTTCGAATCCTGCCTCGGGCATGGCTGTGTGTGATGTCCTTAGGTTAGTTAGGTTTAAGTAGTTCTAAGTGAGTGATGACCTCGGATGTCAAGTCCCATACTGCTCAGAGCCATTTGAACCTACTGCTAACAATGCCTACCTTTGCATGACTTGTCGCAGGCAGCAAGAAAACCGCTGCTGCACTTAACAACCCGCCACAACTGTCTTCGAGGTTTCCCGTCCCTTCCCTCCCCCTCCCTCCTTGGCTCTTGCCGTGCACTTTTTCCTCTGTTCTTTAAACAGTTACCCTTTGTTCAACTTTCGACCCAATTTATCTCCAGCCAAAAAAGTATTAATCGTCAACCATAACTAGACACGTGCAAACCTAACGGTATCCATAGCTTGCGAGACGTCACTTTCAAGAGAAGGCCACAACGTTTGGAACGCGGATTTACTTCAAACTTCGTACACTGGTAGTACTCCATGAGAACAACAAATGTGTAAGCAGTAGCGCGTACTTTTTAAGTGTTATTGAGAAAAATCGCAAAATAATTTCGGCCGTCAGTTATATATATACACCAGTGCGTGGCCATTTTTATCACAAAGCGGCGGCTGCCGAGTAGATGCCGGCACGGTAGCTTAGCGTGTTCGGTCGGAGAGGCGCTAGCCCTCCGTAACAAAAAAATCTAAGGAAAAGACGATGAACTTGAATAGATGTCCTGTGACGTCCGCCCAGACCAAACGCAACAAACGATACGGAGCAAAAAAGTTGTTAGCATACAAGCCGCGTAATCACTGGATCGAATCCCGTTCGTCAGTTTTTTTTATTTTCAACAGTCATTTTCTTTACTATTTATGTTACAATTAATATAATGAAAAATACGTGTAATAGGACGAACTTCTTATAAATTTACAATTTTATTTGGCAGTCTACAATTTTTTTTTTAACACAAATAATATATTTATGACTATCGACTAGGAAACGACCGAACGTATAAAGTGATACTGAAACGTATGCTTGTCCGTGATTTGAGACATCCCTTATACCTGGAAGTAGCCTCAAACGACACACACACACACACACACACACACACACACACACACACACACACACACACACACACACACACACACACACACACACACACACACACAAAAAAAAAAATAGATGTCCAATTAATCGTCGCTTTCGACTTACGAGTACAAGTTGCAAGATAGTATTTTCGTAAAATACATGGAAAACAAAGTTAAACTGCACCAGATGGATTCAACAACTGCTATGTTTCCGTATACGCACGGTCTTGCGAGGTTTTCCGTGGGGAAACAAACCTCGGTAACATTTTCAAAAACCCCTCTTTCAGCCGATAATTGGAAGCAAACCATGCATAAAGCAGTATTTCCTTAAATACCAGCGCTGATAATTGGCGATGTAATATGAAGTCTTCACGAGAAGCAATTTCGCTTTGTCTTTCGATTAAATACGAACAATTTTGAAGACACGGGCAAGCATACATTTTCAGTATTATTTTATGCGTTTGGTCGCTTACTAGTCGATAGTTATGAATATTATTAGTGACAATAACAATTTGTAGACTGCTAAATAACAAATTTAATAAAAGTTCATCTGATTACACGTATTCTTCCTCATTGTATCAACAGTAATATAAATAGTGAAGAAAATGTGTTGAAAGTAGGACAGGTATATATATTTCACGACCGAAATTCTCTTACAATTTTCTCAATAACGGTTGCGAAGTACGCGCTACTGCTTACACATTTTGTCGTCCTCATGGAATACTACTAGTGAACGAAGTTTACAGTAAATCCGCCTTCCAAGCGTTATGGTCTCCCCATGTTAGTGAAAACCAGTATCTAAGAGACAGTATTAGCTTTTTTGAGTTGGCCATCATGCCGGTGTGGGCGTGGAGGAGTTCGACGCTACAAATAAATTTAAAAAAATTTTCATTGTCCGAATTGGCTGCTAGGTTCAATAAAACATTTTTAAGCTAACTACTCTTTGGAGGGAAGAAAATAAAAAAGAACAGGAAATTTAAGCTTTTGCAGTATTATCCACGTAATGCACGGAATACAATATTTCTTCCAGAATAAAGACTTTCTCCATGAATTTGTGGAAAATGAGTAGATAAATAGGAAGTCAAGTCGGTCTTCTCTTGTTTCATTGGATATTAATTGTTACCGCTAACAACTCCGCATGTTTAACTCACCAGAGGCTGCTTCAGCTTCTGCACAGCTCAGTTCGTTCTCCAGTTTGTCTATCCAGCTGTCCACGATCTTCATCACACTGTTGTATTTCTTGATTATCGTTTTAGCAACCCTGTTAAGTTTCTTCCTGCCGATTTCGCTTATCGCTTCGGTTTTATGTAGTGCGGGGCGCACTATCTTCGTTATGTGTTGGGTGATAGCACCGTACAGCTGAAAAGGAGAGAGATTTGTTATGCGGTTTTGATATAACCATTTCGGAGTTTACATTTATTAAGTTACCTTTTCCGGCGACTCCCGCACTGCGGGAAATTTCTTCTCTATTACTACCACGCCTTCGCTAACTGCTTTGTCTGCGTGCTGAATAATTGGCCGCAAGCTGCTCAGTTTGCGTTCTGCAAGTTCGAGAACCGAAGCAACAACTTTTTCGGTCAAGTTAAGTGACCAGGTGATAATGCTGGCCTTTTGCTTTACAGAGCAATACGCATCTCTGCTCTTCTGGATAGCGATTACCACCGTTGGCCAGTGTTTCAGCAGCTCAGTCATCTTGTACGTCTGCTCTGGCGCCTCCCCGGCTGCAGAAAGCTGGGCCGGTGCAACAGCAGGTGCTGCTGGAACAGAGCTCTCAGACTGGACTGGCTTTCCTTCTTCGGACTTCATAACGGTTGATTCGCACATGTTGGGTTGCTAAAACTAATTAAAACATACAATTACCACTCACATATAAAATTCAGTTACTTATAATCACCAATGTTAAACTCTGCAATGAAAGCTGCAAACTTTCACATACCAGGCTGTTAAGGAACCGGTGATCACCACAAGACTACATTCAGATTTGCCTCAGGCGGGAATTTATAGCATTGAGGCGCTCGTCATTGTGCGTTCAACGGTAGAGGGCGTGACTGTCGTGTCTCACTGTTACTAACATTACCGTTAGCTCTTTCATGCGCACATATATTTTCAAAACAAGAAGCAATATTTATTCAGCATCTAGATGCTTATAGGTGGATTCATCTAAATACAATACTTCAGTAGTATAATCCGCCCAACAAATTGTGCTGTGTGTAGCGATGTAGTGTCAATCGCACAACAAAAGTTTGTCTTTCACCACTGTGCACGGGACTAAATGCTGTGCTGATACACACGACAGGGTGCAAGACGGATAAAATTTTAAAGAAAGAGTTTCTGGAAAAATTTAAAGACTGCAGATGTGTGTGGAACACATCATGCGAGAAGTATAACAATATTTATGCAACAAATGAAGCACTTTTTTTCATTTTGAGTAAGGTTTAGTGTGGCACATAGAGAGGAGAAAAGTTCTCAGCCTTGTCTATTTAAGTTTATAGGTTTTATTTCCGATATTTAACGGAAATGAAATCTAGAAACCGAATCACCGATAAATTAGATCTTAGCCGATACATATCGGAAATAAGACCGAAATACAGACAGTTGGTGGACTAGTATTCATGAAACATACTAGCTTCATTGTTAGAAATGTTACAAAAGTCCAGGCTACATCCACACCTTCTACTCCGAAGAGCAAAGTGTAGAACTATTTTTACAGTTCTAACAGCTGTTAAATGCTTCTTTTCTTATATTCTGTTCCTGTATTTATTAGACGATCTGCGCTGATACTGCTGTTGCCTTTCTTCTTCTAATTCGTAACTTATTTGTTGAACTTACAAATGGCTCTGAGCACTATGGGACTTAACATCTGAGGTCATCAGTCCCCCAGAACTTAGAACTACGTAAACCTAACTAACCTATGGACATCACACACATCCATGCCCGAGGCAGGATTCGAACCTGCGACCGTAGCAGTCGCGCGGTTCCAGACTGAAGCGCCTAGAACAGCTCGGCCACTCTGGCACGCTGTTAAACTTACAGGGGACGTCGTTTATTCTACACACCTAAATTTGAGGTTCTCGTAACTTTCGCCAATGGCAAGAACTGACATCCTCTCCCTGCATGCTTGCAGCCTCTTTCACGTCTGCACCGTATTCTTTTTCGTTAAGAATGGTTTGGTGATTTTCCAACAACTCCGGAAAGCACTTTTCATCATTACTTAGACGATTACGAAAATAATTAGCTCACAGCTGATTAAGTAACAGAATTTCTTTCCTTGCATTAGCCACTTTGCGCACAGCTTCTCTCGGCTTTTTTTTTTTTTTTAATTTAGGTCTTGTTGCCCCTAAAACAGCCAAGGCAAACCCCCGTTTCTGTTTCTGTGTAAAACCAAGCGGGATCTCGTAGAACATAAACTCAATGAACTTAACTAAACATATCACAACAACAGGACGGTGTTGTAATCGCCGAGTTCAGTCGGTTGGAATGTGTGTAGGCTGGGGCGAAATTGGGCGGTCGGTCGGCCGATAAATTGGTGCGTGTGTAGAGGCCCGAAACGGTGACGCCATGGCACAACTGCTTGCTACACCAGCGCCACATTCGTGAGGTTTCTACCGGGAGACATTTACACTAATCAGTCAGACGCCAAGTTTCAACTCCTATGCATGTACTTTATTCCGGTAGTACTGTTGAATAGTGCATGTCTGTTTTCGTTTTACTGGAGATCCGTTGTTTTTGAAAAACTGAAAGAATTCCGAAATAAATCTGTCATTAAGCCTTTGGTATACAGGTGTTGCATTCCTGTTTTTATTCACTCAGCTACGATTCTTCTGAAATAATGTAGCATTTGTAATGTAGGTGGTTCGTTAATTATTATTTAATGTTGCTAGAGCTCTATTTGAAACGCGAAGTTGTCAAACATAGCTAAATGCCGACGTTTGTGTCGCGTAAATTACGCTGGCTTATCAAATAGCGTAACGCCATCTAAAAATCGAAGTCTTTTTCACTTTCCGTAACACACCAGCGTAGTCTACTTAGTCGCGTGTAGGACACTTTACATTTCTCCCTAACAATAAACGTTTTATTTAATATCTAGCATAAAATTTTATGCATAGAATATTAGCGAGTTTCGCGAAAATGTTTTCAACAATGTGATAACCATTTCTTTTGTCATGTTGAAAGCTGACATTTGGTGGTTGACTTGTAATTAAAATTCAATTAGTAAAATGCATTCAGGGCCTCCGTAAGGAATTTTTGTGGTTTCGCACAAAATTCAGAGGTGTCCACACTGAGCATGCTTCCGTCTCTATGACGGTGAGATGGTAGGTTCTTATTTTTATAACTGCTTTTTCTAGCGTTACTGACAACCCCCAGACACTGCTAAGCAGGTGCCATACGCGTATGGCTGTTTAATGGGCAGTGCTTATCTGATGTACATGGTTGTTGGACATCTCTCGTAATGCAGAATAAGTGAGATATTTTGGAGACTTTGGTGGCCTTTTTTGTGAGACGTGGTTGCATGGTTCTAGTGCATGATACTGAATACATAACATGTGGGCAGTGCAACGCAAATGTTGCTTACCCCGATACAGCGGGTAAGATTTCTATTACACGACATTAATTGAACCTCGTTTAGTGGAGTGTGCTGTCTGGAACGAGAGGGGACATCGATTAACTTTAAGGAAAATTTAAACCCGTCGGTAGGTGGTGATTTGGGCTGGAATTTACCAAAATCTGAGTCAAGATTTTAGGTAAAGTTGTTTTCTTTCCAGACAAGATAGAAAATTTAGAGTAATTCATACAGTCGTAGTGAATTAATTACTGTTACTGTACCTCATGTAGCTTTAGTTATTCACCCTTCTAGAACAATAGTTTTCCAAAGGCACTAAGCTGTTGATGCTCCTTAATGAAGCAATCGTATATCTGGACACCGTATGTTTAAATAAGTATCAGAATGTAATTGAACCTAGTTATGTACTTGGTACCACAATTTAATAGAAGTTGGATGGACATTTGTGTACATACGTATTTAAGTTCGAAACCGAATAACTAATTCGAACAAATATGGGAAATTGAATATTACAGTAATAGCAGATTCTCTCAGTGAGCACAAAAATTCATCAGAGAAATAAATTTTAGGACTAGAAACGATATATAATCAAATCGCATTATTTTGTCTCTCGCCGAGTTGCTTCTGACCTCGTGTAATATACAAAGAAAGATAAGGTTGCAAATGAACTCTCAAAACGTCTGTAGACTATCAACCTAATTTCCCGGTGTTCTCGTAAGGAGAAAAATAGCTTTGTCCATGTTATATCCATTTGAGTTATTTACGTGCATACATATATAAAATTTTGTGCCATTACATAGTTGACTACCTAAATTACGTTTAAGAATGGCAGGACGCATTTCACTGCCAGTATGTTGTGGTAGTTTGATTGTGAAATTTTCTTGTAATTTGATAATTTGCGCAAATCAAAGTTCCTCTGGACCGATCAGCAAATATGACCATGCAGCTATAACAACTGCTTTTGATGCCATCTGAAAATCATTTATATCATAATTAAATGTTGACAACGAGACCGATTGCAAATTAGTAATGTCAAATTTTCAGCATTTGTAATATACGTATGTCAAAAAGAGGCTGACCCAGGAGGAATGGTCAATATACAGGGGTATGGCAGGAAACATTAGATCCCAAAAACACAGTAAACATGAGCTCTAAAGTGCATACCTTAAGAGCAATGAACGCTTGTTCATCTTCGTGACTGTAAAACACATTTCTGCTGAACACTTAAGGTATGCATTATAGAGGCAATGTTTACCAGACGTTTTTGCTTCGAATGAAAGGAACTATCGTAGGAACAGAATCGTGACCACTCCTCTGGGGACATCCTGTATATTTCAAATCATGAGATGCTGATTGTTGATTTGCAGCCACATATAAATTCGAAAAATGAAGTGCATAGTAGAGAGTACTTCGGACTGTACCAGTTATTAGGGTTTTCTTCTCGTTCCATCCAAGTATGGAATACGGGAAGGACGTCAAATGACTGTGCGCGCCATAAGTGATCTTTGTCCTCATGATCACTTGGGAGCGATTAGTGAAGAGTTGTATATCCCTAGCATCATTTAAAGCCGAGATTTGAAATTTACAAGTAGGCTTTCACAGCATAGTGTGCCTCTATCTTCGTGTCAGTTTGCTTAAATAATTCGTTGTTGGTCACTAGCCAGATGCAAGTCTTTCGACTGGACACGACTTGCGGGTCCCTAATGTACACCAGCTAGCTAGCCGGGGAAAGCGAACTTCCGATATAATGGGGAACCACTTGGCGTTCCTGGCGTCTCCTTGCATCTTAGAGAGATGATGACTTCAAATTTCCTTGGTCCGACTGGAATGTGACCCACACACCAATCGGGTTCCACGATCGCGCTTGTCAGACAATCAAACGCCTAATACATACATAATTGTGGACTGGAATGGCTTCATAGCGTAACCGTTTCCCTGAGAAACAGGTATTAGTCACCGAACAGGCGTCTATCATCTGTTGCCATATCTTAACAATAGTATTCAACACTGTACATTTAAATTCAGAACGAACGGTCGTGAAGCTGTTGTACTTTCACAAAGTGTGTTCAGTGCTTTCGTTACTGTAGCAGGTAGCTGCTGATCAATAATTCATCCCCAATGTCTCATGTAATACTCTTCCCTTCTGTGATTTTAAAGTTTTAGGGAACTGATAACTTTGCCTATTTTTGTATTCCTTGGCGCTCTTCACGTCGACAGACTACTTTTAAAAGCCGAGTCAAAATTTACAAATTTGTTTCACTTATTTTGGTGTATCCGAGTTAATCCCCGTTCCTGGCAGTTCGCGTGTATAGTCTTCTCTCGCATGGCCCACGGTAACGATATTCCGTTACAAGAAGAGCTCTTAGGTTAGAACACAATACAGGAATCTTGTTAGATCCGTTGTTCATCGGAGATAGTAGGGCAAACGTAATTTTGGTAACAAATGGAAGCCTTAGAGTGAAAAGCAGCTACATCAAAAAATTCATAAGCGATAGCTTTTCTAAGACTGTTGGAGAACTAGAAGCGATATTCCATCTCCCAGAGATTTAAGAAAAAAGAAAACACGCGGTACATTCTAGAATATGACAGTGACACATTCACCCCGTTGACATGAGGCTCCCAAAACCGGATTTTGTAAACAAATTTCCCAATACCGCATCTGGGTGGTTTTGTACACACTTCAAAATAGGTTTTGGAAATCCGCTTCTTCTTGCCGGATTTTAAATTCCGCAATCGATTTTCGCTCCCATGTAAACGCAACCGCTTTCAAACGTGCGTCAATTGTCAGGGTACATCTTGTTTTTAAAAATTTTGAGCTAGTGTGGACAGAGTGGATTTTTGTACAGTGAAGGATAAGTAGAAATATTAGACTAAAGCTGTTTACACCTCATCTCATGAGAAATAGCGATTGTGCTGACTAAATCAGAAACTCTTAACAGCTGTTTTCCAGGCACCGTATTTACTGGGCTCGCAAATGCGCTTCCTACCTTAACATGTAAACACGACAGCGAAAAACGGTTTCGGAAATTCGGTTTTTGTCTTTCAGAAGATTTCGCCTGAAAACGTAGTGAATGTACCAACTTACAAAACAGTTGGAATCCGATTTTGCTTCTTAAGAGTATGTCTGCCTTACATTTTTGACGTTGTAACTTGATATTTGACACCGCGTGACTTCTTTGGGAAAACACAATGAATGTGGGCGGTAAACAATGCTTCATGAGGAGTATAACTTAGAAATGGGAGTATGGCGAGGATTCAAATGAACGTGGAAGAGATGGATGATAATTTTTGCATTCATTTCCTAGTGCGATGCTGCATGAAATGTTTTTAAAAATACTCGACAAAGAAAGAAAATTACAGAAATGTGTGTAGAACAGCCATACCTGTATGTATCTAAAGATTATTCATAAGTGACGACCATTTTTTTAGAATTACAATTAACAGTTTTTGGAAGAGATTGTTTTGCATTTGCAGTTTGCTTTCCATTGATATCCTGAAAGTGTTTGATTTTTTATCATCAAAGGGGTTTTAAAGTTTCGTTGTTGATGTAATCATTACATACGGAGCACAAGCTCGAACGGAAAACACGGGAAAGGAAATCAGCCGTGTCTTTTTCAAAGGCACCAATGTAAGCCACTGAAGGACCCAGTGGAAAATCGAAATGTGTGGCTGGATGAGGTATGAACGGTTGTCCTTCCAAACACGTGTCTAGTGTTTTTACCACTGCAGCACCGCACTCTGTTATTGGTGCTGATCTACTTTTTGTCCAATTCGTTGTTGAAATACTGAACTCTGTTCCTGACTTTTTCGTATGCTGTAGTTGAAATTTCCACATGTTTTTGTTGAAGAATCTCTCCACCCTGTCACATCCCTCTCGCCCCTCTCCACCCTGTCACATCCCCCTCCCCTCCCTCCTCCTCCTCCCCCTCCCTCATCTCTCCTCTATCTTCCCCCTCCCTCCCTCCTCTCTCTTCCCCCTCCCTCTCTCCTCTCTCTTCCCCCTCCCTCTCTCCTCTCTCTTCCCCCTCCCTCCCGTTCTCCTCTCTCCTCCCCTCCCACCTCCCCCTCCCTCTCCTCCCACCTCCCTCTCCTCACCCTTCTTTTATAGAGAGAATCGCAAAGTGCTTAAAACTTACTATTATATAACCCTTGGATACGTGTGACACAGTGTTGACCTCAGTGTACTACTATCCGAACTGTGATGTTATTGTCAATGTTCGTGTAGCACAAGAAATAATTAAGATGACTTATTCTCAGTATCAATGGTAAATGCAGTTGTAAATGCAGAATACTCAATTCTACTAACACGTAATGATGTTCCCTGATATTAAAGGTTGCAAATTAGAAAGTGCAACACCATTAAAGCCACCTTAATTAAGCTTTGCTATTTTCAATAAAAAGAAATGCACTTTTCGTGGGCGTCTTGGCCCCACACATTTTAGTTTTCTGAGGGCCTGTCGTTATTAGAATATTATGTTTCACATACCTTTCGTGGTTTGCAGACGCACGGTGCCGCTCTGAAACACGAAGCTGGAATTTTGTGTTAAAGTGCACCAAAATCTTGGCGGTTATGTGGAAGGCTTTGGTTGTTGCGGGAGTAATGTTAATTTCTTTTCAACTGCGAGTTTAAGCAGTCACGTATGTTTGTGTTTAACGTATTAGACATGAAACTTAGCAAAGCTAATTGTCGCGCACATTAAAATCCGACCAGCTTCATTTTTCTGTTAAAGAGAAGAGACTCTGGGCTTTCTGTGAGGGCCGCATTGAAACCTTGTTATAGCACTGATTAAAATTCTTTGAAAGCCATTTTCTATTTACATCTGAATTACAACTATTTTTTATGTAGTGAATCGTGAGACATGATCCCAGCACACTGGTCCAGGTTAACACAAAAAAACTGTTTCTACAATGAAATATTAATTCACTTTCGTGTGAAACACTTAAGCAGATAATTATCAGCGAGTGAGTTCCTATTTTTAAGCCGTGTGGCGTAATAAAAAGAAAACTTGAAATTATGTTCTCGCCCGTAATGGCGTCTTTGAAACAAAATCAGCTTCTTATATGAAAGCCTCAAGAAATTCAGTAATAATTATGGGATGCTTTTCCCTACACTATTGAAAGGAAAACACAAGTTTACACATTTATATGATTAATTATTATTATCATAAGAGTGCTTTTTGTTACAGTATTAGTAACAAACACATACCATTCTCATCACGAATCGTCAATGGCGTCGTTCTGCAATCAAGAACAAAACGGAGTAGTTGGGTTTTTCTCTTTCTTTCTCGTTAGAGGACTCATGGGCGTACCCAGCGTGGGGCAGCGGGGAGGAGGGGTCAGCTGCCCTCCCCCCCTAGAAGATATTCTCAGTTTTTCACTAGTTTACTGTGTTATTTAATAAGAAATGCTGAATGTTTTCTCGGATTGTACAACTGCATTCTTGTATTTAAAATGTTTATTAAAAGCAGTTTTTCACTGGTTTACTGTTTTATTTAATATGAAGTGTGCTGTATGTTGTCTCGAGTCATTGTTTCCTGAGACTAGTATGACCTACACCCCCCCCCCCCCCCCCCCCTAGTTCAGATCCTGGGTACGCGCTTGGAGGACTGTCTATTCATTTTTGTCTTTGTTCATAGATTGCCCTTGAAATGCGTAGTTTTCGTATAATAGTAATTTTCATAGTTATTTTTCTGTATTTTACAAAATTTAACTCCAATAATCACAACACATCGTCTTTATGGCTTTTATCAGTATTTTCGTTATTACGATTGTTCTTATATAGTCGCACTAGTTTCGCAAATTTTCGTAATAACGTCATGGGTATGGCACATGGCCCCCAATAAATGTGGTAGTTATTTTCCCTTGGCAAGCTACGAACACTATCCACATTTTTACATCTAGAGTCCGTTTAAAATCGGTATTATTATATTTCTCTTTTAACTAGGCACTAGTATTTTACTGGGATAAGTTGTACTAAGTAACAAGTTGTTATCCCTGTAGTTACTTCAGTTATCTTTCCTACTCCCCTACTTGACTTGGGTGTTGTGTGTTACGAAGATAACAAAGTCCATGGGTAAAAAAAAAAAAATCCTATTCAGGCTTAGCCGGGAGTGGGAAAACCCGGGAAAGAACCACCCCAGGGCCTCAGACGACGCACAACACAAGCGTCTAATTTGCTTCAATACAAATATTATTTCCCATGAATTTGTTATGACAAGTAACATTATATGAGGAATCCTATCATAGAAACGTTTCACATTTTCGATACAGGTAGATAATTGATAGGTTGCCATCATAGAAATGGAAATTGAAGAAACAATATAGTCATTTACTCCCATTCTTGCGGTCTGATGCTTTCTGCTGTGTTTGTGGCGACCTGCCTTTAATATTTCAATACCTGTAAGTTGTAAATTGCAGCGAGTTCTTAAACAATTCTTAATTTATTGCCATTCTTGGCGTGTAAGGCCTTTAGCTGTGATTGTCGTCACTTGCCTTAAAATTCTAATTTGGCATTTGTATTTACGTAGTAAGCCTTCTTTCTTAATTTAAGCAACCTTTCTTAACAACCTATCATAAAATATCGATAATTAAGAATTTATATTTGAAATGAAACCAGGAATTTCGCGTGTAGTATGTAATTAGGAACAAGAATACGTGCATTATTCATTAAAAATGGTGATAAATCTTACAATTATTAGATGCAGGTATTTAAAATTGAACCGAAACAGGGAAGATCAAGGCGAGACTTAAACCAGCTATCCATGAACAGCGCCAGACTATGAACCCGCTAATCTACCTATTCCACTATACATGCGGTTTATGTGACTATCTCAGCTGTATCAAATACAGTCCTCCAGAATAGTTCAGAGCCAATTTTTCCGTTAATTTACGAAAAACATTAGGAACAACTCATTTCTCGGCACGTTTTAACTGTGTTTGACACGCGTGTTTCACTACGTAGGGGAAGCAGCGTCAGCAATGTTCATACTGCGTATTAACGGTACAACAGTACAGAGACTGTGACTGTACATGATTTTGTAATTAAAAACTACACAGCTAAAGCTTGACTAAGAGAAAAACGTTGATGGTTGTTAATACATTAGAATATCTTAACGTTTCAGTTGACGTAACTTAGTAATAAGATATCTAGTACATCAGTAGGACCTACTTGGAAGAGCGTTACAGCACAAGTGTACGTGTGCTAAGGCTTCTGACCAATCATCGCGTTTGTGTTTGTATACGTCAGGTTTATTTTCATGATACCAAAGTATACGAGGTAGTGTCACAATACTGAAAGTGTTTAAGGGCAGTTCGCCAGAATGGATATCCAAATGGCAAATTCATCCCCACCCAATAAAAACACTTGTTTCAGGGCCTTCATACTGTTCCCCTATCAACCCAAGCGTTTGATCGTCAATATAAAGTAATACAATGTATCGCGCTTTCAAATGATCATGACTTGAATTTCGTACACCAAAAAATTGCGGAAATAGTGAACAGGGAGAACGCATTCTCCATTCGACAACGTTTTTTTGCTTCGTTAACACCAATACAACATGACAAAAATAACAAGAATTTTCATCGTTTTCCGTACTACGGCTCCTCCTCTGAAAAGCTGGATAAACAATTGCAAAAAGAACAATATAACTACAGCTTTCTCTATTCCACAGAACGTAGGAACGAGATACAGACACCACTTACACTCAACCAGCTACGACTGTCCAAAACAAAAGACAGGACGAACGGCTACAGCATTTTATACAAGACTGAAAGAAAACCCTAAAGCAAATAGCTGCCAGATCTGCTTTGACTACACACCTGCGGGACAACCAACATTCTATTACAAGCTCAGAGAATGACTTAAAAGTACGTCATAAAGAGGGCAAGGTTAACGTTTTAATTGCACTGGAAGAAATATACATTGGTGTCCAAAATTAAAGCAACAAACCGCTGTTTCCCCGACCTGTGTCTAATTCACGATATAATCATACAAATTGTCACCCAAATGTTCGTACGATCTTGTCCTGCACGGACGATGCCGTTCCGGTCAACGGACAATCGTGGCCACGAAGACGTCAGGGCACCTATGAAAAGAGGTAGTGTTTGTCGGCTAGTCCCACGTCCATAATCGCTGTGCACACAGCCACAGACGGTGCAATACGGCACAGAGAAGATGCCTACCAGACACTCAACGTTAGAGGGCCATAGGAACAATGGAAGCAGAACATCACAAACTGATGTGGCCCGGTGGCTTAGTGTGAATCGTTCTTTGGTTTCTAGGATGTGATGAAAGCTTATAGACTCTAAAACTGTATCCCGAAGACCAGGGCAGGACCGACCACGTTTGACTTCAGAAGGGTGGACCGTCATTTGGTTGTAAGGGCACGACAGTACCGCCTCAGTGCTGCACTAGACGTGTTGCATAGAGGCAAACGTTGTGCAGAAGGCTTCGGTAGAGTGTCTATTGTCGGAGACCCTGGTGTGTGTCTACCTCTGACGTGTCCTCACAGAAAGGAACGTATAGATTCCAGTCGTCATCATCCCACCTGAACAGTCAACAGTGGGCCAATGTTGTTTTCACAGATAAGTCCCGATTTAGTCTGGAGAGTGATTCTCGTTGGATTCGCATCTGGAGGGAACGTGGAACACGATTTCGGGACGCAAACATTGCGAAATGGTGTGTGCAGGGATTATGTTTACCACTCGATCCCCTATTCATGAAAATGTAGGGTGAATCGACAAGGTTTAACTGCTGTCGGATATCGAGATCTTGGGACCTCATCTGCAGTTGTTGCGAGCTGCTGTGGGACCAGACTTCGTAGTGATGGACGATAATACTCGACCTTATAGAGCACGTGTGGTTGATGTTTTCCTGAAAATGGCAGATACTGCACGCATGGCGTGGCCTGCTCGCTCTCCCAATTCGAATCCCCTAGAGAATATCTGGGATGCACTAGGGAGATGACTTCCATTACGTCAGTTTCCACCAAACACTCTCCAAGACTGCGACCAGCTCTGCTGGAAGAATGGGCCTTATTGCCTGGCCGGCCGTTGTAGCCGAGCGGTTCTAGGCGCTTCAATCTGGATCCGCGCAACCGCTACGGTCGCAGGTTCGAATCCTGCCCCGGGCATGGATGTGTGTGTTGTCCTTAGGTTAGTTAGGTTTAACTAGTTCTAAGTTCTAGGGGACTGATGACCTTAGATGTTAAGTCCCATAGTGCTCAGAGCCATTTGAACCATTTGAACCTTATTGCCTCAAAATAAGGCTGATGACAGCATCCACAGAATGCCATGTCGTTGTCAGGCCTGTATTGATGCCAGCGGGGTTACACCCCGTACTAAGCGCATTAATCGGTTGTCGTAATCTACGAGGGGCGTTTGAAAAGTCCGAGAGATGGCACCACCGGCGCGTATCGAGGCCATGTTTGATTAGTAGCATGTTTGGAAAGAACGCATACCAAGTTTCAGCCATATTGGTCTATTTCTTTGTGTTTGGCATTCGTGTGAATCAAGGAAGTCGAGTGACTGTCAAAAAATGGACGAAAAAGAGTGTCGTGTGGCGATTAAACATTACTTTATGAAAAGCAAAACGCCTCAGGAGACTAAAGAGGAAGTTGATAAACATTATGGTGACTCTGCACCTTCGATTAGAACAGTTTATAAGTGGTTTCACAATTTTCGGAGTGGCCATATAGGCACAAGTGAAGCTGAACATTCTGGACGCCCTGTGGAGGTTACGACACCAGAAATCATTGATAAAATCCATGATATGGTGAAGGATGACAGAACAGTTAAGGTGCGTGAGATTGCTAGTGCTGTGGGCATCTCGAATGAATGGGTACATAATAGTTTGCATAAACATTTGGACATGAGAAAGCTATCAGCAAGATGGGTTCTTGCGTATGCTCACGCTTGACCAAAAACGGAATCTTGTGAAGTGTTGCAAGGGTGGTTTGCAGCTGTTCAGAAAGAATTCACAGGACTTTAAGCGTCGTTTCGTCACTGTCTATGAAACATGGATACATTACTATACCCCTGAGACCAAATAACAATTTAAACAATGGGCTACCAAGGGAGAATCTGCACCAAAAAAGGCGAAGACCATTCCTTCATCCGGAAAGGTTATGGCGGCTTTCTTTTGGGATTCGTAAGGGATAATCCTTATCGACTACCTGGAAAAGGGTAGGACTATTACAGGTCCATGTTATTCATCGTTATTGGACCGTTTGAAAACCGAACTGCAAGAAAAACCCCGGCGATTGGACCGCAAAAAGGTCCTTTTCCATCACGAGAATGCACCAGTACATACCTCAGCAGTTGTGGTCGCTAAATTAATGGAAATAGGATTCCAAGTCGTTTTACATCCCCCCTATTCTCCAGACTTGGCTCCCTTGGACTACTGTTTGTTCCCCAATTTGAAGAATTGGCTGGCAGGACAAAGATTTTATTCAAATGAGGAAGTGAGTGCTGCAACTAATAGCTATTTTGCAGACTTGGACAATTCCTATTATTCGGAAGGGATCAATAAATTAGAACAGCGTTGGACGAAGTATATATGCCTAAAAGGAGACTATGTCAAAATATAAAAAAAGGTTTACCCCAAACACGTAAGTAGTTTTTATTTTTGCACAGACTTTTCAAAAGCCCCTCGTACGTGAAAATCCGCTAAGTTGGAAAAAGCGAAGAACATTTTTGTCTACCGTTATGCATGTTGCAGTGGTTTAAGTTCTGAATTCTTTGCATTGTTTCTATTTTACTATCACCTGCTTGTTCTGTTTTGTGGCAAAATAAACGCAATCTTGCAAAAATTTCCATTTGCTGCTTTGATTTTGGACACGAGTGTACATAAAAAGGTCCATCGCACCTTCTCCAGATGACACGTTAAACAGTCAGACGGAGCTAAAGCACAACGGATTATTAGCAATTTTACTTAGCAAATTAGGAGGCCCTATAGCTTAAGCTTTTTGATTATAATACTATCACGTTCATTATGAATTTTTTTAGAATTTTTAATGACAAATGTAATTTCAATGTAAAAAACATTAATAGTTCACGGCATAAGCTACGGTGAGCCTATTTGATTATCAATGATGAGGCATGTTTAGTTGCTTTAATTATACTATATTTAGTTTAGTTACTTAATCTAACGTGTAATACGAGAAACTGGGTTTAATGGTTCGCGTCGTCACCGACACGCTTCAGCACGCCGCATACTGATATTATGGAACAGCTGTCGCAACCGTTTTCATCAATTAAGGAGGTTACCACAGCACCGGCAATTAAAATTAATAAGTTCAATTCTGTATGTTTATGCTGGTTGCGATATTAATCCTTCTCCAACTCTTGAATAACAGAGTACCCGCTATAGTTACCATCTCACGTTATGCAGACTAAACATTTACACGCTGCACCAGTAATGCTCTTGTTTGCACAGGGCATCTGCACACCGTTATTCAATGGATTTGGTTTTAAGGTTAGTTTAACTAATTTTCGGGCGAATAAGCCGTACGTTTTTACCTCAGCGTAAGTCAGTTTTATCTTTCGTATGCATTCCTGCGATACGATACACAGGAAAGCTGGTCACTCAAGTCTTAATTTTCACATCTGCTCTCGGCAATTGCGGCTCAGCGTCGACCATTACACCTCATCAGCCGTAAACTACAACAGCTACAGGTAACAGCAATGTAGGTTAAGTCCGCAACAGGCCAATATACGTTAAAAATCAATAGGTGAAACTAGACCGTATAAAGGGGTTCATAATGCAACAACTTCACATTTAACATTAAGCAGATTGGTACACTTGTCCATGTCTAATTTCGTATGTTTTTTAATTAGTCAATCCATAAATAATTTATTCCTGCTATGTAATTACTTATTCGATTTTACAATAGTATTGGTAATTTTTATAGAGAGATTCGCCATAAGATGGAGCTAAACATGATGCATAGCTGGTAGTATGACTCTGCAACGACTTCTATCAATGCAGCTATAGTGTATTAACGAACTTTCATTAGGCTATATTGTTTACCAGTTTTACCCATTTTAAGGTCTCGGTTTTACTGCTTGAAAGTTCTATAAACTATGTACAAATATTTTAGCTATTGTTGCTGTTGGTTTTAAATTACCTACACAGACAGTTCTATGCCTAACGCTCTGGAATGCGCCCTCAGGCTATACAACACCGTAAACTACTATGGAGTGTGCTGGGTGCATACACCATATGATTAAAAATATCTGGACACTCCTATGTAATGCGGGTTCGTCCACTAGAAGTCTCTTGAGGCGGACCCGCCAGTATAAAAGGAGGCGGAGAGTGCAGCGTTGATAGCAGAGACGCAGTAACAGTAGAATGGGTCGGTCAGGATAGCAGAGTGACTTTTTAACGTGGACTAGTCACTGGATGTCACCTGAGTAACGAACGCATCGGGGGCATTGTAACATCTCTAAAGCTGTCCAACTCGACTTTTGGTGCTCTGATTGTGAAATGGAAACTCGCAGGAACAATCACAGCTGAACTAACACCAGGCAGATGCCGCCGCCCCCCCCCCCCCCCCCCCCCCGGCTAGCCACGCGATCTAACGCGCTGCTTCCCGAGCGGGAAGGCGTGCAGGTCCCCGGCACCAATGCGCACGATAACCTTGGATTCAGTGTGAGGCGGCGGTGGCGTGGGTGAACTGCTTTGGCCTGTTGTGGGGTTGTGAACCACTGAGGGCTAGAGCGGGACCAAGCCTCTCCATCATTTCTAGGTCCCCAGTTCAATACACAGTACACAATACAAGGCCAGGCAGACCTAATGTGCTGACAGACAGGGCCAGCTAACACAATAGCTATGAGCAAGGAGTTAAAAATAATGGGGTACAAAGGTTGTGCAGCTTCTCATGAGCCAGAGCTAAATGGCTCTTGAGGTGGCGTAAAGAGTGACACAACTGGATAGTAGATGACTGGCCAAGAGTGATGAATCACATTATACCATGTGGCTACGTGGTGGAGGCATTAGGGTTTGGTGAATGCCTAGAGAACATTACCTGCCATCATATGCAATGTTGACTGTGAAGTACGGATGAGGTGGTGCTATGGAAGCGCTTTTTGTGATTAGAGTTTGGTCCTCTTAATACACCTAAGAATATACTAAATCTTTAAAGATGTGAACAACACATTTTACAACACTGTGTTCTGTGTACAGTACAGGAACGGTTCAGGGATGAAGATTGTTGATATCAGCAGTACAGTCCATCCTGTCGTAAATCAGCGTCTGTGAGACAATTGTTTGTGCACAATGTCATACCCGAAGTGGATTGGCCTTCCCTGAGTGGCGACCTGAACCCTGTGGGACACGTTTGGGATGAGTTAGGAGGGCTATGCGTGAAGCGTTCAGTGAATTCGAAAGTAAAATTCTATGTACCGACTTGACAGAAAATCCTAGGAAGTTCTAGTCTTTCGTTAAATCAGTAATTGGATCGAAACAGCATATCCAGGCACTCTGGGATGATAATGGCATTGAAACAGAGGATGACACGCGTAAAGCTGAAATACTATACACCTTTTTCCAAAGCTGTTTCACAGAGGAAGACCGCACTGCAGTTCCTTCTCTAAATCCTCGCACGAACGAAATATGGCTACATCGAAATAAGTGTCCAAGGAATAGAAAAGCAACTGAAATCACTCAACAGAGAAAAGTCCACTGGACCTGACGGGATACCAATTCCATTCTACACAGAGTACGCGAAAGAACTTGCCCCCCTTCTAACAGCCGTGTACCGCAAGTCTCTAGAGGAACAGAAGGTTTCAAATGATTGGAAAAGAGCACAGGTAGTTCCAGTTTTCAAGAAGGGTCGTCGATCAGATACGCAAAACTATAGGCCTATAACTCTGACATCGATCTGTTGTAGAATTTTAGAACATGTTTTTTGCTCGCGTATCGTGTCATTTCTGGAAACCCAGAATCTACTCTTTAGGAATCAACATGGATCCCGGAAACAACGATCCTGTGTGGCCCAACTCTCTTTATTTGTTCATGAGACCCAGAAAATATTAGATACAGGCTCCCGGCTAGATGCCATTTTCCTTGACTTTCGGAAGGCATTCGATATAGTTCCGCACTGTCGCCTGATAAACAAAGTAAGAGCCTACGGAATATCAGACCACCTGTGTGGCTGGATTGAAGAGTTTTTAGCAAACAGAACACAACATGTTGTTCTTAATGGAGAGACGTCTACAGACGTTAAAGTAACCTCTGGCGTGCCACAGGGGAGTGTTATGGAACCATTGATTTTCACAACGTATATAAATGACCTAGTAGATAGCGTCGGAAGTTCCACGCGGCTCTTTGCGGATGATGCTGCAGTATACAGAGAAGTTGCAGCATTAGAAAATTGCAGCGAAATGCAGGAAGATCTGCAGCGGATAGGCACTTGGCGCAGGGAGTGGAAACTGACCCTTAACATAGACGAATGTAATGTATTGCGAATACATAGAAAGAAGGATCCTTTATTGTATGATTATATGATAGCGGAACAAACACTGATAGCAGTTACTTCTGTAAAATATCTGGGAGTATGCGTACGGAACGATTTGAAGTGGAACGGTCATATAAAATTAACTGTTGGTAAGGCGGGTGCCAGGTTGAGATTTATTGGAAGAATCCTTCGAATATGTAGTCCATCAACAAAGGATGTCGCTTACAAAGCACTCGTTCGACCTATACTTGAGTATTGCTCATCAGTGTGGAATCCGTACCAGGTCGGGTTGACAGTGGAGATAGAGAAGATCCAAAGATGAGCGGCGCGTTTCGTCACAGGGTTATTTGGTAAGCGTGATAGCGTTACGGATTCGAGCGCACACGGAGGCTTTCCGGCAGTCATTCTTCCCACGAATCACTCGCGACTGGAACAGGAAAGGGAGATATAAAACACCTGACAGGAAGTCTTTCTAGCGGAATTAAAGTCGTCATAAAGATGAAGGGCGGGCACCCCATATTAGTATCAACTAGTGCGTGTCTGGATACTTTTGATCAGATAGTGTGGATGGACTGCTGCACCCACTTGCTATACATTCTCAATGAAGCCAGATTACGACACGAGTTCCTATGCCAAACTTAACCGTCTTTGAAACTTACTTCCTGGCAGATTAAAACTGTGTGCCGGACCGAGACTCGAACTCGAACTTCCCCGCGAAAGGCAAAGGTCTCGAGTTCGAGTCTCAGTCTGGCACACAGTTTTAATCTGCCAGGAAGTTTCATATCAGCGCACACTCCGCTGTAGAGTGAAAATTTCATTCTTAACCGTCTTTGTCCCCACTACAAGTCCTCAAAGTCTGTTAAGGGAATTTAGTTACACCCTGTATAATGTATCCTGTGTGCCGACTATTACTATCAGAAAACAACAGTGCAGCCTTCATGTGCTACCCACGTTATCTCGTCTTCTCTTTGTACCCTCTAGTGTAAACACTCGTTCATATATACAAGTACAGTCGTAAAACTACCGTAGGATACCATAGACTATCAGAAGTAAGCATAGACTGTGGTAGCTTTGGTCAGTTAATGTCATACCTGCGTTACCTCGAAGTTAGGTGTGTTGCATATCTATCAGGCGTTACCTCATCACAATCTCCTGCTTTACATCTGTGATCTGTGCCTTACTAGATTCCCCCAAAAACCAGAAGTGGTGAACCATTTAGAAACTGAGTGAGGATATATAAAGAGCCTGGTAACCTACACAAAAGTTTTGTTCTCCATAGTTATCAACCTGTGTGGTATTTCAAAGTAAACAGTATTTATGGCAAAATTGAAATTGTCAATCTTTAATTCATGTTTTATTCGAAAATTGTTGATTTATAATGTGAAACAGAGGGTTGTTGTAGTAAAAATTGAGAAAACCAATGGATTTATCATATAGTGCTAGAAAAAGCCATTTCCTCAACAAAGAGGTAAAATACAAAAACGCAAAGCAAAAATATATCAAACATCACTTCAATACTTTCTCAAAGTTTTATAAAACGCGTTTCTGCTATTCATAAACAACTTTCGCATTTATCAGTAATAGGAAATGCTTGGCTTTGATCATGATGAAGAACGCTCTATTGACTACAAAATGTACATGTAAACTGTACTTGTATCGAATGTAATTGCTTTGGTTACATGAAAGTGCAGAAATTACACGATCAACTAACTTTTATTACCTATAAAATGCAATTTATATTATATAAGGACATAAAATACACACTAGACTAACACTGAATGATGTGCAGTTCTAATTCTGTGCAAAAACAAACAAATAACCAAAGAGAGATCGTCGACTCCCAGTTTCTGTTACGCATTTATGTATGTTTATTTCCTTATCAATACTATTGGCTGTCCTACCATTTACTATGTCGTTTATCTAGTGTACCAAACCATAGTTTTGGCAGAGCCAAAGTCTGTACACAAGCAAATGGTAGTGAATACTGGCAAACAGTCTCCGAAAGCACATTTGCTTGTGTTCGATTTCATTTGCTCCGGTGTAATCCAGGCTTTGCAGACTTTGCAAGCAGGAAGTCATGCAGCTCACTTGTGCGTTCAGTACTACCGCATTGAAACCACTTCTCGTAGCATTAGGTACCTTTAACAGAGACATTATGGTAAGGCTGCATATAGGAGATCTAGAATCATTAAAAAAAGACAGTTACCACTGAGAGGAAAATCAGAAAACCTACTAGATCAGTGGTTCCCTTTCTTTCAGAGACCATTACCTCTGAGTGTAGTCATATAATTAGATGGTCATTAGTATATGCTGCCACCTCTGGTTTGGGTTCCAAGTGGAATTTTATGTAGCCATGTGTGCATCAACAGCATAAGATGGCATATTTTAGGACCACATTGAATCGGTTGTATAAAATTCCACCTGAACCATCTGAACAATCATCATAACCATTGTTTCAGACAGTGGATATACCCCTCACATGATTGATAAACTATCACAAAAAATATCGGACAACAAAGTCTCACATCAGACACATATCTAATTAACACAAAAGATACCAGAAAACTGCAGAAAATATGCCTGACTTTCTTTCTTAGGAAGCAAATGCTACAAAATAAGTAGTCTGTATAAAAACAGAAACCTAATTATAAGCTTCCATAGAAACCAGAAACTTCAGCACCCAGCCATTCATAACTTAAGGAATTACAGTCTCCCATAGGAAAGATTTGGTACATTTATAAACTCTGTTGGGAGAAGCTTCAAGATTAGCTTCACAGAACATTTAGATGTCATATGTTTGAGCAACCCATCAAAATCTGCATTTGCAATGCATACAACTCTCAATAGACATGAAGTAAAAACCATTGAAGGCTAAATCCAGATATTTCATTATGCTGAGATTGGTAGCCTTGTGAACCTACTCAAAGATATATATATAAGTGAATCACCAATCACCACATCATCTCCTCAATAAACAGACAAATATAGCCAATGCAGGCTTTCTACAAAATTTCAACCACTTACTTTCCAATTTAAAACATAAACACCACTACTTTTGACAACAACATGCGGTCAGTAATCCAATACAAACAGTATAATGAAATATAGCAGCCTTTTCAGTCACACAGTAATACAATTGTTAAAATAATTTAAGCCTTCAACTATCCATTACATGTTAATATAGTTTATGCTGTCGCAATATTTATTTCTCATCACTTATTTTGTTCCCTGTGTATATCACAATATTTACATATTATTATTTAAGTAACACTTCCTGAAAATATAATTGCTACATCTATTGACTTTATTTGTAACTAATGCTCATTGAGTGTTAAATGCATGTAATGTAACATTTATTCTTTGTAAATTTTGCACTGTTAAATCAATGTGTCTGTGTGAGAAAATTTCTTTTGCACAGTTGTATTTGTGATACTACCATCTTTGTGTTCATTTTCCATGTGGCAAAAACTTCTTTTTTGGTGTGTGTGTGTGTGTGTGTGTGTGTGTGTGTGTGTGTGTGTGTGTGCGTGTGTGCGTGTGGTGCTTTGGTCAATGTGGTTAAATAAAATAGTTCTGCATATACTTAACAGTATGTCGTAAATACAAGCTAACAACATTCCAACAAAATTACGTGGGATTTTTGGTGGCACCGCCATCCCAAGAATCTTTCACCACAAAGGGGAATAAAGAGCCAAAAACTTACGTAAACTTCAACAGATGTGTAACTTGATGCCAACAGCCGTCTGAAGCTGAACTTGCCGGTGCGAACAGGTTATGGCGCTATTTACGTAAGTAAATCATGGCTGGTTGCTGTCTTCTTCTTTTAAAGAAACGATGTATACTAACCAACATCCGATATACAACAGCGCTATTGGGCCAATACCAAATCTAAAACGAAATGTTCCAGAAAGTGTCTGTACCGGTTGCAAGAGTAAACAGTCGAACTTAATAGAAAAACTATACATGCTACGTCGCAAGACAAAATAGTGTGTTGGTAAAATTTACGTCGTTCACATGTCAGGCTCCGCCTGCTGGCAGTTGCCTTGCGGACTCAGGTTCGTTCTGGAACATTTGATTTCAGGTTTAAGTATAACAGCAGCGTTGCATATCGTAGAGTGTATGTTGGTAAGGTATTTTGTTTCAGATCTACAGATCTGAGAACAGTTAAGGTGAAGTGAAATCGGTTCATTTAATTTAAAAAAAATTGAAGCTTTCTAGACGAACAACGAAATCTGTTTTATAGATAGCTGTAAGACAAGTGCTCGTGTATGTCGCTGCCTGGATAATTGCCTCCCTGCCCCCCCCCCTCCCCCCCACACACACACATGTGTGAAGCGAGTTAATGAAAGGAAATGTATGACTTTGTCTTAGGGTGGAATGTCCGCAAGCGGTGACCGCAGCTAGCTGATAGCATGCAGTGTAAAAGCGGATTTACCGTGCGGTAATTACTCGCTGAAACACGACGTTTATTACGGAGCGTCGTGAAGTGGGTGCTTTAGGACTGTGCCTGGCAGCATGTACAAGTGATGCGGACTTCCACAAGCGGCGTACGTAGACTCACTACTCTCGACCTCGTGATCAATTCTGAGAATTCTCTTCAGATCGGCTAGCGGAATTTACGTTTTTCTGATGTCAGAATACACCGATGAGCCGAAACATTGTGACAGCTGATCACCGCGAGATCGAACGCCATCTAGTGGCGTTGTGGCTCTTTTACGTGGTAAGGAAAGTATAGAGGAGGAGCACAGGAGAATGAGAAATCCGTTAACGTAAACGACTTTTTAACAAGGGGCGGATTGTCATAGTACGGCGCCTGGGAACGAGGATCTGGAAAACGGCGAAGGCGGTCGGCCGTTCGTGTGTTACAATTGCGATCATATGTGGAAAGTATTTGAAGGACCGTGAAACCACAGGTAGGCCAATGCTGAGCGGTTGTTTTGTTTCGGGGGCCACCATTTGGAAGCGGAGGTTAGCGGACGGCCGCACGGTTTAAAATGATTGCATTCGCGTTTGAGAAAAAGTATAAACTGTACCATAGAAACAATAAATATAAATAAAATAATGATGTTTTTTTTAATTAATTTATACACGGTCGTTTTGCCTTCAGTAACAATTTTTCTGTGTTTTATTAAATCACACAATGCATTTCGGAACTTGTGGACCCATCTTCAGATAAAAATCGTCTTAATATATGATTTAGATTTGCTCTTGACTGAGGTGAAATTCATTTTCCTGTTAAGAGAAAGTTAGATGTTAGATTTCGAATTTCGTGAATCGCGTGCTGAAATGTGTGAGAAACAATTTCTCCAGGCGTATTTTATGACGAAATAAATCGCGGGTGAACAGCCTGGTATGAGTGTGCATAGGACACACTGTTTCGGCAACCGACCATGTTGCCATCATCAGGTACGCCTGATGATGGCAACGTGGTCGATTGCGGAAATAGTGTGTCCTATGCACACTCATACCAGACTATTCACCCGAGACTTATTTCGTCAGTGAATAATGTATCCAACAAACAAGGAAGGCCATTTTTAACCTTTTGAGATGACGGCAGTATAAATAAACCAAAGTGTGCTGACCTCAAAAGATTATAAATGTTCTTCCTTATTTGTTCGCTAAGTTTTCCACCGTTTTTTCCACTGTTCCTCACATATTTCCGCACTCGATTCACGAAATACGACACTTAAAATTTAACTTTCTCGTAACAGGAAAATTCATTTCATTTCAGATAAGAGCAAATCTAAATTATGTACCAGAAGATTTGCACCTGAATATAATAGGAAGGTAGCTCAGGAGTCGAGGGATGAAAGGGAAGCAGCTGTTGAGAAGAGACAGCCTATCCCTGATGTTATACAATCTGCACATTGAACAAGAAGTACAGGAAACCAAAGGAAAATTTGGAATAGGAAATCAAGTTTAAAGAAAAGGAATAAAAACTTGTGGTTTGCCGATAACATTGTAACCTAGTCAGAGACAGCAAAGGACTTGCAAGAGCAGTTGAACGGAATGGACATTGTTTTGATGGGAAGACGTCAGACGGACATCAACAAAAGCAAAACGAGCATTACGAAACACAACCGAACTAAATCAGGTGATGCTAAGAAAATTATATTAGGAAACGAGACACTTAAAGCAGTAGATGAGTTTTGCTGTTTGGATAGCAAAATAAATGGTGACGGGCGAAGTAGATAGGGTATAAAACGTAGACTGGCAATGGCAAGGAAAGCGTTTCTGAAGAAGAGAAATTTGTTAACATCGGGTATGTGGTGTTACAGAAGAATGTTTAAGATTAGATGGGTAGATCACGTAACTAATGTGGAGGTACTGAATAGAATTGGAGAGACCAGAAATTTCTGACAGAACTTGTCCAAAACAAGGGATCTGTTGGTAGGACGCATTTTGAGACATCACCAATTTAGTATTGGAGGGGAGCCTGGGGGGAAAAATTGTAGAGGGAGACCAAGACATGAATACAGTAATGAGATTCAGAAGAATTTAGGCAGTGATCGTCAAACTTTTTTGCTTAAGAGTCAATATTGACATTGTAGGGCTACACCTGAGGCCGCGTAGGAAAAGGAGGGGGGAGGCTGGCAGAAAGTCACCACTCAAAGAGAAATTTAGCTTTCACCAACCATGGCAATTCCGAGGGCTGTTCAATAAAGAGTGATCATAATTTTTTTTGACAACATACCTATACTCATCCTCATAATTTTTGATGATCCTTCTCAAGGTAGTCTCTCATAATGCGATGCACTTGTCCAAGAGTTTCTGCCAGTCTTCAAATACATGCTGGAAACCATGTTTTGAGAGGTCCTTCAAAATTGCCTCCGCGTCCTTCATCATTGCTTTTGATGGTTGATAATGCCTCCCACGAAAGCATTTCTTCATGCTAGGGAATAGAAAAAAGACACACGGGCTAAATCCGGACTAAAGGGAGGGTGAGGGATGCACATCACGTTGATTTTTGCAAGATATTCAGCAACAACATTGGCAATATGCGGCCGCGCATTATCGTGGTGCAGAATCCAGCCTGCTTCACGGAAACGTGGTCATTTGTGCCTGGTACGGACTTGGCAATGTTTTCAGGACATTCATGTAGTATTGTCCAGTTACTGATGTGTGTGCAGGTACAACATGCTGATAAACCATTCCATGAATATCAAAGAATGAGATGACCATAACTTTCCTAGCAGAAGCAACCACTTTTGCTTTCTTGGTGATTGGCGATGGAGATTTCCGCACTGAGCTTTGCTGTTTGCTCTCAGAATCAAAATGATGTAGCCAAGTTTCATCTGCAGTGATTACATTTGAAAGAAACTCCGGATCTTCCTCTAACACTAACTTTAACAGCATGCAGACCTGCATACGAACATACCTTTGTTCGGGAATAAACAGGCTTGGAACGCATCGAGCACAAACACGTGTCATGTGTAATTTTTTTGTCGCCAACGTATGGGTGACACCCAATGAAATGTTCATTATTTCAGAAAGTGATCTTAAGGTAATTCGTCGATCCTCTCTCACAATGACAGCAACAGTGTTGATGTTTTCTTCCGTAAGAGCGGTAACTGGAGCACCGGGCCCACCTTCCTTTGAAATTGATTGTCTCCCCCCTTTAAACATTTTAAACCACCTTCGAGCTGTGCTGTAGGGAAGAACACTCTCAATAGGCCTCCTGTAATATTGTATAGGCTTCAGCTGTAGATTTGTTGAGACGTAATCAGAATTTCAAAGACGCTTTATTGTTCCTCGCGTGTTACCTCCATTGCAGCGGTAGGCGATACTGAACATGTCTCTCCTTGCCTGCCTCTCGCTAACAGAATATCATATGAAACGCGAGAAATTATGACCATGAAAATTATGATCATTCTTTACTGAACAGCTCTAGTAATAGACGCTTACTACTTTACACATATTGAATCTACGTATTATAATACGTAGCACACCAAATATTTTTAAAAGAAACAGGTAGTAATACATTGCAACTACACGAATTTCTTGAAGGCTTACGTAGCGACCAGTTTTCCGTATCTGTGAGGGTACTGTGGCCATGCCATCGCATCAGAATCCCATTTCCAGGCACATTTTCTATGCGTCTTCACACCCTAATATCTGAGACAAGACCAGGCGGCTGCAATAGAACGCTTCCAGTCGGACTTTTGTATTAGGCTAAATATAAAAGAACAGAGAAGGTTTTAAATAATGTAAATTAATTTAAAATTGTCACAATGGGATAAAATGCGGATGATAGCTTTGAATGTAAAAGAGTTTAAAGTCAGCTTTATCTGCTATGTTATGCGTGTTTTTGGTACTACGTAACTCTTGTTGGGGTGAAAATAGAAGTTGGATGGACATTTGTATACATACGTATTTAAGTTCGAAACCGAATAACTAATTCGAACAAATATGGGAAATTGAATATTACAGTAATAGCAGATTCTCTGTGAGCACAAAAATTCATCAAAGAAATAAATTTTAGGACTAGAAACGATATATAATCAAATCGCATTATTTTGTCTCTCGCTGGGTTGCTTCTGACCTCGTGAAATATACAAAGAAAGACAAGGTTGCAAATGAACTTTCAAAACGTCTGCAGACTATCAACCTACTTTCCCGGTGGTCTCGTAAGGAGAAAAATAGATTAGTCCATATTATATCCATTTGAGTTATTTACGTGCATACATAAATAAAATTTTGTGCCATTACATAGTTGACTACCTAAATTACGTTTAAGAATGGCAGGACGCACTTCACTGCCTGTATGTTGACAGTTTGTGAAATTTTCTTGCAATTTGATAATTTGCGCAAATGAAAGTTCCTCTGGATTGATCAGCGAATGACCCGGCAGCAACAACAATTGCTTTTGATGCCATCTGAAAGGCATTTATATTCTAATTAAATGTTGACAACGAGACAGATTGCAAATTAGTAATGTTAACTTTTCAGCATTTGCAACATACGTATGTAAAAAACAGGCTGACCCAGGAGGAATGGTCATTATACACGGATATGGCAGGAAACATTAGACCCAGAAAATATAGCAAACATGACCTCTAAAGTGCATACCTTAAGAGCAACGAACACTTGTTCATCTTCGCGACTGTAAAACACATTTCTACTGAACACTTAAGGTATGCACTATAGAGGCAATGTTTACCAGACGTTTTTGCTTCGAATGATAGGAACTATCGTAGGAACTGAATCGTGACCACTCCTCTGGAGACATCCTGTATATTTCAAATCATGAGATGCTGATTGTTGATTTGCAGCCACATATATATTCGAAAAATGAAGTGCATAGTAGAGAGTACTTCGGACTGTACCAGTTATTAGGGTTTTCTTCTCGTTCCATCCAAGTATGGAATACGGGAAGGACGTCAAATGACTGTGCGCGCCATAAGTGATCTTTGTCCTCATGATCACTTGGGAGCGATTAGTGAAGAGTTGTATATCCCTAGCATCATTTAAAGCCGAGATTTGAAATTTACAAGTAGGCTTTCACAGCATAGTGTGCCTCTATCTTCGTGTCAGTTTGCTTAAATAATTCGTTGTTGGTCACTAGCCAGATGCAAGTCTTTCGACTGGACACGACTTGCGGGTCCCTAATGTACACCAGCTAGCTAGCCGGGGAAAGCGAACTTCCGATATAATGGGGAACCACTTGGCGTTCCTGGCGTCTCCTTGCATCTTAGAGAGATGATGACTTCAAATTTCCTTGGTCCGACTGGAATGTGACCCACACACCAATCGGGTTCCACGATCGCGCTTGTCAGACAATCAAACGCCTAATACATACATAATTGTGGACTGGAATGGCTTCATAGCGTAACCGTTTTCCTGAGAAACAGGTATTAGTCACCAAACAGGCGTCTATCATCTGTTGCCATATCTTAACAATAGTATTCAACACTGTACATTTAAATTCAGAACGAACGGTCGTGAAGCTGTTGTACTTTCACAAAGTGTGTTCAGTGCTTTCGTTACTGTAGCAGGTAGCTGCTGATCAATAATTCATCCCCAATGTCTCATGTAATAGTCTTCCCTTCTGTGATTTTAAAGTTTTAGGGAACTGATAACTTTGCCTATTTTTGTATTCCTTGGCGCTCTTCACGTCGACAGACTACTTTTAAAAGCCGAGTCAAAATTTACAAATTTGTTTCACTTATTTTGGTGTATCAGAGTTAATCCCCGTTCCTGGCAGTTCGCGTGTATAGTCTTCTCTCGCATGGCCCACGGTAACGATATTCCGTTACAAGAAGAGCTCTTAGGTTAGAACACAATACAGGAATCTTGTTAGATCCGTTGTTCATCGGAGATAGTAGGGCAAACGTAATTTTGGTAACAAATGGAAGCCTTAGAGTGAAAAGCAGCTACATCAAAAAATTCATAAGCGATAGCTTTTCTAAGACTGTTGGAGAACTAGAAGCGATATTCCATCTCCCAGAGATTTAAGAAAAAAGAAAACACGCGGTACATTCTAGAATATGACAGTGACACATTCACCCCGTTGACATGAGGCTCCCAAAACCGGATTTTGTAAACAAATTTCCCAATACCGCATCTGGGTGGTTTTGTACACACTTCAGAATAGCTTTTGGAAATCCGCTTCTTCTTGCCGGATTTTAAATTTCGCAATCGATTTTCGCTCCCATGTAAACGCAGCCGCTTTCAAACGTGCGTCAATTGTCAAGATACATCTTGTTTTTAAAAATTTTGAGCTAGTGTGGACAGAGTGGATTTTTGTACAGTGAAGGATAAGTAGAAATATTAGACTAAAGCTGTTTACACCTCATCTCATGAGAAATAGCGATTGTGCTGACTAAATCAGAAACTCTTAACAGCTGTTTTCCAGGCACCGTATTTACTGGGCTCGCAAATGCGCTTCCTACCTTAACATGTAAACACGACAGCGAAAAACGGTTTCCGAAATTCGGTTTTTGTCTTTCAGAAGATTTCGCCTGAAAACGTAGTGAATGTACCAACTTACAAAACAGTTGGAATCCGATTTTGCTTCTTAAGAGTATGTCTGCCTTGCATTTTTGACGTTGTAACTTGATATTTGACACTGCGTGACGTCTTTGGGAAAACACAATGAATATGGGCTGTAAACAATGTTTCATGAGGAGTATAACTTAGAGATGGGAGTATGGCGAGGATTCAAATGAACGTGGAAGAGATGGATGATAATTTTTGCATTCATTTCCTAGTGCGATGCTGCATGAAATGTTTTTAAAAATACTCGACAAAGAAAGAAAATTACAGAAATGTGTATAGAACAGCCATACCTGTATGTATCTAAAGATTATTCATAAGTGACGACCACTTTTTTAGAATTACAATTAACAGTTTTTGGAAGAGATTGTTTTGCATTTGCAGTTTGCTTTCCCTTGATATCCTGAAAGTGTTTGATTTTTTATCTGCCCTCCCCCCCCCCCCCCCCCCCAAGAAGATATTCTCAGTTTTTCACTAGTTTACTGTGTTATTTAATAAGAAATGCTGCATGTTTTATCGGATTGTACAAGTGCATTCTTGTATTTAAAATGTTTATTAAAAGCAGTTTTTCACTGGTTAATAAGGTGTGCTGTATGTTGTCTCGAGTCATTGTTTCCTGAGACTAGTATGACCTACACCCCCCCCCCCCCACCCCCCCCTAGTTCAGATCCTGGGTACGCCCTTGGAGGAGTGTCTATTCATTTTTGTCTTTATTCACAGATTACCCTTGAAATCCGTAGTTTTCGTATAATAGTAATTTTCATATTTATTTTTCTGTATTTTACAATATTTCACTGCAATAATCACAACACATCGTCTTTATGGCTTTATCAGTATTTTCGTTATTACGATTGTTCTTATATAGTCGCACTAGTTTCGCAAATTTTCCTAATAACGTCATGGGTACGGCACATGGCCCCCAATAAATGCGGTAGTTATTTTCCCTTGGCAAGCTACGAACACTATCCACATTTTTAGATCTAGAGTCCATTTAAAATCGGTATTATTATATACCTCAGTGTACTACTATCCGAACTGTATGATGTTATTGTCAATGTTCGTGTAGCACAAGAACTAATTAAGATGACTTATTCTCAGTATCAATGGTAAATGCAGTTGTAAATGTAGAATACTCAATTCTACTAACACGTAATGATGTTCCCTGATATGAAAGGTTGCAAATTAGAAAGCGCAACACCATTAAAGACGCCTTAATTGAGCTTTGCTATTTCAAAAAAAGAAATGTACTTTTCTTACACACTTTAGTTTCTGACTGCCTGTCGTTATCAGAATATTATGTTTCACGTGCCTTTCGTCATTTGCAGACGCACGGTGACGCTCTGAAACACGAAGCTGAAATGCTTTGTTAAAATGCACGAAAATCTTGACGGTTACGTGAAATGTTTTTGTTGTTGCGCGAGTAATGTTAATTTCTTTTCAACTGCGAGTTTAAGCAGTCTAGTATGCTTGTGTTTAACGTATTAGACATGAAATTTAGCAAAGCTAATTGTCGCGCACATTAAAATCCGACCAGCTTCATTGTTCTGTTACAGAGAAGAGGCTCTGGGCTATTTGTGAGGTTCGCATTGAAACCTTGTTATAGCAGTGATTAAAATTTTTTGAAAGCTATTTTCTATTGACATCTGAATTACAACTATTGTTATGTAGTGAATCGTGAGACCTGATCCGTGCAGACTGGTCCAGGTTAACACAAAAAACTGTTTCTGCAATGAAATATTAATTTACTTTCAGGTGAAACACTTAAGCAGATAATTATCAGCGAGTGAGTTCCTATTTTTAAGACGTGTGGCGTAATAAAAAGAAAACTTGAAATTATGTTCTCGCCCGTAATGGCGTCTTTGAAACAAAATCAGTTTCTTATATGAAAGCCTCAAGATATTCAGTAATAATTATGGGATGCCTTTCCCTACACTATTGAAAGGAAAACAAGTTTACACATTTATATTGTTAATTATTATTATCATAAGAATGCTTTTTCTTACAGTACTAGTAACAAACACATACCATTCTCATCACGAATCGTCAATGGCGTCGTTCTTGTATTTAAAATGATTATTAAAAGCAGTTTTTCACTGGTTTACTGTTTTATTTAATAAGGTGTGTGCTGTATGTTGTCTCGAGTCATTGTTTCCTGAGACTAGTATGACCTACACCCCCCCCCCCCCCCCCGCCCCCCTAGTTCAGATCCTGGGTACGCCCTTGGAGGACTGTCTATTCATTTTTGTCTTTGTTCACAGATTATCCTTGAAATCCGTAGTTTTCATAGTTATTTTTCTGTATTTTACAATATTTCACTGTAACAATCACAACACATCGTCTTTATGGCTTTTATCAGTATTTTCGTTATTACGATTGTTCTTATATAGTCGCACTAGTTTCGCAAATTTTCCTAATAACGTCATGGGTACGGCACATGGCCCCCAATAAATGCGGTAGTTATTTTCCCTTGGCAAGCTACGAACACTATCCACATTTTTAGATCTAGAGTCCATTTAAAATCGGTATTATTATATTTCTCTTTTAACTAGGCACTAGTATTTTACTGGGATAAGTTGTACTAAGTAACAAGTTATTATCCCTGTAGTTACTTCAGTTATCTTTCCTACTCCCCTACTTGACTTGGGTGTTGTGTGTTATGAAGATAACAAAGTCCACGGGTAAAAAAAAATAAAAAAATCTCCTATTCAGGTTTAGCCGGGAGTGGGAAAACCCGGGAAAGAACCACCCCAGGGCCTCAGATGACGCACAAAACAAACGTCTAATTTGCTTCAATACAAATATTGTAATTTCCCATGAATTTGTTATGACAAGTAACATATTATATGAGGAATCCTATCATAGAAACGTTTCACATTTTCAATATAGGTAGATAATTGATAGGTTGCCATCATAGAAATGGAAATTGAAGAAACAATATAGTTATTTACTCCCATTCCTGCGGTCTGATGCTTTCTGCTGTGTTTGTGGCGACTTACCTTTAATATTTCAATACCTGTAAGTTGTAAATTGCAGCGAGTTCTTAAACAATTCTTAATTTATTGCCATCCTTGGCGTGTAAGGCCTTCAGCTGTGATAGTGGTCACTTGCCTTAAAATTCTAATTTGGCATTTGTATTTACGCAGTAAGCCTTTAGAACCTTATTTATTGCCATTCCTGGCGTGTAAGGCCTCCTTCCCAGATCAGTGACTTGCTTTCAAAACATTATCTACTGTATTTGTATTTAATCATGATTTGCTAAATTGTAACTCACTGAAAACACTATTATTTACACAGTTGTTTATTCCTTCATTAATAATGTGTGGATTTTTATTTATTGTTGGGTCTGTAATTACTGGTTTAAAATAAATTGTGTGTAACAATAAAAGGCGACCAATAGTAACTATTTACGGCCCTGTCCACAATTGTAACCGAGTCCTGCCTTCCCTTGACTAGCAGGTTTCATAAATAAATGTGCCAAGAGAAGCCTCCTGTAGTGTGCTGCCACCTGCTGGCACTGACGTAAACTTGTAATTGAGTAGAAGAGGTCAGCTGTGCATGCCGTCAACCGCGCACGTCGCTTGTCAAATGCGCATGTATTTGGTCCTGTGAGGTAACTAGAGATGGGCAAAACTGTTCTTTTCAGAGATCGGATCAGAACCGTTCACTCCCTGAAATGAGCTAGCTCTTTTCCATGACTCACCACTCATTCACAAAAGAAAATAAATGGAAGGCACATTGCCCTTTAAACTTGGTTTATTCCAGTACTATACCTGTATTTTCATCTTATTTGATCCTATTTTGAAGTAACACAGATAATGAGTAAGAATTTTGTATTGTTTATTGAAATGTCCACGACATGACAAAGTTTTTGATTATTGACTTATTTTGCACCATCGTGGTTTTTTGGGTAATCGGAAAACGTTGTAACTTGAGATGTACATTAACTATATATTTGGCTATAATGTATTAAAATTTCATTAACCTCGTACAAATACATCGCAAGCCATATATTTTTAAAGTGAACGTTTCCTTCCGAAGACACCTAAAAACGCAAAATCCGTACCAGAATAAGAAAAAAATATATAAATTTGACTGTAAGACTAAAGTGCTGCATATAGCCTTACGCAGAATAAAACAAGGAAAATATTGGTGTATCACATTTTGCGATACGTTTATCGATTCGCTCGTAATTAAAGCGTAAGTTCGAGTGTCCATAATAAAAATCCTATAGTAAGAGGAGTCGTCAGGGACCTAATCTGATCAATTTAAACAAATAAAAATAAAATAAAAACAAATGATGTATACATAACATAATAATGTAATATACATAGCGGTATTACTACGAAGAACAATATCCTGTAGAGACGAACTCCGTTGCAGAGGCGCTGAGTCAAGCAGGTCGAGCCGCGAGCTGTATTACTGCGTGAGCTGAGACCAGAGTGACACCTGAGTTGCTTTGCTCAACGCTCTGGCTAGAGTCGAGAACGGTGGGATGAGCGTTGAGCGGGCGAGTTCCGAGGGTGGGGGGAGCGGTGAACGGCCACCAGTCACCCGCTCCGAGACAAATCGTCCGTTCTCTTGCGAGCAGGTTGTTGCAAGCAGTTCTTACGTTCTCCGCTAGGAGGCTCTCTGTCCTGTTGCTCGCATCAACTGCCCAGAGGGCAGGACGTGCGACTGAAACGATAGCCGACGGAGTGCGATGCTAAGTTAAGCTGCGCCAGACACTGCACGCTGCAGAGGAAGCACAAAAACGGCACGGTATATGTGAAACACAAAATCCAATGGGGCACTGCACAATGCAGGCAGCCAAGACAGAAGCAGGGCAGAGGCCGGCACCGGCTGTGTTGTGTGGCGTGCAGTGTGCTCTGACCAGCAGAGGCGCCGCTGATATGCTCCGTCTCTCTCTCTCTCTCTCTCTCTCTCTCTCTCTGCTGTGGGAAACGTTTCGAGCTACCGTTCTTTTTTTCTGAATCACTGATTGTTCACTCCTTTGAAAGATTCAACTCTATGAATCAGTTCAGGAGTTTCGCCGAGTATAGAGGAGGAATGTAGGATAGTGCCGTAGATTTAGTGCCGTAGATTTAGTGCCGTGTATTTCAATTTACCGCATCTATGTTACCTTTAACAGCACTCAAAACTAACCAATAAATTCGCAAGGTGTCAAAAGTTGGAGTGTTCACTCGCTCTTGTGCGCTAACAGCACAACGGCCACTGACTGCAGTGAACACCACACTCCCTGCACCCAGCGGCCGACTCGTGACTGTTCCGGGTCCGTGTCGCCATTCTGCTCTTTAATAGACGCCGTGGCAATCACGAGTTCACCGCGCCGCATGCATCATGCATCGCAACTCTCGGTCCTTTTTTTTCTGCGCTGTAAGCGGGGCGGTTATTAAGATGGGCCAAAAATAGACGACGCCTTAACGAAGAGAACGCAAGATTGCGATCGAAGCTGTCGATAGCTGGACGGGACACAGCTGTCGATGATGGCCGGCGGACACCTGGGTCGTGGGAGCGAGCTCGCCGCTTAACGTCCTTCGCGTCATAGCTGACCAGACCTCGTCCTGTGGTGGTGCCTGTTCCACTGCACTTCAGTGCAAAGGCATACCTCGCGGCCAATAATATCAGAGTAAATAAAGTATACATCTTATCGAAACACTTCTCATGAAACCTGCAGAAATTCTGTTCACATGTAGATACTGCCAGTAGCATCGAAGAGGACGGTAGCAGGCCAAAAGCGGAGATGCTGAACTGTTTCCAAATTTTCCTTCTACAAACAGAAGACAGGCGTTGTGTCCTTAGTTCAATTCTTTCATCAACAGAAAGATTCATAATAAATAGTAGCTGACCCAGCCACGCATTGCTGTGGATCAGTAGCTGTGATAGGTTGAATTAATTTTGTACTCATCTTTTTAATCCAATCAATATTCACTAATAAAGCTGAGAATAGTTTAGTGAACAATCTGAAAATGATTGGTAAAGTATCAAAATGTTGAAATTAACCACAGGCCAAGAAACAAGTTTTAAATTTACATTTTATTCATCTCAAATTCAACTATATTTTGTAATTAATGAATTATTTACAAAATACTTAATAAATAAATAACATATAAAAATTGAATTTTATAAATGAGGTAGATAACATTGATTTTAACTATTATTTCCATTATTTTAAATTATAACAATGTAAAGTTTTCAATTGTCTAAGCGCTAATTGGTGCACAATGTTTTTGGTTAACCTGTCTATTGCTAACACGAATAGATTTGATGGTTTTCCCACACGAGAGCAGGCGACATATAGTTATCCATAGGAGAAACACGTATTTTCCAAGTACAAACCGCAAATAGACATTGTTTGGCCTTCAGACTTTTTGATGGTCATCGCTAAACCGAAACGAATAGGAAATCGAAGCCTTCTAAATGGTGTTGGAGATTCTCACGGTATCATTGGAATACGATGGCAGCAGTACGATTTTTCCTTTAAACTTTCCCGTCAAAATGGTTGCTTCGGGAACATTTCTGGTGATCCTTTTGCTGACGAAACGTGTTCTGTTACATACTCTAGGTGGGTTTAAATTACTGCGAAGAATAATCGGTGAAAAAATCTTCAACCGACGATTGTGTGGTGGCATTCGTGGTATATCTAGAGAATTTAAAAATTAAATTGGAAAATTTACGGCTTCGTTTTCATCAACTATTGGGTTGATTGATTCAAAAACATCAAATCACTGGGCAGCAACTGTTGTATCTGGAAAATAAGCCGGCCGGGGTGGCCGAGCCGTTCTAGGCGCTACAGTCTGGAACGGAGCGACCGCTACGGTCGCAGGTTGGAATCCTGCCCCGGGCATGGACGTGTGTGATGTCCTTAGGTTAGTTAGGTTTAACTACACTCCTGGAAATGGAAAAAAGAACACATTGACACCGGTGTGTCAGACCCACCATACTTGCTCCGGACACTGCGAGAGGGCTGTACAAGCAATGATCACACGCACGGCACAGCGGACACACCAGGAACCGCGGTGTTGGCCGTCGAATGGCGCTAGCTGCGCAGCATTTGTGCACCGCCGCCGTCAGTGTCAGCCAGTTTGCCGTGGCATACGGAGCTCCATCGCAGTCTTTAACACTGGAAGCATGCCGCGACAGCGTGGACGTGAACCGTATGTGCAGTTGACGGACTTTGAGCGAGGGCGTATAGTGGGCATGCGGGAGGCCGGGTGGACGTACCGCCGAATTGCTCAACACGTGGGGCGTGAGGTCTCCACAGTACATCGATGTTGTCGCCAGTGGTCGGCGGAAGGTGCACGTGCCCGTCGACCTGGGACCGGACCGCAGCGACGCACGGATGCACGCCAAGACCGTAGGATCCTACGCAGTGCCGTAGGGGACCGCACCGCCACTTCCCAGCAAATTAGGGACACTGTTGCTTCTGGGGTATCGGCGAGGACCATTCGCAACCGTCTCCATGAAGCTGGGCTACGGTCTCGCACACCGTTAGGCCGTCTTCCGCTCACGCCCCAACATCGTGCAGCCCGCCTCCAGTGGTGTCGCGACAGGCGTGAATGGAGGGACGAATGGAGACGTGTCGTCTTCAGCGATGAGAGTCGCTTCTGCCTTGGTGCCAATGATGGTCGTGTGCGCGTTCGGCGCCGTGCAGGTGAGCGCCACAATCAGGACTGCATACGACCGAGGCACACAGGGCCAACACCCGGCATCATGGTGTGGGGAGCGATCTCCTACACTGGCCGTACACCACTGGTGATCGTCGAGGGGACACTGAATAGTGCACGGTACATCCAAACCGTCATCGAACCCATCGTTCTACCATTCCTAGACCGGCAAGGGAACTTGCTGTTCCAACAGGACAATGCACGTCCGCATGTATCCCGTGCCACCCAACGTGCTCTAGAAGGTGTAAGTCAACTACCCTGGCCAGCAAGATCTCCGGATCTGTCCCCCATTGAGCATGTTTGGGACTGGATGAAGCGTCGTCTCACGCGGTCTGCACGTCCAGCACGAACGCTGGTCCAACTGAGGCGCCAGGTGGAAATGGCATGGCAAGCCGTTCCACAGGACTACATCCAGCATCTCTACGATCGTCTCCATGGGAGAATAGCAGCCTGCATTGCTGCGAAAGGTGGATATACACTGTACTAGTGCCGACATTGTGCATGCTCTGTTGCCTGTCTCTATGTGCCTGTGGTTCTGTCAGTGTGATAATGTGATGTATCTGACCCCAGGAATGTGTCAATAAAGTTTCCCCTTCCTGGGACAATGAATTCACGGTGTTCTTATTTCAATTTCCAGGAGTGTAGTTCTAAGTTTTAGGGGACTGATGAGCTCAGAAGTTAAGTCCCATAGTGCTCTGAATTATTTGAACCATTTGGAAATTAACTTCGTCAACATCAACATTTATTGTTGCCAAAATAGCATGATTACTGTGCCAGTTATGGTCTAATAATTATTCAATATATCCGGGAAGACACTCTCAGTTCACCTGTTATCTTAACAATAGTGCAGAAATTGTCTGGCAATCTGATGTATTGTGTATTTTGATGCAGTTCAATTTCACCGTTGCAAATATGTATATCTACATCCATACTCCGCAAGCCACCTGACGGTGTGTGGCGGAGGGTATCTTGAGTACCTCTATCGGTTCTCCCTTCTATTCCAGTCTCGTATTGTCCATGGAAAGAAAGATTGTCGGTGTGCCTCTGTGTGGCCTCTAATCTCTCCGATTTTATCCTCATGGTCTCTTCGCGAGATGTACGTAGGAGGGAGCTATATACTGCTTGATTCCTCGGTGAAGGTATGTTCTCGAAACTTCAACAAAAGCCCGTACCGAGCTACTGACCGTCTCTCCTGCAGAGTCTTCCACTGGAGTTTATCTATCATCTCCGTAACGCTTTCGCGATTACTAAATGATCCTGTAACGAAGCGCGCTGCTCTCCGTTGGATCTTCTCTATCTCTTCTATCAACCTATCTGGTACGGATCCCACACCGGTGAGCAGTATTCAAGCAGTTGGCGAACAAAAGTACTGTAACCTACTTCCTCTGTTTTCGGACTGCATTTCCTTAGGAATCTTCCAATGAATCTGTCTGGCATCTGCTTTACCGACGATTAATTTTATATGGCCATTCCACTTTAAATCACTCCTAATGCCTACTCCCAGATAAGTTATGGAATTAACTGCTTCCAGCTGCTGATATGCTATATTATAGCTAAATGACAAAGCATTTTTCTTTCTATGTATTCGCAGCACATTACACTTGTCTACATTGAGATTCAATTGCCATTCCCTGCACCATGCGTCAATTCGTTGCAGATCCTCCTGTATTTCAGTACAATTTTCCACTGTTACCTTTTGATATACGAGTACTACAGCATCATCCGCAAATAGCCTCAGTGAACTTCCGATGTTATCCTCAAGGTCATTTATATATATTGTAAATAGCAACGGTCCTACGACACTCCCCTGCGGCACACCTGAAAACACTCTTACTTCGGAAGACTTCTCTCCATTGCGAATGACATGCTGTGTTCTGTTATCTAGGAACTCTTCAATCCAATCACACAATTGGTCTGATAGTCCATATGCTCTTACTTTGTTCATTAAACGACTGTGGGGAACTGTATCAAACGCCTTGCGGAAGTCAAGAAACACGCCATCTACCTGGGAACCCGTGTCTATGGCCCTCTGAGTCTCGTGGAAGAATAGCGCGAGCTGGGTTTCACACGATCGTCTTTTTCTAAACCCATGCTGATTCCTACAGAGTAGATTTATAGTCCCCAGAAAAGTCATTATATTCGAACATAATACGTCTTCCAAAATTCTACAACTGCTCGACGTTAGAGATATGAATCGTTCTGCACATCTCTTCGACGTCCCTTCTTGAAAACGGGGATGACCTGTGCCTTTTTCCAATCCTTTGGAACGCTACACTCTTCTAGAGACCTACGGTACACCGCTGCAAGAAGGAGGGCAAGTTCCTTCGCGTAGTCTGTGTAAACTTGAACTGGTATCCCACCAGGTCCAGCTGCATTTCCACTTTTTAGCGATTTTAATTGTTTTTTTATCCACCTGTCATCTGTTTCGATATCTACCATTTTGTCATCTGTGCGACAGTCTAGAGAAGGAACTACAGTGCAGGTTTCCTCTGTGAAACAGCTTTGGAAAAAGACATTTAGTATTTCGGCCTTTAGTCTGTCATCCTCTGTTTCAGTAACATTTTGGTCACAGAGTGTCTGGACAATTTGTTTTGATCCACCTACCGCTTTGACATAAGACCAAAATTTCTTTGGATTTTCTGCCAAGTCAGTACATAGAACTTTACTTTCGAATTCGTTCAACGTCTCTCACATAGCCCTCCTGACACTACATTTCAGCAATTGCTTAGAAAATACTTGTGCCGATGGATCATTTTGCAATTTTACTCGCATGTTCAAATGGCTCTGAGCACTATGGAACTTACCATCTGAGGTCATCAGTCCCCTAAAACTTGGAATTACTTAAACCTAACTAATCTAAGACCATCACACACATCCATGCCCGAGGCAGAATTCGAACCTGCGACCGTAGTGGTCGCGCGGTTCCAGACTGAAGCGCTTAGAACCGCTCGGCCACAGCGGCCGGCACTCGCATGCTCATGGTTAGTCAGTGACTCGATACTTCACCATAAAAACGATTTTTTTAAACATGCGTTAATCTCATCGGCCATAGAGCAAGAAATGACTGGTAATGTTTGCCGGAAGTCACCAGACAGTAATAAGACACTACCACCGAAAAGTCTATCGTTCTCTTTCAAATCTTTCATAGTTCTATGAAATGCTTTGAGTGAATGTTTATGAGCCATAGTACACTCATCTCAAATTATAATTGAACTCTCTTGCGACACAGCAGCCATTCCGCTCTTTTTTTCATGTTGGACATAGGGTTTGGTTTGTTATTAATGTCTAATGGCAACTTAAATGCTGAATGTGCCTTTCGCCCACCAGCTAACAAAGTGGCAGCAATACTTGACGATGCAATTGCCAATGCAATTTTCTGTTGCGACCGTATCTTCGCAAGGGTTAGTGATATTAAAAATGTCTTCCCGGTTCCTCCTGGTGCGCCTAAGGAAAAAAAACGCCTTTTTCAGAGTCAACGGTCAGCATAAATTGATTACAAATATTTTTTTATTCAGGTGTCAGTAACGGCTCATGTCAACGCTGCATCAGCACGTGTTAAATTCCAATGATTGTCTTCTTCCAGTAACTGCAACTCGCGACATGCATCTTGATATGTACTGAACACACTACCATTAACTGTTCGCAAAAATTCGAAAGATGTTGGTCCGGGAATATGCACCAACAACAAACCCAAAAAAAAAGCATTCACGTTGTTTTCGATGTACTGTATAAAGTCGTCCCAGTGTCTTGGCTTTAAATATGCTTCGGATCCACGGGTGTGGTTCTCCATGTTTACGTGGCTCCCATTCTTTTCCTAATTTATTCCAGGATAAAAAACGTGGAGCATCGGCATATAATAATGTTTTTGCCAATATCTCATCTCCTCCCGAACAGGCCACGAAGGCCCAACGGTACCGACCGGTCGCCGTGTCATCCTCAGCTCATAGACGTCACTGGATGCGGATGTGGAGGGGTATGTGGTCAGCACACCGCTCTCCCGGCCGTATGTCAGTTTCCGAGCCCGGAGCCACTGCTTCTCAATCAAGTAGCTCCTGAGTTTGCCTCACGAGGGTTGAGTGCACGCCGCTTGCCAACAGCGCCCGGCAGACCGGATGGTAGCCCATCCAAGTGCTAGCCCAGTCCGACAGCGCTTAACTTCCGTGATCTGACGGGAACCGGTGTTACCACTGCGGTAAGGCCGTTGGCCTTTTTTTTTGAAAATTTGCCGAACACACAAGATTTTTGACACAATGTGAAAAATTCAGTTAGTGTCGTTTTTGGTGGTTCAAGTGCTCCTTGAGAATATTTTCTTCGATAAAAGGTATACGTTGACCGTTTTCGAGATGTACTGCAAGATGCTGGATAAAACGGTCTCTTTCGTGTATGGGAAAACTAAAAATACGAGCAGTGGTGAGTATGGTACTACCCACTGATTGACAGTTTCAACTTGATTTGTAGAATTTGACATTCGCATTGTAAATGTGTGGCCACCGTTCTCAGCGTTTTGCGGCGATATAATGAATAAGCGTCGATATCCGTAATAGTATCATTTGTGTATTGCTTTGGGAAACGCTTCTTACATTTTCCATCTATAATGCACTGCTATGTCATGTTAAAAGCACTGCACGGTCCGTGGATGATGTAACAATATCAAGCAATTCTGGGTCAAATAATGGATCCAGAATTTCAGCAAAAATTATTTGATTAATTTCTTCTGGGCGGATTTTAACTTCAAGCCCAATCAAAATGTGAGAATGGGGCAAAGCTCGCTCAATAGAATACAGCCAACAAACTGAATGTTTTAGGATTAAATCAGTTAATGATTTGCATTTTTGTTTGAATAGACGTGCAGTGATATCAGGACAATATGTTGATTGTTGGCCTGGTAATAACAAAGTTTGTATTCCATCACAATTCGGATTACATTTAAATGTAGTAAACAGGTCAGGACGACCGCAACGACGTACGTAAGTTATAGCATTTTATATTCCTGCATGTTCCGTGGACTGCCGATGTAGCTTGAAGGTAATATAAATGCAGTACCGATGCCATTGGTGTTTAAATTTTCGCCGGCCGTTGGTGGCCGAGCGGTTCTAGGCGCTACAGTCTGGAACCGCGCGACCGCTACTGTCGCAGGTTCGAATCCTGCCTCGGGCATGGATGTGTGTGAAGTCCTTAGGTTAGTTAGGTTTAAGTAGTTATAAGTTCTAGGGGACTGATGACCTCAGAAGTTGAGTCCCATAGTGCTCAGAGCCATTTGAACCATTTTAAATTTTCATCGATGTTTTCGATAAGAGCCGGCCGAAGTGGCCGTGCGGTTAAAGGCGCTGCAGTCTGGAACCGCAAGACCGCTACGGTCGCAGGTTCGAATCCTGCCTCGGGCATGGATGTTTGTGATGTCCTTAGGTTAGTTAGGTTTAACTAGTTCTAAGTTCTAGGGGACTGATGACCTCAGAAGTTGAGTCCCATAGTGCTCAGAGCCATTTGAACTTTTTTTTTTTTTTTCGATAAGAGCATCTCGTAAATGGATGTATTCCCCCGATCGTAATTTAGCCTTGTTGTATCTAATAAATTGTAAACATTCGCTTTAGATCTTAGCGTACATATCCACAACGTACTGATGGTACAGCTGACGATATCGAAGGATATAATTATATTGATTAAGTCTAGTCATCAATCGGTGCGCGTAGTAGTTCATTGAACTAACTTTTTTATTAGTTTCATAATATAAAGAAATGAGTAATTAAATAGTTAGAAAAATTAAGAATAAGAAAGTAAAATGAATAAAATAAGGAATTAAATAGTTGAATATCAAACGTACCAGTAACTAACTGGATCACACTGTTTGATGTTGATGCGATATTCATCCTGCCCTTGCCAGAATATTGGAGGATACTGAAGGGTGTCATTCGAACGGTGTAGGTCTGAAATTGTACTAACAGTGTGATTCTGATGTCTGCCGTCATCTGGATCTCCAACCGTAATAACAGCAACTTCATCTACGACTAGTGCGTTGAGCCTGCCAGCGTGTTCACCTGATGGTACTTTGTCTACTTTTATGACGATTTGGTAGTTGTCATTTCTTAATTGTGGAGACAATCTTTTAAACAACTGAATATTACAGTTTTCCTAAAAATTTTCTATCAATTTCACAATTGCTCTCTCTTCTGCTCGTTCGATGAAATTATACTTGCATCCAGTTGTCACGCGTTCCTCACAACTGCCCGAAAAATAAATTTGGAGAAACTTCGGACCATCATTAGGCCTCGACATCAGTGACCCAATCTTATGATACACCTGGCTTTGGATTTTGAATTTAGTTTTAAAATTATGTTCATCAGATGTGAAATCGCAGATTTTAGTTGCCCCAAAGGACGTCATTTGAAAACAAGAATTGAATTTGCGTGTCTTGCATAAAAACAATTTCGAATTGTCTGATTTGCCAGCAAGAAGTGATCGTAAATGTTCAGGCGGAGTAGGGAAAGGTGACAGTACAACTTTTCCTGATGCACAACATATGCAGATTGCTTCTGTGGTGTCACCGCCAGACTCCACACTTGCTAGGTGGTAGCCTTTAAATCGGCCGCGGTCCGTTAGTATACGTCGGACCCGCGTGTCGCCACTATCAGTGATTGCAGACAGAGCGCCGCCACACGGCAGGTCTAGTCTAGAGAGACTCCCTAGCACTCGTCCCAGTTGTGCAGCCGGCTTTGCTAGCGATGGTTCACTGTCTACATACGCTCTAATTTGCCGAGACGACAGTTTAGCATAGCCTTCAGCTACGTCATTTGCTACGACCTAGCAAGGCGCCATATTCATTTACTACGTCTTCTGAACAGATAATATTGTGACTCATGTACCATCAAGAGCGACGTTCATCATTAATGGATTAAAGTTAAGTATCAAACTAATTACGTCCACTTTCTGAATTCTAATTCCTTGTCATGTTCCAGACCTCACGTAAGTATAGTTCTTCCCTTCTCACGCCAGCCTGCGTGAGTTAAAACGCGTGCCTTTTCGGCCTCCTCTAGTAACACGGTGTTGGCTCTTCTGCCAACACTACAGCTTCATTGCGAAATTTTAACGCTTGACAATATTGGTATTTTTGTCCACCGCACCAACTGCAATTTTAGGATGTGCGGAATAATTAATGTCTGGTGCATATTCGAACGCAAGGCGAACGAACGATGCACGTGTTAATGCGCGGCTGGTTTGCTGCCTCTCTCTTTCGCGTTCTCTGAATGAATGTAGCTTTGTGCCGTTCTCGCACCGTTTTTGTTCTCGATATATTTTGTCGTAGACATTTATCACGTTGTTATTGAGATTCTTGTCTACGAATTTCTGGTGTTCTGATTCGTTGAGCTGCATTCCTTGCCGCGATTTGGTCTTCGGATTCGTGAGCTCTCTCAACACGCTTGCGGCGTGCTTCTATGCTACATGCATTGCTAAGGTTAGAAATTTTCCGCGGCAGTATAGTGAAATTGAAAAATATGATAATATTTATTATTTTAATAAATAAATTAGATCAAAATTAATGAGTTAATTAATAACAATTAACAGTTTAAAAATCAAAATAAAGTACGAATAACAAAACAGAAGGAGCAAGTAAGAATACTTACAGGTTTACGAGGCGGTATGAAGATCAACGGAAAAAAATTATCTATAAAGTTTTTTGTTATTATTTTTCTGTTAAAAATGATAATATCTATTCAATACACAGCACAATTATAACACAATACGCAGTAAAATTATAAAAATGATACGCAAAAAATTAAAGTGTCGTAAACATAAACAAATATCACGTGGAATAGATTGCAGCATCTAGAAATCGAAACATGATACCATCTGCTGGATGTCCACCCAGCGCAGATATCAAAAGATGTTAGAGTGTTGTGTCGATGAATTTACTTACACTGTCATCTGTTAGAAATCATAGAACTTACAAATAAATACAAACTATAGCCATATACTAAACATTTAATTTGCAATAACAAATATTGAGGTCAATAATCGAGATAAAAGCTATTCTGTTTTTTTTTAAGTTGGACCAAATTACACATAGCTGCAAAATTTAATCAAGATCGGTTTAGTAGTATCGGACTTTATCCCGTTCATACATCGGGACAAGAGATTTTTTTATGTATATAGATATACAGTGAAAGTATGTGTGATGTATGTGAGTGCGTGCGCCAAAACTTCGCAAGCGAATTTCGCAACCTCAAAATGGTTCAAATGGCTCTGAGCACTATGGGACTTAACATCTGTGGTCATCAGTCCCCTAGAACTTAGAACTACTTAAACCTAACTAACCTAAGGACACCACACACATCCATTCCCGAGGCAGGTTTCGAACCTGCGACGGGTAGCAGTCGCGCGGATCCGGACTCAGCGCCTAGAACCGCTAGACCACCGCGGCCGGCTTCGCAACCTCATCGGGTTATATGGTGTGGTAAGCATCTATCCCCCATCTATGATGGTTTTATTTTGGAACTGCAGTGGTTAGTTATGAAGTTATGGGTATCAAAAGAGGCCATTGCACCAATTGACTTCTTAGGAGAACTCGGTGAAGCTGCTGGGAATCTAGTGCGAAGTGATGAAGGCTGGCCAGAATCTTTCTGCTGGAATTTTATAAATGTTCCATAGTGTTATAGGATCTTCCAGCCGGTTCAAGAATGTTCCACAATATTCTAGATTTTCCAGAGTGTTCGAGAATGTTCTAGAATATTCCAGGATGTTCAAGAATGTTCCGTTATCCTGTTGTGGTGGGATTGCGTTCGAACTTAAGAGGGTATTCAGTATATAGACGTGCCCACGTGTATGTGTCAGTATGCATTTGGAAATAGGTGAGAGCGGATCGAAGAAAAGTGGAAGTAAAAGCGAACTGTTTAAGATAGTGAACAGAATATGAAGTGAAATGTTATTGTGTTAAGTAATGTTAACATTTAACAGGATGCTGAAGCATAAGAGTGGGACCGATGACCTCGTAGTTTTGTCTCTTCCTCCCATCTTTTAAACCAACCAACCATAAAAGAGTACTTACCAGTGGTGAATTGAAAACGACGAAAAAAAAAGAATACTGAAGAAATGAAATGGATGAGGAGCAGGAAGTACATTTAGCTTCAGATTGGAAGAGAATGAACAGTGCGAGAGAACACTTAACAGAACAACGAGATCAAATTAGACAATAGGATAGAGTGAATACGGTGAGAGAAAACTTAATAGATGAACAACAAGATGAAATTAGAGAAGAGGGTCAGGGGAGACACTCAACAAGCAGACATAGAGAACGTGCTGAGAAGAAATATTACCAAACGCACTAAGTAAACTTACACTGAGTGAGGCACGTGAAAGAGAACAGTCCTAAGCGCATGAACAAAACAGAAAGATGAAGTACAAAGCAGGGAACTAGAGATAACAGTTTGGCAGCTGAAGCATTCCAATATGATCCCGCTAAGAAGTACAACAAACTCAAATGCGTTATCATTGACAAAATTGATCAAGTGTGTCACTGCAGCAGTTCCACGAAATTCTGTAAGCACCACGAATGCGCTGCGTGTGTGGAAACATTCGAAGAGCACAAATGGAAACGCCTCCCACAACATCATTTCATTACATGACTGGAGAAACTCCAGAATCAACATATTTTCTACGAAATATGGTAGCGTACAGTGCATGCTTTGAAATGATCTCATTTGTTGGTAGATGCATGAGCGGTAAGAACATCAATTAAGTCCTGTGTTTTCGATTGAAGGCCAGTTCTACCACTGTTACCATTGCCAAACGAATTTTATAATTTTTTGTAAGTGTATTTCAGTGGCGACGTACAACTGTGAGTCGATCACCGTTGTCCAAATATAAATGGGTTGAGACGGGAAATCACTGAATAACTCCAGAGAATTTTATACAAGTGCAATCAGTTGGTTTACATATTCAAACAGCAGTGGATCAGATGGTAACCAAATGAATATCGATTAGGGCACTGTACTTAAGTGGATTTAAGATTACTTAAGAGCATCTTCAAGCTTTCGAGAGTATTTTCAAACGTGAAATTTTAACACATTTACGATTATTTTGAATACTCACTTTCAAGATGTTCTCGAGTGTCCTGAAATAGTTTCAGAAAACAAATGAAAAACGAAGACGAATCGAAGTGGGTCTATTTCAGCAAGTATAGGTATAAGTATCGGAGGCTTTGGGCAAAAGCTGATACTGCTAAAATTGCACTTGGCCCAAGATCCGATGGAATTCCTATATTCTTTTCTTTCCCATAGCGCTTATCCCCTCTAGCAATGTGTCCGCTTTTTAAGGATTTGGCGTTTTTTATTTTATTATTTAACATGGTGGCCTATTGCCCTTCCTGATGCCACAGACGTCAAGGTAACTCGAGGGTGGTAAGTCGTATGCACCATCCGTTCGTCAATCGACCATACTTTGCTCTCTGTGTTTTGATACTTTAACTATTTGTATATCATAATCTCGGAGGCAAAGTTTGCCCAAACGAGCGCGGAAAACAGCCGTAGAACCACATTGAGGCTGACCAGTATCCAGCCCAGAGTCGTTAGTCAACCTCGTGCATTCGATCCGAATCTGACTCACCTCCCTGTTTCGCAAGCTAGCGCGTTGCGCGTTACGCTACACTAACAGGTGATGGAAGCTCTATTAGATTCAGTAAAAAAAACTGCTGCTAAGTTAGCCCTTCTTTTAACCATAATACACCGTAGATCCCCCCAACAAAAATCTGTTCCCAGTAACTGGAAGAAAGCACAGATTACCCCCCCCCCCCCCCTTCCCTGATGGATAGCCGCGTGTGTTAACGCGACTTCTCTGGAACAGTGAGGTATGCTGGCTCTGGATCGTTAACTGCCTGGTGGATGAACAATGGTGGGTCTGTGTGTCGGACAGCCTGGATGTGGTTTATAGGCAGTTTTCCACATCCCACTAGGTGAGTACCGGGCTGCTTGTCGCATTCAGCCTCAGATTCACGTTGCGCAAACATTTAGCACACTTTCTCACAAATGCACAATGAATTTACTCTAGGCTTATTCGCAGGAGATTGGATTCACTGCTTCTCTTCTCTGGAGTGAATGGGAGAGTGATTACCTTAGCTGCTTGGTCTCCTTAAATGCTCAATGAGCGTCGGGGCACGTATCTACAAGAAGGGGAGCAGCAGTAAATCACGACATCTTTGACATCCATGTATTGTAACATATTAGAACACGTTCTGAGCTCAAGCATAGTGAGGTATCTCGAACAGAGTAACCTCCGCCATGCCAACCAGTATTGATTCTGAAAACATCGGTAATGCAATACCTGGCTTACATTTTCCAAGCATCACATCCTGAGAGCCAGTTCAAAGCAGTCGGTTAGATGCAGTATTAATTGAATTCAGGAAAGCATTTGGCTGAAAACCAAAACAGTGCTCATTAACGACAGTAAGTTCTTACCAACTTGGTGGGGAGGACCACATGTGTTATCTTGGATGGGCAGTTGTTGACAGATGTAGACGAACTCCCTGTATGCCTCAGGGAAGAGTGTTGGTGTAGTATCGTAGATGAATCCCACCCTCACCAGCGTCTCACAGCTGCCAACAGAAACGCACGTTTCCAACGGACGCCGACAGTGGGTGTGCAGGGGCCTGGCAGATCAAATGATGCGCAACCGCTGACCCACGCCTTCGGTGGCTCCGACTATGAGTGCCTTCTCCCACCGAGACATAGGATGGCCGGTGGCAGCTACATGCCCAGTCTGAAGTTTATTGCTGTTTGTCCTTTTGTAAAGTTTCTTGTCAGTGCTTGGAGAAAGCTACACTTGAGTAAAACTTCTGTTTACAGTATTTACGTGTTCGCTAATAATTTCTGCTCCTGTCCAGCTTCCCTTCGAAGACAGCTGCTGCATCAATCTGTACCCAACTCTCCTTATCATTGTGTATGAAGTAGTATACAACAGCTGGGACCCTTTTTTTTTATCATGTGGGTCATTAATGAAGTGACAGATAAAAATAATTTATAATGTACCCCCTTTAGTTCCCGTCAGTTTAATCATCAGATCGTGCGAGTATATACCTGAATGGATCAGAAACATGGTATTGGTTCCCAGCCAAGCTGAATCGAAATGGAAAAGGTGTACAAATTACCGTTGTAAATTATAATAATCACTCCCACAATTTACTAACGTCAGAACTGTAATGGATTAATTCATACATTTATAAAAATGAATGTATGTACGAGGGTTGGAACTTTAATAGTAGCAACTATTTATTTAGAGTCGTACAAAATAGATACGTGTTTCAAAGTTCTACTGACCTTCAAAGTAGTCACAAGCATTGTGTATAACTCGTTTCCAGCGATGTGGAAGTTGCGGGATACTCTCAGCAGTGCCAGTCGTGTTGACAGTTCGAGCGGCGCGGTCTATTGCCCGACGAATTTGTAGCAGTTCTGAAGCGAATGCCGCGAAGTGTTTCCTTTAGAAATCGAGTTGAACATACGAGCGCTTAACTCAGGGGAGTGCAGTAGGTGGTATAGCACTTAGCAGCCCCATCAATCAAACAAATCAGTAACGTCTTGCACTGTACGTGCTTGAGCATTGTCCTGCAAAGTGATGGTCAGGTCCAGCAGGAAGTGTCATCGCTGCTGTCTCTATGCTCTTCATTTTTGGAACACGACCTACGACCGCGTACCTGTCAAAAGTGTAGGGGTGGGAGTTGAAAATGCTGTATAGCCCACGAAGCGCAAATACCCGTAATTTAGTCATACAGTGCTTTATAATGAGAGCACTTAGAGACTTGCAACAAACTTTACACATAATTTCCAATCTTAACGAAACTTTTTATTGCTATCGACCTCCACAAAACGATGAAAGGAAAACAGTTTATCTCTGACTACATTTTCAGTGTTCACACAGTCAAACTGCCTCATGAAGAATGACGTTTTAACTTATTACTTCATTAATTCTAAACACGAACTGTATTCGAGACACATTTTTCAGACGGTATTCACATATACCATTGAATGTACTAGAAACATTAAATCGTTGTATGACACATATTTGAGAAAATGTGCCGGCCGAGGTGAGGTCATCAGTCCCCTAAAACTTAGAATTACTTAAACCTAACTAATCTAAGACCATCACACACATCCATGCCAGAGGCAGAATTCGAACCTGCGAGCCGGCCGGTGTGGCCGTGCGGTTCTAGGCGCTACAGTCTGGAACCGCGCGACCGCTACGGCCGCAGGTTCGAATCCTGCCTCGGGCATGGATGTGTGTGATGTCCTTAGGTTAGTTAGGTTTAAGTAGTTCTAAGTTCTAGGGAACTGATGACCTCAGGAGTTAAGTCCCATAGTGCTCAGACCCATTTGAACCATTTTTTTGAGGAAATGTAACGTCATAAACACTGAGACGCGTGATAAACTTCCACATCGTGGATGACGTTTTAATTAATTACATCTTTACTACTACCTCTATTCGCAACACATTTCGCAGGCTACCAAGTATGCCACTGAATCTATCTGGAAAACTACATCATTGTACGACATATAGTTTAGGAGATGTGGTGTCAAACATTGAAATGCGTAAAAAACTGCCGCATCATGCTTGACATTTTTGTTTATTACTTCTTTAGTTCTGACTCTGTTCGCAACACATTTCGCAAACAATAGCCGTGTGTACCACTGCATGCACCTGCCAAATTATGTCGTTGTACAGCTCGTAATTCAGGAGATGCAACGTCATAAACATTGAGCTGCGTGAAAATGAAACTGCAGGGCGAATTTTACTGGAGATGCAGGCGAAATATATGTACAAATGCGTGTGAAATATTTAAATGTAAGTGAAATAAATTTTACATGTGCGTACTCTCGTAAAGTCATGGGTAAAAAGCTCATTCTAAAGCTCTGGAAAGATTGCAGCCAAATTTGGTACACATGTTGGTTAGAATATGGAAACAAATAATGGGGATGGGCGTTAAGAAGTAACCATCTCTTGATGCGTTTGGGGTGATAACGTGGTGAGACAATGGAGAGGAGGAGATAGACAGAAAGCGAGGGGAATGAGGAATGGGCGCACACAGCGGTAGGAGGAGATGGATAGAGGAGGAGGAAATGGGGAAAAGGACAGAGAGAGAGGAAGGATGGGGCGATGAACAGACAGAGGCGGAGGAGAAAATGGATAGAGAAAGAGAAGAGAAGTAGACGGACGGATGGTCTCCGGATTTGAAAGCATACGAAAATTGGAATAGAACGGGTAAAACTCTCCGACTTTGTTCCTCGGTCAGGCCAGAAGCTATTGGCAGTTTGATAGTAGTTTTCTCCACCTGTTTGTAGCGATGGCGGAGCACTATTCTTCGTCGATGGCACTGAGCTACCTATCTTGAACTGGTTCGGCTGTTTTTGCACACATATTTTTGGGTTGAGTTGTGGTCGTCAGTGACAATTATTGATCAATGTTCTCCATGGCCATACGCAATGCTTATGGTCATCGCTGGTATGTAGATTTGTTTTGTGAGCCCGAATAGTTTTCTGCAATCGATAAAAGCTTCACAGTTTAACTGAACATCTAGACTGATGACTGGAACTCCTCTCGTTGATGACAGTGGAATGACGACGTCTTCAATGGCAAGCAACAGTCCTCTGCAGTCTTTGTTATTCGAGCTTGTTCGTAAATCTGAAGCTCTGATCATCCACAGCCTATAACGGCCACGAGGAGCCCCACCCGAGAATAACATTACGACTATTGTCAATTAAAACGACGAATTCCAATGGCTGCATTCAATCATTGATAGTTATTCTTGCAACACATAGTCCTATCTGCTGGAAGTGTTTCCCATTTGCGACCTTCAGCACAATCGCTTTCGTACTACGGACGACAATCTTCCTTAGCTGGAGACGATAAGCATTCGACACAAGAAAAAGAAGCCACTGAACCGACTAATGCCCAGACAGGTTGGCCGTCGATGAGATTTCCTGACGTCCTGGAAAATGTCGTCCATACATGATTTTCATCTGTGGTGGCCCATTTTCCACAGGTAATCGTCTTGCTTAGTTTTCCTAAATTGGGTGGCTAGACGGGCGGACGGGGAATGGCTACAGCGTCATGGGGAACGACCTCCTCTGGGATTTGTCCCAGCTCTCCTGCTTCTGTTCGTTGTTTTCGAACCACTGCTAGGCTGTGGGTCCACATAAAAGTACACATTTGCCAAACACATCATGGTATCTCAGTTAATGTATGTGGCGACTTGATCGAATCCTTCCAGCCTTTTCTTCGGGCTCGTACCATCATCTGCGGAAAACACTGATGAATGCTTGATGTGCAGCTGACTTAAGGCTGTTTTGGATTCCATTGGTCTCCTGAATACCCAGACCTTTGTATCGAAATACTGTTTTCATCCCGTTTCTGTCCCTATAGCCGACTGCTTTTACGTTTTCTAATTGCGTAATTGATTTTTTTTTTAAGGACCTGGAGTCTGCACATAACAGTCGTGTCGTAAGCAGTAGCTAGTCCAAATACCAAAGGAGGATCGTCACCGAAGTAAAGCACTTTACACTGAAAGCACACTAATTACAAACACCAATGTACAGCCAGAAAAGAGCTGACTCAACAACGGAGAGGACTGTAGTTTTCACATAAATCGAATATTCCACAATAAGCGAACATTACAAAACTAAGCAATTTCATGTACCTTCCTGAAATGAAATTGAAGTACCTTTGTTATTTCTGAATAACGAACTTTAGATACCTACCATACTTGCGCTTAAGTTACGTTTTCTTATCTTTACTATTTTGGGTTATGGAACAAAATGAAAATGTGGTATTAGCAGCCATACATCTGTTGTACGAATGAGAGATTGTACAGTTACTCAAGCTAAACTAGCATCAAATTAATTAAAAACGCCACTGTATGTTGATTTTTATAAAATCTTTTATTAACCAAGATTGTATATAGGAAAAAAGGTAACTAGTTTCGACCGTTTTCGGTCAGCTTCGAATCTGAAAGGTATTGAAATGAAAGGTTAAAAGACAGGAATTGCATTCAACATTGATGGCATTTACAAAAGATTTTAACGAAATTATTGAACAGTACGTGCCAGTATTTAAAAAGCCATGTCTAAAATAACCTCTTGTCAGTTGCCTGTGAAAGCAAGGAAATATCAGCTGGAAAAACGTTTCAAAAACACACGTAACATCGCAGAAGTAAAACAACAGTACTTCCCGTTATTCAGAAGTTTCGTCGAACAGACCCACAAAACTATAGGCCTATGTCTTTGACGTCGGTCCGTTGTAGTCTTTTGGAAAATGTGTTATGATACTTTTGGAGACCTACAATCTCCTACGTAGAAATCAACATGGATTCCAAGAACAACGTTCATCCGTCAATTACTTGATGCGCCCTTCCTTACAAATTGAATAGAATATCAGTAAAGCATTTTTTACAACCATTCCTTCCATATTCGGTCCATTTCTCATCCTCAATGAGTTCGTACAAAGTCCGCAAAAATTATAATTTGAGATGAGTGTACTATGGCTCATAAACATTCACTCAAAGCATTTCATAGAACTATGCAAGATTTGAAAGAGAACGATAAACTTTTCGGTGGTAGTGTTTTATTACTGTCTGGTGACTTCCGGCAAACATTACCAGTCATTTCTTGCTCTACTTTGGCCGATATGATTAACCCATGTTTAAAACAATCGTTTTTATGGTGAAGTATCGAGTCACTGACTAACCATGAGCATGCGAGTGCCGGCCGCTGTGGCCGAGCGGTTCTAGGCGCTACAGTCCGGAACCGCGCGACCGCTACGGTCGCAGGTTCGAATTCTGCCTCGGGCATGGCTGTGTGTGATGGTCTTATGTTAGTTAGGTTTAAGTAATTCTAAGTTTTAGGGGACTGATGACCTCAGATGGTAAGTTCCATAGTGCTCAGAGCCATTTGAACATGCGACTAAAATTGCAAAATGATCCATCGGCACAAGTATTTTCTAAGCAATTGTTGAAATGTAGTGTGAGGAGGGCTATGTGAGAGACGTTGACCGAATTCGAAAGTAAAGTTCTATGTACTGACTTGGCAGAAAATCCAAAGAAATTTTGGTCTTATGTCAAAGCGGTAGGTGGATCAAAATGAAATGTCCAGACACTCTGTGACCAAAATGCTACTGAAACAGAGGATGACAGACTAAAAGCCGAAATACTAAATGTCTTTTCCAAAGCTGTTTCACAGAGGAAACCTGCACTGTAGTTCCTTCTCTAGACTGTCGCACAGATGACAAAATGGTAGATAGCGAAATAGATGACAGGGGGATAGAAAAACAATTAAAATCGCTCAAAAGAGGAAAGGCAGCTGGACCTGATGGGATACCAGTTCAAGTTTACACAGAGTACGCGAAGGAACTTGCCCCCCTTCTTGCAGCGGTTTACCGTAGGTCTCCAGCGTTCCAAAAGATTGTAAAAGGGCACAGGTCATCCCCGTTTTCAAGAAGGGATGTCGAACAGATGTGCAGAACTATAAATCTATATCTCTAACGTCGATCAGTTGTAGAATTTTGGAACACGTATTATGCTCGAGTATAATGACCTTTCTGGATACTAGAAATCTAATCTGTAGGAATTATCATGGGTTTCGAAAAAGACGATCGTGTGAAACCCAGCTCGCGCTATTCGTCCACGAGACTCAGAGGGCCATAGACACGGGTTCCCAGGTAGATGCCGTGTTTCTTGACTTCCGCAAGGAGTTCGATACATTTCCCCACAGTCGTTTAATGAACAAAGTAAGAGCATATGGACTATCAGACCAATTGTGTAATTGGATTGAAGAGTTCCTAGATAACAGAACACAGCATGTCATTCGCAATGGAGAGAAGTCTTCCGAAGTAAGAGTGTTTTCAGGTGTGCCGCAGGGGAGTGTCGTAGGACCGTTGCTATTTACAATATATATAAATGACCTTGAGGATAACATCGGAAGTTCACTGAGGCTATTTGCGGATGATGCTGTAGTACTCGTATATCAAAAGGTAACTGTGGAAAATTGTACTGAAATACAGGAGGATCTGCAACGAATTGACGCATGGTGCAGGGAATGGCAATTGAATCTCAATGTAGACAAGTGTAATGTGCTGCGAATACATAGAAAGAAAAATGCTTTGTCATTTAGCAATAATATAGCAGATCAGCAGCTGGAAGCAGTTAATTCCATAACTTATCTGGGAGTAGGCATTAGGAGTGATTTAAAGTGGAATGACCATATTAAATTAATCGTCGGTAAAGCAGATTCCAGACTGAGATTCATTGGAAGAATCCTAAGGAAATGCAGTCCGAAAACAAAGGAAGTAGGTTACAGTACATTTGTTCGCCCACTGCTTGAATATTGCTCACCGGTGTGGGATCCATACCAGATAGGGTTGACAGAAGAGATAGAGAAGATCCAACGGAGAGCAGCGCGCTTCGTTACAGGATTATTTAGTAATCACGAAAGCGTTACGGAGATGACAAACTCCAGTAGAAGACTCTGCAAGAGAGACGCTCAGTAGCTCGGTATGGGCTTTTGTTGAAGTTTCGAGAACATACCTTCACCGAGGAATCAAGCAGTATATTGCTCCCTCCTAAGTATATCTCGCGAAGAGACCATGAGGATAAAATCGGAGAGATTAGAGGCCACACAGAGGCACACCGACAGTCTCTCTTTCCATGGACAATACGAGACTGGAATAGAAGGGAGAACCGATAGTGGTACTCAAGATACCCTCCGCCACACACCGTCAGGTGTCATGCGGAGTATGGCTGTAGATGTACATATTTGCAACGGTGAAATTGAACTGCATCAAAATACACAATACATCAGATTGCCAGACAATTTCTGCACTTTTGTTAAGATAACAGGTGAACTAACTGAGAGTGTCTTCCCGGATATATTGAATAATTATTAGACCATAACTGGCACAGTAATCATGCTATTTTGGCAACAATAAATGTTGATGTTGACGAAATTAATTTCCAAATGGTTCAAATAGTTCTGAGCACTATGGGACTTAACTTCTGAGCTCATCAGTCCCCTAGAACTAGTTAAACCTAACTAACCTAAGGACATCACACACATCCATGCCCGGGGCAGGATTCCAACCTGCGACCGTAGCGGTCGCTCCGTTCCAGACTGTAGCGCCTAGAACGACTCGGCCACCACGGCTGGCTTATTTTCCAGATACAACAGTTGCTGCCCAGTGATTTGATGTTTTTGAATCAATCAACACAATAGTTGATGAAAACGAAGCCGTAAATTTTCCAATTTAATTTTTAAATTCTCTAGATATACCACGAATGCCACCACACAATAGTCAGTTGAAGATTGGTTCACCGATTATTCTTCGCCGTAATTTAAACTCACCTAGATTATGTAACAGTACACGTTTCGTCAGCAAAAGGATCACCAGAAATGTTCTCGAAGCAACCATTTTGACGAGAAAGTTTAAAGGAAAAATCGTCCTGCTGACATCGTATTCCAATGATACTGTGAGAATCTCCAACACCATTTAGAAGGCTTCGATTTCCTATTCGTTTCGGTTTAGCGATGACCATCAAAAAGTCTGAAGGCCAAACAATGTCTATTTGTGGTCTACACTTGGAAAATACGTATTTCTCCTATAGGTAACTATACGTCGCCTGCTCTCGTGTGGGAAAACCATCAAATCTACTCATGTTAGCAATAGACAGGTTAACCAAAAATATTGTGCACCAATTAGCGCTTAGACAATTGAAAACTTTAGATTGTTATAATTTAAAATAATGGAAATAATAGTTAAAATCAATGTTATCTACCTCATTTATAAAATTCAATTTTTATATGTTATTATTTATTAAGGATTTTGTAAATAATTCATTAATTACAAAATATAGTTGAATTTGAGATGAATAAAATGTAAATTTAAAACTTGTTTCTTGGCTTGTGGTTAATTTCAACATTTTGATACTTTACCAATCATTTTCAGATTTTTCACTAAACTATTCTCAGCTTTATTAGCGAATATTGATTGGATTGGATTAAAAAGGTGAGTACAAAATTAATTCAACCTATTACAGCTACTGATCCACAGCAACGCCTGGCTGGGTCAGCTACTATTTATTATGAATCTTTCTGTTGATGACAGAATTGAATTACGGCACAACGCCTGTCTTCTGTTTGTAGAAGGAAAATTTGGAAACAGTTCAGCATCTCCGCTTTTGGCCTGCTACCGTCCTCTTCGATGCTACTGGCAGTATCTACATGTGAACAGAATTTCTGCAGGTTTCATGAGAAGTGTTTCGATAAGATGTATACTTCGTTTACTCTGATATTATTGGCCGCGAGGTATGCCTTTGCACTGAAGTGCAGTGGAACAGGCACCACACAGGACGAGGTCTGGTCAGCTGTCACGCGAAGGACGTTGAGCGGCGAGCTCGCTCCCACGACCCAGGTGTCCCCCGGCCATCATCGACAGCTGTGTCCCGTCCAGCTATCGACAGCGTCGATCGCAATCTTGCGTTCTCTTCGTTAAGGCGTCGTCTATTTTTGGCCCAACTTAATAACCGCCCCGCTTACAGCGCAGAAAAAAAAAGGACCGAGAGTTGCGATGCGGCGCGGTGAACTCGTGATTGCCACGGCGTCTATTAGAGAGCAGAATGGCGACACGGACCCGGAACCGTTGTGCCACAGTCACGAGTCGGCCGCTGGGTGCAGGGAGTGTGGAGTTCATTGCAGTCAGTAGCGGTTGTGCTGTTAGCGCACAAGAGCGCGTGAACTCTCCACATTTGACACCTTGCGAATTTATTGGTTATTTTTGAGTGCTGTTAAAGGTAACGTAGATGCGGTAAATTGAAATACACGGTACTAAATCTACGGCCCTATGCTACATTCCTCCTCTATACTCGGCGAAACTTGGCGACAGAGTCACAAGCACACCTTTACTTTTGCAAGTTTTAAGTATCTTTTGAGCACGACTTACGGGATGTAGTTATCTCACAGGGCCAAATGCATGCGCATTTGACAAACGACGTGCACGGTTGACGACATGCACAGCTGACCCTTTCTACTCAATTACAAGTTTACGTCAGTGGCACCAGGTGGCAGCACACTACAGAAGGCTTCTCTTGGCACATTTATTTATGAAACCTGGTAGTCAAGGGAAGGCAGGATTCGGTTACGATTGAGGATGGGGCCGTAAACAGTTACTATTGGTTGCCTTTTATTGTTACACACAATTTATTTTAAACCAGTAATTACAGAACCAACAATAAAAATCCACACGTTATTAATGAAGGAATAAACACCTGTGTGAATAATAGTGTTTTCAGTGAGTTACAATTTAGCAAATCATGATTAAATACAAATACAGTAGATAATGTTTTGAAAGCAAGTCACTGATCTGGGAAGAAGGCCTTACATGCGAGGAATGGCAATAAATAAGGTTCTAAAGGCTTACTGCGTAAATACGAATGCCAAATTAGAATTTTAAGGCAAGTGACCACAATCACAGCTGAAGGCCTTACACGCCAAGAATGGCAATAAATTAAGAATTGTTTAAGAACTCGCTGCAATTTACAACTTACAGGTATTGAAATATTAAAGGCAAGTCGCCACAAACACAGCAGAAAGCATCAGACCGCAGGAATGGGAGTAAATGACTATATTGTTTCTTCAATTTCCATTTCTATGATCGCAACCTATCAATTATCTACCTATATCGAAAATGTGAAACGTTTCTATGATAGGATTCCTCATATAATATGTTACTTGTCATAACAAATTCGTGGGAAATAATATTTGTATTGAAGCAAATTAGACGCTTGTGTTGTGCGTCGTCTGAGGCCCTGGGGTGGTTCTTTCCCGGGTTTTCCCACTCCCGGCTAGACCTGAATAGGAGATTTTTTTATTTTTTTTTTATGCGTGGACTTTGTTATCTTCGTAACACACAACACCCAAGTCAAGTAGGGGAGTAGGAAAGATAACTGAAGTAACCACAGGGATAACAACTTGTTACTTAGTACAACTTATCCCAGTAAAATACTAGTGCCTAGTTAAAGGAGAAATGTAATAATACAGATTTTAAATGGACTCTAGATGTAAAAATGTGGATAGTGTTCGTAGCTTGCCAAGGGAAAATAACTGCCGCATTTATTGGTGGCCATGTGCCATACCCATGACGTTATTACGAAAATTTGCGAAACTAGTGCGACTATATAAGAACAATCGTAATAACGAAAATACTGATAAAAGCCATAAAGACGATGTGTTGTGATTGTTGCAGTGAAATATTGTAAAATACAGAAAAATAGCTATGAAAATTACTATTATACAAAAACTACAGATTTCAAGGGTAATCTATGAACAAAGACAAAAATGAATAGACAGTCCTCCAAGGGCGTACCCAGGATCTGAACTGGGGGGGGGGGGGGGGGTGTAGGTCATACTAGTCTCAGGAAACAATGACTCGAGACAACATACAGCACACCTTATTAAATAAAACAGTAAACCAGTGAAAAACTGCTTTTAATAAACATTCTAAATACAAGAATGCACTTGTACAATCCGAGAAAACATGCAGCATTTCTTATTTAATAACACAGTAAACTAGTGAAAAACTGAGAATATCTTCTAGGGGGGGAGGGCAGCTGCCCCCCGCTCCCCACTGCCCCACGCTGGGTACGCCCATGAGTCCTCTAACGAGAAAGAAAGAGAAAAACCCAACTACTCCGTTTTGTTCTTGATTGCAGAACGACGCCATTGACGATTCGTGATGAGAATGGTATGTGTTTGTTACTAATACTGTAACAAAAAGCATTCTTATGATAATAATAATTAGTCATATAAATGTGTAAACTTGTTTTCCTTTCAATAGTGTAGGAAAAGGCATCCCATAATTATTACTGAATAACTTGAGGCTTCCATATAAGAAGCTGATTATGTTTCAAAGACGCGATTATGGGCGAGAACATAATTTCAAGTTTTCTTTTTATTACGCCACACGGCTTAAAAATAGGAACTCACTCGCTGATAATTATCTGCTTAAATGTTTCACACGAAAGTGAATTAGTATTTCATTGCAGAAACAGTTTTTTGTGTTAACCTGGACCAGTCTGCTGGGATCAGGTCTCACGATTCACTACATAAAAAATAGTTGTAATTCAGATGCAAATAGAAAATGGCTTTCAAAGAATTTTAATCAGTGCTATAACAAGGTTTCAATGCGAACCTCACAGAAAGCCCAGAGTCCCTTCTCTTTAACAGAAAAATGAAGCTGGTCGGATTTTAATGTGCGCGACAATTAGCTTTGCTACGTTTCATGTCTAATACGTTAAACACAAACATACTAGACTGCTTAAACTCGCAGTTCAAAAGAAATTAACATTACTCGCGCAACAACCAAAGCCTTCCACATAACCGCCAAGATTTTGGTGCACTTTAACACAAAATTTCAGCTTCGTGTTTCAGAGCGGCACCGTGCGTCTGCAAACCACGAAAGGTATGTGAAACATAATATTCTAATAACGGCAGGCCCTCAGAAAACTAAAATGTGTGGGGCCAAGGCGCCCAAGAAAAGTGCATTTCTTTTTATTGAAAATAGCAAAGCTTAATTAAGGTGGCTTTAATGGTGTTGCACTTTCTAATTTGCAACCTTTAATATCAGGGAACATCATTACGTGTTAGTAGAATTGAGTATTCTGCATTTACAACTGCATTTACCATTGATACTGAGAATAAGTCATCTTAATTATTTCTTGTGCTACACGAACATTGACAATAACATCACAGTTCGGATAGTAGTACACTGAGGTCAACACTGTGTCACACGTATCCAAGGGTTATATAATAGTAAGTTTTAAGCACTTTGCGATTCTCTCTATAAAAGAAGGGTGAGGAGAGGGAGGTGGGAGGAGAGGGAGGGGGAGGTGGGAGGGGAGGAGAGAGGAGAACGGGAGGGAGGGGGAAGAGAGAGGAGAGAGGGAGGGGGAAGAGAGAGGAGAGAGGGAGGGGGAAGAGAGAGGAGGGAGGGAGGGGGAAGATAGAGGAGAGATGAGGGAGGGGGAGGAGGAGGAGGGAGGGGAGGGGGATGTGACAGGGTGGAGAGGGGCGAGAGGGATGTGACAGGGTGGAGAGATTCTTCAACAAAAACATGTGGAAATTTCAACTACAGCATACGAAAAAGTCAGGAACAGAGTTCAGTATTTCAACAACGAATTGGACAAAAAGCAGATCAGCACCAATAACAGAGTGAGGTGCTGCAGTGGTAAAAACACTAGACACGTGTTTGCAAGGACAACCGTTCAAACCTCATCCTGCCACACATTTCGATTTTCCACTGGGTCCTTCAGAGGTTTACAATGGTGCCTTTGAAAAAGACACGGCTGATTTCCTATCCCGTGTTTTCTGTTCGAGCTTGTGCTCCGTATGTAATGATTACATCAACAACGAAACATTAAAACCCCTTTCTCTCCTTTAAACGATAAGACCGTTAAATCCGATAACTGCACACAAAAAAGGCACAGATAAAAAATCAAACACTTTCAGGATATCAAGGGAAAGCAAACTTCAAATGCAAAACAAACTCTTCTAAAAATTGTTAATTCTAAAAAAATGGTCGTCACTTATGAATAATCTTTAGATACATACAGGTATGGCTGTTCTATACACATTTCTGTAATTTTCTTTCTTTGTCGAGTATTTTGAAAAACATTTCATGCAGCATCACAGTAGGAAATGAATGCAAAAATTATCATCCATCTCTTCCACGATCATTTGAATCCTCGCCATACTCCAATTTCTATGTTATACTCCTCATGAAGCATTGTTTACAGCCCATATTCATTGTGTTTTCCCAAAGACGTCACGCGGTGTCAAATATCAAGTTACAACGTCAAAAATGTAAGGCAGACATACTCTTAAGAAGCAAAATCGGATTCCAACTGCTTTGTAAGTTGGTACATTCACTACGTTTTCAGGCGAAATCTTCTGAAAGACAAAAACTGTATTTCGGAAACCGTTTTTCGCTGTCGTGTTTACATGTTAAGGTAGGAAGCGCATTTGCGAGTCCAGTAAATACGGTGCCTGGAAAACAGTTGTTAAGAGTTTCTGATTTAGTCAGCACAATCGCTATTTCTCATCAGTTAGATGAGGTGTAAACAGCTTTAGTCTAATATTTCTATTTATCCCTCACTGTACAGAAATCCACTCTGTCCACACTAGCTGAAAATGTTTAAAAATAAGATGTATCCTGACAATTGACGCACGTTTGAAAGCGGCTGCGTTTACATGGGAGCGAAAATCGATTGCGGAATTTAAAATCCGGCAAGAAGAAGCGGATTTCCAAAACCTATTTTGAAGTGTGTACAAAACCACCCAGATGCGGTATTGGGAAATTTGTTTACAAAATCCGGTTTTGGGAGCCTCATGTCAACGGGGTGAATGTGTCACTGTTATATTCTAGAATGTACCGCGTGGTTTCTTATTTCTTAAATCTCTGGGAGATGAAATACCGCTTCTAGTTCTCCAACAGTCTTAGAAAAGCTATCGCTTATGAATTTTTTGATGTAGCTGCTTTTCACTCTAAGGCTTCCATTTGTTACCAAAATTACGTTTGCCCTACTATCTCCGATGAACAACGAATCTAACAAGATTCCTGTATTGTGTTCTAACCTAAGAGCTCTTCTTGTAACGGAATATCGTTACCATGGGTCATGCGAGAGAAGACTATACACGCGAACTGCCAGGAACAGGGATTAACTCGGATACACCAAAATAAGTGAAACAAATTTGTAAATTTTTACTCGGCTTTTAAAAATAGTCTGTCGACGTGAAGAGCGCCAAGGAATACAAAAATAGGCAAAGTTATCAGTTCCCTAAAACTTTAAAATCACAGAAGGGAAGAGTATTACATGAGACGTTGGGGATGAATTATTGATCAGCAGCTACCTGCTACAGTAACGAAAGCACTGCACACATTTTGTGGAAGTACAACAGCTTCACGACCGTTCGTTGTGAATTTAAATGTACAGTGTTGAATACTATTGTTAAGATATGGCAACAGATGATAGACGCCTGTTTGGTGACTAATACCTGTTTCTCAGGAAAACGGTTACGCTTTGAAGCCATTCCAGTCCACAATTATGTATGTATTAGGCGTTTGATTGACAAGCGCGATCGTGGAATCAGATTGGTGTGTGGGTCACATTCCAGTCGGACCAAGGAAATTTGAAGTCATCATCTCTCTAAGACGCAAGGAGTCGCCAGGAACGCCAAGTGATTCCCCATTATATCGGAAGTTCGCTTTCCCCGGCTAGCTAGCTGGTGGAGATTAGGGACCCGCAAGTCGTGTCCAGTCGAAAGACTTGCATCTGGCTAGTGACCAACAACGAATTATTTAAGCAAACTGACACGGAGATAGAGGCTCACTATGCTGTGAAAGCCTACTTGTAAATTTCAAAACTAGGCTTTAAATGATGCTAGGGATATACAACTCTTCACTAATCGCTCCCAAGTGATCATGAGGACAAAGATCACTTATGGCGCGCACAGTCATTTGACGTCCTTCTTCCCGTATTCCATACTTGGATGGAACGAGAAGAAAACCCTAATAACTGGTACAGTCCGAAGTACTCTCTACTATGCACTTCATTTTTCGAATATATATGTGGCTGCAAATCAAAAATCAGCATCTCATGATTTGAAATATACAGGACGTCCCCAGAGGAGTGGTCACGATTTAGTTCCTACGTAGTTCCTATCATTCGAAGCAAAAACGTCTGGTAAACATTGCCTCTATAATGCATACCTTAAGTGTTCAGTAGAAATGCGTTTTACAGTCACGAAGATGAACAAGTGTTCATTGCTCTTAAGGTATGCACTTTAGAGGTCATGTTTGCTTTATTTTCTGGGTCTAATGTTTCCTGCCATATACCTGTATAATGACCATTCCTCCTGGGTCAGCCTGTTTTTTACATACGTATGTTGCAAATGCTGAAAAGTTAACATTACTAATTTGCAATGTCTCGTTGTCAACATTTAATTAGAATATAAATGCCTTTCAGATGGCATCAAAAGCAATTGTTGTAGCTGCAGGGTCATTCGCTGATCAGAGGAACTTTCATTTGCGCAAATTATCAAATTACAAGAAACTTTCACAAACTACCACAACATACAGGCAGTGAAATGCGTCCTGCCATTCTTAAACGTAATTTAGGTAGTCAACTATGTAATGGCACAGAATTTTATATATGTATGCACGTAAATAACTCAAATGGATATAACATGGACCAATCTATTTTTCTCCTTACGAGACCACCGGGAAAGTAGGTTGATAGTCTACAGACGTTTTGAGAGTTCATTTGCAACCTTATCTTTCTTTGTATATTTCACGAGGTCAGAAGCAACCCAGCGAGAGACAAAATAATGCGATTTGATTATATATCGTTACTAGTCCTAAAATTTATTTCTCTGATGAATTTTTGTGCTCACAGAGAATCTGCTATTACTGTAATATTCAATTTCCCATATTTGTTTGAATTAGTTATTCGGTTTCGAACTTAAATACGTATGTACACAAATGTACATCCAACTTCTATTAAATTGTGGTACCAAGTACATAACTAGGTTCAATTACATTCTGCTACTAATTTAAACATTCGGTGTCCAGATATACGATTGCTTCATTAAGGAGCATCAACAGCTTAGTACCTTTGGAAAACTATTGTTCTAGAAGGGTGAATAACTAAAGCTACATGAGGTACAGTAACAGTAATGAATTCACTACGACTGTATGAATTAATCTAAATTTTCTATCTTGTCTGGAAAGAAAACAACTTTACGTAAAAGCTTGACTCAGATTTTGGTAAATTCCAGCCCAAATCACCACCTACCGACGGGTTTAAATTTTCCTTAAAGTTAATCGATGTCCCCTCTCGTTCCAGACAACACACTCCACTAAACGAGGTTCAATTAATGTCGTCTAATAGAAATCTTACCCGCTATATCGGGGTAAGCAACATTTGCGTTGCACTGCCCACATGTTATGTATTCATTATCATGCACTAGAACCATGCAACCACGTCTCGCAAAAAAGGCCACCAAAGTCTCCAAAATATCTCACTTATTCTACATTACGAGAGAGGTCCAACAACCATGTACATCAGATAAGCACTGCCCATTAAACAGCCATACGCATATGGCACCTGCTTAGCAGTGTCTGGGGATTGTCAGTAACGCTAGAAAAAGCAGTTAGAAAAGTAAGAACCTACCATCTCACCGTCATAGAGACGGAAGCGTGCTCAGTGTGGACGCCTCTGAATTTTGTGTGAAACTGCAGAAATTCCTTACGCAGGCCCTGAATGCATTTTACTAATTAAATTTTAATTACAAGTCAACCACTAAATGTCAGCTTTCAACATGACAAAACAAATGGTTATCACATTGTTGAAAACATTTTCGCGAAACTCGCTAATATTCTATGCATAAAATTTTATGCTAGATATTAAATAAAACGTTTATTGTTCGGAAGAGATGTAAAGTGTCCTACACGCGACTATGTAGACTACGCTGGTCTGTTACGGAAAGTGAAAAGACTTCGATTTTTTGATGGCGTTACGCTATTTGATAAGCCAGCGTAATTTACGCGACACAAACGTCGGCATTTAGCTATGTTTGACAACTTCGCGTTTCAAATAGAGCTCTAGCAACATTAAATAATAATTAACGAACCACCTACATTACAAATGCTACATTATTTCAGAAGAATCGTAGCTGAGTGAATAAAAACAGGAATGCAACACCTGTATACCAAAGGCTTAATTACAGATTTATTTCGGAATTCTTTCAGCTTTTCAAAAACAACGTATGTCCAGTAAAACGAAAACAAACATGCACTATTCAACAGTACTACCGAAATAGAGTACATGCATAGGAGTTGAAACTTGGCGTCAGACTGATTAGTGTAAATGTCTCCCGGTAGAAACCTCACGAATGTGGCGCTGGTGTAGCAAGCAGTTGTGCGAAGGCGTCACCGTTTCGGGCCTCTACACACGCACCAATTTATCGGCCGACCGACCGCCCAATTTCGCCCCAGCCTACACACATTCCAACCGACTGAACTCGGCGATTACAACACCGTCCTGTTGTTGTGATATGTTTACTTAAGTTCATTGAGTTTATGTTCTACGAGATCCCGCTTGGTTTTACACAGAAACAAAAACGGGGGTTTGCCTTGGCTGTTTTAGGGGCAACAAGACGTAAATTAAAAAAAAAAAGAAAGCCGAGAGAAGCTGTGCGCAAAGTGGCTAATGCAAGGAAAGAAATTCACCCCCATTCTGTTACTTAATCAGCTGGGAGCTAATTATTTTCGTAATCGTCTAAGTAATGGTGAAAAGTGCTTTCCGGAGTTGTTGGAAAATCACCAAACCATTCTTAACGAAAAAGAATACGGTGCAGACGTGAAAGAGGCTGCAAGCTTGCAAGGAGAGGATGTCAGTTCTTGCCATTGGCGAAAGTTACGAGAACCTCAAATTTAAGTATGTAGAATAAACGACGTCCCCTGTAAGTTTAACAGCCTGCCGGAGTGGCCGAGCTGTTCTAGGCGCTTCAGTCTGGAACCGCGCGACTGCTACGGTCGCAGGTTTGAATCCTGCCTCGGGCATGGATGTGTGTGATGTCCATAGGTTAGTTAGGTTTAAATAGTTCTAAGTTCTGGGGGGCTGATGACCTCAGAAGTTAAGTCCCATAGTGCTCAGAGCCATTTGAGCCATTTGTAAGTTTAACAAATAAGTTTCGAATTAGAAGAAGAAAGGCAACAGCAGTATCAGCGCAGATCGTCTAATAAATACAGGAACAGACATATAAGAAGCGAAGCATTTAACAGCTGTTAGAACTGTAAAAATAGTCCTACACTTTGCTCTTCGTAGCAGAAGGTGTGGATGTAGCCTGGACTTTTGTAACATTTCTAACAATGAAGCTAGTATGTTTCATGAATACTAGTCCACCAACTGTCTGTATTTCGGTCTTATTTCCCATATGTATCGGCTAAGATCTAATTTATCGGTGATTCGGTTTTTAGATTTTATTTCCGTTAAATATCGGAAATAAAACCTATAAACTTAAATAGACAAGGCTGAGAACTTTTCTCCTCTCTATGTGCCACACTAAACCTTACTCAAAATGAAAAAAAAGTGCTTCATTTGTTGCATAAATATTGTTATACTTCTCGCATGATGTGTTCCACACACATCTGCAGTCTTTAAATTTTTCCAGAAACTCATTCTTTAAAATTTTATCCGTCTTGCTCCCTGTCGTGTGTATCAGAACAGCTTTTAGTCCCGTGCACAGTGGCGAAAGACAAACTTTTGTTGGGCGATTGACACTACATCGCTACACACAGCACAATTTGTTGGGCGGATTATACTACTGAAGTATTGTATTTAGATGAATCCACCTATAAGCATCTAGATGCTGAATAAATATTGCTTCTTGTTTTGAAAATATATGTGTGCATGAAAGAGCTAACGGTAACGTTAGTAACAGTGAGACACGACAGTCACGCCCTCTACCGATGAACGCACAATGACGAGCGCCTCAATGCTATAAATTCCCGCCTGAGGCAAATCTGAATGTAGTCTTGTGGTGATCACCGGTTCCTTAACAGCCTGGTATGTGAAAGTTCGCTGCTTTCATTGCAGAGTTTAACATTGGTGATTATAAGTAACTGAATTTTATATGTGAGTGGTAATTGTATGTTTTAATTAGTTTTAGCAACCCAGCCTGTGCGAATCAACCGTTATGAAGTCCGAAGAAGGAAAGCCAGTCCAGTCTGAGAGCTCTGTTCCAGCAGCACCTGCTGTTGCACCGGCACAGCTTTCTGCAGCCGGGGAGGCGCCAGAGCAGACGTACAAGATGACTGAGCTGCTGAAACACTGGCCAACGGTGGTAATCGCTATCCAGAAGAGCAGAGATGCGTATTGCTCTGTAAAGCAAAAGGCCAGAATTATCACCTGGTCACTTAACTTGACCGAAAAAGTTGTTGCTTCGGTTCTCGAACTTGCAGAACGCAAACTGAGCAGCTTGCGGCCAATTATTCAGTACGCAGACAAAGCAGTTAGCGAAAGCGTGGTAGTAATAGAGAAGAAATTTCCCGCAGTGCGGGAGTCGCCGGAAAAGGTAACTGTTGACAAATGTAAACTCCGAAATGGTTATATCAAAACCGCATAACAAATCTTTCTCCTTTTCAGCTGTACGGTGCTATCACCCATCACATAACGAAGATAGTGCGCCCCGCACTACATAAAACCGAAGCGATAAGCGAAATCGGCAGGGAGAAGCTTAACAGGGTTGCTAAAACGATAATCAAGAAATACAACGGTGTGATCAAGATCGTGGACAGCTGGATGGACAAAGTGGAGAACAAACTGAACTGCGTAGAAGCTGAAGCAGCCTCTGGTGAGTTAAACATGCTGAGTTGTTAGCGGTAACAATTAATATCCAATGAAACAATAGAAGACCGACTTGAGACTTCCTATTTATCTACTCATTTTCCACAAATTCATGGAAGAAGTCTTTATTCTGGAAGAAATGTCGTATTCCGTGCATTACGTGAATAATACTGCAAAAGCTTCAATTTCCTGTTCTTCTTTATTTTCTTCCCTCCAAAGAGTAGTTAGTTTAAAAATGTTTATATTGCACCTAGCAGCCAATTCGGACACTGAAAATTTGTTAAATTTATTTGTAGCGTCGAGCCCCTCCACGCCCACACCGGCATGATGGCCAACGCAAAAAAGCTAATACTGTCTCTTAGATACTGGTTTTCACTAACATGGGGAGACCATAACGCTTGGAAGGCGGATTTACTGTAAACTTCGTTCACTAGTAGTATTCCATGAGGACGACAAAATGTGTAAGCAGTAGCGCGTACTTCTCAACCGTTATTGAGAAAATTGCAAGAGAATTTCGGTCGTGAAATATATACCTGTCCTACTTTCAACAAATTTTCTTCACTATTTATACTACTATTGATACAATGGGGAAGAATACGTGTAATCAGATGAACTTTTATTAAATTTATGTTATTTAGCAGTCTACAAATTATTGTCACTAATAATATTCATAGCTATCGACTAGTAAGCGACCAAACGCAAAAATAATACTGAAAATGTATGCTTGCCCGTGTCTTCAAAATTGTTCGTATTTAATCGAAAGACAAAGCGAAATTGCTTCTCGTGAAGACTTCATATTACATCGCCAATTATCAGCGCTGGTATTTAAGGAAATACTGCTTTATGCATGGTTTGCTTCCAATTATCGGCTGAAAGAGGGGTTTTTGAAAATGTTACCGAGGTTTGTTTCCCCACGGAAAACCTCGCAAGACCGTGCGTATACGGAAACATAGCAGTTGTTGAATCCATCTGGTGCAGTTTAACTTTGTTTTCCACGTATTTTACGAAAATACTATCTTGCAACTTGTACTCGTAAGTCGAAAGCGACGATTAATTGGACATCTAGTGTGTGTGTGTGTGTGTGTGTGTGTGTGTGTGTGTATATAAACTGACGGCCGAAATTATTTTGCGATTTTTCTCGATAACACTCAAGAAGTACGCTCTACTGCTAACACATGTGTTGTCCTCATGGAGTACTACCAGTGTACGAAGTTTGAAATAAATCCGCGTTCCAAACGTTGTGGCCTTCTCTTGTAAGTGACGTCTCGCAAGATATGGATACCGTTAGGTTTGCACGTGTCTAGTTATGGTTGACGATTAATACTTTCTTATCTGGAGAGAAATTGGGTCGAAAGTTGAACAAAGGGTAACTGTTTAAAGAACAGAGGAAAAAGTGCACGGCAAGAGCCAAGGAGGGAGGGGGAGGGAAGGGACGGGAAACCTCGAAGACAGTTGTGGCGGGTTGTTAAGTGCAGCAGCGGTTTTCTTGCTGCCTGCGACAAGTCATGCAAAGGTAGGCATTGTTAGTAGTAGGTTCAAATGGCTCTGAGCAGTATGGGATTTGACATCCGAGGTCATCACTCACCTACAACTACTTAAACCTAACTAACCTAAGGACATCACACACAGCCATGCCCGAGGCAGGATTCGAACCTGCGACCGTAGCAGTGGCACGGTTCCAGACTGAAGCGCCTTAGTAGGTATCATGCAGGCCGATACCTTTGACGTGGAGTGGTGTTACTCGGCGGCTGCAGCTAGGTACCGGTACTCGCTTCTCGGTGAGCATCAGCATTCCTATAACAGTTGGGTTCATCATTTAGTGTCAGATAATATATCGCATTAACGTCGTCGGGCAGTGTTTGCGGTTTGTGCGTTAGTGTAAGAGCTGGTCGGGTTTAATAGCAGCTGGCATATCCAAAGTCAACGTTGCTGATTAGCAAGGACTTGCTGATGTTGTTGCTGTTGTGTGTATGTTAGCTCGGCATAGGTATTTATGCTCTACCGAGTAGCGGGTGGAGCATTGCTAATGAGTTGCACTTTCCGTATGACCTGCAGGCATGTAGGAGCTGCATACATCGGAGGTATAATCAATGTCATGTATATGGACCTCGATGCCTTCCTATTCAGGATACTTTCCTAGTTCAATATTTCTTAGATATGAAAGAGGTTGTTGTTGTTGTTGTTGTTGTTGTGGTCTTCAGTCCTGAGACTGGTTTGATGCAGCTCTCCATGCTACTCCATCCTGTGAAAGCTTCATCTCCCAGTATCTACTGCAACCTACATCCTTCTGGATCTGCTTAGTGTATTGATCTCTTGGTCTCCCTCTACGATTTTTACCCTCCAATGCTTGTTCCTCCTGCCACCGAACTTCACTAATTCCCACTATATCTAACTTTAACCTATCCATTTCCCTTTTTCTTTCTCCTGATAACGACGTCCTCTTGAGTAGTCCCCGCCCGGAGATCCGAATGGGGGGACTATTTTACCTCAACGTACATTATTTAGTGCTCTGCTTAATCACTTGCCAGCTTCTAACTTTCGAATTAATGAGTCATACTAAAGTAATTATTCTATGTACTTGTCACTTCATGTACAATACCTTTGGCACTTTGTCAAAGTTTTCCTTTTTCTTTCCCCCAGTACACAAAACAAAAGGGGCTAAAACGGCCAAAACAATTATGAGTGTGTGGATTGCTATTGTCATTCTGTGCAACGGATTAATGTAAGATGTATCCTTCACCCTATGGCTCCTGCAAGATGCAATTTCCACCCCCCACACTACTACAGAAGTCAGACAGACGCTCCTAACGTTCTAAAGAAAAATGCCTGGAAAAACTTTCAGCAATAAATATCTTCTGGAGTCGTCCGCTGTAAGGAAACGAACAAAAATTCACAATTTCTTACGTAACTAGTGGGATACTTCGGTACTGGATTAGTGCTAGTTAGTGTAAGAAAAAACATGAAACGAACAAATTATTTGTTTTTGCAAAAGTTCCGAGGAATCGCAATAGAACTTCTAGTTATGAACTGAGCAAGTTATTTCCGGTTCTTTTCCAAAATGTGAAGTTATCCTTAAGAGGTAAGATTCACTAACAAAATTTCGATACAAAGTTTAAGATTGTTATTTACTTAGCAGAATGGCTGAAAGCCGTGCCTACTAAACTTGAAAAATTCTCCTTTCGAATGTTGCTAGGTACAGTTGAGGCTGTCGAGTGTGAAATGCAGTGAACTGTACTGTTATGGACGAAATATGGGGCTCGCAAGAGCTGTAACAGAACAATACCATGGGCTGTGATGACTGTCGCAGCAGCTCACTGCTGACAAATGACGTAACTCTCGTTCTATCAGGATTGACCTTCGCCAATCGCTCTCCCTACGCCTTGATGAAGTTGAGGACTCCTATTTGCCCCTAGTCCAACTATTGGCCTGGTACACCAGTCAGATAACCAGTCCACCGCAATGCAACTTAAAATTCGCTCGCAGGCGTTTAACTATAACTGTCCGTTCACACCGCACAATGAGTGTGTCGGCCAACACAGTGAACAACGCTTAATCTCAAGGACTCGATATAGAGTCGCACTTTGATTAGCTCTCGACAGAGGTGCTCTCCCAGTGAAGTACTGAGGAGAGACTTGTTCCTCGCTCTTTGACTACACGTACGAGCGCACACGCTCTCGTTACGTGTTCTCGCTCCAAGAGCGACAACGGAACCGCGCCTCCCAATGCGACAAGTGAAGGGCTAAATCTTTCGGTCTCTTCCATTACTCCTTCAGCTCAAGGTGTCAGAAATGTCGTCTGCCAACCAGAATTGCTCTTCTAAACCGGAAGAATCGCCTTTCGTTTAAGGCGACCAATCCGGAAATCTGTAGTATCGGCGTTTGGCGTTTGCTGTCTCCCTGTGAAAATCTCTGAAACTGCGTGCTATGTGTAAAGAATGCGTAGGCTGGCCGCTCCCACACAATGTAACGGAATTTGCTTTTAAGCCGAACACGGGGTCGTTCCTCTTTTCCCTTGGGGGAACGCTGTCTGCTCCACAGGCGTCCACCAGCCGACATAGATGGGTTGGGACTGGCCTCCTGTGAACTAAAGCTCCTGTGACCGTTGTCTGGAATGTACGTGTGTACGCCAGCCTCCAGTTTTCAACCCCGGTGCGCACTTGTTATTTGCATATCGTTTACATGAATTCGTACATTGACTTTATCTTATCGAGTTTGGGTTCGAATGAAGCGTCTTGAGTTGCGGAATATGATTGTGAGGGCGGAATATGTAAGCAATGAAGGTCAGGAGACCATGACGTCTTACACAATGTTTGCTTCCAAAGTTGTTCAAAATGTAGCTGTCGTGGCAGTGAAAATTGCGAGGACGCTGCTTGCCGGCTCTCGCGTGACTCGGTGTGTCTCCTTTTTCAGGTACGGAGACAGCTGCGACGGAGACGTCGTCTTCTGCGGCACGGACCCAGACCACCACCACCGTCGCCAGCCCGACTCCTGCGCCCCCTGCGGGCCACTTGCGGCAGGCGCTGCGGCTGGGAGCTCGCGCCACCACGGCGCTGGCCGCCTTCCAGGTGGGAGCAGCCTTCTGGCTGCTGTCGCGGGCGCCGCTCGTGGGCCGCTTCTTCAGGGAGGCGCCGGCGACCGCACATTCGCCGTCTTTGTCCTCCAGTGGCGCCTCATTCCCCAGACTCGCGACTCCAACGGCTTCAGAGGAGCAGCCGTTGTCCACAGCTCCGTCCACGGACTCACTGCACACGCAGCAGTTCGTCTCATTGCCGCAGCAGTGATCACCGCCAGATACCTTCCCGTAATTCGAAACTTTGTTTAATGTATGTAGTCCACAGAATTGATTTTAAGTTATTTGTTGGTCAAATAAAACAAAATACTGGCATCCATGTGTACACTACTTTCACTCGTATTACTGGAGTAATGGCATACTAATGCGCGCGTCATTTACGACGGCGGCCGAGTTTAGGTTCGTTTTGTGCATCTGACGTCACAAAAGTCAATGAACAGAGAACGACGTTGCCAGAGCTCGACTGCAGTGCAGAGCACGGACGACTGTCTTCAGTCTTAAAAACGTTCCGTCGTAAATAAAGTAATTCAACAAAGCAATGTCTTGATAGCAGACTTTCTTTTATAGAAAGTTTGGAAAAAGCATCCTTTATACCAATTGCTTCATATTCTATTAAACCAAACAAGCAATAAGCCTCCTAATTCAGGCGATAGTAAGGAAAGGTGTTTGTTTCATTCTCGCTAACCGCTTTTTTCGCAATAAAAAACAGCAGTAATTGTTTTTCCTATTGTACTTCGACGAATTCATACCAACAGTGTTTGTCGGTATTTTGCATAATACTTTAGTCCTCCTGGAGAACTATTGAACGACAAGCTACGTTAGCATAATGGTTAGTGTTTGGCTGCTAAGTGAAAGGTTCTGAGTTCAAACTGTGTCCGGTGCTTAATATTTTATTTAAAAACAACGACGAAGTGTCTTACTTCATGAATTTTATTAGTTTGAATGTAATTTTTTTGAAACTTATAGTGGCGACTAAAATGGACCTTACGGAAAGTATACGCTATGGACTTATGACCGGTTAGTAGGGCATGTTCTGAGGCATCAAAGGATCACAAATTTAGTACTATAGGGCAGCGTGGAGGGTAAAAATCGTAGAGGGCGACGAAGAGATGAATACACTAAGGAGATTCAGAAGGAAGTAGGTTGCAATAAGTACTGGGAGATGAAGCTTGCACAGGCTAGGGTAGCATAGAGAGCAGCATCAAACCAGTCTCAGGACTGAAGACCACAACAACAACAACAGGGACTTTCACCTCTGCAGACTCTTCAAAATTTCGAGCAATGGTTTACTACATCTAATGCTGCGCAATAACTGCGTTGAACATCGAAACAAAATTCATCTATGGGGGGAAGGTATCAGTCAACATGTGTAAAAATCAAATTTTTTGGGCCAAATAGTTTTCGTGAAATCGAATGATAAAGTGTGTCAAAGCAGTCGAAACACCATGGGTCTGGACAGGCGAGCAGTGCAGAGATGACAAAATCGCGCACAGCGCGGAATGCGGGGAGCACGTCTCTATAGCAGCGAAAGGGTTAGTGCGGCCGTGGTGGCTTTACTTCATAAATTGCGCCCTCCCCCTAAACGTAAGTTTGCGAACTATACTATGGCGCTGCTTCTGTTGGCGCGTACAACTGGCAACGTAGCAATCTCCCGCGTCTGAGCTGGCATGCGCGAACCGCCAAGATAAAAGAATTGAACTATAGAACGCTTTCAGTATCGCTGGAAATTGAGCAAGCTAACGTGCCGTATTAAACCTGTGGGCAGTCAAGTTGTCATAAGAACTAAGGTAGAATTTGTTTTTACTTAGTACACAAAGCTTGCCTTCGCAACTAATATTCTGCTTTGATAACCAACAACGTTAATTGCGAAGTTGTCACAATCGAGTGTCAAGTTTGCAAGCTATTAGACACAGAAGGAATTAAAATTAGTGGACGAACACGAAACTGTTAAATCATTCAGGATGTAATGCAGTTACTAACATCCTCACTTGTTTAGAAAGTATTAATTTTTTACAATGTCAGTGTGTTTTGGCCAACAAATGAGGTTCATTTTATTTATTTCGGTTTGATAGTTTCTCCTGTGGGTCACTAACGCCGACATGGCGTCCGATCGGGAAAAATGGCCACACTACACGTCGGGAAATGTGGCTAAAGTTTTCATCCCAACAAGAGTTACGTAGTACCAAAAACACGCATAACATAGCAGATAAAGCTGACTTTAAACTCTTTTACATTCAAAGCTATCATCCGCATTTTATCCCATTGTGACAACTTTAAATTAATTTACATTATTTAAAACCTTCTCTGTTCTTTTATATTTAGCCTAATACAAAAGTCCGACTGGAAGCGTTCTATTGCAGCCGCCTGGTCTTGTCTCAGATATTAGGGTGTGAAGACGCATAGAAAATGTGCCTGGAAATGGGATTCTGATGCGATGGCATGGCCACAGTACCCTCACAGATACGGAAAACTGGTCGCTACGTAAGCCTTCAAGAAATTCGTGTAGTTGCAATGTATTACTACCTGTTTCTTTTAAAAAATATTTGGTGTGCTACGTATTATAATACGTAGATTCAATATGTGTAAAGTAGTAAGCGTCTATTACTAGGGCTGTTCAGTAAAGAATGATCATAATTTTCATGGTCATAATTTCTCGCGTTTAATATGATATTCTGTTAGCGAGAGGCAGGCAAGGAGAGACATGTTCAGTATCGCCTACCGCTGCAATGGAGGTAACACGCGAGGAACAATAAAGCGTCTTTGAAATTCTGATTACGTCTCAACAAATCTACAGCTGAAGCCTATACAATATTACAGGAGGCCTATTGAGAGTGTTCTTCCCTACAGCACAGCTCGAAGGTGGTTTAAAATGTTTAAAGGGGGGAGACAATCAATTTCAAAGGAAGGTGGGCCCGGTGCTCCAGTTACCGCTCTTATGGAAGAAAACATCAACACTGTTGCTGTCATTGTGAGAGAGGATCGACGAATTACCTTAAGATCACTTTCTGAAATAATGAGCATTTCATTGGGTGCCACCCATACGTTGGCGACAGAAAAATTACACATGACACGTGTTTGTGCTCGATGCGTTCCAAGACTGTTTATTCCCGAACAAAGGTATGTTCGTATGCAGGTCTGCACGCTGTTAAAGTTAGTGTTAGAGGAAGATCCGGAGTTTCTTTCAAATGTAATCACTGCAGATGAAACTTGGCTACATCATTTTGATTCTGAGAGCAAACAGCAAAGCTCAGTGCGGAAATCTCCATCGCCAATCACCAAGAAAGCAAAAGTGGTTGCTTTTGCTAGGAATGTTATGGTCATCTCATTCTTTGATATTCATGGAATGGTTTATCAGCATGTTGTACATGCACACACATCAGTAACTGGACAATACTACAGGGATGTCCTGAAAACATTGCCAAGTCCGTATCAGGCACAAAAGACCACGTTTCCGTGAAGCAGGCTGGATTCTGCACCACGATAATGCGCGGCCGCATATTGCCAATGTTGTTGCTGAATATCTTGCAAAAATCAACGTGATGTGCGTCCTTCACCCTCCCTTTAGTCCGGATTTAGCCCGTGTTGACGATCACTGCCTAAATTCTTCTGAATCTCATTACTGTATTCATGTCTTGGTCTCCCTCTACAATTTTTCCCCCCAGGCTCCCCTCCAATACTAAATTGGTGATGTCTCAAAATGCGTCCTACCAACAGATCCCTTCTTTTGGACAAGTTCTGTCAGAAATTTCTGGTCTCTCCAATTCTATTCAGTACCTCCACATTAGTTACGTGATCTACCCATCTAATCTTAAACATTCTTCTGTAACACCACATACCCGATGTTAACAAATTTCTCTTCTTCAGAAACGCTTTCCTTGCCATTGCCAGTCTACGTTTTTTACCCTCTCTACTTCGCCCGTCACCATTTATTTTGCTATCCAAACAGCAAAACTCATCTACTGCTATAAGTGTCTCGTTTCCTAATATAATTTTCTTAGCATCACCTGATTTAGTTCGGTTGTGTTTCGTAATGCTCGTTTTGCTTTTGTTGATATCCGTCTGACGTCTTCCCATCAAAACAATGTCCATTCCGTTCAACTGCTCTTGCAAGTCCTTTGCTGTCTCTGACTAGGTTACAATGTTATCGGCAAACCACAAGTTTTTATTCCTTTTCTCTAAACTTGATTTCCTATTCCAAATTTTCCTTTGGTTTCCTGTACTTCTTGTTCAATGTGCAGATCGTATAACATCAGGGATAGGCTGTCTCTTCTCAACCGCTGCTTCCCTTTCATCCCTCGACTCCTGAGCTACCTTCCTATTATATTCAGGTGCAAATCTTCTGGTACATAATTTAGATTTGCTCTTATCTGAAATGAAATGAATTTTCCTGTTACGAGAAAGTTAAATTTTAAGTGTCGTATTTCGTGAATCGAGTGCGGAAATACGTGAGGAACAGTGGAAAAAACGGTGGAAAACATAGCGAACAAATAAGGAAGAACATTTATAATCTTTTGAGGTCAGCACACTTTGGTTTATTTATACTGCCGTCATCTCAAAAGGTTAAAAATGGTCTTCCTTGTTTGTTGGATACATTATTCAGTGACGAAATAAGTCGCGGGTGAATATTCTGGTATTAGTGTGCATAGGACACACTATTTCGGCAATCGACCACGTTGCCATCATCAGGTGCACCTGTTCACCCGCGATTTATTTCGTCATAAAATACGCCTGGAGAAATTGTTTCTCACACATTTCAGCACGCGATTCACGAAATTCGAAATCTAACATCTTTCTCTTAACAGGAAAATGAATTTCACCTCAGTCAAGAGCAAATCTAAATCATATATTAAGACGATTTTTATCTAAAGATGGGTCCACAAGTTCCGAAATGCATCGTGTGATTTAATAAAACACAGAAAAATTGTTACTGAAGCCAAAACGACCGTGTATAAATTAATTAAAAAAAAATCATTATTTTATTTATATTTATTGTTTCTATGGTACAGTTTATACTTTTTCTCAAACGCGAATGCAATCATTTTAAACCGTGCGGCCGTCCGCTAACCTCCGCTTCCACATGGTGGCCCCCGAAACAAAACAATTGCTCAGCATTGGCCTACCTGTGGTTTCACGGTCCTTCAAATACTTTCCACATATGATCGCAATTGTAACACACGCACGGCCGACCGCCTTCGCCGTTTTCCAGATCCTCGTTCCCAGGCGCCGCACTATGACAATCCGCCCTTTGTTAAAAAGTCGTTTACGTTAACAGATTTCTCATTCTCCTCTGCTCCTCCTCTATACTTTCCTTACCACGTAAAAGAGCCACAACGCCACTAGGTGGGGTTCGATCTCGCGGTGATCAGCTGTCACAATGTTTCGGCTCATCGGTGTATTCTGACCTCATCAGAAAAACGTAAATTCCGCTAGCCGATCTGAAGAGAATTCTCAGAATTGATCACGAGGTCGAGAGTAGTGAGTCTACGTACGCCGCGTGTAGAAGTCCGCATCACTTGTACATGCTGCCAGGCACAGTCCTAAAGCACCCACTTCACGACGCTCCGTAATAAACGTCGTATTTCAGCGAGTAATTACCGCACGGTAAATCCGCTTTTGCACTGCATGCTATCAGCTAGCTGCGGTCACCGCTTGCGGACATTCCACCCTAAGGCAAAGTCATACATTTCCTTTCATTAACTCGCTTCACACATGTGTGTGTGGGGGGGGGGGGAGGGGGGAGGGGGGGCAGGGAGGCAATTATCGAGGCAGCGACATACACGAGCACTTGTCTTACAGCTATCTATAAAGCAGATTTCGTTGTTCGTCTAGAAAGCTTCAATTTTTTTAAAATTAAATGAACCGATTTCACTTCACCTAAACTGTTCTCAGATCTGTAGATCTAAAACAAAATACCTTACCAACATACACTCTACGATATGCAACGCTGCTGTTATACTTAAACCTGAAATCAAATGTTCCAGAACGAACCTGAGTCCGCAAGGCAACTGCCAGCAGGCGGAGCCTGACATGTGAACGACGTAAATTTTACCAACACACTATTTTGTCTTGCGACGTAGCATGTATAGTTTTTCTATTAAGTTCGACTGTTTACTCTTGCAACCGGTACAGACACTTTCTGGAACATTTCGTTTTAGATTTGGTATTGGCCCAATAGCGCTGTTGTATATCGGATGTTGGTTAGTATACATCGTTTCTTTAAAAGAAGAAGACAGCAACCAGCCATGATTTACTTACGTAAATAGCGCCATAACCTGTTCGCACCGGCAACTTCAGCTTCAGACGGCTGTTGGCATCAAGTTACACATCTGTTGAAGATTATGTAAGTTTTTGGCTCTTTATTCCCCTTTGTGGTGAAAGATTCTTGGGATGGCGGTGCCACCAAAAATCCCACGTAATTTTGTTGGAATGTTGTTAGCTTGTATTTACGACATACTGTTAAGTATATACAGAACTATTTTATTTAACCACATTGACTAAAGCACCACACACACACACACACACACACACACACACACACACACACACACACACAACACACCAAAAAAGAAATTTTTGCCACATGGAAAATGAACACAAAGATGGTAGTATCACAAATACAACTGTGCAAAAGAAATTTTCTCACACAGACACATTGATTTAACAGTGCAAAATTTACGAAGAATAAATGTTACATTACATGCATTTAACACTCAATGAGCATTAGTTACAAATAAAGTCAATAGATGTAGCAACCATATTTTCAGGAAGTGTTACTTAAATAATAATATGTAAATATTGTGATATACACAGGGAACAAAATAAGTGATGAGAAATAAATATTGCGACAGCATAAACTATATTAACATGTAATGGATAGTTGAAGGCTTAAATTAATTTAACAATTGTATTACTGTGTGACTGAAAAGGCTGCTATATTTCATTATACTGTTTGTATTGGATTACTGACCGCATGTTGTTGTCAAAAGTAGTGGTGTTTATGTTTTAAATTGGAAAGTAAGTGGTTCAAATTTTGTAGAAAGCCTGCATTGGCTATGTTTGTCCGTTTATTGAGGAGATGATGTGGTGATTGGTGATTCACTTATATATATATATATATATATATATATATATATATATATATATATTTGAGTAGGTTCATAAGGCTACCAATCTCAGCATAATGAAATATCTGGATTTAGCCTTCAATGGTTTTTACTTCATGTCTATTGAGAGTTGTATGCATTGCAAATGCAGATTTTGATGGGTTGTTCAAACATATGACATCTAAATGCTCTGTGAAGCTAATCTTGAAGCTTCTCCCAACAGAGTTGATAAATGTACCAAATCTTTCCTATGGGAGACTGTAATTCATTAAGTTATGAATGGCTGGGTGCTGAAGTTTCTGGTTTCTGTGGAAGCTTATAATTAGGTTTCTGTTTTTATACAGATTACTTATTTTGTAGCATTTGCTTCCTAAAAAAGAAAGTCAGGCATATTTTCTGCAGTTTTCTGGTATATTTTGTGTTAATTAGATATGTGTCTGATGTGAGACTTTCTTGTCCGATATTTTTTGGATTTTTTGTGATAGTTTATCAATCATGTGAGGGGTATATCCACTGTCTGAAACTATGGTTATGATGATTGTTCAGATGGTTCAGGTGGAATTTTATACAACCGATTCAATGTGGTCCTAAAATATGCCATCTTATGCTGTTGATGCACACATGGCTACATAAAATTCCACTTGAACCCAAACCAGAGGTGGCAGCATATACTAGTGACCATCTAATTATATGACTACACTCAGAGGTAATGGTCTCTGAAAGAAAGGGAACCACTGATCTAGTAGGTTTTCTGATTTTCCTCTCAGTGGTAACTGTCTTTTTTTTATGATTCTAGATCTCCTATATGCAGCCTTACCATAATGTCTCTGTCGAAGGTACCTAATGCTACGAGAAGTGGTTACAATGCGGTAGTACTGAACGCACAAGTGAGCTGCATGACTTCCTGCTTGCAAAGTCTGCAAAGCCTGGATTACACCGGAGCAAATGAAATCGAACACAAGCAAATGTGCTTTCGGAGACAGTTTGTCAGTATTCACTACCATTTGCTTGTGTACAGACTTTGGCTCTGCCAAAACTATGGTTTGGTACACTAGATAAACGACATAGTAAATGGTAGGACAACCAATAGTATTGATAAGGAAATAAACATACATAAATGTGTAACAGAAACTGGGAGTCGACGATCTCTCTTTGGTTATTTGTTTGTTTTTGCACAGAATTAGAACTGCACATCATTCAGTGTTAGTCTAGTGTGTATTTTATGTCCTTATATAATATAAATTGCATTTTATAGGTAATAAAAGTTAGTTGATCGTGTAATTTCTGCACTTTAATGTAACCAAAGCAATTACATTCGATACAAGCACAGTTTACATGTACATTTTGTAGTCAATAGAGCGTTCTTCATCATGATCAAAGCCAAGCATTTCCTATTACTGATAAATGCGAAAGTTGTTTATGAATAGCAGAAACGCGTTTTATAAAACTCTGAGAAAGTATTGAAGTGATGTCTGATATATTTTTGCTTTGCATTTTTGTATTTTACCTCTTTGTTGAGGAAATGGCTTTTTCTAGCACTATATGATAAATCCCTTGGTTTTCTCTATTTTTACTACAACAACCCTCTGTTTCACATTATAAATCAACAATTTTCGAATAAAACATGAATTAAAGATTGACAATTTCAATTTTGCCATAAATACTGTTTACTTTGAAATACCACACAGGTTGATAAATATGGAGAACAAAACTTTTGTGTAGGTTACCAGGCTCTTTATATATCCTCACTCAGTTTCTAAATGGTTCACCACTTCTGGTTTTTGGGGGAATCTAGTAAGGCACAGATCACAGATGCAAAGCAGGAGATTGTGATGAGGTAACGCCTGATAGATATGCAACACACCTAACTTCGAGGTAAAGCATGTATGACATTAACTGACCAAAGCTACCACAGTCTATGCTTACTTCTAATAGTCTATGGTATCCTACGGTAGTTTTACGACTGTACTTGTATATATGAACGAGTGTTTACACTAGAGGGTACAAAGAGAAGACGAGATAACGTGGGTAGCACATGAAGGCTGCACTGTTGTTTTCTGACAGTAATAGTCGGCACACAGGATACATTATATAGGGTGTAACTAAATTCCCTTAACAGACTTCGAGGACTTGTAGTGGGGACAAAGACGGTTAAGAATGAAATTTTCACTCTACAGCGGAGTGTGCGCTGATATGAAACTTCCTGGCAGATTAACTCTGTGTGCCAGACTGAGACTCGAACTCGAGACCTTGACCTTTCGCGGGGAAGTTCGAGTTCGAGTCTCGGTCCGGCACACAGTTTTAATCTGCCAGGAAGTAAGTTTCAAAGACGGTTAAGTTTGGCATAGGAACTCGTGTCGTAATCTGGCTTCATTGAGAATGTATAGCAAGTGGGTACAGCAGTCCATCCACACTATCTGATCAAAAGTATCCAGACACGCATTAGTAGATACTAATATGGGGTGCCCGCCCTTCATCTTTATGACGACATTAATTCCGCTAGAAAGACTTCCTGTCAGGTGTTTTATATCTCCCTTTCCTGTTCCAGTCGTGAGTGATTCGTGGGAAGAATGACTGCCGGAAAGCCTCCGTGCGCGCTCGAATCCGTAACGCTATCACGCTTACCAAATAACCCTGTGACGAAACGCGCCGCTCATCTTTGGATCTTCTCTATCTCCACTGTCAACCCGACCTGGTACGGATTCCACATTGATGAGCAATACTCAAGTATAGGTCGAACGAGTGTTTTGTAAGCCACATCCTTTGTTGATGGACTACATATTCTAAGGACTCTCCCAATAAATCTCGACCGGGCACCCGCCTTACCAACAGTTAATTTTATATGATCATTCCACTTCAAATCGTTCCGTACGCATACTCCCAGATATTTTACAGAAGTAACTGCTATCAGTGTTTGTTCCGCTATCATATAATCATACAATAAAGGATCCTTCTTTCTATGTATTCGCAATACATTACATTCGTCTATGTTAAGGGTCAGTTTCCACTCCCTGCGCCAAGTGCCTATCCGCTGCAGATCTTCCTGCATTTCGCTGCAATTTTCTAATGCTGCAACTTCTCTGTATACTGCAGCATCATCCGCAAAGAGCCGCGTGGAACTTCCGACGCTATCTACTAGGTCATTTATATATGTTGTGAAAAGCAATGGTTCCATAACACTCCCCTGTGGCACGCCAGAGGTTACTTTAACGTCTGTAGACGTCTCTCCATTGAGAACAACATGCTGTGTTCTGTTTGCTAAAAACTCTTCAATCCAGCCACACAGCTGGTCTGATATTCCGTAGGCTCTTACTTTGTTTATCAGGCGACAGTGCGGAACTATATCGAATGCCTTCCGAAAGTCAAGGAAAATGGCATCTAGCCGGGAGCCTGTATCTAATATTCTCTGGGTCTCATGAACAAATAAAGAGAGTTGGGCCTCACAGGATCGCTGTTTCCGGGATCCATGTTGATTCCTAAAGAGTAGATTCTGGGTTTCCAGAAATGACACGATACGCGAGCAAAAAACATGTTCTAAAATTCTACAACAGATCGATGTCAGAGTTATAGGCCTATAGTTTTGCGTATCTGATCGACGACCCTTCTTGAAAACTGGAACTACCTGTGCTCTTTTCCAATCATTTGAAACCTTCCGTTCCTCTAGAGACTTGCGGTACACGGCTGTTAGAAGGGGGGCAAGTTCTTTCGCGTACTCTGTGTAGAATGGAATTGGTATCCCGTCAGGTCCAGTGGACTTTTCTCTGTTGAGTGATTTCAGTTGCTTTTCTATTCCTTGGACACTTATTTCGATGTAGCCATATTTCGTTCGTGCGAGGATTTAGAGAAGGAACTGCAGTGCGGTCTTCCTCTGTGAAACAGCTTTGGAAAAAGGTGTATAGTATTTCAGCTTTACGCGTGTCATCCTCTGTTTCAATGCCATTATCATCCCAGAGTGCCTGGATATGCTGTTTCGATCCAATTACTGATTTAACGAAAGACCAGAACTTCCTAGGATTTTCTGTCAAGTCGGTACATAGAATTTTACTTTCGAATTCACTGAACGCTTCACGCATAGCCCTCCTAACTCATCCCAAACGAGTCCCACAGGGTTCAGGTCGCCACTCAGGGAAGGCCAATCCACTTCGGGTATGACATTGTGCACAAACAATTGTCTCACAGACGCTGATTTACGACAGGATGCACTGTCCTGCTGATACCAACAATCTTCATCCCTGAACCGTCCCTGTACTGTACAGAGAACACAGTGTTGTAAAATGTGTTGTTCACATCTTTAAAGATTTAGTATATTCTTAGGTGTATTAAGAGGACCAAACTCTAATCACAAAAAGCGCTTCCATAGCACCACCTCATCCGTACTTCACAGTCAACATTGCATATGATGGCAGGTAATGTTCTCTAGGCATTCACCAAACCCTAATGCCTCCACCACATAGCCACATGGTATAACGTGATTCATCACTCTTGGCCAGTCATCTACTATCCAGTGGTGTCACTCTTTACGCCACCTCAAGAGCCATTTAGCTCTGGCTCATGAGAAGCTGCACAACCTTTGTACCCCATTATTTTTAACTCCTTGCTCATAGCTATTGTGTTAGCTGGCCCTGTCTGTCAGCACATTAGGTCTGCCTGGCCTTGTATTGTGTACTGTGTATTGAACTGGGGACCTACAAATGATGGAGAGGCTTGGTCCCACTCTAGCCCTCAGTGGTTCACAACCCCACAACAGGCCAAAGCAGTTCACCCACGCCACCGCCGCCTCACACTGAATCCAAGGTTATCGTGCGCATTGGTGCCGGGGACCTGCACGCCTTCCCACTCGGGAAGCAGTGCGTTAGATCGCGTGGCTAGCCGGGCGGGCATCTGCCTGGTGCTAGTTCAGCTGTGATTGTTCCTGCGAGTTTCCATTTCACAATCAGAGCACCAAAAGTCGAGTTGGACAGCTTTAGAGATGTTACAATGCCCCCGATGCGTTCGTTACTCAGGTGACATCCAGTGACTAGTCCACGTTAAAAAGTCACTCTGCTATCCTGACCGAGCCATTCTACTGTTACTGCGTCTCTGCTGTCAACGCTGTACTCTCCGCCTCCTTTTATACTGGCGGGTCCGCCTCAAGAGACTTCTAGTGGACGAACCCGCATTACATAGGAGTGTCCAGATATTTTTAATCATATGGTGTATGCACCCAGCACACTCCATAGTAGTTTACGGTGTTGTATAGCCTGAGGGCGCATTCCAGAGCGTTAGGCATATGTTTCTTTCCTCCTGTTGGTGCTGTTTATAATATTCCCGTGACGGAATAGAACTGTCTGTGTAGGTAATTTAAAACCAACAGCAACAATAGCTAAAATATTTGTACATAGTTTATAGAACTTTCAAGCAGTAAAACCGAGACCTTAAAATGGGTAAAACTGGTAAACAATATAGCCTAATGAAAGTTCGTTAATACACTATAGCTGCATTGATTGAAGTCGTTGTAGAGTCATACTACCAGCTATGCATCATGTTTAGTTCCATCTTCTGGCGAATCTCACTATAAAAGTTACCAATACTATTGTAAAATCGAATAAGTAATTACATAGCAGGAATAAATTATTTATGGATTGACTAATTAAAAAACATACGAAATTAGACATGGAAAAGTGTACCAATCTGCTTAATGTTAAATGTAAAGTTGTTGCATTATGAACCCCTTTATACGGTCTAGTTTCACCTATTGATTTTTAACGTATATTGGCCTGTTGCGGACTTAACCTACATTGCTGTCACATGTAGCTGTTGTAGTTTACGGCTGATGAGGTGTAATGGTCGACGCTGAGCTGCAATTGCTGAGAGCAGTTGTGAAAATTAAGACTTGAGTGACCAGCTTTCCTGTGTATCGTATCGCAGGAATGCATACGAAAGATAAAACTGACTTACGCTGAGGTAAAAACGTACGGCTTATTCGAGCGAAAATTAGTTAAACTAACCTTAAAAACAAATCCATTGAATATCGAGTGTGCAGATGCCCTGTGCAAACAAGAGCATTACTGGTGCAGCGTGTAAATGTTTAGTCTGCATAACGTGAGTGGCCCTATAATAAAACTTCCACTCTGAGATGGTAACTATAGCGGGTACTGTGTTATTCAAGAGTTGGAGAAGGATTAATATCGCAACCAGCATAAACATACAGAATTGAACTTATTAATTTTAATTGCCAGTGCTGTGGTAACCTCCTTAATTGATGAAAACGGTTGCGACAGCTGTTCCATAATATCAGTATGCGGCGTGCTGAAGCGTGTCGGTGACGACGAGAACCATTAAACCCAGTTTCCCGTATTACACCTTAAATTAAGTAACTAAACTAAATATAGTATAATTAAAGCAACTAAACATGCCTCATCATTGATAATCAAATAGGCTCACCGTAGCTTATGCCGTGAACTATTAATGTTTTTTACATTGAAACTACATTTGTCATTAAAAATTCTAAAAAAAATCATAATGAACGTGATAGTATTATAATCAAAAAGCTTAAGCTATAGGGCCTCCTAATTTGCTAAGTACGCTTGCTAATAATCCGTTGTGCTTTAGCTCCGTCTGACTGTTTAAAGTGTCATCTGGAGAAGGTGCGATGGACCTTTTTATGTACACTCGTGTCCAAAATCAAAGCAGCAAATGGAAATTTTTGCAAGATTGCGTTTATTTTGCCACAAAACAGAATAAGCAGGCGACAGTAAAGTAGAAACAATGAAAAGAATTCAGAACTTAAACCACTGCAACATGCATAATGGTAGATTAAAATGTTCTTCGCTTTTTCCAACTTAGCGGATTTTCACGTACGAGGGGCTTTTGAAAAGTCCGTGCAAAAATAAAAACTACTTACGTGTTTGGGGTAAACGTTTTTTTTTATTTTTTGACGTAGTCTCCTTTTAGGCATATACACTTCGTCCAACGCTGTTCTAATTTATTGATCTCTTCCGAATAATAGGAATTGTCCAAGTCTGCAAAATAGCTATTAGTTGCAGCACTCACCTCCTCATTTGAATAAAATCTTTGTCCTGCCAGCCAATTCTTCAAATTGGGGAACAAACAGTAGTCCAAGGGAGCCAAGTCTGGAGAATAGGGGGGATGTAAAACGACTTGGAATCCTATTTCCATTAATTTTGCGACCACAACTGCTGAGGTATGTACTCGTGCATTCTCGTGATGGAAAAGGACCTTTCTGCGGTCCAATCGCCGGGGTTTTTCTTGCAGTTCGGTTTTCAAACGGTCCAATAGCGATGAATAACATGGACCTGTAATAGTCCTACCCTTTTCCAGATAGTCGATAAGGATTATCCCTTACGAATCCCAAAAGAAAGCCGCCATAACCTTTCCGGATGAAGGAATGGTCTTCACCTTTTTTGGTGCAGATTCTCCCTTCGTAGCCCATTGTTTAAATTGTTATTTGGTCTCAGGGGTATAGTAATGTATCCGTGTTTCATAGACAGAGACGCAACGACGCTTAAAGTCCTGTGAATTCTTCCTGAACAGCTGCAAACCACCCTTGCAACACTTCACACGATTCCGTTTTTGGTCAAGCGTGAGCACACGCGGAACCCATCTTGCGGATAGCTTTCTCATATCCAAATGTTTATGCAAACTATTATGTACCCATTCATTCGAGATGCCCACAGCACTAGCAATCTCATGCACCTTAACTGTTCTGTCATCCTTCACCATATCATGGATTTTATCAATGATTTCTGGTGTCGTAACCTCCACAGGGCGTCCAGAATGTTCAGCTTCACTTGTGCCTATATGGCCACTACGAAAATTGTGAAACCACTTATGAACTGTTCTAATCGAAGGTGCAGAGTCACCATAATGTTTATCAAGCTGCTCTTTAGTCTCCTGAGGCGTTTTGCTTTTCATAAAGTAATGTTTAATCGCCACACGACACTCTTTTTCGTCCATTTTTTGACAGTCACTCGACTTCCTTGATTCACACGAGTGCCAAACACAAATAAATAGACCAATATGGCTGAAACTTGGTATGCATTCTTTCCAAACATGCTACTAATCAAGCATGACCTCGATACTCGCCGGTGGTGCCATCTCTCGGACTTTTCAAACGCCCCTCGTAGATTACGACAACCGATTAATGGTCTTAGTATGGGGGGTAACCCCGCTGGCATCAATACAGGCCTGACAACGACATGGCATGCTGTGGATGCTGTCATCAGCCTTATTTTGAGGCAATAAGGTTCAAATGGTTCAAATGGCTCTGAGCACAATGGGACTTAACATCTAAGGTCATCAGTCCCCTAGAACTTAGAACTAGTTAAACCTAACTAACCTAAGGACATCACACACATCCACGCCCGGGGCAGGATTCGAACCTGCGACCGTAGCGGTTGCGCGGATCCAGATTGAAGCTCCTAGAACCGCTCGGCTACAACGGCCGGCCAGGCAATAAGGCCCATTCTTCCAGCAGAGCTGCTCGCAGTCTTGGAGAGTGTTTGGTGGAAACTGACGTAATGGAAGTCATCTCCCTAGTGCATCCCAGATATTCTCTAGGGGATTCGAATTGGGAGAGCGAGCAGGCCACGCCATGCGTGCAGTATCTGCCATTTTCAGGAAAACATCAACCACACGTCCTCTATAAGGTCGAGTATTATCGTCCATCACTACGAAGTCTGGTCCCACAGCAGCTCGCAACAACTGCAGATGAGGTCCCAAGATCTCGATATCCGACAGCAGTTAATCCTTGTCGATTCACCCTACATTTTCATGAATAGGGGATCGAGTGGTAAACATAATCCCTGCACACACCATTTCACAATGTTTGCGACCAGAAATCGTGTTCCACGTTCCCTCCAGATGCGAATCCAACGAGAATCACTCTCCAGACTAAATCGGGACTTATCTGTGAAAACAACATTGGCCCACTGTTCGACTGTTCAGGTGGGATGATGACGACTCGAATCTATACGTTCCTTTCTGTGAGGACACGTCAGAGGTAGACACACACCAGGGTCTCCGACAACAGACACTCTACCGAAGCCTTCTGCACAACGTTTGCCTCTATGCAACACGTCTAGTGCAGCACTAAGGCTGTACTGTCGTGCCCTTACAACCAAATGACGGTCCACCCTTCTGAAGTCAAACGTGGTCGGTCCTGCCCTGGTCTTCGGGATACAGTTCCAGAGTCTATAAACTTTCATCACATCCGAGAAACCAAAGAACGATTCATACTCAGCCACCGGGCCACATCAGTTTGTGATGTTCTGCTTCCATTGTTCCTATGGCCCTCTAACGTTGAGTGTCTGGTAGGCATCTTCTCTTTGCCATATTGCACCGTCTGTGGCTGTGTGCACAGCGATTATGGACGTGGGACTAGCCGACAAACACTACCTCTTTTCATAGGTGCCCTGACGTCTTCGTGGCCACGATTGTCCATTGGCCAGAACGGCATCGTCCGTGCAGGACAAGATCGTACGAACATTTGGGTGACAATTTGTATGATCATATCGTGAATTAGACACAGGTCGGGGAAACAGCGGTTTGTTGCTTTAATTTTGGACACCAATGTATATTTCTTCCAGTGCAATGAAAACGTTAACCTTGCCCTCTTTATGACGTACTTTTAAGTCATTCTCTGAGCTTGTAATAGAATGTTGGTTGTCCCGCAGGTGTGTAGTCAAAGCAGATCTGGCAGCTATTCGCTTTAAGGTTTTGTTTCAGTCTTACATAAAACGCTGTAGCCGTTCGTCCTGTCTTTTGTTTTGGACAGTCGTAGGTGGTTGAGTGTAAGTGGTGTCTGTATCTCGTTCCTACGTTCTGTGGAATAGAGAAAGCTGTAGTTATATTGTTCTTTTTGCAATTGTTTATCCAGCTTTTCAGAGGAGGAGCCGTAGTACGGAAAACGATGAAAATTCTTGTTATTTTTGTCGTGTTGTATTGGTGTTAACGAAGCCAAAAAACGTTGTCGAATGGAGAATGCGTTCTCCCTGTTCACTATTTCCGCAATTTTTTGGTGTACGAAATTCAAGTCATGATCATTTGAAAGCGCGATACATTGTATTACTTTATATTGACGATCAAACGCTTGGGTTGATAGGGGAACAGTATGAAGGCCCTGAAGCAAGTGTTTTTATTGGGTGGGGATGAATTTGCCATTTGGATATCCATTCTGGCGAACTGCCCTTAAATACTTTCAGTACTGTGACACTACCTCGTATACTTTGGTATCATGAAAATAAACCTGACGTATACAAACACAAACGCGATGATTGGTCAGAAGCCTTAGCATACGTACACTTGTGTTGTAATGCTCTTCCAAGTAGGTCCTACTGATGTACTAGATATCTTATTACTAAGTTACGTCAACTGAAACGTTAAGATATTCTAATGTATTAACAACCATCAACGTTTTTCTCTTAGTCAAGCTTTAGCTGTGTAGTTTTTAATTACAAAATCATGTACAGTCACAGTCTCTGTACTGTTGTGCTCTGATTGTCGTACCGTTAATACGCAGTATGGACATTGCTGACGCTGCTTCCCCTACGTAGTGAAACACGCGTGTCGAACACAGTTAAAACATGCCGAGAAATGAGTTGTTCCTAATGTTTTTCGTAAATTAACGGAAAAATTGGCTCTGAACTATTCTGGAGGACTGTATTTGATACAGCTGAGATAGTCACATAAACCGCATGTATAGTGGAATAGGTAGAGTTGCGGGTTCATAGTCTGGCGCTGTTCATGGATAGCTGGTTTAAGTCTCGCCTTGATCTTCCCTGTTTCGGTTCAATTTTAAATACCTGCATCTAATAATTGTAAAATTTATCACCATTTTTAATGAATAATGCACGTCTTCTTGTTCCTAATTACATACTACACGCGAAATTCCTGGTTTCATTTCAAATATAAATTCTTAATTATCGATATTTTATGATAGGTTGTTAAGAAAGGTTGCTTAAATTAAGAAAGAAGGCTTACTACGTAAATACAAGTGCCAAATTAGAATTTTAAGGCAAGTGACGACAATCACAGTTAAAGGCCTTACACGCCAAGAATGGCAATAAATTAAGAATTGTTTAAGAAATCGCTGCAATTTACAACTTACAGGTATTGAAATATTAAAGGCAAGTCTCCACAAACACAGCAGAAAGCATCAGACCGCAAGAATGGGAGTAAATGACTATATTGTTTCTTCAATTTCCATTTCTATGATGGCAACCTATCAATTATCTACCTATATAGAAAATGTGAAACGTTTCTATGATAGGATTCCTCATATAATGTTACTTGTCATAAGAAATTCATGGGAAATAATATTTGTATTGAAGCAAATTAGACGCTTGTGTTGTGCGTCGTCTGAGGCCCTGGGGTGGTTCTTCCCCGGGTTTTCCCACTCCCGGCTAAACCTAAGTAGGAGATTTTTTTATTTTTTTTTTTACCCGTGGACTTTGTTGTCTTCGTAACACACAACACCCAAGTCAAGTAGGGGAGTAGGAAAGATAACTGAAGTAACTACAGGGATAACAACTTGTTACTTAGTACAACTTATCCCAGTAAAATACTAGTGCCTAGTTAAGAGAGAAATGTAATAATACCGATTTTAAATGGACTCTAGATCTAAAAATGTGGATAGTGTTCGTAGCTTGCCAAGGGAAAATAACTGCCGCATTTATTGGTGGCCATGTGCCATACCCATGACGTTATTACGAAAATTTGCGAAACTAGTGCGACTATATAAGAACAATCGTAATAACGAAAATACTGATAAAAGCCATAAAGACGATGTGTTGTGATTATTGCAGTGAAATATTGTAAAATACAGAAAAATAACTATGAAAATTACTATTATACGAAAACTACGGATTTCAAGGGTAATCTATGAACAAAGACAAAAATGAATAGACAGTCCTCCAAGGGCGTACCCAGGATCTGAACTGGGGGGGGGGGGGGGGGGGGTGTAGGTCATACTAGTCTCAGGAAACAATGACTCGAGACAACATACAGCACACTTCTTATTAAATAAAACAGTAAACCAGTGAAAAACTGCTTTTAATAAACATTTTAAATACAAGAATGCAGTTGTACAATCCGAGAAAACATGCAGCTTTTCTTATTAAATAACACAGTAAACTAGTGAAAAACTGAGAATATCTTCTAGGGGGGGAGGGCAGCTGCCCCCTCCTCCCCGCTGCCCCACGCTGGGTACGCCCATGAGTCCTCTAACAAGAAAGAAAGAGAAAAACCCAACTACTCCGTTTTGTTCTTGATTGCAGAACGACGCCATTGACGATTCGTGATGAGAATGGTATGTGTTTGTTACTAATACTGTTACAAAAAGCATTCTTATGATAATAATAATTAGTCATATAAATCTGTAAACTTGTGTTTTCCTTTCAATAGTGTAGGAAAAGGCATCCCATAATTATTACTGAATAACTTGAGGCTTTCATATAAGAAGCTGATTTTGTTTCAAAGACGCCATTACGGGCGAGAACATAATTTCAAGTTTTCTTTTTATTACGCCACATGGCTTAAAAATAGGAACTCACTCGCTGATAATTCTCTGCTTAAGTGTTTCACACGAAAGTGAATTAATATTTCATTGCAGAAACAGTTCTTTTTGTGTTAACCTGGACCAGTCTGCTGGGATCAGGTCTCACGATTCACTACATAAAAAATAGTTGTAATTCAGATGCAAATAGAAAATGGCTTTCAAAGAATTTTAATCAGTGCTATAACAAGGTTTCAATGCGAACCTCACAGAAAGCCCAGAGTCTCTTTTCTTTAACAGAAAAATGAAGCTGGTCGGATTTTAATGTGCGCGACAATTAGCTTTGCTACGTTTCATGTCTAATACGTTAAACACAAACATACTAGACTGCTTAAACTCGCAGTTGAAAAGAAATTAACATTACTCGCGCAACAACCAAAGCCTTCCACATAACCGCCCAGATTTTGGTGCACTTTAACACAAAATTTCAGCTTCGTGTTACAGAGCGGCACCGTGCATCTGCGAACCACGAAAGGTATGTGAAACATAATATTCTAATAACGGCAGGCCCTCAGAAAACTAAAATGTGTGGGGCCAAGGCGCCCAAGAAAAGTGCATTTCTTTTTATTGAAAATAGCAAAGCTTAATTAAGGTGGCTTTAATCGTGTTGCACTTTCTAATTTGCAACCTTTCATATCAGGGAACATCATTACGTGTTAGTAGAATTGAGTATTCTGCATTTACAACTGCATTTACCATTGATACTCAGAATAAGTCATCTTAATTATTTCTTGTGCTACACGAACATTGACAATAACGTCACAGTTCGGATAGTAGTACAATGAGGTCAACACTGTGTCACATGTATCCAAGGGTCATATAATAGTATGTTTTAAGCACTTTGCGATTCTCTCTATAAAAGAAGGGGTGGAGGAGAGGGTGGTGGGAGGAGAGGGAGGTGGGAGGAGAGGGAGGGGGAGGTGGGAGAGGTGGAGAGAGGAGAAAGGGAGGGGGAAGAGAGAGGAGGGAGGGAGGGGGAAGATAGAGGAGAGAGGAGGGAGGGAGGGGGAGGGGGAGGAGGGAGGGGAGGGGGATGTGACAGGGTGGAGAGGGGTGAGAGGGATGTGACAGGGTGGAGAGATTATTCATCAAAAACATGTGGAAATTTCAACTACAGCATACGAAAAAGTCAGGAACAGAGTTCAGTATTTCAACAACGAATTGGACAAAAAGTAGATCAGCACCAATAACAGAGTGCGGTGCTGCAGTGGTAAAAACACTAGACACGTGTTTGGAAGGACAACCGTTCATACCTCATCCAGCCACACATTTCGATTTTCCACTGGGTCCTTCAGTGGCTTACATTGGTGCCTTTGAAAAAGACACGGCTGATTTCCATTCCCGTGTTTTCCGTTCGAGCTTGTGCTCCATATGTAATGATTACATCAACAACGAAACTTTAAAGCCCCTTTCTCTCTTTTAAACGATAGGACCATTATGTCTGATGACTACACTCAAGAAAGGCACAGATAAAAAATCAAACACTTTCAGTATATCAATGGAAAGCAAACTGCAAATGCACAACAATCTCTTCCAAAAACTGTTAATTGTAATTCTAAAAAAATGGTCGTCACTTATGAATAATCTTTAGATATATACAGGTATGGCTGTTCTATACACATTTCTGTAATTTTCTTTCTTTGTCGAGTATTTTTAAAAACATTTCATGCAGCATCGCACTAGGAAATGAATGCAAAAATTATCATCCATCTCTTCCACGTTCATTTGAATCCTCGCCATACTCCCATTTCTAAGTTATACTCCTCATGAAGCATTGTTTACAGCCCATATTCATTGTGTTTTCCCAAAGACGTCACGCGGTGTCAAATATCAAGTTACAACGTCAAAAATGTAAGGCAGACATACTCTTAAGAAGCAAAATCGGATTCCAACTGTTTTGTAAGTTGGTACATTCACTACGTTTTCAGGCGAAATCTTCTGAAAGACAAAAACCGAATTTCGGAAACCGTTTTTCGCTGTCGTGTTTACATGTTAAGGTAGGAAGCGCATTTGCGAGCCCAGTAAATACGGTGCCTGGAAAACAGCTGTTGAGAGTTTCTGATTTAGTCAGCACAATCGCTATTTCTCATCAGTTAGATGAGGTGTAAACAGCTTTAGTCTAATATTTCTACTTATCCCCCACTGTACAAAAACCCACTCTGTCCACACTAGCCGAAAATTTTTAAAAATAAGATGTATCCTGACAATTGACGCACGTTTGAAAGCGGCTGCGTTTACATGGGAGCGAAAATCGATTGCGGAATTTAAAATCCGGCAAGAGGAAACGGATTTCCAAAACCTATTCTGAAGTGTGTACAAAACCACCCAGATGCGGTATTGGGAAATTTGTTTACAAAATCCGGTTTTGGGAGCCTCATGTCAACGGGGTGAATGTGTCACTGTCATATTCTAGAATGTACCGCGTGGTTTCTTTTTTCTTAAATCTCTGGGAGATGGAATATCGCTTCTAGTTCTCCAACAGTCTTAGAAAAGCTATCGCTTATGAATTTTTTGATGTAGCTGCTTTTCACTCTAAGGCTTCCATTTGTTACCAAAATTACGTTTGCCCTACTATCTCCGATGAACAACGGATCTAACAAGATTCCTGTATTGTGTTCTAACCTAAGAGCTCTTCTTGTAACGGAATATCGTTACCGTGGGCCATGCGAGAGAAGACTATACACGCGAACTGCCAGGAGCGGGGATTAACTCGGATACACCAAAATAAGTGAAACAAATTTGTAAATTTTGACTCGGCTTTTAAAAATAGTCTGTCGACGTGAATAGCGCCAAGGAATACAAAAATAGGCAAAGTTATCAGTACTCTAAAACTTTAAAAACACAGAAGGGAAGAGTATTACATGAGACGTTGGGGATGAATTATTGATCAGCAGCTACCTGCTACAGTAACGAAAGCACTGCACACATTTTGTGAAAGTACAACAGCTTCACGACCGTTCGTTCTGAATTTAAATGTACAGTGTTGAATACTATTGTTAAGATATGGCAACAGATGATAGACGCCTGTTTGGTGACTAATACCTGTTTCTCAGGGAAACGGTTACGCTATGAAGCCATTCCAGTCCACAATTATGTATGTATTAGGCGTTTGATTGTCTGACAAGCGCGATCGTGGAATCCGATTGGTGTGTGGGTCACATTCCAGTCGGACCAAGGAAATTTGAAGTCATCATCTCTCTAAGACGCAAGGAGTCGCCAGGAACGCCAAGTGGTTCCCCATTATATCCGAAGTTCGCTTTCCCCGGCTAGCTAGCTGGTGTACATTAGGGACCCGCAAGTCGTGTCCAGTCGAAAGACTTGCATCTGGCTAGTGACCAACAACGAATTATTTAAGCAAAGATAAAGGCACACTATGATGTGAAAGTCTACTTGTAAATTTCAAAACTCAGCTTTAAATGATGCTAGGGATATACAACTCTTCACTAATCGCTCCCAAGTGATCATGAGGACAAAGATCACTTATGGCGCGCACAGTCATTTGACGTCCTTCTTCCCGTATTCCATACTTGGATGGAACGAGAAGAAAACCCTAATAACTGGTACAGTCCGAAGTACTCTCTACTATGCACTTCATTTTTCGAATATATATGTGGCTGCAAATCAACAATCAGCATCTCATGATTTGAAATATACAGGATGTCCCCAGAGGAGTGGTCACGATTCAGTTCCTACGATAGTTCCTATCATTCGAAGCAAAAACCTCTGGTAAACATTGCCTCTATAGTGCATACCTTAAGTGTTCAGTAGAAATGTGTTTTACAGTCGCGAAGATTAACAAGTGTTCATTAATCTTAAGGTATGCACTTTAGAGGTCATGTTTGCTATATTTTCTGGGTCTAATGTTTCCTGCCATATCCGTGTATAACGACCATTCCTCCTGGGTCAGCCTGTTTTTTACATACGTATGTTGCAAATGCTGAAAAGTTAACATTACTAATTTGCAATCTGTCTCGTTGTCAACATTTAATTAGAATATAAATGCCTTTCAGATGGCATCAAAAGCAATTGTTGTTGCTGCCGGGTCATTCGCTGATCAGTCCAGAGGAATTTTCATTTGCGCAAATTATCAAATTGCAAGAAAATTTCACAAACTACCACAACATACAGGAAGTGAAGTGCGTCCTGCCATTCTTAAACGTAATTTAGGTAGTCAACTATGTAATGGCACAAAATTTTATATATGTATGCACGTAAATAACTCAAATGGATATAACATGGACAAATCTATTTTTCTCCTTACGAGACCACCGGGAAAGTAGGTTGATAGTCAACAGACGTTTTGAGAGTTCATTTGCAACCTTATCTTTCTTTGTATATTTCACGAGGTCAGAAGCAACCCAGCGAGAGACAAAATAATGCGATTTGATTATATATCGTTTCTAGTCCTAAAATTTATTTCTCTGATGAATTTTTGTGCTCACTGAGAGAATCTGCTAGTACTGTAATATTCAATTTCCCATATTTGTTCGAATTAGTTATTCGGTTTCGAACTTAAATACGTAAGTACACAAATGTACATCCAACTTCTATTAAATTGTGGTACCAAGTACATAACTAGGTTCAATTACATTCTGCTACTAATTTAAACATTCGCTGTCCAGATATACGATTGCTTCATTAAGGAGCATCAACAGCTTAGTACCTTTGGAAAACTATTGTTCTAGAAGGGTGAATAACTAAAGCTACATGAGGTACAGTAACAGTAATGAATTCACTACGACTGTATGAATTAATCTAAATTTTCTATCTTGTCTGGAAAGAAAACTTTACCTATTAGCTTGACTCAGATTTTGGCAAATTCCAGCCCAAATCACCACCTACCGACGGGTTTAAATTTTCCTTAAAGTTAATCGATGTCCCCTCTCGTTCCAGACAGCACACTCCACTAAACGAGGTTCAATTAATGTCGTGTAATAGAAATCTTATCCGCTATATCGGGGTAAGCAACATTTGCGTTGCATTGTCCACATGTTATGTATTCAGTATCATGCACCAGAGCCATGCAACCACGTCTCACAAAAAAGGCCACCAAAGTCTCCAAAATATCTCACTTATTCTACATTACGAGAGAGGTCCAAGAACCATGTACATCAGATAAGCACTGCCCATTAAACAGCCATACGCATATGGCACCTGCTTAGCAGTGTCTGGGGGTTGTCAGTAACGCTAGAAAGTGAGAAGACTTCGATTTTTTGATGGTGGTACGCTATTTGATAAGCCTGCGTAATTTACGTGACACATAGGTCGGCATTTACCTATCTTTGACTTCTTCGCGTTTCAAATAGAGCTCCAGCAACATTAAATAATAATTAACGAACCACCTACATTAGAAATGCTACATTATTTCAGAAGAATCGTAGCTGAGTGAATAAAAACAGGAATGCAACACCTGCATACCAAAGGCTTAATGACAGACTTATTTCGGAATTCTTTCAGCTTTTCAAAAACAACGTATCTCCAGTAAAACGAAAACCAACATGCACTATTCAACAGTACTACCGGAATAAAGTACATGCATAGGAGTTGAAACTTGGCGTCTGACTGATTAGTGTAAATGTTTCCCGGTAGAAACCTCACGAATGTGGCGCTGGTGTAGCAAGCAGTTGTGCCATTGCGTCACCGTTTCGGGCCTCTACACACGCACCAATTTATCGGCCGACCGACCGCCCAATTTCGTCCCAGCCTACACACATTCCAACCGACTGAACTCGGCGATTACAACACCGTCCTGTTGTTGTGATATGTTTACTTAAGTTCATTGAGTTTATGTTCTACGAGATCCCGCTTGGTTTTACACAGAAACAAAAACGGGGGTTTGCCTTGGCTGTTTTAGGGGCAACAAGACGTAAATTAAAAAAAAAAGAAAGCCGAGAGAAGCTGTGCGCAAAGTGGCTAATGCAAGGAAAGAAATTCACCCCCATTCTGTTACTTAATCAGCTGGGAGCTAATTATTTTCGTAATCGTCTAAGTAATGGTGAAAAGTGCTTTCCGGAGTTGTTGGAAAATCACCAAACTATTCTTAACGAAAGAGAATACGGTGCAGACGTGAAAGAGGCTGCAAGCTTGCAAGGAGAGGATGTCAGTTCTTGCCATTGGCGAAAGTTACGAGAACCTCAAATTTAAGTATGTAGAATAAACGACGTCCCCTGTAAGTTTAACAGCCTGCCAGAGGGGCCGAGCTGTTCTAGGCGCTTCAGTCTGGAACCGCGCGACTGCTGCGGTCGCAGGTTCGAATCCTGCCTCGGGCATGGATGTGTGTGATGTCCATAGGTTAGTTAGGTTTAAGTAGTTCTAAGTTCTGGGGGGCTGATGACCTCAGAAGTTAAGTCCCATAGTGCTCAGAGCCATTTGAGCCATTTGTAAGTTCAACAAATAAGTTTCGAATTAGAAGAAGAAAGGCAACAGCAGTATCAGCGCAGATCGTCTAATAAATACAGGAACAGACACATAAGAAACGAAGCATTTAACAGCTGTTAGAACTGTAAAAATAGTCCTACACTTTGCTCTTCGTAGCAGAAGGTGTGGATGTAGCCTGGACTTTTGTAACATTTCTAACAATGAAGCTAGTATGTTTCATGAATACTAGTCCACCAACTGTCTGTATTTCGGTCTTATTTCCGATATGTATCGGCTAAGATCTAATCCATCGGTGATTCGGTTTTTAGATTTTATTTCCATTAAATATCGGAAATAAAACCTATAAACTTAAATAGACAAGGCTGAGAACTTTTCTCCTCTCTATGTGCCACACTAAACCTTACTCAAAATGAAAAAAAGTGCTTCATTTGTTGCATAACTATTGCTATACTTCTCGCATGATGTGTTCCACACACATATGCAGTCTTTAAATTTTTCCAGAAGCTCTTTCTTTAAAATTTTATCCGTCTTGCACCCTGTCGGGTGTATTAGAACAGCATTTAGTCCCGAGCGCAATGGCGAAAGACAAACTTTTGTTGGGCGATTGACACTACATCGCTACACACAGCACAATTTGTTGGGCGGATTATACTACTGAAGTATTGTATTTAGATGAATCCACCTATAAGCATCTAGATGCTGAATAAATATTGCTTCTTGTTTTGAAAATATATGTGGGCATGAAAGAGATAACGGTAATGTTTGTAACAGTGAGACACGTCAGACAGTCACGCCCTCTACCGTTGAACGCACAATGACGAGCGCCTCAATGCTATAAATTCCCGCCTGAGGCAAATCTGAATGTAGTCTTGTGGTGATCACCGGTTCCTTAACAGCCTGGTATGTGAAAGTTCGCAGCTTTCATTGCAGAGTTTAACATTGGTGATTATAAGTAACTGAATTTTATATGTGAGTGGTAATTGTATGTTTTAATTAGTTTTAGCAACCCAACATGTGCGAATCAACCGTTGTGAAGTCCGAAGAAGGAAAGCCAGTCCAGTCTGAGAGCTCTGTTCCAGCAGCACCTGCTGTTGCACCGGCACAGCTTTCTGCAGCCGGGGAGGCGCCAGAGCAGACGTACAAGATGGCTGAGCTGCTGAAACACTGGCCAACGGTGGTAATCGCTATCCAGAAGAGCAGAGATGCGTATTGCTCTGTAAAGCAAAAGGCCAGCATTATCACCTGGTCACTTAACTTGACCGAAAAAGTTGTTGCTTCGGTTCTCGAACTTGCAGAACGCAAACTGAGCAGCTTGCGGCCAATTATTCAGTACGCAGACAAAGCAGTTAGCGAAGGCGTGGTAGTAATAGAACAAATTTCCCGGAGTGCGGGAGTCGCCGGAAAAGGTAACTATTAACAAATGTAAACTCCGAAATGGTTATATCACAACCGCATAACAAATCTTTCTCCTTTTCAGCTGTACGGTGCTATCACCCAACACATAACGAAGATAGTGCGCCCCGCACTACATAAAACCGAAGCGATAAGCGAAATCGGCAGGAAGAAGCTTAACAGGGTTGCTAAAACGATAATCATGAAATACAACAGTGTGATCAAGATCGTGGACAGCTGGATGGACAAAGTGGAGAACAAACTGAACTGCGCAGAAGCTGAAGCAGCCTCTGGTGAGTTAAACATGCGGAGTTGTTAGCGGTAACAATTAATATCCAATGAAACAATAGAAGACCGACTTGAGACTTCCTATTTATCTACTCATTTTCCACAAATTCATGGAAGACGTCTTTAATCTGGAAGAAATGTTGTGTTCTGTGCAGTACGTGAATAATACTACAACAGCTTCAATTTCCTGTTCTTTGTTTTTTTTTTCCTCCAAAGAATCATTAGTTTAAAAATATTTATATTGCACGTAGCATCCAATTCGGACATGGAAGATGTTTTCTTTATTTATAACGTAGACCCACTCCACGCCCATACCTGCGTGATGGCCAATGCAAGAGATCTAATGCCATCTCTGCATATTGGTTTTCACTAAGTGACGTATCGCAAGATGTGGCTACCGGTACGTTTGCACGTGTCTGGTTATGATTGACGACTAACACGTTCTTATCAAGAGATAAATTGGGTCGAAAGTTGAAGGGTAACGGTTTAAAGAACAGAGGAAAGTGCCAAGGCAAGAGCCAAGGAGGGAGAGGGAGAGAAAGGACGGGAAACCTCGAAGACAGTTGTGGCGGGTTGTTAACTGCAGCAGCGGTTTTCTTGCTGCCTGCGACAAGTCATGCAAAGGTAGGCATTGTTAGTAGTAGGTTCAAATGGCTCTGAGCAGTATGGGATTTGACATCCGAGGTCATCACTCACCTAGAACTTAGAACTACTTAAACCTAACTAACCTAAGGACATCACACACAGCCATGCCCGAGGCAGGATTCGAACCTGCGACCGTAGCAGTGGCGCGGTTCCAGACTGAAGCGCCTTAGTAGGTATCATGCAGGCCGATACCTTTGATGTGGAGTGGTGTTACTCGGCGGCTGCAGCTAGGTACCGGTACTGGCTTCTCGGTGAGCATCAGCATTCCTATAACAGTTGGGTTCATCATTTAGTGTCAGATAATATATCGCATTAACGTCGTCGGGCAGTGTTTGCGGTTTGTGCGTTAGTGTAAGAGCTGGTCGGGTTTAATAGCAGCTGGCATATCCAAAGTCAACGTTGCTGATTAGCAAGGACTTGCCGATGTTGTTGCTGTGTGTTAGCTCGGCATAGGTGGTTATGCTCTACCAAGTAGTGGGTGGAGCATTGCTAATGAGTTGCACTTTCCGTATGACCTGCAGGCATGTAGGAGCTGCATACATCAGAGGTATAATCAATGTCATGTATATGGACCTCGACGCCTTCCTGTTCAGGATACTTTCCTAGTTCAATATTGGGTAAACATCAAAGAGGTAACGTACATTATGAAGTGCTCTGGTTAATCACTTGCCTGCTTCTAACTTTCGAATTGGTGAGTCATACTAAAGTAATTATTCTATGTACTTGTCACTTCATGTACAATACCTTTGGCACTTTGTCAAAGTCTTCTTTTTTTCTTTCCCCCAGTACACAAAACAAAAGGGGCTAAAACGGCCAAAACAATTGTGAGCGTGTGGATTGCTATTGTCATTCTGTGCAACGGATTAATGTAAGATGTATCCTTCACCCTATGGCCCCTGCAAGATGCAATTTCCACCCCCCCCCCCCCCCCACACTACTACAGAAGTCAGACAGACGCTCCTAACGTTCTAAAGAGAAATGCCTGGAAAAACTTTCAGCAATAAATATCTTCTGGAGTCGTCCGCTGTAAGGAAACGACACAAAAACTCACAATTTCTTACGTAACTAGTGGGATACTTGGGTACTGGATTAGTGCTAGTTAGTGTAAGAAAAAACATGAAACGAACAAATTATTTGTTTTTGCAAAAGTTCTGAGGAATCGCAATAGAAGTTTTAGTTATGAACTGAGCAAGTTATTTCCGGTTCTTTTTCCGAAATGTGAAGCTGCCTCTTAAGGATAAGATTCACTAACAAAATTTCAATACAAAGTTTAAGATTGTTATTGACTTAGCAGAACGGCTGGAAGCCGTACCTACTCAACTCGAACAATTCTCCTTTAGAATGTTGCTAGGTACAGTTGAGGCTGTCGAGTGTGAAATGCAGTGAACTGTACTGTTATGGACGAAATATGGGGCTCGCAAGAGCTGTAACAGAACAATACCATGAGCTGTGATGACTGTCTGCGCAGCTCACTGCTGACAAATGAGGTAACTCTTGTTCTATCAGGATTGACCTTCGCCAATCACTCTCCCTACGCCTTGATGAAGTTGAGGACTCCTATTCGCCCCCTAGTCTAACTATTGGCCTGGTACACCGGTCAGATAACCAGTCCACCACAATGTCACTCAAAAAATTCGTTCGCAGGCATTTAACTATATTTCTGTCTGTTCACACCGCACTATAAGTGTGGCGGCCAACACAGTGGACAATGTTTAATCGCAAGGACTCGATATAGAGTCACACTTCGATTCGCTCTCGACAGAGGTGCTCTCCCAGCGAAGTACTGAGGAAAGACTTGTTCCTCGCTCTTTGAGTACACGTACGAGCGCGCACGCTCTCGTTACGTGCTCTCACTCCAAGAGGGACAACAGAACGGGCCATCTCCACGCCAGACATGAAGGGGTACATCTTTCGGTCTCTCCCATTACTCCTTCAGCTCAAGGTGTCAGGAATGTCGTCTGCCAACCAGCATTGCTCTTCTAAAACAGGAGAATGATCTTTCGTTTAAGGCGACCAATCCGGAAATCTGTAGTATCGGCGTTTGGCGTTTGCTGTCTCCCTGAGAAAATCTCTGAAACTGCGTGCGATGTGTAAAGAATGCGTAGGCTGGCCGCTCTCACACAATGTAGCGGAATTTGCTTTTAAGCCGAACATGGGGTCGTTCCTCCTTTCCCTTGGGCGAATGCTGTCTGCTCCACAGGCGTCCACCAGCCGACATAGATGGCTTGGGACTGGCCTTCTGTGAACTACTGCTCCTGTGACCGTTGTCTGGAATGTACGTGTGTACGCCAGCTTCGAGTATTCAACCCCGGTGCGCACTTGTTATTTGCATATCGTTTACATGAATTCGTACATTGACTTTATCTTATCGAGTTTGGGTTCGAATGAAGCGTCTTGAGTTGCGGAATATGATTGTGAGGGCGGAATATGTAAGCAATGAAGGTCAGGAGACCATGACGTCTTACACAATGTTTGCTTCCAAAGTTGTTCAAAATGTAGCTGTCGTGGCAGTGAAAATTGCGAGGACGCTGCTTGCCGGCTCTCGCGTGACTCGGTGTGTCTCCTTTTTCAGGTACGGAGACAGCTGCGACGGAGACGTCGTCTTCTGCGGCACGGACCCAGACCACCACCACCGTCGCCAGCCCGACTCCTGCGCCCCCTGCGGGCCACTTGCGGCAGGCGCTGCGGCTGGGAGCTCGCGCCACCACGGCGCTGGCCGCCTTCCAGGTGGGAGCAGCCTTCTGGCTGCTGTCGCGGGCGCCGCTCGTGGGCCGCTTCTTCAGGGAGGCGCCGGCGACCGCACATTCGCCGTCTTTGTCCTCCAGTGGCGCCTCATTCCCCAGACTCGCGACTCCAACGGCTTCAGAGGAGCAGCCGTTGTCCACAGCTCAGTCCACGGACTCACTGCACACGCAGCAGTTCGTCTCATTGCCGCAACAGTGATCACCGCCAGATATCTTCCCGTAACTCGAAACTTTGCTTAATGTATGTAGTCAACAGAATTGATTTTAAGTTATTTGTTGGTGAAATAAAACAAAATACTGGCATCCATGTGTACACTTCTTTCACTCGTATTACTGGAGTAATGGCATACTAAAGCGCGCGTCATTTACGACGGCGGCCGAGTTCAGGTTCGTTCTGTCCATCTGACGTCACAACACAGTCAATGAACAGAGAACGACGTTGCCAGAGCTCGACTGCAGTGCAGAGCACGGACGACAGTCTTCAGTCTTAGAAACGTTCAGTCATAAATAAAGTAATTCAACAAAAGCAATGTCTTGATAGCAGACTTCCTTTTATAGAAAGTTTGGAAAAAGCATTCTTTATACCAATTGCTTCGTATTCAATTAATTAAATCAAAAGGCAATAAGCCTCCTAAGGAAAGGTGTTAGTGAGAATGATACAAATAGCTTTTTCGCAATAAAGAACAGTTGTAATTGCTTATTTCCTATTGTACTTCGACGAAACGTAATTCATACCAAAAGTGTTTGTCGGTATTTTGCGTAATATTTTAGTCCTCCAGGAGAACTATTGAACAAGCTGCGTTAGCGTAATGGTTAGTCTTTGGCTGCTAAGTGAAAGGTTCTGAGTTCAAACCGTGTCCGGTGCTTAATATTTTATTTAAAAAAACGACGAAGTGTCTTACTTCATGAATTTTATTAGTTTGAATGTAATTTTTTGAAATTTCTAGTGGCAACTAAAATGGACCATACGGAAAGTATACGCTATGGACTTATGACCGGTTAGTAGGGCTTGTTCTGAGGCATCAAAGGATCACAAATTTAGTATTGGAGGGCAGCGTGGAGGGTAAAAATCGTAGAGGGCGACCAAGAGATGAATACACTAAGCAGATTCAGGATGTGGGTTGCAGTAGGTACTAGGAGATGAATCTTGCACAGGCTAGGGTAGCATAGAGAGCAGCATCAAACCAGTCTCAGGACTGAAGACAACAACAACAACAACAACAACAACAACAACAACATGGACTTTTTACCTCTGCAGACTCTTCAAAATTTCGAGCAATGGTTTACTACATCTAATGCTGCACAATAACTACGTTGAACATCGAAACAAAATTCATCTATGGGGGAAAGGTATCAGTCAAGATGTGTAAAAATCAAATTTTTTGGGCCAAATAGTTTCCGTGAAATCGAATGATAGTGTGTCAAAGCAGTCGAAACACCATGGGTCTGGACAGGCGAGCAGTGCAGAGATGACAAAATCGCGCACAGCGCGGAATGCGGGGAGCACGTGTCTGTAGCAGCGAAAGGGTTAATGCGGCCGTGGTGGCTTTACTTCATAAATTGCGCCCTCCCCCTAAACGTAAGTTTGCGAACTATACTATGGCGCTGCTTCTGTTGGCGCGTACAACTGGTAACGTAGCAATCTCCCGCGTCTGAGCTGGCATTCGCGAACCGCCGAGATAAAAGAATTGAACTATAGAACGCTTTCAATATCGCTGGAAATTGAGCAAGCTAACGTGCCGTATTAAATCTGTGGGCAGTCAAGTTGTCATAAGAACTAAGGTACAATTTGTTTTTACTTAGTACACAAAGCTTGCCTTCGCAACTAATATTCTGCTTTGATAACCAACAATGTTAATTGCGAAGTTGTCACAATCGAGTATCAAGTTTGCAAGCTATTAGACACAGAAGGAATTAAAATTAGTGGACGAACACGAAACTGTTAAATCATTCAGGATGTAATGCAGTTACTAAGATCCTCACTTGTTTAGAAAGTATTAATTTTTTACAATGTCAGTGTGTTTTGGCCAACAAATGAGGTTCATTTTATTTATTTCAGTTTGATAGTTTCTCCTGTGGGTCACTAACGCCGACATGGCGTCCGATCGGGAAAAATGGCCACACTACACGTCGGGAAATGTGGCTAAAGTTTTCACCCCAACAAGAGTTACGTAGTACCAAAAACACGCATAACATAGCAGATAAAGCCGACTTTAAACTCTTTTACATTCAAAGCTATCATCCGCATTTTATCCCATTGTGACAATTTTAAATTAATTTACATTATTTAAAACCTTCTCTGTTCTTTTATATTTAGCCTAATACAAAAGTCCGACTGGAAGCGTTCTATTGCAGCCGCCTGGTATGGTCTCAGATATTAGGGTGTGAAAACGCATAGAAAATGTGCCTGGAAATGGGATTCTGATGCGATGGCATGGCCACAGTACCCTCACAGATACGGAAAAGCCTTCAAGAAATTCGTGTAGTTGCAATGTATTACTACCTGTTTCTTTTAAAAATATTTGCTGTGCTACGTACTATAATACGTAGATTCAATATGTGTAAAGTAGTAAGCGTCTATTACTAGGGCTGTTCAGTAAAGAATGATCATAATTTTCATGGTCATAATTTCTCGCGTTTAATATGATATTCTGTTAGCGAGAGGCAGGCAAGGAGAGACATGTTCAGTATCGCCTACCGCTGCAATGGAGGTAACACGCGAGGAACAATAAAGCGTCTTTGAAATTCTGATTACGTCTCAACAAATCTACAGCTGAAGCCTATACAATATTACAGGAGGCCTATTGAGAGTGTTCTTCCCTACAGCACAGCTCGAAGGTGGTTTAAAATGTTTAAAGGGGGGAGACAATCAATTTCAAAGGAAGGTGGGCCCGGTGCTCCAGTTTCCGCTCTTACGGAAGAAAACATCAACACTGTTGCTGTCATTGTGAGAGAGGATCGACGAATTACCTTAAGATCACTTTCTGAAATAATGAACATTTCATTGGGTGCCACCCATACGTTGGCGACAGAAAAATTACACATGACACGTGTTTGTGCTCGATGCGTTCCAAGACTGTTTATTCCCGAACAAAAGTATGTTCGTGTGCAGGTCTGCATGCTGTTAAAGTTAGTGTTGGAGGAAGATCCGGAGTTTCTTTCAAATGTAATCACTGCAGATGAAACTTGGCTACATCATTTTGATTCTGAGAGCAAACAGCAAAGCTCAGTGCGGAAATCTCCTTCATCGCTAATCACCAAGAAAGCAAAAGTGGTTGCTTCTGCTAGGAAAGTTATGGTCATCTTATTCTTTGATATTCATGAAATGGTTTATCAGCATGTTGTACTGCACACACATCAGTAACTGGACAATACTACAGGGATGTCCTGAAAATATTGCCAAGTCCGTATCAGGCACAAAAGACCACGTTTCCGTGAAGCAGGCTGGATTCTGCACCACGATAATGCGCGGCCGCATATTGCCAATGTTGTTGCTGAATATCTTGCAAAAATCAACGTGATGTGCATCCCTCACCCTCCCTTTAGTCCGGATTTAGCCCGTGTGTCTTTTTTCTATTCCCTAGCATGAAGAAATGCTTTCGTGGGAGGCATTATCAACCATCAAAAGCAATGATGAAGGACGCGGAGGCAATTTTGAAGGACCTCTCAAAACATGGTTTCCAGCATCTATTTGAAGACTGGCAGAAACTCTTGGACAAGTGCATCGCATTATGAGAGACTACCTTGAGAAAGATCATCAAAAATTATGAGGATGAGTATAGGTATGTTGTCAAAAAAAATTATGATCATTCTTTACTGAACAGCCCTCGTAATTGCCATGGTTGGTGAAAGCTAAATTTCTCTTGGAGTGGTGACTTTCTGCCAGCCTCCCCCCTCCTTTTCCTACGCGGCCTCAGGTGTAGCCCTACAATGTCAATATTGACTCTTAAGCAAAAAAGTTTGACGATCACTGCCTAAATTCTTCTGAATCTCATTACTGTATTCATGTCTTGGTCTCCCTCTACAATTTTTCCCCCCAGGCTCCCCTCCAATACTAAATTGGTGATGTCTCAAAATGCGTCCTACCAACAGATCCCTTCTTTTGGACAAGTTCTGTCAGAAATTTCTGGTCTCTCCAATTCTATTCAGTACCTCCACATTAGTTACGTGATCTACCCATCTAATCTTAAACATTCTTCTGTAACACCACATACCCGATGATAACAAATTTCTCTTCTTCAGAAACGCTTTCCTTGCCATTGCCAGTCTACGTTTTATACCCTCTCTACTTCGCCCGTCACCATTTATTTTGCTATCCAAACAGCAAAACTCATCTACTGCTTTAAGTGTCTCGTTTCCTAATATAATTTTCTTAGCATCACCTGATTTAGTTCGGTTGTGTTTCGTAATGCTCGTTTTGCTTTTGTTGATGTCCGTCTGACGTCTTCCCATCAAAACAATGTCCATTCCGTTCAACTGCTCTTGCAAGTCCTTTGCTGTCTCTGACTAGGTTACAATGTTATCGGCAAACCACAAGTTTTTATTCCTTTTCTTTAAACTTGATTTCCTATTCCAAATTTTCCTTTGGTTTCCTGTACTTCTTGTTCAATGTGCAGATAGTATAACATCAGGGATAGGCTGTCTCTTCTCAACCGCTGCTTCCCTTTCATCCCTCGACTCCTGAGCTACCTTCCTATTATATTCAGGTGCAAATCTTCTGGTACATAATTTAGATTTGCTCTTATCTGAAATGAATTTTCCTGTTACAAGAAAGTTAAATTTTAAGTGTCGTATTTCGTGAATCGAGTGCGGAAATACGTGAGGAACAGTGGAAAAAACGGTGGAAAACTTAGCGAACAAATAAGGAAGAACATTTATAATCTTTTGAGGTCAGCACACTTTGGTTTATTTATACTGCCGTCATCTCAAAAGGTTAAAAATGGTCTTCCTTGTTTGTTGGATACATTATTCACTGACGAAATAAGTCGCGGGTGAATAGTCTGGTATGAGTGTGCATAGGACACACTATTTCGGCAATCGACCACGTTGCATCATCAGGCGCACCTGATGATTGCAACATGGTCGGTTGCCGAAACAGTGTGTCCTATGCACACTCATACCAGGCTGTTCACCCGCGATTTATTTCGTCATAAAATACGCCTGGAGAAATTGTTTCTCAAACATTTCAGCACGCGATTCACGAAATTCGAAATCTAACATCTTTCTCTTAACAGGAAAATGAATTTCACCTCAGTCTAGAGCAAATCTAAATCATATATTAAGACGATTTTTATCTGAAGATGGGTCCACAAGTTCCGAAATGCATCGTGTGATTTAATAAAACACAGAAAAATTGTTACTGAAGGCAAAACGACCGTGTATAAATTAATTAAAAAAACATCATTATTTTATTTATATTTATTGTTTCTATGGTACAGTTTATACTTTTTCTCAAACGCGAATGCAATCATTTTAAACCGTGCGGCCGTCCGCTAACCTCCGCTTCCACATGGTGGCCCCCGAAACAAAACAATTGCTCAGCATTGGCCTACCTGTGGTTTCACGGTCCTTCAAATACTTTCCACATATGATCGCAATTGTAACACACGAACGGCCGACCGCCTTCGCCGTTTTCCAGATCCTCGTTCCCAGGCGCCGCACTATGACAATCCGCCCTTTGTTAAAAAGTCGTTTACGTTAACAGATTTCTCATTCTCCTCTGCTCCTCCTCTATACTTTCCTTACCACGTAAAAGAGCCACAACGCCACTAGGTGGGGTTCGATCTCGCGGTGATCAGCTGTCACAATGTTTCGGCTCATCGGTGTATTCTGACCTCATCAGAAAAACGTAAATTCCGCTAGCCGATCTGAAGAGAATTCTCAGAATTGATCACGAGGTCGAGAGTAGTGAGTCTACGTACGCCGCGTGTAGAAGTCCGTATCACTTGTACATGCTGCCAGGCACAGTCCTAAAGCACCCACTTCACGACGCTCCGTAATAAACGTCGTATTTCAGCGAGTAATTACCGCACGGTAAATCCGCTTTTACACTGCATGCTATCAGCTAGCTGCGGTCACCGCTTGCGGACATTCCACCCTAAGGCAAAGTCATACATTTCCTTTCATTAACTCGCTTCACACATGTGTGTGTGTGGGGGGGGGGGGAGGGGGGGGGCAGGGAGGCAGTTATCGAAGCAGCGACGTACACGAGCACTTGACTTGTCTTACAGCTATCTATAAAACAGATTTCGTTGTTCGTCTAGAAAGCTTCAATTTTTTTAAAATTATATGAACCGATTTCACTTCACCTTAACTGTTCTCAGATCTGTAGATCTGAAACAAAATACCTTACCAACATACACTCTACGATATGCAACACTGCTGTTATACTTAAACCTGAAATCAAATGTTCCAGAACGAACCTGAGTCCGCAAGGCAACTGCCAGCAGGCGGAGCCTGACATGTGAACGACGTAAATTTTACCAACACACTATTTTGTCTTGCGACGTAGCATGTATAGTTTTTCTATTAAGTTCGACTGTTTACTCTTGCAACCGGTACAGACACTTTCTGGAACATTTCGTTTTAGATTTGGTATTGGCCCAATAGCGATGTTGTATATCGGATGTTGGTTAGTATACATCGTTTCTTTAAAAGAAGAAGACAGCAACCAGCCATGATTTACTTACGTAAATAGCGCCATAACCTGTTCGCACCGCAAGTTCAGCTTCAGACGGCTGTTGGCATCAAGTTACACATCTGTTGAAGTTTACGTAAGTTTTTGGCTCTTTATTCCCCTTTGTGGTGAAAGATTCTTGGGGTGGTGGTGCCACCAAAAATCCCACGTAATTTTGTTGGAATGTTGTTAGCTTGTATTTACGACATACTGTTAAGTATATGCAGAACTATTTTATTTAACCACACACACACACACACACACACACACACACACACACACACACACACACACACACCAAAAAAGAAGTTTTTGACACATGGAAAATGAACACAAAGATGGTAGTATCACAAATACAACTGTGCAAAAGAAGTTTTCTCACACAGACACATTGATTTAACAGTGCAAAATTTACGAAGAATAAATGTTACATTACATGCATTTAACACTCAATGAGCATTAGTTACAAATAAAGTCAATAGATGTAGCAACCATATTTTCAGGAAGTTTTACTTATATAATAATATGTAAATATTGTGATATACACAGGGAACAAAATAAGTGATGAGAAATAAATATTGCGACAGCATAAACTATATTAACATGTAATGGATAGTTGAAGGCTTAAATTAATTTAACAATTGTATTACTGTGTGACTGAAAAGGCTGCTATATTTCATTATACTGTTTGTATTGGATTACTGACTGCATGTTGTTGTCAAAAGTAGTGGTGTTTATGTTTTAAATTGCAAAGTAAGTGGTTCAAATTTTGTAGAAAGCCTGCATTGGCTATATTTGTCTGTTTATTGAGGAGATGATGTGGTGATTGGTGATTCACTTATATATATATATATCTTTGAGTAGGTTCATAAGGCTACCAATCTCAGCATAATGAAATATCTGGATTTAGCCTTCAATGGTTTTTACTTCATGTCTATTGAAAGTTGTATGCATTGCAAATGCAAATTTTGATGGGTTGTTCAAACATATGACATCTAAATGTTCTGTGAAGCTAATCTTGAAGCTTCTCCCAACTGAGTTTATAAATGTACCAAATCTTTCCTATGGGAGACTGTAATTCCTTAAGTTATGAATGGCTGGGTGCTGAAGTTTCTGGTTTCTGTGGAAGCTTATAATTAGGTTTCTGTTTTTATACAGATTACTTATTTTGTAGCATTTGCTTCCTAAAAAAGGAAGTCAGGCATATTTTCTGCAGTTTTCTGGTATATTTTGTGTTAATTAGATATGTGTCTGATGTGAGACTTTGTTGTCCGATATTTTTTTGATTTTTTGTGATAGTTTATCAATCATGTGAGGGGTACATCCACTGTCTGAAACTATGGTTATGATGATTGTTCAGATGGTTCAGGTGGAATTTTATATAACCGATTCAATGTGGTCCTAAAATATGCCATCTTATGCTGTTGATGCACACATGGCTACATAAAATTCCACTTGAACCCAAACCAGAGGTGGCAGCATATACTAATGACCATCTAATTATATGACTACACTCAGAGGTAATGGTCTCTGAAAGAAAGGGAACCACTGATCTAGTAGGTTTTCTGATTTTCCTCTCAGTGGTAACTGTCTTTTTTTTAATGATTCTAGATCTCCTATATGCAGCCTTACCATAATGTCTCTGTCGAAGGTACCTAATGCTATGAGAAGTGGCTACAATGCGGTAGTACTGAACGCACAAGTGAGCTGCATGACTTCCTGCTTGCAAAGTCTGCAAAGCCTGGATTATACCGGAGCAAATGAAATCGAACACAAGCAAATGTGCTTTCGGAGACAGTTTGCCAGTATTCACTACCATTTGCTTGTGTACAGACTTTGGCTCTGCCAAAACTATGGTTTGGTAGGTTTGGTACACTAGATAAACGACATAGTGTATGGTAGGACAACCAATAGTATTGATAAGGAAATAAACATACATAAATGTGTAACAGAAACTGGGAGTCGACGATCTCTCTTTGGTTATTTGTTTGTTTTTGCACAGAATTAGAACTGCACATCATTCAGTGTTAGTCTAGTGTGTATTTTATGTCCTTATATAATATAAATTGCATTTTATAGGTAATAAAAGTTAGTTGATCGTGTAATTTCTGCACTTTCATGTAACCAAAGCAATTACATTCGATACAAGTACAGTTTACATGTACATTTTGTAGTCAATAGAGCGTTCTTCATCATGATCAAAGCCAAGAATTTCCTATTACTGATAAATGCGAAAGTTGTTTATGAATAGCAGAAACGCGTTTTATAAAACTTTGAGAAAGTATTGAAGTGATGTTTGATATATTTTTGCTTTGCGTTTTTGTATTTTACCTCTTTGTTGAGGAAATGGCTTTTTCTAGCACTATATGATAAATCCCTTGGTTTTCTCAATTTTTACTACAACAACCCTCTGTTTCACATTATACATCAACAATTTTCGAATAAAACATGAATTAAAGATTGACAATTTCAATTTTGCCATAAATACTGTTTACTTTGAAATACCACACAGGTTGATAAATATGGAGAACAAAACTGTTGTGTAGGTTACCAGGCTCTTTATATATCCTCACTCAGTTTCTAAATGGTTCACCACTTCTGGTTTTTGGGGGAATCTAGTAAGGCACAGATCACAGATGTAAAGCAGGAGATTGTGATGAGGTAACGCCTGATAGATATGCAACACACCTAACTTCGAGGTAACGCAGGTATGACATTAACTGACCAAAGCTACCACAGTCTATGCTTACTTCTGATAGTCTATGGTATCCTACGGTAGTTTTACGACTGTACTTGTATATATGAACGAGTGTTTACACTAGAGGGTACAAAGAGAAGACGAGATAACGTGGGTAGCACATGAAGGCTGCACTGTTGTTTTCTGATAGTAATAGTCGGCACACAGGATACATTATACAGGGTGTAACTAAATTCCCTTAACAGACTTCGAGGACTTGTAGTGGGGACAAAGACGGTTAAGAATGAAATTTTCACTCTACAGCGGAGTGTGCGCTGATATGAAACTTCCTGGCAGATTAAAACTGTGTGCCGGACTGAGACTCGAACTCGGGACCTTTGCCTTTCGTGGGGAAGTTCGAGTTCGAGTCTCGGTCCGGCACACAGTTTTAATCTGCCAGGAAGTTTCAAAGACGGTTAAGTTTGGCATAGGAACTCGTGTCGTAATCTGGCTTCATTGAGAATGTATAGCAAGTGGGTGCAGCAGTCCATCCACACTATCTGATCAAAAGTATCCAGACACGCATTAGTTGATACTAATATGGGGTGCCCGCCCTTCATCTTTATGACGACTTTAATTCCGCTAGAAAGACTTCCTGTCAGATGTTTTAATGTCTTCAGTGGAATGGCTGCCCATTCTTCCTCAAGAGCCGAAACCAGTGAAGGTAGTGATGTTGGAGGCTGCAGTTTGGAGTGCCACTGACATTCTAACTACATCTACATTTATACTCCGCAAGCCACCCAACGATGTGTGGCGAAGGGCACTTTACGTGCCACCGTCATTATCTCCCTTTCCTGTTCCAGTCGCGAGTGATTCGTGGGAAGAATGACTGCCGGAAAGCCTCCGTGCGCGCTCGAATCCGTAACGCTATCACGCTTACCAAATAACCCTGTGACGAAACGCGCCGCTCATCTTTGGATCTTCTCTATCTCCACTGTCAACCCGATCTGGTACGGATTCCACACTGATGAGCAATACTCAAGTATAGGTCGAACGAGTGTTTTGTAAGCCACCTCCTTTGTTGATGGACTACATTTTCTAAGGATTCCCCCAATAAATCTCAACCTGGCACCCGCCTTACCAACAGTTAATTTTATATGATCATTCCACTTCAAATCGTTCCGTACGCATACTCCCAGATATTTTACAGAAGTAACTGCTATCAGTGTTTGTTCCGCTATCATATAATCATACAATAAAGGATCCTTCTTTCTACGTATTCGCAATACATTACATTCGTCTATGTTAAGGGTCAGTTTCCACTCCCTGCGCCAAGTGCCTATCCGCTGCAGATCTTCCTGCATTTCGCTGCAATTTTCTAATGCTGCAACTTCTCTGTATACTACAGCATCATCCGCAAAGAGCCGCGTGGAACTTCCGACGCTATCTACTAGGTCATTTATATATGTTGTGAAAAGCAATGGTCCCATAACACTCCCCTGTGGCACGCCAGAGGTTATTTTAACGTCTGTAGACGTCTCTCCATTGAGAACAACATGCTGTGTTCTGTTTGCTAAAAACTCTTCAATCCAGCCACACAGGTGGTCTGATATTCCGTAGCCTCTTACTCTGTTTATCAGGCGACAGTGTCGAACTATACTGAACGCCTTCCGAAAGTCAAGGAAAATGGCATCTAGCCGGGAGCCTGTATCTAATATTTTCTGGGCCTCATGAACAAATAAAGCGAGTTAGGCCTCACACGATCGCTGTTTCCGGGATCCATGTTGATTCCTAAAGAGTAGATTCTGGGTTTCCAGAAATGACACGATACGCGAGCAAAAAACATGTTCTAAAATTCTACAACAGATCGATGTCAGAGATATAGGCCTATAGTTTTGCGTATCTGCTCGACGACCCTTCTTGAAAACTGGAACTACCTGTGCTCTTTTCCAATAATTTGAAACCTTCCGTTCCTCTAGAGACTTGCGGTACACGGCTGTTAGAAGGGGGGCAAGTTCTTTCGCGTACTCTGTGTAGAATGGAATTGGTATCCCGTCAGTTCCAGTGGACTTTTCTCTGTTGAGTGATTTCAGTTGCTTTTCTATTCCTTGGACACTTATTTCGATGTAGCCATATTTCGTTCGTGCAAGGATTTAGAGAAGGAACTGCAGTGCGGTCTTCCTCTGTGAAACAGCTTTGGAAAAAGGTGTATAGTATTTCAGCTTTACGCGTGTCATCCTCTGTTTCAATTCCATTATCATCCCAGAGTGCCTGGATATGCTGTTTCGATCCAATTACTGATTTAACGTAAGACCAGAACTTCCTAGGATTTTCTGTCAAGTCGGTACATAGAATTTTACTTTCGAATTCACTGAACGCTTCACGCATAGCCCTCCTAACTCATCCCAAACGTGTCCCACAGGGTTCAGGTCGCGACTCAGGGAAGGCCAATCCACTTCGGGTATGACATCGTGCACAAACAATTGTCTCACAGACGCTGATTTACGACAGGATGCACCGTCCTGCTGATACCAACAATCTTCATCCCTGAGCCGTTCCTGTACTGTACATAGAACACAGTGTTGTAAAATGTGTTGTTCACATCTTTAAAGATTTATTATATTCTTAGGTGTATTAAGAGGACCAAACCCTAACCACAAAAAGCGCTTCCATAGCACCACCTCATCCGTACTTCACAGTCAACATTGCATATGATGGCAGGTAACGTTCTCTAGGCATTCACCAAACCCTAATGCCTCCACCACGTAGCCACATGGTATAACGTGATTCATCACTCTTGGCCAGTCATCTACTATCCAGTTGTGTCACTCTTTACGCCACCTCATGAGCCATTTAGCTCTGGCTCATGAGAAGCTGCACAACCTTTGTACCCCATTATTTTTAACTCCTTGCTCATAGCTATTGTGTTAGCTGGCCCTGTCTGTCAGCACATTAGGTCTGCCTGGCCTTGTATTGCGTACTGTGTATTGAACTGGGGACCTAGAAATGATGGAGAGGCTTGGTCCCGCTCTAGCCCTCAGTGGTTCACAACCCCACAACAGGCCAAAGCAGTTCACCCACGCCACCGCCGCCTCACACTGAATCCAAGGTTATCGTGCGCATTGGTGCCCGGGACTGCACGCCTTCCCACTCGGGAAGCAGCGCGTTAGATCGCGTGGCTAGCCGGGCGGGCATCTGCCTGGTGCTAGTTCAGCTGTGATTGTTCCTGCGAGTTTCCATTTCACAATCAGAGCACCAAAAGTCGAGTTGGACAGCTTTAGAGATGTTACAATGCCCCCGATGCGTTCGATACTCAGGTGACATCCAGTGACTAGTCCACGTTAAAAAGTCACTCTGCTATCCTGACCGAGCCATTCTACTGTTACTGCGTCTCTGCTGTCAACGCTGTACTCTCCGCCTCCTTTTATACTGGCGGGTCCGCCTCAAGAGACTTCTAGTGGACGAACCCGCATTACATAGGAGTGTCCAGATATTTTTAATCATATGATGTATGTACCCAGCACACTCCATAGTAGTTTACGGTGTTGTATAGCCTGAGGGCGCATTCCAGAGCGTTAGGCATATGTTTCTTTCCTCCTGTTGGTGCTGTTTATAATATTCCCGTGACGGAATAGAACTGTCTGTGTAGGTAATTTAAAACCAACAGCAACAATAGCTAAAATATTTGTACATAGTTTATAGAACTTTCAAGCAGTAAAACCGAGACCTTAAAATGGGTAAAACTGGTAAACAATATAGCCTAATGAAAGTTCGTTAATACACTATAGCTGCATTGATAGAAGTCGTTGTAGAGTCATACTACCAGCTATGCATCATGTTTAGTTCCATCTTCTGGCGAATCTCACTATAAAAATTACCAATACTATTGTAAAATCGAATAAGTAATTACATATCAGGAATAAATTATTTATGGATTGACTAATTAAAAAAACATACGAAATTAGACATGGACAAGTGTACCAATCTGCTTAATGTTAAATGTAAAGTTGTTTCATTATGAACCCCTATATACGGGCTAGTTTCGCCTATTGATTTTTAACGTATATTGGACTGCTGCGGACTTAACCTACATTGCTGTCACATGTAGCTGTTGTAGTTTACGGCTGGTGAGGTGTAATGGTCGACGCTGAGCCGCAATTGCTGAGAGCAATTGTGAAAATTAAAACTTGAGTGACCAGCTTTCCTGTGTATCGTATCACAGGAATGCATACGAAAGATAAAACTGACTTACGCTGAGGTAAAAACGTACGGCTTATTCGAGCGAAAATTAGTTAAACTAACCTTAAAAACAAATCCATTGAATATCGAGTGTGCAGATGCCCTGTGCAAACAAGAGCATTACTGGTGCAGCGTGTAAATATTTAGTCTGCATAACGTGAGTGGCCCTATAATAAAACTTCCACTCTGAGATGGTAACTATAGCGGGTACTGTGTTATTCAAGAGTTGGAGAAGGATTAATATCGCAACCAGCATAAACATACAGAATTGAACTTATTAATTTTAATTGCCAGTGCTGTGGTAACCTCCTTAATTGATGAAAACGGTTGCGACAGCTGTTCCATAATATCAGTATGCGGCGTGCTGAAGCGTGTCGGTGACGACGAGAACCATTAAACCCAGTTTCCCGTATTACACCTTAGATTAAGTAACTAAACTAAATATAGTATAATTAAAGCAACTAAACATGCCTCATCATTGATAATCAAATAGGCTCACCGTAGCTTATGCCGTGAACTATTAATGTTTTTTACATTGAAACTACATTTGTCATTAAAAATTCTAAAAAAAATCATAATGAACGTGATAGTATTATAATCAAAAAGCTTAAGCTATAGGGCCTCCTAATTTGCTAAGTAAGCTTGCTAATAATCCGTTGTGCTTTAGCTCCGTCTGACTGTTTAAAGTGTCATCTGGAGAAGGTGCGATGGACCTTTTTATGTACACTCGTGTCCAAAATCAAAGCAGCAAATGGAAAGTTTTGCAAGATTGCGTTTATTTTGCCACAAAACAGAATAAGCAGGTGACAGTAAAGTAGAAACAATGCAAAGAATTCAGAAGTTAAACCACTGCAACATGCATAATGGTAGACAAAAATGTTCTTCGCTTTTTCCAACTTAGCGGATTTTCACGTACGAGGGGGTTTTGAAAAGTCCGTGCAAAAATAAAAACTACTTACGTGTTTGGGGTAAACGTTTTTTTTTATTTTTTGACGTAGTCTCCTTTTAGGCATATACACTTCGTCCAACGCTGTTCTAATTTATTGATCTCTTCCGAATAATAGGAATTGTCCAAGTCTGCAAAATAGCTATTAGTTGCAGCACTCACCTCCTCATTTGAATAGAATCTTTGTCCTGCCAGCCAATTCTTCAAATTGGGGAACAAACAGTAGTCCAAGGGAGCCAAGTCTGGAGAATAGGGGGGATGTAAAACGACTTGGAATCCTATTTCCATTAATTTTGCGACCACAACTGCTGAGGTATGTACTGGTGCATTCTCGTGATGGAAAAGGACCTTTCTGCGGTCCAATCGCCGGGGTTTTTCTTGCAGTTCGGTTTTCAAACGGTCCAATAACGATGAATAACATGGACCTGTAATAGTCCTACCCTTTTCCAGATAGTCGATAAGGATTATGCCTTACGAATCCCAAAAGAAAGCCGCCATAACCTTTCCGGATGAAGGAATGGTCTTCGCCTTTTTTGGTGCAGATTCTCCCTTCGTAGCCCATTGTTTAAATTGTTATTTGGTCTCAGGGGTATAGTAATGTATCCGTGATTCATAGACAGAGACGCAACGACGCTTAAAGTCCTGTGAATTCTTCCTGAACAGCTGCAAACCACCCTTGCAACACTTCACACGATTCCGTTTTTGGTCAAGCGTGAGCATACGCAGAACCCATCTTGCGGATAGCTTTCTCATGTCCAAATGTTTATGCAAACTATTATGTACCCACTCATTCGAGATGCCCACAGCACTAGCAATCTCACGCACCTTAACTGTTCTGTCATCCTTCACCATATCATGGATTTTATCAATGATTTCTGGTGTCGTAACCTCCACAGGGCGTCCAGAACGTTCAGCTTCACTTGTGCCCATATGGCCACTCCGAAAACTGTGAAACCACTTATAAACTGTTCTAATCGAAGGTGCAGAGTCACCGTAATGTTTATCAAGCTCCTCTTTAGTCTCCTGAGGCGTTTTGCTTTTCATAAAGTAATGTTTAATCGCCACACGACACTCTTTTTCGTCCATTTTTGACAGTCACTCGACTTCCTTGATTCACACGAATGCCAAACACAAAGAAATAGACCAATATGGCTGAAACTCGGTGTGCGTTCTTTCCAAACATGCTACTAACCAAACATGGCCTCGATACGCGCCGGTGGTGCCATCTCTCGGACTTTTCAAACGCCCCTCGTAGATTACGACAACCGATTAATGGGCTTAGTACGGGGTGTAACCCCGCTGGCATCAATACAGGCCTGACAACGACATGGCATTCTGTGGATGCTGTCATCAGCCTTATTTTGAGGCAATAAGGCCCATTCTTCCAGCAGAGCTGCTTGCAGTCTTGGAGAGTGTTTGGTGGAAACTGACGTAATGGAAGTCATCTTCCTAGTGCATCCCAGATATTCCCTAGGGGATTCGAATTGGAAGAGCGAGCAGGCCACGCCATGCGTGCAGTATCTACCTTTTTCAGGAAAACGTCAACCACACGTGCTCTATAAGGTCGAGTATTATCGTCCATCACTACGAAGTCTGGTCCCACAGCAGCTCGCAACAACTGCAGATGAGGTCCCAAGATCTCGATATCCGACAGCAGTTAAACCTTGTCGATTCACCCTACATTTTCATGAATAGGGGATCGAGTGGTAAACATAATCCCTGCACACACCATTTCACAATGTTTGCGTCCCGAAATCGTGTTCCACGTTCCCTCCAGATGCGAATCCAACGAGAATCACTCTCCAGACTAAATCGGGACTTATCTGTGAAAACAACATTGGCCCACTGTTCGACTGTTCAGGTGGGATGATGACGACTGGAATCTATACGTTCCTTTCTGTGAGGACACGTCAGAGGTAGACACACACCAGGGTCTCCGACAATAGACACTCTACCGAAGCCTTCTGCACAACGTTTGCCTCTATGCAACACGTCTAGTACAGCACTAAGGCGCTACTGTCGTGCCCTTACAACCAAATGACGGTCCACCCTTCTGAAGCCAAACGTGGTCGGTCCTGCCCTGGTCTTCGGGATACAGTTTTAGAGTCTATAAGCTTTCATCACATCCGAGAAACCAAAGAACGATTCACACTCAGCCACCGGGCCACATCAGTTTGTGATGTTCTGCTTCCATTGTTCCTATGGCCCTCTAACGTTGAGTGTCTGGTAGGCATCTTCTCTGTGCCATATTGCACCGTCTGTGGCTGTGTGCACAGCGATTATGGACGTGGGACTAGCCGACAAACACTACCTCTTTTCATAGGTGCCCTGACGTCTTCGTGGCCACGATTGTCCGTTGGCCGGAACGGCATCGTCCGTGCAGGACAAGATCGTACGAACATTTGGGTGACAATTTGTATGATTATATCGTGAATTAGACACAGGTCGGGGAAACAGCGGTTTGTTGCTTTAATTTTGGACACCAATGTATATTTCTTCCAGTGCAATGAAAACGTTAACCTTGCCCTCTTTATGACGTACTTTTAAGTCATTCTCTGAGCTTGTAATAGAATGTTGGTTGTCCCGCAGGTGTGTAGTCAAAGCAAATCTGGCAGCTATTTGCTTTAAGGTTTTGTTTCAGTCTTACATAAAACGCTGTAGCCGTTCGTCCTGTCTTTTGTTTTGGACAGTCGTAGGTGGTTGAGTGTAAGTGGTGTCTGTATCTCGTTCCTACGTTCTGTGGAATAGAGAAAGCTGTAGTTATATTGTTCTTTTTGCAATTGTTTATCCAGCTTTTCAGAGGAGGAGCCGTAGTACGGAAAACGATGAAAATTCTTGTTATTTTTGTCGTGTTGTATTGGTGTTAACGAAGCCAAAAAACGTTGTCGAATGGAGAATGCGTTCTCCCTGTTCACTATTTCCGCAATTTTTTTGTGTACGAAATCCAAGTCATTACCATTTGAAAGCGCGATACATTGTATTACTTTATATTGACGATCAAACGCTTGGGTTGATAGGGGAACAGTATGAAGGCCCTGAAGCAAGTGTTTTTATTGGGTGGGGATGAATTTGCCATTTGGCTATCCATTCTGGCGAACTGCCCTTAAATACTTTCAGTACTGTGACACTACCTCGTATACTTTGGTATCATGAAAATGAACCTGACGTATACAAACACAAACGCGATGATTGGTCAGAAGCCTTAGCATACGTACACTTGTGTTGTAATGCTCTTCCAAGTAGGTCCTACTGATGTACTAGATATCTTATTACTAAGTTACGTCAACTGAAACGTTAAGATATTCTAATGTATTAACAACCATCAACGTTTTTCTCTTAGTCAAGCTTTAGCTGTGTAGTTTTTAATTACAAAATCATGTACAGTCACAGTCTCTGTACTGTTGTGCTCTGATTGTCGTACCGTTAATACGCAGTATGAACATTGCTGACGCTGCTTCCCCTACGTAGTGAAACACGCGTGTCGAACACAGTTAAAATGTGCCGAGAAATGAGTTGTTCCTAATGTTTTTCGTAAACTAACGGAAAATTGGCTCTGAACTGTTCTGGAGGACTGTATTTGATACAGCTGAGATAGTCACATAAACCGCATGTATAGTGGAATCGGTAGAGTAGCGCGTTCATAGTCTGGCGCTGTTCATGGATAGCTGGTTTAAGTCTCGCCTTGATCTTCCCTGTTTCGGTTCAATTTTAAATACCTGCATCTAATAATTGTAAAATTTATCACCATTTTTAATGAATAATGCACGTCTTCTTGTTCCTAATTACATAATACACGCGAAATTCTTGGTTTCATTTCAAATATAAATTCTTAATTATCGATATTTTATGATAGGTTGTTAAGAAAGGTTGCTTAAATTAAGGAAGAAGGCTTACTACGTAAATACAAGTGCCAAATTAGAATTTTAAGGCAAGTGGCGACAATCACAGCTAAAGGCCTTACACGCCAAGAATGGCAATAAATTAAGAATTGTTTAAGAACTCGCTGCAATTTACAACTTACAGGTATTGAAATATTAAAGGCAAGTCGCCACAAACACAGCAGAAAGCATCAGACCGCAAGAATGGGAGTAAATGACTATATTGTTTCTTCAATTTCCATTTCTATGATGGCAACCTATCAATTATCTACCTATATCGAAAATGTGAAACGTTTCTATGATAGGATTCCTCATATAATGTTACTTGTCATAAGAAATTCATGGGAAATAATATTTGTATTGAAGCAAATTAGACGCTTGTGTTGTGCGTCGTCTGAGGCCCTGGGGTGGTTATTTCCCGGGTTTTCCCATTCCCGGCTAAATCTGAGTAGGAGATTTTTTTATTTTTTTTTTACCCGTGGACTTTGTTATCTTCGTAACACACAACACCCAAGTCAAGTAGGGGAGTAGGAAAGATAACTGAAGTAACTACAGGGATAACAACTTGTTACTTAGTACAACTTATCCCAGTAAAATACTAGTGCCTAGTTAAAAGAGAAATGTAATAATACCGATTTTAAATGGACTCTAGATCTAAAAATGTGAATAGTGTTCGTAGCTTGCCAAGGGAAAATAACTGCCGCATTTATTGGTGGCCATGTGCCATACCCATGACGTTATTACGAAAATTTGCGAAACTAGTGCGACTATATAAGAACAATCGTAATAACGAAAATACTGATAAAAGCCATAAAGACGATGTGTTGTGATTATTGCAGTGAAATATTGTAAAATACAGAAAAATAACTATGAAAATTACTATTATACGAAAACTGCGGATTTCAAGGATAATCTGTGAACAAAGACAAAAATGAATAGACAGTCCTCCAAGGGCGTACCCAGGATCTGAACTGGGGAAGGGGGGGGGGGGGGGCGGGGGTGTAGGTCATACTAGTCTCAGGAAACAATGACTCGAGACAACATACAGCACACCTTATTAAATAAAACAGTAAACCAGTGAAAAACTGCTTTTAATAAACATTTTAAATACAAGAATGCAGTTGTACAATCCGAGAAAACATTCAGCATTTCTTATTAAATAACACAGTAAACTAGTGAAAAACTGAGAATATCTTCTAGGGGGGGAGGGCAGCTGCCCCCTCCTCCCCGCTGCCCCACGCTGGGTACGCCCATGAGTCCTCTAACGAGAAAGAAAGAGAAAAACCCAACTACTCCGTTTTGTTCTTGATTGCAGAACGACGCCATTGACGATTCGTGATGAGAATGGTATGTGTTTGTTACTAATACTGTAACAAAAAGCATTCTTATGATAATAATAATTAGTCATATAAATGTGTAAACTTGTTTTCCTTTCAATAGTGTAGGAAAAGGCATCCCATAATTATTACTGAATAACTTGAGGCTTTCATATAAGAAGCTGATTTTGTTTCAAAGACGCCATTACGGGCGAGAACATAATTTCAAGTTTTCTTTTTATTACGCCACACGGCTTGAAAATAGGAACTCACTCGTTGATAATTCTCTGCTTAAGTGTTTCACACGAAAGTGAATCAATATTTCATTGCAGAAACAGTTTTTTTGTGTTAACCTGGACCAGTGTGCTGGGATCATGTCTCACGATTCACTACATAAAAAAATAGTTGTAATTCAGATGTAAATAGAAAATAGCTTTCAAAGAATTTTAATCAGTGCTATAACAAGGTTTCAATGCGAACCTCACAGAAAGCCCAGAGTCTCTTCTCTTTAACAGAAAAATGAAGCTGGTCGGATTTTAATGTGCGCGACAATTAGCTTTGCTACGTTTCATGTCTAATACGTTAAACACAAACATACTAGACTGCTTAAACTCGCAGTTGAAAAGAAATTAACATTACTCCCGCAACAACCAAAGCCTTCCACATAACCGCCAAGATTTTCGTGCACTTTAACACAAAATTTCAGCTTCGTGTTACAGAGTGGCACCGTGCATCTGCGAACCACGAAAGGTATGTGAAACATAATATTCTAATAACGGCAGGCCCTCAGAAAACTAAAATGTGTGGGGCCAAGGCGCCCAAGAAAAGTGCATTTCTTTTTATTGAAAATAGCAAAGCTTAATTAAGGTGGCTTTAATGGTGTTGCACTTTCTAATTTGCAACCTTTCATGTCAGGGAACATCATTACGTGTTAGTAGAATTGAGTATTCTGCATTTACAACTGCATTTACCATTGATACTCAGAATAAGTCATCTTAATTATTTCTTGTGCTACACGAACATTGACAATAACATCACAGTTCGGATAGTAGTACAATGAGGTCAACACTGTGTCAGATGTATCCAAGGGTCATATAATAGTATGTTTTAAGCACTTTGCGATTCTCTCTATAAAAGAAGGGGGGAGGAGAGGGTGGTGGGAGGAGAGGGAGGTGGGAGGAGAGGGAGGTGGGAGGAGAGGGAGGGGGAGGTGGGAAGGATGGAGAGAGGACAAAGGGAGGGGGAAGAGAGAGGAGGGAGGGAGGGGGAAGATAGAGGAGAGAGGAGGGAGGGAGGGGGAGGGGAAGGAGGGAGGGGAGGGGGATGTGACAGGGTGGAGAGGGGTGAGAGGGATGTGACAGGGTGGAGAGATTCTTCACCAAAAACATGTGGAAATTTCAACTACAGCATACGAAAAAGTCAGGAACAGAGTTCAGTATTTCAACAACGAATTGGACAAAAAGTAGATCAGCACCAATAACAGAGTGCGGTGCTGCAGTGGTAAAAACACTAGACACGTGTTTGGAAGGACAACCGTTCATACCTCATCCAGCCACACATTTCGATTTTCCACTGGGTCCTTCAGTGGCTTACATTGGTGCCTTTGAAAAAGACACGGCTGATTTCCTTTCCCGTGTTTTCCGTTCGAGCTTGTGCTCCGTATGTAATGATTACATCAACAACGAAACTTTAAAACCCCTTTCTCTCCTTTAAACGATAGGACCGTTATGTCTAATGACTACACTCAAAAAAGGCACAGATAAAAAATCAAACACTTTCAGGATATCAATGGAAAGCAAACTGCAAATGCACAACAATCTCTTCCAAAAACTGTTAATTGTAATTCTAAAAAAATGGTCGTCACTTATGAATAATCTTTAGATATATACAGGTATGGCTGTTCTATACACATTTCTGTAATTTTCTTTCTTTGTCGAGTATTTTTAAAAACATTTCATGCAGCATCGCACTAGGAAATGAATGCAAAAATTATCATCCATTTCTTCCACGTTCATTTGAATCCTCGCCATACTCCCATTTCTAAGTTATACTCCTCATTAAGCATTGTTTACAGCCCATATTCATTGTGTTTTCCCAAAGACGTCACGCGGTGTCAAATATCAAGTTACAACGTCAAAAATGTAAGGCAGACATACTCTTAAGAAGCAAAATCGGATTCCAACTGTTTTGTAAGTTGGTACATTCACTACGCTTTCAGGCGAAATCTTCTGAAAGACAAAAACCGAATTTCGGAAACCGTTTTTCGCTGTCGTGTTTACATGTTAAGGTAGGAAGCGCATTTGCGAGCCCAGTAAATATGGTGCCTGGAAAACAGCTGTTAAGAGTTTCTGATTTAGTCAGCACAATCGCTATTTCTTATCAGTTAGATGAGGTGTAAACAGCTTTAGTCTAATATTTCTACTTATCCTCCACTGTACAAAAATCCACTCTGTCCACACTAGCCGAAAATATTTAAAAAAAAGATGTATCCTGACAATTGAAGCACGTTTGAAAGCGGCTGCGTTTACATGGGAGCGAAAATCGATTGCGGAATTTAAAATCCGGCAAGAAGAAGCGGATTTCCAAAACCTATTTTGAAGTGTGTACAAAACCACCCAGATGCGGTATTGGGAAATTTGTTTACAAAATCCGGTTTTGGGAGCCTCATGTCAACGGGGTGAATGTGTCACTGTCATATTCTAGAATGTACCGCGTGGTTTCTTTTTTCTTAAATCTCTGGGAGATGGAATATCGCTTCTAGTTCTCCAACAGTCTTAGAAAAGCTATCGCTTATGAATTTTTTGATGTAGCTGCTTTTCACTCTAAGGCTTCCATTTGTTACCAAAATTACGTTTGCCCTACTATCTCCGATGAACAACGGATCTAACAAGATTCCTGTATTGTGTTCTAACCTAAGAGCTCTTCTTGTAACGGAATATCGTTACCGTGGGCCATGCGAGAGAAGACTATACACGCGAACTGCCAGGAGCGGGGATTAACTCGGATACACCAAAATAAGTGAAACAAATTTGTAAATTTTGACTCGGCTTTTAAAAATAGTCTGTCGACGTGAATAGCGCCAAGGAATACAAAAATAGGCAAAGTTATCAGTACTCTAAAACTTTAAAAACACAGAAGGGAAGAGTATTACATGAGACGTTGGGGATGAATTATTGATCAGCAGCTACCTGCTACAGTAACGAAAGCACTGCACACATTTTGTGGAAGTACAACAGCTTCACGACCGTTCGTTGTGAATTTAAATGTACAGTGTTGAATACTATTGTTAAGATATGGCAACAGATGATAGACGCCTGCTTGGTGACTTGATTGTCTGACAAGCGCGATCGTGGAATCCGATTGGTGTGTGGGTCACATTCCAGTCGGACCAAGGAAATTTGAAGTCTTCATCTCTCTAAGATGCAAGGAGACGCCAGGAACGCCAAGTGGTTCCCCATTATATCGGAAGTTCGCTTTCCCCGGCTTTTGGTGTGTGGGTCACATTCCAGTCGGACCAAGGAAATTTGAAGTCTTCATCTCTCTAAGATGCAAGGAGACGCCAGGAACGCCAAGTGGTTCCCCATTATATCGGAAGTTCGCTTTCCCCGGCTAGCTAGCTGGTGGAGATTAGGGACCCGCAAGTCGTGTCCAGTCGAAAGACTTGCATCAGGCTAGTGACCAACAACGAATTATTTAAGCAAACTGACACGAAGATAGAGGCACACTATGCTGTGAAAGCCTACTTGTAAATTTCAAAACTCGGCTTTAAATGATGCTAGGGATATACAACTCTTCACTAATCGCTCCCAAGTGATCAAGAGGACAAAGATCACTTATGGCGCGCACAGTCATTTGACGTCCTTCTTCCCGTATTCCATACTTGGATGGAACGAGAAGAAAACCCTAATAACTGGTACAGTCCGAAGTACTCTCTACTATGCACTTCATTTTTCGAATATATATGTGGCTGCAAATCAACAATCAGCATCTCATGATTTGAAATATACAGGACGTCCCCAGAGGAGTGGTCACGATTTAGTTCCTACGTAGTTCCTATCATTCGAAGCAAAAACGTCTGGTAAACATTGCCTCTATAATGCATATCTTAAGTGTTCAGTAGAAATGTGTTTTACAGTCGCGAAGATGAACAAGTGTTCATTGCTCTTAAGGTATGCACTTTAGAGGTCATGTTTGCTTTATTTTCTGGGTCTAATGTTTCCTGCCATATACCTGTATAATGACCATTCCTCCTGGGTCAGCCTGTTTTTTACATACGTATGTTGCAAATGCTGAAAAGTTAACATTACTAATTTGCAATCTGTCTCGTTGTCAACATTTAATTAGAATATAAATGCCTTTCAGATGGCATCAAAAGCAATTATTGTAGCTGCAGGGTCATTCGCTGATCAGTCCATAGGAACTTTCATTTGCGCAAATTATCAAATTACAAGAAAATTTCACAATCAAACTACCACAACATACAGGCAATGAAATGCGTCCTGCCATTCTTAAACGTAATTTAGGTAGTCAACTATGTAATGGCACAAAATTTTATATATGTATGCACGTAAATAACTCAAATGGATATAACATGGACAAATCTATTTTTCTCCTTACGAGACCACCGGGAAAGTAGGTTGATAGTCAACAGACGTTTTGAGAGTTCATTTGCAACCTTATCTTTCTTTGTATATTTCACGAGGTCAGAAGCAACTCAGCGAGAGACAAAATAATGCGATTTGATTATATATCGTTTCTAGGCCTAAAATTTATTTCTCTGATGAATTTTTGTGCTCACAGAGAATCTGCTATTACTGTAATATTCAATTTCCCATATTTGTTTGAATTAGTTATTCGGTTTCGAACTTAAATACGTATGTACACAAATGTACATCCAACTTCTATTAAATTGTGGTACCAAGTACATAACTAGGTTCAATTACATTCTGCTACTAATTTAAACATTCGGTGTCCAGATATACGATTGCTTCATTAAGGAGCATCAACAGCTTAGTACCTTTGGAAAACTATTGTTCTAGAAGGGTGAATAACTAAAGCTACATGAGGTACAGTAACAGTAATGAATTCACTACGACTGTATGAATTAATCTAAATTTTCTATCTTGTCTGGAAAGAAAACTTTACCTATTAGCTTGACTCAGATTTTGGCAAATTCCAGCCCAAATCACCACCTACCGACGGGTTTAAATTTTCCTTAAAGTTAATCGATGTCCCCTCTCGTTCCAGACAACACACTCCACTAAACGAGGATCAATTAATGTCGTCTAATAGAAATCTTACCCGCTATATCGGGGTAAGCAACATTTGCGTTGCACTGCCCACATGTTATGTATTCAGTATCATGCACTAGAACCATGCAACCACGTCTCGCAAAAAAGGCCACCAAAGTCTCCAAAATATCTCACTTATTCTACATTACGAGAGAGGTCCAACAACCATGTACATCAGACAAGCACTGCCCATTAAACAGCCATACGCATATGGCATCTGCTTAGCAGTGTCTGGGGATTGTCAGTAACGCTAGAAAAAGCAGTTAGAAAAATAAGAACCTACCATCTCACCGTCATAGAGACGGAAGCATGCTCAGTGTGGACGCCTCTGAATTTTGTGTGAAACTGCAGAAATTCCTTACGCAGGCCCTGAGTGCATTTTACTAATTAAATTTAAATTACAAGTCAACCACTAAATGTCAGCTTTCAACATGACAAAACAAATGGTTATCACATTGTTGAAAACATTTTCGCGAAACTCGCTAATATTCTATGCATAAAATTTTATACTAGATATTAAATAAAACGTTTATTGTTCGGGAGAAATGTAAAGTGTCCTACACGCGACTATGTAGACTACGCTGGTCTCTTACGGAAAGTGAAAAGACTTCGATTTTTTGATGGCGTTACGCTATTTGATAAGCCAGCGTAATTTACGCGACACAAACGTCGGCATTTAGCTATGTTTGACAACTTCGCGTTTCAAATAGAGCTCCAGCAACATTAAATAATAATTAACGAACCACCTACATTACAAATGCTACATTATTTCAGAAGAATCGTAGCTGAGTGAATAAAAACAGGAATGCAACACCTGTATACCAAAGGCTTAATTACAGATTTATTTCGGAATTCTTTCAGCTTTTCAAAAACAACGTATCTCCAGTAAAACGAAAACAAACATGCACTATTCAACAGTACTACCGGAATAGAGTACATGCATAGGAGTTGAAACTTGGCATCTGACTGCTAGTGTAAATGTCTCCCGGTAGAAACCTCACGAATGTGGCGCTGGTGTAGCAAGCAGTTGTGCCATGGCGTCACCGTTTCGGGCCTCTACACACGCACCAATTTATCGGCCGACCGTCCGCCCAATTTCGCCCCAGCCTACACACATTCCAACCGACTGAACTCGGCGATTACAACACCGTCCTGTTGTTGTGATATGTTTACTTAAGTTCATTGAGTTTATGTTCTACGAGATCCCGCTTGGTTTTACACAGAAACAAAAACGGGGGTTTGCCTTGGCTGTTTTAGGGGCAACAAGACGTAAATTAAAAAAAAAAAGAAAGCCGAGAGAAGCTGTGCGCAAAGTGGCTAATGCAAGGAAAGAAATTCACCCCCATTCTGTTACTTAATCAGCTGGGAGCTAATTATTTTCGTAATCGTCTAAGTAATGGTGAAAAGTGCTTTCCGGAGTTGTTGGAAAATCACCAAACTATTCTTAACGAAAGAGAATACGGTGCAGACGTGAAAGAGGCTGCAAGCTTGCAAGGAGAGGATGTCAGTTCTTGCCATTGGCGAAAGTTACGAGAACCTCAAATTTAAGTATGTAGAATAAACGACGTCCCCTGTAAGTTTAACAGCCTGCCGGAGTGGCCGAGCTGTTCTAGGCGCTTCAGTCTGGAACCGCGCGACTGCTACGGTCGCAGGTTTGAATCCTGCCTCGGGCATGGATGTGTGTGATGTCCATAGGTTAGTTAGGTTTAAGTAGTTCTAAGTTCTGGGGGGCTGATGACCTCAGAAGTTAAGTCCCATAGTGCTCAGAGCCATTTGAGCCATTTGTAAGTTTAACAAATAAGTTTCGAATTAGAAGAAGAAAGGCAACAGCAGTATCAGCGCAGATCGTCTAATAAATACAGGAACAGACACATAAGAAACGAAGCATTTAACAGCTGTTAGAACTGTAAAAATAGTCCTACACTTTGCTCTTCGTAGCAGAAGGTGTGGATGTAGCCTGGACTTTTGTAACATTTCTAACAATGAAGCTAGTATGTTTCATGAATACTAGTCCACCAACTGTCTGTATTTCGGTCTTATTTCCGATATGTATCGGCTAAGATCTAATCTATCGGTGATTCGGTTTTTAGATTTTATTTCTGTTAAATATCGGAAATAAAACCTATAAACTTAAATACACAAGGCTGAGGACTTTTCTCCTCTCTATGTGCCACACGAAACCTTACTCAAAATGAAAAAAAGGTGCTTCATTTGTTGCATAAATATTGCTATGCTTCTCGCATGATGTGTTCCACAAACATCTGCAGTGTTTAAATTTTTCCAGAAACTCTTTCTTTAAAATTTTATTCGTCTTGCACCCTGTCGCGTGTATTAGAACAGCATTTAGTCCCGTGCACAGTGGCGAAAGACAAACTTTTGTTGGGCGATTGACACTACATCGCTACACAGAGCACAATTTGTTGGGCGGATTATACTACTGAAGTATTGTATTTAGATGAATCCACCTATAAGCATCTAGATGCTGAATAAATATTGCTTCTTGTTTTGAAAATATATGTGTGCATGAAAGAGCTAACGGTAATGTTAGTAACAGTGAGACACGACAGTCACGCCCTCTACCGTTGAACGCACAATGACGAGCGCCTCAATGCTATAAATTCCCGCCTGAGGTAAATCTGAATGTAGTCTTGTGGTGATCACCGGTTCCTTAACAGCCTGGTATGTGAAAGTTCGCAGCTTTCATTGCAGAGTTTAACATTGGTGATTATAAGTAACTGAATTTTATATGTGAGTGGTAATTGTATGTTTTAATTAGTTTTAGCAACCCAACATGTGCGAATCAACCGTTATGAAGTCCGAAGAAGGAAAGCCAGTCCAGTCTGAGAGCTCTGTTCCAGCAGCACCTGCTGTTGCACCGGCACAGCTTTCTGCAGCCGGGGAGGCGTCAGAGCAGACGTACAAGATGGCTGAGCTGCTGAAACACTGGCCAACGGTGGTAATCGCTATCCAGAAGAGCAGAGATGCGTATTGCTCTGTAAAGCAAAAGGCCAGAATTATCACCTGGTCACTTAACTTGACCGAGAAAGTTGTTGCTTCGGTTCTCGAACTTGCAGAACGCAAACTGAGCAGCTTGCGGCCAATTATTCAGTACGCAGACAAAGCAGTTAGCGAAAGCGTGGTAGTAATAGAGAACAAATTTCCCGGAGTGCGGGAGTCGCCGGAAAAGGTAACTATTAACAAATGTAAACTCCGAAATGGTTATATCAAAACCGCATAACAAATCTTTCTCCTTTTCAGCTGTACGGTGCTATCACCCAACACATAACGAAGATAGTGCGCCCCGCACTACATAAAACCGAAGCGATAAGCGAAATCGGCAGGAAGAAGCTTAACAGGGTTGCTAAAACGATAATCATGAAATACAACAGTGTGATCAAGATCGTGGACAGCTGGATGGACAAAGTGGAGAACAAACTGAACTGCGCAGAAGCTGAAGCAGCCTCTGGTGAGTTAAACATGCTGAGTTGTTAGCGGTAACAATTAATATCCAATGAAACAAGAGAAGACCGACTTGACTTCTTATTTATCTACTCATTTTCCACAAATTCATGGAAGACGTCTTTATTCTGGAAGAAATGTTGTGTTCTGTGCAGTACGTGAATAATACTACAAAAGCTTGAATTTCCTGTTCTTTGTATTTTCCTCCAAAGAATCATTAGTTTAAAAATATTTATATTGCACGTAGCATCCAATTCGGACATGGAAGATGTTTTCTTTATTTATAACGTAGACCCACTCCACGCCCATACCTGCGTGATGGCCAATGCAAGAGATCTAATGCCATCTCTGCATATTGGTTTTCACTAAGTGACGTATCGCAAGATGTGGCTACCGGTACGTTTGCACGTGTCTGGTTATGATTGACGACTAACACGTTCTTATCAAGAGATAAATTGGGTCGAAAGTTAAAGGATAACGGTTTAAAGAACAGAGGAAAATGCCAAGGCAAGAGCCGAGGAGGGAGAGGGAGAGAAAGGACGGGAAACCTCGAAGACAGTTGTGGCGGGTTGTTAAGTGCAGCAGCGGTTTTCTTGCTGCCTGCGCCAAGTCATGCAAAGGTAGGCATTGTTAGTAGGTTCAATTGGCTCTGAGCAGTATGGGGTTTGACATCCGAGGTCATCACTCACCTAGAACTTAGAACTACTTAAACCTAACTAACCTAAGGACATCACACACAGCCATGCCCGAGGCAGGATTCGAACCTGCGACCGTAGCGGTCGCGCGGTTCCAGACTGAAGCGCCTTAGTAGGTATCGTGCAGGCCGATACCTTTGACGTGGAGTGGTGTTACTCGGCGGCTGCAGCTAGGTACCGGTACTGGCTTCTCGGTGAGCATCAGCATTCCTATAACAGTTGGGTTCATCATTTAGTGTCAGATAATATATCGCATTAACGTCGTCGGGCAGTGTTTGCGGTTTGTGCGTTAGTGTAAGAGCTGGTCGGGTTTAATAGCAGCTGGCATATCCAAAGTCAACGTTGCTGATTAGCAAGGACTTGCCGATGTTGTTGCTGTGTATGTTAGCTCGGCGTAGGTGGTTATGCTCTACCGAGTAGCGGGTGGAGCATTGCTAATGAGTTGCACTTTCCGTATGACCTGCAGGCATGTAGGAGCTGCATACATCAGAGGTATAATCAATGTCATGTATATGGACCTCGACGCCTTCCTGTTCAGGATACTTTCCTAGTTCAATATTGGGTAAACATCAAAGAGGTAACGTACATTATGAAGTGCTCTGGTTAATCACTTGCCTGCTTCTAACTTTCGAATTGGTGAGTCATACTAAAGTAATTATTCTATGTACTTGTCACTTCATGTACAATACCTTTGGCACTTTGTCAAAGTCTTCTTTTTTTCTTTCCCCCAGTACACAAAACAAAAGGGGCTAAAACGGCCAAAACAATTGTGAGCGTGTGGATTGCTATTGTCATTCTGTGCAACGGATTAATGTAAGATGTATCCTTCACCCTATGGCTCCTGCAAGATGCAATTTCCACCCCCCCCCCCCCCCCCCACACTACTACAGAAGTCAGACAGACGCTCCTAACGTTCTAAAGAGAAATGCCTGGAAAAACTTTCAGCAATAAATATCTTCTGGAGTCGTCCGCTGTAAGGAAACGACATAGAAATTCACAATTTCTTACGTAACTTGTGGGATACTTGGGTACTGGATTAGTGCTAGTTAATGTAAGAAAAAACATGAAACTAACAAATTATTTATTTTTGCAAAAGTTCTGAGGAATCGCAATAGAAGTTTTAGTTATGAACTGAGCAAGTTATTTCCGGTTCTTTTTCCGAAATGTGAAGCTGCCTCTTAAGGATAAGATTCACTAACAAAATTTCAATACAAAGTTTAAGATTGTTATTGACTTAGGAGAATGGCTGAAAGCCGTGCCTACTCAACTCGAACAATTCTCCTTTAGAATGTTGATAGGTACAGTTCAGGCTGTCGAGTGTGAAATGCAGTGAACTGTATTGTTATGGACGAAATATGGGGCTCGCAACAGCTGTAACAGAACAATGCCATGAGCTGTGATGACTGTCTGCGCAGCTCACTGCTGACAAATGAGGTAACTCTCGTTCTGTCTGAATTGACCTTCGCCAATCACTCTCCCTACGCCTTGATGAAGTTGAGGACTCCTATTCGCCCCCTAGTCTAACTATTGGCCTGGTACACCGGTCAGATAACCAGTCCACCGCAATGCCACTTAAAATTCGCTCGCAGGTGTTTAACTATAACTGTCCGTTCACACTGCACAATGAGTGTGGTGGCAAACACAGTGAACAACGCTTAATCGCAAGGACTCGATATCAAGTCGCACTTTGATGCGCTCTCGACAGAGGTGCTCTCCCGGTGAAGTACTGAGGAAAGACTTGTTCCTCGCTCTTTGAGTACACGTACGAGCGCACACGCTCTCGTTACGTGTTCTCGCTCCAAGAGCGACAACGGAACGTCCCCTCCCCACGCCAGACGTGAAGGGGTACATATTTCGGTCTCTTCCATTACTCCTTCAGCTCAAGGTGTCAGGAATGTCGTCTGCCAACCAGCATTGCTCTTCTACAACGGAAGAATCGCCTTTCGTTTAAGGCGACCAATCCGGAAATCTGTAGTATCGGCGTTTGGCGTTTGCTGTCTCCCTGAGAACATCTCTGAAACTGCGTGCAATGTGTAAAGAATGCGTAGGCTGGCCGCTTCCACACAATGTAACGGAATTTGCTTTTAAGCCGAACACGGGGTCGTTCCTCTTTTTCCCTTGGGGGGGGGAACGCTGTCTGCTCCACAGGCGTCCACCAGCCGACATAGATGGCTTGGGACTGGCCTCCTGTGAACTACAGCTCCTGTGACCATTGTCTGAATGGTACTTGTGTACGCCAGCCTCGAGTATTCAACCCCCAGTGCGCACTTGTTATTTGCATATCGTTTACATGAATTCGTACATTGACTTTATCTTATCGAGTTTGGGTTCGAATGAAGCGTCTTGATTTGCGGAATATGATTGTGAGGGCGGAATATGTAAGCGATGAAGGTCAGGAGACCATTACGTCTTACACAATGTTTGCTTCCAAAGTTGTTCAAAATGCAGCTGTCCTGGCAGTGAAAAATTGCGAGGACGCTGCTTGCCGGCTCTCGCGTGACTCGGTGTGTCTCCTTTTTCAGGTACGGAGACAGCTGCGACGGAGACGTCGTCTTCTGCGGCACGGACCCAGACCACCACCACCGTCGCCAGCCCGACTCCTGCGCCCCCTGCGGGCCACTTGCGGCAGGCGCTGCGGCTGGGAGCTCGCGCCACCACGGCGCTGGCCGCCTTCCAGGTGGGAGCAGCCTTCTGGCTGCTGACGCGGGCGCCGCTCGTGGGCCGCTTCTTCAGGGAGGCGCCGGCGACCGCACCTTCGCCGTCTTTGTCCTCCAGTGGCGCCTCATTCCCCAGACTCCCGACTCCAACGGCTTCAGAGGAGCAGCCGTTGTCCACAGCTCAGTCCACGGACTCACTGCACACGCAGCAGTTCGTCTCATTGCCGCAGCAGTGATCACCGCCAGATACCTTCCCGTAATTCGAAACTTTGTTTAATGTATGTAGTCCACAGAATTGATTTTAAGTTATTTGTTGGTGAAATAAAACAAAATACTGGCATCCATGTGTACACTTCTTTCACTCGTATTACTGGAGTAATGGCATACTAAAGCGCGCGTCATTTACGACGGCGGCCGAGTTTAGGTTCGTTCTGTGCATCTGAAGTCACAACACAGTCAATGAACAGAGAACGACGTTGCCAGAGCTCGACTGCAGTGCAGAGCACGGACGACAGTCTTCAGTCTTAGAAACGTTCAGTCATAAAGTAATTCAACAAAAGCAATGTCTTGATAGCAGACTTCCTTTTATAGAAAGTTTGGAAAAAGCATTCTTTATACCAATTGCTTCGTATTCAATTAATTAAATCAAACAGGCAATCAGCCTCCTAGGGAAAGGTGTTAGTGAGAATGATACAAATAGCTTTTTCGCAATAAAGAAGTTGTAATTGCTTATTTCCTATTGTACTTCGACGAAACGTAATTCATACCAAAAGTGTTTGTCGGTATTTTGCGTAATATTTTAGTCCTCCAGGAGAACTATTGAACAAGCTGCATTGGCGTAATGGTTAGTGTTTGGCTGCTAAGTGAAAGGTTCTGAGTTCAAACCGTGTCCGGTGCTTAATATTTTATTTAAAAACAACGACGAAGTGTCTTACTTCATGAATTTTATTAGTTTGAATGTAATTTTTTGAAATTTCTAGTGGCAACTAAAATGGACCATACGGAAAGTATACGCTATGGACTTATGACCGGTTAGTAGGGCATGTTCTGAGGCATCAAAGGATCACAAATTTAGTATTGGAGGGCAGCGTGGAGGGTAAAAATCGTAGAGGGCGACGAAGAGATGAATACACTAAGGAGATTCAGAAGGAAGTAGGTTGCAATAAGTACTGGGAGATGAAGCTTGCACAGGCTAGGGTAGCATAGAGAGCAGCATCAAACCAGTCTCAGGACTGAAGACCACAACAACAACAACAGGGACTTTCACCTCTGCAGACTCTTCAAAATTTCGAGCAATGGTTTACTACATTTAATGCTGCGCAATAACTGCGTTGAACATAGAAACAAAATTCATCTATGGGGGGAAGGTATCAGTCAAGATCTGTAAAAATAAAATTTTTTGGGCCAAATAGTTTTCGTGAAATCGAATGATAGTGTGTCAAAGCAGTCGAAACACCATGGGTCTGGACAGGCGAGCAGTGCAGAGATGACAAAATCGCGCACAGCGCGGAATGCGGGGAGCACGTCTCTGTAGCAGCGAAAGGGTTAATGCGGCCGTGGTGGCTTTACTTCATAAATTGCGCCCTCCCCCTAAACGTAAGTTTGCGAACTATACTATGGCGCTGCTTCTGTTGGCGCGTACAACTGGCAACGTAGCAATCTCCCGCGTCTGAGCTGGCATTCGCGAACCGCCAAGATAAAAGAATTGAACTATAGAACGCTTTCAATATCGCTGGAAATTGAGCAAGCTAACGTGCCGTATTAAATCTGTGGGCAGTCAAGTTGTCATGAGAACTAAGGTAGAATGTTTTTACTTAGTACACAAAGCTTGCCTTCGCAACTAATATTCTGCTTTGATAACCAACAATGTTAATCGCGAAGTTGTCACAATCGAGTATCAAGTTTGCAAGCTATTAGACACAGAAGGAATTAAAATTAGTTGAAGAACACGAAACTGTTAAATCATTCAGGATGTAATGCAGTTACTAAGATCCTCACTTGTTTTACAATGTCAGTGTGTTTTGGCCAACAAATGAGGTTCATTTTATTTATTTCAGTTTGATAGTTTCTCCTGTGGGTCACTAACGCCGACATAGCGTCCGATCGGGAAAAATGGCCACACTACACGTCGGGAAATGTGGCTAAAGTTTTCACCCCAACAAGAGTTACGTAGTACCAAAAACACGCATAACATAGCAGATAAAGCTGACTTTAAACTCTTTTACATTCAAAGCTATCATCCGCATTTTATCCCATTGTGACAATTTTAAATTAATTTACATTATTTAAAACCTTCTCTGTTCTTTTATATTTAGCCTAATACAAAAGTCCGACTGGAAGCGTTCTATTGCAGCCGCCTGGTCTTGTCTCAGATATTACGGTGTGAAGACGCATAGAAAATGTGCCTGGAAATGGGATTCTGATGCGATGGCATGGCCACAGTACCCTCACAGATACGGAAAAGCCTTCAAGAAATTCGTGTAGTTGCAATGTATTACTACCTGTTTCTTTTAAAAATATTTGCTGTGCTACGTACTATAATACGTAGATTCAATATGTGTAAAGTAGTAAGCGTCTATTACTAGGGCTGTTCAGTAAAGAATGATCATAATTTTCATGGTCATAATTTCTCGCGTTTAATATGATATTCTGTTAGCGAGAGGCAGGCAAGGAGAGACATGTTCAGTATCGCCTACCGCTGCAATGGAGGTAACACGCGAGGAACAATAAAGCGTCTTTGAAATTCTGATTACGTCTCAACAAATCTACAGCTGAAGCCTATACAATATTACAGGAGGCCTATTGAGAGTGTTCTTCCCTACAGCACAGCTCGAAGGTGGTTTAAAATGTTTAAAGGGGGGAGACAATCAATTTCAAAGGAAGGTGGGCCCGGTGCTCCAGTTACCGCTCTTACGGAAGAAAACATCAACACTGTTGCTGTCATTGTGAGAGAGGATCGACGAATTACCTTAAGATCACTTTCTGAAATAATGAACATTTCATTGGGTGCCACCCATACGTTGGCGACAGAAAAATTACACATGACACGTGTTTGTGCTCGATGCGTTCCAAGACTGTTTATTCCCGAACAAAGGTATGTTCGTATGCAGGTCTGCATGCTGTTAAAGTTAGTGTTAGAGGAAGATCCGGAGTTTCTTTCAAATGTAATCACTGCAGATGAAACTTGGCTACATCATTTTGATTCTGAGAGCAAACAGCAAAGCTCAGTGCGGAAATCTCCATCGCCAATCACCAAGAAAGCAAAAGTGGTTGCTTTTGCTAGGAATGTTATGGTCATCTCATTCTTTGATATTCATGGAATGGTTTATCAGCATGTTGTACCTGCACACACATCAGTAACTGGACAATACTACAGGGATGTCCTGAAAACATTGCCAAATCCGTATCAGGCACAAAAGACCACGTTTCCGTGAAGCAGGCTGGATTCTGCACCACGATAATGCGCGGCCGCATATTGCCAATGTTGTTGCTGAATATCTTGCAAAAATCAACGTGATGTGCATCCCTCACCCTCCCTTTAGTCCGGATTTAGCCCGTGTGTCTTTTTTCTATTCCCTAGCATGAAGAAATGCTTTCGTGGGAGGCATTATCAACCATCAAAAGCAATGATGAAGGACGCCGAGGCAATTTTGAAGGACCTCTCAAAACATGGTTTCCAGCATGTATTTGAAGACTGGCAGAAACTCTTGGACAAGTGCATCGCATTATGAGAGACTACCTTGAGAAGGATCATCAAAAATTATGAGGATGAGTATAGGTATGTTGCCAAAAAAAATTATGATCATTCTTTATTGAACAGCCCTCGTAATTGCCATGGTTGGTGAAAGCTAAATTTCTCTTGGAGTGGTGACTTTCTGCCAGCCTCCCCCCTCCTTTTCCTACGCGGCCTCAGGTGTAGCCCTACAATGTCAATATTGACTCTTAAGCAAAAAAGTTTGACGATCACTGCCTAAATTCTTCTGAATCTCATTACTGTATTCATGTCTTGGTCTCCCTCTACAATTTTTCCCCCCAGGCTCCCCTCCAATACTAAATTGGTGATGTCTCAAAATGCGTCCTACCAACAGATCCCTTCTTTTGGACAAGTTCTGTCAGAAATTTCTGGTCTCTCCAATTTTATTCAGTACCTCCACATTAGTTACGTGATCTACCCATCTAATCTTAAACATTCTTCTGTAACACCACAAACCCGATGTTAACAAATTTCTCTTCTTCAGAAACGCTTTCCTTGCCATTGCCAGTCTACGTTTTATACCCTCTCTACTTCGCCCGTCACCATTTATTTTGCTATCCAAACAGCAAAACTCATCTACTGCTTTAAGTGTCTCGTTTCCTAATATAATTTTCTTAGCATCACCTGATTTAGTTCGGTTGTGTTTCGTAATGCTCGTTTTGCTTTTGTTGATGTCCGTCTGACGTCTTCCCATCAAAACAATGTCCATTCCGTTCAACTGCTCTTGCAAGTCCTTTGCTGTCTCTGACTAGGTTACAATGTCATCAGCAAACCACAAGTTTTTATTCCTTTTCTCTAAACTTGATTTCCTATTCCAAATTTTCCTTTGGTTTCCTGTACTTCTTGTTCAATGTGCAGATTGTATAACATCAGGGATAGGCTGTCTCTTCTCAACCGCTGCTCCCCTTTCATCCCTCGACTCCTGAGCTACCTTCCTATTATATTCAGGTGCAAATCTTCTGGTACATAATTTAGATTTGCTCTTATCTGAAATGAATTTTCCTGTTACAAGAAAGTTAAAATTTAAGTGTCGTATTTCGTGAATCGAGTGCGGAAATATGTGAGGAACAGTGGAAAAAACGGTGGAAAACTTAGCGAACAAATAAGGAAGAACATTTATAATCTTTTGAGGTCAGCACACTTTGGTTTATTTATACTGCCGTCATCTCAAAAGGTTAAAAATGGTCTTCCTTGTTTGTTGGATACATTATTCACTGACGAAATAAGTCGCGGGTGAACAGCCTGGTATGAGTGTGCATAGGACACACTATTTCGGCAATCGACCACGTTGCATCATCAGGCGCACCTGATGATGGCAACATGGTCGGTTGCCGAAATAGTGTGTCCTATGCACACTCATACCAGGCTGTTCACCCGCGATTTATTTCGTCATAAAATACGCCTGGAGAAATTGTTTCTCACACATTTCAGCACGCGATTCACGAAATTCGAAATCTAACATCTAACTTTCTCTTAACAGGAAAATGAATTTCACCTCAGTCAAGAGCAAATCTAAATAATATATTAAGACGATTTTTATCTGAAGATGGGTCCACAAGTTCCGAAATGCATCGTGTGATTTAATAAAACACAGAAAAATTGTTACTGAAGGCAAAACGACCGTGTATAAATTAATTAAAAAAACATCATTATTTTATTTATATTTATTGTTTCTATGGTACAGTTTATACTTTTTCTCAAACGCGAATGCAATCATTTTAAACCGTGCGGCCGTCCGCTAACCTCCGCTTCCACATGGTGGCCCCCGAAACAAAACAATTGCTCAGCATTGGCCTACCTGTGGTTTCACGGTCCTTCAAATACTTTCCACATATGATCGCAATTGTAACACACGAACGGCCGACCGCCTTCGCCGTTTTCCAGATCCTCGTTCCCAGGCGCCGCACTATGACAATCCGCCCTTTGTTAAAAAGTCGTTTACGTTAACAGATTTCTCATTCTCCTCTGCTCCTCCTCTATACTTTCCTTACCACGTAAAAGAGCCACAACGCCACTAGGTGGGGTTCGATCTCGCGGTGATCAGCTGTCACAATATTTCGGCTCATCGGTGTATTCTGACCTCATCAGAAAAACGTAAATTCCGCTAGCCGATCTGAAGAGAATTCTCAGAATTGATCACGAGGTCGAGAGTAGTGAGTCTACGTACGCCGCGTGTAGAAGTCCGCATCACTTGTACATGCTGCCAGGCACAGTCCTAAAGCACCCACTTCACGACGCTCCGTAATAAACGTCGTATTTCAGCGAGTAATTACCGCACGGTAAATCCGCTTTTACACTGCATGCTATCAGCTAGCTGCGGTCACCGCTTGCGGACATTCCACCCTAAGACAAAGTCATACATTTCCTTTCATTAACTCGCTTCACACATGTGTGTGTGGGGGGGGGGAGGGGGGAGGGGGGGCAGGGAGGCAATTATCGAGGCTGCGACATACACGAGCACTTGTCTTACAGCTATCTATAAAGCAGATTTCGTTGTTCGTCTAGAAAGCTTCAATTTTTTTAAAATTAAATGAACCGATTTCACTTCACCTTAACTGTTCTCAGATCTGTAGATCTGAAACAAAATACCTTACCAACATACACTCTACGATATGCAACACTGCTGTTATACTTAAACCTGAAATCAAATGTTCCAGAACGAACCTGAGTCCGCAAGGCAACTGCCAGCAGGCGGAGCCTGACATGTGAACGACGTAAATTTTACCAACACACTGTTTTGTCTTGCGACGTAGCATGTATAGTTTTTCTATTAAGTTCGACTGTTTACTCTTGCAACCGGTACAGACACTTTCTGGAACAGTTCGTTTTAGATTTGGTATTGGCCCAATAGCGATGTTGTATATCGGATGTTGGTTAGTATACATCGTTTCTTTAAAAGAAGAAGAGAGCAACAAGCCATGATTTACTTACGTAAATAGCGCCATAACCTGTTCGCACCGGCAAGTTCAGCTTCAGACGGCTGTTGGCATCAAGTTACACATCTGTTGAAGTGTACGTAAGTTTTTGGCTCTTTATTCCCCTTTGTGGTGAAAGATTCTTGGGATGGTGGTGCCACCAAAAATCCCACGCAATTTTGTTGGAATGTTGTTAGCTTGTATTTACGACATACTGTTAAGTATATGCAGAACTATTTTATTTAACCACATTGACTAAAGCACCACACACACACACACACACACACACCAAAAAAGAAGTTTTTGCCACATGGAAAATGAACACAAAGATGGTAGTATCACAAATACAACTGTGCAAAAGAAATTTTCTCACACAGACACATTGATTTAACAGTGCAAAATTTACGAAGAATAAATGTTACATTACATGCATTTAACACTCAATGAGCATTAGTTACAAATAAAGTCAATAGATGTAGCAACCATATTTTCAGGAAGTGTTACTTAAATAATAATATGTAAATATTGTGATATACACAGGGAACAAAATAAGTGATGAGAAATAAATATTGCGACAGCATAAACTATATTAACATGTAATGGATAGTTGAAGGCTTAAATTAATTTAACAATTGTATTACTGTGTGACTGAAAAGGCTGCTATATTTCATTATACTGTTTGTATTGGATTACTGACTGCATGTTGTTGTCAAAAGTAGTGGTGTTTATGTTTTAAATTGGAAAGTAAGTGGTTGAAATTTTGTAGAATGCCTGCATTGGTTATATTTGTCTGTTTACTGAGGAGATGATGTGGTGATTGGTGATTCACTTATATATATATATATATATATATATATATATATATATATATATATATATATATATCTTTGAGTAGGTTCATAAGGCTACCAATCTCAGCATAATGAAATATCTGGATTTAGCCTTCAATGGTTTTTACTTCATGTCTATTCAGAGTTGTATGCATTGCAAATGCAGATTTTGATGGGTTGTTCAAACATATGACATCTAAATGTTCTGTGAAGCTAATCTTGAAGCTTCTCCCAACTGAGTTTATAAATGTACCAAATCTTTCCTATGGGAGACTGTAATTCTTTAAGTTATGAATGGCTGGGTGCTGAAGTTTCTGGTTTCTGTGGAAGCTTATAATTAGGTTTCTGTTTTTATACAGATTACTTATTTTGTAGCATTTGCTTCCTAAAAAAGGAAGTCAGGCATATTTTCTGCAGTTTTCTGGTATCTTTTGTGTTAATTAGATATGTGTCTGATGTGAGACTTTGTTGTCCGATATTTTTTGGATTTTTGTGATAGTTTATCAATCATGTGAGGGGTATATCCACTGTCTGAAACTATGGTTATGATGATCGTCCAGATGGTTCAGGTGGAATTTTATATAACCGATTCAATGTGGTCCTAAAATATGCCATCTTATGCTGTTGATGCACACATGGCTACATAAAATTCCACTTGAACCCAAACCAGAGGTGGCAGCATATACTAATGACCATCTAATTATATGACTACACTCAGAGGTAATGGTCTCTGAAAGAAAGGGAACCACTGATCTAGTAGGTTTTCTGATTTTCCTCTCAGTGGTAACTGTCTTTTTTTAATGATTCTAGATCTCCTATATGCAGCCTTACCATAATGTCTCTGTCGAAGGTACCTAATGCTATGAGAAGTGGTTACAATGCGGTAGTACTGAACGCACAAGTGAGCTGCATGACTTCCTGCTTGCAAAGTCTGCAAAGCCTGGATTACACCGGAGCAAATGAAATCGAACACAAGCAAATGTGCTTTCGGAGACAGTTTGCCAGTATTCACTACCATTTGCTTGTGTACAGACTTTGGCTCTGCCAAAACTATGGTTTGGCAGGTTTGGTACACTAGATAAACGACATAGTAAATGGTAGGACAACCAATAGAATTGATAAGGAAATAAACATACATAAATGTGTAACAGAAACTGGGAGTCGACGATCTCTCTTTGGTTATTTGTTTGTTTTTGCACAGAATTAGAACTGCACATCATTCAGTGTTAGTCTAATGTGTATTTTATGTCCTTATATAATATAAATTGCATTTTATGGGTAATAAAAGTTAGTTGATCGTGTAATTTCTGCACTTTAATGTAACCAAAGCAATTACATTCGATACAAGTACAGTTTACATGTAAATTTTGTAGTCAATAGAGCGTTCTTCATCATGATCAAAGCCAAGAATTTCCTATTACTGATAAATGCGAAAGTTGTTTATGAATAGCAGAAACGCGTTTTATAAAACTTTGAGAAAGTATTGAAGTGATGTTTGATATATTTTTGCTTTGCGTTTTTGTATTTTACCTCTTTGTTGAGGTAATGGCTTTTTCTAGCACTATATGATAAATCCCTTGGTTTTCTGAATTTTTACTACAACAACCCTCTGTTTCACATTATAAATCAACAATTTTCGAATAAAACATGAATTAAAGATTGACAATTTCAATTTTGCCATAAATACTGTTTACTTTGAAATACCACACAGGTTGATAAATATGGAGAACAAAACTGTTGTGTAGGTTACCAGGCTCTTTATACACTCCTGGAAATGGAAAAAAGAACACATTGACACCGGTGTGTCAGACCCACCATACTTGCTCCGGACACTGCGAGAGGGCTGTACAAGCAATGATCACACGCACGGCACAGCGGACACACCAGGAACCGCGGTGTTGGCCGTCGAATGGCGCTAGCTGCGCAGCATTTGTGCACCGCCGCCGTCAGTGTCAGCCAGTTTGCCGTGGCATACGGAGCTCCATCGCAGTCTTTAATACTGGTAGCATGCCGCGACAGCGTGGACGTGAACCGTATGTGCAGTTGACGGACTTTGAGCGAGGGCGTATAGTGGGCATGCGGGAGGCCGGGTGGACGTACCCCCGAATTGCTCAACACGTGGGGCGTGAGGTCTCCACAGTACATCGATGTTGTCGCCAGTGGTCGGCGGAAGGTGCACGTGCCCGTCGACCTGGGACCAGACCGTAGCGACGCGCGGATGCACGCCAAGACCGTAGGATCCTACGCAGTGCCGTAGGGGACCGCACCGCCACTTCCCAGCAAATTAGGGACACTGTTGCTCCTGGGGTATCGGCGAGGACCATTCGCAACCGTCTCCATGAAGCTGGGCTACGGTTCCGCACACCGTTAGGCCGTCTTCCGCTCACGCCCCAACATCGTGCAGCCCGCCTCCAGTGGTGTCGCGACAGGCGTGAATGGAGGGACGAATGGAGACGTGTCGTCTTCAGCGATGAGAGTCGTTTCTGCCTTGGTGCCAATGATGGTCGTATGCGTGTTTGGCGCCGTGCAAGTGAGCGCCACAATCAGGACTGCATACGACCGAGGCACACAGGGCCAACACCCGGCATCATGGTGTGGGGAGCGATCTCCTACACTGGCCGTACACCACTGGTGATCGTCGAGGGGACACTGAATAGTGCACGGTACATCCAAACCGTCATCGAACCCATCGTTCTACCATTCCTAGACCGGCAAGGGAACTTGCTGTTCCAACAGGACAATGCACGTCCGCATGTATCCCGTGCCACCCAACGTGCTCTAGAAGGTGTAAGTCAACTACCCTGGCCAGCAAGATCTCCGGATCTGTCCCCCATTGAGCATGTTTGGGACTGGATGAAGCGTCGTCTCACGCGGTCTGCACGTCCAGCACGAACGCTGGTCCAACTGAGGCGCCAGGTGGAAATGGCATGGCAAGCCGTCCCACAGGACTACATCCAGCATCTCTACGATCGTCTCCATGGGAGAACAGCAGCCTGCATTGCTGCGAAAGGTGGATATACACTGTACTAGTGCCGACATTGTGCATGCTCTGTTGCCTGTGTCTATGTGCCTGTGGTTCTGTCAGTGTGATCATGTGATGTATCTGACCCTAGGAATGTGTCAATAAAGTTTCCCCTTCCTGGGACAATGAATTCACGGTGTTCTTATTTCAATTTCCAGGAGTGTATATCCTCACTCAGTTTCTAAATGGTTCACCACTTCTGGTTTTTGGGGGAATCTAGTAAGGCACAGATCACAGATGTAAAGCAGGAGATTGTGATGAGGTAACGCCTGATAGATATGCAACACACCTAACTTCGAGGTAACGCAGGTATGACATTGACTGACCAAAGCTACCACAGTCTATGCTTACTTCTGATAGTCTATGGTATCCTACGGTAGTTTTACGACTGTACTTGTATATATGAACGAGTGTTTACACCAGGGGGTACAAAGAGAAGACGAGATAACGTGGGTAGCACATGAAGGCTGCACTGTTGTTTTCTGACAGTAATAGTCGGCACACAAGACACATTATACAGGGTGTAACTAAATTCCCTTAACAGACTTTGAGGACTTGTAGTGGGGACAAAGACGGTTAAGAATGAAATTTTCACTCTACAGCGGAGTGTGCGCTGATATGAAACTTCCTGGCAGATTAAAACTGTGTGCCGGACTGAGACTCGAACTCGGGACCTTTGCCTTTCGCGGGGAAGTTCGAGTTCGAGTCTCGGTCTGGCACACATTTTTAATCTGCCAGGAAGTTTCAAAGACGGTTAAGTTTGGCATAGGAACTCGTGTCGTAATCTGGCTTCATTGAGAATGTATAGGAAGTGGGTGCAGCAGTCCATCCACACTATCTGATCAAAAGTATCCAGATACGCATTAGTAGATACTAAAATGGGGTGCCCGCCCTTCATCTTTATGACGACTTTAATTCCGCTAGAAAGACTTCCTGTCAGGTGTTTTAATGTCTTCAGTGGAATGGCTGCCCATTCTTCCTCAAGAGCCGAAACTAGTGAACGTAGTGATGTTGGAGGCTGCGGTTTGGAGTGCCACTGACATTCTAACTACATCTACATCTACATCTACATTTATACTCCGCAAGCCACCCAACGATGTGTGGCGAAGGGCACTTAACGTGCCACTGTCATTATCTCCCTTTCCTGTTCCAGTCGCGAGTGATTCGTGGGAAGAATGACTGCCGGAAAGCCTCCGCGCGCGCTCGAATCCGAAACGCTATCACGCTTACCAAATAACCCTGTGACGAAACGCGCCGCTCATCTTTGGATCTTCTCTATCTCCACTGTCAACCCGACCTGGTACGGATTCCACACTGATGAGCAATACTCAAGTATAGGTCGAACGAGTGTTTTGTAAGCCACATCCTTTGTTGATGGACTACATATTCTAAGGACTCTCCCAATAAATCTCAAACTGGCACCCGCCTTACCAACAGTTAATTTTATATGATCATTCCACTTCAAATCGTTCCGTACGCATACTCCCAGATATTTTACAGAAGTAACTGCTATCGGTGTTTGTTCCGCTATCATATAATCATACAATAAAGGATCCTTCTTTCTATGTATTCGCAATACATTACATTCGTCTATGTTAAGGGTCAGTTTCCACTCCCTGCGCCAAGTGCCTATCCGCTGCAGATCTTCCTGCATTTCGCTGCAATTTTCTAATGCTGCAGCATCATCCGCAAAGAGTCGCGTGGAACTTCCGACGCTATCTACTAGGTCATTTATATATGTTGTGAAAAGCAATGGTCCCATAACACTCCCCTGTGGCACGCCAGAGGTTATTTTAACGTCTGTAGACGTCTCTCCATTGAGAACAACATGCTGTGTTCTGTTTGCTAAAAACTCTTCAATCCAGCCACACAGGTGGTCTGATATTCCGTAGGCTCTTACTCTGTTTATCAGGCGACAGCGTGGAACTATATCGAACGCCTTCCGAAAGTCAAGGAAAATGGCATCTAGCCGGGAGCCTGTATCTAATATTTTCTGGGCCTCATGAACAAATAAAGCGAGTCAGGCCTCACACGATCGCTGTTTCCGGGATCCATGTTGATTCCTAAAGAGTAGATTCTGGGTTTCCAGAAATGACACGATACGCGAGCAAAAAACATGTTCTAAAATTCTACAACAGATCGATGTCAGAGATATAGGCCTATAGTTTTGCGTATCTGCTCGACGACCCTTCTTGAAAACTGGAACTACCTGTGCTCTTTTCCAATCATTTGAAACCTTCCGTTCCTCTAGAGACTTGCGGTACACGGCTGTTAGAAGGGGGGCAAGTTCTTTCGCGTACTCTGTGTAGAATGGAATTGGTATCCCGTCAGGTCCAGTGGACTTTTCTCTGTTGAGTGATTTCAGTTGCTTTTCTATTCCTTGGACACTTATTTCGATGTAGCCATATTTCGTTCATGCGAGGATTTAGAGAAGGAACTGCAGTGCGGTCTTCCTCTGTGAAACAGCTTTGGAAAAAGGTGTATAGTATTTCAGCTTTACGCGTGTCATCCTCTGTTTCAATGCCATTATCATCCCAGAGTGCCTGGATATGCTGTTTCGATCCAATTACTGATTTAACGTAAGACCAGAACTTCCTAGGATTTTCTGTCAAGTCGGTACATAGAATTTTACTTTCGAATTCACTGAACGCTTCACGCATAGCCCTCCTAACTCATCCCAAACGTGTCCCACAGGGTTCAGGTCGCGACTCAGGGAAGGCCAATCCACTTCGGGTATGACATTGTGCACAAACAATTGTCTCACAGATGCTGATTTATGACACGATGCACTGTCCTGCTGATACCAACAATCTTCATCCCTGAACCGTTCCTGTACTGTACATAGAACACAGTGTTGTAAAATGTGTTGTTCACATCTTTAAAGATTTAGTATATTCTTAGGTGTATTAAGAGGACCAAACCCTAACCACAAAAAGCGCTTCCATAGCACCACCTCATCCGTACTTCACAGTCAACATTGCATATGATGGCAGGTAATGTTCTCTAGGCATTCACCAAACCCTAATGCCTCCACCACGTAGCCACATGGTATAACGTGATTCATCACTCTTGGCCAGTCATCTACTATCCAGTTGTGTCACTCTTTACGCCACCTCAAGAGCCATTTAGCTCTGGCTCATGAGAAGCTGCACAACCTTTGTACCCCATTATTTTTAACTCCTTGCTCATAGCTATTGTGTTAGCTGGCCCTGTCTGTCAGCACATTAGGTCTGCCTGGCCTTGTATTGTGTACTGTGTATTGAACTGGGGACCTAGAAATGATGGAGAGGCTTGGTCCCGCTCTAGCCCTCAGTGGTTCACAACCCCACAACAGGCCAAAGCAGTTCACCCACGCCACCGCCGCCTCACACTTAATCCAAGGTTATCGTGCGCACTGGTGCCGGGGACCTGCACGCCTTCCCGCTCGGGAAGCAGCGCGTTAGATCGCGTGGCTAGCCGTGGGGGGGGGGGGGGGGGGGGGGGAGGGGGGGGGAGGGGGGCAGCATCTGCCTGGTGTTAGTTCAGCTGTGATTGTTCCTGCGAGTTTCCATTTCTCAATCAGAGCACCAAAAGTCGAGTTGGACAGCTTTAGAGATGTTACAATGCTCCCGATGCGTTCGTTACTCAGGTGACATCCAGTGACTAGTCCACGTTAAAAAGTCACTCTGCTATCCTGACCGACCCATTCTACTGTTACTGCGTCTCTGCTATCAACGCTGTACTCTCCGCCTCCTTTTATACTGGCGGGTCCGCCTCAAGAGACTTCTAGTGGACGAACCCGCATTACATAGGAGTGTCCAGATATTTTTAATCATATGGTGTATGTACCCAGCACACTCCATAGCAGTTTACGGTGTTGTATAGCCTGAGGGCGCATTCCAGAGCGTTAGGCATATGTTTCTTTCCTCCTGTTGGTGCTGTTTATAATATTCCCGTGACGGAATAGAACTGTCTGTGTAGGTAATTTAAAACCAACAGCAACAATAGCTAAAATATTTGTACATAGTTTATAGAACTTTCAAGCAGTAAAACCGAGACCTTAAAATGGGTAAAACTGGTAAACAATATAGCCTAATGAAAGTTCGTTAATACACTATAGCTGCATTGATAGAAGTCGTTGTAGAGTCATACTACCAGCTATGCATCATGTTTAGTTCCATCTTCTGGCGAATCTCTCTATAAAAATTACCAATACTATTGTAAAATCGAATAAGTAATTACATAGCAGGAATAAATTATTTATGGATTGACTAATTAAAAAAACATACGAAATTAGACATGGAAAAGTGTACCAATCTGCTTAATGTTAAATGTAAAGTTGTTGCATTATGAACCCCTTTATACGGGCTAGTTTCACTTATTGATTTTTAACGTATATTGGCCTGTTGCGGACTTAACCTACATTGCTGTTACCTGCAGCTGTTATAGTTTACGGCTGATGAGGTGTAATGGTCGACGCTGAGCCGCAATTGCTGAGAGCAGTAGTGAAAATTAAGACTTGAGTGACCAGCTTTCCTGTGTATCGTATCGCAGGAATGCATACGAAAGATAAAACTGACTTACGCTGAGGTAAAAACGTACGGCTTATTCGCCCGAAAATTAGTTAAACTAACCTTAAAACCAAATCCATTGAATATCGGTGTGCAGATGCCCTGTGCAAACAAGAGCATTACTGGTGCAGCGTGTAAATGTTTAGTCTGCATAACGTGAGTGGCCCTATAATAAAACTTCCACTCTGAGATGGTAACTATAGCGGGTACTCTGTTACTCAACAGTTGGAAAAGGATTAATATCGCAACCAGCATAAACATACAGAATTGAACTTATTAATTTTAATTGCCAGTGCTGTGGTAACCTCCTTAATCGATGAAAACGGTTGCGACAGCTGTTCCATAATATCAGTATGCGGCGTGCTGAAGCGTGTCGGTGACGACGAGAACCATTAAACCCAGTTTCCCGTATTACACCTTAGATTAAGTAACTAAACTAAATATAGTATAATTAAAGCAACTAAACATGCCTCATCATTGATAATCAAATAGGCTCACCGTAGCTTATGCCGTGAACTATTAATGTTTTTTACATTGAAACTACATTTGTCATTAAAAATTCTAAAAAAAATCATAATGAACGTGATAGTATTATAATCAAAAAGCTTAAGCTATAGGGCCTCCTAATTTGCTAAGTAAGCTTGCTAATAATCCGTTGTGCTTTAGCTCCATCTGACTGTTTAACGTGTCATCTCGAGAAGGTGCGATGGACCTTTTTATGTACACTCGTGTCCAAAATCAAAGCAGCAAATGGAAATTTTTGCAAGATTGCGTTTATTTTGCCACAAAACAGAATAAGCAGGTGACAGTAAAGTAGAAACAATGAAAAGAATTCAGAACTTAAACCACTGCAACATGCATAATGGTAGATTAAAATGTTCTTCGCTTTTTCCAACTTAGCGGATTTTCACGTACGAGGGGCTTTTGAAAAGTCCGTGCAAAAATAATAACTACTTACGTGTTTGGGGTAAACGTTTTTTTTTATTTTTTGACATAGTCTCCTTTTAGGCATATACACTTCGTCCAACGCTGTTGTAATTTATTGATCCCTTCCGAATAATAGGAATTGTCCAGGTCTGCAAAATAGCTATTAGTTGCAGCACTCACCTCCTCATTTGAATAAAATCTTTGTCCTGACAGCCAATTCTTCAAATTGGGGAACAAACAGTAGTCCAAGGGAGCCAAGTCTGGAGAATAGGGGGGATGTAAAACGACTTGGAATCCTATTTCCATTAATTTTGCGACCACAACTGCTGAGGTATGTACTGGTGCATTCTCGTGATGGAAAAGGACCTTTCTGCGGTCCAATCGCCGGGGTTTTTCTTGCAGTTCGGTTTTCAAACGGTCCAATAACGATGAATAACATGGACCTGTAATAGTCCTACCCTTTTCCAGATAGTCGATAAGGATTATCCCTTACGAATCCCAAAAGAAAGCCGCCATAACCTTTCCGGATGAAGGAATGGTCTTCACCTTTTTTGGTGCAGATTCTCCCTTCGTAGCCCATTGTTTAAATTGTTATTTGGTCTCAGGGGTATAGTAATGTATCCGTGATTCATAGACAGAGACGCAACGACGCTTAAAGTCCTGTGAATTCTTCCTGAACAGCTGCAAACCACCCTTGCAACACTTCACACGATTCCGTTTTTGGTCAAGCGTGAGCATACGCAGAACCCATCTTGCGGATAGCTTTCTCATGTCCAAATGTTTATGCAAACTATTATGTACCCATTCATTCGAGATGCCCACAGCACTAGCAATCTCACGCACCTTAACTGTTCTGTCATCCTTCACCATATCATGGATTTTATCAATGATTTCTGGTGTCGTAACCTCCACAGGGCGTCCAGAATGTTCAGCTTCACTTGTGCCTATATGGCCACTCCGAAAATTGTGAAACCACTTATAAACTGTTCTAATCGAAGGTGCAGAGTCACCATAATGTTTATCAAGCTCCTCTTTAGTCTCCTGAGGCGTTTTGCTTTTCATAAAGTAATGTTTAATCGCCACACGACACTCTTTTTCGTCCATTTTTTGACAGTCACTCGACTTCCTTGATTCACACGAATGCCAAACACAAAGAAATAGACCAATATGGCTGAAACTTGGTATGCGTTCTTTCCAAACATGCTACTAATCAAACATGACCTCGATACGCGCCGGTGGTGCCATCTCTCGGACTTTTCAAACGCCCCTCGTAGATTACGACAACCGATTAATGGGCTTAGTACGGGGTGTAACCCCGCTGGCATCAATACAGGCCTGACAACGACATGGCATTCTGTGGATGCTGTCATCAGCCTTATTTTGAGGCAATAAGGCCCATTCTTCCAGCAGAGCTGCTCGCAGTCTTGGAGAGTGTTTGGTGGAAACTGACGTAATGGGAGTCATCTCCCTAGTGCATCCCAGATATTCTCTAGGGGATTCGAATTGGGAGAGCGAGCAGGCCACGCCATGCGTGCAGTATCTACCATTTTCAGGAAAACATCAACCACACGTGCTCTATAAGGTCGAGTATTATGGTCCATCACTACGAAGTCTGGTCCCACAGCAGCTCGCAACATCTGCAGATGAGGTCCCAAGATCTCGATATCCGACAGCAGTTAAACCTTGTCGATTCACCCTACATTTTCATGAATAGGGGATCGAGTGGTAAACATAATCCCTGCACACACCATTTCACAATGTTTGCGTCCCGAAATCGTGTTCCACGTTCCCTCCAGATGCGAATCCAACGAGAATCACTCTCCAGACTAAATCGGGACTTATCTGTGAAAACAACATTGGCCCACTGTTCGACTGTTCAGGTGGGATGATGACGACTGGAATCTATACGTTCCTTTCTGTGAAGACACGTCAGAGGTAGACACACACCAGGGTCTCCGACAATAGACACTCTACCGAAGCCTTCTGCACAACGTTTGCCTCTATGCAACACGTCTAGTGCAGCACTAAGGCTGTACTGTCGTGCCCTTACAACCAAATGACGGTCCACCCCTCTGAAGTCAAACGTGGTCGGTCCTGCCCTGGTCTTCGGGATACAGTTTTAGAGTCTATAAACTTTCATCACATCCGAGAAACCAAAGAACGATTCACACTAAGCCACCGGGCCACATCAGTTTGTGATGTTCTGCTTCCATTGTTCCTATGGCCCTCTAACGTTGAGTGTCTGGTAGGCATCTTCTCTGTGCCATATTGCACCGTCTGTGGCTGTGTGCACAGCGATTATGGACGAGGGACTAGCCGACAAACACTACCTCTTTTCATAGGTGCCCTGACGTCTTCGTGGCCACGATTGTCCATTGGCCAGAACGGCATCGTCCGTGCAGGACAAGATCGTACGAACATTTGGGTGACAATTCGTATGATTATATCGTGAATTAGACACAGGTCAGGGAAATAGCGGTTTGTTGCTTTAATTTTGGACACCAAATGTATATTTCTTCCAGTGCAATTAAAACGTTAACCTTGCCCTCTTTATGACGTACTTTTAAGTCATTCTGTGAGCTTGTAATAGATTGTTGGTTGTCCGTAGGTGTGTAGTGAAAGCAAATCTGGCAGCTATTTGCTTTAAGGTTTTGTTTCAGTCTTACATAAAACGCTGTAGCCGTTCGTCCTGTCTTTTGTTTTGGACAGTCGTAGCTGGTTGAGTGTAAGTGGTGTCTGTATCTCGTTGCTACGTTCTGTGGACTAGAGAAAGCTGTAGTTATATTGTTCTTTTTGCAATTGTTTATCCAGCTTTTCAGAGGAGGAGCCGTAGTACGGAAAACGATGAAAATTCTTGTTATTTTTGTCGTGTTGTATTGGTGTTAACGAAGCCAAAAAACGTTGTCGAATGGAGAATGCGTTCTCCCTGTTCACTATTTCCGCAATTTTTTTGTGTACGAAATCCAAGTCATTACCATTTGAAAGCGCGATACATTGTATTACTTTATATTGACGATCAAACGCTTGGGTTGATAGGGGAACAGTATGAAGGCCCTGAAGCAAGTGTTTTTATTGGGTGGGGATGAATTTGCCATTTGGCTATCCATTCTGGCGAACTGCCCTTAAATACTTTCAGTACTGTGACACTACCTCGTATACTTTGGTATCACGAAAATAAACCTGACGTAAACAAACACAAACGCGATGATTGGTCAGAAGCCTTAGCATACGTACACTTGTGTTGTAACGCTCTTCCAAGTAGGTCCTACTGATGTACTAGATATCTTATTACTAAGTTACGTCAACTGAAACGTTAAGATATTCTAATGTATTAACAACCATCAACGTTTTTCTCTTAGTCAAGCTTTAGCTGTGTAGTTTTTATTTACAAAATCATGTACAGTCACAGTCTCTGTACTGTTGTGCTCTGATTGTCGTACCGTTAATATGCAGTATGAACATTGCTGACGCTGCTTCCCCTACGTAGTGAAACACGCGTGTCGAACACAATTAAAACGTGCCGAGAAATGAGTTGTTCTTCATGTTGTTCGTAAATTAACGGAAAAATTGGCTCTGAACTATTCTGGAGGACTGTATTTGATACAGCTGAGATAGTCACATAAACCGCATGTATAGTGGAATCGGTAGAGTAGCGGGTTCATAGTCTGGCGCTGTTCATGGATAGCTGGTTTAAGTCTCGCCTTGATCTTCCCTGTTTAGGTTCAATTTTAAATTCCTGCATTTAATAATTGTAAAATTTATCACCATTTTTAATGAATAATGCACGTCTTCTTGTTCCTAATTACATATTACACGTGAAATTCCTGGTTTCATTTCAAATATACATTCTTAATTATCGATATTTTATGATAGGTTGTTAAGAAAGGTTGCTTAAATTAAGAAAACATAACAATTTAATTTTTAGGACAAAATTGAAAAACCAAATAGTTCTTATTGTTTTATACCACAGATGTAGTATCTAAAGAACCAGAGTGATACGTGTCGTAGAAACACCAAAAACAATCATTCTCACAACTTCGATCGCCATACTGTGTTTTTACAGTTGCCATTGTACCATTATAATGTGAACCCAACAGAATTGATATGGGGCCAAGTTACGGGATGTTTTGCGAGAAATAACAAGACAGTTAATCTGGCAGACGTACTGTAACTTAACACACAGCTTTTTCACATGCCCCTGCCGAACGCTGGCGGTATATAGACTGGCAGGTCATAAAAGAAGAGGAAATGCGGCGCCTGGGTTGCTTCGTGGATTCTGTTGTTGATCGACTCGTTATAAACGTAGCACATGCCAGTTCTAGAACTGAAATGTATTTCTCGGATTCGGATAAGGAAGGAGGTAAGAGATTACAAAACAACTGACTGTAATTAATACCTTCAATAGCTTCAGTATTCAAAAACACGGTGGATCCCTGCAGTACGCTTTTGCATCACACACAGCTCTCTCAGAAAAATTACGTTATGTTTAAGTTAGGAATCTTCATCACTTTTGTTTATAATTAGAATACTATTTTAGGAAAGAACGAGAGCATTTTATGCTTTCTGTCTGGTCATCGTGCGGTAGTGCTGAAGTTTTGCCCAATACTGTTTCATTCTCTCGAAGCTATATTGTTTGTGTGTTCTCTTTTTACGTCGGAACTGCAACTGCTCACATCATTGCAGGTTGGTTGGGCCGCTGGCTGGCCAGTGCTGTCCAAGTTAAATGCGCCGTAAAGCTGTTGTTTCGCATTATCCCGCAGTGTATGTGCGTGTAACACATCTTAAAACGTATCCTTATCCCCCCAGGGGCTCAGCATTCATTTGCTGAGTACGGGCTTGGCGACCCCGGGGTCCTGAGCTGGGGACTGGTCAGCGCCGCGTCTCCTGTCACCGTAAACCCCGGACATGCTTCAGCGACCACCGCATGGCGCAGCGGTGGAATGTTGTGTGCTGCGGGGAATGGTAATCTTTGCTTGACCGCCTGGATTGCGAGGAAGGTAAACGTCTATAAAAAACCCTCAATCTTACGGCGTGCTGCGCGCCTATAAGATGCATGGCTGTTGGGGTGGAACAGTCGCAAGCGGGCAACCTCTGGGGCACCTGCCGCACCCCAGTTGTATAAGGCTTACTCAGGCACGCAGGGCTCTGTCTGAGTGGACCTTTAGATCCCTAGCTGCTCATGGGACCACAATGGACCCTTCGACCTCTACGGTTCCCCCTACCAGTGGATTGGGTGGGCCACTGGTAGGAAAACGCACCCAATCGAAAAAGCGACTTCGTGCTGGGAGTCCTCCAGCACCTGGTGTTACTAGAGATTTATCAGACTGTCGTAACAGAGCACATGCTGATATCCAGAATGTGTTTTTGATTGTCAAACGGAAGGAAGGTAGCTTTGAGAGAGTTTCTCCCTTTTACATCCACAAGGGTCTTGAGGGAATTGCAGGAACACTGAAATCTGTGAAGCGTCTGCGCAATGGGACTCTGTTAGTTGAAACTTCTAGTTCCCGTCAAGTCACTTCTCTTAGGAAAGCAACCTGTCTCGGAGAGTACGCTATCGAGACCGAGCTCCACTCCACTTTGAACTATAGTAAGGGTGTTGTGACATGTAGGGACTTGGTGGATATCCCCAAGGACGAGTTGAAATCTGAGTGGGCTGACGAAGGTATTGTCGACGTGCAGCATATTATGAAACGAGTCGATGGGGACCTAGTCAAATCCGACTCATTTATTCTCACGTTCAATTGCCCAAGACTCCCAGAGCATGTTAAAGCGGGTTTCTTACGTTTGCCAGTATGGGCATATTTCCCCAACCCAATGCGCTGTTTTAAATGTCAGCGCTTTGGGCATACTACGTTGGGGTGCAATGGGATAGCCACTTGTGGTAAATGTGGTCAGCCTGCCCATGAAGGAGCCGATTGTTCATCGCCTGTGAACTGCGTGAATTGCTCTGGGAGTCACCCTGTCTGTAGCCGGGTCTGCCCCATCTATCTCGAGGAACGGAAGATACAGGAGATCAAAACATCTAAGCGCATCCCCTATGGTGAGGCCAAGAAGCTATTTAAGGCCATGCAGCCTCCTGTGTTTACAACATCTTTCGCTTCCACTCTGCAGAAACCGGTACAGTTGGCCACTGTTGCTACACAAACGGAGGTTGCTAGTGTCAGCACTAATACCTGAATCTGCCAGTGCACTTGTGCTGCTGCGGTTGTTTTGCAACCTGCAGCTCTCCCCACAACGTCGGACAAGGCCGTGGTTGCTGACATTGGGGTACTTCCTGCCCCTCCCCATATGGCACCTTCTGCCCAGGCGAGTAAAGCTCCAACTGTTGACAAGGTTCTGCATTCTAAGCCCCCCAAGACGAAGACGCCGAAGGTGAAGGTTTTGCCACCTGAGGAGACTAGTCAGGGTCAGTCCGATGACGATGCCATCGTACTATCTGACATCTCCCTTGGGTCGCCATCGGAGCTGATGGACATTGATGTCGACCGGAGGCAATCTTCTCTCCCCAGGAATAAATCTCCGGCCAGTACGGGCTCTCCCCCAAAGCACAGGGGCAGGGTGAAAATTCAGCTACCTTGATCACTGGCTCCCATATTACAGTGGAACCTGAATGGGTTCAGGACGCATGTGGCCGAATTACAACTCCTTGTACGAGAGCACCCCTTGTGCTTATGTCTCCAAGAGACACATTTCCGGGCCACTGATGCTCCTTCTTTACAAGGCTATACCATGTATCGAAAAGATGATCTGATGGGGAAAGGGCAAAGGGTGGTGTTGCGGTTTTTGTCCATGACATGCACCACTCATCTGAGCTCCCTCTCGTTACGGACTTGCAAGCAGTTGCAGTTGACCTTCTTGTGGGGCGGAGGCTCACAATCTGTTCTGTTTACTTACCGCCTCAGGATGCAATAGACTCTGAGGCTCTCACAGACCTTATTACCCAGCTCCCCCCCCATTTCTCCTTCTGGGGGACTTCAATGCTCATAATGTCTTATGGGGCTCTACAACTACTTGCCCCAGGGGTCGCATTCTGGAAAGCCTCATGGCATCCGAAGAACTGTGCACCCTCAACTCTGGTGCTCCCACTCATTTCTGTACTGCTTCTGGGTCGTCGTCAGCTATTGACCTTTCCTTTTGCTCTCCAGCACTCGCAGATTCTGCTCTGTGGGAAGTTGCCGCTGACCTCCATTCTAGTGACCACTTCCCCCTTTGGATTCGTCTCCTGGATGAGACTGTGGCATTACCAGTGCCGCCCAGGTGGCACCTCTGCAGAGCTGACTGGACACTTTTCAGCCATTTAGCTGTTTTGGAACACCGTGCCAGCATCCACGAATGGGTCGACCATGTTACAGCCATGATCTCCCATGCTGCTGAATTCTCGATCCCACGGTCCTCAAGTCATCCCAAGAGGCGTCCTGTCCCTTGGTGGACCACTGAGTGCCGCTCAGCGATCCGAGCCCGCCGGGCAGCTCTGCGCCTTCAAGTGCCGTCCCTCAGCTGACAATCTTGCGGTCTTTCGGGTGGCAAGGGCCAAGGCGCGGCGAGTGATTAAAGAGAGCAAACGACGGTCATGGCAATCGTTCCTGAACTCCATCTCCCGCTCCACTAGTTCTACAAAAGTATGGGAAGCCATCAGGAGGATTTCCGGGAAATGCAGCCAACTACCCGTCGCGGCATTGCTGCATCGGGGTTGTCTACTCACGGCGCCGAGAGACGTTGCCCAGACACTGGCCATGTATTTTGCCGAATCTACTGCCACTATTAACTGTGATCCAGATTTCTGCCGCTACTGCACTGCCATCGAGAGGGATCACTTGGACTTCCGGTCTCCAAATTCTGAACCCTACAACTGCCCCTTCACAATGTGGAAACTGGATTCGGCGCTGTCTGTGGCTCATGATACTGCGCCAGGTGATGATCAAATCCTGTACAGCATTCTGCAGCACTTGTTGCTGCCATCCAAGGAAGTTCTCCTGAATTATTTTAATATGATATGGTCATCCGGCACGTTCCCTGACTCGTGGAGGGAGGCAATTTTGGTTCCCCTCCTCAAACCGGGAAAAGACCGAATGCATCCCAGTAGTTATCGGAGTATTGCCTTGACGAGCTGTGTCGGGAAGACATTGGAATGCATGGTCAACCGTCACCTAGTTTGGCTGCTCGAGACCAGGCAGCTCCTTAGCCACTCTCAGTGTGGCTTTCGGAGATGTCATTCAACTATAGACAACTTGACCCTGCTTGAGGTGGCCATCCAGCAGGCCTTCCTACGTAACCAGTATTGTCTAGGTGTATTCTTTGACATTAATAAGACGTATGACACTACTTGGCGCCACCTTATTCTCAGTCAACTCCATCAGTGGGGCTTTCGTGGCCATCTCCCCATCTTCATTCGGTCCTTTCTTTCCCGCCGCCTCTTTCGATATCGGGTTGGTAATGTGCTATCTGATTTGTACGTGCAGGAGAATGGTGTTCCTCAGGGAAGCGTTTTAAGTGTCACCCTCTTTGCCGTCGCCATTAACAGTATCACATCCACTATCCGGAGTCCTGCCCAGTGCTCCTTGTTTGTGGACGATTTTGCTGTTTTCTGTTCTTCCTCCAGTCTTGTCACTGCTAGTCTGCAGCTGCAGCTTACGATAAAGCGATTAGAGGCATGGACTGTGAAGACGGGCTTTACCTTTTCTGCAGACAAATGTGTGTGTGTTCATTTTAATCGTTCTCGACGTGCTTTTACCTCCCCTGAATTGCGTTTGAGGGACACCATTCTTCCTTTTAGAGACACTGTGAGGTTCCTGGGCCTCACTTTTGATTCCAAGTTGTCGTAGTTGCCGCACCTTAAAGACCTCAAGGTGCAGGCCCTGAAGGCGCTGAATATTTTGAAGTGTCTGAGCCATCGGTCCTGGGGAGCAGATCGGGCGCGTCTGCTGCAGCTTTATAGGGCTTTCGTCCGGTCGCGTCTTGACTATGGATGCACTGTGTATGGGTCAGCGAGGCCTTCGTATCTGAAGATTCTTGACGCAGTACACCATGAGGGTATCAGGCTGGCTACTGGTGCCTTCCGTACCAGTCCCATTCCCAGCCTGTGTGCTGAGGCAGGGGAACTGCCGCTCGCCATCCGGCGGAAACTCCTCATGGTGCGACGGGTGTGTCAATTCCTTGCCTGTCCTACATCCCCTGCGTACCCTGCTGTTGCCCAACTGCCAATGGAATGTCTCTTTTCCAGTCGTCCAAGGGCAACGAGACCATTTGGGATTCGTGCCAAGCATTTGCTTGAGTCCCTTGGTGTGGAGCGTGTGGCACCCCAACTCCAGGGTTTTACCCGCCTGCCTCCCTGGTTGCTCCAGAGGCCCAGCGTCCTTTTAGACTTGTCAGAGTACCGGAGGAGCTGCACTCCTGCATTTGTTTTTACCTCCTTATTTTACGATATTCTAAACCAGCATGCCGACCATGTACCAGTATTTACGGATGGCTCTAAACAGGGGGACTCTGTTGGTTGTGCTGTTGTTTTCCCTGATCGAGTCGTCAAGTTACGGCGTTTACCATCTTTGATGCCGAATTGTTTGCGATCTTGCGGGCATTGGAGCAGATGAGATGTGTTCCTAGTCTTAAGTTTCTCATCTGTTCTGACTCCCTGAGTGCCCTTCAGACCATGCAACACTTGTACCCAGCGGATACGGTCGTCCAGAACATCCATGATGCCCTACTCAACCTGCAACGGCAGGGGAAGGATGTTTCTTTCTGCTGGGTGCCGTGGCACGTGGGTATTAGGGGAAACGAACTGGCGGATGTGGCTGCCAAAGATGCATGTTTCCTCCCTCACGTTGTTGAATGTGCCGTCCCCCTCCATGCTGTTACCTCCCTTTTGCGTTTTCGTGTTATGCGTCAATGGGAAGAGGAGTGGCTGGCAGTTGGTGAAAATAAGCTGCGTCTGGTCAAGGCCACCACGCGGCCATGGCATACGTCCTACCAGTCATGCAGGCGGGATGAGGTTCTCCTCACTCGCCTCCGCATCGGGCACAGTCCCTTAACGCACAGTTTTTTACTCCGGCGGGAGGACCCCCCAATCTGCAGTGCTTGTGGCATCCAGATATCTGTCCGCCACATTTTACTTGACTGTCCTTTATTCTCTGACCAGAGGGCGGTGGTTTCCTTTCCACCGGATTTGCCCTGTATTTTGCAAGACGACGCAACGACTGTGGTTAAGATCTTACGGTTTTGTGTCCTGTCCAATTTGTTGCCTCTGATTTTAGGGAGAGGATTTTAGTGTGCTGCTGGGTGCCTGGCTCATCCAGGCTTTAGGTAAGAGGTCCGCCAGTCACGATTACCTACTTGTTTCACTTCGATTGCTGTTCTCTTTTCCTTGTGTTTCCTTTCCTTTTTTAGTGCGTTTCTTCTCCTCTTGTTTTGCCTCTGTATGTGAGGATTTGTAACTGCGTCAGGTCTGTGTCTTTTAGCCGTTCTCCTTGTTCGCTGTCCGTCTTCGTCCCTTCACTGCATGTGTTCCTGTTTCTATGCGTTTGGGCGCTGATGACCACGCTGTTTAGCGCCCAAAAACCTCAAACCACACACACACACACACACACACACACACACACACACACACACACACACACACACACGTATCCTTATGATCGTAATTGACTGTACTGGACAAAGCTTGGCTTCTGCTCCAGGTGAAACGAAATCCAATGAGATTCAAGCAAACGCGGAAGAATACATGGTACAACGTTTACATCAAAAAAATGTTCAAATGTGTATGAAATCTTATGGGACTTAAATGCTAAGGTCCTCAGTCCCTGAGCTTACACACTACTTAACCTAAATATCCTAAGGACAAACACACACACCCATGCCTGAAGGAGGACTCGAACCTCCGCCGGGCCAGCCACCGTTTACATCAGGTTTATTCTTATGATGAACACAGTGTAGATGATGTGGAACAGTTATAGCACTTCGCCGACCAGTATCTCAAAGCGGAGAGGATGGCCACTGAGGGCAGCGGCCACACTTCGAAGACCAAACCACACAGACGCTGAGGGCCGTGCTCGACTTCCTGTTAACACCTCGTAAAGCCGTCAGCCCCCTCTTCATATGATCATATTCACCATGTCCAGCAGTCTCACTAAGCTTTGTAAGCCCCTCCCCCCCCCCCCCCCCTCGCACAAGAAAGAACGGAAGAGAACGCGAGATAACGAATATAGCCTACGAACGCTGTGTTATTGTTTTTTGACACTCATAATCGGCACGCAGGATACAACTTGTGATCTACCCTTTCCATTGAAGCATTTTTTACTGTTATTCGTAATAAGTAAAGGAAATAAACTGAGAATGGGCAACCTGACTGCCTGATGGCAGTGGAAAAAACCAGCGAAACTTGTGGTGGTTGTTTCATCGTTAATGAAGCGATGCAGGACCATGAAAAGACAATTAAGAATTTCGATGTCTGTATTGATTTTGTAGAGAAATGACTCTTCAGAATAATATCGGACTTCATAGAAAAATATCTAACTCATGGCCGGTTCTGACACCTATCTTGCGATTATGGCAGCTGATGAGTGGCATCAATGTATTAAGACGTCCGACCTGATTCACGCTCTCCAACATTAGTTGCTGTAAAATACTGAGAAAAAATAGTCAGGACAAGGAAATGTTTAAAGTATACATAAGAGCTATATGCATCTCACCAAATTTGTAATCAGCATAAAGTGTACAACAAACGATGAAACTAGCCCATCTGGCTAGCCGTGCGGTCTAAGACACTGCTTCCTGAGCGGGAAGGCGTGCCGGTCCCTGGAACGGATCCGCCCGGTGGTTTAGTGTCGAGGTCCGGTGTGCCGGCCAGTCTGTGGACGGTTTTTAAGGCGGTTCTCCATCTGCCTCAGCGAATGCGGGCTGGTTCCCCTCATTCCGCCTCAGTTGCACTGTGTCGGCGATTGCTGCGCAAACACTGTCTCCATGTACGCGTACACCATAATTACTCAACCACACAAACATCTGGAGTCACACTCGTCTGGTATGAGACGCTTCCAGGGGGGTTCACTGGGGGCCTAACTGCACGATGACCCTGGATTCGGTGTGGGGCGGCGGTGAGGTGAGTGGACTGCTGTAGCCTGTTATGGAGTTGTGAAACTACCTCCTGCCCAGCTTGCAGTCGAGGGGAGCGCTAAGAGAAGAAAGACAATAGCAGATCCTGCCGCCCCAACATTTACTCTTAAAGAAAAATACTGCTGAAAAGCTATCTCAAAATAATTTTAAACTACATAGACATTCGATCATACGAGGGTCACTCCAAAAGAAATGCACACAATTTTTGTAAAAATACAGTTTTCATTCTGCATGTGTGAAATCCTTCCCGCTTGTTTTCAAACTTAGTTCAACCTGTTCCCGTGAGTCGCGCCGTCACAGCATGTCTTCAATATGGCTGCTACACTTGACGTTCGTCAGAAGCAACGTGCTGTCATAGAATTCCTGTGCTGTGAAAACGAGACAGTGGGAAACACCCACAAAAGGTTGAAGGTTGAAAAAGGTGTATGGAGATGCTGCTGTCGATCGCAGTACAGTTAGTCAGTGGGCAAGCGGGTTACATGATGAAAGCGGGCACGGCAATATTGAGGATTGTCCTCGCAGCGGCATGCCTCATACTGCACACACTCCAGACAATGTGCAGAGAGTTAACGAATTGGTGATTGCTGGCAGACGCATCACAGTGAACGAATTGTCACGCTACGTTGGGATAGGGGAAGGAAGTGTTTGCACAATACTGAAACTGTTGGCGTTAAAAAAGTTTGTGCCAGGTGGGTTCCCAGTGTTGACAGTGGTTCACAAAGAAACAAGAAAAACGGTATGCAGCGAAGTTTTGGAACAGTACAAGAATGGTGGAAATGAATTTCTTGGAAGAATTGTGACAGGTGATGAAACATGGCTCTACCATTTTTCACCAGAGATGAAGAGGCAATCAATGGAGTGGCATCATGGAAATTCACCCAATAAAAAAAATTCAAAACCATATCTTCTCCTGGAAAAGTTATGGCTACAGTGTTTTTCGATTCCGAAGGACTCTTGCTTGTGGACATCATGCCAAATGGAACCACCAGAAATTCTGATGCGTATGTGACGGCACTGAAGAAACTTCAAGCTCGACTGAGTCATGTTCGACCACATCGGCAAAAGCAGGATGTTTTGCTGTTGCACGACAATGAACGGCCGCATGTCAGTCAAACAACTATGGAAGCGATCACAAAACTCGGATGGGCAACACTGTAACACGCGCCTTACAGTCCAGACCTGGCTCCATGTGACTGTCATTTTTTTGGGAAATTGAAAGACACTCTTCGTTGAACAAGGTTTGAAGATGATGACTCCCTTGTGCACGCTGCCTAACAGTGGCCCCAACAGGTTGGTCCAGAATTTTACCGTGCAGGTATACAGGCGTTGGTTCCAAGATAGCGTAAGGCAGTTGAGAGGGATGGAAATTATGTGGAGAAATGAAAATATTGTTCCTGAAGGATGTATCTACACATTGTAAAACTTTCAGACATGTAGAATAAAAGACGGATTCAAAAAAAAAAAGAAAAAGTGTCCATTTCTTTTGGAGTGACCCTCGTATAATCTCTGGATTTGAGAAGCTGCCAATCTTTCTATAAATATTTTATTATGAATGCTATTCGAGATATTATGCAAAATTTTGATATTCAAAGAGATTTATTTTGAATAAAGAGCGCACTGTTTTTGACGAAGTAAGCAAAACGGCGTACGAAAAGGAAGAAGACTTTAGATATCTCGATTTGTACGTGAACTGCGTGGAGGTATTACACTTAACGCAGACTTTCAGCTTTCCTTGGTATTATTACAGAACTTTGCATGTCGCATGACGCTTTTCGCTGGTTTCTCATTACAATTGAAAAACGCAACACTAATTACCGACGACCAACGTAACCTGAAGAAAGGCTAGTATTTACACTTCGCTGTTGTTAGCAACTGGAGACATTTACATTACTGCAGTGATTGCTTCGCATTTCAATAGCTGCTACTACTTTGTGTGTGTGTGTGTGTGTGTGTGTGTGTGCGCGCGCGCGTGCGTGCGTGTGTTCCTTCATTTTCATTTCTGAAGAAGGCTTTGGCCGAAAGCTAAGAGCGTTTTAGTTGTGTCTGTCTTTGCTCAACGTGTCGTCTTTATGGTAAGTAGCAAACCATCCTTTTCATAATACTGTTGGTATTCCAGTCAGGACTTTTTATTGTTTGGATATAGCTATCGTACGTGGCTCTGAGATCTAAGAAAGTTGCAACACAAATGCCAAGGGAAAAGAAATATGACTGGCACAATATTGGCGAATCACTCAAAGGTCCAATAGCGGATGTGAGAAAGACGATAAATTCATTAGATCAGGCGGGAACGGACTGAATGGGAACAAACCTTCTTTTTTTGAATTGCAAATCAAAAGCACAAATTTCCTTAAACGTAAACAAGTGCGGATATATGTGTGTTTCGTTGATTAAGATATATGAAAGACCTGACCGTTTCCGTTTCTTAAATTGGTAGCTATAGTAATGTGGCTAATGTGTCACTATTATGTTAGGGTTTTCAATGATAAATAAAAATGATTTACAGTGAAACCTCTTTATAACGTTCCTACATATAATGTTTTCTTCTATGTTACGTCCGTTTTTTTTTTTTTTTTTTTTTCTGTCTCGACTAAAAGCCCATATAAACAATGTTAAGTTTTCCTCTTTACTGCGTTTCCTCTATATTACAATTTCCTCCATGTAACGCTCATATTTTTGGAACCCTGGTCAATTATTTACTTCTTTATAACGTTTAAGTGACTGGATATAGGCGCATCGTTTCCGTTCTGTGGATTCACAGTTTGCACCAGCTCGGAAAGCCCGCTCTCAGCGTGTTTCATATGTCAGCGGCAGAACCCGGTCATGTGACATGTGACGCACATTCTGCTTGCGATCATTTTGGCGCTATTTCAGTCAATGCTTTGTATTCGTAGCGTGTTGTGTGAGCTGAGCAGCTAACAGTTCGTGTGTCTAGTGAGAGTGTGTCTTCGATATAACGATAACCGGGAAGCCAGCAGAACTCACAATTGAAGGTGAATATTTTACAGGCAATATGTACCCATGGAGGGAAGTCAGTGCTGAAACTATTAAAAACTGTTTCACAAAAGCGGGATTCTGTGAGAATGAGATGGCAGCTCCTGTGGAAGATGTTGCAAGTGATTTGCAAGAGTTTCAGGAATTAACAGGCAGTGATTCTGTCACTTTTGAGGACTTTGTGGCTGTGGATGATAACGTGGTAACCACAGGATTACAAAGTATTGAGGAGCTGAATGCAAAGAGAAGCTTGGAGAATAGTAGTGGTAGTGAAAGTGACAGTGACAAGGAAGATGACCCTGCGCCCTCATATACTAAAGCAGCTGAAGCCTTTGAAACATTCAGGAGATATATGATGGCCCATAGGCTTGAGGACAGAACAGTAGTTCAACTTGCTCATTTGGAGCAAGAAATGATTGCCATAGAGTCTAGGAGAAATAGAAAACAAACATGTTTGCTTGAATATTTAAAAAAAATCATAGGTATGTGATTTTCAGATTGCATAGGTTCCTAGAGTTTTGTGCAAATTTATGTTCCGTTTCATAATTTAACTATTAAAGTTAATTTTTTTGTAACCAATTCTTTTTTTAAATCTGTACCATTTACTGTCTTTTTATGTAATATGTTCAGTATGTCACAAACAAAATTTGGCTCATATTCTATAATTGGGTCAACTGAAGAACGGGACACCACCTGTCAGCTCTGGACAATGATGTCGTATCTTAAGAATCTGTTATTACTTTTTACAGTACAAACTGATCCATTTACTTTCATCCATCCACCTACCGGGCCCCATGTTTTAATTACAAAAAGCTAATCATTTGATACATTGATCATTTGCAATGAGTATCATATTACAGTGTTGTGAAAATTTAAAATGTCATCTATGGCACCATTTGTCAAAGATGATCAGTGGTATCCCGATCTTCAGCAATGCCCTATAATTATTATTTGGAAGCCTTCCTCCTTATAGTGTTTTCCTTTATATAGTGTCAAGAATTTGTGGTTCCTTGAAAAACGTTATATAGAGGTTCCACTGTACTTGGAATGTGCTGTCTGCCCGGTAACGAACTGTACAGGGTGAACATTAATAGAACCGACTAATTGCAGGGACGGATTCATGGCTAGATATAGGGTCCAATGAACAAGTGTCCGGAAATGCATCATTACCACAGGAGATCGTGCTGACGAATAACAGTTCCTCTGACCACGTGCCGTGTGTTCCTTGAGTGTTGCAGGCTTTGTGATTGACGCAGCGTGCTGTAGGCAGCAGAATGGTCTGGTATTCATGTCAGGAACGTGGTGTTTGTGTATGGCGAAGCAGACGGAAACGGTCGATAGGCAACACGGCTCGACCAGAACAAGCACCTTCACAGACACCAACCACGTTACACAACACTTTAAGCCCTTTTTGGGCGTTTATGTGATCATGGGTCCTTTCAGACAGACGAACGTACAGGGAGGCGGCGGACTGTGCGTACACCACATTTGGAGGACCAGGTTCTACCCGATATTGAGACAAACCCTAGTGCAAGCTCCAAAACTGCTGTAAGGACGATCCGCCAACCCCCTGCACGTTCGTCTGTCTGAAAGGACCGTGATCATACAGACTAGCAAAAAAGGATTGAAATGTTGTGTGATGTGGTTGTTGTATGTGAGGGTACTTGTTCCGGTATAGCCGTGCTACCTCTCAACCACTTCCGTCTGTTTGGCCGTACACAAACACCATCTCAGCTTGTTTCCGACATCATCGTCATGATAAACTAAAGGCTATTCCTTGTCGATTTAGCCACGTCCCTCTCTCCATTCTCATCCTCTTCAATTCTTCATACGATTTTATCCCCATATCTTCTTTGATGTAATTTAAATACGTTGCTCTTGGCCTGCCTGTTGGTTTTTTCCCTAAAACTTTTCCTTCAGATACATTCTTTAGGAACTGGTTGTGTCTCATTATGTGCCCTATAATTTTTGATTTTCTTCTTCCTATATAATTTAGCAGTGTTCTGTTCTCATTCACTTCTCTTAAGACCTGTTCATTACTTTTTCTATCTACCCAGCTTGTTTTTGTCATTCTTCTCCATATCCACATTTTTTTCTCTGCCTTTCCCAGAGTCCACACTTCACATCCGTATGTTAAGACACTCCAGACAAAAGTTTTGGCAAACTTTTTCCTACTTTCTAGGCTTATATGATTGTCTGTTAGTAAATTCCTTTTATTTTGGAAAGATTGCTTTGCCAAGGCTATTCTCTTTATATTTGTGATACATTTATTGTCATCAGTGATTGTGCTCCCCAAATAACAGAAGTTCTCAACCTGCTCTACATCATCATCTTCTAGTTTAATATTAACTTTACAATTTTCTTTTTTCTCCCCTACTACCATAGTTTTTGTTTTCTTCTTCTTTTTTTTTAGATAAAATTTTCTTAGGATTTCGGCAAATTTTAGCAACATAAACTCCATTTCCTTTACTGAATCGGCAAATACTACTATATCATCTGCAAAACGGATACAGTGTATTCGTTCCCCGTTAATTTTAATTCCTTTGGTTATTCTTTTCAGTTTTTCAATGGTTTTTTCAATAAATAAGTTGAACAAATATGGTGATAATAGGCATTCTTGCTTTACTCCCCTCGTTATTTTTGTTCTCGACATGAATACCGATATTCTGCTGCTTACAGTGCGCTGCGTCAATCACACAGCCTGCAACACAAACACGTGGTGCATGGTCAGATAAACTGTCATTCATCGGCGCGATCTACTGTGACAAGGATGCATTTCTGGACAAATGTTCGTTGCACCCTACATTCAGTCATGAATCCGTCCCTGCAGTCTGTCGGTTCTATTAATGTTCACCTGCATATTTTGTTCACGGACAGGCAGCACATCCCAGGTAAATCATTTTTATGTATCAGTAAAAGAAACTCTAATATAACAGTGACACATTAGCAATATAATTACAGCTAATGTGAACTTAAGAAATGAAAATGATCGGGCTTTTCGTATATTTTTAATTTTAATCCAGTCATATTTCTTTTCCTTTGGCTTTTGTGTTGTGGATCTCTTAGATATCAGAGCCATGTTGTAGTTTTACTTTCTAGTTAGTAGTATTTATTTTGCTTTTAAAATTATTTCCGGCATTTACGGAGTCAGAGATTCCGTATTATATCCTGCCTTGTAGTTTCAGATGTGTGTACTTATCGATGTATCTGCTGATGTACAACCTCTGCTTAATTTCGTTAGTCATTTTTATATTTAATTCTTTTGTCTAGCGTCCGCTGGTTTTCTTCTGTTCTGTTCCCGCTCTGATTAGGTAAGGATGCATTGTCATGACATTCTGTATGAATCTATGTTAAAATGTACCTTTATAATATAGTCAAAGTTAACTTTACTATGATTTTCATTTCTAAATTTCAACCCTCCATGTCACTTTGTTATTAATATTTTATGATTTATGATTTTTTCAGACGATCACGGCAGGAAAAGAGGCGCCGATGGCCCATTGTTAGTGGACGTATATGGCAGAACACTTCTCGTGTTCAGTCATTAATTTCAAACCACGTATATCGCTCCACGTTTCTGAGATCGGTGCACCACTCATTTCATTTGCATCTTGCCACAGTTTTCACGCGAGCGACGGAAAGAATGATTCGGCCCGTCGTCCACTAACAGTGAGGTCGTTGCGCTCAAAAATGGCTCTGAGCACTATGGGACTCAACTGCTGTGGTGATTAGTCCCCTAGAACTTAGACCTACTTAAACCTAACTAACCTAAGGACATCACACACACCCATGCCCGAGGCAGGATTCGAACCTGCGACCGCAGCAGCAGCACGGCTCCGGACTGGAGCGCCTAGAACCGCACGGCCACCGCGGCCAGCCGTCGTTGTGCGACCTACACCAGTCAGACACAGGCCCCGCTTCGTTCAAATTATTGATGGCGGTCCATGTTTTATTTTTTAATTTATCGCTTCACGCCGAACTCGGCACGGAGCGTTGCAGTTTCAACGCGCTGCGTCGTTCGTATTGCGGGCGACGATACGCGCGCGACCGCCATGTAATGGCACTTTCCTCATCCTCTATTAATTTGGAATGCTAAGTTACATTTTTGATTCCCCTTTAGGGCTAGCAAACGTGTCAACGTACGATAGTTATATTCAAACAATGAAAAGTCCAGATTAGAATATCAACCATATTATGAAAAGGATAGATTGCTGCTCACCGTAGAGATGACACACGGAGTACAGCCAGGCACAACTAAAAGACTGTTACACTCTTATCTTTCGGCCAAAGCCTTCTTCAGAATAGAAAAAATCTCTCTCTCTCTCTCTCTCTCTCTCTCTCTCTCTCTCTCTCTCTCTCTCTCTCTCTCTCTCTCTCACACACACACACACACACACACACACACACACACACACACACACACACACACACACACACACAAAGTAGGCACACTTACCACACACATTACCGCTATTTCCAGCTGTGGCTTTGGCGAATGGTTCATCTTCGGACCACTCCCTGATCGTGCAGCTCATGCGAACAACAGAAGTATAAGACAGCAGACTAGTAAGCCTTCCGTACTGTTAACACCGAAGCGGACAGAACATGAACTTCCTTTGATGGCTCGCAAAAAGACCAATAACCTACAGAACACAAGCGAATGCGACCAGAACATGGCCGAATATACAGTAGTTCTCTCGCGCTCGCCTACCACTTATCTCAGAGATAACAACAGTCAGATTCCCCTGCATCGCTCGATGACTGTAGTGTGGTAATTCTCTCCCCCTCTGATCCTGGGCAAAATGATCGTCGCCCCACTACCATCTTTGCTGCAGCAGCGTGATGTGGAGATAAGATTATCTTTGGCAAAAGATACTGTATAATCTGCAAATTGAATGCGTAGCTGGTTGGGACTTTTTGTTGTAGGGTCTAGCAGCGTCTACCTCACCCAGCATGCAGAGTCACAGAATAAGTGGGGCTGGCACGTATAGTCCACAGAACTAATGCAGCTTGTTCGTTTTGTTGCTTCAAATGGTTCTGTCACCATCTAGAACTCATCCGGATGGAATTTCTAAGCAGTGTTCAATCGAACGACCATGTATTATAAATTGGCGGGTTTGCAATGATCAACCCCCACCATTGTGTAAGAGTGGGAGAATCCATGTGGACTAATACTTTACGGGGCCTAAGGCAGGGGCGTAATGAGGGTGGTATAACCTAGAGCTTTGTATATGGAATGTAAGATCAACTAGCTGGCGGCGTCCATATTGGGCCTGATATCCCGCTGCTGCTTATCCCTTGCTTGCTGTCTGGTGTCCTAGACTCAAAGGCTCTTAAATACAAATAAACAGTTTCAATGTGGACACAGAATTCTCATGCTCCAGATATGCTTTTTGTGTTCTTTTTATTATAACTGGGCAAAATATTTATGGTCATATCATGTTACTAATACAATAATTTGAATTTTTTTCAGTGGGGTCAGAAAATACTCCAGATATATAGTGTGATTTTCAGTGTTATATTTAAACTTTATTACGAAAATAAAAACTTAGCAATACTGCACCTTATCAACCAGCATTTATATATCCACTGTTGTAACCAATTTGTAGAAAATAAATACATGCGCATGGTTGGAACTAATTCACAGTCAAGAATTGCGTTTGTTGAAGTAACGCGCGGTATCACATTTTATTCATTATGGATCGCAATATATGATTTGAAAGCTGTTACAGGCTCAAGCAGATTTTAGCAGATATATGTAAGAGTGATAATGATAATGAGTCAATTTTTGGAAACAGGAATGAGAGAGACGCTAACGTAGATGTGGCAGGAGGATATACAGGTCAAAGATGAGGTGAACGTAAATAAATGTGAAGATGATAAAGGTATTTAAGAAACTAGTGCGCCTACTCTTGTACCTAGAAGTGGACAGATAACGTAAGACATAGAACCAACAGATATGTGCAAGCAGCCCTCCAGTAGTACAGGGTATTTCAAAATGAATATACGGGTTTTAAGGCTTTGTAGCACATATTACATTCAACTTACAATACACCAAATGAAAGAGAAACACAAACAGTTTTTCTTACAATTATTCAGTGTGAACACCGATCACACATTGAGTCGATAGGCGAGTTGTTCTGAAACATTGATCAATGTGTCAGAGTAACTGTTGCAATAACACTGTTGCTAAAGTCGAATAGATCAGCCGGTATCGGAGGTACATACACATGATCGCGTCAGATCGTGTGTGAAGGTGGTCATGCATAAAATACCATGTCAACCGGTCCCTTGCGCCCAATCCACCGGGCGGATACAACGCCGTTTAACCAGTCGCGTACTGATTTCTGCCAGTGAGGTGGCGCACCATCTTGCTTCCCAAATAAATATGTGTTGTTCAGCTTCTTTCCATTGAGGCACGGGCCGTAGCTGTAGCACATCACAATAAGAAACATCAGTTACAGTTGATTCACCGAAAAAGAAAGGCCCATAAACTTTCTGCGGAGATATTGCTTGGGCTAAACGTGAAAGGCTCGCACTCGTTCAACACGTTTTTCAGTCACTCTTTGTCATTCCATACTCTTCCCATTGCGCACAGGTATACAAACAAAACCGTAAGTTGAACGTAGTAAATGCTACAACGCCTTAAAACCGGTATGTTCATTTTGAAACACCCTGTAGAATACATGGAACTGCACATATTCCACATCACCTTAGATCACAAATGCAGACAACGGCAGATTATCTCAGACTTTTAATCAGCAGTCACATGCAAAGTATACTAGTAATGCATACCAATAATCATGCAGGAGACATTAAAATTCTACACCCATACCTTGAGTACTGGATTGAACTTGATTCTACAGAACCACAGACATTCTTTGGTCTCCTAATAATAGCTGGTTTACATAAGGCAGGGCGGAAACCTCTGAGCAAATTTCGATCAGATGAGTATGGCTTGCCCATTTTTCGAGTCATGATGAGCTTTTCATGACTTCCTGATTTTCTGATGCATCTCCAGTTCGATTATAAACTTACAAGAGAAGAGAGAAAAGCGGTTTCTGGATCAATAGCTGAAACTATACGGGCTGTGTTTGAAATTTTCATTGATACATGCATTTCGTCTTATATCCCTGGGCCTTATATTACAGCTGATGAGCACGTACGTACTTTCTGGGGATGATGTCCACTCAAGTTGCACATTCCCTCAAAACCTGGACATCAGAGGATAAAAGTGTGCGTTGCTGTAGATTTTAAGACCAATTACCTCATAAACACACAACTACATACAGGGAAATCTGCTGAATGAAGGGGAATAGAGCTGGGGAAACAAGTGGCACGTTATATAGTTGGTCACCTGAGGGGAAGTGGTAGGAACATTTCCACTGATAGTTTTTTATAAGGTTGAAACTTAATTATGGCTTGCAACATTGGAGTTTTAATTTCAATAATGCGCATGGGTCTCACAATAAGTCATTGTTATTTTTGTAGAAATATTTTACATTTTGTCTCCATAGAGTTAGTAGAATCGCTTTGGTGTCAAATAAGACCCCATACATATGTTTTCCCAGAGATGATGCAATGCTAGGGGACAAACAAGAGCTATGTATAGGGAAAGTACGACCAGGTAGCTGTCGGTGGCCACAATGAGCATACTAGCGCGCTGCTGTTTACACGTTGGCTGCTACAGCCTACTTAGTTATTTATGTTAAAGAAGTGATCTCAGGGACCTCACGCATTAATAAGGTAGAGTACAAGTTTTAAACTGGAAGTCTCGAATTTTCAGCAACAAAAACCGGAAGCATAATTGGTCAAAGAAGTATACTATGTGATTAGGCCAAACTTAAGTTTTCGTCCTGCTAACATTCATCAACGGCGAAAGCGATGATAGATTTCCTTGTGCCTGTTTCAGCAGCAAGCTAAAATACTTAGTGTTGCCATAAGTATCTGTAGCTTTCAACTGAGTCATCTTGAATCCTCAGAAGCAGAAAAGGGTATCAATGTTAGATACCGAACCATTGTTTTTACGAGGAAAATTTAAAGCTGTAGCACATACACCAGAATTCTGAAGCAGTTGGCAGTATATTAAACTTGTTACCTTTGGCAGCTTTATGAATATTTTTCATACTACGGCGTATGTCAACTACTTTATATTTAGATGTGCAAAAATGGTCCCCAAAGGTAGTTATGATACGTACGCTTGTGTGTTCTCTGAAGCGGGTGAAAAATGATCTCCCTGTCCGGCCAACATAAAAGCCTTCGCACTCATCACTGTGCAGTTTGTACACACCAGCACTTCTGTACCCATCGTGCTGATTTCCTATTCAGTTTAGAGCGTAAAGTATTAGTTGTATTAAAGACAAGGGCTGTATTAAAATTACGAAACTGTTGCCGAGTTTTGTCAGAGGGGGGCCATTGTAGGCCATAGAATGTACTTTTTCTCCTTTACCTTAGTACAAGGGTAATTCCAAAAGTAAGGTCTCCTATTTTTTATAAGTACATAGACCTGTTTATTTCTACAATGGTTTACATCAGTTTACATCTTGAACATTTAGCGATTTTTCGACATAATCACCATTTCTGTCAATGCATATTTGTAGACGCTGTGGCAGTTTTTGTATGCGCATGTCATACCAGCTCGCTGCCATGCTGTTCAGAAAGTTATGAACCTCTTATTTCACTTCGTCGTTGGAGCTGAATCGCTGGAACCACAATTAACGCTGAAAGGTACTGTGAGAGTCTGAAAAAACTCAAATGGGCAGCAATTCAGAGCAGCAGAAGAGGAATGTTGAGCAAGCCCGTACACATTCTCCATGACAACTCTCACCCACGCATCGCTCGCCAAACCATTGCTCTCCTGCAACAGTTTCAGTGGAACATAATCACCCACCCACCCTATAGTCCTGCCTTGGTGCCCAGTTCCCTAGGTTAAAAGAACATTTGGCCAGAGAGGGATTCAGCTCCAACAACGAGGTGAAAGACGAGGTTCATAACTTTCTGAACAACATGGCGGCGAGCTGGTATGACATGGGCATACAAAAACTGCCACAGCATCTACAAAAATGCATCAACAGAAATGGTGATTATGTCGAAAAATAGCTAAATGTTCAAGATGTACACTGATGTAAACCATTGTAGAAATAAACAGGTCTATGTACTTATAAAAAATACGAGACCTTACTTTTGGGAACACCCTCGTAGCAGTTTTATTCCTGTCTTTCTTGTTTTTCGCTTGTTTATAGATGTCATCGACTATAGGTGGATCATACCCAATTCTATAAGCAATATTTTTATACATTTCCTTCTGAGGGGAGGGATGAAAATCAGCAGAGTAACTGGCGGCTTACAAAAGAAGCTCCATGGTGTGCACCAAGCATAACTATCACACATTAACATAAATTATAAGATTAAGATTACTGTCGAGTGCATCACATCGCTAAGACCTGCAGTGTTTTAGTGTGAACAAATATGCGATGAAAATTGTTGCGTAACCTTGCAGGAGAAAAATCTACACTCTCCTCTCTTTTAAATCTTGCTGGCGCAGGAGCACAGCTACTGTACTACCTAATACTTCATATTGAAACATGGATACAGAACTCACGTCCGTGTTGTAATACAAATGAGAAAATCCTATCATTGACAATTTTTTAACTGAATCACATGAAATATGTATTGTGATGAAAAGTACACCCAGAATTAATAAGAAATAAATTATTGATACAGCACCTACTGATCACACACACACACACACACACACACACACACACACACACACAGGGATAATTTGACTAGTATTGTTCCAAAAGTGTCAGTGCACTAAAGAAGAGAGACAATTATACATATTTACATAATTTGATCCTCATCAAATCAGTCATAGTGTTTATGTACTTGCAAAATGTTTTTAGAACAGTGCATACTCTAGAGTACGTGACAATGCACAGCAGAATCACTCACACTTTCCTGTCATGCACATTCTTCTCACCAAGCCAGTAGTTGTTCTGTGCTTGCTTTCTCCCCCCCCCCCCCACCACCTCTCTCTTACTCTCAGAGATGGTTTCCGTGTGTATTTGTATTTACAGTGATCCAGTAAGTTACGCAATGCATACGGAGCCATCTTGACAAGTTAGCTAACCATAGCACACTAGTGGCTTTGTGTGGTGGTGTCCTAATATTTTTTCTGTAGTTACATAGTTGTACACTGTAGAAAATAAATAACTTTGTAGTGCTTACATTTCCTCATGGCATGACAGATGCTCCAAAGGTACAAATCAACTAATAACTCCAAAATTTTCTTTGCTCTGAGATATACTGTTCATTGTAACTTAATGAATACTGCATGAAGAACAATGACATTTATAGGATACCAAGTTTTGACAAAATGTGTATATTTTGGGCAAAAATTGCAATAATAATAAGAAATATCTGAAATAATGAAGAGAAACATGTTATATACCTTATTGCCACTATCTTCTAATGCATACGTAGGGATTCTGTAGGTTTCTTGTGAACTGCATATTCATATAATTTATTTTCTCAAGTCTGTTTATTAAAAACAAAATTATATATTTACAATAATAAATTAAATTTCTTCTACTGGTGTACATTTACATGATTTGAGTACCCAGATGCAGAGAAGTTGTGCATCATTACACTAAACTCGATCTGGACATTCCCTCGAGACTGAACATGGGTCACTGAAAATATGGAAACAATAATAAAATACCAGAGGGAAGAAAAGAAGCAGAAGAAAGCAAAACAATAACAAAATATTACAGTATAAGGTGATGACCTTCTTCTTCTTCTTCTTCTTCTTCTTCTTCTTCTCCTCCTCCGAGATGAATATAAACTTAAAATTGTGCAGGTTTGACTGGTTTAGAAGATTTTAGTGGAACTGCAGTGTGTGCTAAACACCCTAACAAAGGAAGACTTCCTGTGTGCGTTTCAAAAGTAGCAGAAACACTGGGATCAGTGCAATCACACTCACGGAGTGATTGAAAGTGACTGTATGACAGAATTTTAATCAGTATATTTTGGATATCATCTCATACCACAGTCTCACACACACACACACACACACACACACACACACACACACCAATGCAACAAACAAACAAAAAAAAAGATGTTAGCAAAATGTCCTTCATATAACAAAGAGGTTTCAGTGTAAGTCACACATGAAAACTAACATTTAGTAACCTGTTTTGACGAAAGCAGAACATGTCAATTAATTAATGAACTGCAAGAATTTTATTTCATAAATTATCTTTTTCTTGCTACTCTGTATCATTGGATTTTAGAATTTTATGTTTTGACGATTTTGTTGTTATTGCCTTCAGCCTGAAGACAGGTTTGATACAGCTCGCCATGCTAGCCAATCCTATGCAAATCTCTTCATCTCCACTTAACTATTGCAATCTACATACACTTGAAATTAAGTCTCCCACTTCAATTATTATCCCCCCCCCCCCACATACACATACACACACACCCTGTGAACATGCATGCAAGCATACACGCAGGACATTACCAAAGTAACTATTCATCACGATACGCCCCACCATTTTACCCTTTCTTTTCGTCATTTTGTACCACAAATTTCTATTCTCTACAATTTGATTTCTGTAGCACCATGTTTCAAAGATTTCTACTTTATTCTTGTCATTTTGTTTATCTCCCACATTTTGCTTCTGTATAATGCTACACTCCAAATACTTTCGGAAAAGACTTCCTAATACTTAATTACAAGTTAACAGATTTATCTTTATCATAAAAGATTTTTCTTATTACTGCCAGTCTACATTTTATATTATTCTCAGTTCTGCCATTGTCAATTACTTTGCTGCCCACATGGCAAAACTCATCTATTACTTTTAGTGTCTCATTTCCCAAACTAGTTTCCTCAGTGTTACTCGATTTAATTCAACTACCCTTCATTATCCTTGTTTTGCCTTTGTTCTTACAACCAATTTTCAAGAAATTATCTATTCTGCTCAAATGATCATCCATGTCCTTTGCTGCTTCTGATAAACTCACAATATCATTGGCCAACCTCAAACTCTGCATTTCTTTTTCATGGCCCTTCCTACATATTCCTTGGTTCTTATAAATGCAACTTGGTGTCTGTAAAAGTTGCAGATAACTATTCTCTTCATGCATTGTATCCCTGCTACCTAAAATTCAAAGACTGCTCTCCTGTCTACAGTACCAAAATCTTGTTCTAAATATACTAAACCTGCAAATGTGAGTTTCCTTTCTTCACTCTTATCTTCTGTTATATAGTCAGTATTGCCTCACATGGTCCTAAATTTCTACAAAAATGGAAGTGATCAGCCCTCAGGTTGGGTTCTACCACTCATCCCACTCTTCTGTACATAATTCATGTTACTATTTTAAAACTATGATTTTTTACCCTGGCAATTCAATAAGATGTGCCTTGTCAGCACCTGTCTTCTTTGACCATGGGATTATTACATTCTTTTTGAAGTCCAAAACTATTTTTTCTGTTTCATGTCCCACATACCAGGTGAAATTGCTTTATCATGATTAGCTAACCCCAAAGAGTGCCTGTTATCTGCTCCAGATTCTTTGTTTCGGATTAAGTCTTTCAGTACACTGCCAAATTCTTCTTGGAGCACAATATCTCTCATACGGACCTCATCTACTTCCTCTTACTTTTCTGTAATACTGTCTCCAAGTTCATTTCCTTTGCATAGCCCTTTCAATTATTCTTTCCTCCTTTCAGTCTTCCCAACCTTCCCTCATACTCATTTCTTGATATTCATATAGTTCTACACCTACATACATACTCTGCAAACTGTCATATGGCAGAGGGTATACAGCACATTTCCTTTCCCATTCCACTCGCAAATTGAGCAAGAGAAAAACAACTTTCTATATGCTTCAATACAATCCCTAATTTCTCATATCTGATCTTCATTGTCCTTATGTAAAATGTATGTTGGTGGCAGGAGCACTATTCTGCAATCAGCCTCAAATGCCTGTTCTCTAAATTTTCTCAATAGATCTCCTCGAAAACAATGTCGCCTTCTGTCCAGTGATTACCAAAGCATCTCTGTAATACTTACGTGTTGCTCAAACCTATCAGTAACAAATCTAGCAGCAGCCTATCTCTGAATTGCTTCAATGTCTTCCTTCAATCCCATCTGGTACAGATCCCAGCCACTCGAACAGTACTTAACAATGGGTTGCACTAGTGTCCTATATTTGGTCTCATTTACAGATGCACCACTCTTTCCTAAAATTCTCCCAATAAATCCAAGTCCACCATTCGTCTTCCTTACTACAATCCATATATGCTCATTCCATTTCATATTGCTTTGCAATGTTGTGCCTAAATACCTGGTAACCTCCCACAGTCACTCAATGATGCCACCTTCCCATACACCACAGCATCATCAGCAATCAGCCGCAGAACTACTGATGTCCAGCAGATCATTTATGTATACAGCAAATAACTGCTCTCCAATTGCAGTTCCCTTGGGCACTCCTGACGATAACCTTGTCTCTGATGAAGACTTACATCAAGTACAACATACTGGATTCCATTACTTAAGCAGTCTTCAAGCCACTCACATACCTGGGAATCCATTCCGTATGTTTGTACCTTTGTAATAGTTTGCTGTGTGGCACCGTGTCAAAGGCTTCACGTAAATCTAAGAATATGTGCTCCGCCTGTTTCCCTTCATTCATGGATCGCAGGATTTCATGTGAGAAAAGGGAAAAGTGAGTTTCTACTACAGCTCTGCTATTTTCCTCTAGCCATTCCAGTTTTGCCACTTTGCATTTACTGTCAATCTCATTTTTAGGCATATGTATTTCCTTCTGCCTGTATTTTACATTATTTGCATTCATCAATTAAATTCAATATCTAACAATAGAAAGTCCAAGTTCGAACATAAACAATTATGAAAAGGATAGATTGCTATCACTATAAAGACAACACTCTGAGTTGCAGACAGGCATGACGAAAAAACTGTTTGTTCTTCCATCTGTGATTTTCAGAGAAGCTGATGGTGGAGTGTAGGATCCAGATGGTTCGGCTTGTGAAACAGCCATTGAAATCGAGCATGCTTATGTTCAGCTTCATGATGTGCGACAGGATGGTCCACTTTGCTCTTGGCCACACTTCGGCCATGGCAATTTATCCTGACTGACAGCTGGCTGGTAGTCATACTAATATAAAAATCTGGGAGTGGCATAGGGATGGACTATGATGTCATGGAGGTTGGGTGGACAACAGAACACCCCTTTAGAAGGGGTGCACTACCACTTTATTTCCAAAATATAAGCACAGTTTTGTATTCCAAACTTTTTCACACTGTTCACTATGTTTCTCCTCTTTTTTGTGCTATACTAATATTCTTTTGCCACTAGATACAGTGATTTGGTGTACTATTACTATTTTGCCACTAGATATAGCTATTTGTTTGAACACTGTGCTTTTGATAACGTAAATATTGTAACTTCATTATGTGTTTCCTCCTCTTTGGTTTGTTTATCTACATCTACATACTGCCAACCTAACAAAGTATATGTTCAAAACCAACTTCTATTCATGGTGTTTGTATCCCTGTGTGTGTGTGTGAGAGAGAGAGAGAGAGAGAGAGAGAGAGAGAGAGAGAGAGAGAGAGAGAGCTGAAGAGTTTGTATATAAGTCTTTTTTTTGTGAATGTAATAGCTGTTAGAGAGTGGTTGAAAGCTTTGGTGACAGCTGATTTGACTTTTGGTTTCAAAGTTCTGTGGAGGTGTTGATGGATAAGTGAGTGAAAAGATGTTGGGTGGTATTCTTATTATATTGGGTGGTGGTATTATTATTATTATTATTATTATTATTATTTGACATGTGTACTATATCATTCAACAGGTTTTCCTTTCTGCTTTGTTTTTCTGTATTTGGTAATCTTTTTGCAGGGTTAGGTGGTGTTTTTTATTGTTGACTCTAATTATTTTCATGTCTTCTTCTCTAGTGGTTGGTTTGTGGTTATGTTCTCTTAGGTGTTCTGCAAATGTGGAGTGGTTTGTCCCACACTTCCATGCTCTCATGTGTTCTTTGTATCTAACATCAAATGTTCTACCTGTTTGTCCTATGTATCTGCCTTCACAAGTGTTACACTGTAGTTGATGTATACCTGGTTTCTGGTGTATGTGTCTGTTTTTTGTCAGTTTTGGGATGTATTTTTGTACTGAATTGTCTGTTGTGTATTTTGAAAATGTTGGTGATTTTTTGCATGATTCTGTGTTTGTATGACATTGTGTACCATCTTGTGTTTTCTTTCATCTTTTTCTAATTATTCTACATATCTGTTATAGTACTGCATGTTTGTGTTTGGTTCTGTCGGGTTGTAGTCTCTGTTTTGGTGCTTTCTGCTTTATTTTACTTTTAATTTTGTTGTTTAGCTTTGTGGCTACAACACAAAATGTGAAAGTTACCTTCTCGACCTTCACCTTGGGCAAGCACTCTGGGGTCAACATACTCAGGTCGCCTTCCAGTCAGCCAACATGTAAATTTCTGCAGAAGTGATGCTGATTCTGGAATGAACAATGGCACACTAAAAGGCAATTAGTCTGCTCATACATGAATGCACAATATAAACTTATTTCTTAAAGCAATGAGATTTCAGTGTCAATATAACATTTGGACACTAGCTTCTACATATTATAGAGATATCTAGTACAATGATATAAGACAAATGAACAATAGATTTTTACCAGAATGAGGGTGAAGTCAATATGTTAAAAAAATTCTACAAAAGATAATATGTATTCCTGGTGTACATTCTAGTAGAGGAGAATCAAATTATACCAGCTGCCTCCTCTTAGTCCTTGTTACTAGCACGGATATGACACTGAAATTCTCTCTCTTAACATTAACAGAACTGAATAACATCTCCAGTTTCAAAAGACAGTTAATGACATACTTACAAAAACAATACTGTCTACTTTGTCCTGTATGCACCACTTACCCAATTACAACTAAATACCGTTATTTCCCACTAGACCTTCATTATTCCCCAAAGCCTTAGCTTGTGCACTATGTCTACATTTCTCTCCCTCTGAGCTTGCTATGTCAAAAATATCACTTTTGTACACTCAAAAATATCACTATTATTATTATTATTATTATTATTATTATTATTATTATTATTGTTATTACACTCAGATGACAAAAGCTATAAGACATCTCCTAATATCACTCGGACCTCCTTTTGCCCAACGTAGTTCAGCAATTCAATGTTGCATGGACTCAACAAATTGTTAGAAGTTCCCTGCAAACATACTGATCCCTCCTGCTGCTATAGCCGTTCATGACAGCGAAAGTGTTGCCAGTGCAGGATTTTGTTCATTAACTGACCTCTCAATTATGTCCCAAAAGTGTTCGACAGGATTTACGTTAGGCAATCCAGGTGGCCAAATCATTCACTCTAATTATCCAGAACATTCTTCAAACCAATCACAAACAGTTATGGCCCAGTGACATGGCGCTTCGTCATCCTTAAAAATTACATTGTTGCTTGGGAACATGAAGTCCATGAAGGGCTGCAAATTGTCTCCAAGCAGTCAAATATAACCATTTCCAGTACTTCCATCAGTTCTTCATCAATACTGTTATTTAAACTGTCATCAGACATTACAAAATAGATGAAAATTCACTTGGTAACTTCCTAAAAGATAGTCTCCATTCCTTCCATATTAACTATGTAGGCATCAACCAAATGTGGTTTAAATTCAAAGACTTTGTGTTGACAGCAATGAAAACTTTTATACCAAGTAAATTAATATGAAACAGAACAGATCCCCCATGGTACACAAAGCAGGTCAGGATACTGTTGGAAAAAAATTATGCGTGCCGATTTTAAAAAACACAAAATCTCTGATATTGGTAATGATTTTCAGATGCACGAAACTTAGTGCAATACACAGGTAATCAAAACATTCAGATCACCTAAAATAGACAAAATATTTTTACCGGAAACTGCTGTTCACTGTATTTACAGAACATGCTACATGTCACATTAGAAAGCCCACTGCATTACTCAAAAAACACTTTTAGCAATTAAATACAACTGCTCCCTCTTCAACAGATCCATACCTAAAGATATGAAAGTTCCACAGGTCAAATCAGTGAACTAAAAAGAGTAACAGATGTATGTGTTGAATTATAGAAATTATCTGTTAATACATAACCAGCAGAAATTCATACAATATCATTCTTGTGAAACACAACTGGCTTTTTATTCACAAATGTAATGAGTGCTATCAATGGTGGATCTCCAGTTAATTCCTTATATCTGTATTTTCAGTAGGTTTTTGACCATGTTCTTCACAAGCGGCTTCTATCAACTTGTATGTCTGCGGAGTATCATCACAGTTGCGTGACTGGATTTGTGATTTCCTATCAGAAAGGACACAGCTTGTAGTAACTGACAGGAAGTCATATAGTAAAACCGAAGTGATACATGCAGTTCTCAAAGTAAGTGTTATAGACTCCACACTGTTCTTAATCTACATTTCATGGGGAACCAATATTTTTCTTAATTTATGTCCAATTTTGAGCTTGACAACATGATAAGTGTCCTGCAATATACGTCTACGTGATTAGTCTGCTATCCACAATAAAGTGCCTGGCAGATGGTTCAATGGACCACCTGCATGCTGTATCTCTACCGTTCCACTCTTGAACGGCACGCAGGAAAAACAAGCACTTAAATTTTTCTGCGTGAGCCCTGATTTCTCTTATTTCATCGTGATGATCATTTCTCCCTATGTAGGTGGGTGGCAACAGAATGTTTTTGCAATCGGAGGAGAAAACTGGTGAATGAAATTTCATGAGAAGATCCCGTTTCAATGAAAAATGCCTTTGTTTTAATGATCACCACTCCAATACACGTATCATGTCTGTGACAATATCTCCCCCATTTCGCGATAATACAAAATGAGCTGCCCTTCTTTGTACTTTTTCGATGTCTGCTCCAGAACAGGGCGGACAAGCGTTGTGTAAGCAGTCTGTTTAGTAGACCTGTTGCAACTTCTAAATGTCCTGCCAATGAATAACAGTCTTTGGTTTGCCCTACCCACAATATTATCTATGTGATTGTTCCACCTCAGGTTATTTGTAATTGTAATCCCTAAGTATTTACCTGAATTTACAGCCTTCAGATTTGTGTGACTTACGTGTAATCGAAATTTAGCTGATTTCTTTTAGTACTCATGTGAATAACTTCACACTTTTGTTTATTCAGGGTCAATTGGCACTTTTCGCACCATACAGATATCTTATCTAAATAATTTTGCTAGTCGTTTTGATCATCTGATTTCTTTACAGATGGTAAATGACAGCATCATCTGCAAACAATCTAAGACGGCTACTCAGGTTGCCTCCTATGTCGTTAATACAGATCAGGAACAGCAAAGGGCCTAAAACACTTCCTTGGGGAACGCCAGATATTGCTTCTGTTTTACTCGATGACTTTCTGTCTATTACTACAAACTGTGACCTTTCTGACAGGAAATCACGAATCCAGGCACAACTTAGGTGATACTCTGTAGGCACGCAGTTTGGTTAGAAGACACTTGTGAGGAACAGTGTCAAAAGCCTTCTGGAAATCTAAAAATATGGAATCATGATTATAAAGAGCTAGTTGTGTTTCACAGGAATGATATTTTCTGAAACCGTGCTGAATATGTGTCAATAAATCATTTTCTTCGAGGTACTTCATAATGTTCGAATACAGTATATGTTCCAAAACCCTACTGCAAATCGACGTCAGTGATATAGGCCTGTAATTCAACGGATTACTCCTACTTCCCTTTTTGGGTATTGGTGTGACTTGAGCAATTTTCCAGTCTTTAGGTGTGGATCTTTCTGTGATCGAGTGGTCGTATAAAGTTGCTAAATATGGAGCTATTTTATCAGTATACTCTGACAGAAACCAGACTGGTATAAAATCTGGACCGAGGGCCTTGCCTTTATTAAGTGATTTAAGCTGCTTTGTTGCACCGAGGATATCAACTTCTATTTTTCTCATCTTGGCAGTTGTTCTTGATTGGAATTCAGGAATATTTACTTCATCTTCTTTGATGAAGGAGTTTCGGAAAACCATGTTTAATAACTATTCTTTAGTGGCACTGTCATAAGTGATTTAACCATTGTTATCACGCAGTGAAGGTGTTGATTGCGTCTTGCCACGGGTGTGCTTTATGTATGACCAGAATCTCTTTGGGTTTTCTGCCAGATTTTGAGACAGAATTTCGTTGTGGAAATTATTAAAAGCATCTTGCACTGAAGTACGCGCCATATTTCGAACTTCTGTAAAACTTTGCCAAGCTTGGGGATTTTGCGTTCTTTTTAATTTGGCATGTTTTTTTCTTTGCTTCTGCAGAAACGATCTGACCCGTTTTGTGTACCATGGTGGATCAGTACCATCACTTATTAATTTATGTGGTATATATATCTCAATTGCTGTCAATACTATCTCTTTGAAAACATTCCACAAATTTTCTACACTTACATGATCAGATCATGATATGTTAAAGAAGTAAAATCAAATACTTGAAAATAGCACAAAAGGCCAAAACTTGGGTTGTACTTAAATAAACAATAAAACAGTCATATGGGGGTGTGTTCCTTTTTAAAAAAAATTAAATTGTGTAAAAGTACCGCATTTCCTATACTGTTATAAATGTTAATATTCTTTGAAGATTGTAACTCAATAGAAACTCTTAATTTGTTGATTGATGTTGGTGTGTAATGAATGTCTGACGTGCTTCCATTTATTGTCATACTTTGATGTTGGTGTGTAATGGATGTCTGATGTCCTTTCATTTGTTGTTATACTTGTTATGCTTAAAACTAAAGGTTTGTTTTGTTGCTCAATGTGAAGCTTTTGCTATGCATAGGTGAATGCCTAACTGTTAAAGATATTTCGGACAAACTGTGAAAAATAAATGATGTTCACTCGTCGAAAACATCAATTTGCTCCAACACAAATTTCATAATATTGTATGGGAAGTATCCAATGTTGCGCAGTCAGCTAGCAAAAGTTTACAAAATACAAACTCAACTATATTTGTTAAACAAGCCAATCAACAACAGCGATCTTTGTGCACGAGATTGTGCACAATTCTGCAAACTTTGCATAAAGAGTTATTTTATATTTATATTACATGGTACGACTCCACTTGCTGATAAGTTACAAAGACAATGATTAAATTATGAGTTGAGAATAACAGAGTGACGATTAAAGTCTGGCGATGTGTAGGCAGTGCATCTGCAGTGACTAGAATTCCCTTGTCCAGTGTGCCGACAGTCTCACTAAGGCCTCCACAGACAGGCACTACCTCCACACCTAGACCAGAGACTTCCCATGCCATTTCCTTGTAAACCCCTAATCCCCCAACAACCAGATGCAAAGGACTCATCACCTAGTATCATCCTGGACCGGACCAATTGAATCAAATCCCTCGCCAGGCTTTCAACTATTTATCATTGTGCCCAGAAATGAGGAACATCCTATCCACGATACTCCCACCTTTTCTAAATTAGTATTCCACCGACACCTAATCCTTGTCTATCCTTATGCCACAACCACTCCCAATGCTTTGCCACATAGATCATACACCTGTGGAAGACCCAGGTGCAAGACCTGTCCGATACACTCACGCAGCACAACCTACTCCTATCCCATTACAGACTCATCCTATCCCATCAGAGGCAGGACCAACCCTTCCTCTTGCCTCCTTTCTTCCCTCGTTCTCTCCACCAGGCACAACCCCTAGCCACAGTCAAGACGCAGAACTGCAATCCTGGCGCAGTGTATTGAACACCTCTACTAATCTGTGAGTTGTCACCTTTACTCCTAAATTATTTATGTTCTGCCAGAAAATTCTGTTATCAAAAATATGATCTAATACTTCAACAACTGGCAAATATATAATTTGATTACAGTGAATTCCCTCATTTTTCATACTTCATGACTTGCCATCAGTTTTTTGTTGTTGGTTCCTCCTTTTAGCAAAAGCCAAAATTTGATACTCAATTTTAGGTTCTGAGTCAGGGCTTCTTTGCAGTACTGTTTCTCACAATGGTCATAATTTGTCAAAACTGTATAATAAAGATATAAAATAATATAATCCTGGGAGAAATATGAATGTGAATACATACACTTTCTTGTAATGTCCTGGAGCTATAGGTAGATGGCAAAGACCATACCCTCTCACAATATCATTTCCAAATAGGTCAAGTCCATAAACACTAATAACTAATTGTGGCCCTGCAAAAAATATGCAATTACACAGCATTTGGCAATGGAAACTCTGTAGCAATCAATCATAAAAAAGTAATTAGTTACCCACAGCCAAAGGGATTCGTGCTTTTAAAAGTAATTTCTAGAGGAAAATTCCAGGTACATGTTTGTCTTTCATCGTTGCTTCGTTTTGATAACTGTGAAATACCTTCTTCAGTTCCCTGGGGCAAAAACAAAACAAAAAGTGCATCATTGCAACAACATAACATTGCATTTAAAATTTAACAGTGCTTCAGCTAATGCTAGACTTAAGCAGTTAATATAATGCAAAACTAATGAAATAACCAAATATAATAGCTGCTGCCAAAGATATGCTATGAGAAATAAATTGTAACATCAGAAGGGGTGATTTTAGATGATGTTCCAAGCAGCTATATTAGGAATTGAACAAATTTGAAAATATATAATGATTTCACAAAGTATGCTAATGTTACTGCCATTTAAGTGATGAGAATGATAGGGACTGTTAAGATATAAAATATGTTCAATATAAAAATCTAGAGACAGGAGAAAGATGATTATAAAGCATTAATACAAAACCTGTAAGTGCCCCACAATTCTGTTTGTTTGTAACATGATTTTCTGTGGTAATGTTGATGAAGAACAATGTCCATATTACACAGTGATGAATACCTTATTTCATAAAGATTTTAACTGCAGTGTAATGCAAGTGGTGTAACATCCAGCAACATTAATAACATTAACAGTAGCTGCAAAAGACATAACACAACACAAAAAGCCATTCATAAGAATGATGTTCTGAACAATGCTCTCACAAGCATAAAAGAAAGTAGTAAACCACCTGGTGAACTTACTCCTTAGACAAGGTGCTTTGTTATCAAGATAGGTGACACGTCAACTTGTAAAGTACGCCTCATGACTCAGTACAATATCTGCAGATACTGTCCAGCAACACAAAGTCAGATTCAAGAAAACCACAAAAGCTTTCAGACTTCAGTAGTAAACACAATGATTTGGAACCCATTGCAAGGATTGGCACACATGATGTTTGCTTTTAGCTAAGCACAGAATTCCATTGTTTCTTTTCATGACAACATGCCTACCTTTGTAAAGCTGTCCTACTACTGAATGAAGATTACTGCCAGTGTCATGTGGTGATTTCAGAAGTTCTAAGCTCCACTATATTGTGAAATCTGCATCAGTCCCACAAGGGCATTTCCAGAAAGCAGACTCTGACCTGGTGACATGTGTACTGGACACAGGTCAGTGAGGATATTGTATGCGTCTTAACAGTACCAAGCTTGGCCGTTGCAGTGAGTTGCACTGCCCCCAACCCTACCAGCTGTGGGCTACACCTACCTAGCTATGGGGTCAAGTGTATGCGGACTACACAGGTCCATTTCATGTGGGCATGTAGTTGAGTTTAATAAACACATACTCTCATTTGCTATATATAATCAAAATTCAACAGACTATGGTAGAGAATGCCACTAAAGACCATGCCCAGTGTTTTTTCTTCTGAGGGGGACCAATGAACTCTGCTCACTGATAACTAACTGCAGTTGTTTCCACTGGTTTTCAACAGTTTTGCACCCAAAATGCAATCAAACATATTACTGCACCTCCACTTCACCCTCCCTCTGAACAGATGGAAAAACTATTGACATCCAAATCCAATGATTCTGCACTGCTTTCCTTTTTATCCTTTTACAGTAAACAGTGATCCACAACTGAAGCCAAGCAGAACTATTGTATGGATGCCCTGCTATCATCATTCCTTGCTAGATCTATTGCTGCCACTACAACTGCAGGATGTAGTTACACCTCTTAGAGAGGGCAACCTTGTCTGGGCATGCATTTTCAGACATATGCCTGGCTGGATACATGGCTCCATTACTGCCCAGTAGGGGCACCAACTGGTCCTGGTAGCCACATCTCAAGGGATCCTTCATCAGCATCAGAATCAGCTCTGTTTGCACTGATCCGGGGCAAGATCTGCAACTGGATCTGTCACACTGGCACGGACAGCCTGCCTCACCCACCTTCAAGGCTATTAACAGCTTATGTGGGGCTTATTTACAAGACAACAACTCCAGCAACAGCTTTCAGGCTTCTCCAACTGTCAGATCTGAACCCAGACAATATGCAGGAGGCCCCACAGTCTGTGCCAGGTCACATATCGGACCACACCCGCCTCCTAACCAGCAGCAATTTGGGAGTCTGCACCTCTGTTGCCTCCTACCTCTCTGGTGCCAAGTCCAAGGAAGCCGAAGTCACACACCACCCATTGTAGCAGGCCACACCTACTTCATCATCCCTCCACACCAGATAAGATGGTTCTGACCCTATGGCTTAATTCGAGAAGGGAAATCTTGTAATCCCATTAGATGTATAAATGAATCAGTCATCATAATTATGCTTACATCCAGTGAGGTCACTAGGTGAGGCATGAAAGGATACAGCTGCTGGTGCTGGGTCACTTAGCAGCAGCTGCAAACTGCCATGGTCTCACATGTTTAGAGCAAGCTCTGCTGTGTGCCTACTAATGACAACACTGTCCCCCCCCCCCCCCCCCCCCCCCCCCGGACTGTGATTTGGATTTTATTGTCACCTACCGACAATGTTTGGTTAATGTATGGATCTGCATGCCTAACTAGGGAGTGTCTTCGCTCACTGTTCAACTGACCTTTGTGTTTCCAGTGAACAAATGGTAGCATATAGATGCACCAAGATCACTGTTCATGTCTGATTTTTCCCCATTTGAACTTACATACAAACAGTTTTCTCTAGTACTGACATGTCAGTTATTCAACAAACATTTAGAGAATGTATTGATCATGAGGTATCTGTGCCATTAAGTCTTTTGTTTTGTGTATTTCCAGAAGAGTCAAGTACTGTTACTTTTTGTGATTCAGTTGTAATTTGTGTTCAGTAAAACCTGTGTTGGTGAAGAAGCAAATTTATAGCAGTCACAGATGAGGGGAAAAAAATATTTCACTAGTTTTTAATGTTATACACCAGACAATCACAGTTTTTCAAAATAAGAATAAGGATCACCTGTTTTACATGATCTAAGGAAAAAACCTTTTGATTGTATACCTAATGAAATATTGCTCGAGAAGCTTAAATTTTATGAGGCACAAAACACACCAATAAAGTAATTGCTTCATACTTAATAAACAGAGAACAATATGTCTTGTTGAGTAACAAACATTCTCTGATGGTAGTAGTCGAGACTGTTATTAGTTCTTGGACCATTCTTTTTCATAACTGCAGTCGATGATCTCCCACGTCATGTTCCCTATTTTGTATTCTACTATGCAAACGACAGAAAGATAATTACCACCATCAAGACACACTGGTATTACCAGTAAAACAGATGCCACTGGAATCATTAGATGCTATTGTGAAATGGTTCTCCTTCAACAAACTTCTGTGTAAACCACATTAGATCATCAGCTCCTGTTATGGCTATATAATGTTATAGAGAATTAATCAGACAAACTTTTAGAATTTCATGTGGACCCAAAGTTGACATCTGAGAACATATCAATCACATTTGCCACAGAATATCAAAGGTAACATACCTAATTTGGAAATTAGTCAGTTCTGAATATCCAAGACTGACAATTTTGGACTGTCCAGTTTCACATTTCTTAGGGACTGACAGTACGGGGTCACTCTTCACATATTAATTATTTGGGGAAGAATAAAAAAAGAACACGATAAATGTGTGTGGTTGGCCAAGAGATCACTGTCAACTTCTGTTTAGAACATTTGAAACACTCACAAGTGTGAGCTTGTGCAACATATGTATCTTTGCTATATGTTAAACTGAACGTAAAAGAATTTCATTTAAGAGAAGATATCAGTCACCAACGCTACATGAGAGACAAAACTAAAATCCATATTCCAAGACACAGATTGGTAAAAACAGCCCACTCACCCAGAGTGAGCTTCCTAAAAATCTTTAATAAATTATCACCCTTAGCATGGTCCATGTCTTGGAAATTATTTAAAAGAAAATTCTATAGCTAGTTGGCTGAAAACCTATTTTATAATATAACAGAATTCTCTGATGTAAGCACTGTGAACATATGTTCAGGTGGGATGTAATGGATTTTGGCCCAAATAATCGATTTTCAAAAATATTATTTTCTTAATCTACACAGTTTAATCTATGTTGTGTGAGAATTTTATCATGATAACAGCTTCAGAAATGCTTTTAAATTGTTAAACTGATTAACTCCGCACTGGCGGCCGCCCCACTTTTTCCGACATTTTGGAAACTGCTTGCTTCAGTGGAATTTTTGTCAGTGTGAAGGCTTTCTTTAGATATCTTTGCCTGACATCTATATCTCTGGCTGAAAACTTCCTTGCATGTGGTTTTATTTACGTTTTGACAACACTAACACACATTACTAGGTGGAAGGTTGAATTCGCAAACCTTTACGTGGAAGTCAAGATTTATGAATAATGGGTCGTGGAAAACCTGTTTAGGAAACAGAGGTTTTATGGAAATCGGTTTAACAACAAAAAAGAGAAAGCAGCTTGTAATGAAGAACATAAGCTTTCAGCTTCAGCATTGAAACTTGGGACAGGAGAATTGTACAGGTGCGTGAATGATGTGATATGGATTACACTGGATTCAGACCTACTGATTTAGAGCTTCTCTGCCAGGCTATAAAGTTTTCATGTTCATGTGTTAGTTGTAAAAATACAGAATGCATGATTGTTGTTGAAGAAAGAAGAGTGGGAATAGGTTGGGATTTTAAATTAATTTGTAATTCGTGTGGCTATGAATTTTCATTTTCTTCCTCCACAAAACACTGACACTGGTACCTAGGAAAGCAATTTTAGATTAGCATATGCTCTGAGATGCTGTGGACAGGGCAGGAAAGGAGGTAATTTAATGTGTGGTTTTCTGAACATGCCTCCACCCCATGCAAGGTTTGAAAAAATAAATAAAGAAATATCTGATGCTGTATGTGATACTGCCAAAGTTTCTAAGAAGAAACTAGTAGATGGAAATAAACCCAACAGAAATAGATTCTGGGGTAGATATTCATGACTGTGAATCTCCTACAAATGTTACTGACCTGCGTGTGTCTGAAGATGGGACCTGGATGAAAAGGGGCCACACATATCTGTCTGGAGTTGCATCTCTTATTGGTATTGACTCAGGTAAAGTTTTAGATGTAGAAATTATGTCTAAACACTGCCACCAGTGTGCAACAAGGAAAATGTCACAGAATGAAGGCAGTGAAAAACTGCTGTAAGAAAATCATGCAGTAGCATGCTCTAAAAATTATAGTGGTTCAAGTGGGGGCATGGAGGCTGCTGCAGTTGTGCAGATGTTCTCCGGTCTGAGGACCAGTATGGTGTTAGATATACTAAATACCTTGGCGATGGGGACTCCTCTTCGTTCAAAGCTGTAACAGATAAAAATCTGTACAATACAATAGAAAAGTTGGAAGGTGTTGGCCACATCCAAAAGAAGCTTGGTGGTAGGTTTCATTGTTTGCTGAACGACAAGAAAGGTGAAGTACTTGACGATGGAAAACCACTAGGAGGAAAAGGCAGGCTTATTCTAAAAGAAACTGATTCTCTTCCATTATTTTATGGGAGAGCTATCAGGAAAACACACATAATTCAGAGGCAATGAAGTGTGCTGTGTGGGTAATCTTTTTCCACAAACTATCCACTTCTCAAACACCAATGCACAATCTGTGTCCAAAAGACAATTCGTGTAAGTTCGACAACAGAAATTAGACACATTCACATAAACACTCATTACCAAAACCTGTTATAAATGCAACTAACCTCACATTCTGGTTTCTTGCAAACCCTGATCTATTGAGGAAGTGTCTTCATGGAAAGACACAAAATGCAAATGAAAGCCTCAGTAATTTAATTTGAATCAGATGCTCAAAAGGACATTCTGTGGACTTTAAGTACTCAAATATGTGTCTATGATGCAGTTTTACGTTACAATAATGGAAATAATGGCAGAATTGAAGTGCTCAAGAGAGCTGGTATAGATCCTGGTGTGTTTACAAGAAAAGCATTTCACACCATTCACGAGAGTAGGGTCAAGACAGCTAACAGATCAGTGTCTCATCTGCAAATACAAGCCAGGAAGATTCGAAGAGGAGAGAAGAGTGACCTGGAGGATGAGGAGTATTAGTATGGAGGATTTTAAAATTGAGGTAAGATTATTACATGTAGAAGTATGAGAAGAAAATCTAACTGTTTGCAATGTGTAGCTCTTTCCTTGGAACTAAAAAAATACGAGATCCTGCAATTACATTCTGATTTTTAGATGGTTGTATGCAGAAAAAAAAGGTTAATTTTGGGTGTGGAAATTAAAAACTCTGTTAATGATACAATTTGCACCAACAACTGTAGTTCAGTGGTCTTATAACCTTCTCAGGACATAGCTCTTTTTCCTTTACACATGCAAAATTTTAGATTTGTATATTAATAAATATGTCTGTAATGATTTTTTAAACAAATGTTTACATTTTCTGTTACATCCAGCCTTAACATTCAAAACACATGTTTAAATGCCTGTAATTATGTACATTTGTAATTAAGTAGGTCAGTAACTATATATGTCTGTATTTATGTACGAGATGAATCCTACCCTAAAATTTAAAGTCCAGGATGAAATAGCAACAATATAACAAAAACGATAGATTGCTACTCACCACACTGTAGTGCACCAACCATATTCGATCAAAAATGTGCAGGGTAAGACGTGGATTGTTGCAGCGCCAGCCACAGGCAAAACACAACACAGCCATGACAATGCTGTGAACCGAGCCAGTCTGGCGAGGTATGAAGACAGCTGATACAGCAGTACCTACACAGGCAGCCACGGAAGAGTTTAGCATATGTGCTGCAAGGCACAAAAAAGCCTGAGCAAGTTCAGCCTGAAAGCATATTGTCTGATTAAAATTACTTGATAGTCGACGTCTATCGCTTGCTGCTACAGCGTTGCCCCATTGGCTGCTGGCTACTGCTCTGTTACTGGTGACACACAAACACTGCAGGTCACTTCGTAACTGCTGTTAATGCATAACGCGGAGCAATGTGGAAGTGGGCATTGTGAGATGCTCTGTCGAGAGGTGATTTTAAGTGACCAATGACTCTAATGTAGCAGAAACCCATCTTGTAACCCTGAATGTAAACTCATGTTTTAACCTAACCACAACCTCGTGATGTGCAATGTATCTGAGAGAACAGCAGAACTAAAATCATGATTGATTTGTTCACAGCGATTAAAGCTAACCTTACCAGCAAACTCAATACAGGAAAAAATTCAGGTTCAGCACTAAAAGCAAACTGTAATTTCTCGCCATCACTGGTTACCAAGAACTGCCACAATACTACACGAAGAGCAGTCATTGTTGGCAGTTGGTTGCGGATTATAGGTGATACAGACAGATTTCAAATGAAAAAAAGGATGATAAGATGAAATATAAGAGCAAATAAAAAAGTCAATACAATGATGAACATGAGACAGCAAAGCATCAGAAATAAAAAAAATATATATTTAGACCAATTAATTCAATAAAAAATAATAATCTAACTCTTTTGATTATATTTACAAATAAAAAGATTTGCTACATTTGAGCGTGATTCGAACTTACAACCTTCTACACATCAAAACAAGATGGTGTAATAAATTGCTGAAACTGATAACCCACGAAAATAATGGCTTGAAAATTAGACTGTTAAAAGGTGTTTGATTTGACAAACATACAGAGTTCGACAGTGCAGGTTTATACGCTAACGATTGCACTAAGTCATAACACTACATTAAGTAGTTATATTTATGACTGTGGTGACTGGTGACCCAGTCACAAATACAAATTGAGGCCTTAAAAAATTTGGTTTCACGCAATGTCGTGCAAAGCTTGTCTAATGTTAGCCGATCTCTATGATTATGATAACTGTATGTGTGACACTGAATCGTGTCTTGTGTGAAAGCATCCAGTAGTGTTTGGTTAATGCTGATGTGTATTTCATTAGCATCATTATGTGTGTGGTTTTTATTGTGGTTATCATGTGTGATGAAATACAAAATAAAGGTGCCGGAGGCACGATTCGGGATCCAAACACTTCAAGAAAGAATGCCGGACAAGGAATTGGAAATGATCTAGCCAATTATTGTGTCAGTTTGGCAATGGCGAACAGTTTGAGTGTGACGCTGAGTGCTCCAATTGGAGGAAATCAGCTCCAAAACGTGAAGTGCCAGCTATCAAGTAATTTTAATCTGACTATAGCCATTTTGTACTAAAGTCACTTGTGCTTTTATCACAGCTCTCCTATCAAAGGCCTGTGACACCCTGACTGCCATCCAGAATGCTGTTCGTAGACTGCAGTTTGACCGTGTGACAGAGCAATCCGATCTGAAACTATGCGAACTGGAGGCGCCACCACATTGAGCCAGCACCAGCCCGGGAAAGCAGTTTGCTGCCCATCAATATGAGGCAGTGGGTCACACGTATTACATCACCTGCTTGCAACATGCTGGACAGCACTGGGAGCACAAGCTGTGCCACGGCACTTGAGAATGAAGCACGGAGGCTGCCAGGACAAGAGTTGTCAAAGTCAGAGACAGTTGCATCAGGTGCCACCACTCAGCCAACACTCTGTCTATCAGCACTGCTGGATGACATTACACTGGAGGCCACTGAATGTCTCAGCCATGCCACTGCTTCCTGCATAAAACCATGGCGGGTAACTGTAGTAAAGCAATTTGGGGACTTTCTGCTGTTTGACTGGCACCGCATTGTGTCCCCTGCACCCTATCAACTCCAGATCACTTCACTGGTGTCAGAGTATTGCCTTTTTAGTACAACGTCTGAACCTACAGCCCATGATGCAGTGAGTCAAGAAACTTAATTGTTGTTGTTGTCAAAGTATCTTGGTCATGGAAAATAAGCTTGACTACCATGCTCTTTGTAAGGTGAATTTTGTTAAAAGTAAGGAGCCAGTGAAACTGATACACTTCACAGGTAATAGGGGTCACAACTGTCTAGCAGCTGTCAGATGTATGAAATGTAACTTGGAAGGATTATTCAGCACTGTGTGCAGAACCAGTATCAGTAGTGTCTTTCACGTGTAATTGTTACGGGCATATGACTATACAGTGGCAAGAATCAAACAGCTCATAATTAAGACATACAAATTATGCTTAGGTATTCTTTTGTGTGTGTTTAGTAATTGTTTGTGTTTCAAAACAAGTGTCAAGCTGGGCAAGGCTTTGGCAGAGTCAAGAATGCAAGGAGTATCAGAAGCAGACACAGTATCTCAGACACTAACAGGCAAATACCTGAAACGCTCAGGGAATAAACATAACAGGACACGAAGATTATGCCACTGGCAATCCCTAACAATGGAGGTTGAGCATTTGGTACAGTTGGCTGCCATGCACTTCTCGGGATATCGCTGGAAAGTCGTAGGTCCTGCTGTGGTGGCTTCCAACCGAGCTCTGACTGATGGGCTGATAAGAGCCAGCACACGAATAGGCCTAGAGCTTTAGTGGAGTGAACTGCTGACATGTTGGCTTGCATTGCCCTACACAGCAGGGGTGCAGAGAAATTTGTGCGAATCCAGTTCCTCACACAGAGGACTTCCGGTGGCGTTTGTCCTGCTGTCTGTCGTCCATGTTGTGATTGACACAGTCCGGAGAGGCAACGCTTTGTACATGTGCAACCCCATCATGCTTCAGTGTCTGAGGGGTCGCCGATCCCTTTAGGCGAACAGTGTGTACGTGGTGGCAGTAGCACAACAGACAGTAGCTAATACCGAGTTATGTAGTCTGGTAAAAGCGCAGTTGCCACAGTGATATACAGATTTGGCAGATGCAAGTTCAGTTGCTCCTTTCTCTGTTAAATCAATTGAGGATGTGGACCTTAGGAATTTGGCAAACATGGAAGGGTGGCCTGATGCAGAACTTTTGACAGTGGCAAAACTGAGATTAGTGAGAGCTTATGTGGATTATACAGAGGCTCTCGCGGGAGCCAGAACATTTGAGGAATTTAGAAAGGGTTTGGTTCAAAAGTATACAATGTAAAACAGTGTTACATTTTAGGGAACAGTGGGACACGGTGACAAAGAGGCATGTAGAATCACTAAAAGAATTTGTACACAGAATAAGGAAGACCAATGGCTGTACATACAATTTGGGGCAGAGTGTTATGATGAATCAAGTAATTTTACGAGAGGTTGAGCAGAGTGCATTGGACACATTTTCAAGAGGGTTGCCTTCAGAACCATCAGGAAGACTACGGGCAGGGGTTCCAATTGATTTACACACAGCTGTCAGATCAACAGTAGAATGCGAGGAAACTGACATGTCAGCCAGACTGCAAGCTGGTCGAACAATTTTTTAAGCCAATAGAAAATGTTATACATGTGGACAGATGGGGCATGTGCGGAAGCAACGTCGCCAACCATGGGACAGTGGAAGTAGAGGCAGAGGTCAGCATAATGATAATGGTAGTTTCAGAGGTAGGGGACCAGGAAAGAGGCAGACATTAAGTGCCAACGGGGACCCAGGCTCACTTATGGGATTTCCAGCACAGTAAGATTGGACTGTGTGGTTAGAGGAATGGTAGGGAAAAAGAACTGCAAGATGTTGTTGGACACAGGGTGAATGTATCAGCTGCAAGTGGGGGATCTATTGGAACATAAGCAATGGAACCACCATGGTACAGATTGCATGAAGCAGGGGATAGAGACGTCACATCACTGGGATCGGTCGACACAGATCTTTGTTTGGGCACTGTCCATTTCAGACAAGGTGTAGAGATTGTGCCAAATGTGAGTTAGGGCTAGGGCATGGACTCTGGGTTTGGATTCCTTGCATCAGCACTGTGCCAAAATCAATATTCATCAACATATGGTAGAGCTTAATGAAAAAATGTTTAACTTGGGTGAAACCACTGCTGCTGTAGCAATGTTGCAAGGTGATTCTATTGAGTATTATGAAATACTTTAACTGCAAAAATTCACGCTAAAACTTGATTCACACAAATGAATACCTAAGGATACCGAGAAATCGCTTTTGGATAATATTAAGTCTAAACCTCCCGGTAGGGATGAAGTATTGCCTGAGGAGTGTTACTTATGGGAAAGTAGTGTTGTAGGTGTACAGAAGGTAAATGGTGAAAAATTGGTACCTGGATTAATGGATGACTTCAGTGCCGAGGATATGACGTTAACTAAAGGGTTGTTGATCGCTAACATGGATATGCAGGAGGAGGAACAGTGAGACACGACGGAGTGTCAGCCATGGAAAAATCACCAAATGTCAATGAAACTGCATTACAAGGGAATGTGAAGCACTTAAGTAGAGTGATAAAGAACACATAGGACAATTACCACTGGAATTTAGGGATTTGTTTTTTCCAAAAGGGCCATTGCCAGTGATGCATATTATGCAGCACCAAATACCACTGAGCGAGGTGGCACAGCGGTTAGCACAATGGACTCGCATTCGGGAGGCCAACGGTTCAAACCCGTGTCTTCAAACCCACGTCCGGCTATCCTGATTTAGGTTTTCGTGATTTCTCTAAATCACTTTGGATAAATGCTGGAACGGTTCATCTGAAAGGGCATGGATGACTTTGTTCCCCATCCTTCCCTGCTCCAATGGGACTAATGGCCTCACTGTTTGGTTCCCTCTCTCGAATCAACTAACCAACCACACACCAACAGGAAATGAATCACCGATTTCCCGTAAACCATACAGAGTTCTGAGGTCCTTGCATCCAATTCTGGAGGAACTAATCAATCACCAGCTGAACAATGGAATCACTGAAAAAAGAAATACCCCATGGGAGGGGGGGGGGGGGGGGGGCAGAATTTTCATTGCGCCCAAGGAATCATTGGATGGATTAAAAAGATATACGCTTTGTTGTGACTGTAGACACCTGAATGCCAAGGCTATAACCAATGACTACCCTTTGCCAAACATTCCGGAAACCATAGACTATTTAGGCCAGTGCAATTATTTTTCAAGGATGGATCATCAGTTAGAAGTCACTTCAGAGGACCAACCAAATACAGCATTTTCTTCGCCATTCAGGAAGATGCCTTTTGGCTTGAAGAACACAGCTGCAACATTTCAGAGATTGTTGGGCAGAGTTCTCAGGGGACTGAAACCACTTCCATTCATGGTGTATCTTCATGATACGATCATCTTTGCAAGTGATACGGAGCAGCACATAAGATGCCCAAGTAAAGTATGCCTGAGATTGAGAGCCGTCAGGTTCACATTGTGTACAGAGAGGTGCAATTTTTTGTTGAAAGAGGTGGCATATTTTGGTCATATAATTAGTAATAACAAGGTTAGGTCAGACCTGAGGTTGGTTAATGCCGTATTTGAATTTTCCGTACCTGAATCAGTGAAGGAACTACAATCATTCCTTGAAGTTGTGAACTGTTACTGCAGATTCAAAAAAGGATTCGCAGATGTTGCCAGACCATTGACACAATTACAAAAGAAAGGTTCAGACTTTTTTGTTTCATCCGAGGATTGTCAACATGCTTTTGAGAAACTGAAGTTAGCTTTAACAGCGAGTCTGAACTTGGTATTTCCAAGGAGTTACTCCACGATGGAAAAAGATTGTTGAGCTTTATCTGCGGAATCGCCTATTTCAAGTGCTGTCTCTACGGAAAAAAAGTTTTGAGTGATAATGGATCAAGCAGCACTGAAATGGTTGATGGAGTTGAAGGACCCATCTAATAGGCTGACACGAATGCCAGTACTAGCTATTGAGTGAGTTTGATTTTTGAGGGCATACATGAACCTGGGAAAAAATGTATGTAGGAAAGCAGTAGTGTTATGAATAAGTGGTAATGAGCTTAAGGAATGGCAGAGCGTACAAAAGAAGGATGGCGAACGCAAGCAGTTCAGTAAGCGGTCTCAGTTTTGTATACACAATGGGTTGCGGTGCAGAGAAACTAAGCTGGGACCATGAGTGATGGTGCCAGCAAAGCTGACAGATAAAGTACTACAGGAGATGCATGATCACATGTTACCAGGTCATGGGGGATGTACATCCACCAAAAAGAGAGTGGCGGAGTGATACTGGTGGAAGAATAGAAATTCGGACATGGACCAATATGTAGGGATTGCGTACACATGGTCTAGAACTCTCCAAAGTCTTTGCTATATGTAGAGGACTTGTACATCCATTTGTGCAAGCCATGTTAGCAAAGCCTTTGCTACTGCGGTTTCCAACCTTGAGGGACAAGTGCAGATGGAGAAATTTGGAGGTGCGGATTTGTTGAGATGTATGTGGTGTTTCACCTAGTGAAAATGACATATAATTATAGCTCCACTCATGACAGTGCTGCCATACCACGTGTTGCTGGATGAGTTTCAGCTGTTTCTTTAATTCTGTCCACGTCCACTTCTGTTAAAATGAATGATATAAGTCGTTTGATTCATAAGCACTTTCCTGTCGGACATTATATGAGCAAGTGGAAAATAAATGCTTGGAAGACTGACCAACTCAAAAGACTGGAAAGTATGGCTTCAACCAGCAGAAAGTAATAACTATAAAACAAGGTTTATTTTGTGCGACTGTGACTTTGACATTAGTGCCAGTAGCATTTCACGTGTAAAACACATGAAAGAAAAAAGAGACATACAGCATTGGTTCATTCATTAGTTTCAAAGCGACAAAACAAATTACCTTTTGCTGTAGTAAAAGCAGTGCCAGCAAAGTCACAAGTTTCTTCTGAAAAGAATTTGAATGACAGTAAAGAACTGCCATCACTTGCTCCTCACACAAATGATAGAACTTCAGTTGAAGAGAATTCCAAAACAAACTCATTGAAAATGTTTTTAGTTATTGATGAATAGTAAAATCTAAAATTATGTACGCTATGAATAAAGTCATGCCTCATCTTCAGTAAGAAGTTCTGGAAATATGACACAGATATTCTAAATTATAAACCAGTTACCCAAGAATAAGTTGTCACATGTAATTAGTTATGGACTTGGCTCTCATTTTCAGAATCTCCCAGCTAACAAAGTCAAAGGAGTTGGATTGTTGTGTGTGTTACATGATGAGAGTTGGAACAAAATTGTCCAAAAGGGGCAGATGGATTTGACGTTTGTTTCTGGGATGAACAAACTCAGTCTGTATCTACAAGATATTTAACACTATGTTTTTTAATTGTCACATCCTCTGATATACAGTCAAGTTAATTGGAGGGTCTGAATAGTTTGAATTTGTCAGCTAAGAATATAACTCACATTTCAAAGGGTGGGCCAAATGTGAACTTGAAAATATTGTATGATTTGCCAGCAGGTCTAAATAATGAAGAAAATAATCAACCACAAATGTTTCATTGCGACACTTGCTCACTTCATGCATTGAATGGAGCTTTAAAAACAGTTCATAATAGAAGTACTGGACTGTCCATGAATTTCTTAGGGAGGTCTACAATGTAGGAAAAGATAGATGTTACTTACCATAAAGATAACACGTCAAGTTGCAGACAGGCACAATTAAAAGGCACTTACAGACAATCTTTCAGACACAGCCTTCGTTGGAAAAACAGAAACAGAGAAACAAACACCATTCATTCACATAAGCACACAGACCTCATGCACACAACTGCCAATTCTGGCAGCTCGGGCCACAATGCAACTATCACATGGGGTGGTAGCACCCATCTGGAGGGGATGATGAAGGGGAAGAAGTAATAGCAGTGTACAGGTGGGGGAAGAGGTGCACTGTCCGGTGGAGTGTGCCAAGACTAGAATGCCAACAGATGCAGCGACAGAAGTTGAGGGGATGGAAAGTGGAGTGAAAAAGGAGAGGAGCAAGGAAAGATGGGCGGGTGCATTGGCAGAGGGTGGCAAACGAAGACTGTAGGAGACAGGAATGGGAAAGAGGTGATAGGACAAAGAAGGTGTAAACTGTTGGGTAGAGGATTTGGGGACAGTATGTTCCCATAGGACGAGATTGGGATAATTACAGGAGCAGAGAATGTGTTGTAAGAATAATTTCCATCTGCACAGCTCAGAAAATCTGCTGGTGGAGGAAAGTATCCAGATGGCTTGGGCAGTGAAGCAGCCATTGAAATCAAGGGTGTTATGTTCAGCTACATGTTGTGCCACAGGATGATCTACTTTTCTCTTGGCTACAGTTTGGCTGTAGCCGTTTATTATGGTAGACATCTGGTAGGTAGTCATACCAATATAAAAAGCTGTGCAATGATTGCAGCAAAGCTGGTAAATAACATGGCAGCTCTCACAGGTGGCCCGGCACCTGGTGGGGTAGGATAAACCTGTGACAGGACTGAAATAGAAAGAGCTGGGTGGATGATTGGTGGATTGGGGGGGGGGGGGGGGGGGAGAGACCAAACTGCGAGGTCATCGGTCTCATCGGATTAGGGAAGGATGGGGAAGGAAGTCAGCCGTGCCCTTTCAAAGGAACCATCCCGGCATTTGCCTGAAGCGATTTAGGGAAATCACCACGGGATTGATCCATCGTCCTCCCGAATGCGAGTCCAGTGTGCTGGGTGGGTGGATTGGGCAGGTCTTGCACCTAGGTCTTCCACAAGGATATGATCCTTGTGGCAAGGTGAGATTGGGAGTGGCACAGGAATGGACTAGATGTGGTTCAGTTGTTCCAGTTTGGGATGGTATGAGGTGATGAAGAGGGTACTTCTTTGTGATTGGTTGTTAGTGGTGGTGGTGGTGGTGATGGTGGTGGTGGGAGGATTGGTGGTGTGAGGGGAAATGGCATGGGAGACCTGTTTGAAGACTAGGCCTGGGGATAGTGCCTTTCTATAAAGGCCTTGGTGAGACACTCAGCATACTGGGCAAGGGAGTTCTTGTAACTGCGGATCAGCTATCCCCGGATAGCCAGGCCATTTGGGAGGGATTTTTTGGTGTGAAAGGAATGACAGCTGTCAAAATGCAGGTACTGTTGGTGTTTCGTGGATTTAATGTGGACAGAGATATGGATGGAGTCTTCAGAGGAGGTGGTCAACATGTAGGAATATGGCACTGCTCCCATAATTATCCTAGTGTCAAGCTACAGTAACATACTGTCCCCACACCCTCCACCCAACAGTTTCCACCCCCACTGTTCTATCACCTCCTCCCCATTCCCATCCTCTACACTCTTTGTCACCATTTGCCAACACACCCGCCCATCTTTCCCTGTTCCTCTCCTTTTTCACTCTGTTTTCCTTACCTCCTTGCCTCACAACCTCCTGATTACTGTGCCTGTTGGCATTCTAGGCCTTGCACACTCCACCAGACAGTGCTCCTCTTCTATCACCTATACACTGGTATCCCTTCCTCTTCCCTGCCCTCTCCAGATAGTGGCAGATTGCTGCTACCATCCCATGTGATAGCTGCACTGTGGTCTGAATTGCCTGAGTTGGCGGTCATGTGTGCGTGTGGTGTGCTTGCTAGTGTAAATGAAGTGTGTGCTTTTCTCTGTTTACGTGTTTTTCAATGAAGGCCATTCCAATGAAGGCCATGGCCGTACACTTATATGTAACTCTCTTTTTAATTGTACCGGTCTGCAACTTTTCTTTACAGTAAGTAGAAATCTATCTTTTCCTACATTGTTGATATTCCTACCTGGAGTTTCCGTTGTTTGATTTTCCCCCCCACCCTACTACCCTGGGATGACGTTCTTTGTTACTGTTCTCTACAAAATTAGTCTTATCACTGCCCATTCTTTCTTTCCTTTCCTGTCCCCCCCCCCCCCCCACCAACCTCCAAACCACACCTACTGCTAAACCACAACCACAACATATCAATGATCATCTGCATACAACACAGACTTCATGACTGCCTGGATTGTTGATGCAGCATTTGATGCCCCATCCCCATCCTGACGTATTTCAGCATTTATTTCCCACATCTGCTCATGCCAAATGAACTTGGATCCTCGACTTAACCCATCCTCCTCAACCTCTCTTTCCTTATCACAACACACACACACACACACACACACACACACACACACACACACCCATATCTCATCCATTCCTTTTGTCCCACGTTTCTGTACGTTTTTAATATATTTGTCCACATTTTTATGTAGTTTCATGCATTTTTTTATGTACCGGTGCATGTTTTTGCCTGTCTATACATATTTTTATATGTCTTTTCTTTATCCAGCTCCTCCCACAACCATCAACTATTTTGCCCATTTCCGTATCATTCCTGTTTCCTTTACACCATTCCTGCCACAATGAACCCCTGCTCCATCTTTCTGCACCATTTAAGAAAAGTACCCCTTTCTCTTGCTGAAATCCAATCCCACACCCATTTCCTAAATACTGCTTAAGTCGTGGAATCCCCACAAATAGCCTAACCATAAAATTTCCTTTCCCTGGATCCCACCCCTCCTTTCACAAAGCCCCCCCCCCTCCCTCTGTCTCTCTCTCTCTCTCTCTCTCTCTCTCTCTCTCTCTCTCTCTCTCTCTCTCTCTCTTTCTTTTTTTCCCTCCATCAAGCCTTGGCCCTCACTGCCATGGTACTGCAATAACATGTTTCCATGGCACAGGCATTCCAGAACTATCTCTGTTCCCTGCGCAAGATACTGCTACTGTGCAATCCCTGCAATACAACACATCTCTGACATTTAATCCCTTGCTCTCCAGCACCTGGACAAGCATTCCAGACACCACTTCCATAAGTTATCCAACCTATTGGCATCCTATTGCCGCCTCGGGGGACAACTCTTCAACCCCTATCCTACCCACAGTGTTCCCACTCATCCACCGATTATAGCACCTAAACACTGCCTAGCTCATCTTTTAACTTGCCGATCCCCCAAAACTCCTTATCAACACTCCCTCAAATCCAGAAAGGAAACATTCCAGTAACACAGTTGGTAACCTTTCCACCACAACCCTCAGCTCCACAGAAGTTTTAGTCCTCTCCAAAGGCCACACCTTTAGTCCCACACCCAAATTTAACCACACTGGACTTGTCAAAGATCTACTCTCCTTCTCCTGATCCCTGCAGTGGAAATCCTTCTTTGCTGCCTAGCCCTCCAACCAAAGGCAACTTTATTCCAACACTGAACCCTGCCTCTCCCAGTTCATACCACCATCCAACCGTGATCTTGCCCCCCTCCCACCTAAACACCCACTGGTCACCTTCCAGGAATTCCTTCCCCAGGTCCCTTCCTCAGAACACCAACTACTCAGCTATTGAACACTACTTTACCGACATCCTTCTGAATCTTAACCTACTACTTCGTTCCTCATACATCTTACTAACTTTATCCTAATCCACAACTAGTTCTCCTTTGAAGGGAAAGTATACAAACAAACCCACTGCACAGCAATGGTTCCTCTCTGATGGCTACATCTACATCTCTGTCCACATTCAACCCACCAACCACCAACAGTCAACCTTTCACACCCAAAAATCTCCCCCATTGGGCCTGGCTACCTGGGGACAGAGTATCTGCAGTGACAACAACTCCCTTGCCCAGTATGCTGAGGATCTCAACAAAGCCTTCACAGACTGGCACCATCGCCAGCCCTAGTCCGCAAACAGATCTCCCATGTCAAGTCCCCTCATACCCCCAATCCTCCCAAGCCCCCCAAAAAATAGTGAAAAAGGAGTCCCCCCCCCCCCCCTTAGTCACCCAATATCACCCCGGACTGGAACTGAACCACATTCTTTGATTATCTATCATAGGGCCCTGAAATGAGGGACATCTTACCCCAGGTCCTTCCCATTCCTCCTGAAGTGGTGGTCCGTCACCCATCCAACCTGCACATCATCCTAGTTCATCCCTACACCACTCCCAATCCCTGTCCAATCCGCCTACCCAGCACTTACTATTCAAGTCCTGTCACAGGTTTATCCTACCTCATTTGGGGTGGGGGCACCTGTGAAAGCAGCCACGTCACTTATCAGCTCTGTTGCAATCATTGTACAGCTTTTTATATTCGTATGACTACCAACAAGCTGTCTGTCAGGACGAATGCCACCGCCAAACTTGGTGATGATAGGCTGGAGCAGGGAGGGGGGGTGATAGTAAGGGAGGGGTGGCAGACAGTGAAGTGCTGCAGGTTATACAGAGGGTAGGGGAGAGGTGGGGAGTTGGGGGTAGCGGAAAAGGAAAGAAGTAATAAGACTGGGTGCAATGGTGGAATGAGGGCTGTGTAGTGCTGGAATGGGAACAGTCCCCCCACTTCCCCACCTCTCCTCTGCCCTCTGTCTAACCTGCAGCAGTTCACTGTCCTCCACCCCTACCCTACTATTCCTCCCCCTCCCCACCCCAGCCTCCTCCTTACCCCAACCAAGTCGCCACTCTCATCATGCACTGGTGCTGCAGCTCACATTGTGGCTACAGTCACCAGAGACTGCAGTTGTGTGGTGGGGGGGGGTCAATTTTTGACGAAGGCCTTACTGGCCAAAATCGTTATTTGTGACAGTCCTTTTGTTGTGCCTATCTGTGACTCAGCATCTTCGCTATATGATGAGCAGCAACTTTTCTTTTCATAATATTGTAATCATAAAACAAGTCTTATGTAGATACTGGATTCAGTGCCACTGCTGCTACCAAAAACTACACAGAAAAAGATATTTTTATTTTCAAAAATGAGAGCACGGGGATTTTCATAAGTCTGTATCTAAAAACTGCTTAGAAGTGATACTGATAGTTGCACACCAGAGCGAAATGCTGGAGTTGGCGGTCAAGTGTGCATGAGGTGTAGTTGCGTGTGTGAATGAATAGTGTTTGTCTCTCTTTTACTGATGAAGGCTGTGGCTGAAAGCCATATGTAGGTGTCATTTAATTTTGCCTGTCTGTAACTTAGCTTGTCTTATTTATGGTAAGCAGCAATCTGTCTTTTCCTACATTACTGATATTCTTACCTGGAGTTTCCACTGTTTAGTTGCTGAAAAGAATCTTTTGAAATGAAATATAGTCGAAGGTGACTCACATTTATTACCTGAAGATATGCAGAGCTCCATTTTGAGAAGTTCTCGAGTGACAATTGCATTGGAAGATTTGTGTGTGTGTGTGTGTGTGTGTGTGTGTGGACGGAGGGGGGGGGGGGGGGGGGGGAGAAACATGACTCCATCAATAGCTGACATAGAGCAGAGAAAGTAGTTTATAGTTTAAATTTTGTGAATATTCTGAAAAATAACTGAAACAATTCAATTCCAAGAAGGACAAACATGATCACTTTCAATGAATTCACTGCAAAATGTGAACCATGATTTCGTCAGGTTCGTGTAGAAGGTGTTCTGCATGTTCCATGGAAGTTCTGCAGTTGAAAGAAGTTTCAGCTGAAAACTAAGTAGTAGAGAAAATCACTGCAGAAACGCATGTTTACAATGCAATGCAACTGTTACGTGGTTCACTTAACAGCGAGAAACAACTGATGTGGACATCACAAAATCAGTGGTACTAGCTGTGAAGAATGCTTCATTAAAAAGAGTAGAAGCCTTAAAGAAGAAGAAATTTGATGAAAATGCATAAAAGAAGAACAGTTCAAACATAAAAAGAGAGTGATTATGGAAGAGACAAAAGAAGAAGCTAAAGTTTCAGATGTTGAAATTTCAAGTTTAGCTAGGAAAAACGTAAACACTGAATCTTTTACTGTGAAGTTTAACATTTGACATAAATTCTGTATCTTCAAAATTGTTATTATTTTAAGCAAAATTGTTAAGTTTTCAATACACTGCTGTGTTAATACAATTTGTATTTTAATTGATGTTATGATAAATATATCTGAAAATAGTCATATCCCTTCCTATGTGAGAGTTGCATGTTTTTATAACATTTGATGAATGGTATGGCACAAAAGTTATAGATAAAGTAGTTACATTATTCATGCTGACATACAGTTTAAGTGATATAAGAATTATTACATTCAGGTTTCATTTCTGCAGTAGCCAGCAGAAAGATTGCGGGAGGTGCACATTGGCACGGCGCAACACGGACAGTAGTTGCCACAAGTAAAGTCCAGTCCACCAGAGGGCACGCGAGAATTTGGCCATGCCCTCTGCCGGCGGAACAACAACAACTCAGGCAGCATGGGTCGTGCCGAGTCAGTTCACATCGGGCATGCCTAGCAGACAGTTCCCGGTCTACACTATGTGAAGTGCGACAGAAAACGTGAATCATGATACAACACAATTGGCGACAAGTAGGGTCGTTCTTTCACGTGTTGCGTCGTCGTTCCGGTTTCGCAGCTTATCCACGGCATGGAGGATTTAGTGCGGGTTTTGGTTGAGCAGCAGACGGAGCTCATAGCAACCATGAAACAAGTGCTTCCGGCATTGCTCTCCACGCAGTCTGCTCCAGCGCCGTTCCCTCCTCCATTTCCCCCGTATGATGAGACGGCGAAGGATTGGGACGCATATGAACATCGCCTTCGGCAGCATTTTCAGGCGTTTCATGTTGCTGATGCAGAGGCATGTCGTCTTTTCTTGTCTTGGATATCTCCCTCACTGTATCAAGTTTTGCGGCAGCTAGCGCCGTTGCAGGAACCCTCGTCCATGTCTTTTGACGCATTGTGTTCATTGATGTCTTCATATTATCGCCACCGCACGCATGTTGTGGCAGCTAGGGTCGAGTTCTATCAATGCAAGAAACAGCCCCTTCAGTCTTACCGGGCGTGGGCCGCTACCCTGCACGGTCTTAGTCCCAAGTGCCAATATTTTTCGAAAATTGATCTTTCGGAGGCTTATCATCAGATACCACTTGATGAGGACTCCAAATGGCTGGCAGTCGTCAACACCACGTTTGGCCTTTACCAATACCAGCGGTTGGCCTTCGGAATATCCATTACCCCCGCCATATTTCAGGATTATCTTGAGCACGTCACGTCGACAATCCCTCATTGTATTAATTACCTGGACGACATAATTGTCACAGGCCACAGCACGAAGGAACACTTGCACAACCTTCGAACCCTCTTTCTCAAATTCAGGTCCGTGGGCCTGCGTTGCAACCTGCATAAGTCGAACTTCTTCCAACCGTCCATTGAGTATGTGGGCTACACCATCTCTCGGCACGGCGTCCAGCCGCTAGGAAGTTTAGTCCAAGGTATCGTCGACCTTCGGCGGCCCACTTCACTGAAGGAGTTACAAGCTTTTTTAGGTAAGATTTCCTATTACCACCAGTTCATTCCCAGGGCTTCCACCATAGCCTGCTCCCTGTACTGCCTTCTGCGCAAGGGTTCCTTTTGATTGGTCGCCTGCATGCGAGTGAGCGTTCACCTCATTGAAGGGCCTCCTCACATCAGCGCCTTGTTTGGCTACTTTTGACCCCAATAAGCCGTTGGTCCTGGCCACAGATGCTTCGCAGTATGGGGTGGGGGCGGTCCTGGCCCATCACAAAGCAGATGGCTCCGAGCAGCCACTGGCGTTTGCGTCTAAAACTCTCAATCCCGCACAGGCCCATTACTCCCAGGTGGAAAAAGAGGCTTTGGCCATTGTCTATGCTGTTACCAAGTTTCACCCTTTCTTGTATGGCACGAAGTTTCAGTTAATCACTGACCATAAGCCATTAATACTGTTATTTGGCCCCGACTCTCAAATACCGGATAGGGCGGCCCACAGACTGCAGCGCTGGGCCTTGTTTCTCTGTAAGTACCATTATGACATTCATTTTCGTTCTACCGGACAGCATGCCAACGCCGACACTCTTTCCCGTCTTCCGGTGGGCCCGGATCCTAAGTTCGATCGGGAGGAGATTATGTGTTTTCATTTGGATGTGGCGTCCCGCCAAGCAGTTGGTGGCTACCCAATCACTAGTTCTAGAGTCGCCAGGGAAACGGCAACTGACCCGGTTCTCCTGCAAGTAGTTCACCTCGTTCAGCAGGGGTTGTCGTTCCGACCTCCTGGCTGGACCTCGGACCCTCTTCGTAATTATTTTGTTCTACGAGACCGTCTCTTAGTCTTGGAAGGAGTTCTCCTTCTGGATACCGATGATAGAGCTTCTCGCATGGTTGTTCCTGCCAGTTTGCGAAGGGGGGTCCTCACGTTATTACATGAGGGGCACTGGGGTGTTTCCCATACTAAAACCTTGGCTCGCAGACATGTGTACTGGCCCGGTATTGACAGAGAAATTGAGCACTTGGTAGCCGCCTGTTCCCAGTGTGCGAGCCGACAGGCGTCTCCCAGGTCAGCGTTCTCTTCATGGCCGCCTGCAACCCAGGCATGGGAACGTGTTCACATAGATTTTGCGGGCCCCTTTCTCAATGGCTTTTGGCTCATTGTCATTGATGCTTATTCCCCATTCCCATATGTGGTTCGCTGCTCCTCAACCACTTCAGAAGTTGCAATCCAGGCACTAGCAAAAATCTTTTCTGTGAAAGGTCTGCCAGTCACCCTAGTATCGGACAATGGACCTCAGTTTATTTCGCAGACCTTCCAGGATTTTTGTAGGAGCTTCGGTATTCGGCACATTTGCTCTCCCTCCTTTCATCCACAATCGAATGGGGAAGCCGAGTGCATGGTGCGCACATTTAAGACACACGTGAAAAAGTACGTGCACGAATTTCCTGCGGAGGAGGAGTTGAATTTTTCCTGACGGCATACCGGACCACACCGATGGGAGAACGCAGCCCCACAGAGCTCCTCCACGGGCAAAACCTAGGACTCTGCTGCACCTCCTCAGGCCTGGTTCTCGCCAGTCTTCACAAAACGAGGTACCCGGCTTTCCACCAGGTATGTCGGTCTGGGCACATGGGTTTGGTCACAATCCACGTTGGATACCGGCGGTGGTCCTGCGCCGCAATGGCCGCCGGCTCTATACCTTGCAGGCGGGGGACTGAGAGGTACGTCATCACCAAAATCAGCTATGTGCACGTTTGGGCACCCACCCTCCGACCCCTCGGGCGCCGTCTTCCCCATTGCTGGCACCTATGTTGTTTTCTCAGGAGACGCTACCACCCCTCCCACCTGTGTCTCTGCCACACTGTGATGGTTCTCAGCCTTGGCGGCCTCCAGTAGCTCCAGCACCGGCATCGCCATCGTTAGAGATGCCCCGGCGAGAGCCGGTCCCCCTCGCAGGCCCGGTTTCTCAGGAGGCTGGTTCACCTGTGGTTGTCCCTTCCCCATCGTCCCCGCCACTGGGTCTTGCCCCTCCCGAGGTGGATCGGGATCCGGATTTCGACGGCTTGTCGCCCGTTCTGTCCCGGGCTCCAGTGGTGGGACGACGGGAGCCTCTTCGTGTGAGTCACATCCAACCGTATTCGAAGGTTCCGGCTCGAGGGTTGGCAGATCCCCCCCGACTCCAGCCTTCCAATGGACGTGGAGGTCATCACTACTGCACGACGCTCCACCTTCCGACGCAGTGGATCACTGTGGCTTCACCCCCCGAAGGACAACTCAGGCAGCATGGGCCGTGCGCAGTCAGTTCACATTGGGCATGCCTGCCAGACAGTTCCAGGTCTACACTATGTAAAGTGCGACGGAAAATGTGAATCATGTTACAACAATTTCAATCAGCTTTCAGTTTCATAAAAAATGTGTTTTTCCCATTCTATAAGGTAATGAAAAAATCGTGAATTTGATCCTCTGAAAATCTGTAGGTACGCTGATAAAGTGTGCACAGAGAGCGGATCTGTGTCAGACAAGAGTAACAATGGAGAGGTTGCCTGAAACATTAGCACCATTTCAGCTGCTCAAGACTAATGTATTAGGTACTTCCAACAAAACATCTGTAATAACACGATTCACGTTGTCCATCGCACTTCACATAGTGTACACCGGGGACTGTCTGCTAGGCATGCCCGATGTAAAAACTGACTGGGCACGGCCCATGCTGTCTGAGTTGTTGTTGTTCCACCGGCAGAGGGCGCGGCCGAATTCTCGCGTGCCCTCTGGTGGATGGGACTTTACTTGCGGCAACTACTGTCCGTGACGCGCCGTGCCAATGTGCGCCTACCGCGATCTTTCTGGTGGCTACTGCAACATCTACAGGGAATAAATCTAAATTCACATTTACTGACCATTTTTCGATATATGTGGAGATGGCCACAATGCCCAACCAACAGGCAGCAGCAGCTGGTTGGTTTAAAAGAGGGGCGGGAAGGGACCAAACTACGAGGTCATCGGTTCCTTGTTCCTAATAAAACAATGCCACAAATGTGAGAATAAAACAGGCATGACATATAACACAAAACTGAAAGAAAGGAAAAACCGCAAGAACGAAGGAAAGGCAAAGAGCACTACAAGGAACAAAAGAGGACAAGAAAACAACAGAGAGACGCTAGAAACAGAAGAGAGTAAAACAAGAAAGCAGGTTACAGTTGCTGGCCAACCACGAGAATAAAAAGGAAAAGCCAGCCACTCTGCAACACATGAAAACCTCCATCCTAAAAGAACTAAGGTGGAGGACACAGAGGGACAAAGGACACACACTAAAACTTAGATCAAATGATAAAACTCACCCTCACAAATAAAGCATAAAACTAAATCAGCCAATGAGGTGTTGTCAGATAGAATGAGCAGCAACGAGTCTGGTAACCCAAGATTTCATTGCTGGGCAGTCAAAGTGGGACAGTGCACCAGAATATGGGCCACTGTCAACCGGGCGCCGCACCGACACTGAGGCGGGTCTTCACGCCGCAAGAGGTAACCATGGGTCACCGAAGTATGGCCAATGTGGAGCCAGCAGAGGACAACTGATTCCCTGTGAGAGGCCTGCATGGAAGACTTCCACACATTCGTAGTCTCCTTAATGACATGCAGTTTGTTGTGCATACTGTTATGCCATTCCATCTCCCAAAGCCGAAAAACCTTGAGGCATAAGTCAGAACACAGGTCAGGTTCAAAGATGCCCATCTCCAGAAGCAGTTTCCGCGTAGCTTGTTTGTCCAGCCTGTCAGCAAGTTCATTGCCTGGTGTCCACAAAAACACCACTGAATGACGGGACCGGTCCAGGGCCTAGATGGACTCCTGGATGGATGCCACCAAAGGATGGTGAGGGTAGCACTGGTCGATAGCTTGCAGACTGCTCAAGGAGTCAGTACACAGAAAAAACGATTCCCTGGGGCATGAACGGATATACTGAAGAGCACAAGATATGGCCACCAGTTCTGCAGTGAATACATTGCAGCCATCAGGCAAGGAATGCTGTTCAATATGGCCTCTGTGGACAAAGCCAAAGCCAACATTACCATCAGCCATAGAGCCATCGGTGTAAACCACTTCAGAGCCCTAGAACACTTCAAAAACCAAGAGGAAGTGACAGCTGAGAGCCGCAGGGTTAACGGAGTCCTTAGGGCCATGCGAAAGGTCCAGGCAAAGGTTCAGCCTACAACTAAACCACGGAGGTGTACGTGAATGGACCCCGAGGAGTGTTGGTGAAGGGAAGGACTACAGTTCAGGCAGACGCGATTGCATGCGAAACGCAATCGTTAGCCCTGACCTGGGCCACCTACGCGGGAGGTGAACCGCCATGGTTGGGAAAAGATGATGGTAATTAGGATTTCAGGAGAGCTATGAATGTGTGCAATGTAACAGGCAAGCAGTTGTGCACATCTGATCTTCAATGGAGGGACTCCAGCCTCCTCCAGTACGCTTGTCACCGGACTCGTCCTAACAGATCCTGTCGCTATTCGAACTCCGCAATGGTGCAACGGGTCGAGCAAATGCAATGCTGAGGGTGCTGCCGAACCATAAATCACACTCCCATAGTCAAGGCAGAATTGAACAAGGGCTCTGTAGAGCTGCAGCAGTGTGGAGCAATCTGCACCCCAGTTGGTGTTGCTCTGGCAGCGGAGGGCATTGAGGTGCTGACAACACTTCTGTTTAAGCTGACGAAGATGAGGAAGCCAAGTCAAACAAGTGTCGAAAACCAGATCTAAGAATTGATATGTCTCCACTACAGTGAGCGGATTGTCATTAAGGTAAAGTGCTGGTTCCAGATGAACAGTATGACATTGACAGAAATGCATGACACACGTCTTCATGGCGGAAAACTGGAAGCCATGGGCTAGAGCCCATGACTGTGCCTTGTGGATGGCTCCCTCAGCAACACCAGAGATGAAGCAGCAGTACGAAATAAGTCATCTGCATACAGATATGGTGAGACAGAAGGACCCACAGCTGCTGCTATACCGTTAATGGCCACTAAAAATACACACACACACAATACAGAGCCCTGCAGGACTCCATTCTCCTGGATATGGATGAAACTATGGAAGGCACCAACTTGGACACGGAAGGTACAAAGCGACAGGAAGTTTTGGATAAAAATCGGGAACAGACTCCGGAGACCCCACTCACACAATGTGGCAAGGATATGATGCCGCTAGGTCGTATCATATACTTTACGTAAGTCAAAACAGATGGCAACCAGGCGCTGGCGTCTGGAAAAGCCTGTTTGGATGGCAGACTCGAGGGACCCAAGATTATTAGTGGTAGAGTGACCCTGGCAGAAGCCGCCCTCACATGGGGCCAGTAGGCCACGTGACTCCAGGACCCCACTCAACTTCCGACACACCGTACGTTCCAGCAGCATACAAAGAACGTTGGTGAGGCTGACAGCTATCAACATCAAGTGGGGTTTTACTGGGTTTGAGCACCAAAATGAAGGTGCTCTTCTGCCATTGCAATGGAAAGATGCCATCGCACCAGATCCAGTTGAAGATGACAAGGATATGTCACTTGTAGTCAGATAAGAGATGTTTAATCATCCGGCTGTGGATCCGATCAGATGACAATGTGCAAGGGCACTGAGGAGCTCCCACTCTATAAATGGGGCATTATAGGATTCACTGTGGTGTGTAGTGAATGAGAGGACTTTCCCTTCCAGCTGCCGTTTGAGAATGCGAAAGGCTTTTTTTTTTTTTTGTGGTATTAGGGCACACAACTTCAATGGTCATTAGCGCCCTGACTACTCTAAGAATGCACCGCGAGGCACAAGTTGACCACAACAACTAAAAGGGAAAACACGATAAAAGACAGACTGACAGGCATAGGATTAAAAAACAGCATCATCAAATGTCCTTAGCGAGGTTTGTCAAATTGATAAAACGAAGAACACGAGCAGCTGCTCGTGGGTCATCCCCTAAAATGGCATCGAAAGTATTTGGCAGGTTAAGATCGAGGCGCAGTGTGTTAAGATCTGGACAGGACATTAAAATGTGTCTAACCGTCAGCAAGTGCCCACATGGGCAGAACGGCGCCGGCGCAGCCGTCAGCAGATGGCGATGGCTGAACCGGCAGTGTCCAATTCTTAACCGGGCTAAAACGACCTCCTCCCGCCGAGAAGGGCGTGAGGAGGACGTCCAAGCCACGGGAAGAGGTTTTAAGGCCCGAAGCTTGTTGTCGGTAAGTGCAGCCCAATCGGCATGCCACAGCGATAAGATGCGCCGACAAATGACCCTGCTAAAATCGGACGAAGGGACACAACAAGAAGCTGTCCGAGGCTGGAGGACCGCAGCCTTGGCCGCGGCATCTGCAGCTTCGTTCCCAGGGATACCGACATGGCCAGAAACCCACATAAAGCTAAGTGGAGAACCGACGTCCACAAGCTGCTGAAGAGAGCGTTGGATCCGGTGTACGAAAGGGTGAACCGGGTACGGATCACTGAGGCTCTGGATGGCGCTCAGGGAATCTGAGCAGATGACATAAGCAGAATGTCGGTGGCGGCAGATGTAAAGAACAGCCTGGTAGAGGGCAAAGAGCTCAGCTGTGAAGACCGAACAATGGCCATGGAGCCGGTATTTGAAACTTTGTGCCTCGACAATAAAGGAACACCCGACCCCGTCATTGGTCTTAGAGCCATCTGTATAAATGAAAGTCATGTTGATGAACTTCGAACGAAGTTCCAAAAAACGGGAGTGGTAGACCGAACCGGGGGTGACCTCTTTTGGGAGCGAGCTGAGGTCAAGATGAACGCGGACCTGAGCCTGGAGCCAAGGTGGCGTGCGGCTCTCGCCCACTCGAAAGGTTGCAGGGAGTGAAAAATTAAGGCGTTGAAGGAGGCGACGAAAGCGAACTCCAGCGGGTAGCAGGGCAGAGACATACAACCCGTATTGACGGTCAAGAGAGTCGTCAAAAAAGGAACGATAAGACGGATGGTCGGGCATTGACAGTAGCCGACAGGCATACCGACAAAGCAGTATATCGCGCCGGTAGGTGAGTGGCAATTCGCCAGCGTCAGCATGAAGACTCTACGGACTGGTATAAAATGCTCCGATCGCAAGTCGTAAACCCCGATGTTGTATGGAGTTGAGGCGGCGTAAGATGGATGGCCGTGCAGAGGAGTATATGAAGCTCCCATAATCCAGCTTGGAGCGGACGATCGACCGATATAGACGAAGTAGGACGGTTCGATCCGCTCCCCACGACATACCACTGAGAACACGGAGGACATTTAAAGAACGGGTACAACGGGCGGCCAAATATGACACATGTGGAGACCAGCTAAGTTTCCTGTCAAATGTAAGGCCTAAAAATTTGGTTGTCTCCACGATTGGGAGAGCAACGGGACCGAGTCGTAAGGACGGTGGGAGAAACTCTTTGTAGCGCCAGAAGTTAATACAGACCGTCTTCTCGGCAGAAAAACGGAAGCCATTGGCGACACTCCAGGAGTAAAGACGGTCAAGAGAATGCTGAAGACAGCACTCCAGGACACGTGTACACTGCGCGCTGCAATAGATGGTAAAATCGTCCACGAAAAGGGAGCCTGATACATCAGCTGGGAGGCAATCCATTATTGGATTGATCGCGATGGCGAAGAGAGCGACGCTCAAAACTGAGCCCTGTGGCACCCCATTCTCCTGGCGAAAGGTGTCGGACAGGACAGAACCCACATGTACCCTGAACTGTCGATCCATTAAAAAGGAACGAATAAAAAGAGGGAGGCGACCGCGAAGGCCCCATGTATGCATGGTGCGGAGAATGCCCGCCCTCCAACAGGTGTCGTAAGCCTTCTCCAAATCAAAGAACACAGCCGCGGTCGGGCGCTTCCGCAAGAAGTTATTCATAATGAAGGTCGACAAGGTAACCAGATGGTCAACAGCAGAGCGGCGCCTACGAAATCCACATTGTACATTGGTAAGTAGGCGTCGAGACTCGAGCAGCCAAACCAATCGAGAGTTAACCATTCGTTCCATCACTTTACAGACACAGCTGGTAAGCGAGATAGGTCGATAACTGGAAGGCAAGTGCTTGTCCTTCCCCGGCTTAGGAATCGGGACAACAATAGACTCGTGCCAGCATGCGGGAACATGTCCCTCAATCCAGATGCGATTGTATGTACGAAGAAGAAAACCTTTACCCGCAGGAGAAAGGTTCTTCAGCATCTGAATATGAATAGAATCTGGCCCTGGAGCGGAGGACCGTGATCGGCCAAGTGCGTTTTCGAGTTCCCGCATGGTGAATGGGGCATTATAACTTTCACAATTCGAGGAGCGGAAGTTAGGTGGCCTAGCCTCCTCTGCCTGTTTGCGGGGGAGGAAGGCAGGGTGGTAATGAGCGGAGCTCGAAACCTCTGCGAAAAAGCGGCCGAAGACATTGGAGACAGCCTCAGGGGCCACAAGGACGTCATTCGCGACCTTCAAGCCAGAAACTGGTGAGTGGACCTTAGTGCCAGATAGCCGGCGCAGGCTACCCCAGACAACAGAAGAAGGAGTAAAACTGTTGAAGGTGCTTGTGAAAGCAGCCCAGCTGGCTTTCTTGCTTTCTTTGATAATACGACGACACTGAGCACGTAATCGTTTATAATTGATACAATTCGCCACTGTAGGGTGGTGTTTAAATGTGCGTAAAGCACGTCGACGAGCACGTAAAGCGTCTCTACATGCTGCGGTCCACCAGGGGACCGGTACGCGACGTGGAGAAGAAGGAGGGTGAGGGATGGAATATTCAGCAGCAGCGAGAATGACTTCCGTGAGGTGTGCGACCTGACGATCGCAGCTTGTAAAGGTTTGATCCTGAAAGGTCGCCCTGGAAGAGAAGAGCCCCCAGTCTGCCTTGGAGATGGTCCAATTAGAGAAGCACGGAGAGGGGGTATGCTGCAGGAGATGGATAACACACGGGAAGTGGTCGCTCGAATATGTATCAGAAAGTGCATACCACTCAAACCGGCGTGCAAGTTGGGGAGTACATATAGAGAGGTCTAAATGGGAATAGGTGTGAGATGTGTCCGAAAGAAAAGTAGGCGCGCCAGTATTGAGGCAGACAAGATCGAGCTGGTTGAAAAGGTCTGCTAACAAGGAGCCCCTCAGGCAGGATGCTGGAGAGCCCCAAAGGGGATGGTGGGCATTGAAGTCTCCAGTTAACAAAAATGGTGCAGGTAGCTGAGCAATAAGTTGCATCACGTCTGCCCTGGTAACGGCAGATGACGATGGAGTGTAAACGGTACAGAAGGAAAACGTAAAAGTGGGGAGAGTAATGCGGATGGCAACTGCCTGCAGGCCGGTGTGCAACGTGATGGGATCGTAGTAAATATCATCCCGGACCAGCAACATAACCCCTCCATGAGCTGGGATACCTACCACAGGGGGTAGGTCAAAACGCACGGAGGTGTAGTGTGCCAAGGCAATTTGATCGCATGGGCGTAGCTTCGTTTCCTGGAGGGCTACGATGAGCGGACGGTGCAAGCGGAGCAGCAACTTCAAGTCCTCTCGGTTGGAGCGAATGCTGCGAATATTACAGTGAATAAGTGCCATCGTAAGAAATGGAAGATGAGAGAAGTGGTCACCTCGAAGGCCGCTTAGGGCCTGGCTTCGAGCGAGCACTGCCGCCGCTATCAGTAGGCGGACAGTCATCGTCCATTGGGTCTATAGGGTCATCGGCCATCTCGGGAGGATGGCCGGGAGGGGGAGCTTCCTCCGCCGGTGAACGGCCAGATGTACGGCTACCAGCGGTGCGGCCAGGCAAAACGGATGACGGCCTGGGGCGGCAACCGCTGGGTGGCGCAGGAGAAGAAATGCGCCGTGGCGGAGAAGGAGAACTGTGCTTCCTATGCGCCTTTTTGGAAGGACGTTGAGTGGAAGTACCGGTCGAAGGCTGGGAGGTCGAGGTACGGAGGAAGTCTGCACGGGATGGTTCCTTCTTGAAGGCCCGTGCATCTGACTTCGATGTCTTCGTCTTAGCAGAAGCTGAGGAAGAGGCTGGTGTCTGTGGGGTGATGGGAGGAAGAGGAGACGTCGACCGCGCGATCTTAGCACTGGCCGAACGGACGACCGTGGTGCTGAAGGTCAGATCGCATGTCTGGGTTGCCACCTCCCTGGTAGTCCAAGGAGAGGCGAGGACAGTACTGTATTTCCCCGCTGGGAGCAGCGTGGGCTTCCTACTAGCCAATAGCTTGCGAGCAGCCGAGGTGGACACTTTCTCTTTGACCCGAATTTCTTGGATACAGCGTTCTTCCTTATAGACAGGACAGTCGCGGGAGGATGCGGCATGGTCACCCTGACAGTTCACACAACGAGGAGACGGAGGTGGACAGTCACCCTCATGGGCATCCCTGCCACAAGTGACACATTTAGCCGCATTGGAACAAGACTGTCGAGTGTGATTGAAACGCTGACACTGGTAGCAGCGCGTAGGTGTCGGGACATAGGGGCGAACAGAAATAACCTCGTAGCCCGCCTTGATGCGCGATGGCAGCTTAACACTATCGAAGGTCAAGAAAAGTGTCCGAGTCGGTACAAGGTCATTGTTGACCTTTTTCATGACCCTATGGACAGCCGTCACGCCCTGCTCAGCGAGGAAAGATTGAAGCTCCTCGTCAGTCAATCCGTCGAGGGAGCTAGTAGAGACTACACCACGAGACGAATTCAAAGTTCGGTGGGCCTCCACCCGGACAGGGAACGTGTACAGGAGGGTGGCCCGAAGCAGTTTTTGTGCCTGAAAGGCACTCTCAGTTTCTAGTAATAAGGTGCCGTTACGCAACCTGGTACAAGATTTGACAGATCCGGCTATGGCATCTACGCCCTTCTGAATAACGAAAGGGTTGACAGAGGAAAAATCCTTTCCGTCCTCAGATCGAGAAACTACGAGGAACTGTGGGGCAGGCGGTAGTACTTTTGTCACTGTTGGCTGGTCACGTTTCCGTTTTTGGGTCGAAGTCGAGAGAGATGGAGTAGAATCCATTGCGGAGGAATCCCCCATGATTGCCAGCGTCTCCGATGGCGCGCTCCTTCCTTGTGGGGACCCTCTCAGAGGGCACTCCCGCCTTAGGTGAATGTTTACACCTCAGGTCACACCTCCCGAGAAACAGACGGAGGGACCAATCGGCATGGTCAGAAGGTATCAGCTCAGGCAATCACCCCTCCCCGGGCCTGGCCTTTACCAGGGGGTACGCGCGTGCCTTACATGTCTACCCAGGGCGGGGACTTACGCGTTACCCCGTCACCGGCTACGCGTGCGAACGCGTGGGTCGGCCTTCAGGCACGCACAGGGAGGAAGGAAGAAGAGGAAAAAGAAGAGAGAGAGGGAGAAAGAGGACAGATTGTCTCAAACGCTGAGGCGGAGACCAGAGAAGGCACGGAGAAGAAGGCAATGAGAAGGCAAGGAGAAAAAGGCAATGAGAAGGCAAGGAGAAAAAGGCAATGAGAAGGCAAGGAGAAAAAGGCAATGAGAAGGCAAGGAGAAGAAGGCAAGGAGAAAAAGGCAATGAGAAGGCAAGGAGAAAAAGGCCATGAGAAGGCAAGGAGAAAAGGCCATGAGAAGGCAAGGAGAAAAAGGCAATGAGAAGGCAAGGAGAAAAAGGCAATGAGAAGGCAAGGAGAAAAAGGCAATGAGAAGGCAAGGAGAAAAAGGCAATGAGAAGGCAAGGAGAAGTCAAGGGAAAGAGTAAGGAAGACAGTGAGGTGGAGAAGAGCAAAGAAAGGAACCAACAAAAGGAAGGAAGAAACGAGAAGTGAAAAACCAAAAAGACCACGATTATAGGTCGTGGAACCGTCCGTCTCCGGACGCAGGCGCTAACTACCCCCGTGAGGGGGATGGACTCCTTTTAGTCGCCTCTTACGACAGGCAGGAATACCGCGGGCCTATTCTAATCCCCGGACCCGCAGGGGGTGTGCGAAAGGCTGGGGGAGGGGGGGGGGGGGGTAATTCTCCGATGCAGAGGCTCTAGCAAAGTGCTCAGCAATTGCATTTGTGTCGGTAAATAACGCGCCATTTATGGTAACACCGGTTGGGATCTGGTACCCTAAAACACATTTGATCTTTGCCCAGACTTGGCAAGGTGATGTATGCACCCAATGGTCAAGATGTGTCTCTCCCAACACTCCTGCTTCCGTTGTCTGACAACAAATGCGGGCATGGAGCCGTTTAAAGGCTACGAGGTGCTCCAGTGAAGGGTGCTGCTTATGTCGCTGTAGAGCTCGCTGATGCTCCATAATTGCTTCAGCGACTTCTGGCGACCACCAAGGGACTGCCTGGGGCACCCTAAAGAGCGAGGGATTGCGTTTTCTGCCACAGAAACAATTGTTGTAGTCACCTGCTCAACCATCTCATCAATGTTATCACGTGGGATAGGTTCAACTGTGACAGCAGAGGTGAAAGTTTCCCAGTCCCCCTTGTTTAAAGCCCATCTGGACAGGTGTCCGTGGGCCTGATGCTGGGGCAGTGGCAGGAAGATGGGGAAATGGTCACTATCACACATGTCGTCATGTGCTCTCCAGTGGATAGATGGGAGAAGTCCTGGGTGATAAATCAATGGCCGCGTAACTACGATGAGCCACACTGAAATATGTGGTGGCCCCTGTATTTAAGAGGCAGAGGTCGAACTGAGACAGCAAAGTTTCGACATCCCTGCCTTGGCCAGTAAGCACGATGCCACCCCACAAGGGTTATGGGCGTTAAAATCTCCCAAAAATGTAAAAGGTTTAGGGAGTTGTTCAATCAGTGCACCTAATACATTCAGGAGTACTGCACCATCTGGAGGAAGATAGACACTGTAGGCAGTTATTTCCTGTGTTGTCCTTGTTCTGACAGCCACAGCTTCAAGAGGGGTTTGATGGACCCACAGTGTCACTACAGACTGAGTTTAGGGCATAAACGCAAACTTCACCTGACACTCAATTATAGTCGTTATGGTTCCTGTAATATCCCTTATAGCTGCCGAAGGCAGGGGTCCGCATTGCCAAGAACGAGGTTTCCTGGAGGGCAATGCAGATAGCAGGTGTAAAGCTTAACAGTTGCTGTAGCTCAGCCAGGCAGTGGGGAAAACTGCCGCAATTCAACTGGATGTTGACATCATCGTGAGACTGGGAAGGCATGGAACATTCAATAGGGCAGTTTACACCTCAGAGTCACCTGCTGCCACCGACTTATTGCCTGAGCAGTCTATATCCACTGTGTCTGAGGGTCTGGCAAGATCTAAGTTGTCAGTGGATGCCAGAATCTCCACCCCACCCTCAGACACAGAGCTTGTAGGTAGCAGTGGTGCGGGTGCCACTGCAATTTCCTTGGTCTTAGGGGTCTTCGTTTTGGATTCTGTGGCTGGGAGGACTTCACTGTCTCAGTCTCCGGGACTGAGGATGAGTGTGAAGCCCTACAACCAGCTGCTTTTGAGCTCTTCAGCCACTGACGGGTGTCATCTTTCCCACTAGCAGAAACCTGGAAAGGGAGTGACCCAAGGGACCTCTTCCTAGCGAGAGAAGCCAAAGAAGACTTATGCTTCTCCGGCTTAGAAGTGGAGACAGACGTCCCCTATGGTTAGTGGGATGTTGCTCCCAAAGTAGGTGGTGTGGGAGCAACAGGGAGGGAAATGCCCCCACCATCAAGGGGGCAGGTGTAGTCTTCCGGCTCTGAGAGGTGACCTGGGTTGGCGGAGCTGATGGTGCCAGAACTGTTGTAGCGGGGGCGTAAAACGATGTCATACGCACAGGATATAGGAGTTCAAATTTTCTCTTAGCCTTAGTGTAGGTCAGTCTGTCCAGGGTCTTGTACTCCACGATTTTCCTTTCTTTCTGGAGAATCCTGCAGTCAGGCGAGCAAGGCAAATGGTGCTCTCCACAGTTGACACAGATGGGAGGTGGGGCACATGGAGTATTGGGATGTGATAGGCATCCGCAATCTTGGCATGTAATGCTGGAAGTACGGTGGGAAGACATATGGCCGAACTTCCAGCACTTATAGCACCGCATCCGGGGAGGTATATAGGGCTTTACATCACACCGGTAGACCATCTCACCTTGACCTTCTCAGGCAATGTATCCAAAGTATCACCCTCGAAGGCAAAGATGAAGGTACCGGTGGCAGCATGATTATCCCTCGGACCCCAGTAGACACGCCAGACCTCTTTTGGGTGTGGTGGTTACAGAAACATCCCCCAGCTTGTCACAAGCAAATAACTCCCGTGACTGTGCAGAGAACGCTGTTTTGGTCAAGACTGACCTAGATCTCATTTTGGACAATCCCCCCACCTCCCCAAACTTGTCCTCTAAATGCTCAACAAAAATCTGGGGCTTCATCGTCATGAAAGATTCCCCATCAAATCTCGAACATACAAGGTACCGGGGCAAATAAGATCCACTGCCATCCTTAGCCTGACATTCCTCCCATCGTGTGGCCAGGGAGGGGAACGATTTGGGGTCGTACTTCTGTGCGTTGAATTGAGCTCGTGAACGCTTAGAGACTGCTGGTGTTTCACCACCAGCAAGAGATAGTGGACTACGCTTCATCATGTGCCATCCACCCTGATGCCACCCTCCAACTAGAGGCCTTCCCCACAGGTGCCACCCAACTGCAGCAAAGGCCACCTGGCAGGATGGCCACTGCTGGGAGTCCCGATGTTCCAGGAGGATGGGCATCTACCCTTTAGCTTAAATGGGGAGTTAACAGCGCAGGCATCAGCAGAGCGATCCCTGTGTGGTCAGGGGGCTACAGCCCAACAGGGTACATGGCGGCCCCACCACAATGGGCCGGCTACCGTGCTGGATATCAGGTGCAAAGAAGTCCATGGTCTTCGTCGACACAGAAGGCGACACTGCACAGTGCGTGGTGGAAAATGCACCCTGGAAGGTGCCCTCACCCAAGAGAAGGAGAATGAGTGGGACTGAAATGTGACGACGAGAAAGTGGGCTAAAGACCTCAATGCACAATGGACATGATGCACCATGCAAGGCACACTTCCCCAATTGGCTAACTCTTCGGAAAAATTTTGAAGAAAGGAGGTCAAACCCCAGGGTACCATCATGTAAAGGCCGAAACATGTGAGACTCCTTTTAGTCACCTCTTATGACAGGCAGGAATACCTCAGGCCTATTCTTACCCCAGAACCCACAGGGGAAGGCAGCAGCAGTACACAAGCACTAGCAAACAACTGGATACTGGAGTTTGGGGTATGTGAGATGATAGTGATGGATCAGGGAGCCAACTTTATGTAGGATTTGTTCAAGGAATTGTGACTTAGCCATTTCTGTGTGAAAAAAAATGATGGTTAGTCCTTTACATCCTCAAACTAAAGGAAAAACAGAAAGAGTGCATAGAACTACAGAGAAGATGCTACGATATCACACATCAAATTTGGATGTTTATTTATGGGGTTGGGTTGTTTTGGGGAAGGAGACCAGACAGTGAGGTCATCGGTCTCATCGGATTAGGGAAGGACGGGGAAGGAAGTCGGCCGCGCCCTTTGAAAGGAACCATCCCGGCATTTGCCTGGAGCGATTTAGGGAAATCACGGAAAACCTAAATCAGGATGGCCGGATGTGGAATTGAACCGTCGTCCTCCCGAATGCAAGTCTAGTGTTTGACCACTGCGCCACCTCGCTCGGTGTTTATTAATGATATGTGGTCTCAGGGTACAATTCAAAGTAGCACACAAATACAGTATTGTTAACTTATGAGGTAGTATATAGCCATAAAATACCATCGCCATTTGACATGTTCAAAAACAAGAAGTGTAAGACAGGAGAATCTGTTAAAGAGTTTGTGAGAATAATAAAGGAAATACGGATCAGGGTGCGTAAGTCTAACACCAGGGCCCTACAAAGGCAAGAAGAAGCAGTGAGCCACAGAGCAAGAATACTACAATACACAGTTAACCAATGGGCAATGTTATCAACATCTTATACTTCAAAGTGGAAGATGAAAAAAAGTATTGCAAAGCATCAAGGGTCATATCAACTTCTATACACTATGTCTCCCATGAGCGTAAAGATTCAATTACCAATAAAGATGACAATTTTACGTGTGAGAGACATTGAAACTGTTTTGAGGGTGCCAGGAGTTATTCCAGGAATTATGGATTTGGACCAGAAGGGAAAAGTGAAAAAGAAGGTACAAAGGAGCGAGTGAGAAGTTTTGAATGAACCAATGAGACATAGCCGGTATGTATTAAGACCTAGAAAAGAAGTACAGATTTATGTTTTGTGTTTGTTAGTAGTATGGACAAGACAAACTGTTGCGGGGCAGCAGGTGACTTCAGTGGGAAGAAAGGGTAATTCGTATCCCCGACCTCAGCTATTGATTGTCATCAGTACAGAGGCTTTGCGGAAGTAATGCTTTGAAATGAGAGATACTGAATGAATTTGTCAGGGTAAAAGTGCAGTGGCTGTTATTAGTTGCAGAGGAGCTAGATGGAGGTGGATTATTAATAAACTGGACATTTTATGAAATAGTGGGGCCAACTACCTACCGCAATTTCAGGAATAATCATCTAAGCATTTTGCAGCCTTGACCGTAGTCGCCATGAGAACTTAGAGAGGTGTTACACCTACCTTGGCTCAGCTGCTGTTCAAATCCTGATGGACTGGATTCTCAGAGCCTAGAAGGCACCAGAGGGAACTGTAAGTTAAGCTAAAAGGAACTGACAGAGCTTAGGATAAGTAGTGCATAAAAGAACGCAATGACAAAAGTAATCTTGAGTAAGTAACAGACCAGAGCCAACTGGGCCAGCTGCCAGAGAAATTGTCACTATAATTTTCCATAAGGATGATCTGGTTTAAGGCAACACGAGGGAATGGATCTTAAAGAGGCGGGCAATGTGGTGCAACAACCCATATCTGGTCAAAAAAGTGCAGATTGTGGGGTAGATGGCAGCAGTGACAGCTGCAGGCAAGAATGGGTGTCATGCCTTACAATATACAACACAGCCATTACAGCATTGCAAGGCGAGCCAGCCTGGCAAGTCGTCGACACAGCTGACTCATCTGTACACGAGGGAAAGAAAGCAGAAGCCCCTTCGACACTTAAAATCATGGAAGTGTTTAGCATATGTGGTGTAAGGCACAGCAAATCCCAAGCAAGCACAGCCCAAAAACATACAAATACCTAAGCGTTTTGCACTAAAGTCACTTGTGTTACTATCACAATACTGCTATCATGGAATGCCGTTCTTGGACCACAATTCTACTCCGTGACAGGGCAGTCTGCCTTAAAACCACAGGAGCTGAAGCCACCACCGCATCAGGCCAGCACTGGCCCTGGGAAGCCGTTTTCTGGTTATCAACACAAGGCAGTGGGTCACAGGCATTACATCAACTACCTGCCAAATGCTCAACAGAGTTGGGAACATGATCCTTGCCATAGCTCTCACGGCCATAGATTGGAGGCTGTTGGGACCAGAGTCAGCTGATGACATGCTCTGTCAATAATGCTGGGCAGCAACACAGAAGAGGTTGTTGGATGTCTCAGCCGAGCCATTACAGTGTGGAGCTGTACTAAAGCAACTTGGGAACCTGGTTGCACAACATCCCACTTCAATGCAGAGTAAGTGTTGCAACACACACAGGCCCACTGAAAAAGACAACTAAATATTTAAGCTTACAATCAAAAGGCCTTCTTCACAAATAGAAAACACACACGTGTGCGCGCACGCATGCACACACACACGGCTGCTGTCTCTGGCCGCTGTGGCCTGAGCCAAGCCACATGTGTGTGAATTGTGCTTGTATGAATGTGTGCGCGCTTTCTATTTCTGAAGAAGGCCCTATGGCCAAGAGCTTAAATGTTTAGCAGTCTTTTCGTTGTGCTTGGCTGTGACTCTACTATCCTTTTCATAATACTGTCATCGATCCCATTCTGTTGTATATATGATTATTGGGAAGAAAAGGCAAATTGATTTTATTTCTACTGATTAAGAACAAAAGTCTTTATCATATATCAGATGCTCTGTTACCCCATCCAAAGCTTTGTTTCATCTCTGTAACGTAGTCTGTCAACGACACACTCCGCTTTCTGTTACTAAGCTATCTATAGACTCCACTCATGCAAGAGGTGATACAATTAATGCGTAACACTTTAATCCACCCAAAAGTGTTTTGCTATCCACACAATCAAAGGTTTTGGCAAGGTCACAAAATAAGCAACAGGATTTTTTTCTTGTTTGGCTTTTCCAATATTTCATTTATGAAGTCTTGTATTGTTTTCTCTGTGAAGTATACCCAACAAAAGATAAACTGAGAGGTAGTTCACAACAGCTTTCCTAAAACTGAAGTTTACCACTTCTTCTCACAAGTTAACTTTCAAATAAACAACCCACATGCCACATACAATATAATGTATTTGATGATGATAGATTATTACATGGATACGACAATGTGGTACAAAATTTCCAGATGAGCACTGTTATTTTGCATAATTAAATACTCTGCAATTTGGTGTCTTTTGGCATGTAGCCTACTAGTACCCAAACCTAGTGGTTACACTGACTATAAACTTTTCATTGTGAATATTTCAGTGGTAGTTGTTCTTTCCCCTTTTAATTTCGAAAGGCAAAATGCAAACAAAAATGTCCATACAGTTGTCTGTGGCAGTTCTTGAAAATCCCATTAATACTGATATTAGCCTCCTGAGTAACACACTTGGAAGCATACATGCTAATAGTTCTGAGAGCCTACAGGAATACAAAAGGAAATGTTTTACATTTCATAAGGCAGTTACAGAGTACATATAACTGGGAAGTATTTGTATGTGGAGAGTTCAGTATATATTTTGTCTCAGAACACTGAGAGTTATTGATGTCCAGCTTTGTTTCGACTCCAACAGCAACTTTTCCATCAAGATTAGGACACTGTGCAGCAGTGACTGACAATACATTTCTAAATCCAACTATTTTGAATGAAATAGGTGTGAATTCCAATAAATTGTTTATGTGATCATGATGGTCAAATGGCAGCAATAAAGCATTCACATCTGTGACAGAATTGTAAACGCTGACTCAATTACAATATTTAGAGAGAATTTACAGGATGAAAAATGGGAAGAAGCTTAAATGAAACAACAAGTTTACTGTTACCAGTCACTCTTTATTTATCTCCACGATGCATTTCAAAGGTTTAAACCTCCATCATTAGGTGGATTTACATTTGTGTGTGTGTGTGTGTGTGTGTGTGTGTGTGTGTGTGTGTGTGTGCATTGTGTTACGAATTTTTGAAGGACCTTGTGGCACCATCTCCAGTGGTCTCAGGTTCCTTTCACTGTTGTAACACATAACATGTATACTGTCATATGACAGTATACATGTTATGTGTTACGACAGTAAAAGGAAACTGTGACCACTGGAGATGGTGCGACAAGTTCCTCCAAAAAATCGTAACACAACACACACACAAATGTCATACTAACAAATGTAAATCCAGCTTATGATGGAAGTTTAAACCTTTGAAACGCATTATAAACAGTGACTGGTAACAGTAAACTTGCTGTTTCATTTAATGTCAATAACAGTCATGGTAAAGCCTAGCCTAAAATGTTCGCATTTAAAGGGAAGAAGTTTAAAAAAGACACAATATATGTGATGTGTAATTATTTCCTAAAAATATTCTCAGAACATCAGTTTTCCTTTAGAACAGATGAGGGACATTTACAGTAGACACTCAGAAGACGGATATCTTGTACTACGATGAGAGAGCTTTATTTAATGCATTGGACTAGCTCAAATCAACACTTAAGCATGTCATAAAAAAAGGGGAAAACATTAAACTATTCACAAAAATAAAAATTCTGAGAACAATGAAATAATAATATGGAGTGTTATTAGACATAAAATGATTAAACTCTGCAAGGCAAATGATTCTGAACTTCCAGATGACAGAACTAATGAGGATGATGATAAAAAATTAAAATCATCAGCCACAGCATTCAACCAATTCTTCCAACAGTACATAAAACAAAGAAAAAATGGTCCACCAAAAGCTCAGCCAACAAACTTATTTAGAAACACAATGCATATCAACCACCAGACATCAGTTTTACCAACCAATCTGTTAAAGAGGTCACAAAAATCTTTAGGTCACTAAGTCTTCTGGCTATGGTGGTATCTCAGCCAAACTACTAAAATCTTGTGCTGACTTCTTGTTAGAGCCATCCTTGAGTTAGTCTGATGACTAGTCAGTGAGTCAGGATGTATTTCTTGAAATATCGAAGTATGCAGCAGTTGCACAACTACACACATGTAAAGATAAGAATCTGGCCTCTAATTATACACTCCTCAGTTTAGTTTCTGCAGAGGCTTCTCTACTACACATAAGCTCTAAAATCCAGTTCTAGTATCACTGGCCAATAAAAATTACCCTGCTGACATTTTCTACAATTATCCTGATGCATATGAATTTGTGGGTCATAGCATTCTGCCAAAGAAACAGAAGAGGTATAGCATTAAAGGTCTTCCCTAACATGCATACATCACATTAGCAAATGACATGACAGGTATGAGGATAAATTCTGAGTGGAGAAAACATTAAATTGTGGTGCACCAAATGGTTGAGTGTATGGCCTGCTCCTGTTCCTGGTCTACATACATGACTTACATGGGACACTAGAGGACTCTTCAAAAACTATAATGTTTGCTGATGATCACAAGTATGTTTAGCTGGCCGAAGTGGCCATGTGGTTCTAGGCGCTGCCGTCTGGAACCGCGAGACCGATACGGTCACAGGTTCGAATCCTGCCACGGGCATGAATGTGTGTGATGTCCTTAGGTTAGTTAGGTTTAGCTAGTTCTAAGTTCTAGGGGACTAATGACCTCAGAAGTTGAGTCCCATAGCGCTCAGAGCCATTTGAACAAGTATGTCTATAAAAGATCCAAACATGGCTACACCAAACAACCCAGGAGAATAATGAAACATCTTTACAACTGGTTCACTGACAACAGCTCAACCTTTATCCCTACATGGACACTCGTTTCATGCAATTACAAACAAATAAAATAATTTACAGTACATGACAGAGATCAATGGGCAAAAACTGAATGAGGCTACTTATGTTTAGTTTTTGGCCACCCAGATTGATAATAAGCTTACATACAAGTTAAGCAAACAGTTCAGTTCTGCCTGATCTGCACTCAGAAATCACTTACACGTGTTGACCTGCAGAGAGGATTGCTAGTGTACTTTGACTCAATTCTGTTCTATGGCGTAATCTTCTGAAACACAGTTATTAGGGTGAAAAAGTGCAATAGAAGATTGTGTAATGCTGACAATTGATTACGCCTACCTTGCACAAGCTTCGTCACGGACTTTGGGAGTCTTATACTTACATGCCAATAGATGTACTCCCTAATGGTATATTTTATTAATAGTGTGAATTTTGGTTGAAATCTGTGTAAACAACATAATTATAAGTTTGAGTAGATTAGTGCTAGCCATAATCTGTTGGCAGATTCTACCTTCTAATGTAAATTTGACACGTTATACATCCCTGAAATCTCTCCTTCACTATGAGATTTACAGAATACAATCTAGGAATGAATAAATGAATGAATTAAACCACCTCCGACCGTTGTGGAACGGAAAAAAAGTCGTTTGGCACGACGACCTGGAAACAGACGAATGTTCAATACGAGACGTCGGCTTTGACCAGTGACACAAGAAACATGCGACAAACTCCGTAAACAATACGATTATAACGTGATGATATTTATTTTTCAAAGGGGCCAAGATATACCACAATCAGGGTTTTTTTCCGTGTCAGATTCGTTGGCCTCCCAACAACAAAACTATGAATATTTATGTACCGAAATGAGACGTGACAGCAGCCACTAACAATAAGTCACTGACTACAGGCAGTGAACTTCCCTCTTGACCCAGAGAGTAGGAATAAATTCTTTTGTTTTACCGTCATACTCGTTATTCACTTCCACCTCTCTTAGCTCAAAGTGATCACTTCTCTTTTATTCCTAATCCCCGTCTCGCTACTCTACCCTCCAGCCTCCATTTAGCCTAACAGTTGAGTTTCACAGAAAATGGTTCAAATGGCTCTGAGCACATCTAAGGTCATCAGTCCCCTGGAACTTAGAACTACTTAAACCTAACTAACCTACGGACATCACACACATCCATGCCCGAGGCACGATTCGAACCTGCGACCGTAGCGATCGCGCGGTTCCAGACTGAAGCGTCTAGAACCGCCGGCGAGTTTAATACAAAATTTGACGTAGGCTGGAAATAAATGTATACAAGAAAGAAATAATATAGAAGGGCATTTTGTTACAAACTGTTGCACTCACCGATGTTACAACCCAATCAGGTCCAAAAGAAAAACAATGTTTACAATACAAATCATCTACATCTGGGATAGTTGCAGATTCAATTTGTCCGTTTACAGAAACCAAGAAAACACCACTTGACATTATCAGTGACACACACACATTGTCATTGGGAATAAACAAATTTCTTCCTATAGTTAATGATACACGTCCTTTGAATAATCACAATAAAATTTTATAACACTGTTTCGCTGAAGTTTCCGATTCAGTACTAACTACTCGTAGACGGTAGACTCCTAACACTAACAGATATTGTGTGACATCATGATAACATTGATTTGTAAACACTGTATCGAAAACGTTGGAGACGCCAAACTGCGGTTGCAAAATCAAAGATCTTGAGCGCAATGGTCAATTCTCCGACGAGTGTTTTAGTGCATATCACAGTCTAACATAACAGTCGCGACACTCACTGCTGTAAAAGTTGTTGCCGTTTGACAGATGGAGCGACACTAGCGCTCCAAGCGGCAGGTAAGGTGAACGTCAGACGCGTTGTAAGCATAATGTTTGTTTACATCCATTACCTACGTAATTTCCGAATTATTCGAGTTATTTTCTTGCCTTCAAGAGTTTGTTTAGTATCGGAACGCATATATGTTTCTTATGTTTCTATTAATGATTCTAAAATAAGCGCAAGTATGGACAAAAACCATGAATAGAGTGGCAAGCTACAACACATTCGTGAAGAAACACTTGTGACATTGGACAGAATTGCTGCTTACCACGTTGATATCAAAAGAATATAAACACACAGATTCACATGTAAGAAGCACAGACATGTACCTCTACATGCAAAAGCGATCGACAGCTCGTTTATCGTTCTGTAGGCCTACTGTGTGTGTCACTGTTGTCGCCTGTTGCCACAAGTACGACCTTCATCTTTATATGCCAAATAGTGGCAGAAATATGCTGAAAACATTATAATGAGCTGATTACATTACATTTCACGAAAAACCAAATATTTGAGTAATTTTCAAACAATCTGTCTGTTGGCACTTTCCTTGCCCCGTAATAGTTTCGCTCGATCTGCACATTCTGACACTTCACACGCTTTTGTAAGACATGACCAGCTGCACTTAATCTAACCACTTTATCGTCAAAGCACGTCTGTGGTGACGATTCGCACGAATCTGGCACTGATACATGGAGAGCTGAACTGGCTGCTTCTGTGTCATACGACTGTTTTACAGCTTTAGATTGACTGTCGAATCTTTGTGGCAGTTTCCTCTTCATCGTCAGTTGAGGTGGCTTATTTAGGATGTCAAACAGTGTGGGTACTGCATTCCACACGAGTTTGTTATTGTCTGCGTTTATGAACTGGTTTTCTTCGAAATGTAGCGGACAAAACCTAACATTATTATTCGGGTAAACTGGGTCTTTCTTCATAAGGTCTTCTCGTCTGCTATTAACAAGCCATTTTCTGCTCCTAAAACGATACATTCATCATTTATACACATACAGTTTGCAAGTGAATCCTGACGATACAGTTTAGTAACATGATGGTATATACGTCTCAGGATCCTTAGGAAACCTAAAAAGAGACAGCTGTGGTGTCTTCCTCCTGTTGCTGCTGCAATTTATTGCGCTACAAACGCTCCCGATGGTATAAACCATTGTATAAATCAAAATACTCAATCACTATTCGCTTTCACGATCGCGCCGAACTCACAGTTCAACCTACCAGCCGCTTGGGGCGCTGCTGGCGCTGTAGGCAACAAAATCGAGGCGAAGTGTCGTGACTGTTATGTTAGACTGTGGTGCATATTGTGGATGAATATCGAATATAAGTCTCGAGAAATGCAAGATGGATCCAATACTTTAACTGAGTGTTTCACTTGTTACTAAGATTTTAATGTTGTGGCAGCTTGCGCATAAAATGCGGTAAATAAATCCTAGACACAGAATGGAATATATACCGCAAGGATAGGATAAACGCCAATGGTGGAGGAGTATTTATAGCAGTAAAGAATTCAATAATATCCAGTGAAGTTATTAGCGAATGCGAATGTGAAATAATCTGGGTTAAGTTAAGTATCAAAGGTGGGTCAGATATGATAGTCGGATGCTTCTATAGACCACCTGCATCAGCAACCGTAGTAGTTGAGCGCCTCAGAGAGAACCTGCAGAACGTCGTGAAGAAGTTTCGTGATCATACTATTGTAATAGGGGGAGACTTCAATCTACCAGGTATAGAATGGGATAGTCACACAATCAGAACTGGAGCCAGGGACAGAGACTCTTGTGACATTATCCTGACTGCCTTGTCCGAGAATTACTTCGAGCAGATAGTTAGAGAACCAACTCGTGAAGCTAACGTTTTAGACCTCATAGCAACAAATAGACCGGAACTTTTCGACTCCGTGAATGTAGAAGAGGGTATCAGTGATCATAAGTCAGTGGTTGCATCAATGACTACAAGTGTAATAAGAAATGCCAAGAAAGGAAGGAAAATATATTTGCTTAACAAGAGTGATAGGGCACAAATCGCAGAATATCTGAGTGACCACCATCAAACGTTCATTTCTGAGGAAGAGGATGTGGAACAAAAATGGAAAAAATTCAGAAACATCGTCCAGTACGCCTTAGATAAGTTCGTACCGACTAAGGTCCAAAGCGAGGGGAAAGATCCACCGTGGTATAACAATCATGTACGAAAGGTACTACGGAAACAAAGAAAGCTTCATCATAGGTTTAAGAGTAGTCGAATCATAGCTGATAAGGAAAAGCTGAACGAAGCGAAAAAGAGCGTAAAGAGAGCAATGAGAGAAGCATTCAACGAATTCGAACATAAAACATTGGCAAACAATCTAAACAAGAACCCTAAAAAGTTTTGGTCATATGTAAAATCGGTAAGCGGATCTAAATCCCCTATTCAGTCACTCGTTGACCACGATGGCACCGAAACAGAGGACGACCGAAGAAAGGCAGAAATACTGAATTCAGTGTTCCAAAACTGTTTCACTGCGGAAAATCGTAACACGGTCCCTGACTTCAGCCGTCGCACGGACGCCAAAATGGAAAATATTGAAATAAACGATATCGGAATTGAAAAACAACTGCTATCACTTAGTAGCGGAAAAGCATCCGGACCAGACGAGATACCCTTAAGATTCTACAGTGATTATGCTAAAGAACTTGCCCCCTTTCTATCAGCAATTTATCGTAGATCGCTGGAAGAACGTAAAGTACCTAGCGACTGGAAGAAAGCGCAGGTCGTTCCCATTTTCAAGAAGGGTCATAAATCAGATGCGAATAATTATAGGCCTATTTCGCTTACGTCAATCTGTTGTAGAATAATGGAACATGTTTTGTGTTCTCGTATTATGACGTTCTTAGATAATACAAATCTCCTTCATCATAACCAACATGGATTCCGCAAACAGAGATCATGTGAAACTCAGCTCGCCCTATTTGCCCAAGAAATTCACAGTGCCGTAGACACTGGCGAGCAGATTGATGCCGTATTCCTGGACTTCAGGAAGGCATTTGATACGGTTCCGCACTTATGTTTAGTGAAAAAAATACGAGCTTACGGAATATCGGACCAGGTTTGTGATTGGATTCAGGATTTCCTAGAAGAAAGAACACAACATGTCATTCTTAACGGTTCAAAATCTGCAGATGTAGAGGTAATTTCGGGAGTACCGCAGGGAAGCGTGATAGGACCTTTATTGTTTACAATATACATAAATGACTTAGTTGACAACATCGGTAGCTCCGTGAGGCTATTTGCAGATGACACGGTTGTCTACAAGAAAGTAGCAACATCAGAAGACTCATACATACTCCAGGAGGACCTGCAGAGGATTAATGCATGGTGCGACAGCTGGCAGCTTTCCCTAAACGTAGATAAATGTAATATAATGCGCATACATAGGGGCAGAAATCCATTCCAGTACTATTATGCCATAGGTGGTAAATCATTGGAAGCGGTAACGACCGTAAAATACTTAGGAGTTACTATCCAGAGCGATCTGAAGTGGAATGATCACATAAAACAAATAGTGGGAAAAGCAGGCGCCAGGTTGAGATTCATAGGAAGAATTCTAAGAAAATGTGACTCATCGACGAAAGAAGTAGCTTACAAAACGCTTGTTCGTCCGATTCTTGAGTATTGCTCATCAGTATGGGACCCTTACCAGGTTGGATTAATAGAAGAGATAGACATGATCCAGCGAAAAGCAGCGCGATTCGTCATGGGGACATTTAGTCAGCGCGAGAGCGTTACGGAGATGCTGAACAAGCTCCAGTGGCGGACACTTCAAGAAAGGCGTTACGCAATACGGAGAGGTTTATTATCGAAATTACGAGAGAGCACATTCCGGGAAGAGATGGGCAACATATTACTACCGCCCACATATATCTCGCGTAATGATCACAACGAAAAGATCCGAGAAATTAGAGCAAATACGGAGACTTACAAGCTGTCGTTCTTCCCACGCACAATTCGTGAATGGAACAGGGAAGGGGGGATCAGATAGTGGTACAATAAGTACCCTCCGCCACACACCGTAAGGTGGCTCGCGGAGTATAGATGTAGATGTGGATGTAGAAATAAATATGTCCAGTGAACAAAATTATGTGATCGCCTGCAAAAACAAAATGAAATAAAAAGTAGAAAGTGATATAATCACTAGGGTTCAGCAAATTTCCGGGCAGTTTCAAAGACAGTGGGTTACTAGTGAGTAGTGACATTTGCAGCAAAGAAACTAAAACCTATTTACACGAGCCTTAGATGTTCGTTTGCTAAGTTGCCAGAGACAGAGAGTGAGACAATAGGTCGTACTGCGCATGGGCGCGGCGCATTTGCGCAACTCGTCGGTGAAACTAAGCACTGTCGGCGTGTTCCAACTTTGCCGACAACAGTTGCATGAGTTTTGAGGTTATGTGTGTCCGTAGAGTGTAGACAAACTGAAATATGAAGTGGGGAACGGAGAATACTGTTCGCTTTTAGGATATCTATGCTTTGCATAGGTGTTAGTGGGATTTCAGGGATGCCGATTGCAAAAATAAGCAACATATTGCTGCTCCTGAGACCTTCATGTATGATCAGACCATAGATAGGCTGACAAAATCTGAGCATCAGGGCAAAATTTATTGAATTAGAAGCACATATACAACTGAATTAAGAAAAATACAGGCAAATGAAATTCTAGCTGTGGAAATGCTTCCGTCTACAAGACTAAAATCCCATCATTCGAGTTGGCCTACATCCTTTATTCAATATTCATCTATCTAAAACGTCACAGCAGCGCTCCCCATTCACATATGTTTGAATTTTAAAAATGCACCAAACAGTGGCAGTATAGATCTCAATACCCTTTGTGATGAAATGCATTTTGAAACATCAGGTCTAGTAATTGAGATCCTTAAGCTAATGGTAGTAGTAGTGTACAGGCCATCTAGTGGTGACCCCCAAATCTTTCTGGAGAAACTTGAGGAACTCTTAATGTACATATATATACCGAAATGGAAAAAAATACAATATTGTCATTGGAGGGGATATCAATTCAAGTTTTGATGTCCTGCAGGACAGAAAAACTGTGACAGAGCTCCAAAATGTGCTTCAACAATTTAACCTGTACTATGTTAACTGCAAACCTACCAGAGACTCATCCTGTCTAGACCATACATTTACAAGTATTAAGAGAACTTGTATGTCCACTGATGTAATTAGTTTCCCTTTCTCAAACCATGATCCAGTATAAATGAAAACAAAACCAGACACTTTACTTTACCCTCAAAGAGATTCCTAACTACCAAGAATTAGAAACTGTTAAATTTTTAGGTGTTACTATTGACAATAAATTGATATGGGAACCACACATTAAAAATATATTGTCTAGGCTTTCAAGAGTTATTTATCTAATTAGAAATTTAAGAAGACATTTTCCCAAAGACTATGTGAGATCAGCATATTTTGCCTTCTTCCAAAGCATCATCTCTTATAGAATCTTACTGTGGGGTAGTAGCTGTCATGTAAATGACATTTTACTTTTACAAAAGAAAGTAATAAGAATAGTAATTATGATAAAACAGAACATTGTAAACCTCTGTTTATTAAACTGCAGTGTCTTACAGGTGTAAACTTATTCATCTACAATGTTTTATTGTACATTAGAAACAATGTCTCTAATTTTGTGTTGAGAAGTGATATTCATAGCCATAATACTAGAAACAGAACATCTGTAGACGTGCCATATTATAGATTATCAAAATCGCAGAGCTCCTGCCTAGTTCTTGGACTATGGATGTTTAATAGACTAAGTGCTGACTTTAAAGAACTGTCTGTAAATATTTTTAAAGCTGAATTATATAAGCAAGTAGTGAACAATCCGTTTTACACCATTCATGAACTTTTTGAAGATGAAAATACTGTATTCTAACGTGTACCTGTTTTATGTAAACCAATTTACATCGATATAGTAGTGTACGTAGAAATATATGCTCTTGACTTTGTCTATTGCTGTAATCAGCGGAATGACAATAAAATTTTTATTATTACATGCAGATCTATCTTCAAGAGAGTGGTTTGCAAACCATTCTCTTCTCAATGTGGCATGCTTCGAGTAATTACTGCTGTTAATAATTATTACTGTTAATCTTAATAATAATTGGTGTTAATGAAAAAGCGTCATCACCAACTAAAACCGCATATGTAATGCACGCAATGTGATATGTAATTTCAGTTTTGGTGACAGTGCTTCATGCATTACCGTATCTTTATTCCTTACCGCATAATTAACTCTATTTAGAAGAAACGTGAGGCGCTCTGGTGACATTCTAAGATAATTAAAAGAACTTCTTGGTCTTCCATTACAAATTATTTCAGCAAGGATGCTGGGCAACCGAGCTGACATCTTTCCTTCATCCAGTCACGAATCGAAACACGTTTCTTTTTATTTTTTTCCTTATGCAGCGATTCCACGCAACAAGCTTTAACTCCATCACAACTCATTTGAGGTGCAGCTGCCAAAACTTTCGTTTCAGACACGACTCAGGAAACCACAAAACGACGAAACTGAAGTGTATACTGGTTTCGTCATATTTACAGTCAAATATGAAACAATTTACCTGCAAATACGAAGATTTACACATGACTATATATCAGGAGGAAATGAGCTTGGGGTCACATGATCAACAATGGATGAGTGACATCAACCATCAAAACCTTCTTGAGAAACCTTGATGGTGCCATGACATGACGTACGTGATGGGATGGCCAGTGTGGATGCCACCATTTGAAATGCATTGCAGAATGTTTTGATGGACATGACATGACATGTGGTAATGGCCAGTGTGAAGTGACCTTAAATGTCCCTTCATTTTACTCTTCAAAACTAAGAGCTTACTTTTTTCCGGTTTCAAATGCAAATTGTTGTAGTGTCTACGAAACGTCCATACCAAATACACAGCAACTACAAAGGAAATCCATTTGTACTACCTACCTATTTAATATTCTAAAAGCCAATTCTCACTGGCCATCACATGATGTCAAGTCACATCCAGTAAAAACATTCTGAAATGCATTTCAAATTATTGCATCCACACTGGCCATTCCATCCCGTCATATAACGTCATGGCACCATCAAGGTTTCTTGAGATTTTGGCGGTTGATGTCATTCATCCATCGTTGATCATGTGACCCCAAGCTCATTTCTTCCTGATACATAGTCTTGTGTAAATCTTCGTATTTCGTTTTGTCATAGCTTTCTTTGTTGATATCAGTTGTTCGTTGGTCATTGCTTGTTATAAATTGTTTCATTTCGTTACTTCTTTCAATATAATTTATAAAGAATGACAAAAGATTAACTGAAACAGTGATGTAACAGTCTGAATTGTATGGCATTGCCGTCTATTACATTTATAAAGTGGATTTTTATACATACTGGTACCATATTTAATATTTTACAATGAAATGGATTGCAATATGGGTGCACCTTGGAGTGAAAAAAGTATTGTGTGTAGAATCAGATTGATTAATTGGCGGAGTTTATTTTAATGTTGCCATGCATTTGTTGTGTTTCGTGAAGAAATGGAATGAAACCTTCAGACACTGCAAGTTGTTTATTTAAAAATGTGTTTGTGACAGTCCCATTTAATGTTAAGTATCTCTCTGGATTGGATATGAAACAGTTTTTCAAGCATCAGTTATCAATATTTATGTGGTTTCACTAGCTAACCCCAGAACAAATAAGGCATTTGAACTATTGAAAGCCAAATACAAGGTGTAAAGAAAACCTACAGATCTTGAATAAAAATGTATAGAGGGAAGTGTGAGTACTGCACAAAAATTTGCACTGGATAAGCAACCAAACTTAACCTCAAGCAAACCGATAGCAGCTCATAACACTGGGTTCGTTTTAGTAATTCTGGGTGTAATTTAATGCAATAAATGAAAAAGCTGTTGCTTCGACATTCTAAAATATAAAATCCAGATTCCTCTTCTTTGAATCCTTATATAGTGTGTGAAATTCCCCTTATATCCAATCTAATTACATGATTCTGATCCACACTCTTTTTTTCGTTGTTTTGCTCTTCTGCCTTCCTTCTCTAATATAAAAGGTATGTCTGCAACCTGCAAACAATTTGAATCCAATAACTGTCAGTTTCATATAAATATGCACTTCAACATCAATATGTATAAGCTACCACATACTGTGTGTGCACTTCATGTGTACAAATAGTTTAAAATCATCTTGCAAAGATTTCAGTTCCCTAGGAGGGGGGGGGGGGGGGGGGGGAAATTGTTGAGGCAAGCCATTCAAGTTGAGATCACACGACATGAAGTAACTTGACGGACCATGACGTGATGTGACGGACATTGTGAATTTGATGACCAGTTGAATTTGCCTTGTTCATAATGGCACAGAACCGTCATGTCAAGGTGTTTTCACACTATCACATCATGACATGTCAAGTCAGTTCAAGTCTCATGATCTCGACTTTTTTGTTTGCGGAAACTTCTTTGCAATTTGGTTCTCAACTGTTTTTACGTGTGAAAAGCACATACACAACATGGTAGTTCATGTATGTGGATGCTAGAGTCCACATTTATCTTAAATTGACATTTATGGACACAAATGATTTACAGCTTGTAGGAAGACAGAAGTGAAGAAAAAACACAAAAAAAGGAGTGCTGGTCCAAAAAATGTCATTAAGTGAAATTTCACATATTATACAAGGAGTCTGAGGAAGAGGTATCTACATTTTAATTTTAGGAAATTGCAGCATCAGGTTTTTTTTATTTGCTACATCAAATTGCACTCAGAATTACTAACAGGAACACAGTGTTACGAGCTGCCATCACATGCCACGAAAAACTGGTTTGTTTGAGGTTAAGTAGTCATATCTCGCTCAATTCCGTTCTCTTCATTATTTACAGGTTACATTTCCGTCTTGTATTTGGCTTTTAGTAGTTTAAGTACCTTATTTGTTCAGGAGTTAGGTAGTGAAACCACGTAAATACAGTATGTGATCAAAAGTATCCGGACACCACCAAAAACATACGTCTTTTATATTAGGTGCATTGTGCTGCCACCTGCTGCCAGGTACTCCATATCAGCGACCTCACTAGTCATTAGACATCGTGAGAGACCAGAATGCTGCACTTTGTGGAACTCATGGACTTCGAACGTGGTCAGGTAATTGGGTGTCACTTGTGTAATACATCTGTACATGAGATTTCCACACTCCTAAACATCGCTAGATCGACTTTTTCCGATGTGATAGTGAAGTGGAAACGTGAAGGGACACGTACGGCACAAAAGCGTACAGGACGACCACATCTGTTGGCAGACAGAGACCACCAACAGTTGAAGAGGGTCATAATGTGGAATCCAGACCATCACACAGGAATTCTAAACTGCGTCAGGATCCACTGCAAGTACTATGACAGTTAGGTGGGAGGTGAGAAAATTTGGATTTTATGGTGGAGTGGTTGCTCATAAGCCACACATCACGCCAGTAAATGCCAAACAATTCCTCGCTTGGTGTAAGGAGCGTAAACATTTGATGATTAAACGGTAGAAAAACGTTGTGTGGACTGACGAATCACGGTACACAATGTGGGGATCCGATGGCTGGGTGTGGGTATGGGAAATGCCCAGCGATCGTCTTCTGCCTGTGTGTGTGTAGTGCCAACAGTAAAATTCGGATGTGGTTGTGTTTCTCATGGAGGGGTCTTGCACCCCTTGTTGTTTTGCGTGGCACTGTCACAGCACAGGCCTACATTGTGAGCATCAGTGTTCAATATTTATGTGGTTTCACTAGATAACACCAGTACAAATAAGGCACTTGAACTACTAAAAACAAAATACAACATTTAAAGAAAAGGAAACGTACTGAGGGAGATATGAGTAATTCACAAAAATTTGCACTGGACCAATAACTTAAGGCCCATCCACACGAAATGATCTGTCTGCGCAAATGTCTGCGCACATCACTGCTGCGCAGACAGATCGTTGCATGTGGACAGAAGATTTGCACCAACATGAGGTGTGTGCAAACCTGGAAGTTGGAGTTGGAGGTTTGAGCGAAACGTCTCAAATCTGTGGGTTCAAACCACATCTGCGTAGACAAGTTGGAGCGTGTGGACAGGAGATCGCCGCAAATCTGGCGCGAAACTGCTGTTTGCTCAGTCTAGTGTTTGTATTTGTGCGCACAGGGCATTAAAATGGCTGATACTCTTTAGTGTTCTAGAGAGGTTGTAAGTGAGTTCATTGAAATATATAGAAACCACCCATGTTTGTGGAAGATTAAAACTAAAGAATATAGTGACTGAGACAAAAAGACAGCAGCATACAATGCTTTAATTGAAAAATTGCGGGCAGTTGACGCCTCGGCAAACAGAGAAACAGTAATATATGAAAAAAATTCGTTGCGAACTGGTGACCGAAAAGAGTTATCCAAAGTTCAGAAATCTAGAAGATCTGGTGTAGGAGTAGATCAAGTATACCAGCCAACGCTATGATATTTTGATCTGCTTTGCAGCCGTTCATGAGGAGAAATTGTTCTTCTCATACAAGTATTTTTTCTCATATTATGAGGGGTTACAAGCTGTAAGAGATAATTATAAGTTTCGACATCCATCCGCAAATAATTTCGCCAGTCGTTAGGTTCGCCCAGCAGCTCTCGCAGTAAATTTACGTGAGCTTTCGCTTTAGCAGCCACTGTCTATACCATTTTGACCACTTTCTCTGTTTCCTGCGGTTGGTCTGAATGTTTTTTCCAACACAAGTTGCGAACACAGACCACAACAGAACTCTCCATCTCTATATTTCAAAATAACTGAATTAAATTTTTGACGTTAACGGGGAGCGTAGTCGCTTGCCACTGATATTTCTTTTCTACACCGACAGATGGCGGGCGAGTGGGAGATTGGGGTTTGTGTCGTGTGAACACACCACATTTGCAGCGATCTTTTGCATGTACAGACATCTGCGCCGATGTCTGCGCAGACAGATCGTTGCGTGTGGACCGGGGTTTAAGTTAACCTAAAACCAAATTTATATGAGATGCGATGGCAGCTCATAGCACTGTGTTTCTTTTAGTAGTTCTGGATGTTGTTCGATGTAACAAATGAAAAACTGATGCTTCCATTTTTCAAAATAGAAAATGGAGAATCCTCTTCTCGAGTTGCTTGTATAATGTGTGAAATTCACCTTCTGCACCACGAAAAGACATTTTTACAGACCCCACACTGTCTTTGTGCTGCTTTACACTTCTGTCTCTCTTCACTCATATACAAGTTAACCCTGCAAGCTGCAATCTATGTTAGGCCAATACATTCATTTTCGTACGAATGTGGACTCCAATATCCATGCACAGAAGTTAACCCGTCCTGCACGTGCACTGCCCGCATAAAAGCAGTTGAATATTATCTCCTGAAGATCACAATTCCGGCGAAAACAACAGTTAAGGACAGTGAGTTGAGATCATGTGACTTGAGTGGACTTGAGGGTCTTGACGTGACGGACAGTGTGAATACACCTTGACGTGACGGTGCCGTGACGTGACGGATAGTATGAACTGGCCTGCTGATTAGACCTATGGCGCCATATCCAGATTTATAGCTAAAGAGGACATAAAAAGTTGAACGGAATTTTGACCATTGAATTTAACAAATAGTGGTTAACTGTCAGTTGTGTCTTTGTAATATAAATACAACGATATCTGTTTGAAGACATATATGAATGAAGAAGATCAAATATTACTTTGCTAGGTGTATGTGTATCAATACATTTAAGTTGTGACGGCTGAAAAGTTTGTATGCTAAAAGCCAATCAAATAAAATAAATAAATACAGAGAAACTTACGCCATACCGAGATCACGTGACTTGGCCGGTTTTGTTGACAATACAAAACAGAGTCTTTGCTATCGTTTCCAAGGAGATTAGTTTTAAATCAGTTATGTTTTTGTTTTGCATTGTGTGCGGTGTGAGGGTGGGGAATAAAGTTGAGTGATTCGTGAAGGTGATTTTCATGACCATGATGTGCTGTATTTCAGAAAGTCCTTCATACGCGTGATAATTACCGTTCAGCCATCGTAAACATACTTTGATTATTTAAAACGCATGAAATGGCAGCCATACTGCGTGTCAAACGCCGTTGCGACGAGGATCCCCACGAAGCTCTATTATTATCCTGCAAGAGACTGAAACATGATGAAACTCCAGAGAGTAACTCGCATTCTTACACAGCGCTGCTTCAGTTTGCCGGCACGATTAACACACAGGTTACGTCTGTCGATGTCTTTTTCGATATCATAATGTTTGTAGGCCAATTGGTGGCATGTTCTTGTGTACCTTCTAATCTGTTGTCACCGGTTCGTTAATCAAAACATATAACGAACGTATCAACAACAAAAGTACATCAAAATGAAATTAGCCGAAGCACTGACAAATATAGAAACAGAATGAAAATAATCTTCATGATTTGTTGTGACAGCAAGGGGGGGCCAGATTATGGAGCAGTGATAGTGCACATGATTTTTAAAAATGCTTATAGTGTCCAAAGCCGAGGGATGGAATCTCTACTTTGGTTTTCTCCTGTTTTTGGTAAAATTTACATCGGAAGTGTAGAAAAATGAGCAGTATTAAATTTCATAAACACCGTTGTGGGAACACGCACTACATCTCAGTACACTATTTAAATTAAGGTTTTGTATCGTTTGCCAGACTGTCTTCAACATTTCCCTTGCAATTATGTATAGTGCCCGTGCAATTATGTATAGAAACGATTTTGTCAGTCACCTCCCTGGGAGATATCCTCCTCATCATTCTACATGTTGTTGCAGTTGTTTAAGGATTGTGGCAGTACTAAAAGGGCACCAGACGCCATCACATCTCTCACAAACTGCAATGGTGACAGTCAAGTGATTATACCGTGGTCAGAATAGTTTGTTGAGACGTAATGTGTTTTCCCTAAGTAATGGTGCTTGCATGGCTTGATATTACCCATCTCTTTACAAATTCCTAAGTGAAGATTACCCAAAATTATCAGATCGTATTGACTGTCATCAACTCCTCAGTTGAGAAACATTGTGATGTAGAAAAGTTCACACATTGCCACTGTCCTAATGGAAAAGTGAGGAAAACTACCTCCAGCATAACAAAAACAAACCCCATCCTAAATAACCACACACAAAACAAAACCACTACTTAAGAAAGAAAAAAAAACACCCACACACCATCAGTACCACCCAGCCCATTGGTCACACAACAATCCCCCCTCCTTCCCTTGGGGGGGGGGGGGGGGGAGGAGGAGGAAGGGTAATAATAATCTGTAACTGGTAAACTCAGATTCCAAAACCAAAAGAGAATTGAAACAAGAAAGTCAGCATCAGTAAGCAGTAAGTATTAATGCTTTTCTGCTAACAATACTAATAAATTTTCTCAGTTTGAAACTGCTGCTTCTTTCTCCCTACAAATTTCAAGCATCTGCCTTTGCTTTCACTTGATTTCCACAGCCAGGCTGCATGTCATAGAAAGTATGTACCACTGATCTCTGTTAAAATTGTGATTTTTGCAACTCTGCTGTTTCCTTTATAATCAAATTCCAATATGATGACACATGAGCCAAGGTAGGCTGCAACACTGGCCTCAGTCTGGGGTCATTCCATATCAAATCACCCAATAAAAAATAAATTTTACACCCACCTCCTTAGATTTTCATGAAATTTGGCTCAAATGGTTCGAATACCATCCTGACAACACCTGTTTTTTTTTAGCTGTATCTCTTATAGTTTTTTTTTTTTTTTTTATAAATTTTTAAAGTTTTTATGTTTTGCGTTTTCCGAACCTTCGGAAATGGTAAATTTAATTTGTATTCAAAACTTTAAAATTGCTTATCTGAAAAACTCTTTTAGATAACATCATGAATTTTTGCAGCAAGTTTATTTATTATACAAATTTGAAGATAAAAATGATACTATTAAAATAGATTAAAATTTTCTATGAAAAAAAATTATATGTATTTTTTTTTTCTTTTTTAACGGATGTTTTGTTTTATAAGAATTGCAATATCTAGAGTCTCAAACCTGATAGAATGCTCAAATTTGTTTTAATTTATTCTTAAACATATAGGCTACTTGAGAAAACAAAAATAATGATGGCTTTTTAACATGTTTATTAATTATAGTAGATTACATTAGAATTATGTACAAAGCTAGTGTAGTTACGACACTTATGTATAACCCAACTGATTGCTTGAAACGTTGAATTTTTTGAGTAATTTTGTCTTTTTAATAAACATTAATGCTGATTCAAACAGTTTTTCCACTTCATCCAAGAGCTTACAGTTCTTTTGATACAGTCTTTTTTGAAGTAATACATTCTTCCGGGTCGACAGAAGCGTCCGAGCCCACGCGTCGGCTTTGACCCGTGACGTAAGGGTGTTGTCGTGTGTGACGACATGACGGCGCGGAGTTTGGTTTGAGTGTGGCTGTCTCCAGTTCTGTTTTATCTTATTTTATTTACTTTTCTGATCTGTTCGTTCTATCTCGTGAGATTTTTTTTTTTTTTTTTTTAATTTAAAAACACTTAGGGCCTATTACTTATTTTAATTATCTGTTTCCTCGAATTTCTGTTTTAGTTTATTATATTTATCTTTCTGACCTGTTCGTTGTATCCCGTGAGATTTTTTTTTTTTAAGACAAAAAACACTAATCAGCTACTGAAGCATCTTTATCTTCTATGGGTTGCATGGGTTACGACCCCTGGGGAGGTGGGTGGGTATTCATGCATGGCAGTCTTCACTTACGCGTTTTAGCTACGCAAGGCGTCTAAATTTGTTTATATTTAGTTTGCCCCCCACCCAAAACATCCCATTTCCCGCACTCGTCTCATTAGTGTCATTAGGCTTCTTGTGGAAAGTGTGTGTGTTTGTTTTTGTTTCCGCCATATTTGTGACGTCATGGGTCAAAGCAGACGGGTGGGATCGGACGCTTCCGTATTTCCATTCTTCCAGTGCCGCTTGATTGAGGTGCGTCTGCTACACAGACTATGTTGCTCCAAAGGCACTATGCAAGAATCTTCTCTTTCAGGCCAATAAAATGGTGCAGCTGGTCCTGATGGATGTAGAAATAGAATTTCTGCATCTTCTTCATCATTGAATATTGTTTTTACCAGTCCAAAGTACCAGTTACCATCATAATTTGCAGCCACGTAGCTAAAACTTGTACACATTGATTGCTGTCATTATTTGTTCTTCGTCTGAAAGCTGTAGACTGGCTTTCCTTAAAATTCTTTTAATAGTTCCTCCTAGGCCATCACAAATTCACTTCCCATGACTTGTTGCAAAAAAAGAGTGTCGGGCCTTCAAATTAAAGTCTCTCAAGTGTTCAGTCAAATTTTTAAAACTGTTTCTATTTTTGTACTGCCCAGCACAACCATCTGTAAAGTAGTGAACTGAGTCAATGTCAGTATGATGTAATGACAGCCACTTTGTAATTTCTTTTTGTACAAAGTTAGCAAAACCAGTGTCATGTTCTTGGTCATCACTAATAAAACAGTGGTTGGAAACAAAAACATTGTTTTCCTCATTTCTTAGAAAAACTCCAAGTGGATGTAGAGTACAACCACCTCTATTCCAGTGGTAACTTTGGATCTCATTTTGTATAACAAAGGAATAATTTTCACTGAAATCCCTCACAATAATTACTGTTTTGGGTGGTGGGTCTTCTTTCAATCTTTTAAAGGCTGCTGATTGGGATTTTGCTATAAACGAGTGCGGTGTGAGCTTTTCCAATGACCTAACCAATAAAGAAATGTAGTCTTCAACACTGATAGACTGTTTGATCATTTCTGCCCTGTCTGTGTTAACCCACTGACTGATTACAATTTCTTCTTCTAAATCATAATCTTCACTTAGTTTTTCAGTTAAGTACGTAGTTAGTGCAGTATTTGCAGTACAGCTGTTGCAATGATTTAGCATGCAGTTTTGGTTTTCCGTGTTGCACACAGGCATCTTAATTAGGTCTTTATAAGATTCTTCAATTTTCACAGCATCCAGTAATAGTTTAACATTCTGGTGGATACTGCATACACATACAGTGTGTGTGCCTGCAGCACCAGCAAGGATACACCATTTAGGTCTCAAGAAACAAAATTTTGAAAATGCTACTTCTACCTCGGGATTCTCCCATTTCAAAGAATAATAGAGTTCTCTCACGTTACACAAAATGATTCTTTTTTGCATGTACACATTTTGGAAATACGGAAGCGTCCGATCCCACCCGTCGGCTTTGACCCATGATGTCACAAATATGGCGGAAACGACCATAAACGACAATTCCAATATGGCAGATATAAAATCGTTGCATACGTATCATAAAGACGAAAATACATCGAAAAACAACACACACACAGGTTTCACAAAAAGCCTAATGACTCTAACGGGACAAGCGTGGGAAATTGGGGGTTTTTGGGTGGGGAGAAACTAAATATAAACAAATTTAGCCACCCACCGCCATACAAAACCACGCAAGACGACGAAAAAAGTCGACACCACAAAACTCACCAAATACCACAAAACACATTATTATCTGGAATCGGACATTTCCCTTGACCTATATAGATCTACAGTAGCCCCCGATCCCATAAATTGGGATCGAACACTTCCCTTGACCTAAATAGCTCAACAGCAACTCCCGATCCCATCTCCAAATACAAAAATCAAAATACACCGCAAAACATTGCGAACAAACACTTCCCTTGACCTACATATATCTACAGCAGCTCCCGATCCCATAAATTGGGATCGAACACTTCCCTTGACCTATATAGCTCAACAGCAGCTCCCGATCCCATCTCCCAATACAAAAATCAAAATACACCGCAAAACATTACGAACAAACACTTCCCTTGACCTACATATATCTACAGCAGCTCCCGATCCCATAAATTGGGATTGAACACTTCCCTTGACCTATATAGTTCAACAGCAGCTCCCGATCCCCTCTCCGATTACAAAAATCAACATACCCCACCAAACATTGAGATTGAACACTTCCCTCCAACTATATAGCTCAACAGCAGCTCCCAATCCCATAACTTAGGATCGACCACTACCCTTGACCTATGTAACTCAAAAACATCTCCCAATACGAATACCAATACCAACCTTCACAGTCACAAATTTCAATGAAACACTTCCCCATACCCCAATACACAACACATACGCCAAAAACAAGAACAATGAGACCTTACCACAAGAAAGTTCCAGCCCCACAAACTAGATTGGTCACCACAATCACACACAAATGCACACACACACACACACACACACACACACACACACACACACACACACGAAAAAATACTGAACCAAAAGAAAAACCCAACCCACCCACACCTCAACCCCCTCCCCCCCCCCCCCCAACCCCAAAATAAAAAACCCACAAACAAAAACCAAATGCAACATAAAAAACATCTCAATCACACACTACAACTCAACAAAAACTTCAACAAAATAGATCCTCCACAACTAAAACAAAAAACAAACACACTCCCCCTCCCCCTCCCCCCCCCACCTTAACAAACACTATACAACAAAATAAACCACCCACCCCACCCTGAACCATAGCCACCCACCCACCTACCCAGCCCACCCTAACTGACCACTTTCGGCCTATACATTTTACCCACAGCCCTTAAGAAAACCCGAACAATACAATAGCCCTCTGGGACACTCTTCCGCCAACAGTACTCATCTAAATGAGACTGAAGGTTGGAAGAGCGCCTCTTCCGCCTACCAAGAACTGACTTAACCGCCCCCCACATCCCCTCTATTGTATTAGTACAAGCCCCTGTCTCATAATTCTTAAACTCTAAACTATGGTGCACTACTAAATGATTAAATCCCCTCTCACCCAACCCCCTATAAGAAGAAAAAGCATCAGAAACTATTGTGGACCCCGGCTCTATATATTCCTCAATTAACCCCACTAATTCAGCCTTCGACCTCCCTTCCACAACCCTAAAAACACATTCGAAACCCCCACCCCCCGGAACAACAGCCTCCCACACCCAAAGACCAGCCACAGACTTCCCCCTCCCATACTTCCTTTTCCCAAACTGTGACTCATCCACCTCCACAACCACCCCATGCCCCCCCCAACTTACCCCTGTACTTAATAAATTCCGAACACACTTCACGACAAAAGGAATACCAATCTAAAACAGACCGAGCGAGGTGGCGCAGTGGTTAGCACACTGGACTCGCTTTCGGGAGGACGACGGTTCAATCCCGTCTCCAGCCATCCTGATTTAGGTTTTCCGTGATTTCCCTAAATCGTTTCAGGCAAATGCCGGGATGGTTCCTTTGAAAGGGCACAGCCGATTTCCTTCCCAATCCTTCCCTAACCCGAGCTTGCGCTCCATCTCTAATGACCTCGTTGTCGACGGGACGTTAAACACTTAACCACCACCACCACCAATCTAAAACAGTCCTCTCACTCACACCAGTCTCATGCGCGCAAAAACTCTGTGGGGATCTATAACAAAAATAATATGTAACAAGCACAATCTCACGCATGCCCAATCTAGACTTCTCGAACCAGGTACCGCGCCGTATGGAACGCCATATCTCATCTTTGCGACAGCGCCACATGTAACCGTCCCTGGTCCGAGAGGCCGGAACTTTAACCAATTTCATTGGTTCACGGCACACACCGCACTTCACGACCTCGGCAATTAAGCCAAATAGCTGAAGAAATTTAATCAGCTCTAAAGCTGTGTCCCCCATCATAGCCCTCAACCAAGAACTATTAATCTGGTCTTTCATATCCATTCCTGAATAAAAAACCACAACCAAATACACTTAATAACAAACCCACCCGACGTACAGCAATCATCGTTACATTAACCATCACACAAAGCCGTTAACTCACTGATACAAATTCCGCTTCAAAAAGACGCACGCAGCACTCACCACTGAGCAACAGCAAACTGAGCCCAACACACCAAACAAACGAAAACCATGAACATACCACCAGAGGGCACAACAAACGACAACACGACATCTACAAACACGCCACACTCACAAACCAAACTCCGTGCCGTAATGATGTCACACACCACAACACCCTTACGTCACGGGTCAAAGCCGACGCGTGAGATCGGACGTTTCTGTTGACCCCACATTGTTTTTGAACACTTACTTTTTCTTTTGTTCCAGGTAGCACTCTGGAACTTTCATCCTTTTCATAAAAATCTGTTACAAGTCTTACTGTATTTTCAGAAAAAGTTTTACCTTTTCTTGGACCAGGAGTTTCCAAAATACCCTTTTCAGATTTTAGCTTTCTAGCTTGTCACACCATGTACTCATTTACATTAAATTCTTTCATCACGTTATTTCGACTCCAAGAATCTGGAGCCAAGGTCAGAATCTGGATTTTTCTTGACCTCCCAAGAGATGAAATCTTCTCTTTCATAAGAGAGATCATTACATCAAAATCCTTTGCTTTCTCAACCACACTTGTATCTTCTTCGTCATCATCAGAACTTGGTGCATCATATTTTAATACTTTTGAAACCGCCTTTTTTTTTTGCAGTCTTTTCAATACTGCTAACCTTCCTTTTAAAATAAGACCCTTTACTTTGTTCTGACAAGCCATGAAGCTTTATCGGTGTTAAACCTAAATTATCAAGAGCAATGTTTGTTTGTACGAGGGATTCATTTCTGGATTCCAATGATTCTAATTCAACCATGACTTCATCATCTGTTTCACTTTCATTGACTTCAACTCTTAATTTTTCCTCACAAAAGTTACGGCATGTTGAGCAAAGCTTTTGTCCAGGTTTTATGCTAATATTTTTTGTCAGTAATTGTGTAGAAAGATCAAAGCCTACACTTCTCAACGATTTTTTGATGGGCTTTTTGTGTTTTTTTAGTGGGTCTACACATGTTGTTTGATACTTTTCGAAAACATTTAAAAAGTAGTAGCTGTGGCGTGAACATATATTCTTAAATTCACACAGATTAATTCCAGATCGTAAGTGGATCAAATCTTTTTCTTCCTCACTCAATTCAGATACTGGTTGTAACTTTTTTGAGGGTGTGTAGGTTGTTTGGAAACAGATTTTTTAAATAACCCTACGCTACAGGTTTGAATATATGACATACTGATTTTACTTTTGGTCTGATTACTGTTCTGGTTACTTTTATAGGATATAGGAAAGGAATCTGTGTAAACTAAGTAACAGTACTTACTGAAAGTTCAAATAAACTTAATAAAATACTATCCAAGCACTGTTTAACGCTGTAATAATTTTTTTCTTCAAAACACAGGAGTAACAAAACAAAATCCAAGCGTACATTGTTACTCCAAGAAGACAAAAACTTATTTTCGGTGTCTTAAGTCACTTGGTACTTTTTATTTTTAAAATATAATTAATATTATTTTAAAAATTAGATAACTATTAAACAGGTTAAAAAGCCAACATAATTTTTCTTTTATCTAATAGCCTATACAATTAAGAGTATTTTAAAACAAATTTGAGCTTTCTATCAGGTCTGAGACTCTAGATATTGCAGGTTTTGTAAAACTAAACATCCGTTAGCTAAAAAACAAAATTGTAAATTTTTTTTCATTTGGAAGATTTTAATATATCTTTATGGTAATTTTTTTTTAACATTTAGATATAATACATAAACTTATTCCAAAATTTCATACTGATATCTTGAGTATTCTTTAATATACAAATTTTTTTAGTTGTGAGGACACGTTTAAGTTACGATTTCCGACTGCTGAAACAATGCCAAATCTAAAAACTTTAAAAATTTATAAAAAAACTATAAGAGATAGAACAAAAAACTTTTACAAGTGCTTTCAGGATGATAAAAGAAGTAATTGTACCAAGTTTCATCAAAATCTGACATGGTTGGTGTCAAGGCCTGGGTGACTTGACATGGAATGACCCTCCATGTCTCTGTATCAAATGTCCTAACTTGCTGCTGATTGCCACAATATGGAAGGAATGCAGCTGGCTTGGCCTCTTCCATCAAAGCCGAGACGTCCTTTGTCATTCTCTCCGATTATGTGTCCCAAATGATACAATTCAGACTGTAGTTCGTCATCATCAGAAATAATCTTTGCTCTGTGTACTGACATGTTAAAGACCACATTCTTGTGTACAGGGTGCTGAATACTATTGTGTTCGAATACCAGTGAGTGTGCGTTTGGTTTCATGTACACTGAGTGACCAGGCTGTCCTCCTGCCTTCTGCTCAAGTAAAACATCCAAGAATGGTACCTTGTGGAGTCATGGCTCATGCATTATTATATTGGGATTTGGTTACTAAAGAGCTGGCTGAGATTAGAGTAAACCACTACACTTTTAACAGAGACTGGGTGTTCACTTAGTAGGGCATGTGGACGGGCTGCTAGGGGCTTAGTGGGAGGTGGGAGTGCACTGCCCAACTTTGGCCTTCTGTGGAAGGTTCCTATACTGCAGTTGTTCCTATATAAACAAAACAGTGTTCTAGCCCCAGCAGTCGGTGGTGTTTACTCATGATGACGAGGTGGAGACAGCTGCTAAAAGCTTCAGTGTTTTGTTCAAAGTGACATGCTACTGTGAAATACTCAAAGGACGTAATCAAGATGAGCTTGCAAAATGGAAGAGTCGTCTCCCAACAACAGATATTACAGTCCTCAAATATCTCTCTGTTGTGTTTGTCGTGCCACAATTATTTATGACTAAATTGTTGTACCACTTTCTCTCCAATCCCTCATGCGAAACAAACCTATCAGTAACTATAGGGCAGCCTTTAGAAATACACTCTTCAATCACTGTAACTAAGCCTTTTGTACTACAACTTTGTCAGCTTAAAATATCATCTGCACCTCCCTCTGAAACAACAGCTCCCATACCCAAAGACTCAGAACATTGTTCTTTCTCCCATACTTAGGTTTCTCGAAATGAGATCCTTTTACTTCTACAACCACCTCATGCTCCTTATTGGATCCTACAGTTAGTAAATTCCCTTAAAAATTAGCTTAAAAATGAAAAGTTATCTTCAATAGCCCGCTTACTCATTCCACTACAAAAGAAACAAATTAAAAAAATTAAACCAATGTGACAAAAGTGGGTACTTTGAACCATGTGCCACAACAAACAGATTGCCACAGTTATCTCTGTGGCACTGCCACATGTGCTGTACCCATGTGATGACTTTAAAGCAATGATGTTTGTAAGCCACATGTTTCAGTGACAAATGTGGCAGTTAAATGCTCCCAAATAACAACAATTTTTTGCAAAAGGCAGATTGTGGACTCCATCTCAGCCATCTCCACCCGCTACATACAAACTGATGTACTTTATGGTAGAATCCATTCTGGAAAGGCAAATATGTCAAAGGCACTACCCATTCTCCCCAAAGGCACTGACAACTAATTTCTGAACATATGTTCCCCAAATGATACAATCCCCACCACCACACAAATCACTGTCCCCACTACGAACACCACATAAACCAAAGCTACAAGTGCCCCCATGTGAAACATACTTTTGAATGCAGTGAGTTTTTGTGGTCATTACATTGTACCTATCCTGTCCACAGCAGTACACCCAGTATCACTTATTTTACTACCTTCTGCTAGTGTAACATTAAAATATAGCGTTTTTTCATCATGTTTTTAGTGGTTTTCATTTTCCATGGTTGTATCTTTGACTTTACAATTTTGTCAAAGATGAACTTTGCAATATTCTTGAATTAATAGAAGTGTTTTCATTTTGACCATGATCTATAATCCTAATTTATAGACTATTATAGGCTTAGTCCGTATCAATTCAGGCAGGCTAGGATGTTATTGAATTTAGCATATGTTAAAATGAAGGAAATAGTAAGGAACACTTTTTTTTTCCTCCAAAAAAATTTCTGCCCCGAGATACAGCCCTCCAAAGATGACATTTCGCGTACCATTTTGAAGATGCAAATTTTGGAAAAAATTTTGAAATGCTGTATCTCTGGAACAGTTTTGATACATATATTTTTTTATTATTTAAAAGATAATTGCTTTATAATTACAAAGAAATCCTCCATTTGGACGTATCTGTTGAAGTTCCTCTACTATAGCATTCTGGACCTTTTTTTAATAATTTATGGAAAAAAATTATTTTATTTTCAAAAATGTCAGTCCATAAAATTTTTTTGCTGTTGATTAGTACTTTATAGTTCTACATTTCCTGAAAAGGAGAGCTTCCACTTTTATGATCAATTAACAGGCTCATAAAAATCAAAACCTGGTCTCATTTAACATAATTTTAGTTTTTAAAGATGAGTAAGAGACTCATTTTTAAGCATTTTAAATGGCTCCAAAATGTTTGTGAAAGGTCCAAACAGTTAAAGGTTGCAATTTATGCAACTTCTGTACACTCTGTTTTGTACTGAAATTAGCCAGTAACTAAAAATGTGTTCCACAGCTTCAGTATTTTCCTTTGATATAGAAGATGCTTTCCTGTTGAACCAATAGGAACTGGAGCACTTACAATCTTCAAGACATTGTGAATAGGATGTGAGCACTGATGGCATTGTTGCTGTTTTTCAGCTGGAAACCCATTTCCAGCAGCTGGTCCATGTGGAAGCATAAAGTTCACTACAATTTTGTTTAACTCATAACTGGTGTCTATAATCTCTGCAACCCACCAGTTACAGTCTTACACTTACGCCACACACATCTCCCTTCTCAGGTTGCGAATGTGAATATTATCCTGCTGTTTCCGAGGTATTGGCTGAACGAATGAAATTTCTTCTTTCTTGCTCTTTAAAGTGTGTGTAATATGAGTTCGCCCTACACTTTGAATCCAAAAATGTGTCTTCTGAATTCCTGTCACAGGAGTAGTTTGTTTGGACCATTCTTCTTTTTTATGCTCACGGAATTCTTCGATTTCCTCTCTGGACAAAAGAATGAAGGCTGTGCATGTGTAAGATTTCAGGACTCTCATAAAATCCTCAGCATTCTGAATCACAGCTGTATATGATCTGGAAAGATTATGTTTTGTAGCATGGTGCTTCAGCAGGCCTCCTGCACCATCACGAGGCCTCATTCCCATGACCAGTAGCACTGTATACCCAGTCAGTTGGCACAAGCAACTTAATTTGAAATGAGTAAGTTGCTTGTGCCAACTGACTGGTAACAATTTTTAAAATGACTTGAAGAATTTTTTTGCGCATTGCTAGCAAAGCATGTGCAGAGTCATGTCCTGTGTCATCACTTATAACTGCAACACTTTTGGTCTTGTTTTGTAAATATGTCACTCCTGTAAAAATTGTAACCTGGTCATTACTCCAATGATTCCCTTTTACTTCTTGTGGGAGAACAACAGACCAGTTCCCAGCAAAATCACAGTGAAGCACTGAACATAGTTCTTCAGCCTGTACATACCCTTTCACTTCTGCAATGTGTTGTTGTTGCAGTTTCTTCAGATTCTGGTGTGTTACTGCTTTCACTGACCATTTACCAAGTTCATCAATGAAACTGTCAAAAGCAACAGTTTTCTTAATTGGTTTATTTTCCTCCCATGTCGCGTATGTAATTTCTGCAGGGTTATCTGCTACGTCTTCCAGGCCAAGTGTCTGTAAAGGCAGTCGTCCCATTCCAGGGCAGTCGCCACATTCTTGAAACAAACAAGTCTCTCGCTTTACATCACAGACTACTAATGTCTTCACATGCCCAACCAAGGTGTCATATGCCACGTCAAAGTAATCACACAAAGTTCAAAATCCAAGCAGTACACACATTAACAGACATATCTAGGTGGATGTGGAACTGCCCGGTTAGGTCGTAGTGCATAAAATTTTGATCTTCCAATATATGATGATGATGTGTAGTTGCTCTTATAAATTGTAAAAGTTTCTTTAATGCTGTGAATCATGTACCTCTTTACTTTCACAACTTTTCGAGCTTCAACTGTTATAGTGTCTTTTTTATTGGCACCCTGTCGAGAACAGTCCCATTTATCTTCCAGATATAATGACTGCACTATTTGAACTTGAGCTGTTTCTGCAGGATGATCATAATGTCTTCCAAAGACTCCTTTTACAGACCTCATATTTCTTGATTTGCCTACCATGTACTTTGATACTGATGGAATGTGGTTCAAAATTGTTTTCTTTGAAAGTTCTCTTGAATAATAGTTAAAACTTGCACTTTTTCACTGTAGGATTCACAATATTCAGCGGCTGAATTGATATTTGTGAAAAAATCCTGGCAGGAGGTGCAAGAGCGCTTTGGTTCCTTTTCTTCTGAATATGGAATTTCTACTTTGAAGAGTGTGGTCAGTTTAGCTGTAGTGTATTGATCCATAGCTTTAATAATTCCTCTGCACTTTCTTGATGCATAGGAGCTTATGACTTGACTTCACTGATCACGGTTTCTTAACAGGGCTACCACCTACCTCTGTAGTTGACTGATGCATCATCTGCACCATGAGAGGCTTCACCTTGTTCAGATACTATCATTCTGTTAAAACATTTAGAACACAAAAAGTCGTCAGTGGAAACATCTTAACTTTGAAACAGAGTCATCAAATGAGAACACTTATTCCCAACCTGAACAAAGTCTGTTGTTTTGTTTGTCTTATATATCACTCTTTTATGGATATGCAAATGGTCAGCACAGTTCACTCTTCTGTGGCCTCAGTCAGAAGACATTTCAAATAGTCTTTTTCACAAAACACATTGCAACTGTGTCAACTGGCAAATTCCTCACGAAAACACAGAATCACTGGATGGTCTCAGATTTCTTAGAACCCTCTGCAGTAATCAAATTAGCACTGAACAACTACTATACAGAAATGTGCAATGAACAACCACAACAAAGAAACTGACAAGAAACTACAACAAACTGTAAGAAATATCTTCAACAATTCAAGTGAAAAGAAATAACTGCAACAAAGAAAATGATAAGAAATAACTGCAACAAAGACTGTATAAATAAACATTGTTACGAAGAAATTAGTAAGAAACAACTTCTGTGCAGACATACATTACGCTTGAAAGTTAAAAAAGTGATTTTTTAGAATAAAATCTGTCCAACTTAAAAGTGGAAGCTCTCCTTTACAGAGAATATGGTACTACGTGGTACCAATCAACAGAAAAAAATGGAGCTTTTCTGGATTGGCATTTTTGAAAAAAAAAAAAAAAGTCTGTAAATTATAAAAAAATTCAAAAGGCGACAGCAAAAGAACTTTGACAGATACATCCAAATCATAAAGAAATTATTTAAAAAAAAAAAAAAAGTATTTTCCAAAATTTGCGTCTTTAAAATGGTGTTCGCAGTGTCATTTGGAGGCCTGTGTCTAGGGGCTGGAATTTTTTTGGAGAAAACAAAAAACATGTTTCTTGCTTACTCCTGAATTTTTACATATGTTAAATTCAATAACATCTGAGACTATGAAGGTAACTCCCCTGCCTGAAGTGCTATGGATTATGCCTATAGATGTCCTTCAGTTAGTTTCAGTTTCAACTAATCCCCTTGTGCGTAGTACTGTACATTATTAAACTCTAAGCTTCATCTACACCTGTGTTCTACAAATCTCTGATGTTTGTGGTAGAAAGTATTTCCCATTGTACTGGTACTACATATTAGGGTTTCTTCCCATTCAGTTTGCATATGAAGTGTGGAAAGAATGACAGTTTAAATGTCACAGTGCGAGCTGTAATTAATCTAATCTTGTCTTTGTGGTTCATATGGGAGCAATATGTAGGAGGTTGAAAAGTGTTCCCACAATATTCATGTAATACTGGTTCATGAAACTTCATAAGTAAGCTGTCATGGTATGGGTGACATTTTGTCTTCAAACATCTGACAGTTTTTGCTGTTTGTATCAAAAGAAAAAATTTCAGAAAATCATGCAGTTACAAAGTGAAGGACCAGCCAGCTATTACCTTCAGGTGGTGAAATTTTAGTTCTGGCAATAGACGTATTTAAAGATGAAAACATTGATCCTATCTTTTGGAATTATTAGTTCCTCGTCATGGAGGAAAGGGGGATAGATTGGTAAAGCTTAGAATGGTGGTTTGCTCAATTCTGAATGACCTGTTGCTCCTTCCTTATCTTCAGCAAGCTATCACTGCCCCCTTCCTGAAGGAGGAACTTAATACTTCCAAAATCTTAGATTTTATGTGTTTGTACGGCAGTATTGAAAATCAGGTTTTCCAGTTTTTGACAGTACTGAAGTTCAGATTTTCCAGCTTTTGACAAGATTCTCCCTTGAATCAAAAAGCCTCTATCTCTTGTCCTGCCTTTCTTTTTATATTTTCATATCTTCTACTAGTTTTATTAGGTTTGTGTTCCACACACTTATTAAACATTCGGGCACACAGGGGTTTTGCAAGAACTATCCTTTGAAGACATATTGCATTTTCCCAGTATGCTGCCAGTGAACTAAAGTGTGCAACTTGCATTACCTACAACTGCACTTTCACGAGAATTCCTTTTCATATCCTTACAATTTACTACATTTAGGTATTTGTATGTGTAGATTTATTCCAAATGTGAATCATTGATATTCTGGCATAGGATACATTGACAATCTTTTTTGCATTTTTTAGGGTGCACAATTATAAATTTCTGAAGATTTGAAGTGTGTTGCCAAGCTTTCCATCATTTTGAGCTTTTATCAAGATCTGCCTAGATATTTGTATGGCTTTTTTCAAATAATACTCCATGACAATAAGGTGCATAATTTGCAAAAAGTCTGTGATTACTATTAATATTGTCTGCTAGGCAATTAATAATAATATTGTCTACTAGGTCATTAATATACAACATGAACAAGAAGAGCCACCATACATTTCACTGGGTTATTTGGCAGTAGTATTTTCAAGTTCATTTTTTAACCTTATTGTAGTGTGTCTCCAAACGAAACATAACCTTTTCTTGCACAAAAACACTTGCTCTTTCTGATAAATAAATAAATAATGTAGGAGATGATGATGTTTAGCAGTATGACATCAGAGTATGCACAAATTTGATAAAAAAATGTGATGGCATGTTTACATATTAAGAACATCTTGAATACTTCACAGCTAGCCTTTTCAGTACGGTGAAACTGATGACAAGTAACTTCTCTGTGGAACTACTAATGGACACACCATACACTTCATTTATCCAACATTATTTTAGTTACAAAATGATACAAAGAGTGTTGCAATTGATTTTTTCCCACCTCTGACCTCATGACAGATGGAATGGCTAATTACATACTCTTGAAATTTTAACCTGCCGGCCGGAGTGGCCTTGTGGTTCTAAACAGTTTTGAATCATGCAACCTCTGTGGTCACAGGTTCGAATCCTGCCTCAGGCATGGATGTGTGTGATGTTCTTATGTTAGTTAGGTTTAAGTAGTTCTAAGTTCTAGGGGACTGATGACCTCCGATCTTAAGTCCTATAGTGCCAGAGCCATTTGAGCCATTTGAAATTTTAACAGTGAAAAGAGCACAAAATGCTGTGCATCTGACCCAGATTACACCTTTTGATAACAAATAGTTTCTATTTTAAGCTGTCTTAACATTATACTGTAACTTTATAGCTCACACAGCATTTTACCACTCTTTACTAAAAGGCTTAAAAAACCTTAAATTTTTTATATCTTGAACTCATATTTTAGTTTAGTTTTGTTCTGTACGGGGCAGTTGTGCAAAATTTCATCCAAATTGGATGTGATCAGGTGGGGACCACTGATCTACTTTGTGTGACTTCACCAAATAAGGAATTCTTTGAACCAGTTGATCAGTTTTGCATGTAAGACTGTTGAAGACAGTGGCTGGAGGGAAAGCAAAATAAAGAAACAAAAAAATGAAAATGGTTTGGTGTGATTTGGTAAACAACGCAGAGATTACAAAACTAAGTTTCTGACATGCCTGAAATGTGAAGTTTGCAATTGGTTTGTGTTACCTATTTTGAGTAATGACAATAAATTTGGACCTTTTTGAAATGCAAAAACCACTCAAAATTTAAGTGTGCTCATTGAACAAAGGAGAGATGAAGATTGAGATTCACTTGGAGAAAGTGGAAACAAATAAGTGGACCAGGAAAACAGATTGGATTGGAAGATGAAATGTCAAATCAAGGATTTTGGTCTGGAAGGGGGGGGGGGGGGGCGTGATCTCACAGAAATTTTGTATCACTGTGTCATCTCAAATTCTTAGAGTAAGCAAAGTTGTTTTCTTAACTTATTATAATACGAACTACAATAGTGACAAAATTTTCAAAACTATGATATATGAAAGCTATGTTGCAAAGATTTGTGTGTGCGTGTGGGGGGAGGGGGGTGAGGGGGGCGGGGAGGGGGATGGAGAATTAAAAAGAAACAGATTTAGTTGAGGAGGTGAGGGCTGCAGTTCCATAACCCTCTCCCACCGCCCTGAATTTTCCTCTGGTGACAAGTATCTACATGTACATGTCTCTCTGCAATTCACACCCAAGTGTTCAGCTGGTAGTACATAGAATTGCTTCCAGACTATTTCTCGACCATTCCACTCTTGGATGACCCATGGGAAAAATTAACAGATAAACAGCTACGTGTGAGCTTTGATTTCTCTTGTTTCATTATGATGGTCATATCTCCATATGTAGGTGGGAATCAACAAAATGTTTTCGCATGCAGCATACTAAGAAAGTTGATCATTGTAATTTAATGAAAACATCTTGGTGTATTGAAAAATGCTTGTGTTTTAGTGACTGTAACCTCAACATACGTATCATATTCATGACACCATCTCCCCTTTTATGCGATATTCCATAATGATGTCTGCCAGCAAATATGTTTGGCAGTACTCCGAAAGAGGATCGACAGGTATAGTGTAGGCATACTGTTTAGTAGATTTGTTACACCTTTCAAGAATTCTGCCAATAAAATGCAGTCTTTAGTCCACCATCAACACATTCTCTTTGTGATGGTTGAGTTGAAGTTGTTTATAATTGTAATCCTTGGGTATTTACCTGAATTGGCAACATTTAAATTCAGGTTTTTTTTTGTGTGACTGAAATTTAATGGATTTTGTTTTGTTCTTAGTACTCACATGGAGGACATCAAACTTTTTATTGTTCAGTTTCAGATGCCAATTTTTGCACTGCACAGATATCCTGTCTAAATAATTTTACAATTTGTTGTGATCCTCTTATGATCTTACTTCGGCAGTAAACGACAGCATCATCTGCAAACAACCTAAAATGTGGCTGTATTGTCTCCTAAATCATTTATATATGTCAAGAACAGCAGAGGGCCTATAACACTTCAATTGCACTCCTCTTTCACTAGATGCCTTCCTATCAGTTACTACCAATTGTGTCCTTTCTGACAGGAAATCACAAACTCAGTTGGGTTCCTTAGGCACCCACTTTGATTAGAAGCCACTGATTACCTTATGTGACCAAAGAATCAATTGTGTTTTCACAAGAACAGTATTTTATAAATTTATGCTGATTATGTGTCGGTAGATCATTTTTTTGCAGTAGTATTTCATAACATTGGAACACAGCATACTTTCCAAAATTTTAATGCAAATTGATGTCAATGATGTGGGTCTGTAATTGAGCAGATGACTTCCACTTGTGAAAGGAATATGTTAGACATACAATCGGCACAGGACGACTTGCCATTATTAAGTTTCTTTGCTACTCTGAGGGTATATAATTCTAAATTACTCATATTGTGATCTGTTTTTGATTTGAATTCTGGGATATTGTGAATGGATGAAAGATGGACCAAGGAAATTGTTTGCTGGATTGCAGGAGACTAGATAAAGAGTGGAGCTGTGACCTGATGTATCTCTGAATGTCCTAGTACATGTAAAAGTCAGGAAAAAGCTTTAATCAGCCATGGATGTCAAATGACTGATGATAATAATAGGAGTAATAACAATAAACACACAGTATACAAATTTGTTTTATTTTAGAATTCTCAGTAATGGGGAAGGTGCCGGTAATGGCATATTGCTAGTAACCAGTTGACCTAGAAAGATTTGGGTAAGTTATGTAGAACAGAATGGCTGATAGCACTAGCTACTACCAAAACTTTAATGATAAAGGTGTATCAGAAATCTTTGAAGCAAAATTTAGTTCCCAGAAGAAAGTGTGAAATCTCTCTCTCTCTCTCTCTCTCTCTCTCTCTCTCTCTCTCTCTCTCTCTCAAACAATGGAAAATCCAGGAGGATGAAATGTAACAATATTATGAAAAGGAAAGTCGCTACTCATCAAATAGTGGAGATGCTGAGTCAGCATTTCTGCTACATTTTGGAATTAGGGTTTAATTGAAATGCTTCATTTCTGACAGTGTAGTGGCACCACTAGTTTTATATACTATATACTGCTCTTTAAGTATTAATTTTAATATTAAAGAATGATGAAGTAATGTTGCATTTGTGGTATAAACTTTTACTGATGTAATTTTATTACTATAAATTTAGGAAGAAAATGTGGCACAGCATATACTCAAGAAATCAAAGAAGTCCATTCCCAGGACATCAAAGAAGCATGTCACCAACATACTAGAGAAACTTCGTGCAGAAAGCAAGCAAATATCACAAGAAAACAGATTTAAGGTAATTAGTGTTTTTTGTTGTGTTTAGACTTATCTAGTACTTCACTGTTGGAATAATTTTTTGTAACAGAACAAGCAAAGCAACTTACTTCAAGCATAAATGACCAGGTGCTTCTCAGATTCATTATATTGGTGTATCTGTTCTTCTTGATGTTATACAGATGTTGATGGTACCTCCAGTAACGGTCTAGTCCCCATGCTTTCATATTAAGTTCACTATTAAACAATATTATTTAAACTAAATAATTACCATCTTCTCCATCTGAAATGCTCTCTCCATTTCAGCCTTGCCACTCATTGAACATACATGGTGTCTGTCCTAAGGAGGAATGGTCAGTATTCATGGATACGACAGCAATGACCATTTGAAGCAAATATCTTCATGTGGCACACATGCCTTGTTTTGAATGGTTTCCGAGGCAGAACATAGTTAATGTACATTGGTACTTATTTTCTGTGTTATTCAATATCTTGTCTGGGTTACACATGTACAACAGCTAGTAAGCATTACAATATGCATTTTACAAAGTGACTGTTGAAAACTACGTATTTTTAACACATTCACCTTTGTCAACTTCAATGCATTTGTGAACATCTTGTTCTGCTTGTGTGGGTCCCTCTACACATTTCCTAATGAAGGCAGCAGTGTCCTTGATGCAACCAAACAGTTCATCTTGCGTATTCACCTTTCTTTTGTACTGCTCATATTTCATCCAACCTCATAAACAAAAATCTAATGGCGTAAGTTGTGATAATTTTGCAGACCAGTTAATTGCACTACCACCACCAATCCAGCGAGTAGGGTAAGTGCAGTTGAGAAGTTCCATTACTGCACTGGTAAAATGTGGAAGTACATTGCAGTCTGCGTGGCCAAAGAAACACCCTCAAGTTATTTAACAAGCGAATTTTCCAAAAAATACAAGACATTCTGTCCCATCATTTGCACTTCTAAAATGAGTGGAGCTATTAACATATGCCATATCAAACCTTGATGAAAAAACAAACTTGAAAATTAGTTTCCACTGCAGCATGTATGTTTTCCTGCAACCATCGATGATTGTTGAGAGAGTTGTTGATTCCATTCTGTGTAAATATGGCTTCATTAGTGAACAATATTAATGCAAACAAATGCAGATTATCATTTAGCCAATGACAAAATTCAACTCTCGTGGTGTTGTCATCAATGTGAAGATTTTGGACATGCTGTACGTGAAATCGATACAAGTTGTCCATATGTAATGTTCATCATACACATGTCTGTGAGTCATTGATACATATAAAAAGCCCCTGTGTGTTAGTAGTAGGACAGCACTGCACCATTACAGCACTATGTTGCTGTTTCTGCACAGGTTATGGAACTACGCATTCAGAAGAAAAATGGGAACTTGGAAGAGTACCTGTTTCACACAATGTTCTGAGAACTTTGGTAAAACTCTATGATCACAAATTTTATGTTTGATAAAGTGCTGACGGTATTCTACAACAGCAGCAGGAGCACTATCACTGCAGAAGTTGCAAACATACACCATATCTGTGTGTTCTTCATTAGCTGCATTTTAGCCAGCACATGTACAAACGGAGTTAAGCAATGCTCCTCTATGGTACACTCTCAATCCCTCACACTATTTCGCTCATGACACACCATGGACAACTGCATGTTGAACAGGCTAGTTTAATGGCAAAAAGACGTCCTGATCAAATAGATTGAAAGGTAGGTTGGGCTAGAATAAAATGTCAAAGAGGCTGAATCGGTAAGGCACTCATGTACACACCTCTAACCCAAAAGCAAATCTAAATTAAGTGTGTTCTTCCTCAGAAACCACTTGGAATAAGGCATATGTCCATATGAAGTTTTTTGCTTCAAACAAGTGTTCCTGTCATGTCTCAGAATATTAACCATTCCTCCTTGGACACCCTGTAAGTCTGTACAGGTACAGATATGCCACATAAATATAAAACAAGTCTCACCATAGCCTTCATTTCTCACATTTACTCCCTCAGCCTGGTTCAAATTTAGATTTCCCACACCACCTGAGGTGCACCCAGGATGTTTTTTCCTCTCAAATGCAACAAAGGATATTGACTGTCATCACATATTCCATGCTGGCTTTTCTCATAATCTTCAGCTAATAATATGTAGAGGTCGCTCCTGTCATGGTGCACTCCTATTCAACGGGCTATTGGCTGGCGTCGTCTCACTGCCCTCTCTACTCATGCATTCTTCATCTTCATACCGGCATTTGTGGTTACACCAGAACATGATTTTTGGGATAGCTTTCAGTTCTCTGAACAGTAGCTTTTCAATCTCATCTGTGCTTGTAAAATGATTGCTCTTTAAGGTTTTATTTTATTTTTGGGAACAGAAAATGTGACAGGGAATCATGTCTGGTAAATATGGAGGCTAGGGCATCATTACAGTATTGTGTTTGGCCATTCACGAATAAACAATGAAATGCAGACCAGTACATTATTGTGGTACAAAAGGCATGAATTACTTTGCTACTAATCTGGTACCTCCTCCTTCCCCCACCCCATCAGATTGCCTCATGCTACACAAGTTGAACTGAACTACTCTTTATTGAACATTCAACCTTGATGCAAGAAGACGATCCAGAATGACAAACTGCCTATTGGCTTCTGTCTTGGGTTCTTCGGCCGATGTTTGTCTGATGATTTTACTGACGTTTCGCCTGCACAAGTGGCTGGCATTGTCAAAGCTGCACCCTCCATTGCCAGTGGAGAACTGGAGCCAAGCTCGTGGCCGCTGACTATATGCACATGGCAATGGAGACAGGAGCCAATTGACAGTTTGTCAACAAGTGGCCACAAAAGCCTTAACAATCGAGATTGCTTCCATTGGGATGATTGAGCCGTAGTTTTGATGTTGCAACCATAAACCCATATTTTACCACCTGTTATGACACATTTCAGTATTTCTGCACTATTATTGACTTCATTTAGTGACTTCTGTGCATCTTGCATTCGTATTTTTGTTCAAAATTTAGCAGCTTTGTAACAAAGTTTACATGCATTTCATGTCCAAAACATCTGAAACAATCTCATGAAATTAACCAATTGATATGCAACATCATCTGTGAAATTTTTATAGTGATTTGGTGATCATAAATAATTGGTACTTTCACTTTTCCTTCCACAATTTCATAGGTTCATAATGTACTGAGACTGCCAGGGCACTTGTCATTTTCTACATCTTAACAACCTCCTTCGAAATGCTCATAGCACCTTGTGAACCTGTGTTCTGCTGTTAGCAGACTCACGAAAGGCAATTTTTAACATTTCCAAAACTTTGTTACACTTTATTCTGTTTATGCAACAAAATTTAATACGAATTTTCTGATCCATTCTCACACAAAAATAATCACCAATTCTACCAAACCTCATGCAACCTTTTTGACAGTTGACAACAGACTAAATATCTGAAATGGCTAACATTTCAGGAATACATTTCAGACATTTACATAGACAACAATGAAAAAATCACTAATACAACACATGGAATGGCTAAACCCACAACTTATTGAACACATCTTATATGCTGAAGTACTGACTCCTGATCCTTGCCATTTCCTGTGCATAACATATGATAACTATGATGAGTTTCATGTAAAGTGCAACCCTATGATTTTGTAGTAATACGTTATTGAAATGAAAGAAAGAGACAGCTTTTTCAGTGCAGAAAGTTTTAAGTCAAACCATTGACACACAGTTTAAAAAATCAGCAACTGTATGACACCATGCTGCATTGACCAAAATTCCACCTAACACCGGGTTGAGAACTAACTAGCATGAGTTAAGAACCACTGCAACCATTGTTTATTGCCAATCCACCTACGGAGGCAAGTTTTCATCCATGTAACAATTGAAAACCTCAGTATTACACACACACACACACACACAAACACACACACACACACACACACACACACACATGCAACTCACACACACGACTGGCAACTGAAACCACACTTGGATTTTCCATTGTTTGATTTATTAATTGAAAACCTCAGGGGTTCATATCTAACAAGTCAGTACTATAGGACCTCTTAATACCATATAGCTATGAGTTGTGTCAAAATGTCATGGCATTGTATTTAAAAATGTCCTACAGATGATAGAGACTGTGTAATGTGTCAGTGCAGAGTTCAGTAAAATAATAGTGATCCTCACATTTAGTGTTGAGTTGAGAGACGAGTAGCAATGCATTTCTTGAAAAATTGGGCTAATTCCATGAGCTTTTTAGTTATGGATGAGCAATCTACACTGTCCTGTACTACCATTATCAATACATTCTCCATGCCCATGTGTACGTATAGTTGTCCCCCACAACTTTGCCATTACTTTCTTTACAACCTTCATACCTGGATTTTTAATGTGCTTTGTCCTATCCTGTTGTGTTTTACAGACTAAAACAACAAGGACTATATTCTTCATCACTGAGAAATTTTCTTTTAAATGATAACATGAAGCCCATTGTGAGAAATTCATGCCATCAAGTGATTAGACGTCAGTCCTAATTCACCCTCTTCGTGAGAAAAGTAACAAAGTGGGTAAATAAATATCTTAAAATAATCACTTATTAATAATAAAATAAACTTATAGGTATATAACTATTGTGACATCTTCCTGCTCTCAGCAGAGTACAATATTATTTTTAAAGAACTGTCAACAAGATGGTGATTAGACCAAATACATGTAGGATATCAAATATGTAAAATAATAGAAAGGGCTTATGAAGGATTGCTTATGTTGAAGAACTCCTGAATGTTGAATTAATTCTTTCTCACTGAAATTGAAAAGGAAGGACTTTCTGGATTCTCAAGGTCAGTCTTGGAAGAAATTTTCTTTAATGTTTGACAGACAGAGTTGAAGATCAAGGAAGGCCTTCCTCAAGGTTTTTACATTCGGGATCAGTCATTGCACTTTGTATTATCAATTTGGAATTTAGCAACATTGGGTCCGGATAAAATATATGTTTACTGCTTACAGGACAAATACTTGACTGTGACTGACTTAAAAATCAGTCTCTCATTTTCTCTATTGTTTCTCACAGCTTCATTTTCCAATATATACCTTTCACCCAGAAAATGATGTGGTTTTCCTTGCTTTGGCCATAATGCATGTGAGCACCAGTTTCTGGATCCCTTTCGTTTCTTATCTTTGTGCCATTTATATTCCAGAAAATAACTTTATGGCTTTACCTTGACATTTGATGTAGATCGAGCCAAGTCTGTAGAACTCTACCTATATCTTCTTCCATCTTCCATTATTGCAACAACTGTTTCTGACAACACAAAAGTCTATGTAATGGAACATGCTGCCTATAACAAATGCAGTTCATTGAAATGTCCAGAATTATTATGCCATATTTTTATCTGTCTGTGATGTCAGTTGTCACACAAGAACTATCAGAACAAGAACCTAGTTTCAGAAGGTGAAGGTTTTTGAGAAAGTTGAGGCCAAATTCTTATCTAGTCTGACAGTCCAATGTTTTTGTGTCTCCACAATAGCCTATCTTGTGCAAGTCTTTACAAAACTGCATAACTACTGCACCCAACACATGTTTGAACCTGCTTACTGTATTCAAACCTTGGTCTCCCTCTACTATTTTTACCCCACACTTCCCTCCATAACCAATTTAACTATTCTCTGATCCTTCAGAATGAGTCATATCCAACTATACTTTCTTTTTCTTCAGTTTTGAACTAGAGCTCCTTTCTCCCCAATTTGATTCAGTAACTCTTCATTAGTCACTTGAGCTGTCCATCCAATCTTCAGTATATTCAGTACCATCACATTTGAAAAGGACCTATTCTTTTCTTGTCTATACTTTTTATCATCTGCATCATTATAAGACTGTATTCAAGACAAATATTTTCATGAAAGATTTCAGACATAAATGTGTACAAATCAAACATGTATTCAGTTTTGTTCTTCATACTGTGATGTGATACCTCTTGGAACAGAGTCAGGGTTGAAATGACCAATAGATTAGATATTGCATTTTTTGGTGTTTTCATTTGTTGTCTTTGCAACCTGGGAACTTTCCAAACTTATGAACTCTAAATGTGTGTTTTGAGCAAGCTTAATATATGAACTGACTTACAAAATTTCCAGAAGAGAAAGTTAAAAGCTAGGATGCCTTGAACTTGGCATGACACGTTTTTGTCAGAGCACTGTGTTCATTCAGCTGCAACAGCCACACAGTCATCATGCAAAATTATCAGTATTTACTATAGTAAATGCTTTCTTCCAAAAATCTGTATTATTATAGTTTGGGTATATTGGGAGAATATTTGTAGTATATTGTGGGAGTAAAATTCATGTTTACGTTCCCCATAACTTTGTTTCTGAGTCATTATTTTTGCTGTGAAAGATCATTTACCTGCCTTCAAGTTAACAAGACATTAATTTTTCTGAAACCAGAATTTGCCCCCATTGTACGAGGGTTGGCACAAAAGTCACTGCAGCTGTTTTTTTCTCGCAGATACATGAGCAGGTCACATGGAAGCTATGCAAGCATAGCATGTGTTCACAACAACAGATGGCTATGCGATTGCTAGTCGTTGCACAGAATGCACTGTGATATCAGTTGTGTGGCAAGTGTGTTGTGCAAGATGGAAGTGCACTTACATCAAAATAGCAGTTATCTGAGGAGTAATGCAAGAGAATGTAACAGTGAATTGCTGGAAGCCCTTGGGAATAATGCCCTCCCGTACTGTACTGTAGCATGGTGGGTAGAAAAGTTTCAGCATTGCCATTGCTGTTGCAGTTGCCATAAATGGCGGACGTCCACTGGGTCCAGTCTGTGTAGGAGTTTGTGTAAATAATTGCCAATCCTCCTGTTCCTCTGGGGTTGGTGTTGGTGGTACCTAACTTGGAGAATTGTCCTGGCTTCAACTGAAATAGAAGAAAAAGATGTTTGCTAGAAAGCTAGCAATGACTGGATCTCTTCCTTTCTGCTATCCAATCTTCTGAGGCACTGAGTATATGCCATGAGTGCAGGCAGGATGTGAATTGATAAGCCTCAGTTCCTTCTTGGTGATGAGATCATAGAGAATTCCTTGGGAGCCACTGAAATTGAATGGCATGTGAGGGAGGGAAGGTTTAGGAGGACCGTCTGCACGTTGTGCTTGGCTGGGAGTTTCAGCAAGCATCCTTTATCATTGCAGCCCCTTCCTGTGGGGCTGTTGCAGTAGGTGTCTCTTCTTCTTCTTCCTCTTCTTGGGTCTCCTGCTGGGCAACCTTACTTCGGGAAGATGTGCAGGCATTTCCAATTCTGTGATCCCCACTTTGGCCTCCCGCGCTTCTGCAGGGCCCAGGGGTGTGTACACCTTCGTTGCTGTGTCCACTTCTGCCCCATAGTGAGGGAGTGGCGGGTGCTCTTCTTGGAGGTCCTTAGCTCATTCCGCAGTTGCTGCAGATGTCAGTGGACAGCAATGAGCTCCTTCTTCATGATGGCCCTCTTTGCCACCATTACAGCTTTGACGACCACGGTGGCGGTACTTTGCGCATCATGGAGGTCTTCTTTGTGGTGGCATGGCCGGCTCCCCCTTTTGGATTGGGGGGGGGGGGGGGTAGCAATGTGTCGCTTGGCACTGCCTCTCCATGTGTGGAGTCTGGAGTCCTTCTTCTGCTTCTTCCAGTCCTTTATGTAGCTGCAGTTGTGAGAGTTTGCTGTGTCAGCGGTGCCACAGTTCACACATGTGGCAGCAGTGCTTCTTGGTTTGTCACAGTCGCACATATCATGCACCTTCAGACAGTTCAGGCACGCAACTGTGCCTTTGCAGGCACTGGCTACATGCCCTACCTTCTGGCACTTGTAGCACTGGTGTGCCTTCTTCTTAGTCATTCCTGATAACCTTCAGCAGGAACCCAACGAAGGCAGCGATCTTACCTCCCTTTCTACATCCAGCCATGTTTGGACGTGTAGGTGAGCAAGAGGAGTGGCAGGAGCAGTGAATGAAAGTTTCAGTAAGATTGTATTGCAACCAGTGGTCAGCAGCTCTTGAGATGACCTGTCAGTGTGTGAACTGGCTTGTGCTGTCATCTAGCAGCTCCTGGAGGAAGGCAGACAACGGATGCTGCTGAAGTTAGAGAGGACAAGTGGCATCAAGAAACACACCATCTACAGGTTATAGCAGACAGACCTAAACCGCACAAAATTGAATCACGATGGATACCACGTGAACTCGTGGAAGTTCATTGGTGAATGCGATATGCAATATTCTTCGATTACCTAGCACGCAGGCAACAGGGTGGTGACCACTTCCTGTTGTGAATAATTCATCAATGAATATTAGGCCATGGCCTATGAATCTGAACTCAAACCTCAGTCCTTGGAGTGACAGCATGCTGAATCACCAAGTCGGCAGAAGTTCCGTCTGAATCCTTTCCCCATGAAATTGATGGTGACCGTCATGTATGATGTCAATGGGTCACTGTGTGCCACTTCATTCCACATGACAGAAAGTATGCACGGAGTACTACAGGGACTTCTGGTGCTAAAGATATGACATGGCATTCGGGACAAAGTCTGGACCTTGTGGACATGCAGTTGTACTGCACAACAACACAAAACCACATTAAGGAGAGTGTGTATAGTGGCAGCTGTGAATCTGGGGAAGGATTGGTGTATCTGCCGTACTATTGTGACCTCTCACAATGTGGCTTTGATCTTATATAAAAAGTAAAGGAACAACTATGAGGTAAGTGGTTTGTGACACGAGAGGACATTGCCAATGCTTGTGACAACGGATGACCCGAATCAGACATGATGTGGCAAATGGTTACATAAATGTGAATGTTGCGGGGGAGTACTTTGAAGATCTTTAGACCCAATTTTGTCTTGTCGACTGTATGTGTGTTGTGCTGCAATTATTTTGCACCATGAAAAGAGTATCCTTCTGCACTACCATAATGTTCCCATGTTCTTCAATGTCCACACATGCAGTTCTATTCATCCTTTCATCTGTATATGTCTCATTTTCCAACTGGTCTGGTATCCGCAGTAAAAACAATAGTTGCAGTGACTTTCACCCCAACACATTTTGTCTATCATGCTCTTTTTCTCTGCTTCATAATTCACAGTTGTGAGTTATTAATCTTTGCTATTTCTGTTTCTACTGTTTTCCCATGCTGTTTCCTTTGTCTTTCACATTTAGTCTTTTTTTTTTTTTTTTTTTTTTTTTTTTTTTTTTTTTTTTTTTTTTTAAAAAAAATCATGTAATCAGTTACAAAATTTCAGAATTAAGTGCTGTTTACACTTTATTTATTTATTTATTTATTTATTTATTTTAATTCTGTGCTGTTTTATATTTTCAAATTGAATAGAATTTTTCTCTTTCTGTGTGTAGTATCCACACATCTTTTCATTTTTTAAATTATTTTGTATTGTATTGACAGTAGTGCTAATGTTAGGATCAAGCAAATATTATTAGTTAAGATGGAAAGGAATTAATGACATTGGCTGCCTGCCGACTTTGATTTAAATCAATGGGGAAGTTGAAAATTTGTGCTGGACCAAGGTTCAAACCTGGGTCTCTTGCCTACGAGGCAGATGTGCTGACACTGTGCCATTCGGACACAGTGGTCATTGCAACTGCATGGGCCGTCCTATCAAGCATCCAATCAGATCCAAATTCTCAGCTTATCCACACACTACTGATACAGTACCTCTTGCCCAGTATCCTCATTACTTGTGGCATCTCACAAATTTCCGTGAGAGTTTGAGTGTGGTGTGCATCTGCACTGAAGTGAGCATTGGCCTTCCTCACTTCAGTTACTATATGTGGTGTCTGTTCTTCCGAACATGTCCAGAACAGACACCACATATAAAGTATTATTAATTATTTTCATGTCATATACTGTTAATTGTTGAATTCTCTGATGCTCCTGATTGAGTGCTTCTGCCAATGTCATACAGTATTTTATTTGCTGTAATGTTTAATAGTTACTTGAAAGTTCTCCTCTCTTTCATTTTAATTATGCTATTATGTGTTTAGTTACTGTTGTGGTCTTTATACCGAAGAGTGGTTTGATGCCCCTCTCCATACTACTCTACCCCATGCAACTTTCTTCAGCTCTTAATAACTGCTGCAACCTACATCCATTTGAACCTTCTTGCTGTATTCATCTCTTGGTCTCCCTTTACAGCTACCCCTCATTGTCCACATGCATACTGCCCTATGTTACCAAATTGATGACTCCTTCATGCCTTGGAATATGTCCTATCAACCAATCCCCTCCTTTAGTGAAGTTGTGACACATTTGTCTTTTTTCCCTAGTTCGATTCAGTACTTCTTCATTTATTACTTACTGTACCCATCTAATATTTAGCATCCTTCTGTAGCATCACATTTTGAAAGCTTCTATTCTTTTCTTGTCTTATCTTAATGCCCACCTCTCACTTCTGTACAAGGCTCAACTCTAAACAAATATAGTGTTTGAAAATACAGTTTATTCAACACACCATATAATAGTTAATTATGTTCCATGATTATAGACTGTAAAGAATATCTACATGTCATTCATTTGTTCAAAGTTCATTGATGACACAAACAATCAAAGCACCTGTATTGCACGTTAAAATGTGTTGGACAGCTTATGTCCACATCTCCCCCCTCCCCCTCCTCCCTCACCATGCATCAGTGATATTTGGGTACGACGCATACGTGGCGCCCAATACTAGATATGACTGGAGGTTTATGCAGAGGCACAGACTGTGGCAGTGGAAGGCTGAATGCCTTCGATGTCCTCATGAAATCACACAGTGTGTCAGTGTTAGATGCTGTCCCTGAACCAGAGTGTGTCCAAGCTGTAGTATAAACAGGCTTAAGTCTTTTGATAGGTGTCATGACAGAAGAGTTACATATGTTGACATTGAATATTCTGCTGTGGCATGCCAGTATTGTGTATGGCCCATCGTATGATGATTGGAGAGGTTTTTGAATGATGTTGTGTTGGATGAAAATCTCTGTAAAGAACTGTCATAGAAAACAAGTAGTTGCTGGGTAGAATCTTCATTTGAAACAGCTGGACTGAGCTTGCAAATCTGCAAGCACAGATCTGATGCAAATTCTGAGGTTTCAGCACTATCATTTAACATGTCACTGAAGAATTCTCTAAGTAGGTGAACACTGATTCAGCTGTTGTTGCATTGAGATCTTTGAAAGCCATTCGGAGGCCTAGTCAGACAATAGGGAAACTGTCAATCCAATGCTCTGTGGCATGGCATCTGAGCAAGGACTTTAATTGTCAGTGTGGAGCAGTTCCACAAGACCATTAGCAGCAGTGTGGTATGCACAGATTTGAATTTGACTAATGCCAACCAATGCTGAAAGTGCTTTAAAGAAGTATTGACTCAACCTGTTTTCCTGATCGGTGGTGATGCAGAGGGGATTGCCAATCAGGCAATCCACTCTCAAGAGGTGGTCTTGACTAAAGTTGCTACTGTCACATTTTTCATTGGATTGACGTCAGGCCAACAATAGAGATGGTCGACTGCTGTTTTGCAATATTGATATTTTTCTGACAATGATAAAGGTCCAATAACACTGTTGTGGTTATGTTCAATGTTTGCTCGACAAGGTTAAAGTACTGGCCAGGAGCACCATGGCAAAATCAAGCTACAGCCAAAGTTTGTCGCAACTGGTCAGTGGACTGCATATTCAACAGCTTCGCTATGCATGTGAAGTGACAGACCTGCACCAAGGCAGCTAGCAGCAGGTATTGCACCCAATTACATCAATGGGGTCATCATGCAGCCCAGAGCAATTGGCATGACCTAGAATAACCGCTGTTACAGTGAAATTGGTAGGGAACGCCAGTATTTAACTACAGCTAAACCAGCTCATCATTGTTCAGCCAGCTGGGCTGTGTATGACACCCAGTCTCTGTCAGTCGGAGTCATCACTGCAACTCCACCGCTACTGGGTCGCGCAAGAGGGACCATAGCCTGTCTTCCCAGCTAGGCAGCCAACACTATGTCAGATACCTGCCCCCGCTCTTCAGCTTCAGTCCAGACTTAGTCTCTGGCCAATGCCAATGCCATGTAGCTGGGACACTGTGACCTAACACAGTGGAGAAGATGTTGATTGCTCCATATCCGTAGCACCTGTGGGCATGTCCTGTCACCTCAACTGGCTTACCTTAGACACCAGCGTAGTGCTCTGTCTCCCGTGCAGCGCGTGCTCTCCATTTGCTGTGCACTATCACCTGCAACTGCAGTGCAGTATATTACAAAGGCACACCAGGCTGCGTCAGGAAACAGATTGCGCACAGACATCTGTTTGAGCTGAATAAACTAATAATGAAATGTTGTGTAATCACCACTGGTTTGTCTGCAGCTTCTCTACTTGTCCTACCTGTCCCTAAACCATCTATGAACCCATACAACATCCACAGAAGACTCGGGTACATCCTGATAAACAAGAGTTATCCACATTCCCCTTCTGCACCATTATACTTTGCAATGGTGTCTGTCAGGAATAGTGCATCTACTGATCCATGCTGTTCACCATCAACATGTTGAATATTGGTAGCAAATTTCACAATGAAGTCCAAATACCACAATTGGCATGGTGATGCCTTGTCTGACTTCTGATGGAAGGCAAACACAAGTGGCATGTGATCCATGATAAGAGTGAAATGTCTACTTTCAAGCATGTGCCTAAACCTTTTGTTTGAGGACTACACCACTTGGAGCTTGTGGTGGTCATACATTGATAAATTTGCTTGTGATAGTGACAATTTTTTTACTGAAGGAAGCTGGACATTTGCCAATCATATTGGATACATTATTGTAATACAGCTCCAAAGGCAGTTTATGATATATTGACCATAACTGGAAGAGGCCCCCCCCCTCCCCCCCCCCCCCCCCCCGTCTCCCATGAACTATAAACTTTGCCGATAGTGGGGAGGCTTGCGTGCCTCAGCGATACAGATAGCCGTACTGTAGGTGCGTCCAAAAGGGAGGGATGTTTGTTAAGAGGCCAGACAAGTGTGTGGTCCCTGAAGAAGGGCAGCAGCATTTTCAGTAGTTACAGGTGCAACAGTCAGGATGACTGACTGATCTGGTCTTGTAACATCAACCAAAACGGCCTTACTGTGCTGGTACTGCGAATGGCTGAAAGTAAGAGGAAATTACAACCGTAATTTTTTCCAAAGGCATGCAGCTCTACTGTATGGTTAAACAATGATTGCATCCTCTTGGGTAAAATATTCCGGAGGTAAAATAGTCCTCCATTCGGATCACCTGGCAGGGACTACTTAGGAGGACGTCCACATCAGGGGAAAGAAAACTGGCATTCTATGGATTGGACCATGGAATCGCAGATCCCTTAATTGGGCAGGTAGGTTAGAAAATTTAAAAAGGGAAAAGGATAGGTTAAAGTTAGATATAGTGGGAATTAGTGAAGTTCGGTGGCAGGAGGAACAGGACTTCTGGTCAGGTGAATACAGGGTTATAAATACAAAATCAAATAGGGGTAATGCAGGAGTAGGTTTAAGGATGAATTAAAAAAATAGGAATGTGGGTAAGCTACCACAAACAGCATAGTGAACGCATTATTGTGGCCAAGATAAATACGAAGACCACACCTACCACAGTAGTGCAAGTTTATATGCTGACTAGTTCCGGAGATGAGGAGGAGATTGAGGAATTGTATGATGAGATAAAAGAAATTATTCAGATAGTTAAGGGAGACGAAAATTTAGTAGTCATGGGGGACTGGAATTCGATAGTAGGAAAAGGAAGAGAAGGAAAAGTAGTAGGTGGACTGGGGGAAAGGAATGAAAGAGGAAGCCGCCTGATAGAATTTTGCACAGAGCATAATTTAATCATAGCTAACACTTGATTTAAGAATCATGATAGAAGGTTGTATACATGGAAAAGACCTGGAGACAGTGGAAGGTTTCAGATAGATTATATAATGGTTGGACAGAGATTTAGGAACCAGAATTTAAGTTGTAAGACATTTCCAGGGGCAGATGTGGACTTTGACCACGATTTATTGGTTACGAACTGCTTAACTAGATGAGACCTGGATAGACTGAAAGAACCAGAGGTTGTATGGGGTTTCAGAAGGAGCATTGGGGAACGATTGACAAGAACAGGGAAAAGGAACATAGAAAGAGAATAGGTAGCTTTGAGAGGTGAAATAGTGTAGACAGCAGAGGATCAAGTAGGTAAAGAGACGACGGCTAGTAGAAATCCTTGGGTAGCACAAGAGATACTGAATTTAATCAATGAAAGGAGAAAATATAAAAATGCAATAAATGAAGCAGGCAAAAGGGAATACAAACATCTAAAAAAATGAGCAGGAATGGCTAGAGGACAAATGTAAGGATGTAGAAGCATATATGACTACAGGTAAGATAGATAATGCCTACAGGAAAATTAGAGAGACCTTTGGAGAAAGAGAATCACCTGTATGAATATCAAGAGCTCAGATGGAAAACCAGTCCTAAGCAAAGAAGGGAAAGCAGAAAGGTGGAAGGAGTATATAGAGGGACTATACAAGTGAGATGCACTTGAAGGAAATATTATGGAAATGGAAGAGGATGTAGAGGAAGATGAGAAGGGAGATACGATACTGCATGAAGAATTTGACGAAGCAGTGAAAGACCTAAGTCAAAACAAGGCTCCCGGAGTAGACAACTTTCCGTTAGAGCTACTGATAGTCATGGGAGAGCCAGCCATGACAAAACTCTTCCATCTGGTGAGCAAGATGTATGAGACAGGCAAAATCCCCCCAGACTTCAAGAAGAGTATAATAATCCCAGTTCAAAAGAAAGCAGGTGCTGACAGGTGTCAAAATTATCGAACTGTCAGTTTAATAAGTCACGGCTGGAGAACACTGATGCAAATCATCTGTAGAAGAATGGAAAAAACTCATAGAAGCCAAGCCTCAGGAAAGATTAGTTTGGATTCCATAGAAATGTAGGAACACGCGAGCCAGTATGACCCTGTGACTTCTCATAGAAGGTAGATTAAGGAAAGGCAAACCTACATTTATAACATTTGTAGACTTAGAGAAAGCTTTTGACAGTGTTGAGTGGAATACTCTCTTTGAAATTCTAAAGGTGGCAGGGGTAAAATACAGGGAGCAAAAGGCTATTTACAATTTGTACAGAAACCAGCGGGCAGTTGTAAGAGTTGAGGGGCATGGAAAGGAAGCAGTGGTTGAGAGGGGAATGAGACAAGGTTGTAGCTTATCCCTGATATTATTCAATCTGTATAATGAGCAAGCTGTAAAGGAAACAAAAGAAAAATTTGGAGTAGGAATTAAAGTCCAAGGATAAGAAATAAAAACTTTGAGGTTTGCTGGTGGCATTGCAATATTGGGAGGGACAGCAAAGGACTTGGAAGATCAGTTGAATGAAATGAACAGTATCTTGAAAGGGGGATATAAGATGAACATCAACAAAAGCGAATCGAGGATAGTGGCATGTAGTCAAATTAAATCAGGTGATGCTGAGGGAATTAGATTAGGAAATGAGACACTTAGAGTAGTAAATGAGTTTCACTATTTGGGAAGCAAAATAACTGATGGTGGTCAAAGTAGGGAGCATATAAAATGCAGACTGGCAATGGCAAGGAAAGCTGTTCTGAAAAAGAGAAATTTGTTAACATCGAGTATAGATTTAAGTGTCAGGGAGTCTTTTCAGAAAGTATTTGTATGGAGTGTAGCCATGTATGGAAGTGATACGTGTATGATAAATAATTTAGACAAGAAGAGAATAGAAGCTTTTGAAATGTGGTGCAACAGTAGAATGTTGAAGATTAGATGGGTAGATAATTTACTGGATAGAAGTGGGGAGAAGAGAAATTTGTGGTACAACCTGACCAAAAGAAGAGATCGGTTGTAGGACACATTTTGAGACAGCAAGGGATTACCAATTTAGTACTGGAGGGAAGTGTGTGGGGAAAGAACATAGAGGGAGACCAAGAGATAAATACAGTAAGCAGATTTAGGTGGATGTAGGTTGCAGTAGTTACTCGGAGATGAAGAGGCTTGCACAGGATAGAGTAGCTTGGAGATCTGCATCAAACCAGCCTTCAGACTGAAGACCACAACAACACCTGAAAGAGGTGCATCAAGAGCGGGCTGAACTGATAATGCAGCTACTGTAATCACAGTTTTCACTCTGGCAAAAGATGCTTTCCATCAGTCCACTATAGCATGTTTCCATATTTAGGCAAACCTTAAAGGAATTTATTGAGAGGCACGTCAAAACATCAGTAAAATTTTGTCAAGCCCAAGAAACTGTGTAGAGGAGACTTTGTACCTTAGTCGTGCTGTACCATGGTTCACTTGGTTCAGAATGTGCTGCCACATAGAGTGCAAGAGTTGAAGTGATTCATGCATTACTCACCGGGGCACTCTGCCAGTCTGTCCTTGTGCTGAGCAACTGCATGTGTTTTTTGTGTTTAGTTTTTGGTTTTTGATGACTTTTGCTAAGGTTGAAGAATACATCATGTACCCTACTTCATTCTGTATGATCTGGTCAGTAATCCCACACATAGTTTGTAAATTTAAAACTAAACTGAAAGTAGTAGTTCAGATTTCCATTGCAAACTGCACTGTCTTCTACATCAACTCCCAAATACATCATGTACTTTGGATCAGTGATTCAAGATACAAGATGTTGTTATTTTGTGGTGTTGTGTTGTAGGTTGCAATTCCAGGACATAAAAGAGACAAAAAGTCCCTGATGATACAGAAACTACTGATAAAGCTGTGAAAGCCATCAGTTCTCCAGGAGAGAACAAGATTTCTATCAGAGACGCCTGTAAAATTAACAATGTCACAGTCAGTATACTTGTTTGACATTTCCAATCATTTGAGAAATCTGGCACTGATGAATAGTCTTATGATATCAAGTATGATACCAAAAAGGTGGTTAATGGTGCTGAAGAATTAAGTTTAGTAGAGTACATAAAGCCCATTGCAGAAATGATGTACTGACTTACAAAAAGGGAGTCTAGAGACTTTGCGGTGGCGATTAGGCCCTTTCCACCACACTGTATTTGGAATTCAGATGAAACAGGTGTGACAACTAATCAAAAACCTAGTAAAGTAGTTGCCCCGAGAGGAGTAAAACAGATTGGCAGTGTGACTTCTGGTGAAATAGGACACTTAGTAATGCTAACTGCATTGCTCTATGCTATGCTATGCTCTCAGGAACCATGTTCCTTCAATGCTTATTTTTCTGAGAGTTAACATCAAAAGCTTTGTTCTTAAATGGTCTCCTCCTGGAACCATTTGTGCAGCAAATCCATCTGGTTAGTGACACATTTTACATCAAAGTGTTTCAGAATCTGATGGCCAGATTTACTCTCATACATTGTAACATTGTCAGTGGTTTCAAGAAAATGAGCATATGTTCTATTGACAGAGATGTATTGACAGACGGAGACTTTTGGGTTCTTACATTGCTGTCCCCCAAGCCCAATAAAAGCTGTGCCGGCTGAAACATCAGCAGCTGAAGCCAGCACAGAAAGTTTACAAAAAGTCTATTGAGATTCTTAATATTCATTTTAATAAAAGGAATAAGGATGAAACAATCTTTAGGCAATCCGCTTTTACAGGTCGTTCAATATCAGGAAGCATAGCCAGTAGAGTGGCAGTGTGACTTCAGGTGAAATAGGACACTTAGTAATACAAAATCTAGCACCATATTGCGTTCACCAGAACAAGTTCAACTGTATCTCAAGGCTGCAAGGCTGCAACAAGAAAAAGTTGTAGGCATACAAAATGAAGGAAGCAAAATAGCCACAGATACTCTTGAAAAACAAGAAATACTCTGAGAGAAAGTAAAGAGAAACATTAAGGAAACATCAAACTTCTGCAAAAAAAAAAAAAAAAAAAAAAAGAGGGCGGGGGCAAATAAACCTATATCAAAATGTAAAACTGTAAGGAAAGAACTATATTGTAGTGCCTTTGAGTCTGAAAATTAAATTAGAATGCTCACAAATAACAGCTTTGATGATAAGAGACAGTCTTTCACAAATGCTTGATGATGAATCAGCTGAGTCTGGGGAAAGAGCTAGAATTGGATAGATTAATGCTAGAGAGTGATGGTTGTATGCTTGTGTACTTTTAGAAGAAAAAGGTCCCTGCAGAATACTAGGTAGGAAAAATTATTTTAAAATATCTGTGGATTTGAATTTGAGATCAATTAAAAAATAATCGGTTTAAGCAGTAAATTTATCAGTGAATTTGTTTGACATAAAGGAAGAAGGTATTTTAGTAAAACTCGTCACAAGACTGCCACCCATTGCTCTTCTTAGAGACAATATGGAATTGTGAGTCCAACTGCTATCTGAAGTGCAATTGATGTCTTGTGTCAACATAAAAGATAGCTCTGGCATTGCGGACTTTAGTTTGTATGGAGGAAGATGCAAGGTCTTGTGTGGACTGATGGTCAGGTCTGGTGCCAATGTGACAAACTATTGAATGTCTTACTGGTGCTGGGATAGGTGACACATGGATGACTCCAGGGAACTGGCGTAACAGGACTTTAGATGGTGGGTTACCAGCACTTTGTAGCCAACATTGTTTATGTGGTGTAGGTGTCCAAGACCAGGCAGCTGTGTTGTAGAGTCAAGCAAGCATTGGTGGCAAAGATCTGTGGGAGGGCCATAAAACTATAAGAAATGTGCTACAGTGATCAGGTATAGCACATTGATGACTATATATTTCCATATGAATTAATTTCGAAAATTGAAATTTGGAGGTAAGGTGACATTCTTGTAGGTCTTCACGGAAGATCCTTTTGCAGCATACAGGTGACTGTCATTGATACTTTGCTGTGAAAGATGTGAAGAAGAATAAACTGAGGCATCAGCGCTTGTACCAATGAGGAATTGTAGCTTCATAGAGTGCTCTATTATGAACAGTTGATTGCTGTCCAGTTTGAAAACAGCTGCCATCACTACTGATGTCTGGCAACATTTTCCGTGTCACAGGGTGGTTGACATGGCCGAGCCACAGCTCCAAATTTTCTGTGATACCTCTGATATCCTCCCTGGTTGGCAAACACTTCTTTCTGCTGGAAAATGTTACCATCACTAGGCGTGTGTGGAGTGCCACATTTGAAGGGCCACAATTCGCTTAGATGGTTCAGTTACTTGCACTTGTTGTGCACCCAGAGGACTTTGTGCTGGTGAAGATGGTTGCCAAGCCTGTGGAAGAATACGTTTTGATAATTTGCTCAGTGCAGTTTGATCAAGAACGTAGAGGTCACCAGCACAAAGTATGACTAATTTTTGTACATCCGCAGGCAAGTGTGACAACTGTGTATTCCGTAGAATATCATCATTAATTGTGTTGCCTATGAGTGTGCAAAGACAACACAGTAGTTGAGACGGTGTGTGATTGCCTAGTTCTTTTGCGCAGAGCAATTTTTCAAGCCATTTGGCTTCTGACTATATGACATCTTACATGTGCATGCTTGATGGATATGTATTTTTCAATGCTTGGCAGTGAAGCTAGGCTGTTGTGTACCTCCATAGCCATTAGCTTGTTATGTAGAGCCACCACATAACTAGATTTAGTTCTGTTTGAGTTTGCTGTTGACCAAAACAAATTGACACTCAAGTTAGGCAAACCACAATACTGGATTCTCCGACCAGAAGGAAGGGGGCTTCGCCGCAGTGAGACTAAATACCACATTTGTTGTTGGTAAGTCAGTGCTTGCAGGTTGATGACCTCTCTGTTTAGCTCTCTAACCCATTGTTTGCAGGATTCTGTTTGTTTATCATGGAAGGTGTTGCTGATGCAATGCAGTTCTTCACGACAAGTTCTGTGCGGCACAGTTGACACAGAAAATTACCTAAGATACAATTTATCATTCTGGTATGTGATCGAGGTTTTCTGGCCTGCAATGTAATTTGGTAATGTTCACACTTGTAAGAACCTGCCTTCTTTGGAATAGGAATTATTAAATTCTTAGTGAGGTTGCCTGTTGCATATATTATGCGTATCAGCTGGGCCCCTCCGTAGGATCTTGGTAATTCTGAGGGTATTTTCTCTACTTCACGGGCCTTGTTTCCACAAAGATCTTTCAGTCCTCTGACAATTTATTTTCATGGTATCATATCTCTGAACTCCTCTTCATTTACTGCCTCTTCCCTGCCTATAATATTGCCTCCAGTTTCATTTCTCTTACACCTTTCCCCTCTTTGCTTAACAGTTGTTTGTAATCTAAACTCTTTGTTATATGGGTGTTCCTCCTTTCTCCAAAGGTGTCTGTAATTTTGCTGTAGGCAGTGTCAATCTTCTTTGGTTATGCATTCTTCTACATCCTTGTATTTCTCATCTAGCCTTTCCTGCTTCTGCTTTGCCATTTTGCACTTCCAGTCAGTCTCACTTTTTTTGACATCTGTATTGTCTTTTCCCTGCTTCATTTATAGCATTTTTATATTTTCTAATTTCATAAGTTTGATTGAATATATTGTATGTTATCAAAGGATTTCTGTGGGACTTTGCCTCTTTGCTCCTCTGCTGCATTCACTATTTCATCTCTCAAGGCCACTCACTCATAAGTTATTGTGTTTCTTTGCCCTGTTTCAGTCAGTCAGTTTCTAATGCTCTCTTTGAAATTCTCAGTAACCTCTGGGTCTGTAAACTTACCCAGCTGCCATCTCTTTAATTTCCACCTTTTTTTCAATTTCTTCACTTGTAATGTGTGGTTCATATTCAATAAATTATGTTCCGCTTATGCTTCTGCCCCTGGAAATATTTTCCAGTTCAAAATATGGTTTTGATATCTCTGTCTTACATTTTCAGCTTTTGGGCAAATTTCTTTTTCAGAAGTAAAAAAAAAGCTCACACATATTCACACGGCAAAACACACACACACACACACACACACACACACACACACACACACACACAGAGAGCCACTTTTACCAGGTGATAAGGTCCAATTGTGACTATGTGTCACATGGCCAGAAATCTAGTTGGGTTCGGTAGTGGGTGTAACAAAGAGGCATGAGGTAGGGGTGGGTAGGGTAAGCAGGATAGTGATGGAGGAAGATGCTAGTACTGCCAATGGAAGCCTGCAGGGACATGATGAGGGCAGGATAGGACTGCTAGGTGCAGCATTGGGAGGCTGTGCTATGCTGATAGGACGGGGGGGGGGGGGGGGGGGGGGGATGAGAGTTGAGAGAAGAGGGAAGAGGAAAGAACTGTTTAGGTGCATTGGTGGGATAGGAGACACGTGTGATACTGGAGTGGGAGCAGGCAAGGGACAGGTCAAGGATGGTGACTAGCGAAGGTTGAGCCAAGGGGATTACGAGAACATGGGCTATGTTGTAGGGAGAGTTCCCATCTGTGTGTTTTAGAAAAGCTGGTGTTTCTGGGAAGAATCCAGATGGCACTCACTGTGAAGCAGTCAGAAAATGGTGCACATTGTTTTGGGCCACTTGTTCAGCGACTAGGTGGTCCAGCTGTCTCTTGACCACAGTTTAGAGGTGGCCATTTATGTGGACTGCTTGTTAGTTGTCATGACCCCATAGAATGTGACACAGTGGTTGCATCTAAGTTTTTAGATCAAATGGCTGCTTTCACAGGTGGTCCTGCCTTTGATGGGGTAGGAGATGCCTGTGATCAGACCACAGTAGGTGTAGGTGGAAGTGGGAGAATGTGTGAGATAAGTCTTGCATCAAGGTGTATTGCAGTGATATGAGCCATGAAGCAAGGGTTTGGGAGTATGGATGGACAAGGACGTTGCGTAGGTTGGATGGGCAGCTGAATGCTGCTGTGGGAGCAATGTGGAGGATATACATTATTTTAGAGCAGGATGAGAGGTATTCAAAAACCCCGGCAGAGAATGTGATTCTGTTGCTCTAGTCCTGGGTGGTACTGAGTCATGAGAAAAGAGCTCATTTGTCTTCTAATAATTTCCGGGTATGCAGCTGGATCCCGTCGACATTCTGCCACGATATTTCGGCCCAGAGACGTCCGGCCATCATCAGGTGAGTACACAACTACTGAAGAGCCCAGGTGCAGTCGCGGTATTTATGCTGAATGCACCTGGGCTCTTCAGTAGTTGTGTACTCACCTGATGATGGCCGGACGTCTCTGGGCCGAAATATCGTGGCAGAATGTCGACGGGATCCGGCTGCATACCCGGAAATTATTAGAAGAAGAAATACGCCGGGAAAAATTTCAGAAGTCACAGCTCATTTGTCGTTGGCTGGACTGTAGGTATGTGGGGTGTGGTAGGTGACTGATGAGATGAGGCAGGATATCTGTTTCTGGACATGGTTGGGAGGGTAACTTTGGTCTGTCAAGGCCTCAGAGAGACTCTTGGCATATTTCGAGAGGGGCTGGTTGTCACTACAGGTGCGAAGACCACAATTGGCCAGGCTTTTCGGAAGAGACTTCTAGGTGTGGAGTAAATGGCAGCTGCCATGCCTATGGTAGGTTAGCATAGGTGATATATTCAATGGGAAAGTAATTATGAGTGAGGATATAACTTATGATAGTGACAAGGAAGGATGTTGTAAGTTTGGAGACAGTTCGGTGTTGGAAAAGGTAGTGTTCAATAGCAGCAAGGCCATGGTCATTGGGGATGTTAATTTAGAGGGAGGCAGTATCAACAGTGATGAACAACGCTCTTGTTCCTTTACCACCTGGCACCCTGCTCGTCACTGTCGATGCCACCTCCCTCTACACTAACAATGATCATGCAGTGTAAAGTGGAATTGGAAACCATTTATACTCGAATAATGGTGTTATTGATAACCATGCTGCATGTGATTAATTGATGGTCAGTATATCTGTACCATTCTATTGGGTGTTACCTTCTTTGTCCTGCACTTTCTGTTCGAATTATTGCTTAGAAAGAACAACAAATGCTTGGGTTAGTACACAGTCATCAGAGACACACATGAAAAGACTTTGTGGTTTCCCACTGAGTAGCAAGAACATGCTTCTCTGAGTCCTATAATGGGAATCTTGTGAATGCTAGAATGCTATTGAAATAGACTGATCATCAAGTGTAAATTTGATATGTTATATCATCTCAGTGTAGTGCACTGAACTATTGGTATCGATCACACTGTTTTCAACGTGTTTCTTTAGGCCACCATTGAATGAATAAACAAATTACTAAACTGTATTTAACAAAAGTGTGTGTGTGTGTATGTGTGTGTGTGTGTGTGTGTGTGTGTGTGTGTGTGTGTGTGTAATTGTTTCTTAATAAGCAATCTTATGATTTGTTAGTGTTCTTTTCTCTTGTGATCATAATACTGTTCTACTTTTTAGCGATTATCCTCAGTTGTGAGTTTTTAAATCCTCTTTTCTGAGTTTTGTAGGCATCCTTCCGTGTGTGGCTTCTGCCTTTTCTTGCCATATAAACTGTGTCACAGGTGCTCACTTCTAATATTGCAAGAAATCTTCTTGGGATGCTTTATATTTATGCTGATTCAAATCTTCCCCAGGTTGTGAACTGCTTCAGAGCACTTAACACAGCTGACACAGACGATGAGAAGTCACCGCCCACAGAAGCAGCTGGATCTGGAGAAAAGGAAGGGAGTCAAATGATAACAGTGGTTGATATTGAAAAAAGTCCACCAGAGAGGAATAAAGATCATACTACACCATCAGAGGTTTGTAATTGTCCTTTGTAAGCATGCCATGCAGATTATGTTTGGTTTCTTGTGTGAGGAATTTTGTCACTAATATCCATTCTTGTTGCACAGTAAAATAGCATTTGCAATAGCAGTTGTGTACCACTGAAACCTGAATTTGTTGCTTACAAAATCTGAAAAAAATGTGTGTACAATAAAAATGACAAGGAAAGGTAATAAATAAAATAATGGAAAATCCAGGATGAAATGTAACAATATAATGTAAAGGAGAGTTGCTACTCACCATACAAAAAGACTGTCAGAAACGTAGCTTTCAACCAACAAGGACTTTGTCAGAAATAGAAAGCGCGCGTGTGCCCCCCCCCCCCCCCCCCCCCCCCCCCCCCCCCCCCCCCCCCCCCCCCCCCCCCCCACACACACACACACACAAATGCAGCTCACACACAGATGACCACAGTCTCTGGCTCCAGCTGCCAGAGACTGACATCTGTGTGTGAGCTGCATTTATGTGTGTGCATGTCTGTGTGTATGCTGTCTATTTTTGACAAAGGCCTTGTTGGCCAAAAGCTAAGATCCTGACAGTCTTTTTGTTGTGCCTTTCTGCGACTCATCATCTCCGCTATATGGCGAGTAGCAACTATTCTTTCATTATATTGTTATAAAGGTAGTAAATACTTTTGTACCAATACCAGTACTTGAGAATTAATTATTGCTAGCTTTACAGAACTTGTCGTACAATATTGCCTGTACAGTTACACAGTCGGACCTGGAAGAGCAGCCGAATGCAATGGACAGTGTCTTGAAAGGAGGATATAAGATGAACATCAACAACAGCAAAACGAGGATAATGGAATGTAGTCAAATTAAATCAGGTGATACTGAGGGAATTAGATTAGGAAATGAGACACTTAAAGTAGTAAATGAGTTTTGCTCTTTGGGGAGCAAAATAACTGATGATGGTTGAAGTAGAGAATATATAAAATGTAGACTGGCAATGGCAAGGAAAGCATTTCTGAAGGAGAGAAATTTGTTAACCTTGAGTATAGATTTAAGTGTCAGGAAGTCGTTTCTGAAAGTATTTGTATGGAGTGTAGCCATGTATGGAAATGAAACATGGACTATAAATAGTTTGGACAAGAAGAGAATAGAAGCTTTCGAAATGTGGTGCTACAGAAGAATGCTGAAGATTAGATGCGTAAGCAGTTGAGTCTCATAGTGCTCAGAGCCATTAGATGGGTAGATCACATAACTAATGAGGAGTTATTGAATAGAATTGGGAAGAAGATGAGTTTGTGGCACAACTTGACAAGAAGAAGGGACCGGTTGGTAGGACATGTTCTGAGGCATCAAGGGATCACAAATTGAGCATTGGAGGGCAGCGTGGAGGGTAAAAATCGTAGTGGGAGACCAAGAGATGAATACACTAAGCAGATTCAGAAGAATGTAGGTTGCGGTAGGTACTAGGAGATGAAGAAGCTTGCACAGGATAGAGTAGCATGGAGAGCTGCATCAAACCAGTATGTGGACTGAAGACCAGAACAACAACACAGTACACAGTCTTACTTCTTGATGCAGTTCTCTCCAGATTTTATGCACCTATACATTTCTTAATTCATACAGTAATAACACAGTGATTGTCACTGATACCCACATATCACACTACTAATTTTCTATGGAGTAGAAGAAATTGTCAAGCAAATATGTTTTCAGTTTGTGCTTGAAGTTAATTTTATTGTCCATTATATTCTTTACATTACTCAATAAATGATCAAAGATTTTTTACAGCTAAATACTTCACTTTTTTCTGTGCCATACTAAGGCCGAGTGATGGATAGTGTAAATAATTTCTCTATGTATTGCTGTATTTATGAATATTACTGTTACTTTCAAACTGTGAGTGATTGTTGACAACAAAAGTCGTAAGCGAGAAAGTGTACTATGAGGCTGTTATCAGTATTCCCTATTGTTTTAAGAGCTGTCTACAAGTGGCTCAAGAGTGAGCACCTCATATTATTCTTATTACACACTTCTGTGTAACAAACACCTTTTCTTCATGACTATTTACCCCAGAATATGGTGGCTGTAAGACTTTAAAGAATAAAAATAAGAAAAGAAAAATCAAAATTTTTACATTTCAATCGCCAAAATTGGATATTATCCATAACACAAAATTTGCAGAGCTTAGATATTTAAGAAGGCATGTAAGTTGTAACATCCAGTTTGGGTCTTATCAATATATTCTGTTTAGTTTAGTAATTTGTCGTCATGTGTTATTTCTAAAGGTGTAGTTAGGCCTTCTGCAATGCCGAGTTGCATGTATTGTTTTTTACCTAGTTTCAGCAAAAGCCCATTTTTAGAGAACCAGTTATTAATTTTTAAGAAAATATGATTTGCATTTTCAAGGCTTATGATGGCACTTGCATTGTCAGCAAAGAAAAGTTCATAAACATTCATCGAGATCTAAATTTATACTGCACTAACTGTCTTACGATGTGTGGTAGCAGCTGAATCTCACTTCCCTTTTTTTTCTGATGCTTTCGCAGTGACATGTGAGAAAAATGACTGTTAGTAAATTTCTCCACTTTTACTGTTGCTATTATTTCACAAGATAAATATGGGAGGAAGTAAAATATTGCTTAACTCTGTCTTAAGATGTACATTCTCAGCATTAGTAGCAAATCTCTCCAATATGCAAAATGCCTCTCTTGTAGCATCTGACACTGTAGTTGGATGTGCATTTCCATGACACTTTCATGATTACAACACAAACTTGCGATGAAGTAAGCTACTTTTTTATTTCTGTTTTTTATTAATCCCATCTGGTAAGGGTCCCAAACTGAACAGAAATTTCAAAGATTTGCTGAACAAGGGTAAGCTATCTCCTCATAGTTTTTGCTACAACTAATTTTATGTGGTCATTCCATTAATCTCATTACAAATATGTACTCTTAGATGTTTGACAACTTTGACAGTTTCTAGTGTCTTATCACTAATTATGAAATCAGACCACAATGGGTTGTGCCCTTCATTGGTGCAAATATGTTGCTTTACGAAATGTCAGCCACTTCACAACAGCATCATCTTATCTGCAAACAGCCGAATGGGCTTTCTGACTTTATCCACTAAGTTGTTCATACGCCTTGTTTATATCAAATGAGAGTATGGACTATGTTGAGTGATTGCTGTAACTAAGTCCCAGTATTGTTATTTTGCCTTGAGCACAGCCAGCATGGCACCTGCCCTGGTTGGTGATCTTGTGCCAGTCTCTGATCTACACTCCTCCATTGAACTGTGTAGTGTCTGCTTTGTGAAGTTACTCTGTATGTCCAGTGATCCACCAGATGCATTTCCACACAAAAAAGGTATCTGGTGGCTTGGACTAATGTGATGTTTTGCCTATCATGAGATAGCTCAAGAACAGTGGAATAATGTCCTGCTCACAGATTTGTTGTGATTTGGCCTGAAAAGCTATTCTTCCAGTTTTTTACTCTAGCATGTTCTTGAGTTATGTTACAACCATGCCACCATTGTGGAATAGCACAGATAAGAGGGAATCGGCAATATATGGGACAGTGTTAGATCAAGAGCACATATGCCACTGAATGTATTCTGTGGGGTATTGTGATATTTGTAATAATACAGACGAAATCCTGCAGTCTTTTTGTGGTGCATGCAGTCCAGGATTCCATCTGGTGCATGATAAGGCTGAGTACATGCAACGTGAATGCATCACATGTTGGATAATATATAACTCTTTACGTGCACTTAAATCTGATTAATCCTACATGAGATGCTCTAAGCTAACTCAAGCACCACTAACCATTGCTGACATGCAGACTGTTCAATAGTTTGATACTTTATTGCAAGCTTTTACCATGCAGCCTTACGCAGAGTGTGAAGAATAAATGTGGATACTGTTTTGCCGCGTGTGACCCATGCACCCCATATTGACATTCTGTATACCACTGATGGAAGGACGCCACATATGGTAACCTGTAACCCACAGGCCCTAGCTTGCTTTCCAGCATATCTTGTATCTATATTACTGTGTCACATGATTTTTGGACACATTTTGTTGACTATGTTATCACCACCTTATCTTGAAGTTATACTTTACACTGTTGTGCAGTCTCTTATTCTTTGGCAGTTCTGAGTGTTGTGTATAGAGCTTTCTCGTACTAATATTGACTGTTTATTTGCAACTTTAACAGCAGTCGGTCAGTTGTAGTCTTTCCATCATTCTGTTACACTCATTTTCATGTAATTGCTCCCAGGTTGTCCAATTTTCTGAGGGGTCGTAAGAGTGATAGTATGCTCTGATCATATTTTGTTAAAAGTGTATTTTGTATTTTACTCCTGTTTCTGATCTTAGCACCAGGAGACAGTAGCCACGTGTATGCGAGTTGTGTGAATATGTGATAGTTCTGTTTCTGATGAAGGACTTTGTTTGAAAGTAAAAATATTTCTAATATTCTTTTTTGTTGTGGCTGTCTGTGATTTGACATCTCAAAGTGGTGAGTAGCAATCTATCCTTTTGATATTGTTGTTATTCCATTCTGGGATTTTTGTTATTCTACTCTGGGATTTCCATTGTTCGTTTTTAATCCTGTTTCTCATTAAAAAAATTCCATGCACACAGTGTCTTGTACATTGTAGCTATAAATTTAAGTGTGTGTTGATTGGTTACTTTTAGTGCTATTCATTTGCCGAGTCGTATTGATTAGTTTATACACATTGCAAAGCAGAGTTCCAGAATTGTTCTTATTCATTAAATGACCGAACACATAATCACAAAATTTTATGATTAATTACTAGCTTACTACAGAACTGAAGAAGCAGAGGTATGAATGTAAGCACCAAATGCACAGTATGTGAAGATAAAAGACATATGGAAACATTTGACAATGCTCCTGTAAACATTCAGAAACAGTTAAAGTGCCTTTCAGTGACCAGGAGGAATGATTTTAATGTAATTCCTTCCACTTGTATTGTACAATGCACTAGATCATACAAAATGTAAGGCTCACTACCAGTAATTCAGCACATTATTTTCCCCCTCTCTCTCTTTGTTATTCAGATGTAGTGTCCATGTCCAGGACTAGAAGACTTGTTACAATGAAGAGGTGTGATTTGGATTGATTAGTGATCTAGCCTGGTGCTCAGCAAAAAGGAAATTAATTAATGATTTAAAAAACAAAGATGCTGTGACTTAATAAATGAGAAAGTGCTGGTACAATAAAAAACACACAAACACGCACACAAATTTCAAGCTTTTGCAACCCAAGGTTGCTTCATCAGGAAAGAGGGAAGGATGGGGAAAGATGAAAGGGTGTTGGTGTTAAGGGAGAGGGTAAGGAGTCATTCCAATCCCGGGAGCGGAAAGACTTACCTTAGGGGGGAAAAGGGACAGGTATACACACTCTCTCTCTCTCTCTCTCTCTCTCTCTCTCTCTCTCTCTCTCACACACACACACACACACACACACACACACACACAAATATATATATATATATATATATATATATATATATATATATAATGGAAGGAAACATTCCACGTGGGAAAAATTATATATAAAAACAAAGATGAGGTGACTTACCGAACAAAAGCGCTGGCAGGTCGATAGACACACAAACAAACACAAACATACACACAAAATTCAAGCTTTCCCAACAAACTGTTGCCTCATCAGGAAAGAGGGAAGGAGAGGGGAAGACGAAAGGAAGTGGGTTTTAAGGGAGAGGGTAAGGAGTCATTCCAATCCCGGGAGCGGAAAGACTTACCTTAGGGGGAAAAAAGGACAGGTATACACTCGCACACACGCACATATCCATCCACACATACAGACACAAGCAAACATATATTCACACACACACACACACACACACACACACACACACACACACACACACACACACACACACACGCATTTTTACTCTGTCTGCTTGTGTCTGTATGTGTGGATGGATATGTGCGTGTGTGCGAGTGTATACCTGTCCTTTTTTCCCCCTAAGGTAAGTCTTTCCACTCCCGGGATTGGAATGACTCCTTACCCTCTCCCTTAAAACCCACTTCCTTTCGTCTTCCCCTCTCCTTCCCTCTTTCCTGATGAGGCAACAGTTTGTTGCGAAAGCTTGAATTTTGTGTGTATGTTTGTGTTTGTTTGTGTGTCTATCGACCTGCCAGCGCTTTTGTTCGGTAAGTCACCTCATCTTTGTTTTTTTTAATATATATATATATATATCCATCCGCACATATACAGACACAGGCAGACATATGTAAAGGCAAAAAGGTTGGACAGAGATCATCTCTCTTTGCTCTCAGATTTCAGTCGTCAGTATGTACTGCAGCCCTGTTTCACATAAACAGTGACACAGAGATGCAGTCTGGGTGGATTTACATCTGTTGAAACTGTACATCAGTCTCCTTGAATTCTGCCACTTATTAAGTGACTCTCCTTTACAGGGGCGACAATTGTGACGATCTTTGAGTAGTGTCTGAGATGGAGCATTTTGACTGCCTAACTTTGAAGTTGAAATATGGATGCCCTTAAACAATTTTAAACACTGAAATAATAATGGTTGTGTACCAGATGACTGTTGCAGCAATATAGTAATGCCAATAGCAGACTGCTGTAGACAAAATCAGTATTTTAAATGTGCATACTGCTCAGTGCTGTCTCCATTTTTCTTGGGAAACATTTAGTAATTATGCATTATTCTTACTCTCTTGTCAGGATTGTGCACTCATAGATGCACCTCTCCCCCTCCTTTCACACACACACACACACACACACACACACGCATTTTTACTCTGTCAATCCTAATTAACCTCGTCTTTATATAAAATATTGTTTTATCAGGGTATTTTCATGTGAAAGGGCAAACATATTACTACTCTTTTGACTTCCTATTGTATATATCTTTTGTGCTAATAATTATGCTGTCAACATTGTTTCAGATAACAAACCCTTCTAGCGAAGATAAAAACTACGTATATGATTTGTATTACACAGAAAAGATTGATTTTGATGACATGTTGTTGGACACTCAACTGAGTATCCATCCTATGGAATCAGAACTGGTATATGATGTAGATGAAGACGATGATAAATCTCAGTTGGAGGAAGAGGACAGTGATTCAAATGATGAAAATAATTGGCGCAATGATTATCCAGATTCTGATAATAGGTAATTGTTGCCTCTTATGCATGTTGCTTGCCCCATTAGTCTCATTAAGTCAGCATGTGGCATTACCTTTCAAGATAAAGGTATGTTACCTTTAGAATAATTCGTATATTTTATACTGTTGTGACTAATTCAAAATTTTTCTTGTGTCATCCAACTCATTACCGTGCAACATATAGGGAATTAGTGTATATAACTTGACAGAAGCTTAGAAATAGGAGAATAATGATGGCACACACTAATTTTTGATGTACAATAGAGACTTATTTTTAATTGTTTATTAGTTTAAAGTATTGTATTAATTGGAAATAAAAAACAACACAATGTTAAGGACAATCAAACAATTTAAAACAGTCTACATAAAACTGAGTTTACGTCCAAATCTACAATAGCTGTGTATTGTTTTTTCACTGTATGGTGACCAGTTTCATACCCCGGACGTATATCTTCACGTTGTATCTGTTTGTAGAATAAAACTACACAAGTAAAAGCACTAATATTCAGCCTAACCTACCAAACAAACAAGACAGTAAAACAATGTTCACACAAAATTGATACTTCATGTGCCACAAATTCCAAGGTACAAGTGTAAAAACATGACACCCCTCAATAAAACCTTGGGTGAAACGGCTGATGGGCATTTTATCCGAACCAAGTGCGATTACTGGTACATCTCCAAAACAGAGTCAAAAGATGAGCCCAGACAGCACAGCAGTCTTTGTCTTCAAATATGTCTGCTTGTGTTTGTATATGTGTGGATGGATATGTGTGTGTGCGAGTGTATACCCGTCCTTTTTTCCCCCTAAGGTAAGTCTTTCCGCTCCCGGGATTGGAATGACTCCTTACCCTCTCCCTTAAAACCCACATCCTTTCGTCTTTCCCTCTCCTTCCCTCTTTCCTGATGAGGCAACAGTTTGTTGCGAAAGCTTGAATTTTGTGTGTATGTTTGTGTTTGTTTGTGTGTCTGTCGACCTGCCAACACTTTCATTTGGTAGGTCACATCATCTTTGTTTTTAGATATATTTTTCCTACGTGGAATGTTTCCCTCCATTATAATCATACAATTAAGATATAAGAAATATAAAAAATATAAATACAAAATATCTAAAATGGTGCTACAATTAATGCTAGGCTAAGTTAATGTAAAACCTCTGTCATTATTTAAACAGTCCAAATTAACAGGGATAATATACAGACCATATGATGATGGAACTTAGTGAAACCAGACCAGATCTGAGTAAGACAAATTCATGGACCAAAACCCTCCTGAAACTGATCTCTCAAAACCGGCCAAGAACCCCTGTGGGAGGGGTGGGTGTGGGGAGGGAGATGGGGGGGGGGGGGAGGGAGGAAGGTGGAGGTGGTTTGGAATAGAGAAGGAATATAGTAGAACTGGATCTAGGTGACAGGAACAATTATTTATCCAGGATTAATGGAAACACATGTGGACCCTATTGATAGTGAGGAGATTAAGAGTAGTTGAGATTAAATAATAGACTCCAATGTTTTAGGACCATCTGGCCATTCAATATCTGTAAAGAGGACTTCTTAATAGCCCTAAAAATGTGTATCTTTTGTAAAATATCTAACACTGTCCCTTTATTCTCAGTGCATAAAATGTCAAAGTTGTTTTCTACACTCATTACCGAATGTCCCCTTTCCCGCAACTGTAACGACGAAGTTGACCTTGGGATGTTTACATTGAGATGTTCTTCAAACTCCTTACTAAAACCTCTACCTGTTTGACCTACATATGTGCCCTGACAATCATTACACTGTATGGTGTAAACCCCGGTGTTCTTATACAAGTTGGTGTCACATGACTTCCTATGTCTGTATCTGGTCTCGATATTATGAGTAGAAAATGTGGGTAGAATACTCTTCTTTCTTAGGTGTCTGCCTATGCTTTCTGACACACTCACATAATATGGTGGTCAGTGATACCAGACAGCGGGCAGGTTAACGTGTAAGGGAACTAGTGTGAAGATAAACCATGACTGGCATGAAAATGGACCAGACCTCCTTTTGAGAATCTCATTATTGTGCTCTGAACAAAACTGCTGTTATATCCATTGCAAATAGCAATGTGAACAGTAGTATTATTTCATTTTTTAAAGCTTCAGGGGAGAGTGGAACACTGTGAACGTGACATAAGAATGCTCTGAAAGCCGCTTTTTTGTGACTCATGGGATGGTCGGAACAAGAATGGATAACCAAGTCAGTTGTAGGGAGCTTCCTATAAATATCAAAAGAAAAAATGCTGTCTTCCAAACTGTTGACCAGAATTAGGTAAGGAACAGTATCTCAAGGCAGATGCTCAGTAGTAAACTGAATATCATTGCACTGTGCATTTAAATTACAGACCAAACAATGACACTCAGTACTAGATCCATTGTAAAGTAGAAGAACGTTATCTACGTACGTAAACTGTTTGACAATTTGTGTACCAAACGACGGGTGTTGAATCACAATGTCATGTTCAAACTTGGTCATAAATATATTAGCTAAGCAGTACGACAGGGGTGTTCCCATTGCTAATCCACATTCCTGAATGTAAGTAGCATCTCCAAAGCTAAAATAATTTTAGTTCATTACCAGTTCCAACAACTTGATAACCTCATCAATCTCAGCCAGGGGATGACTACTGAAGCCACTTAAGTTCTCATAGACAATCCTAACTACATGCTCTGTGGGGATATTACTATACATACTTTTAATGTCCAGCATAGCTAACCTGGCTCCATGTGGAACCTTCAAACTGGAAAGCACAGAAACCAGATGGGTACTATTACATGAAAGCACAGACACCAGATGGGTACTATTACATATTGATATATCAGAAGGGTTGAACATAACATTTGTTTAAATACTCTGAAATCGATTTCTTTGAGTGGTAGCCTGCACCATACCTAGTATTCACTGTGAGACGTACTGGGAAATTATCCTTATGGACCTTTATAGTAGTCCTGTGGACATCAGATGTTTTTTTAGTTGTGCAACATATTTCGGTTTAGGGTCGTATCTACAGCACTTGACTTTACCCTCATATAGGCTTTTCTTGATAGCAACAATGTTGATAACAACAGCATTACTTGTAGCACCATTTTAGATATTTTGTTTTTGTATTTTTTTATATATTTATATATTTTTATTGGTTATGAACTAGGACTTCAGTCAGGTTCTGTTATTTTGTTGTAGATAGAACCAGGTAGTTCAGTTTCCTAAGCTTTAAGTAATTTGAATTGTATCTCACTTTCCATAAGTCTATCGGTTAATATTTTCTGTCTCTCGTACGGTATTGTTGTTTAACTCCGAGATCCACTGTGTTACTGCAATCCCTGAGGTCCAATCTGCATGTCCTTTTAATTTGGTTTCTGCTGCTAGATATCACGATCTCCAGATTGTGATGGGTTGATGCATGCTTATCTTCACAGTGTTCAGTGTGTTGCTAGCACTGTAACATGTAGTGCTATTTAATGCATGTCAATATGTTTTAGTATGCTGACAACTCCCAAGGACTGAGTGTCTTTTAATTCTTTGTTTCTCCTGTGGATTTTGACAATGATAGGTTTCTTCTATTTCATACTCTACCGACACAGCGAGCTTTGTTTGAATTTACATTACATTCATTCTGCATTGTTTTGTGCTTACGGGTTTTTCCTATCATAATTATGTGGGTTGTCATGCGCTGTCTGGGCTCATCTTTTGACTCTGTTTTGGAGATGTACTAGTAATCATGCTTGGTTAGGATCAAGTGCCCATCTGCTGTTTCATCCAAGGTTTTATCGAGGGGTGACATGTTTTTACACTTGTACCTCGGAATTTGTGGCACATAAAGTATCAGTTTTGTGTGTACATTTCTTTAATGTCTGGTTTGTTTGGTAGGTTAGGTTGATTATTAGTGCTTTTACTTATGTAGTTTTGTTCTACAAGAAGGTATGACCTGAAGATATACCTCCGTATGGAACTGGTCGTCATACAGTGAAAACACAATACACAATTATTGTGGATTTGGACTTTAACCCAGTTTTATGTAGACTATTTTACTATCTCTGATTTTAAACTGTTTGATTGTCCTTCACACTATGTACAAGTATTTTAGCTGTGGTTGCTTGATCTATAAGATTATTTGTAGTACATAGCAAAAACTTGTATGCAATCATTAGAGTCATTTCCCATCCTTTTTTTCCCATGTTTTGTTAGGTAATTTTTTTTCTCTGTTTGCCTGTTCAGTACAAATTTTGCAATTGGTTTTAAAGTAACTTCCCAATGACACTTTAAACTTTCAACATTGCTCAGAACTGGTTGACAGTGCATTATTAATTTGTTTTTGTGTCTGGTGTGTTGTAAAAGGTACTGTGTTCTTGTGCCTGTTCAGAACAGATTTTGCAATTGATTTCAAACCAACTTCTTGATGTGCTAGAGACTTGAAACTTTTGACATAGCTGAGAACTAGGTGACCATAAAATATTAACTTGCTTTCTTGGCTGGTGGGTGGTGGAGGGTACTTTGTATACCACTGCTGTTTCTACTTTTTTAGTTTCAGTCACAGATGTTGCGCGTTAAGAATGATTGCTGGCAAGTCTCTGCACGAGCATGAATCTCTAATTTTTTTATCTTCACAGTATTTTCGCAAGATATACATAGGAGAGAAAATGAAATAAACTTCAAATTTATCATATGTCTCTGCTCTAATCTCTTCAGAATGTTGTAAATACATTGAAAAGTTTCACACACACACAAGGCTAAAAAGCAGAAAATAATAATTAAAAAAAAAAAAAAGAAAAAGAAAAACGCTTTTGAATACATTGTTTTCAAAATGGACTAAAGAATATAAAATAATTTCTAGACCCATACAGATTCCTAAGCCCATACAGATGGTCCTGAAAATTTGTGTTTGTGAATTTTTAGTAGTTGTGGTAATACTTGTGAAAAATAAAAATAAAAATGTGGAGCTTGTGCAGTAGATAATAGTAAGGTGCGTAGGGAAAGCTAGCATTGAGAAAAATCACACAACACTGCATATAATTTGCAGTTGCAGTGTTACGTGGCTTTATGCTTAATTACAGACTTACTATTTTATCAGTTGATTTGTTTTCACCACGTCACACCCACTGTTTACGTCCTTCTTCGTTGCTGAGCGATGTATCACTTTTCGTTCTGACCCCGCAACTCTTCCTTTCCTATATCTTTACAACTTTTTATCTATATAAATGATGAACTATTGGTTTGGCTGTTTAACAACTTTTTAATAACTGTGGAAGTATTACAGGCATCGGGTCCCACCTAATGTGTCACCCGCCTATACGTTTTACATGAACCTTTCGAGACTCGATCGATCTGTTTACAAAGAGAAAGCAGAATATCTCTTCCTTTTATGTTGTCCAATAACGACCTAGGAAGCTCGACGCCCTCATGGCCCAGGCTCTACCGTGGCTCGCGGTAGTTTGCAGCATTTTTTTTTTATTCCTTGCTGCCCAACCCAAAAACAAACTTAAAGAACATAATAATAATAACTGTTCTTACAATTATTCGTACAAGTGTTGGTTGATTTAACGAGGGGTGGGACAGGCCTAAGCCTTGTGACCCCACACAGTGCAGTAAAATTGTTAATGACTGAGGTGAACTATTCAGGCCTAAATTATCTATTGCATGTAATCAATGTTTTTCATTTTAAATTTTACAAGTATTGCCACTGCTATTAAAAATTCACAAGCACAAATTTTCAGGACTATGTGGAAGGAGTTAGAAATCTGTGTGGGTCTGGAGGAGATTACTATATTTTTTTAATCCATTTTCAAAATGTGTTATATTAAAAGGTATCTTCTTTAAATAATTATTATGATTTCAGTTAAACATTGATGAGTCTTCTGATGAAATGCAACAACTCGAGTTTTTAATATGGTATACTAGAGCACTACCTTTTTCAGTACGAATGACTATTAGTTTTTATTTATTTTCTGCTTCCATAATTGGTGCTATTTATAATTTTTTCTTTTCAAATCTGGCAGTAATAAGGTAGAAGCAGAGTGTGATATGACTCGCAGAAAACTGACAGTTGATGTTTTGAACATCTTTTTCCTTTGCATAAAAAGTTGTTGATTTACTTGCAGCATCGAATTTGGATAAAAGTCCAAGCTTTTGATGATTGCCTCCACCTTCCATCTGGGGCTAAAACTGACTGTCATAAACTGGCAAGGCTCCCACTTTTATACTTATAGGCCCTTTCTGTGTTGTCATCATGATGTAATGCAGCCAATCAGAGGCCTCCTGTGTGTATAAAAGTGGGAGCCTTGCCATTTCACAACAGGCAGTTTTAGCCCCAGATGGAAGGTGGAGGCAATTATCGAAAGCTTGGAATGTTGTCCTAATTTGGTGCAGCAAGTAAACTGAGAACTTTTTATGCAAGGTCTCCATCACGAAAAACTTTTTAGCTATATTTTTCCTTTTGTTGCACATTTGATAGATCTCAATACCTTTGCCTTTATTCCTTCTTTCAGTTCATATCGAGAAGGTCAAGCTGTATCTCTTTGTGGTATAACTTTTGTTACACTTCCAGTTTGTTTCAAAGCATTATGGTTTGTTTAAACATTCATCTTTTGAGTATATTTTTTGGTACTTGTTTTTTTGCTTGTCATATATCTATGCTATAATCTAATTTTTTTTTAAATAAATGTTGGTATAATGTGTCTACATGAGTATAATGTTTCATAATTTTCACAGTATCAATGAAGATGACATGATGCTGGCCATGCAGATGGATGACATGAATATAGGTAAAAATCCTCGAATACTTTTTGTGTACACTTGCCTCTGTAGTGTGCCTTCCCTTCTGTTGTATGAGAAATGACAGTTGCTGCTTTTTATCTGTGTAGCCATAATAATTTTATCGAAAAGTACACATTTTTGCATAAAATGTAAGACAAAGAATTGATTTCAGCTTCGTACCAGCAGGAACACTGCAACATTGCATGATATACTAGAGTATGCAAACCCTTTTATTGTTTATTGTCTGGAATGTGATTTACTATACCTCTTCATCTAGTTCTGGCTAATTCCCCACCTCACTGTTTTGAAATCTGTGTGTATGCTCTGTCTCAAACCAACTCTTCATCAAAGCTAGCTGAACCCTAATCTATCATTCTGTTTTTTCATCAGGATGAAAGTGGCAGGTCATAGGAACCTAGAAATTACTTGAATGTCCATGTCAGAATAGCTGTGATATTTCTTGGACAGTAGTGATCAGAGCAGAGGGACATGGGAAGCACAGTGCACATTTAGTGGATCGTTTTGGTGATGGTTATGAGAGGGAGATCAGAAACAGACTCTTGTGGGAATTGTCGAGAATGTGAAAGTGCTGTGTAAATAGGTTGTAGCAAATGATTTCTCCCTCAGTTTCTTTCTTGGTTGATCAGGACTGCTTACCTTGGACATGAAAGCCAATATATTCTGAACTTTGAGCAAAACTGACCTCTGCCCCCCTGTTTGGAACAGGGAGAAAACTAATGCAAAAACTATTTCTGTGAAAGTCTAGGTCATACATATTTTTGCAGTAGGCCTCCAGTAAGGGCCTGGATTGTGCTATTGATACAAATCATACAAATTCCTTCATCAAATGAAGTGTTATGTGTTTCTCCATGTGATGAAGGTCTTTGTCCACTAGCTAATTAATATCCAACAGTCTACTTTTAAATGTGCCTGTCTGCCACTTAAATTCCTAATTCATGTTGTTACTGTGTTACACAGCTCTGTGTCATATTCTGAAATGTAATAATTTTTGCTGTAGTATGCTATGGATATTAATCTAAGTTATTAAACAGCACAAAAATGAAAAATAGAGCCCCTGTGTATAAAATTTTTAAATTGGGCTACAAAGGTAAACTCAGAATGTCATATGCTCAAAAATCATGCAAAAAATGTGGTACAAACAAAGATTCTGAAAGGACAGATGTCATTGTAGTAGATACCTATGTATCATATTCTGAATTTGACCTACACAGCTATATAAAATGTGTCATTCAACCAACAATCTCTAACAAAATTAATTACTATTGCAGGGGGCACTCTTGTATCCTATTCTAAGTTGTATTTACTTAGCCAAAGCTAAGCTTTAATATAACCCAAATCACAGAAACTAAAGAACCAATTCTCTGGAGACATGTTGTAGATTCCTAAGTCTGCCATTGTATCTCAAAGAAAGACTACAATAATGACTTTTTGTCATTCAATTTTCATTCAGAGTCAGTGGCAACACCATACCTGCCCTAAATCCTGTCTTACCTGTGTCAGCCCCAATATTTAAAAGTTCATAATACCTGGGAAAATATGACTTGATAGTTAGCATATAGTTCTGTATTATATTTAATGATATCCCAAAACTACCATTTTTTTATAAGTTCTCATGTTTCCTGTCACAGTGCACTGTGTTTGGATACAGGAAGGTGGCTCAGACCTGAGTATGGCGAATGATGGTACCCCATAGAAAAATGGCAGCAAGGGACGGTAAAGGACACCAGGCACACATGCTGAAGAGGCTATTCCAGCAGCCATTGAGGGAACAGGTTGCAACCAGCTGCTGATTGCGGCACATGTTGGAACAAATGATGCCTGTCAACTGGGCTCCAAAGTCATTCTTGGGCCGTTCCAGTGACTTGCAGAGAAGGTTGAGAAGACCAGCCTTGCGCATGCAGTTTCAAAAAAGCTCACAATTTGCAGCATTGTCTGCAAAACTGATCGTGGCCCTTTGGTTCTGAGTTGAATGAAAGAACTGAACCAGAGACTTTGAAAGTTCTGTGTAACACTTTGTAGGGATATGAAATGGAATGATTACATAGGTTCAGTCATGGGTAAAGCAGGTGGTAGACGTTGGTTTATTGGTACAATATTGGGAAGGGCAGTCCCCGATCATGCAGAAGTGCCGCAACACGACGTGACATGAACTGGACTATGTCTGAAGTAGTGCTGGAGGGAATTGGTACCATGAATCCTGCAGGGCTGTCCATAAATCTGTAAGTGTACAAGGGGCTGGAGATCTCTTCTGAACAGCACGTGATCAAGGCATCCCAGATATGCTCAATAATGTTCATGTCTGGGGAGTTTGGTGGCCAGTGGAAGCGTTTAAACTCAGAAGAGTGTTCCTGGAGTCACTCTGTAGAGTTCTGGATGTGTAGGGTGTCGCATTGTCCTGCTGGAATTGCCCATGTCTGTTGGCATGCACAATGGACATGAATGAATGCAGGTGATGACACAGGATGCTTACATATGTGTCACCTGTCAAGAGTCATATCTAGACTTATCAGGGGTCACTCCAGCTGCACATGCCTCACGCCATTACAGATGCTCCACCAGCTTGAGCAGTCCCCTGCTGACATGCAGGATCCATGGATTCATGAGGTTGTCTCCATACCTATAAACGTCCATCCACTCATTACTATTTGAAATGTGACTCATCTGACCAGGCAACATGTTTGCAGTCATCAACAGTCCAATGTCGGTGTTGATGGGCCCAGGTGAGGCGAAAGCTTTGTGTTGTGCAATCATCAAGGTTTCACAAGTGGGCCTTTGGCTCCGAAAGCTGATATTGATTATGTTTCTTTGAATGATTTGCATCCTGACACTTGTTGATGGCCCAGCACTGAAATCTGCTGCAATTTGCAGAAAGATTGCTCTTCTGTCATGTTGAACGATTCTCTCCAGTCATCGTTGGTCCTGTTCTTGCAGCATGTCTTTCCGTCCACAGGATGCTGGAGATTTGATGTTTTACCAGACTCTTGATATTCACAGTACACTCATGAAATGCTAGTATAGGAAAATCCCCACTTCATCACTACCTCAGAGATGCTGTGTTCCATCTCTCATGCGCCGACTGTAACACCACATTCAAACTCACTCAAATCTTGATAACCTGCCATTGTAGCAGCAGTAACCCATGTAACAACTCCGCCAGACATTACCGACGGCAGTGCCGAATTCTGCCTGTTTACATGTCTGTCTATTTGAATACACATGCCTATACCAGTTTCTTTGGCACTTCAGTGTATGTTGATATACTAACTAGCAAAACATATGCTTCTCATTAAAATAACTTCAAACCAAGGCTGAGTGAGTACCCATAATAACCAAACCAAGAGAGAAATGAATTTTTACAGCAATGGACAGAGAAGGAAGGCAGTATGTGTAACAGTTTTCACTCTGCATATAATGAGACTGTGACATTTTATTATTTATTTTTCAGATAATGAGCTTTCAAGTGATGATGGAGAGGAAGATTATATTTATAGTAAGGAAGCTGATCCAAAGGATATCAGACTTTATGGCTCCTCCTACGCACGTTACAAGAGGAGGATGATGGCTGAATTAGATGATGCTGACTCAGATGACTCTAATAGCAGCTAGTATATTAAGTGAGACAAGTAGAAGCTTAACTAAAAACAGAGAAGATATGAAAAGTTTTGTGTTTCTGGACATACAATTATGTAGATAACATTTTTCTAAAACCATTTGAAAATAAGTGAAAAGTGTAACATATGTGGACTCTCACTGTGTTTCCAAATTTTATTACCCATCATTGTTCTGAAAGAAATAGTTACCACAATGTATTCAGTGATTTCTGTTGATCACCTACAATTTTTTTTCCCCCCATTGATACTTCACTGCAGCATCAGTTTGGATGTTTAAGTCTCAGCATAGCTATATGAAAAAATTCATGGACCAGTTATGATGTTTTGTTAAATTAGACATATTTATGTGACTTCGTATATGTCATGAATACAAAACTTACTGAGCCTTGTACTACAGATTTGAAAAATTATGTACCCAAAGTTGCAATCTTCCATGTAATCTTTTGGTATTTTTTCATTCTATGTTATGTTGTTATATTTTTATAGACAATATGTTTCCAATTTTTATTAATACATATACAGACGTTTACTTTGTTGTTTTTAGAATAATGAGTAAATTTACAAATGATTGACAGTAAAGTGCCTACAGATGTCTTTGTTATACGACTTTGTCCTACTGCAATGGCAGCACATGTTTCATGTTCTGTTTTCTGTTGTTTTCATTGATATTTATTGTTGTAATCTGACACACAACACAACCAAGAATGTTAATACAACTTTATTAGTCTGTGGCTTGTATGGCAATCATCATAACATACACCAAACACAGTAAGATAAGGAAAGTGTAATAACAGGATACTGAGCATGAGTGTAGCATGGCAGGATTTAAATAGGCACTCGCCAATGGCGGGCTCAATCATAAGTTCACAGAATTGCACTTTCACGTGCGCTCTCGCAGATGACAAGACACTGCTAATGTATGCAGCTTTCAAGTGTGCGCATATTACTTCATTTCTCTTCCCTTGGGGGGACAGCTCAGATTTGCGAGGTGTTTATGGCTTCTTCCTCTGAGAAGCTCTGACAGAGATGACGTGCTTATACTGGGGCATGTGGTCGGGAGTATTTAGGGCACAAGCAGCGTAACAGTCCGCCTTCTCATGTCAACCCATACGGTAAGATGGGTGACGCCAGCATGGGTTCCATGCGCCATCAGGCCCAGGGCCTGGTGGTGGTGGGGCCCCTGCAGTTGGCAGCTGAGGCAGAGGAGATGGCTCAGGTGTGGACGGCGGTTGCATCGGTACTGGTAGCAGAATTAGAGAAGCTGTTCCAGGTTTGTCCACTGGTGATGGGGAACCCCTCGTATGTCATGATGTCTGGTTGGGGTTGTCTGGTCGTCCACATGCAGGCACAACTGGTCGTAATGGCATACAGAGAGGCTCTCTTTCATACGGATGTCATAGAGAGGACAGCCATGGCATCGGGAGATGACTGCGGGAATCCATTTTGGGCAACAACCAAACCGCATTCCCAGATTTCGTATCCCGTCTGGGAGGCAGCGCATGTGTAGGAACGGGAAAAGGTAATAAAAGTCGGTACTGCAAGAACGTGGTTTACTGGTGCAAAAAACAAGGTGATAAATGATTACATAACTTTGTACGTAGGTGTGATGCTGAAGCGAAGTGTCCTGGCTGACTGCACCTGATGAAATGGGTGAAGCAGTCATGGAGCTCATCGACCTTGACAGCACTGGCTAGAGGGCACTGTCATCGGTGTCTCTCGTAGTACCAACCTGAGAAACTATTCCGTGGCATCGTTGCTGTCAATACCACACCAGACAGCCGCCCCAGGACAGAAATGGGACAACAGCTGCCCAGGTTGGCATCACTGGCTGGGCTGCAGGAGATGCAGAAGCATCTGGGATTGATGCCCATGGAGCAGTTCAGCGGGGTTGCTGTTGCCAAACGGTGTGAAGCAATAGGAAGAGAGAAATTGATGCAGGGCAACGTCAGCCGGAGGCCGACTCACAGACTTTTTCATTTGTGTTTTGAACGTTCTGACTAATATTTTGGCCTCACCATTGGACTATGGATGGAAGGGTGGAGTGAAAATGTGACAAATCCCATGGATGTTGCAGAAGGAAGCAAACACCTATGACACAAACTGAGGGTCATTATCAGAGACCAACATTGCTGGAAGTCCTTTGATGGAAAAAAATTTTTGACGGTGTTGCTACAGTGGCAGAGGCCGAAGTTGATGGGCATCAAATAACATATGGAAACTAAGAGAATGCGTCAATTACCATTAGCCAGTAGGCATTAAGGAAAGGGCTGGCAAAATTGATGTGGAGACGGTTCCAGGCCTGCAAAGATTGCAGCCACAGAGACAGTGTTGCCCATGGGGCCAGTTTGCTGCAGTGCACATTGAGAACATACCATAACCAGCTGAGTGATTTGCCATCCAAACCAGGTCAGAAAACATGATGGTGGGCTAATACCTTGGTGCAGGACACACCTCAGTAATCAATGTGCAGCAATTGCAGGATCTCTGAAAAGAGAGCCAAGGGAACCACTATGCAAAGAGCAGAATAGTCCATATGAATGAATAGAACACCATCAATGACAGAGAGACAGTGCCAAAACACGTAGTAGTTATGGGGGGGAGGGGGGTCGGATGTTCACAATGGAGGCGCCTCAGGCCATCTATGCTGTACACAATGTATCACTTTGTAGTGTTGGCAGAAGAGCCAACACTGTGTTTCTAGAGGAGGTCGAAATGCACGCGTTTAATTACACGCTGACTGGCGCGAGGTCTGGAACAGGACAATATCTTGAGAATAGCAAATAAAGTACGTAGATGATGTAATACTTAACTTTAATCCACAATTGTAGAACATCTCTCTTGACGGTACATGTTATAACCACAATATATATATATAGCAAAGGATTATGGCGCCTTGCTAGGTCGTAGCAATGGACGTAGCTGAAGGCTATGCTAACTATCGCCTCGGCAAATGAGAGCGTATCGGTCAGTGTAGCTTCGCTAGCAAAGTTGGCTGTACAACTGGGGCGAGTGTTAGTACGTCTCTCTAGACCTGCCGTGTGGTGGCGCTCGGTCTGCTATCACTGACAGTGGCGACACGCGGGTCCGGCGTATACTAATGGACCGCGGCTGATTTAAAGGCTACCACCTAGCAAGTGTGGTGTCTGGCGGTGACACCACACACTTTACTTTCCATAAAATCAGATCGGTAGCACTAGCCTGCACAACCCGAGTGCTAATCATTGACAGTTTGTTGAGCGCATTCATCAATGTGGAAACAGAGTAACTCCTCCAGATCAAAAACTGGGTCCGGACCAGCCGGAAGACGGGAGAGCATGTCAGCATTCACATGTTTAGCTGTGGTGTGGAAGTGAGAGAGGAACAGTGCCCAATGCTGAAGGCGATACTTTGTCTGGCAATGATGCACAGGGGTTAAACAGCGAAACTAATGGCTTGTGATCCGTGATTAGAAGGAATTTTACACCATACTGGAAAACATGAAACTTCTTTAAGGCATAAACAATGGCAAGAGCTTCTTTCTCTATTTATATCTAGTCCGAGCAGAATTAAGCATCTTCGAAGTACATGCAATAGGACACTTGGAGCCATCAAAATATTTATGAGCTAACAATGCCCCCAGCCCATTCTGGAACACATCTGTTGCTAACACTAAATATTGACTAGGTTGTTAGGTTACGAGGCAAGATGCATATTGTAACAAATACTTCAGTTAGGAAAACACCGTTTTCACATGCCTGCAGCTAGTGGAAAGACATCCCCTTATGCAGCAAGGCATGTAACTGTTGCGCAACTGATTCCCCCCCCCCCCCCACCCCCTCCCCCCCTCCCCCCCCCCCTCCCCCACCCCCCCCCCCCACCCCCAACTAACACCGAGGCCAATAAGCACTCTTACCTGTTTTTTTTTAAAAAGAAGAAGAAAAAACCTGGAGTTCCTCGGTTGGCTGACAGAGGACACAGAAGAGCCACAACAGCAGATACATTCTGACAAAGAGGTTTGACACCAGCACTAGAAACTGTGAACACAAGATAAACAATAGAAGGCTGAAAGAAGCAGTACTTTTCCAAATTGCATTTTAACCAGGCAGCCTGTAACATCGAAACAGCATACATAAGTTGTTGAGATGTTCAGCAATGTAGAATCTGGAGACCACAATATCATCAAGACAGTTGGCACTGACCTCGTGAGTTGTTCTAAAAATCCCTGGGGCTCTGGCTATGCAAAATGGTTACCGCAAGTATCAATACAAGCCAAAAGGCATGTTTACGACCAAGAACCATTGAGAGTCAACATCAATGGGGAGCTGAAAATATGCATTGGAGAGGTCAGTCTTGGAAAAATACTGACCACCAGCGAGTTTAGCAAAAAGTTCGGCAGGGTGCGGCAAGGGATATGTGTCAGTGATAGACTGAGCATTGACTAAAACTTTGAAACCACTGCGAATTCATAACCGTCCTGAGTGCTTCTTGACATTGACTAAGGGGGTAGGCCATTTGCTGGTTGCAATCATTTGGAGGCCGTGAGGCAGTCGAGCTCTGGCTTTACTTGGTCACGGAGCGCCATTGGCACTGGGTAAGCCTGAAAGATATGGGGTCAGGCCGAAGGTTTCATGGTGATGTGGGCTTTGAAATTATTGGCACAACCCAAACCTGCAGAAAACAATAGAAAATTCAGAGCATAAAGAATCTAGTTGCGTGTAAGGCTCTTGATCAGAGACAAGATTAATTTCGTCGGAAATAGTAAACCTGAAAAGGTTAAAGGCATCCAAACCAAACAAATATTTGGTGCATGCATTGTTCACCACCAGAAAATTCGGTGGACGAACCACAGATTTATATGTGACTTGGGCCGAAAAACTATCAATTGTCAGAATGGTTTGTTTATTGTAGGTGACTAATGTACATGACACTGGCACTAAAGGGAGAGCCCAAGTCAGTGTACATTTTCAAGTTGATTAATGACACGGCAGTACCAGTGTTGACCTGCAGGTGCAAAACCATCTGATAAACCTTGACATCAATGAAAAGCTTATTGGGTGCAACGGAGATTGGTGATACACAATTGACACCCATGTCAACATCTGCAATAGGCCACTGGAATTTTGCGTTACAAACAGGAGCAATGTGACCCGTTTTATTGCACTGATGGCAAATGGCCCAGTGCCTAGGACCTATCTTGAGTGACAAAACACAGCGTACAGGATGGAGGTGTGGTTTGCTTGCGTTGTTGTTTATTACAGGGTCTGCTGTGCTGCAGTTGCGGCTGTGGCTGCTGTTGTGAGTTGGGCCAGCTGCCGTGATGTTTTGCTCGCACACAGACCACTGCCACCGTATCGTCCCCCTGTGAACTGACAAATGGTGGGGCGAAGCAGGTTGAACTTCCATAACCTCACATCACAATTGTTTGAGTACCTGTAGCCCTCGAACCTGCAAATGATTGTTCCATAGTCAGAACATTGGTGAGGGAGGGGTTTTCACATTGAAGGGCCCGCTCAAGAATCTCAACTGGGGCCAACCAAATGATTGCATCATGCACCATTTGGTCAGCTTATGGACTCTTTATGGGTTTCAGTGACAATGGTCGCTTAAACCGTGAAGCTCAGCCGCCCAAGTCTTATAGGAATGTTCTGGTTTCTTGTAACACTGATATACCTCAACTCGAACAGCAATGATGTGCTTCCATTTACAGTACTATTTTGAAAGAAGGTTGCTCATGTTATCAAAAGAGACTGAAGACGGATCCTGTAAGGGGGCCAGTTGACAGAGGAATTGAAACATGCGAGGCGATAACCAAGAAAATGAGAAAGCACAGCATAAGGTAACATCAATCAGTCCAAACACGTGAAAATGCTGCCACAACTGCTTTTCGTAGGCTTTCCATTCTTCGACAGACTTGTCATAAGCCGGGCACGGCGGTGGATGAACAACCAGGGTAGCAACTGGTAAAAAAAGGAGGTGCAAGAGGCATTGCTGCTGGTGACATAAACTGAGATGGACTGAAACTGGCCGAAACAGAGGCAAGCATTTGCATTACCTAGGTTTGATTGTGTTGCGCTGTGACGAGGGCCTCCTGCTCCTGACTAAGATGCTGCAATGCCACAGTAAGAACCCCTTGCTGATCACCAAGCTGGGATAAAAACTCATCAGTAGCACCATCACACATTGTAGACACAGTGTAACTTGGACACACAACACAACCAAGAATGTTAGTACAACTTTATTAGACTGTGACTTGTATGCCAATCGCTATAAAATACACTGGACACAATAAGATAAGGCAAATGTATGCAAGCAGTAATAACATGATACCGAGGGCAAGTGTTGTGTGGCAGGGTTTAAATAGGCACTTGCATGTGCTCTAGTGGGAGTCCACAGTGCTGTTCTTTGGTGACACACTCTCACGGATGTCAACACACTACTAATGCATGTGGCTTTCAAGTGTGTGCATATTACTGCACTTATCAGCGTAGAAGTGCATGGAGTATTGAAGAAGTTAATTACTAAAGTAATTTTGAAACAAGGCACTGTGTTTATTGACTAGTTGGTTTGATTTTTGTTTAAATTTTGATTTGCTTTGTTTGTGATAAAGTAATAGCTCATGGAGCCCGAGAAAGGACATAGGTCTATTAAAAGGATGCTAAGTATTTTAGTTTTTCATTGCATCTCCTTTGTCAACTTGTGTGTTTAAACTATGCCTGTCAGGAATAGATTTTCCAGAGAGGTGCAAATTACACCCAGGAAATCATTACACACTGACCAGCAAGCTCTTCTCAAGTTTCTCTGTGTGCTACTTTCCTGTACTACATCACCATTGCCCATTAAAAGTGCTATTTTGATCTTCAAAGTTAATGGTTTTGAATTATGTTTGATGCTTGTGAGATGCATGTAGTTTGTAGGAATATGGTAATGGAGCATAAGACTGTGGCTGCAGGACAACTCTGTTGTCATAAATGTAATTTATTAAAATTTGCATTTGTGATAAATGCAAATGCAAATTATGTTTCAAAATTCAAAAACACGAATCTATGTAATAAATGCTATTTCATAGTGAATAGTAACCATCTGAAAAGAGAAAGTTTGAAAGAGGTTTATTTTGTGCATGTAAATAACAAAGCAGAAACCAATTTTCAGTTACTGGTACTGCACATCATCTGACAAATGGCAATTTGGAAAAAGAATCTGCATAAGAATGCGTTTGGTTTGCAGCCAGAGACTGTATGTGTGTGTGTTTGTGTGTGTGTGTGTATGTGTGTGTGTGTGTGTGTGTGTGTAGCAACTATCCTTGTCATAATATTGTCATTACTCCATCTTGGATTTTCCATTGTTTGTTGTCAAGAATGGGTCACACAGCTCAGAAAGGACTCTGCAATATGTAGATTAGGGCTTATTATGCTAGATTCAAAATCACTGTTTACAGATTTTGTAATTTATTGAACTGAGACGTTTGAATTCCTTTTCTGCATTTTTATATTTTCTCCTTTCATCAATTAAATTCAGTATCTCTTCTGCCAAGGATTTCTACTAGCCCTCGTCTTTTTACCTACTTGATCCTCTGCTGCCTTCACTACTACATCCCTCAAAGCTACCCATTCTTCGTCTACTGTATTTCTTTCCCCCATTCTTGTCAATCGTTCCCTAATGCTTTCACTGAAGCTCTCTACAACCTCTGGTTCTTTCAGTTTATCCAGGTGCCATCTCCTTGCTGTGCTGGTACTGTGAACGGCTGAAAGCAAGGGGAAACTACAGCCGTAATTTTTCCCAAGGGCATGCAGCTTTTCTGTATGATTAAATGATGATGGCGTCCTCTTGGGTAAAATAGTCCCCCCCATTCGGATCTCCGGGCGGGGACTACTCAAGAGTACGTCGTTATCAGGAGAAAGAAAACTGGCATTCTACGGATCGGAGCGTGGAATGTCAGATCCCTTAATCGGGCAGGTAGGTTAGAAAATTTAAAAAGGGAAATGGATAGGTTAAAGTTAGATATAGTGGGAATTAGTGAAGTTTGGAGGCAGGAGGAACAAGAATTTTGGTCAGGTGAATACAGGGTTATAAATACAAAATCAAATAGGAGTAATGCAGGAGTAGGTTTAATAATGAATAAAAAAAATAGGAGTGCGGGTAAGCTACTACAAACAGCATAGTGAATGCATTATTGTGGCCAAGATAGACACGAAGCTCAGGCCTATTACATAGTGCAAGTTTATATGCCAACTAGCTGTGCAGATGATGAAGAAATTGATGAAATGTATGATGAGATAAAAGAAATTATTCAGGTAGTGAAGGGAGAGGAAAATTTAATAGTCATGGGTGACTGGAATTTGACAGTAGGAAAAGGAAGAGAAGGAAACGTAGTAGGTGAATATGGATTGGGGCTAAGAAATGCAAGAGGAAGCCGCCTGGTAGAATTTTGCACAGACCATAACTTAATCATAGCTAACACTTGGTTCAAGAATCATGAAAGAAGGTTGTATAAGTGGAAGAACCCTGGAGACACTAGAAGGTTTCAGATAGATTGTATAATGGTAAGACAGAAATTTAGAAACCAGATTTTAAATTGTAAGACATTTCCAGGGGCAGATGTGGACTCTGACCACAATCTATTGGTTATGAACTGTAGATTAAAACTGAAGAAACTGCAAAAAGGTGGGAATTTAAGGAGATGGGACCTGGATAAACTGGAAGAACCAGAGGTTATACAGAGTTTCAGGGATAGCATAAGGGAACAATTGACATGAATGGGGGAAAGAAATACAGTATAAGAAGAATGGATAGCTTTGAGGGATGAAGTAGTGAAGGCAGCAGAGGATCAAGTAGGTAAAAAGACGAGGGCTAGTAGAAACCCTTGGGTAACAGAAGAGATACTGAATTTCATTGATGAAAGGAGAAAGTACAAAAATGCAGTAAATGACGCAGTCAAAAAGGAATACAAACGTTTCAAAAATGAGATCGACAGGAAGTGCAAAATGGCTAAGCAGGGATGGCTAGAGGACAAATGTAAGGATGTAGAAGCTTATCTCAAGAGGGGTAAGATAGATACTGCCTACAGGATAATTAGAGAGACCTTTGGAGAAAAGAGAACCACTTGCATGAATATCAAGAGCTCAGATGGAAACCTAGTTCTAAGCAAAGAAGGGAAAGGAGAAAGGTGAAAGGAGTATATAGAGGGTCTATACAGGGGCGATGTAATTGAGGACAGTATTATGGAAATGGAAGAGGATGTAGATGAAGATGAAATGGGAGATGTGATACTGCGTGAAGAGTTTGACAGAGCACTGAAAGACATAAGTCGAACAAGGCCCCGGGAGTAGACAACATACCATTAGAACTACTGACAGCCTTGAGAGAGCCGGTCCTGACAAAACTCTACCATCTGGTGAGCAAGATGTATGAGACAGGTGAAATACCCTCAGACTTCAAGAAGAGTATAATAATTCCAATCCCAAAGAAAGTAGGTGTTGACTGATGTGAAAATTACCAAACTATCAGTTTAATAAGCCACAGCTGCAAAATACCAACACGAATTCTTTACAGACGAATGAAAAACTGGTAGAAGCCGACCTCGGGGAAGATCAATTTGGATTCCGTTGGAACACGTGAGGCACTACTGACCCTACGACTTGTCTTAGAAAATAGATTAAGGAACGGGAAACCTACGTTTCTAGCATTTGTAAACTTAGAGAAAGCTTTTGACAATGTTGACTGAAATACTATCTTTCAAATTCTGAAGATGGCACAGGTCAAATACAGGGAGCAAAAGGCTATTTACAACTTGTACAGAAACCAGATGGCAGTTATAAGAGTTGAAAGGGAAGCGGAGGTTGGGAAGAGAGTGAGACAGGGTTGTAGCCTATCCCTGATGTTTTCAATCTATATATTGAGCAAGCAGTAAAGGAAACAAAAGAAAAGTTCGGAGTAGGTATTAAAATCCATGGAGGAGAAGTAAAAACTTTGAGGTTCGCCGATGACATTGTAATTCTGTCAGAGACAGCAGAGGAGTTGGAAGAGCAGTTGAATGGAATGGACAGTGTCTTGAAAGGAGGGTATAAGATGAACATCAACAAAAGCAAAACAAGGATAACGGAATGTAGTCAAATTAAGTTGGGTGGTGCTGAGGAAAATAGATTAGGAAATGAGACGCTTAAAGTAGTAAAGGACTTTAGCTATTTGGGGAGCAAAATAACTGATGATGGTCGAAGTAGAGAGGATATAAAATGTAGACTGGCAATGGCAAGGGAAAAATAGAACAAAAATTAAAACAAAACTTGCAGTTTATATCATACCATGGATATCCCATCTGCCTATTATTCACATGGAACAAATTACATATACCAAGTTGCCACTCACCGCAAAGCGGAGATGCTGAGTCGCAGATAGGCATAACAAAAAGACTGTCACAGATAAATAAAGCTTTTGGCCAGTAAGGCCTTCGTCAAAAATAGATCTCTGTCTCTCTCTCTCTCTCTCTCTCTCTCTCTCTCTCTCTCTCTCTTCTCTCTCTCTCTCTCTCTCTCACACACACACACACACACACACACACACACACATCTCACACACAGGGCCATTGTGTTCTTATTACATTTCATCCTGGATTTTCCATTGTTTGATATTATACATGGAATCTAATATATTGGGTTGACATGAGTTTGGTAAGAGAGAAATTTCATCTAAGTACTTCAAGAAACGATACTGAACAATTGGAACATGTACCACAAGCACAATGTAATCAATAACAAAAAACAAAACACAAACCAGTTTACCCAACAAAACAGTAGATGCAGTTGATTAATGTCTAATAGTTACAGGCATAGGTCGTGTGTGACTTAGGGATGGAAAATGAGACCACATGTCTTAAAAACTGCTTGATGCATTTCTTTTAATGCATTTCGTGAAACTCGAGAATGTATGCATGCCTCTGACATCATGGTTCTGCAGTACTCAGAGTCTGAAGACTACAACAGGCTTGGATGTCTTGTGGAATGGGGCAATTTATCAAGTCAAACGAATATACCTGTATGCCTGTGTGTGTATGTGTGAACTGCTGGAACTACAATACATGATAAAAATGTGGTCATTTCATACGAGATGCATCGTTTGTTTCTGTGAATAAGAAAGTGCTGTACCGAACACCATAATTGTACTGAAGTTTGTGAATAGGAAATTGTGGGCCTGACAATATTTAACAAGTGTCAGAAGATGAGGTAAATTTCATATTTGTGCCCAGTAATGTTTTGAAAGCCAAAATACAGTGAACATGATCCGCCAATTGAAGAACCTTGAAATATTAGAGGCAGTCGGGTATTAGCAGTACCTCTTCTTCTTTGAATATTGCTAGTGTTGGTTGGTTTGGGGAAGGAGACCAGACAGCGTGGTCATCGGTCTCATCGGATTAGGGAAGGATGGGGAAGGAAGTCGGCCGTGCCCTTTCAGAGGAACCATCCCGGCATTTGCCTGGAGCGATTTAGGGAAATCACGGAAAACCTAAATCAGGATGGCCGGACGCGGGATTGAACCGTCGTCCTTCCGAATGCGAGTCCAGTGTGAATATTGCTAGTGTAGATATGACTAATAACAATACCAAGTTACTCATTTTCTGGGTATGAAAGATACTTCTATGTTATGGTTAAAGCCATTTGAGTTGTATCATCTTAAATACTGCAATATGTGGTCAGGTTTCTTTGCTGTTGCCCTATCTAATTTTTTCCATACTTGTGTGCTTTTGATCTGTCTTCATGTACTCAAAAAATGTAAAAGGTATTTGACTACCTAGATATTTCAACCTTTGAGTATGTTTAGGGAATAAATTATTGTGCTAGCAAGGAAATATACTGTAGATGTAGATGTAATTTACATCTGCTGCACAGAAGAAAAAAAAATTAATGTTTCAAAAGGAATAAAAGTTAAACAACCTAGCAATTTAAACATAAAATATTCAGGGCGTGTACAGTTCTTTTTTTTTTTTTTAAAGAACCTGTGGTCAAATTCATGTGGTAACATGGGCTGTGGATGTATTTGGAAATTATAGAAATTGTGCCTGAAGAAAGATAATTTGTTGAAGGATACATGGTGGTGACTTACTGTCGCAGTATCAACATTCAGAGAGGGATGAAAATTCGAAATTGTGACTTATTTACAGAATTTGGTACAGAAACCTATTTTTGAAAAAGCATATATTGTCAGATTAAGTGCCATTGTAAAAGGTGTCTTTTTTTTCATCTGTGTAAGTACTATCTAGAAGAAGTTCTTAATTCTGTTACTTTCAATGTCTCCACTACTAGCACTTTGCTCCAGTTTTCTCAAAGGCATTTTGTCACGTTGCTTTAAATTGCAGTGTGATTCCTTTTAGTGGAGGATTCTAAGATGTCCCACAAATTATCAACATACTTAAATCATGAGGCTGGAATGTCTTCGGCTGTATTGACATATTGTACCGGAATAACATTATAATATTTGTGGCAATATGCTTAATATCATTTTCCTGTTGGAAGATCAAATTGTTGTGGTCTACATCTGTACTCCACAAGCAACCATTTGGTTTGTGGCAGAGGTATTTTATTTTTTTTATTATTTACTTCATATACTATTGTTTGCAGTCAAACACACACACACACACACACACACACACACACACACACACACACACACTCTTGCCTGTCACTAAACCATGTTGCCCATTATTCCACCAATGAAAGACAGGTTTTCGACACCATCAGAACTTATAAAGTGTTCCCAAATGAAAAGTAGTCTACTTTTATACTTGAAGAAATTTCAGTAACAATATTATTATTACAATTCATGTGGAAAAGTACAACTGTACATCATTGACACTGATACAGCGACCTCATCACCTAGGAAGGGAGTGGAAAACTTCAGTGTAGAAACTCCTGGGTTGCTGACAGATCCAGTTTCCCATGGTACCCTGCATTTCCTTGTCACACGTGAACCTCTGACCTTTCAGAGATTGTTTCAAGAGGCCAAAGGTATGAGAGTTACATGGGAAGATATCGGGGCTGTAAGGAGTATGTTCCAGGTCCTTGTATATAGGCTGCTGTTCACTGCATGTGGTATAGCATTGTCCTAGAGAAGCAATATTCCATTTGATAGCTTGCACCCGTGCTTGTTTTTGATGGTCTGTTTGAGCCTCAGCAACATGTTGCAATACTGCTTAGCAGTAACTGTTGCACCCCATGTTATCCTGTCGATGAACAGAGGTCTTCTTTTGTAGCCAACTGATGACTAGAAGTCCTACTTTGTTTGTCTTTTCTGGAGCAGTGAGCGTTTTTGAACTAGGGGAGTCGGGATGCTACCACTCCACGCTCATACATTTGGAGGCAAGGTCAAAGTGATGACACTATGTTTCATCGCATACCACTGAGCAATGAAATCCATTCCTTGCTCTGCAAATCTCAATGGACGGGCCAGGAAACCTCACATTCTCACCATCTGATTCTCAGAAAGATCTTGGACACCTACTGTGCACAAACTTTACCATGACGAAGCTTCTGTTGGATGTGATGCACAGTTCCTTTTGCTTATCGACAGTTCAACAGCAATGTCACTGTGGAGATCCAACAATTTGTCCATCTGAGCTTCTCCACAGCCAAAATTGTGGTACTGCTGGTAACAGCTTGCTCCCGTCCAGGGCATGGTATACCCTTGATGTTTACAAATTCCACCTCACAATGCTGACAGAACTGGAATATTGTGCACTGTGTGACACACTGCTCTCCATACTCCTCTTTCATCCTGCAATAAATTTGTGAAGTGTGTTCCCATTTTGCATAAAGAACTTGGATAACTTTTCTTTGTGCTGATCATGAGGAATCCATCGTGCAACGAACTGCAGATACAACTCTCCAGAATTGTGAAACTGCTGCAATGCTGTTAACTCCATTTGTGCAACTGACCACAATGCCATCTCTCAGCACTCACATTTGTGCTCTGAAATTACATACACCACCACTACAGTTAGGATCACCTTTTCAATTGGACATAACTTATTCTATTCGTCCACAAGCAAGCACTGGCTCACTTCTTTATTTCGTAGTTGGAATTACTGTACATACTGTGCCGACAGCTTTGTATGTGCTAGATATACAGTTAAAATTATAAGGGAAATCAGTGAAATAAATAGTAGCACCATGTGAAATGCATTGTTCACTACGATGTGGTGGTTACAGTCAATGGGCTGGCGATATACTGGTCACCAATTTACAGTTTTACAGTTCCTACCTTCCACAGTTATTCAAAATTTGAGATTTCTGGAAGTTCCTGGAGCTTTTTTATAAAATATTGGAATCTCCTAGACCAGACTATGCAAGCAAAAATAGGAACATACACTGTTGAAACAGACAGTTTAGGTCTGTGTACGCTGAGCAAACTTGCAAAGTGCTGGTTCTAACAAGGAAAATCCAGAATGGAATGTAACAATACCAGAGAAGGAAAGTTTCTACTCACCATATAGCGGAGATGCTGAATCGCGATAGGCACAACAAAAAGATTCACACGATTAAAGCTTTCGGCCATTAAGGCCTTTGTCAGCAGTAGACGCACAGACACACAACGCGCGTGCACACACACACTCACGTAAATGCAACTTGCACACACGTCTGCAGTCTTGAAGAGCTGAAACCACACTGCAGTGACCGACACACTAACTGGTTCTTAATTCTGGGTTTCTATATTCAGTATCCATAATATAGATAACAAACTAAGTTTTCATTAAGAGTTGAATAAACTGTGTTCTGCCATTATTTATTTTATTTGGTCTTACTGACTGTAGATCAAAACTTTTTATGTTTACTAGGAAGAAAATTCAACTTTGTTTAATGAGATACAATAAAATGTATTTGCTCCTGAACACCTTCCAAACTGGGTTTCGCTGTGTGTCAAATATGGTTGTAAATAAACACTTCCATATTAATGAAGAACAGGTGCTCCAGACACAAATGTAGCCATCAAACTTGCATATCAACTGCTCAATTGCCACAGGTTGCTGTTTTGCTATATGCACACAGCTGCGTTTGCGACTACAATGGTTGCACTTTGTCAATCCACAGCTTAATTAAATAGGACTACTACCTCTGAATGCTCTTTACATTAACAGTATGTTCATTTACTTTTTCATGTGTTAACTGTTTAAAACTAGAATGACAGAAGGATTCAAAAGACCCTTGCTGTATTTTTACCTTCAGTGTTATATCCATTTTTTTACTTTGTTCATGAAATCATATGACTATTCCTAACTTTTTTTTCATCTTTATGAAGATGTATTAGGATTATCAAAATATTAACATTTTCTTGGAAATTCCATTTGATATATCTGAAGGGGTCAATTTCTGTTAATTATTTTCTGAATATATGTAACTAATCCAACAACAAACTGGCAAACAATCAGCAATTATGCAGAATTGTTGCTGCTCGTTGTTGTATCATGGCACATGCACATTCCAATCTGCCACATTCATACCATGTCATGCAGGTAGTATTATCTGTCCATGAAATATTTCTTCAAACGAGTCATCTCAGCATGGACTTTCTGATGAAGAAATGTGACATTTCTTAGAGAATTCTGACACTGACTGAGAAACTGACTTCACTGATGAAGACGAGGATTTTGTAGCAGAGACAAGGGAAGGTGAAGAAGACATTGTGGACAAGGAAGGATTTGGGCAGGAGGATTCATATGCAGATCTACATAAATCCTTACTTCGTCCATAACAGCAGGCCGTGTTGAATGTCTCAACAAAGATAGTCACTAGGGATGGAAGCAAGTGGGAGACTGCAAATTTTTCGTCTTCTGGAAGGAGGTCAGCTGTGAACATTCTAAAGGAGAAAGGCAGTCCCACTATTTATGTTTGCCAACGAGTAGTGGATCTGTCATCAATGCTTTCCACATTATTTTTGACAAAGCAGTGCTACATCTCATGAAGAAATACACAGAATCAAATGTTCAAAAAGTACTAAAAAACAGTTATTGGACCATGTCACTTGAGGAGCTGAAAAAATGGATAGCTGTCTCATATGCTCAGTGTCATTTGTACAAAAGGTATGTCTGCAGATGGTATTTGGTCACATTCCTAGGGACCTACTTTCATCAAGGACCGTCTTGTGAAGGGACAGATTTAAGGAGCTTCTCAGATTTCTCTGTTTTGATAAAAAATGAATGAGCACCGAACACCTACCAGCCAACAAATTTGCTCTTTCATCTGAAATTTGGGGACATTTATGGAAAGCAGTATTAATTATTACTACCTAATCATAGACAAACAACTGTTACCAAGCAAAACAAGATGCAGGTTTACTCAGTTAATGCATGACAAACCCAGTCTCAAATTCTGGATTGCTGCCGATGTAATGACAAAGTATATACGGGGTCAAGAATGAGATTTTCACTCTGCAGCGGAGTGTGCGCTGATATGAAACTTCCTGGCAGATTAAAACTGTGTGCCCGACCGAGACTCGAACTCGGGACCTTTGCCTTTCGCGGGCAAGTGCTCTACCAACTGAGCTACCGAAGCACGACTCACGCCCGGTACTCACAGCTTTACTTCTGCCAGTATCTCGTCTCCTACTTTCCAAACTTTACAGAAGCTCTCCTGCGAACCTTGCAGAACTAGCACTCCTGAAAGAAAGGATATAGCGGAGACATGGCTTAGCCACAGCCTGGGGGACGTTTCCAGAATGAGATTTTCACTCTGCAGCGGAGTGTGCGCTGATAGGAAACTTCCTGGCAGATTAAAACTGTGTGCCCGACCGAGACTCGAACTCGGGACCTTTGCCTTTCGCGGGCAAGTGCTCTACCAACTGAGCTACCGAAGCACGACTCACGCCCGGTACTCACAGCTTTACTTCTGCCAGTATCTCATCTCCTACCCTCCAAACTTTACAGAAGCTCTCCTGCTCTCGTGCTTCGGTAGCTCAGTTGGTAGAGCACTTGCCCGCGAAAGGCAAAGGTCCCGAGTTTGAGTCTCGGTTGGGCACACAGTTTTAATCTGCCAGGATCTTTCATATCAGCGCACACTCCGCTGCAGGGTGAAAATCTCATTCTGGAAACATCCCCCAGGCTGTGGCTAAGCCATGTCTCCGCTATATCCTTTCTTTCAGGAGTGCTAGTTCTGCAAGGTTCGCAGGAGAGCTTCTGTAAAGTTTGGAAGGTAGGAGATGAGATACTGGCAGAAGTAAAGCTGTGAGTACCGGGCGTGAGTCGTGCTTCGGTAGCTCAGTTGGTAGAGCACTTGCCCGCGAAAGGCAAAGGTCCCGAGTTCGAGTCTCGGTCGGGCACACAGTTTTAATCAGCCAGGACGTTTTATATACGGGACGGTTCTTAATAATGTTTAAAAACTCCTGAAGTGGCATAGGTGATGCTGATGCAAGTAATTTGACACACGTGGGGCAGCAAATGTTGACAAATACAGCTAAAATGGATGAGAGAAATGTTGAACATGTGATGTCGACAGGTGACATACTTCGTCACACCTGCAGGGCTGTGAAGGGGTGATGTGATATTTGCATTCAGGCAAACGGTGCAAATTTTGGACACTTTAGTAATCGTGATCTGTTGTAAACATAGAAGTTACAAAATTATTGTCCTTGGTATAGCCAAGGAAAAGCTGTTCTTATTTTGTGTTTCTTTCCATTTGTCCCTTTTTTTGTTTACAGACATTATTTAGTAAAGAAAATGCAGGTCATTTACCGGGAACAATGCAGTTCAGAAGGATATACTCATTTATTGCATTTTTGTTGTACTGTACTTTGCACTAGGCCAGCGGAGACTATGAGATCGTTAAATAAAATAGTAAATTTTACTTCAATGTCTACTCCAGTGAAAAAAGTACTGTCTGCTAGACATAGGTGAACCCTTATCCCCAGATGCTAAAGTCATTCACGTGGGACCAGAGCCACACCGACGCAAGTACTTGACTAGTATTGGTATGATCAGGTGTGACAGACTGAGAGGCTCAACTGCTGCACATGTGGTGAGGTACGTCATCTGCTGCCATCACGTGTTCAACATTTCTCATCCACTTGTGTGACATCTAAAGCCCTGTGTGTCTCACGTTAAATTACTTGTCTCAGCACCATGTACATCATTTCAGAGGTTTTTAAACATTAATAAGAATGTAGTACGTAATGCCTCACCACAGCTTGGCAAAAAGGACACACATAGAGAAAAACATCTGCTTGGGTAGTATGTCATTCTACGTCTCATGGTACCATTTCTAAATTAAGGAAGAAACATGAGGACATACAGTTTCTTCACATCTCTTCAACTTACAAAAAAATTCAAAGAAAATAAAACTTCATTACTTGGAAGATCAATCACAAAATCTCTGGTGAGGTAAAAAAGTCAATTGCTGAAATACGCTCCATCACAATCCTGTGCCAGACTTGCAATACTGACTGTGCTATGACCATATTCCAAGGAAAGAAGAATAAAAATGTAATTCTTCTGAGTACACTGCATGCCAAAGTAGCAATAGGGAAAGAAGAGAACTGAAACCATAATATTCTACAACGCAATGAAGTATGGGGTGGATGTGTTTGATCAAATGACCCATATATATACTACAAAGGTTGCATGTAGGATATTGCTGATGCATGTCTTCTACAACATTTTGGACATGGGAGCAATAAAGGCATGGATCACTTATACAGTAGCATCAAGCAAGAGAATGGGAAAGGAGTAGTTCATACTTCAGTTGGTGAATGAGTTCTTTTGAATGAAAGAGCTGGAAGAAAAACAAACAAAAGAAGAGGATACAGGACCAAAAACATCTAGAAAGTTGAAGAAGTGCCAAAACCTCTGCAAAGGCAACAAGATTAGTGACAACTGTGTAAAGTGTTCCAAAGCTGTGTGGAGCTAAAAATACAACAAAGCTGCCAGTAAAACACAGGAGACTATAATATGGACCATATGTACTACATGTGTGTTCTTAATATATGAAAGTCTGCAGTTTATGAAACTTGTTACATGAGCCATGACAAATTGGTTAAGATATTTATTTGTGGAAATATGTAAGTAATTTACAAATTATTGTGTTAAACAGTTATTGTTACAACTCAAAAAAGGTAGGGATTGAAAAACACTAAAATAATTTATTTAAGTCAAATGTGGAAATATTTTATGCAGGTCCAAAATGATCCCTTTATGCTATTTTAGGAATGTCAGACACTCACCCATTATAATGTTAAAGTTACTTCCACATTTATCTATCAGTCAGCAAGTGGCATGTTACTTGTCCCTTCTAAGCTTGCTTACAAGGGTTTATGTAGCCACTCCTAAGGTAGAATTAGAGAACAAAACACTAGTGTGTGACAGTGTTCCCTACCACACACCCTGAAAGTTTTAAAAAAAAATGTGATTTGAATTAATTGTGTGAAAAGCCAACAAGGTGTACAGATTGAAGTTTCAAGGCAGCCATCACTGTAAACAGAAGATATATCTTGCTGCTGACAATAAAGTTATGAAATAATAGAGCTTTTAAGGTAATAAGCGATGCTGGAGAGAGGGTGGGCAGGTAGACAGAAAAAAAATGTCCTCTAACTCAGGACAACCAGGAGGCACATATACAAGAGCCTTCACATAACCCTGCAGAAAGAAACCAGTGGATGCCATGTCCTAGATCCAGATGGCCAAAAGCCGAACATGGTGTCATTATGTCTAGTATGACAAATCCAGCTGTTTGGAAGATGTTCATTTAAAAATGGACAAATCTCTGTACACAAATGTGGGGCTGCTCCAATCAAAATTTTGAAACTTCTTTTTCATTCTATGTAATTCATATCAATGTACTTCTATGCATTAAATAGTTGTTTTTAATTGCTATATTCATTTTGAATTTTGCTGTGTACAATGCTTTGGTGAGTATATCCATACACTATGAATGTGAGCATTGGCGTCAAATGGGAGATGAGCTCTGTTAGTGTTTCACTAGTGTATCTACATGACTAAAGTGTGTTTCTTTTAGAGTGCAATGGGACAGTTTTTTTTTTTTTTATATTTATATAGGTACAGGATGTAAATGCTCAATACTGAAACCATGATAAAATTTTCACTATGCACCCACAATAAGATCTGTCTTTAGAGAACAACCATCATTACATTGTAATTTTTTCAGTGCAAAAACATACATTTTAATTTTGTGCGCTCAGTAGGTAGGTTTTAATCAATCCAGAGTCTTCCATGGCACTTCACTGAACCATGTTTTACATCATAACAGGTGGTGCACACCCTACAGATTGTGACACACCCAGCCATATGTGAGTGCTGCTCCTTGTCTTCAGCAAATAGAGACTCTTCCGTTCCACTGATGTAGATAATAACTTGCAACTGAAGCAATCCAGGAAGATGAACCCAGAATTGTTTATAAGGAAAAAGACATGTACACCATAAAAAAATAAGTTAGCACAGAAAAACTCTTAACTGAGAGGAGCTTTAGAGTGAACCATGAGAGAGAGAGAGAGAGAGAGAGAGAGAGAGAGAGAGAGAGAGGCACTTTAACAGTAGACTGAAATAAGTTTTGTGGAGGGAAGTCTGGCTTCAGTCACTCTTATATTTTATGTACCCACACACATTGCATTTCAAAATTCATGGCTTCATCATCAGGCATAGATTGCTCAAATTACAAAGCTTACTGTAAAAAAATATTAGTCCCTCTTTAAAAGAGCATACATAGAATAATCAACATGATCAGTCATGGGTAAATCAGGTGGTAGACTTCATTTTTTAGGTAGAATACTGTGGAAGTGCAATCAGTCTGCAGAGGAGATTGCATACAAATCACTCATTTGATCCAGTCTGGAATATTTACTCAGGTGTGTGCAACCCATACCAAATAGGACTAATGGGGAATATTAAACATATAGTGGGAGTGTGTCACAGAGATCTTGAAGAAACTGAACTGGCAGACTCTTTATGATAGACATAAACTACACTGAGAAAGTTTATTAATAAAATGTCAAGAACCAGTTTTTAAGTGATATTCTAGCAACATACTACAACCCCCTACATATTGCTCTCATATGGATAATGAAGACAAGATTAGAATAATTACTGCATGCATAGAGGCATTCAAGCAATCATTCTTCTCACATTCCATAAGTGAATGGATTGGGAAGAAATCCTAATAACTGGTGAAACAGGATGTATCTTCCACTATGCACTTCACAGTGGTTTTCAGAACACAGATGTAGATGTGGATGCTCACTTTGGAGAACATTAGATGGTGTAGAATTGGTACCAGGCAGTTATGTGACTAAGAATAGTTGACATAAGTCATAGATGCCAATGAAATGGCATGTATGTGTCAGTCACCTGTATGGAATCAGCATAATTATATGGGTTGACCTGGAGATGTAACAATCAAGAATGAAGTTGTCTGATTTGTTGATGTGTCAGCACAGATTGTCCAACAGGACTACAAGTAATGGTTTATCAGCTGCATCCAAGTAGGAAACTGTAGCAGATATGGTCATGAAACAAAATGTGGACATGATTTTAAACTGCAGAGAAGGGCCATAAGAGCTGCTCACTCTTACTGCACCAAGAGAGTACATATACCAGTCTGTAGTGTATATCAGGGAAAATACTGATAAATATTGCACTAATAGTTCTATACATAATCATGGAACAACAGCCAGTTTGGAGTTACATTTACTCAGGAAAAAAACAAACAAAAAACTCAAAATGGTTCAAATGGCTCTGAGCACTATGGGACTTAACTGCTGAGGTCATCAGTCCTCTAGAACTTAGAACTACTTAAACCTAACTAACCTAAGGACATCACTCACATCCATGCCCGAGGCAGGATTCAAACCTGCGACCGTAGCGATCGTGTGGTTCCAGACTGTAGTGCCTAGAACCGCTCGGCCACCCTGGCTGGCCAAAAAACTCAAAACAGCATTTCATATCACAATATAAAACTGTATAATGAATTGCCAAATGATGTGAAAAAGGAAGCTAAAATATTTTTCACAAGTAATGCTTGTTGTGTGGCATAATTAAAGATTATTTAGAGGACTCAGAGTAGGGGATAGTAAATAATGAAATGGGATAACTACAGCAGCTTGTCACCCTTCAGTACGTGATTGTGGTTTACTGCTTTCACAAGGATGATGTGTCAAGAAGTATAATGTAAGACAGTAATGTCTGTTGGCTTAATTTTTCAGGTTGATAGTAGCACTTAGTTGAACATGGAGTCTGAAATTGAGGCAAGGCACACAGCAGCATCTTCTTAGTCCAGAAATCATCAGTGGATGCCTAAGTGTGTGTAGCAGTGAAGAGTGGAACCATGTTTTACATTGCAAGTGACCAGAAACAGTGCAGGAGTCATCAGCACATGTACTCAGTGTGCGAGCAGCAAAGAAGGAAATTACGTTTTATATTGCAAGTTGCCTGAAACAATGTGTGTGTAAACAAAAGAACATTATGCAATAGAGAATTACTGAATGAGGCAGTGCAGGTTTAAGACATTGATCACATATTTGGGAGAATGGAGCTGCTCTGTCCAGCCATCCTGATATGGATTTTCTGTGTCCTTGCTAGATCGCTGAGGCAAATAATGGGATGGTTCCTTAATCAAGCCTATGGCTTTATGTTCATAAAGCCTAGGTATGTCTAATTTTGTTTTGCCTCTGGTATTATGGTGGTATATGTTTTCCCTCATTTCAAAATCTACTATATTGTTTTTTGCATACAATGCTGAGGCGTATATATAAAGATTAATAACTGTTAATATTTTCAGCTGAATGAACAGTGGCTGGCAGTGCTCTGATCTACCAAAATTGCTCATTGCCTTATCACTTTCTTCTGAATTTTTGGAACTTCAGTGATGTGAAGAGAGTGTCCCCATATCAGCAGTCCATACTCTATGTGTGACTGAAAGAGTCCAAAATAAATAACTCTTAAATATTCTTTTGCCACCAGGCTCCTCACTTTCCACATTAAATATGTAACTCGAGACAATTTTGTGCAGGTATAGTTGATGTGTGTTTCCCACGTTAACTTAGAGTCTACACGAATTCCTAGAATTTTAACTGCTTTCACCTCTACCTCTTTTGACAATCCTAGTATACTCTGTTGGTTTTTATCAGGCTTGCAAAGCAGTATATTTGATGAGAACCAATTTAGTGCTGCTTCCAGGCAAACTTGTATCATATCTTGCAGAACTGATATGTTCTCAAGCTGAGCAAGCAAAGTTGTATCATCAGCATAACAAATAACAGTATTGGGGGTACAATGGGGTAAATCATTGACTGCAATTATAAAAAAGAAGGACCCAAGGACAGAACCTTGTGGGACTCCTGTCTTAACTTCTAGCAATTGTGATTCTTTGTTTCTGACAGAGGCAAACTGCTTCCTATTGTTTAGGTATGATTCAATAACTGCCATGCAGGGTCTTGTACACCATAGAATTTGAGTTTAGCAAGTAAGATATCATGAGAAATGCAGTCAAATGCCTTACTAAAATCACATAAAAGAAGTGAGGCTTTATTTTTATTCTCAAAGGCTTTTATTACTTCATTCACAATTGAAAGAACAGCAGTGGTGGTATTTCTTCCCTTTGAGAAAATGGGAACTATTGTAACTGGTCAGTAATTTTTGAAATCATGTTTGTCCCCTTTTTTGCACACTGGGATAACTTTCGATATTTTTAGAGTTGTAGGATAGACTCCAAACTTTAGACACATATTAAACAGAAAGGTCAATGGTTCACTAATTATATGCACTGTTTTTTTAATTATGTAATTGAGCAACCAAGAGTAGTCCATGATCTTGGAGTTCGAGAACTTTGCCACTACCTTTGTAATCTCAGTGGGTGTGATTGTCCTCCATTTAAAGGTATTGTTTGCAGGTTGATGCTGCTTAAGTAGATCACTTGCATTAGTATTTGTTGTTTCAATTTTGTTCCTAATATCACTTACAGAGTCCATGAAAAAATGATTAACTTTATCCAGCTCAAGAGCTATGCTATGTTCATCGTTCCTGCAATGCTCTTGTGGAACAACATTCCATGCAGCTTCGCACTTATTAGGAGCCCCTTCAATGTATCTTTCGTATGCTGTTCTTTTTGCCATTCTAAGCTTAGTTCTGTAGGTTCTTTTACATTCAAGATATGCTTTGTACAATTCATCTTTCTGCTCCATTCCATATTTAAGAGAATTTTTATACGTGTGGTACAACAATAACATATTTTCCCTTGTATTGGTAAGTTCCATCTGTGTATCACTTAATGTTTTTCTTTATAGGTTGGCTTTTATGATTGATTTTTATAAGAGGAGGACAAGAATACCACAAATCTAAATAAATTTTAATGAAGTTCTCCAAAGCAGTTTCAGTTTTATTTACTCCCACTTGACAGTTATATATACAGTCCCACTTAATATCTCTGAGTTTCTGAATGAACTGGTTTACTACTTCTTCCTTCTGCCCTCTACTCCACATTACCTTTTCCTTAGCATTGGCACCTGTGTTGGAGGGGAGTCCTTTAATTTTGTTTTGGTTGAGTGTGAGGAGTATTGGATCATGGTCTGCAAATCCCCCACCTACAATACTGACAGTGTACAGATCCCTATAAAAGTTAACAATGATGTTATCTGTACATGCTCCATCACGTGTGGCATTTCTATTGCTACAATATAGACTGAACATTCTGAGGAGGTTGAAAAAACTGTGTGTCTTGCTCACAATCATTTCCCATTTCTGTATTGAAGTCCCCACAGATAGCAATTTTTGATTTAGATTTTAACAACTTTTCCATTATTAATTCAAATTTCTCAAAGAAAACACACGTCACCTGTCCTAGCCCCTGAAAGCATGTTATATGTGCCATATGTCATATTTTGGCCCACTGATCAGCACTGTATTACGTTGGCAAATCCAATATCATTGTGAAATGATCCTTGGGTGAATAAAGATAAGTAAAATAAACCAATAGGGAATGGAGGCAAATGTCGCACATTGACAGTGACAATCAGTTTGAACCCAATGGGAACTGCTGCTGATGGTGAATGTGGTTGTGTCTCAACCAGTTTCCAAATGAACATTATGAAGTGAACTGCATACACACACTAATCTGCACTATGTGAGTGGGTTAAACAACAGAGAAAATGGACAGTAGCTGGATCAAGACATGTTTTGTGGTTTGGCAAGTCACTCTTCAAATGATAGAAGGCATCAAGTACACCAATGGCTGAGGTTGGAGGTGGTTCTTTGATGTTTTAGGGGTGTTTTCTATTCCATGCCTAGGGTCCACTCATTCAGGTTACTGTGAACATGTACCAGGATATTGTTAACATTGTTGGTGACCAAGCGTACCCTTTACTATGTATCTTCCAATTTGACAACAGCTGTGTTCACAGGAGTGCATGTTCACATGCCTTGTTTGACAAACACTTAGGCATCTGAATGCATGATGACTGACTGATAGATCACCTAATGTTATTCCTATGGAAAACAACTACCACTATTTGCAACTGTAGTTGAAATGTAATAGTCAAAATCTCCACAATTTGGTGGTTCTACAGGATCTAGTCATCCTCCCTGTGGGTGGCAATGGTTTCCATTGTCATAAGCTTCAGATTTTATTCAAATTTGATGTGGGAAGCTAAGCAAGAATTTTTTATCCAACCTACCTGCACGGCTGTCATGTATCATGTGGTTTTGTCAAAAATGTTGACCAAGCAAGGGGGCATAGCAGTTAGCACACTGGAGTCGCATTTGGGAGGACGATGGTTCACACCAGCATCCGGCCATCCTGATTTAGGTTTCCCATGATTTCCCTAAATCACTTTTGGCAAATGCTGGGATGGTTCCTTGAAAGAGCATGGCCGACTTCCTTCCCTATCCTTCCATAGTCTGATGGGACCAATGACCTTGCTGTTTGGCCCCCTCCCCCAAATCAACCAACCAACCAAATATGTTGGTTTGGTGCTGAAGAAATGAAATGTGTGTACTGGCTACATCAATGTTCTGACATTATCTTCTGCCACTTGGACTGGTGGGTTGTGTGTTGCTACATTAGCCTCCATTGTTGAGGTCATTAAGTACTTCAAGCAGCAATGGATATGTAGCAGTCATTGCTGGTGTGCTTAGAGGTAAGGTTAGTGTTCTCAAACTAACCCTATTCAACCTGTCCAACAGTGTCCGTGCTGCAAGTGTTATAAGTAGAGCTATGATGTTATGTAATTACATATTCTGTTCCTTTATATGTAGTTATAAGAAAAAACTAAAATGTCTACAAATTACAGTGAAAGGACCCCTAAATCAGAGTTTTAAAATACATATTTTGTGGTATAATACATAGTTCACACTATATCATATAATTTTACATTTTCATAAGTCCCATAGATTGTTGTTACATAGCTAGAAACGTAAAAAAATTAAGTTTTGTTGTTGTGTTTCTCATATTGCTGTAAATCCCATTACACTTAAATCTAAATTGCACAAGTTCAATATGCACAACAATGATTTATTTTAAATGCTTTCCTTTCTCATTCTCAAATGCTTCACACTGTGTAAAGTCAGTTCCATTTAAGTTAACCATGGTACTGGTTCCATCTTCATTGTCATCAAAGCTGAAAACATGGATTTCTATTGACAGTGCTTTAACCACCAATGGCTGAATAGTCCTCTGTGAAACATGCGATAAATTTCTAGGATGTACGATGAAATCTCAAACTGAACACCACTCACAAAGTGATCTAGATGTGAGGAATAAATAACAGATTTTTCAGATAATGAGGTTCTACTGACACAGTTGTAGGGACAACCTACATCATCTAATAGTGAATTTTTAAAAAACTGTGCTTTGCATTGGTTGCAGGGAACATACAGCAGAAAAACTTCAGGTACTCGGAATTCAACCTTTCTTACAGAAATACTGCAACTGCAACATTTCTAACTAGTTCATCCCCAGAAAGAATGATCTGGATTCTTGCTATGTTGACATATTAGGAAAAAAAAGAAAAGAAAAAAATTGGGACTGACATTGGCAAATCACTTATAAGGATTTCTGCCAATGGGGCAGTGGATGTGGTAGGCTATTTCATTGTTAATATAATTGTGGGCAAGTTAGACTCTGAGGCTGCATCTAAGCCCTATTTAATTTATTGTAAGCCTTTGAAGGAACAAATAGTTCAACAATTGCTAGATTCATTGATGATGGTCAGATGGTGTAAAAGAAGAGAGTGTCATATTGATTAACTGATGCTGCCCCTTACATGTTGAAAGTGGAGAAATTGCTTAATGTATTTTATTCTAATTTAGTGCATGTTACATGTATGGCTCATGCATTGCAAAAAGTGGCAGAGAGAGTTAGACATCAATTCCCAGAAGTAAATACCCTGATATCAACAATGAAGAAGCTTTTCTTGAAATGTCCTTAAAGTATACACTGCTACAAGTAACAGCTACCTGATGTACCTGTGTCTCTAGAGCTAGTGATAATAAGGTGGGCAACATGGACTGAAGTTGTGATTTTCAACAGTAAGCATTCTGAAGCTGTTAAGTCAATGGTGGAGAATTTTTCTTTTGACCCTGCAGTGTCTAGCAGTGAATCCTTGTCAGCATCCATTCAACAGTTTTAAAGTGCTCAATTCAGTTTTATACATTGCTAGTCACTTCAGCTGGTTTCCCAACAGTATCGAGGAACTGGAGACTTCAAGTATGCCTCTCCAAGAGAATGTGGGAATAATGTAGGATGTAGTTCAGAAGGTTAGTGTTGTAGCAGATGAAGTGGGTGGTGTAGTTTCTAGCAATCTGCACTGAATAACAATCCTGGATGTTCAAATCATGTCATTTTGTCTTGCTTATTTAATGGTAAAATTGTACAACCCCCTGAGAATATTATTTCTAGCACAACCTCTCTGTATAGATACACACCGTTGACTTCATGCGAAGTTGAGCAATCATTCTCTATTTATAAAAACACGTTGTCAGACAGAAGACTGTGAATGGCAACAGAACATTTGAAAAAGTATATTACAATTTATTGTGCATTCCATTCCAGCATGATTTAAATACTTGAGTAGGAGACACTAGTATTTTAGTACTTTGTAGCAGAAGTGAACTTATTTACTTTACTTTCCATCTAAAGTCTCTTCTTCCAAAACTCTGCAGCTTTAGTGGCCTTTTCATTGCACAAAAATGACCTTCTGTGGTATTTGTATTTGTATTTTATTTGTCTCACAATATACATTTATGATCATCCAGTCCATACATAATTCCCTACACTACTTTTTACTGTATTTGTATTTCATTTGTCTCATAATATACATTTATGATCATCCGGTCCATACATAATTCCCTACACTACTTTTTACCAGTACAGGTTGATATTGGACATAGTAATACTATTAAATTGTTTTTCTTATATGATGTAACAGTACATTATCTTTATATATGTATACAATATTATATACAGTGCTATAATATTAAACAGTCACACTATTCAAATGATGGCCATAGTGCAAACAAATTCTACCTGTGGAAATATGAGCAAATGTTCAATCGTCTATGTTTCTCCACATTCACACTGATGATCTTCAGAGTAGCTCCACTTAGCAATGTTTACTTTGAATTTTGCAACTTCTGTTCTTGATCTATTCAGTGTTCTTCTTGTACTATACTGTAGTTGCTGCCCTTGGGGCAGTACCCTCTTTGGGGTGCAGGTTAGTATTTTGCAGAGTGTCTAATCATAAATATAGGGGGCGTACCCTGGAAATGTTGAACTAGTGTAATGCCAATTTCTTGTACCATTGGGAAACATCAGAGAAAAATGGCTAACATTTGATAAGCGAACTGATTAAGAATTAACATAGATATTTGACTAGCCTAACTGTAAACTTATATTTTCTAGCAAAAAAATAAAATTTTGAATTTGACATATAATTGCTTCATTGCATATTTATTTACATATTTCACCAATTTTGGGGAACACATTTATGTACATATTTCTTAATTTGATATTAAATAAAATCCAGGTTTTAGTTATAAGCTGCTGTGGCAACTAAGATCAAACCTCCTGCATTGAAAGTCATAGTTGACAGTTGCCAAGTGTGGTGGTTTGGGGCATCGACATATGCAACATATTCTGCAGGAAAATCTGTACAACATCCACTACATTAGATTAGGTTCTAAATGCTGATGGACTGTTTCTTCACACAATTACACATTTCAGCAGGGCAATGCTTTCCCACATGTAGTGATGAATGGGCAAGCTTCCTTAGAAGAGCTACAGGTATGATTGCTTCCCTAGGCTGCCCATTGAACATATCTGGGGTATGATTTATTAGCATCTTGTTCATTTTAGTCCTGCAGCAACAACTGTAAATTATTAATAGGCATACATTTAAACCATTGAAATCCCATCATAGAGTATTCAGAGCCACCTTTGTGCTGATACCATGATAAGACATTCTGACTGAAACAACTGAGGACAAAAGGGGACAGAATTTTGAGGTCAGAGGTTATGTTAAGTTCTCTACTTGTAATCAGTTGTGCTTAGTCATTCACATAATTTGCTGTACAAGATTATCTTACATAAGATTTATCCTTTGTGGTGTTGTGGTTTTACAAAAATACAAAATTTAAAACAGCATCAGTAAGGATCAGCCACTGCAACACCTATAAGGAAGTTCAACAGACTGCCACTATATACCCGGTCTGGTACTGTGCACCGCAGAATTTGAATCCCCGCCAGACGTCACGTACATTGAAGATCCTTAGAGGTCTCTGACCCATTGCACTGTAAGCTGTGGCGGCACATGCGTCCTGGCCCGCATTTAGTGTGAGGGTGCCACAGTGGAACACGTGGTACAGTGGCCAATAGTGGTGCCCCCGATAGAGTATTTAAGTGCCTGTCTCTCGCTCAGCCAGTGAGTCTAATCGTTGCGTGAGTCTTGACACATCGCCTCAACAACAGACAGTGTATTTATCGTTCTTTGTTTTCATTACTAGTGGACGTCTTGGATTCGTTTGGTTGTTTCTGTCACTCCATTGCTTCTTGTGTGCTGTCGTCATCAGGTCTCTCTCCATCATCCGTCGTCGTTTCGTGTCCACCCTTTCCGTTCGTTTGTTTGTTCATGGGTCGCTCTCTGTTTGATCCCGCCACGCTTTCTCGGCCACCCCGCGACCGGAATGGTCATGCTCACAACAGGTTACAACACCTGGGTACTGTACTGCATGCCAGAGATGGCACTATGGTGGCTATGGTGGTGGGGGATACACAACTGGTGGCACACAGAGCCGTCTTGGCAGCCAAAAGACCCATCTTCGAGGCCACGTCCTGCAGTGATACACTGGAGGCTACCAGTGGACAGGTCACTATCACAGACACTGAGAGCTGAGTGCTGTGCCAGCTGCTGTCCTATCTGTACATCCTGCATCTGCAAGGTGGAAGTCAGTGGTCTTAAAACTCTTGAAAATGACTTTTTGCCATCTCTGCTTAGAACATCCATGTATTGTGTGCCACTGGTTTCCATGATGTGTGCTCTGCTGGAACACACTATGAAGTGATACTGTGCAGGATGTGGAAGTGACCAAGGTAAGTGCTGTAATTACAATGTTGTGTGTGTCCTGCTTCATAGTTCACGCATGAAGTCTGTGCTCAGTTCAGCCGTTAGAGGCCATCCAGCCTCCTAATATGACAAAAGCCATGTGCTCAGCCTCCCCACGGTTCCTCCTGTTGGAACTAATTACCTTATAGGTTGGAGCACAATTTGCTGTATAAGATTGACTTAGATCAGATTTATCCTTCGTGGTGTTGCGATTTTGCAAAAATCAAAAATTTAAAACAGCATCAGTAAGGATCAGCCACTGAAACACCCTGGTTTAAGTATGGCAATGATTTTGGCTGTTTTCCATTCTCTTCAGCCAAAATAATTGCCATACTTAAACCAGGAAAGAGTGAAACTGACACAGGAAACTTCAGGCCAATCTCATTACTGTGCATGACCTACAAACTGTTTGAAAGGATACTGTTGGAAAGACTTAAACCAGTACTGGAGGAACAACTACCAGTGGAGCAAGCAGGTTTTAGACAAGGAAGAAGCTGCTGCGACCAGGTGCTGGCACTTACCACACACATTGAACGAGGCTGTCAGGAAAAGAAGAAAACAGGGATAGTCCTCATTGACTTGACATCAGCGTACAACACTGTATGGCTAAATGGTCTCATGTTAAAACTGGCAAAGATAGTCAAATGCAAAACAACGTTGAAGCTCATGAACAACATGCTGAGCGAAAGGAAGTTCAGGGTCAAATTAAATGGTGAAACCAGCAAGTGCCATACTCTAAAAAATGGTCTTCTGCAAGGGTCAGTCTTAGCTCCCTGGCTCATCAACATTTATATAGCAGATCTGCCTGATCTGCACTCATATTAATTTGCCTATGCAGATGATTTAGCTATTACAGCGCAAAGTAACTCGTTTGAAAACCTGGAATCAACACTAAATGGAGATCTAGCTACACTGAAAAAATACTATGACACATGGCATCTAAAAATCAATGTGACAAAAATAGTAAGCACAGTCATGCATCTAAATAACAAGGAAGCGAGAAGGGAACTGCGCCTGGTTATAAATGGTAAAGCTGTCAGCCACGAGAATTTCCCAAAATATCTCAGTATTAAGCTAGATCGCAGCATGACTTTCAGACAACACCTAACTGATACTGCCCAAAAGCTAAAGATGAGAAATAACCTTCTCAACAGACTGGCAGGCACCACTTGGGGTTGTGATGCTGCCACTCTACAAACCGCTGCACTGGCACTGGTGTATAGTGCTGCAGAATACCGTACCCCAATCTGGAGCAGAAGCCCGCACGTCAAAAAAGTGGATGTACAACTAAATGCCACTCTGAGAACCATCACCAGCACTCTCAGACCAACCCCCGTTGAGTGGCTTCCTGTGCTGGCAAACATCGCTCCTGCTTCCATACGTAGAGAGAAAGCAACCCAGGACATAGTAGAAAAAATTGAAGCAAACCCAAGGCTACCCATAAATGCTGACATGGGAGGACCCACGAGACTCAAGTCCAGGAAACCTATCGGCTCTAAACAGGTTTCGCATGGGAGTTGGACGATGCAGACAGCAAACAACCAAATGGCGCTATACAGACGATTCGTGTTGTGACTGTGGCGAGGTAAAAACAATGGATCATCTTCTGGTTTGTAACATTCATGGTTTCAGAGACAGCTCTCTAATGTCACTCCACAAGTTAACAGACAATGCCAGGAAATGGCTCCATAATCTTAATGTTACTGTGTAATTAACTGTCTTCAATTTATGTGATTTATGTTCCATTTAATGTAATAATGTAGTTTCCCTGACATAATTGTAATGTAATAACTGATATAACTTGTTTTGACATTGTAAGTTCCAAACATTTATTGTGATTAATATTAATCTTATCTGTCCTTTGTAAAAGGTATCTGGCAGATCAAACGAGAAATAGTAATAACTGCAACACCTATAGGGAAGTTCACCAGACTGCCGCTATAGACCTAGGTACCGTACTGGATAACAGAGATGGCACTGTGGTGAATTTGGTGGTGGGGGATACATGACTGGTGGCACACAGGGCCGTCCTGGCAGCCAGAAGACCCATCTTTGAGGCCACGTCCTGCCATGACTCACTGAAAGCTACCAGTGGACAGGTCACTATCACAGATATCGAGGTCCAAGTGCTGTGCCAGCTGCTGTCCTATCTGTACATCCTGCATCTGCAAGGTGGAAGTCGGTGGTCTTAAAACTCTTGAAAATGACTTTTTGCCATGTCTGCTTAGAACATCCATGTATTGTGTGTCACTGGTTTCCAGGTTGTGTGCTCTGCTGGAACACACTATGAAGTGATACTGTGCTGGATGTGGAAGTGACCAAGGTAAGTGCTGTAATTACAATGTTGTGTATGTGCTGCTTCATAGTTCATGCATGAAGTCGGTGCTCAATTCAGCCATTAGAGCCCATCCAGCCTGCTAATGTGACAGCAGCCATGTGCCCAGCCTCCCAGTGGTGCCCCTTGTTGGAACTAATTACCTTATAGGTTGGAGAAAAATTTACTGTATAAGATTAACTTAGATAAGATTTATCCTTCATGGTGTTGCGGATTTGCAAAAATCCAAAATTTAAAACAGCACCAGTAAGGATCAGCCACTGCAACACCTATAGGGAAGTTCACCAGACTGCCGCTATAGACCTACGTACCGTACTGGATAACAGAGATGGCACTGTGGTGACTTTGGTGGTGGGGAATACGTGACTGGTGGCACACAGGGCCGTCCTGGCAGCCAGAAGTCCCATCTTTGAGGTCATGTCCTGTCATGACACACTGGAAGCTACCAGTGGACAGGTCACTATTACAGACATCGAGGTCCAAGTGCTGTGCCAGCTGCTGTCCTATCTGTACACCCTGCATCTGCAAGATGGAAGTCAGTGGTCTTAAAACTCTTGAAAATGACTTTTTGACATGTCTGCTTAGAACATCCATGTATTGTGTGTCACTGGTTTCCAGGTTGTGTGCTCTGCGGGAACACACTATGAAGTGATACTGTGGAGGATGTGGCAGTGACCAAGGTAAGTTGCTGCTTGCATGGAGTTTTACCACAACCAAAAGCAGCCAAAATAGTCATACAGGGCATGGGCAGCAGAACTACATGAACTTGGCCAGCATTGCAGTTTTGTGGCCATTGTTCATAAGGAGTCCTATTCAGATAAAATGGTTCATGATGCTTTCATACATTTCCCCCCTGATAAGGAAGTTCAACAGAGAGCTCTGCACTGTGAAAATCCTATGCTTATGGCAGTACTGGACGTAGCTCAGTCATCCAAAGTTTCAAGGGCTGCAGGTAGTCAGATAGAAGCCCGGTCTAAAGTTTCAGAAATCACTTCTTCTCACCCCTCCCACCCTTCAGTCAGTTCAGAAGAGAAGGTAGACATTCTTACAGCAGTCCAGCAGATGCATCAATGTCATATAGGGCATCAAACAATGGAAAATCAAGGATGGAATGTAACAACATGAGAGAAGAAAAGTTGCTACTCTCCATACAGCGGAGATGCTGAGCTGCGATAGGCATAATAAATGTGCAAGATGTGTGTGCAAGTTGTGCTTGTGTGAGTGTGTGTGTGTGTGAGTGTGTGTGTGTGTGTGTGTGTGTGTGTGTGTGTATGTGTGTCTACTGCTGACAAAGGCCTTAATGGCCAAAAGCTATGATTGTGTGAATCTTTTTATTGTGCCTATCGCGGCTCAGCATCTCCGCTATATGGTGAATAGCAAACTTTCCTTCTTTCATATAGGTCATCATCATTCATGACCGCCGTAGTCCGCATCACAACAGCACCAACCTCATACTCCACTGCCTTTGTGCCCATACTGCTTTATTCAATATGAACAAACTGTCTGTCTCAAGTGCTGGGCAACATGTAATAGGTGCCATAAGGAAGGACACATTGCTTCTGTATGTAACTCCTTTCCAAACGTGAATGAAGATGAAATGAACATAGATGTGAGCCATGTGTCAGCAGTGACAGTGTTTCAAAGCAAGTTATACACTGAAGTGTGTGTGTTTAACAAGTCCTTGAGAATGGAAACTCTGTCAGCAAATCTCAGTAAAAACCCTAAGAGGTTTTGGCCATATGTAAAAATCAGTAAGTGGGTTAAAATCATCTATTCATTCACCCAGTAACCATACTGTCACCAAAAGGGAAGATAACAGAGAGAAGGCCAAAATACTGAATTTGGTCTTCTGAAATTGTTGTACCATGGAAATTGTAACATGGTTCCGCCTTTCAATCATCATACAAATGTTGAAATGGAAATTACTGAGTTAACTGATCATGGGATTGAAAAACAACTACAATTGCTTAGTAGTGGAAAGGCGTCAGGAACTGATGAGATACCTGTAAGATTCTACAAAGATTATGTGAAAGAACTTGCTCCCCTTCTAGCAGTAATTTACCATAGATCACTTGAGCAATGATGGCTATGTAGCAACTGGAAGAAATCACAGGTCATTCCCATTTTTAAGAGGGGACATAGGACAGATGTATGCAGTTATAGCCCTTTTTCGTTGACATCAATCTGTTGTGGAATTATGACACATGTTTCATGCTCAACAATCATGATGTTTCTGGAGAATGAAAATCTCCTCTGCAAAAATCAACATAGATTCCACAGAAAGAGATCCTGTGAAATTCAGCTTGCTCTGTTCCTCCGTGAGATCCACAGCATCATAGACAATGGCACTCAGGTTGATGATGTGTTCCTTGACTTCAAGAAGGCATATGACTCTGTTCCACATTGCTGTTTAGTGAAAAAAAAATGAGATTATGGACTATCAGACCAAACTTGTAACTAGATTCAAGACTTCCTTTCAGATAGAACTCAATTCGCTCTTAACAAACAAAATTGACAGATGCAAAGGTAATTTCCGGAGTACCCCAAGGTAGTGTGATAGGACCTTTACTGTTTACAATATATGTAAATGATGTAGTAGAAAGTGTCAGACACTCTTTAAGGCTGTCAGATGATGTGGGTTTCTATAACAAAGTAGCAATGCCAGAAGATACTGATGATTCGCAGAATGACCTCCAGAGAATTGATGATTGGTGCAGGCTCTGACAGTTGACCCTGAACATAAAGAAAAGTAATGCATTGCACATACATAGGAAAATAAATCTATTACTTTATAGACACACTATTTATGACAAACCACTGGAAACAGTATCTACCATAAAATATCTAGGAGTAACTATCAAGAGTGACCTTAAGCGGAATGAGCACATAAAATGAACAGTTGGAAAATCTGATGACAGACTCAGATTAATGGGAAGAATATTAAGGAAATGTAACTCATCCACAAAGGAAGATGTTTATAAGGCACTTGTTCAACTGAATATTGAGTATTGTTCATCTATCTGGAATCCCTACCAGGTACGGCATAGAAGAGGTAGAGAAAATCCAATGAACAGTGGTGCATTTCATCATCAGATTGTTTAGCCACCATGAGCACGTTATGGAGATGCTCAACAAACTCCATTGACAGACATTACAAGAGAGTCATCATACATCACAGAAAGATTTACCACACTCTATTCGTGGGTGAAACAGGTCTGGAGGGCTCAGTTAGTAGTATAAAAAATATCCTCCACCACACACCATTAGGTAGCTTGCAGAGCATGATGTAGATGTAGATGGAGGTGGACATGGGTGCAGCAGCAACATTGGTAAATTCTTAGACTTAGTGGACTTGGGTTCTCCGCCTCTGACTCCAAAGTCATGGAGACTGATGAGTTATACCAGACAGCATATTCCTATGCACCTGCAACTTGTGAGGCTGTGGTTTGTTCATTAATATTCCTAGTTGTGGACAAAGCTTGCACTAAAAATCTGTTTGGTTTGGATGTTTTTAAACTGTGTGAGATTCTCTATCTCCTCTGGTTGTAGTCCAAGCTGCCCTTTGGTGTGAAATTATGTGTTTGTTACATGTGGACTATTGGGGTGTGTCACGTACGAAGGCAGTAGCATGCAGATATGATTTTTAGCCTGGCATTGATGGGTAAATAGTGCAAGATGTTGCAGCCTGCCCACAGTGTGCCACCCATCAGGCAGATCCCCATGCTTCTTTTTCACTGTGGTTGGATCCACAGCAGCCTTGAAAACAAATTCTTGTAGATTTTGCAGGACTTTTTTTTAAATTTCTACTGGCCTGTTGCAACCAATGCTCATTCAAAGTCTCCATATGTGCTACATTGTCTGTCTACTTCTCCAGTGGCAACAATTTCCCCTTTGTCCAAATCAGTTACTGAGAATGACCCCCAGTTCATATCTCAGGAATTTGAAGATTGTTGTAAAAAAAGGAGTGTCTGCCATGTCACAGTTCCTCTTTTCCATCCTCAATAGAACTACGCAGAACATTGCAGACTCAGATGACAAAATATGTTTCAGATGTATCGCCAGTAGCAGCTCTTGACCCATTCCTCAGTTGTTATAGGATCACCCATGTTGGCAATAAGAGTCTGTCAGAGTTGTTACACGATCATCAGCCCTGGACTCTGCTACATTTGCTTTGGCCTATGCCAGGCAATCCATCGGCAACAGTGCCACAATGTTTCCAGCTTGGCTCAGCTGTTTGGGCTCACCGGGTTGGCCGCCAGCTGAAATGGGTGCCAGTAGCAATTGAGAGCACCTGTAGCTAGTGCCGCTGCACCATCTGCATGGCTGAGGAAAGGGCATCACAATGTGTTGGTTGGCGTCACAATGTGTTGGTCGACCAGCTACAACTGTGCACGGTTGGCTGAGCCCTTGGTGTGCCTCTGCTCCATCCAAGTCCTCCTCCTGCCTGGATGCCTCCCCTTGGCTTCTCTGCCACTGCCAATGTCTTCAAAAATGTCTCCTCTGCTGTAGGTGCCCCCTTCAGCTATCGGGGCCACAGGTGGACCCTGGCTCCTATGCTGTTGCAGCCGACTCCTCCACCACTGCCACCTTTTCTGACCCCTTCGTCCCAATCGCACTGGTGGCAGTGCATCGCATGACTCGACAAGCTATGTTGACCACAGGAGAGGTGGATGTGAGTACAGTGCTCACTTCTCCACAAAGAAAGAGGAGTGCTGTAACTACCGATGTTGTGTGTTACAACATGGCAACCATTTTGGAAGCCTGGATGCAACCTGTAATTTTTAAATGGAAAAAGAGCCATGTGATGTATCAAATGGGTAGAGACCTACAGAGTGAAAAAAACAACAGTGGCTTTCATCTGAGCAGAGCTTTATTAATTCCTGAATTATGTTACATTTTTTGTGGCCAAAATTCTCATTTTTTGTGTGTGGCTGACCCCAGTTTCCTTCTAAATGTGGCAAGTACTGTGCTCTGGACTCCTACTGAATGATTCGAAAACAGTGGTTGATGTTACTTCATCCCTAGCCATTTTTAATCATACAACATTCCATTTGTCTGCAACACAACCAGTTTTACGAGGCTTTACAAGAAATTTCACCACCACATTGAGGTTTATGGGTGGTCTATCTGTGTGGCTTTCGTTGAAATCTTCTGTGATAACACAGATGTTCCCCTCTCCAGATATCAGGATGATCTCAATGCATTCAGTATCATTAGTGCCATCAGATGCCACATCAACTTTACAGAAGGAACACCAATAATAACTTGAGAATGAACAAAGCTATGCTCACATGAAAGAAACCATTATTTCTCATGTATTTCTCTACTTCTTTGATATGTGTTGTTCCATTTGAAAATCAAATATAGCGGCTTATGAAATGGCCATCTGGTTGGTAACAAACCTCACAGGTTTTCCTCCTCTGTCACCTCAACTAATTTCTTTAAAATTCTGTTTATTCACCCATTTTTCTTTGAGAAGGGTGGCTCTAAACCTATTCACCACTCTGTAGATTAACCATGATGCCTTGGAGATGTACCAAACGTTTTCCTGATATTGTTATTATTAACAACATCTAGTGGGGAAAAAGCTATTATTCACTGCAACACATGCATTCCCTTATGATGAAGGTGTCATACTGTGATTACTGTATTTATTCCTCATCTATTGCTGCATAGTACTGCAGGGTGAATGGCTGTGTTGTATACCTTTAACACAATTTATATTGCGGCAACATAACATAGACTATGACAAAAATGTAACTTAGCAGTTCCACACACTTTTGAAATGGAAAGAAAACCATGATGTGCCATGATAACAAGGTAACTCAAACAGAATGACTTCCACCATTCCAACCATCACGAGTTCTGAAAACAAGTGATATGAAACCCAATTCACATTTTTCTCACATGACTTGGTTCAAGGCAATTGGGAGGATGCAGTATTTACTTATTTTTAAAAAGCATTTGACTTGATTATCATTTATTAACAAAAGTACAATCGTATGAGGTAGTATAAAAAATTGCTGAATGGCCCATAGATTGTTTGCTAGGGAGGACACAGCACGCTGCTTTGGATGGAGAGTCATCATCAGAAGTAGAAGTAACTTCAGGCATGCCCCAGGGAAGTGTGTTGGGACTCTTGCAGAGCACATTGTATATAAATGGCCTCACAGAACATACTAAATAGTGACCCCCAATTTTTTGAAAGTGATGCAGTTACCTAAAATATGAAAAAAGTTCCATAAATATCCAGTCAGATCTTTATAAGAGTTCAAAGTTGTACAAAGTTTGGCAACTTGCTTTGAATTAAAATTTTACTCTTCACACAGAAAAGTGACCACAGTATCGATGAGTCAGTACTGGAATAAGTCAACTCCTACAGGTGCCTGGGAGTAATAGTTTTTAGGGATACAAAATGGGATTTTCTCATAGACTCAGTCATGGGTAAGGCATAGCAGTCTTGTTAAAGTGAAATGTTTATATTACCTCTCTTTGCTACATAGCATATCTCTGTATGAAATGTCTTTAGTTGTTATAAATACAAGTGTATGCAGTAAGAACTACACTGTGCATGTGTTTTATGTTTCCCCTTTTCTTTGGGTTTCCACAACATGGCAGCTCAAGAAAGAAACTGGGTACTATTATTGTACACCTTGAGGTGGCAGTAACATGTTTGCATGTGTAGTTTGATTTGCATGTTTCATATGATATGTGAACAACTGTCTGGCACATTCTCACATGAAATTTTTGCAGCTGGAAATCTAAACTGTTTTACATGGACACAATGCGTTTCTGTGGCATAGAGAAACTCTGTGGTGCTGAAAATTAGACCGTATGGAAGTTTGCAGCACAAAACGTATTATGTGCATCAAACTGCAAATATGAGGTATTTGTTGGTGAAGTGCAAAAATCAGCAGCTTTGTTAGCATATGCAACAACAGCACAAATAGATGCATTTAATGCTGTGCCAAAAACACAGGACAAAGCTGATCATGCAGCAAGTCAGAACATCATTAGAACTGTGAAAATTTGAAAGATAATGGCATTACTCCTAAGTGAAATGAGTGTTGAAAAACTGGAGATTCATAATGAAAATGATGCAAATGAGTTTAAAGAACCTGCAGAAACAAGTTCTGCTGAGAGAGAACTGATAAATGGGCAACACCTGAAGAAACCAGATCATGTTATTGAAATCATGCTGGCTGAAGTAAACAAGCCTAAAATCTGTACAGCTGCTATTGAGTCTGTGGACTGTGAACATTGGAGAAAAGCAATGGAGAAAGAAATGGCTTCACTGGAGGAAAACATCATGTGGACTTTTGGAACCTCTGCCACCAAATCTTAAGCCATTACAAACTGTAGGGTCTATAGAATTACACACAAAACTGATGGTAAATTGACTGATATAAAGCAACACTAGTTGTTTGTAGATTTAGCCAACAAGAAGGTATTGACTACAACAAAACAATTAGTCCTGTTCTTAGATGTCATACAATTCAAGAAATCTTCAGTGCTGCCACAAATGAGCATCTTCACTTGGTGCAGTTCAATTTAAATTTCCTTTTCTTAATGGATCCCTAAAAGCAGATATACATATGCAGCAGCCTGACAGATGTATTGACGGAGCTGATTGGGTATGCAAACTTCATAAAAGTTTATATGGTGTAAAACAATCTCAGGAGTGCTGGAATCAAAAGTCCAAGGACTTCCTAGAGGATCTTGGTCTTGTGGAAGGCAAGGCAGTTCTACAGAGAAGACTGCAATGATAAATTGATGGTAGTTCTGTATGTTGATGAGGGATTAAGAAGAGGACACTAAAGTTTTCCTGAGGGAAATTTGAGATCAGTTTAAGAATGCTATAGAGCCAGTTGGATATTTCTTAAATTTTAATATTATATGCCAAAAGAATGTATCAACAGAGAATATTCACAAAAGTTAAGGTAAAGACATGCTTTGATGGTTTAACATGGCAGAGATAAATAATCTGTCATCTCCAAATGAGCAGTCTCTGCGACCAGTTGAGCTGACCAATGTTAAACAAACGAATGTTCCATATTCTAAAGCAGTTTGCTATTTATCATATGCCTATTTATCATATGCCATGAGTAAGCAGTATTGTGAAGAGCACCATAGACATTTCCTGCTGTTGCACAGACAAGTTCTTTTGCCGCACTCACAGCTTCAATAAGGATCAATAACCATGACAACTAATATGGCAGTTCAGCAGACTACCACTGTAGAACGAGGTACCCCACTCGATGGCAGAGATGGCATAGTGGTGACTTTGGAGGTGGGAGACACACAACTGATGGCACATTGAGCCATTCTGGCTGCTAGAAGCCCTGTCTTGGATGCCACATTCTGCCACGACATGCTACAGGCCAGCAGTGGTGAGGTCACTATCACAGACCTCCAGGTCACAGTACTGAGACACTTACTGGTGTACTTGTGTATTGTACAGATCTCCAAACCCCCCCTCCCACCACATTGCTGCACAAACAAGTTCTTTCGACACACCCACAGAGTCAATAAGAATCAACCACTGCGGCACCTAACAGGAAAGTTCAGCAGACTGCCACTGTAAGCCAAGGTACCCTACTGAATGCCAGATAAGGCACAGGTGGCTTTGGTGGTTGGAGACATGCAACTGGCTGCACACAGGAGCATCCTGGCTACTACAAGCCCTGTCTTTCAGACCCCGGCCAGCATTGGTGAGGTCACTATCAGAGACTTCTAGGTCCACTATGACAGCTGCTATCCTTCTTGTACATCCTCCAGTCCTCCAACCCCACCACAAACCCTCCTTCTCTCCCTCCCCCCCCCCCCCACCCAACCTGCTGCTGCACAGAGAAATTTTTTGCCGCAGCCACAGTGTCAGTAAGGATCAACCACTGTGCAACGTAATACGTAAGTTCAGCAGACTGCCACTAGAGATAAGGGTACCCTACTGGATGAAAAAGACGGCACTGTGATGACTTTGGTGGTGGGGGACACACAACTGGTTGAACACAGGGCTATCCTTCCTGCTAGAAGCATAGTCTTCAAGGTCACATTCCGCCACGCCATGCTAGAGTGGCAAGGTCACTATGACAGTACTCGACGTCCCCATAGTGTGACAGCTGGTATCATATTTGTAATCCCTCAAGTCCTCCAATAACCCCCACCCCCACCCCCCGCCCCCAATACCACCACACATGCACGCACGCACGCACACACTGGTGCGCAGAAAAGTTCTTTCGCCACACACACAGCAGCATCAGTAAGATTCGACAACCGTGGCACATAATAACGAAGATTAGCAGACTGCCACTGTAGGCCCAGGTACCCAACTGGATGCCAAAGATGGTGCTGTGGTGGCTTTGGTGATGGGGGACATGCAACTGGCTGCACATAGGGCCGTCCTGGCAACTATCACAGACATCCATGTCCCAGTACTGAGGCAACTACTGTGCTACTTGTACATCGTCCAGTTCTCCAAAAACACCCCTCAACCCTCACTATTGCACAGACAAATTCTTTGTGGTAACTTTGGTGGTGGGGGACACATAACTGATGGCACGCTGAGCCATCCTGATGCTAGAAGCCCTGACTTTGAGGCTGCAATCTGCCATGAAATACTACAGGGCAGCAGCGCCGAGGTCAGTATCACAGATCTCCAGGTCCCAATACTGAGACAGTTACTGGCATACTTGTACATCACCCAGTCCTTGAAAATGCCCCTCTCCCCACACTGCTGCACAGACAAGTTCTTTGGCCGCACACACAGTTTCAGTAAGGATCAACCATCGTGGTGCCTAACAGGGAAGTACAGCAGACTGCCACTGTAAACCCAGGGTCCCTACTGGATGCAAGAGATGGCACTGTCGTGACTTTGGTTGTGGGGGACACGCAACTGGTCCCACACAGGGCCATCCTGGCTGCTAGAAGCCCGATCTTCAAGTTCACGTTCCACTGTGACATGCTACAGGAGAGGAGTGGTGAGGTTGCTATCACAGACATCCAGGTCCCAGTACTGAGACACCTATTGGCTTACTTGTACATCATCCAGTCCTCCAAAATCCCCCATCCACACACGCCTACTGCCAGACAAGTAGTTTGTGTGACATTGCTGGTGTGTGATATGCAACTGGCGGCACACAGGGATTTCCTGGCTGCTAGAAGCCCTGTCTTTCAGGGCCCTTTCCACCATGACATGCTAGAGCCCTGCATTGGTGATGTCACTATCAGAGACTTTGAGGTCGACAATGACAGCTGCTATCCTACTTGTACATCCTCAGTCCTCTAACCCCCCGCCCCCCCTTCTTGCTGATGCACAGAGAAGTATTTTTGCCACACCCAAAGCATCAGTAAGGATCAACCACCATGCCACCAAATAAGAAAATTCAACAGGCTGCAACTGTAAACTCAGGAAACTTACCGGATACCAGAGATGGCACTGCAGTGTCTTTGGTGGTGGGAGACACACAACTGGCCACACACAGGGCTGTCTTGACAAGTAGAAGCCCCGTCTTCGAGGCCATGCTCTGCCATGACATGCTACAGGCCAGTAGGGGTGAGGTCACAATCACAGACACCCAGGCCCCACTACTAAGACAGCTACTGGGCTATTTACACATTGTCCAGTCTCCATAACACCTGCCCCCTCACCCCAACTGCTGCACAGACAAGTTCTTTGTGTAACTTTGGTGGTGGGTGATACGCAACTGGTGGCTCACAGGGAATTCCTGGATGCTAGAAGCTCTGTCTTACAGGCTCCTTTCTGCTATGACCAGCATTGGTGACGTCACTATCAGAGACTTCAGGGTCATCTGTGACAGCAGCTATCCTACTTGTACACATGAATCCTACTATTAAAAACTCCAGTTCTCCAACACCACATTTCCCTCTCCCGCCCACCTGTCACACAATGCAGCACAGGGAATGTTCTTTTGGCGCACCCACAACGGCAGTAAGGATCAATTACCATGGCACCTAATAGGGAAGTTCAGCAGTCAGCCACTATAGAGCTAAGCACCTTACTGGATGATCCACGTTCAATGATGATGTACTGGAGGCCAGCGATGCAAGGTCACTAGTCACTATAATATACGTCCTTGTCCCGATACTGTGACAGCTGCTATCCAGTCCTCCAGCACCCACCCCCATGCTGTGGCTGCATAGACCAGATCTTTTGCTGCACCCACAGTGTCAATAAGGATCAACCACTGTGGCACCTAACAGAGAAGTTCAGCAGCGTGCAATTGTATACCAAGGAGCCCTACTAGATGCCACAGACAGCACGGTAGTGACTGGTTGTGGGGGAGAAGCAACTGATTGCTCATGGGGCCATCTTGGCTGCTAGAAGCCTGGTCTTCGAGGCCATGCTCCACCATGACATGCTCAAGACAACAGTGGCGAGGTCAGTATCACAGAAATCGTGGTCCCAGTACTGAGAAAGCTACTGGGCTACTTGTTCGTCATCCAGTCCTCCAAAACCACTCCTCACTATTGCATAGACAAAATTTTTGTGGTTACTTTGGTGGTGGGGGCACACAACTGATGGCACACTGAGACATCCTGGCTGCTAGAAGTCCTGTCTTTCAGGCCCCTTAATGCCATGAAATGCAATAGCCCAGCATTGGTGACATCACTATCAGAGACTTTGAGGTCATCTATGACAGCTGCTATCCTACTTGTACACATGTATCCAACTTTTACAACACAAGTCCGCCAACACCACCTTTCCCCCTTCCGCCCCCCCCCCCCCCTCCCCACACGCTGCAGCACAGGGAATATTATTTTGCCACTCCCATAGCAGCATAAGGATCAATTACCATGCCACCTAAGAAAGAAGTTCAGCAGTCAGCCACTATAGAGCTAGGCACCATACTGGATGCCAGAGATGGTGCTATGGTGACTTTGGTGGTGAGGGACATGCAACTGGCAGCACATAGGGCAGTCCTGGAAACTAGGAACCCAGTCTCTGAGTCCATGTTCAACAATGACGTGCTGGAGGCCAGTATTGGCAAGTTCACTATCACATACATCCTGGTCCCCGTACTGAGGCAGCTGCTTTCCTACGTGTACACCCTCCAGTCCTCCAGCCCCCACCCCCATGCTGCTGCTGCACAGACCAGTTCTTTTGCTGCACCCATAGTGTCAGTAAGGATCAACCACTCTGGCACCTAACAGGGAGGGCCAGCAGAATGCCACTGTATACCAAGGTGCCCTACTAGATGCCACAGACAGCACGGTAGTGACTGGTTGTGGGGGACAAGCAACTGATTGCTCATGGGGCCATCTTTGCTGCTAGAAGCCTGGTCTTTGAGGCCATGCTCCACCATGACATGCTCCAGGCCAACAGTGGCGAGGTCAGTATCACAGAAATCGTGGTCCCAGTACTGAGACAGCTACCGGGCTACTTGTTCGACACCCAGTCCTCCAAAACCACTCCTCACTATTGCATAGACAAAATTTTTGTGGTGACTTTGGTGGTGGGAGCACATAACTGATGGCACACTGACCCATCTTGGCTGCTAGAAGTCCCGTCTTTCAGGCCCCTTAATGCCATGAAATGCAATAGCCCAGCATTGGTGACATCACTATCAGAGACTTTGAGGTCATCTATGACAGCTGCTATCCTACTTGTACACATGTATCCAACTTTTACAACACAAGTCCGCCAACACCACCTTTCCCCCCTTCCGCTCTCCCCCCCCCCCCCACCCCCCCTCCCCACACGCTGCAGCACAGGGAATATTATTTTGCCACTCCCATAGCAGCATAAGGATCAATTACCATGGCACCTAAGAAAGAAGTTCAGCAGTCAGCCACTATAGAGCTAGGCACCTTACTGAATGTCAGAGATGGTGCTATGGTGACTTTGGTGGTGAGGGACACACAACTGGCAGCACATAGGACAGTCCTGGAAACTAGAAACCCAGTCTCCGAGTCCATGTTCAACAATGACGTGCTGGAGGCCAGTATTGGCAAGTTCACTATCACTTACATCCTGGTCCCCGTACTGAGGCAGGTACTGTCTTACTTGTACATCCTTCAGTCCTCCAGTCCTCCAGCCCCCACCCCCATGCAGTGGCTGAACAGACCAGTTCTTTTGCTGCACCCATAGTGTCAGTAAGGATCAACCACTCTGGCACCTAACAGGGAGGGCCAGCAGAATGCCACTGTATACCAAGGTGCCCTACTAGATGCCACAGACAGCACGTTAGTGACTGGTTGTGGGGGACAAGCAACTGATTGCTCATGGGGCCATCTTTGCTGCTAGAAGCCTGGACTTTGAGGCCATGCTCCACCATGACATGCTCCAGGCCAACAGTGGCGAGGTCAGTATCACAGAAATCGTGGTCCCAGTACTGAGACAGCTACCGGGCTACTTGTTCGTCACCCAGTCCTCCAAAACCACTCCTCACTATTGCATAGACAAAATTTTTGTGGTGACTTTGGTGGTGGGGGCACACAACTGATGGCACACTGAGCCATCTAGGCTGCTAGAACTCCTGTCTTTCAGGCCCCTTAATGCCATGAAATGCAATAGCCCAGCATTGGTGACATCACTATCAGAGACTTTGAGGTCATCTATGACAGCTGCTATCCTACTTGTACACATGTATCCAACTTTTACAACACAAGTCCGCCAACACCACCTTTCCCCCCTTCCGCTCCCCCCCCCCCCCCCCCCCCTCCCCACACGCTGCAGCACAGGGAATATTATTTTGCCACTCCCATAGCAGCATAAGGATCAATTACCATGGCACCTAAGAAAGAAGTTCAGCAGTCAGCCACTATAGAGCTAGGCACCTTACTGGATGCCAGAGATGGTGCTATGGCGACTTTGGTGGTGAGGGACACGCAACTGGCCGTACATAGGGCAGTCCGGAAACTAGGAACCCAGTCTCTGAGTCCATGTTCAACAATGACGTGCTGGAGGCCAGTATTGGCAAGTTCACTATCACATACATCCTGGTCCCTGTCCTGAGGCAGCTACTGTCTTACTTGTACATCCTTCAGTCCTCCAGCCCCCACCCCCATGCAGTGGCTGCACAGACCAGTTCTTTTGCTGCACCCATAGTGTCAGTAAGGATCAACCACTCTGGCACCTAACAGGGAGGGCCAGCAGAATGCCACTGTATACCAAGGTGCCCTACTAGATGCCACAGACAGCACGGTAGTGACTGGTTGTGGGGGACAAGCAACTGATTGCTCATGGGTCCATCTTTGCTGCTAGAAGCCTGGTCTTTGAGGCCATGCTCCACCATGACATGCTCCAGGCCAACAGTGGCGAGGTCAGTATCACAGAAATCGTGGTCCCAGTACTGAGACAGCTACCGGGCTACTTGTTCGTCACCCAGTCCTCCTAAACCACTCCTCACTATTGCATAGACAAAATTTTTGTGGTGACTTTGGTGGTGGGGGCACACAACTGATGGCACACTGAGCCATCTTGGCTGCTAGAAGTCCTGTCTTTCAGGCCCCTTAATGCCATGAAATGTAATAGCCCAGCATTGGTGACATCACTATCAGAGACTTTGAGGTCATCTATGACAGCTGCTATCCTACTTGTACACATGTATCCAACTTTTACAACACAAGTCCGTCAACACCACCTTTCCCCCCTTTCGCCCCCCCCCCCCCCTCCCCACACGCTGCAGCACAGGGAATATTATTTTGCCACTCCCATAGCAGCATAAGGATCAATTACCATGGCACCTAAGAAAGAAGTTCAGCAGTCAGCCACTATAGAGCTAGGCACCATACTGGATGCCAGAGATGGTGCTATGGTGACTTTGGTGGTGAGGGACACGCAACTGGCCGTACATAGGGCAGTCCTGGAAACTAGGAACCCAGTCTCTGAGTCCATGTTCAACAATGACATGCTGGAGGCCAGTATTGGCAAGTTCACTATCACATACATCCTGGTCCCCGTCCTGAGGCAGCTACTGTCTTACTTGTACATCCTTCAGTCCTCCAGTCCTCCAGCCCCCACCCCCATGCAGTGGCTGCACAGACCAGTTCTTTTGCTGCACCCATAGTGTCAGTAAGGATCAACCACTCTGGCACCTAACAGGGAGGGCCAGCAGAATGCCACTGTATACCAAGGTGCCCTACTAGATGCCACAGGCAGCACGGTAGTGACTGGTTGTGGGGGAGAAGCAACTGATTGCTCATGGGGCCATCTTGGCTGCTAGAAGCCTGGTCTTCGAAGCCATGTTCCACCATGACATGCTCCAGGCTAGCAGTGGCGAGGTCAGTATCACAGAAATCGTGGTCCCAGTACTGAGACAGCTACTGGGCTACTTGTTCGTCACCCAGTCCTCCAAAACCACTCCTCACTATTGCATAGACAAAATTATTGTGGTGACTTTGGTGGTGGGGCCACACAACTGATGTCACACTGAGCCATCCTGCCTGCTAGAAGCCCTCTCTTCGAGGCTACATTCCACCCTGACATACTACATGCCAACAGCACCGAGGTCACTATCGCAGACCTGCAGGACCCTGTAATGAGGCAGTTACTGGCATATTTGTGTATCGTCCCGATGTCCAAACCGCCTCCCCCCTCGCTGTTGTACAAAGAAGTTCATTTGCCACACCCAGAGAGTGAGTAAGGATCAACTACTGTGTCACCTGACAGTGATGTTCAGCAGACTGCCACTGTAAATTCAGGTAACTTACTGGGTACCAGAGATGCCACTGAGGTGTCTTTGGTGGTCGGGGACATGCAACTGGCTGCACACAGGGCCATCCTGGCAACTACACGCTCAGTCTTTCACACCATGCTCTGTCATGACGTGCTAGAGGCCAGCAGTGGTGAAGTCGATGTCACACACATCCAGGTCCCAGTACTGAGGCTGCTATTAACCTACTTGTACAGTGTCTAGTCCTCCGAAATACCTCTCCCCCCACATTGCTCTACAGACTAGTTCATTCCCGCACCCACAGTGTCAGTAAGGATCAACTACCATCACTCCTAATGAGCAAGTTCAGCAGACTGCCACTGTACACCCAAGTCTCGCCTCGATGCCAGGGATGATGCTGTGGTGACTTTGGTTGTGGGGGACATGCAACTGGCTGCATACAAGGGCATCACTGCTACTAGAAGCCCAGTTTTCGTGGCCACGTTCTGCCACAACATGCTACACGCCAGCTGTGGTGAGGTCAATATCACAGATATCCAGGTACCGGTACTGGGGCTGCTATTAACCTACTTGTACATCATCCAGTCATCCAAAAACCCCCTTCCCCCCTAACTGCTGCACAGACAATTTATTTTGCCCACGCACACAGTGTCATTGTGGCTCCTAATAGAGAACATCATCAAGCTGCCACTTTAAACCCCGGGGGCCTACTGGATGCCAGAGACAGCACTGTAGTGACTTTGACAGTGGGGGTCAAGCTGCTGGTTTCACACAGGGACATCCTGGCTGCTAGCATGGTCTGCAATGCCATGTTCCGCCATGATGTGCTAAGCCCAGCAGTTGCGAGGTCACTATCACAGACATCCAGGTCCCAGTACTGAGACAGCTACTGCGCTACTTGTACATCATCCAGTCCTCAAAAATCACCACTCACCCTACACTACTGCACAGACAAATTCTTTGTGGTGTTTCGGTGCTGATTGATATGTAACTGGTGGCACACAGGGATTTCCTGGCTGCTAGAAGTCCTGCCCCTTTCTGTCATGACTTGCTAGAGGCCAACATTGGTCAGGCCACTATCAGAGACTTTGAGGTCGACTATGACAGCTGCTATCCTACTGGTACATCCTCCAGTCCTCCAACCCCACCACATACAACCGCCCCCCCTCCCCCCTCCCTTTGCTGCTGCACAGAGAAGTATTTTTCCCATACCCACAGCATCAGTAAGGATCAACCACCGTATCACCTGATAAGAAAGTTCAGCAGACTGCCACTATAGACACAATTACCCTACTGGATAGCAAAGACGGCCCTGTGATGAAGTTGGTGGTGGGAGACACACAACTGATTGCTCACAGGGATCTCCTGGCTGCTAGAATCCTGATCTTCAAGGCCAGGTTTGCCATGACGTGCTACAGGCCAGCAGTGGTGAGGTCACAATTACAGACATCGCGATCCCACTACTGAGACAGCTACTGGGCTATTTACACATTGTCCCATACTTGAAACACTCCCCTCCCCCCCACCCCCACCCCCGCCCCGCCCCCTACCTCAAGTGCTGCACAGATAAGTTCTTTGTGGTGTCTTTGCTGGTGAGTGATATGCAACTGGGGGCACACAGGGATTTCCTGGCTGCTAGAAGCCCGGTCTTTCAGGCCCCTTAATGCCATGTAATGCAAGAGCCCAGCATTGGTGACATCACTATCAGAGACTTTGAAGTCATCTACGACAGCTGCTATCCTACTTGTACACATGTATCCAACTTTTACAACACAAGTCCGCCACCACCACCTTTCCCCTCTTTCCCTCTTCCCTCCCCCCCCCCCCCTCCCCCACCCTCCCTCGCCACACGCTGCAGCACAGGGAATATTCTTTTGCCACTCCCATAGCAGCATAAGGATCAATTACCATGGCACCTAAGAAAGAAGTTCAGCAGTCAGCCACTATAGAGCTAGGCACCTTACTGGATGCCAGAGATGGTGCTATGGTGACTTTGGTGGTGAGGGACATGCAACTGGCAGCACATAGGGCAGTCCTGGAAACTAGGAACCCAGTCTCCGAGTCCATGTTCAACAATGACGTGCTGGAGGCCAGTATTGGCAAGTTCACTATCACATACATCCTGGTCCCCGTCCTGAGGCAGCTACTGTCTTACTTGTACATCCTTCAGTCGTCCAGTCCTCCAGCCCCCACCCCCATGCTGTGGCTGCACAGACCAGTTCTTTTGCTGCAGCCATAGTGTCAGTAAGGATCAACCACTCTGGCACCTAACAGGGAGGGTCAGCAGAATGCCACTGTATACCAAGATGCCCTACTAGATGCCACAGACAGCACAGTAGTGACTGGTTGTGGGGGACAAGCAACTGATTGCTCATGGGGCCATCTTGGCTGCTAGAAGCCCAGTCTTTGAGACCATGTTCCATCATGACATGCTCCAGGCCAGCAGTGGCGAGGTCACTATCATAGAAATCGTGGTTGCAGTATTGAGACAGCTACTGGGCTACTTGTACATCATCCAGTTCTCCAAAACCACCCCTCACCCCACACTACTGCAATAGACAAATTTTTTGTGGTGACTTTGTGGGCAGTGGGGACACACAACTGATGGCTCACTGAGCCACCCTAGCTGCTAGAAGCCCTATCTTCCAGGCTAAATTCCACCGTAACATACTACAGGCCAACAATGCCTATCACAGACCTCCAGGACCGGGTACTGAGAAAGTTACTAGCGTACCTATGTATAATCCAGACGTCCAACCACATTCCTCCCCCTCTTCCCCCACACTGCTGCACAACGAAGTACTTTTGCCACACCCACAGAGTCAGTAAGGATCAACTACTGAATCACCTAACAGGGATGTTGAGCATAGTGCCACCGTAAACTCAGGTCACTTACTGGATACCAGAGATGCCACTGAGGTTTGGTTGCAGGGGACATGCAACTGGCTGCATACAAGGGCATCATTGCTTCTAGCAGCCCAGTCTTCGAGGCCACGTTCCACCGTGACTTGCTACAAGCCGACAGTGGCGAGGTCACTATCACAGATATCCATGTCCCAGTACTGAGACAGCTGCTGGCCTACTTCTACATCCTCCAGTCCTCCAAAACCCCCCTTCCCTCCTAACTGCTGAACAGACAAGTTCTTTTGCCCATCACACACAGTGCCATAGTGGCTCCTAATAGAGAACATCAGCAAACTGCCACTTTAAAGCCCGGGGGCCTACTGAATGCCAGAGACGGCACTGTAGTGACTTTGATGGTGAGGGTCATGCAACTGGTTCCACACAGGGCCATCCTGCCTGCTGGAAGTGCGGTCTGCAAGGCTGTGTTCCGCCATGATGCGCTACAGCCCAGTATTACCTCCCCCCCCCCCCCCCCCTCGTCTCCCACACACACACACACACACACACACACACAACACTGCAGCACAGAGAAATGTTCTTCTGCTGCACCCACAATGTCACAGACATCCAGGGTCCTGGTACTGAGACAGATACCCTACTGGGTGCCAAAGACGGCAGTTTGATGACTTTGGTGGCAGGGGACAGGCAACTTGCGGCACACAGGGTCACAATGCCAGCTAGAAGCCCGGTCTTTGAGGTCATGTACCACCATGGAGTGCTAGAGGCCAGCAGTGGTGAGGTCACTATCAGAGATATCCAGGTCCTGGTGCTGTGGCAGCTGGTATCCTACTTGTACATCCTGCAGTATTACCTCCCCCCCCCCCCCCCCATCTCCCACACACACACACACACACACACACACACACACACACACACAACATTCTTCTGCTGCACCCACAGTGTCAGTAAGGATCAACTACCATGGCATCTAATAAGCAAGTTCAGCAGACTGCCACTGTAGAGCCAGGTACCCTACTAGATACCACAGATGCACTGTAGTGACTTTGGTGGCGACGGACATGCATCTGGCTGCACATAAGGCCATCCTGGCTACTAGAAGCCCAGTCTTTGAGGCCACGTTCCACCATGTCATACTGGAGGCCAGGAGTTGTGAGGTCACTACCACAGACTTCGACGTCAATTGTGACAGCTGCTATCATACCTGTACATGGTCCAGTCTTCCAGTCTTCCCCCCCCCCCCCCCCCCCTGTCCCCCCAACTGCTGCTGCACAGACAAGTTCTTTTGCTGCATTGCTGCACTCACAGTGTCAGTAAGTATGGAACCTAATAAGGAATTTCAGCAGAATGCCACTATAGACCAGGTATCCTACTGAATGCCAGAGGTGATGCTGTGATGACCTTGTTGATGGGGGACACTCAACTGGTGGCACACAGGGTCATTCTGGCTGGTAGAAGTCTGGTCTTCGAGGCCATGTTCCGCTATGATATGCTGAAGATTATCAGTGGTGAGGTCACTATCACAGACATAAAGTTCCTGGTATTGACAGGGCTATTGTCCCACCTGTACATCTTCCAGTCCTCCAACTGCCACAGATAAATGTAGCATTTTGGTTCTGAAGGCAGAGTGTGGACAAATGTGGCCACACAGCTGCCTGTAGATAACACAGCTCCCACAGCTGTTCTCACACTGAGGCATTCCTGCAACAGTCTCAGGCAGACTGCCATCACATTCACGAAGACCTGCACCCACAAGGTTTCGGCCACGAAGGGCTGGGCTGTATGATGCACACACAGCCTGAGGATCTGATCGAAATGAGTCAGCTGCTCACAGAGGTGTTCACGGGCCTTTCTGGACAGGAGAAGTGCATGTGGCTGAGCCAGGCGTTTCAGAGGGGGCAGTGGGGTAGCTGTTCGCACCAGCCTCAGACAGTCTGCCAATCACATTCATGAAGACCTGTACCCATGAGATGATGGCTACGAAGGGCTGGGCTGACAAGGTGCACACACAGCCTCAGGATGTGATCAAAGTGAGTCAACTGCTGACTGAGGTGCTCTTGAGCCTTGTTGGACAGCAAAAGAACAAGAAGCTTATCTAGGTACCACAAGAGGAGGCAGTGGAGGAGCTGTGGGTGGGCACCACCCTTAGGCAGGCTGGCATCTGGAGGCTGGCACTGAGCAAATCACTATCATAAACATCGAGGGTCCAGTACTGCGCCAGCTGCTGGCCTACCTGTACATCCTCCAACCCTCTCCCCCCCCCCCCCCCACCTCTCCCTCCCCACCCCCTGCCCTGGAAGGCAGAGTGTGAGTAGGAGGTGGCCGCGCAGCTGAACGTGGAGACTGCGGTTGCCACAGCTGTTCTCACAGTGAGGCACTCACCTACCTGCCTTAGGCATACTGCCATCACATTCATAAAGGCCCACGCCTATAAAGTAATGGCCATGAAGGGCTGGACTGATATGGTGTGCAGACAGCCTGAAAATGTGACTGGAGTGAGTCGGCTGCTCATTGAGGCACCAGGAACTCTTCTGGACAGGAGGAGGGCAAGAGGCTGATCCAGCCATCTCAGGATGGGGCAGTGGAGGAGTTTAAGTTGCTGCTAGTGGCAAGGGCAGACTTGGGGTCAAGAGAGGAGGCCTTACACAGCAGGACTGCTTGCACTGGGCAGCAGCCACGAACACGTGAAGGCAGTGAGGTGCCTGGTAGAGGGCAGAGCAGTGGTGGACACAGGAACAGACGGCAGAACACACTGCAGCATTTTGCCACTCTTGTATCCCTGGTTTGGCTGCTGACAGCATGTTCTGCTGACATTGGCACTAGGAATGTGGACAGATGGATGCCTTGGATTGGATGGCAGGCGGAGGCCATGCAGAGGTGGCAACTGTCCTGCTTGGGACAGGGGCCAACAGGTTGGCCAGAACTAACAGCAGGGCACCTCCTTGGACCTCATCTGGCACAAAAACCACTAGCAGCTGATAGAGATGACCTCCTGAAACTTGCAGCCCAACATACATCTGTGGAATAAAGTTGAAAGAGTTTCTTCACATAAAAATATCAAAAAATATATAAAAAACTATTTCAGCTTTACTCCACAGATGTACATTGGGCTGCAAGCTTCATGAGAGTATTCCTGTCAGCTGCTGGTGGCAGCTGTGCCTGGTGATGTACAAGGTGGTGTCCCCACTATTATTTTTGACCACCCTGTTGGCCCTGCCTCGAGCGACGCAATCTCCATCTCTGCATGTCTACATGCCCCCCCCCTCCCCCCTCCCTTCCTTGGCAACCAATGCACTGCCATCCATTTGCATGGCTAGTTATATACTTCATACCCAATGACACTGAACCTTTGACATATTTTTTACCAAAGGCCAATGATTCTCTTGAGGATTCTCTAAACATTTTGACACATGACTCACCACAGACGGAAGACTTGAGATATATACTGATGCTGCTTATGCCACTGATCCAGCAACTCACTGCTCAGTTAGTGGAGTGATTACAGAATTTAGTGGAGGAGCAGCCACCTGCACAAATGAATAGGAAAGCAACTACATGTGCAAGTGAATAGCAACAATACATATTATTGTTGAAAACAAAGTCAGGATATGCGGCTGCCAGTTGTAGGTACTTTAATTACGTAACCATTACGGCACCTCAACTCAACCTCTCGATACCAGCAATATTCTACTGTGTTTCTGTAAAGTAGCTGACATATTTCTGAGACAACATTCAGGTTTGATTTCATTAATGTAGAGGTACTTTGATACATCGATATGTTTATGTTGCAATAATATTATTCTTATGTGTATTCTTTCTTTTGTCACTATGATCTTTGTCGTACTTGTAACTCTGATTTTTGGGCGCGTAAGCGATTATTAGTTTGTTAGAGAGTCGGACCTTGAGAAAGTCAAGTCTTGGACGTCATGTTGGGAAGACGCATAATGTAGTCAGCTTATAAAATGTGAACTTTAACAGTGAGGAAGATTTTTTCAAGTATGTTTTGTATTGTGAAGTGATGTTTTGTATGTTACGTGATATTGCAATAAAAGCCATTAAAAGGAAGTGTAACTTAAATTCGGAGTGCTGATTACTTTTTTTTTTACATCACCATTGTCCTGCAAAAGTGTAACCTTCAAAAATGGTTTGTGAAACACATCTACAAAACTTGTGAATATAGCAGAATAAAACCTAGGCGTCTTTGCATCCGAGCTTGGAATCATCACCACCTGGATTTTTGCCGACTGAGCCATGATTTTACAACGAGACCAGCGTGGGAAACACGAAAAGATGAATGCCTAGTTTATTCATTATTACATGAAATGACTTTATTAACTGTGCTCTAATGACACCTGCCACATAATAACTTTGTTGTTACCTGAAAATGCAGTATTTAGCAGCGTGAGCAACAGCACAATCATTATTAAATTTTGACCTTTGTTGTGGTAGATGTTAGACAGTGAAGGGGCAAGAGAAGCAATATGGCTATGAAAACTCTATGAAAAAATTTCCCAACTGGAGAGTGTTCCTTTTGTTTTTGTTGATAAAGCAAGTGCCGACCGAGCGAGGTGGCGCAGTGGTCAGCACACTGGACTCGCATTCGGGAGGACGACGGTTCAATCCCGTCTCTGGCCATCCTGATTTAGGTTTTCCGTAATTTCCCTAAATCGCTTCAGGCAAATGCCGGGATGGTTCCTTTGAAAGGGCACGGCCAATTTCCTTCCCCATTCTTCCCTCACCCGAGCTTGCGCTCCGTCTGTAATGACCTCGCTGTCGATGGGACGTTAAACACTAATCTCCCCCCCCCCTCCCCCCAAAGCAAGTGCCATTAAACTGGCCAAAAACTCTGAATTGCACAAGAGATCAAAACACATTGACATACATATGATCTACGTCTGTGAGAAAATTCAAGAAGGCCAGTTAGCTATTGGACTTGTACCTGGCAATAAACAAATTGCAGATATTCTCACCAACATAATGCCACATGTTCAACTTGAATATTTAAAATCATTAACTGCAATGTGTCTAGTACTATTTTTAGCAATATCATCATTTGGGGGATGTGCTGAAGTGAAATGTCTATCTTTTCTGTCTATACAATGCCCTTTGTTATTTCCTAAATACAGATGTCATGCTTTAAGAACTATTCCATGTGTGTGCTTTAAGTGGTACCATTCTTTGAGTTTCTACAATAAGTCTATAAAGGACACTGCTTACAAAACACTTGTGCATCACATCTTACAATGAACCCCTTGAGTGGAAGCTCGCAAAAGGCTAATGATATTTACGTCATTTGAAACTGCACATATTATCTACCATCTAACCACAATATTGGCTTCTAATGGCAACAGAGGGCAGGACTGAAGACATACAATGAGCTCAGATAAGGCTGTGGAGCATAGTTGAACTGTGTAGCTTATGAGGTGCTACAGTGTTAGTAGTGTTCATACAAAGCAGAGCAATGGCAACACTAAACAGACCAAACTTTGCATTATATCTACAACAACAGTTGCCAAAGTTAACATTTCATCAGAAAAGAACCCAAGGAATTTTGCAGAGTGAGAAAGAAGTAGCAGATCGAAGGTTAGCCTTTCTGCAAGATGAGTCAGTGGAATGTGCGATGTCATATACGCTTGACTGTGCAGACAATGTAGATGAGAAGTACAATGATGATGATGACACATGCTTAAAAAGTGAATGTGATACTGAAACAGGTGTTGGGCCAAGTAGTTTATCATCCTTGTCAGACAGGGAGCCACAAATCCTGAAATATAGTAAAGGACAATTCTTGTACAAGGAGCAGTTACTAAACATAATTACCCACAGCATAGTAAAAAAAAAAAATTATGAACAGATTTTGAATAAGTGCACAGCAATATGACCACATAGTGCTTAAGAAAAACTATGGATTTTCAAGGGAGAAGAAAGTGCACTTGTTACAAAAACTGGTGTTTGGCATTTCAAGGATGATAGATACAATTTACAGGATGGGCAGACCTATAACATTATGCACATATAACATTATGCACATCAAACTGCACATGATATATATTACAGTGATTTCAAGGGAAGCAGTGGGTGTTTGCATAAATTGAAACAGTGCTACAGAATCAGAAGACAGAAGATAACAAAATGTCAAACAAAGCACCAATTTGACAATGCACAGCAGACTGTGGAATTGACCCAAAATTTTTTTAGATGAGATAAACAAACTTAACCAATTGTTCAGTAAAGAGTTTGTTTTCAGCTCTGACCAATTGGGATTTGAAGTGGAAATGCATGAGATAAAAACCCTGGGAATTAGAGGTACTGAGAGAGTTGTACCAAGTTGAACTAACATCAATGCCTTAACAAATTCAAATACAATTATGGTAACTTCATCTGGATGCTAAATTGACTGGAAAGTTATTTATTGTGCTGCAAGTAGTTGGAGATGCTCTGCCTCCTATGATTGTTTCTTGTGTATGTGATCTTGCAAAGGCAGAAGGGAATATTTATGTCACAGCAAACAAGACTGGGAAAATGGGTGTAGGAGAACTACAACTATGGTATGAACACTGCTTTTGGCCAGAGGGAGTCAAAATAACTAGCTTTTGCTTGATTCATCGATTCCTGGTCTATGTACAAAAATCATTCTCCTTTAGAGCAAACTATCCCTTCTGAAAAGTGTGTGACACTGCAATCCATACCACTTGGAACAACTGGCCAAATACAGTCTCTGGATCTTTGTTTTTTTCCATGTGTGTAAAATATATTACCACACTATCTGCAGCTACACCTTAAAAGATAGCCAGTTGGAGCTTATGCTCCATGACAGACTGTGTCACATTCTGTCTGATGCCACCGCATTCCATCAGTTGTCTTCACCCTGTTACACCAATATATGCATTCTTTAAGGGTGGATACATAGCTGAACATCTTGCACTGTTTGCACCTCCCAAGTAGTTCACCCTTGATCTTGATGGTGTGAACCTTTGGGATCACTGTGATGTGCCATTTTTCATTCAGTGTCCATGGTGCAAGTTAATAGTTTATTTTGAACATTTCTTGAATGACAGTAATGTTCATTTCGTGAAGTGTAATACATACATTTCACAGATGGTTGATCTCTGCATCTCCCGGACACTCATTTTCTTCGCCCTCCTGAAGCTCACATCGAGTCATTAGGAACTAATATTTTTCCTGTCATAATTGTTAACACAACAATTTTAAATGAGCCTTACTAAACACTGAACTTGCGATCTTGCACTCAAGGAGTTGTTAGAATATTTCTCATATGTGTGGGACCCGTAAGAAAGAGGAATAACAGAGGATATTAAAATTATATAAAAAAAGAGCAGCACAAATAGTCAAAGGTATGTTTGACTCCTAGGAGAATTCCACAGAAATGCTGAAACATCTGAACTGGTATAAACTTGAAGATAGATGCCAGTTATCCCATGAAAGTCTATTTACAAAGTTTCAAGAACCAGTATGAAGTAAAGAATTTAGGAATAGACTTTAGCTCCCTATGTATCTCCCATGTTGACTCTGCCAAGACAAGATTTCACTAATCACAGCATTCACAGAAGCATTTAAGCATTCAACCCTCCTACACCCCATATGGTATTGGAATGGCCAGTGAGATAGGTATCTGATGAATTTGGCATTAACAAGGCTAGTGCTCATGCCATCATTCACAAGGATAGGGTAAGTGGAGGATGTGACAAGTAGAAGACATCACAAATGGTAACTGCTAGAGATTTCATTGCCTCATGTATCTGTAGAATCATCTTTCCTGCAAATCATCATAACACAGGGTGAGGCTTGGTATAACCAGTTCCATTCAAAGCTGGGTTGGCCATCACAGTAGTCTCAGTACACAGCTCTTGCATCACATTTCAATGGATATCGAATATCTGACATCGATGCTACACTCAATTCCAGATGAAACCTTTCCAGAGTTTCCACTAGAGGAGTAACTGATGCTGAAAGTTTTATTTACTAAGATGCCTTTCATTAAATAGAAAATGCTTTTGGAGATGTCGGGAAGGCTGTTCCCATATTCCTTGGTAAAGAAGATAGCGATCTGCTGAAAGTGTCGAGACAAATTTCACTGATCAGTTAATTTTAACTTTCTGTTTTTGGCTGAAATTGCGTTTAAGGCATGATGTGAGTTGGCAGAAGATAAGGCACAGAGTCAGTGCCACTGCCACCAGGAAGGTGGCAACATCTAGGAGCAGGAGCTGGTACCAGGTGAGGTCAAGGGCGGCGGACCTGAGATGTCGTGCCCCCTGGTGGCGCAGCACATACTCCACCCAGTAGACCGCCTCCTCCAGTGGCGGCCGAGGGCGGTCACGGAACAGCAGGGACAGATGCTTCGCCTGCTCCCGATACCTGCACACAGTGAGCAACTGATGTGGCATGAAATGGAGCTTACTTAACATCACTGATGAACTAAGTGACTCCTATTCACAAACACATATTCATATTTTTAAGTGTGTTGTTTTACTTCCACATAACACATGAAGTTAAGGTACTATAATAATATGGTACCAGAAATGTAAATGAAAAATTTATGAGACAGTAATACAGAATATCTGCATTATTTGTATTGTTTAATATATTTTTGTATCGATTTTTTTACACGTTTCTTGTGTAACATAGAAATGTACACTGTGCAGCACCATTGAAGGATCACAATTTAGAAATGCTGCAATTGCCTCTTGTTGTGACACATAAGTTTGAAATTTGGCTCAAAAGTGTCTACAATCTTCCTCTGCAATGGTGCAAAAGTGTGGCACTCTGTAATGTTACCCTCAGACCCAGTGATGCCGCAGACGGATAGGTGTCGACACTGCATGAATGTGGCCATATGATTTCCTAGGAGATTCAGCATTTTCTCTAAAGAAATATCTCATGAGGCCTTTCCTGAAAGGTTAGTGATTGTAGATGATGCTAAAGACACATGCAGCAACCAATTATCTTGGAAAAAAATAGTGGTAGAATGTGCTTTTGAGTCTACATAGTGGTTCTGTGATTATGCTACAAACTTTCAAGAATGGTGGGAAAGAGTAACTGTATCTATTTGAGGCAAGAGACCCTGGTCGAGAAACCACTGAGTCAAAAGTTATAAGAGAAAATCGTTCTGGCAACTCTGACAGTGGACTTCTTCTATCCAAGGTCCTTGCTTTCCTATTTTGGGAGGAGGTACTATAGACTGAAACAACAAAACCATTCCCAGTAAACACGGGCTCTAAAATGCTTACCTTAGGAGCTATGAGAAGTTATTCAGTAGAAGAGGTTTCACAGTTGTGAAGGTGAGCAAGCGGTCATAGGTCTTAGGACATGCATCTCAGACCCAATGTTTACTAGACATATTTTTCTTCTTCTGGCCCACACTAACACCTTGCAAAATATGGAAATCAAAGAGCTTGCAGTAGACGAGGTCCACAGTCAGAAGTATGAGCACAATTTTCACTTGTAACTTTTGACTCAGTCATTCCTGGTCCAGGGTCTCTTACCTCAAACTGAGACGTATACCCTTCTCTGTCATGCCTGAAAGCTTGTGACATCATCACGGTATCATCCTTTATAACATCTAAAATTGAAATTTTGCATAAACCTATCAAAACCAGTGCAGAAAATGCAGTACGTATTGTGAATGCTATAACTGTATTACACATTACGTGTGATCTTTAATCAATAAATGAGACCAACACTGCAATTTTTTCCAGGATTTATACCAAAATATATCAAAAACTGCACAACAATTTACAAAACAGATATAATGTTTCATCATGAGCAGTCTTGAAGGTGAGGGAAAAATTTTAAATTGTATTCTGAACCAAATACTACACAAAGATTGCAAAATATGATTATTAATAAATCTGTTGTGTGTACTTATGTATAGTACCAATTACTTTGGAAACTTACATGCTTTCTCATATGATATTAAAAGGTATTGTAATTTTTATTTCTCTTGTCTTTACTTCATAGATATGTGCTTCTGTGTATGAGATGGGCGACCATGTGGAATTGGCACTTTCTACAATTCATAAAGTCTTGGTCGCAGTTTAATTTATTGATGTGCTTTGATACATCATCATCATCATCATCATCATCATCATCATCATCATAGCTTAGCTGTGTTAAAAAGGAAAGGAAGAGTTACAATATGAAAAGCCACAGAGCTATTACACTGATCAACCAGAACATTAAGACTACCGACCTACTACTGATATAAACCTGTACAGGCGATAGCAAGTCACCTGGCGAGGAATGACTGCTACTCATGGTGCATGCAGCATCAGTGTGTAGAATGGGGAAGGCGAATGATCTATCTGAGACTGACCAAGGGCAGACTGTGATGGCCTGGAGGCTTGGCATGAGCATCTGGGAAGCTGCACGACTTGTTGGGTGCTTGAGGACTGCTGTGGTGAGTGAATTCAACACATGGCAAAACCAAGCTGAAACCACAACAAGACATTGTGCGGTTGGACAGCCACCACTCATTATAGATGGTGGATGTCACAGGCTGGTAAGACAGGACAGGGGCGAACTGTGGTGGAACTAACATCACACTTTATTGCTAGGCATAGCACAAACATGTCTGAACTAAAGTGCAGCAAACTCTCCTAATGATCGACTTCCATAGCCGACGACCAATGCACATGTCAATGTTAACACCACGGCATCAGTAACTACACTGAAATGGGCACCTGACCAAAGGCAAAAGATGTTGGTGCAATGGCAGAGTGCTACACAATCTGATGAATTCTGATACTTTCTTCATCATGCCTAAAGGAGAGCGTGAATCCGTTGTCTTCCAGAAGAATAGCTCCTTGACACCTGTACTACAGGATGGAGACAAGCACCTGGCAGCTCCATTACGCTCTGGGGAACATTCACATGGACATGCACGGTTCCAGTGGAGCTCAAGCAAAGTACCATGATTGCCAAGGAGTGTCAATATTAAAAATATTCCATGCCCCTAGGTGTCGGTCACCCCTACAAATTTTTGTATGGGCCCTCTTGCACGTAAGGTATTGAAAACAGCCAATACATGTATGAAGTCTAGTGCCAAACTGAACATACAGATAAGCAGTGGCATGGAAAACAACTGCCATCAGCAGATGGCATTGGCAACTAATACAGTGCATAAATGATTATCAAAAAATGTAACCAACAGGAGATCATCCACTGAGGATTGATTTGAAAACCATGTAAGAATCATACAGGCATAGTATTTTAAAAATCTATGTGATAGGGAGAATAACTATAAGTAATATAATAAAATATGCAGATTTCATATGGAATGTTAGCTGCTGCAGTTACTAAACATAGAGCAAGTATCAATAAGATTAAATTATAACAACGTGAAAGACATGAAATACATAAGCAATACAATTTATGTTCATAAATGACTACACTGTGAGTGTAGAATACAACATAGCTTCATACAAATAATCTTATTGATACTTTCCCTGTGTTAAGTAATTGTAGCAACTATGATTCCGTATGAAATCTGTATATTTTGTTGAATTATGGTATTTATTGCAATCCTGTGCTCCACACAATTTTTTTAAAACAGTATGTCTGCATGATTCCTCTGTGGTTTACAAATTGTGTAGTACATAATCGATGTTTGGTGTATGTATCTCTTGTTGGTTATTTTGTTTGTTAGTCATTCATGTGCCGTATTAGTTGCCAATACCATATGATGATGGCACTTGTTTTCCTCGCCCCTACTGGTCTCTATGTACAGTCTGGCACTATGCTTTGCACTTGTATGGACTGTTTTCATTACCTTATTTGCCCACTCTCGGCTCAATCTTTTATTTCTTTGTAAGTACTGACCATTGTGCATTAATTGTTTTGTGGGATTTCATACTGTAGTTCTTACTTTTTTTTAACACGGCTATGTTCCAATGATGATGTACCAAAATACGTCAATAAATTAAATTGCTACCAAGACTTTCCACATTTAATTAAGTGCCAATTTTATTTCTCTTGGTCCACAATATAAACGTTCTTGAATAGCTCTGACTAGAATTTCAGACACTTTAACAAAAGGCTGCAAAACGTGTCCACTTCGTGTGGAAGTATCAAACTGAAGGATTGCGTCTGCTTCGTTGCATCACACTGTAATGGGATGTCCTCCTCTAGCATTACATTTCCTCAACAGTAGTAGTCGATACTAGTAATATTTTTCTAATTTTGGACAAGTCAGTATTATCTCAGCTGTTTTTCTGAAAAATATCATATAATTTTATACACAATATGTTATATTTCAAACTAAAATTTATGAATAGGAATTGTTTTTTGGATGTTATAATTAATAAATACTAGTTCTGAATATACAGTTAAAATTATTCTTTTTTAGAAATATTTGAAATTATGAATTATTTGGCACACTTAAAATTTTTGTTATTAATTACACAATCTAGTACCATATATTATGTTTATTTCTGGATTCATTTATAAAATAATAATCGAAACTAATATAAATTCATTTGTCAAGAAAATCTGTAAACCATTTGGAATATTGTTATTGCTACAAAGTGAAGTATGTAGTTGTAAACATGCTTCTGATGTGACTGGATGTATTTTTGTATTTAAGAAAAACAATGGAATTTTGGCTTTGTTAATGGGAAAAATCAAAAGACTGTGTGGTATACTAAAATGTGACAAAATAAATTAATGTAAAAACAAAAATTTTGCTGCAACAATCTTCAAAACTATTTAGATCAATTCAACCATGAGGACCTGAAATGTGATAATTTCAGCTTCAAGAATCAGACCCCTAGGCAAGAAGAGCTGGAGCAAACTCTACAAGAAAAGAAGAGTAAACTAAACAGTTTATTGTAATCTTACTCTTCTCAAATCTTCAGAAATGACTTTGCACACTGTGGACAACAGCTGCAACTAAGAAGGAGGGGGTAGACTACAGCGCTTCGCCCGATGCCCCATGCGTTTGCGCTCACATGGGAGACAACACAACCGTTGGCCACTGATAATTCTGTGTGATCGTCACGCTGCACCTCATTCGCAACAGTTTGTTCACACAGGACAGTGCATTATCAGTTCCCAAAGTATTCATGCAAACCGCAGCCGTGGTTAACTTTAGTGAAATGGCCACACTTTGTACCGGTGAAGAAGTATACGAGAAGGATGGAAGTGAAGCAGGGCGCTCTTGTCTTCATATGCCAGGAAAGAGCAGAATTATTCAGAAACACATAACAAATGTGGATCTTCTAATGTAAGATGCGCTTAAGCTTAACATACACAATAAATCATTTTCATCGTAGAGATCGGCCTACATTATATAAGCTTTGCATGACACTATGTGACACTGAACTTTTAAAGGCAGCTAATCATCATTGCAAGTGGTTCTGCAGCGCCTTGGTTTTAAATACAAAAATACTTCAGTCCATAAAACATTTCCTGTGACGTGTGTAACATACAACAGCATCAACCACCACTACTCACTAGTTGTTAACATGTCAGATCATGTAGTTATTGTGAGGACAGTGTCAGATAACCAATGAAACTGAGAAATTACAGTTTTATTTTATCTGTCTTGAGTTTGCTTTTAGAAGTTAGCTTTAATTTCTATGAACAAAGTGAGTATGGTTAATAGCTCTGCCACAAGGTGCTAACCACTGTTTTCTCAAGATACATTGTACATCATGAGGTTGTGTTTAGGTTAGGATACGAATTTAAATTCGTGCAACAAAATGTGTCATTTGCCGCAGTTCACTCATTGGTCAGCTGTCAACAGAGCATATGGCATTCCCTCCATGCCTCATGGTGGCTGGTTGCAACATTACTCCACATTATACATAACAGCACTTGTCAAATGACATACCTTGTTTGTGTGTCGCCTATTGCCCAGTTGCAGCTGATGTGGCAACATTGCAGCGGCAAGCGACAGGCGTCAACTAACAGGTAACAACTGTAATCAGACTATAGTACTGAATTGGTAGAAGGGGCAAAAATTGGAAGGCTTCAGCTGATAGTCATTTGTTTGTGCCTGCAGCCAATGTTACCTAGCTTAGAGTACTGTTTGAGGAAGTTCCATATTGGTACAACAATTCTAATTTTCGCTTGAGACAGCAATCAGTTTCATTTTCAAAACAAATAAAACCTTAGTTCTAAATAATATAATTACTCTGAAACTGGTAATCTGATTCTGAAGAGTAAAACACCTTGGAATTTGTACATTTTACAACTACGATAGTGGCAGCAGAAATTACTGTAGTTTCTTTCGTGAAAGTGAAGTTGATACCAATATCTCTGTAATTTATATAACTGTGAAATGACAGTGCATGTCAGAATGAAATTTTCACTCTACACGGAACTGATACGAAACCTCCTGACAGATTAAAACTGTGCACTGGACCGAGACTCGAACTTCAGACCTCTGCCTTTCCTGGGCAAGTGCTCTACCATGTGAGCTATCCAAGCACAACTCACAGCCCATCCTCACAGCTTTAATTCTGCCAGTACCTTGTCTCATTCCTTCGAAACTCCTCAGTCTGGCACACAGTTTTAATCTGCCAGGAAGTCTCACGTTAAAAGTCATTTGGTAAGGATTTTTTCACAGTTTTTTAGGTGAAAACAGACTCTCAATATCTTAACTGGTTCCAGAAATAGTTGAAGTGAACAGCTTACCTGAATCACACTTGCATGATCTCATCCATTTGTCAATTAAGATAAGTTCCCTTTCCAGTCTTGTGAGACCGCCTCTGAGGTAGTGCTAACATCAAGGTGAGGTACTTTAGTGTAATAGGAAAGGGCTTCCACCATACAAAAATTCTCACAAGTTTTAAGAATATTTGAGATAGGCCAACACTGTGTGATGAAGGTTGGTGAGAGTGTAGGACACAGTGGATGTTTCGGATGCAGAACGGGCTGGCGGCTTTACCTGGTGTCATTGACGAGAGCATCGAGTGCAGCCCTCAGCGTCTGTGTGGTAAGGTCCTCAAAGTGCAGGCAGATTCCGCTGCCCGAGGCAGCGACCCTCTCTGCGTTGAGGTACTGGTCGGCAAACAGAGGCATCGCCAGCACTGGTACACCTGCCATCACAGCCTCCTGGATGCCCATCAGTCCACCATGCGTTATGAGGATGTGCAGGTTTGGGTGGTCTGAAACCGAGAGTGACTCATTTTTGTGACCACTCTCCCCTTGAATGAGAAGTGCTCTGACCACTACACATCTTCTACAATGTAGTGACACATTTCTGAATAGAATAGATATCCTGACAGCAAATTTGTCCCACCCCAACTAAAACACAAACAGTTCCATACCGCCACACATATATATCACAAAAAGTGCCAAGAGGAGGAAAGGAACGCATGCCTAAGTCTCCACGAACACCACTCAGGGCACAGAATACCGTAAGGAACATCAGGGTGAAAAACGAGAGGTCACAGGACAATGGAACTTCCTGGAAACATTTGTAAGTGCATGCAGAAAAGAAATTACGAATGAAACACTGAACGAAACAAATTTTAATTTCCACATGATAGGGTATCATTTTTTAATAGCACGTTAACATTCCATAATACAAACGTTGCTCACTGTGACGACCATCTGCATCCACGTCATCCTGGAACCACATTAGAGATTGCTCTGTTGTTGACCATAACATTTCAGGTGGGGTTTTGGCTACCTCCCTCTCTATTCTCATCTTCAACATCCAGCATTCTCAGCCATGGCAACAGGAAATTCTTCAAGAAGTTTTTCGGAAAGAAGGTTTTAGGAAACAGCGGTCATGCGAGACACAGCTGGCTCTCTTTGTGCATGATATACAACAGGCTCTATATACCGGCTCCCAGGTTGATGCCATATTTCTCGACTTTCAAAAGGTGTTCGACTCAGTTCTGCACTATCACTTGCTCCAAAAAGTGAGTGCTTACGGTCTATATGATGACATATGTGATTGGATAGAAAGTTTTCTAATAGACAGAGAGCAGTATGTCATCCTGAATGGGGTGACTTCAACAGAAACAAGCATAACTTCACGTGTGCCCCAGGGCAGCATAATATGTCCACTGCTTTTTACGATTTACATAAACAATCTGGTTGATGGTATTGACAGCGGCATTAGACTGTTTGCCTATGATGCTGTAGTCTACAGGAAAGTAGTATCACATGAAAGTTGTGAATGAATCAATGAGGATTTGCAGAAAATAAATGAGTGGTCTAATGAGTGGCAATTATCTCCCAATATTAGCAAGTGTAACCTACTGAGTCTAACAAGATGAAGATCCCCATTAATGTATGAGTACAAAATAAATGCCCAGCCTTTGGAAGCGGTAACATCCATCAAGTATCTAGGTGTGACTATTCGAAATGATCTCAAATGGAAGGATCAGATTACACAAGTAACGGGCAAGGCAAGCTCTAGATTGCAGTTTATTCGTAGAATCCTGAATCGATGCAGTCATTCAAGAAAGGAAATTGCTTACAATACGTTAGTTCATCCAGTATTAGAGTATTGTTCGTCTGTATGGGACCGTTACCAGTTGGGTCTGATGCAGGATTGAAAAGGTCCAAAGAAGAGCGGCAAGACTCGAGACGGGTAAATTTAGCCATCATGAGAGCATTACAAATGTCATCGAAAGTTTGAAGTGGGACACACTTGCAGCTAGACGACGCGCTAAACAGAAGGGGTTGCTCACTAAATTCCGAAGTCTGGTCTTCGCCGAGGATGTAGAGCATATATTATTACCACTAACTTTCAAATCGCGCAATGATCACCATTCAAAGATAAGGGAAATAAGAGCTCGTACTGAGGCATTCAGACAGTCGTTTTTCCCTCGCACAATCCACTAGTGGAACAGAGGGGGGGGGGGGGGGGGGAATATGACTTTGGCACGAATTGTGCCCTCCGTCACCCACTGCTTGGTGGATAGTGGAGTATATAAGTAGATGTGTTTAGATATAGATATAGAAGAATTTGTGGTGCAATTGGCTGTTGGCCTCTCCCATGAGCAATTCCCAAATCGCCATTAAATTCAAACTTCCGAAACATGTTCTTCAACCCTGGTGCAGAAAGAAGATCTCTCTATATTCCTCTGTGGCATCGATACTCATGAAGAGCAGCAGCACTGCTGATGTTGTTTTGATAAAACAGCTTCACAACTAAGGCCCTGCTCATCTTGTCCAGACTCATGTTGACTGTCTCCAACCGTAATTCACACTGATGCACATGTTTCCGCTCCACATTGCCATACCAGTACCACTCCTTAAAGGCAAGTCATGACACTAACACTACTAACAACATAAATCCTGCGGTCCATAGTCTGAACATGATTCCTATAAAGTTTGTTACACATATGGTAAATAGTTTTCGTCTACATTGGCTCAGTAGCGAAAGTTTCATGATAACCATCCCGTAGACTATCTGGTCAAATGTATCCGGACACACACATAATAATTCAGAATTGCCCAAAACTGTCACGAGAGGTGGACTCGCTACTATGAAAGAAGGCAGGGACTATTGTGTTGTTTGCAGAGAGGCAGTGACAGCAGCATAAATCCGTGAGAAGAGCTCAATGACTTCCTTGTTTACTTCTCATTGGATCCACCTGAGTAACTAATCTGTCAGTGACATGAAACTTCCTGGCAGAGTAAAACTGCGTGCCGGACCGAGAGTCGAACTCGGGACCTTTGCTTGTTGCTGAGTCTTGCTGGTGCATTTAGCCTACAGCATCGCTGCTCACCATGCCTCTCACTGCGACCCTCGCCAGGTGAGGATATGAAGCTGGTTTGTGTTTAAAGCTGTGACCATCGCCATACGTCCTGAAAGTTGAGCTGTGATTGGCTGCTTAAACATCAATCAAGCTTCGCCATTGTTTAGAGTAGTGCTCCTCATTTACATGGATGTCAGACACCATACATTCACAATCTGCAAATGGCTGTGAAGTCCATTCCTATTGTACATGATACGCTTTCTTTCTGATCTGTTTGCGTACAGAGTGTGGGAAAAATGACTGCTTAAATGTATCTGCATACGTTGTAATTAGTTTAATCTCATCTTTGTGAACCCTACAAGGGTGAACCCTACATAGGGGCTGTAGTATATTCTTAGATTTCTTACTAAATACTGGTTCTTAAAGCTTTGTAAGCAGTGTTTTGCGAGAGTTTCATCTTCAGACATTAGCCAGCATTAGCATAATTTCGCATGGAACAAACAAACATGTAACGATATGTGCTGCACTTTTCTGTATAGTTTAATATCCTATTTGGTAGGGATCCCAATCACTTAAGCAATATCTTAGGATGGGTAGTATCAGGATTTTGTAAGCAATTTCCTTTGTAGACTGGCTGCATTATCCCAATGAACTACTAATGTAACCTTTACTCACAGACAGTAGTGTTTTCTCGGGAGCTTACAAGATGGTTTCGAGCGTGAGAACTGCAAGCGACAATTTGAAACAGCCATGTATTTAAGTCTTTTTTGGGCTAAAATCTGACCAGATGCATACATCACACACACTTCTTGCTGGATAGTGTTAGGTGTAATAATTGTTGTAAATTTGTCTGTTTCACCTAATTAATTCCCAGAATTAAACAGAATTCCCTGTGAGGAGAATGCCTGCCACTGGAATAAAACAGTATTTATGGACTGGCTGCCTTGCTGGGAAGTCTTACTGAGTATGTCATTCTGCGGCATCCACGTCTCTGCCCTGACGTTGGGTGGCAGCGGTGGCAGAGAGGAGGGGTCCACCCTCCACAGGACGTTCTGCGGCACTGCAGCAAAGGCATCAATGATGGAGCGCAGCTTCTCCGCCGGTAATGAGCTGGCCTTCACCATGGAGCCCAGGCTGAAGTAAATCACTCCGTGACGGCTCTTGTCGATGTACGAACGCAAGTCCTAAACAGAACCAGCACTTGAATGTAAAAAGAATATGTTCACCCTGTGTATAAAGACGTGGAAGTAAAATGTCAGAGACAGAAGAAATATTTTCAAATACAGGGTGTTACAAAAAGGTACGGCCAAACTTTCGGGAAACATTCCTCACACACAAAGAAAGAAAAGATGTTATGTGGACATGTGTCCGGAAACGCTTAATTTCCATGTTAGAGCTCATTTTAGTTTCGTCCACCTGCGCTCAATGGAGCACGTTATGATGATTTCATACGGGATACTCTACCTGTGCTGCTAGAACATTTGCCTTTACAAGTACGACACAACATGTAGTTCATGCGCGAGGGAGCTCCTGCACATTTCAGTCGAAGTGTTCGTACGCTTCTCAACAACAGATTCGGTGCCCGATGGATTGGTAGAGGTGGACCAATTCCATGGCCTCCACGCTCTCCTGACCTCAACCCTCTTGACTTTCATTTATGGGGGCATCTGAAAGCTCTTGTCTACGCAACCCCGGTACCAAATGTAGAGACTCTTCATGCTCGTATTGTGGACGGCTGTGATACAATACGCCATTCTCCAGGGCTGCATCAGCGCATCAGGGATTCCATGCGATGGAGGGTGGATGCACGTATCCTCGCTAACGGAGGACATTTTGAACATTTCCTGTAACAAAGTGTTTGAAGTCACGCTGGTACGTTCTGTTGCTGTGTGTTTCCATTCCATGATTAATGTGATTTGAAGAGAAGTAATAAAATGAGCTCTAACATGGAAAGTAAGCGTTTCCGGACACATGTCCACATAACATATTTTATCTCTTTGTGTGTGAGGAATGTTTCCTGAAAGCTTGGCCGTACCTTTTTGTAGCACCCTGTATAAGTTAAAGTTGTTTCTGCTTATGAACTCCTGTACCATGAAGTCTGAGTAGACTTAAGGAGAAAACACAAACTCATAACTGGCTAACACATTAGCAGGGCGCAAAAAATAAAAAATGGGACCAGAAAGAATTTCGTGTACCTTAAGACAGGCAAACCAACTTACATCATCTGCCCCTACCGCAGACGATGTAAATTGAGTTGCACGTCTTAAAATGCATGAAATTCACTCTAAGAAAAAGAAAAGATGCACCATAAAGGAATTATCCGAATGGGATGGAAATCGGTACATGTACAGATAAACAAATGGTAACATTTTCAGAAAAAATCAATAATTTGGTCAAGAGAAAGAGCTTCACAAACAGTTCAGTGAATAACGTGTCGGTCCACCTCTGGCCCTTATGCACTCAGTTATTCGGCTTGGCATTGACTGATAGAGTTCTTGGATGTCCTTCTGAGGGAGGCTTGGACGGGTGGCCATCCAGTCTGCCGAGCGCCATTGGCAAGCGGGTGCACTCACCCCTTGTGAGACAAACTGAGGAGCTACTTCATTGTGAAGTAGCAGCCCTGGTCTCGTTAACTGACATACGGCCTGGAGAGTGGTGTAGTGACCACATGCCCATCCATATCTGCATCCAGCGGCGCCTGTGGGCTGTGGATGACACGGCAGCCAGTCAGTGCCATTGGACCCTCATGGCCTGTTCGGGCAGAGTTTTTTTCTTTTTTTTTTGTCGCATTAATGTGACCACCTGACAAAAGCCTGAGTAACCACCTTTTACAGTGTGGACCGTTGCGAGACATGTAGGAAGAGAGCTGTTGACGTTCTGGAAGGTACTGACAGGGATGTGGAGCCATGGCGACTTCAGTGCTAGCTGCCCTAGGTTTCTCGGTTGAGAATCCGCGGCGTGTACAGCCCAATTGAGATGGTCCCACAAATTCTCGATTGGGTTGAAATCCGGGGAGTTTGGTGTCCAGGAGAGTACGGTAAATGCATGCTGGTGCTCTTCGAATCACACGCATATACGGCAAACTGTGTGACACGTTGCATTGTGCTGTGGCTAAATTCGATCGTGCTGAGGAAAAAGAAACTGCATGTAAGGGTGGACATGGTCCTCGAGGGTAGATGCATATTTGTGTTGATCCGCTATGCCTTCCAGAATGAGAAGGTCATGCAGGGAATACCACGAAAACATTCCCCAGACCATAATGCTCCCTCCACTGGCTTGGAACCTTCCAACAATTCAGCAGGATGTCTTCTCCGATGAAGCATAAAAAGGCCATCTCAGTGGATGTCCAGTTGTGGTACTGGCGTGCAAATTCCAGCCTTCGTCGCCGATGAACAGCAGTCAGCACGGGTGTACGAAGCACGAGCCTGTCGCGGAGACCCATACGCAGCAAGATCTGCTGAACAGTCGTTGAGCCGCCGCCCGTACACGTCTCTGCAGCTGCCATTCAGCCTTGACATCAATGGCGCGTGATGCACCACAGCTACACCGGCGCCTGTTTTGCATAGCGCCATTTTGCCATGCGGCGGCACTTGAACAGGCTACAGACTTTGCTGTTTTGTAAATGTTTCCACCCTTGGCCAGGAAGCTAATGATCATGCTCTTTTGGACTTGAGGTGAATCTCCCCGTTTCCGCATCGCAATGACTGCACTGTTACTCGCACCCCCGTACCCCCTCCCCCCCCCCCCCCCCCATTTTTTATATGCACTCAAATGCCAGTAGTGCTGTGGTGTCACCGCCAGACACCACACTTGCTAGGTCGTAGCCTTTAAATCGGCCGCGGTCCGTTAGTTTACGTCGGACCCGCGTGTCGCCACTATCAATGATTGCAGACCGAGCGCCGCCACACGGCAGGTCTAGTCTAGACTCTCTAGCACTCGCCCCAGTTGTACAGCCGACTTTGCTAGCGATGGTTCACTGTTTACAGACGCTCTCATTTGCCGAGACGACAGTTTAGCATAGCCTTCAGCTACGTCATTTGCTACGACCTAGCAAGGCGCCATATTCAGTTACTGTGTCTTCTGAACAGATAATGTTGTGACTCATGTACCGTCACGAGCGACGTTCATCATTAATGGATTAAAGTTAAGTATGAAACTAATTACGTCCGCTTTCTGAATTCTAATTCCTTGTCATGTTCCAGACCTCACGTCAGTATAGTTCTTCCCTCCTCACGCCAGCCTGCGTGAGCTAAAAAGCGTGCACTTCGGCCTCCTCTAGTAACACGGTGTTGGCTCTTCAGCCAACACAACTACTGCCACCTTCCGTCTGTGAGTGGTTATTTCACGTTGACGTCAAACATAGGCAGTGGTCACATTAATGTGATTGGATCATGTACACTGACGGAAAAAGAAACGCAGCACCAAGAAAAAGTTGTGGGAAAAGAACGAAAGTTGGTAAGCGTGTTCCTACATCTGAACAGTGGCGTCTATTCAAATTTCGCGTCACTAGCGTAAGAGTGGCGCTAGTAGCGCTATTATGAGGATGAAATTCAGGTTTGCTTTAAATACACGCTGTAACGGTCGTGAACGTTAGTTACCTTTGAGACTGGACGTGGTGAGTTGACGTTAGCCAAAAAGGCCTTTAAGGCGACACAGGTGCCATTGTCAATACCTCACTGAGTTTCAACGAGGCTGCGAGACACTGGTCTTGAGGAGCGCCTCCGATTTGTCATGGCGGTTTGCAGCGAAACCTCTCTAACGTCTGTGGTATCGATGTGTGTTGCTGACTTTGGTGTAGCACTGCGATCTCCCGACAATAGAGCAACAGATGTTGTAAAAAAAAATCAGCAAACACGAACAAGACTCCACCAACAGAATATTAAAGCAAGGAACACTGTAACTGGTGAGTTGGTGACGCGGCATAAATGACTTAATCAATAAGATTACTTCGACAAACAACCGACCTAAAACACCGGGTGATCAAAAAGTCAGTATAAATTTGAAAACCGAATAAATCACGGAATAATGAAGATAGAGAGGTACAAATTGACACACATGCTTGGAATGACTGGGGTTTTATTTGCACCAAAAAAACACAAAAGTTCAAAAAATGTCCGACTGATGGCGCTTCATCTGATCAGAATAGCAATAATTAGCATAACAAAGTAAGACAAAGCAAGGATGATGTTCTTTACAGGAAATGCTCAATATGTCCACCATCATTCCTCAACAATAGCTGTAGTAGAGGAATAATGTTGTGAATAGCACTGTAAAGCATGTCCGGAGTTATGTTGAGGAACTGACGTCGGATGTTGTCTTTCAGCATCCCTAGAGATGTCGGTCGATCATGATACACTTGCGACTTCAGGTAACCCCAAAGCCAATAATCGCATGGACTGAGGTCTGGGGACCTGGGAGGCCAAGCATGGCGAAAGTGGCGGCTGAGCACACGATCATCATCAAACGACGCGCGCAAGAGATCTTTCACGAGTCTAGCAATTTTTTTTTTTTTTTTGTTCTAATAAAATCCCATGTCATTGCAAGCATGTGCCAATTTTTACCTCTCTATCTACATTATTCCGTGGTTTATTAAATTTTCAAATTTATACTGACTTTTTGATCACCCGGTGCATGTAACTGCCACGGGAGGAACCCAATAACATTCCTTGGCCGCAACGACGACACGTGGAAGTCCATAGTTTCAACTCAGTGAGTGCCCCGCACACCAACGTAGTCACAGCCGTTGTGGCATGTCGCTCTCCTGGTTGATGTCCAGTAGAACTCCATCAGAAAGCTCTCCGCCGATGGCAGGTATCCGTACACGTCGGCCAAGGGGAGGACAAGAGTGCCCTCAGTATTGCTTGATTACCTCAGTCTGCAACGCCGCCAGGAAATTAAAATCGAACAGTGACGTGCCCATTAGTTAACAACAAGCAGGTCCAGACTCACATGCCTGTTACTAAACAGTTCATGGTGTTCATTTGTTGAGTCCCCGCATTCGTAACTCAATCCGCGAAAGTTCGTCTGGACACTTGGTCATCACGTCAGTCGCATATCGCCGTATATCTTCCTTTACAGAGAGGGAAAGCTTTCCACCTCCAAGTTATGTGATGTCACGTAGACGTCCAACATCTTGTCGCCTGCTCGTAATTTCACCATCTTTCAACCACTTCCGATAGATGCTCATGACAGTGGCACGTGAAAATCGGAGCAGCTTCACCATTTTCGAGATGCTCATTCCCAGACACCAGGCCATAATTTTGTGCCCTCTGCCAGTGTAATTTACACTGAGGTGACAAAAGTCACGGGATATCGATATGCGCATATATAGATGATGGTAGTACAGCGCACACGAGGTATAAAACGGCAGTTCTTTGGTGGAGCTGTCATTTGTACTCAGATGATTCACGTGAAAAGACTTCCAACGTGATTGTGGCCGTACGACGGAAACTAACAGACTTTGAACACGGAATGGTAGTTGGTTCTAAATGGTTCAAATGGCTCTGCGCACTATGGGACTTAACATCTTAGGTCATCAGTCCCCTAGAACTTAGAACTACTTAAACCTAACTAACCTAAGGACATCACACACATCCGTGCCCGAGGCAGGATTCGAACCTGCAACCGTAGCAGTCCCGCGGTTCCGGACTGAAACGCTGAGAACCGCGAGGCCACCGCGGCCGGCAGTTGCTTCTAGACGAATGAGGTATTCCATTCTGGAAATTGTGAGAGAATTCGGTTTTACGAGATCCACCGCGTCATAATTTTCGAACTCAATGTATGTTCCAAAATCCTGCTGCAAATCGACGTTAATTATGTTGGCCTGTAATTTAGTGGGTTACTCCCACAGCCTTTCTTGAATATCGGTTTAACCCCTACAACTTCCCAGTCTTTGGGTACCGATCTTCCGTCGAGTGATTGTCAAGTACGGAGCTATTGCACCAAGCATTCGTAATATTAAAAGAGGAGGAGTACGTTTCGAAGACCTTAGCGTTTTTGTCGAAAATAGTATTACGGAAATTCCGAAAGACATAACAGCCAATTTCCAAATTAAACTAAAAAATGTTCTTAAACGCACACACTTCCTGCTGAGAGAAGTCAAAAAAAGAAGATGTGTTATCATGAATCCAACGGCCCCCAAATTAAGATCACAGGTGAAGATACATAAAGATCTGCATCCGGTTCGTCCGATTGTTAACGGTCGAAATAGTCCAGCATACAAAATAACGAAATTGTTGAACCAAATTCTGAAAAAGACTTACGTGTATAAAAATAACCATTCGGTGCGTGGTAGTATGAGCATGATAGGTGAAATTAAAGATACGCCAGTCACTGACACTTCCCGTTTGGTTTCGTTGGATGTTAAGAACTTATACTCCAGTGTTCCGGTTAACGAAACTGTAGAAATCATTAAGAGAAATTTCCTTAAATACGGTAAAATTTCAACGCAAGAGACTATTGAATTTATTGAACTCCTACAGCTCATTACAAGTTTTAATTATTTTACGTTTAATAAGAAATTTTATATTCAGGACGATGGGCTAGCCATGGGGTCCAGTATTTCAGGAACTATGGCGGACATTTTTATCAACGACCTTGAAGATAAAGTTCTAAATTCTGACGATAACATTATGGATAAAATTGTTTATTACAAACGTTATGTTGACGACACTCTGTTACTTGTCGATGGTTCCCGTGAGGACATTGAGGAAATAGTAAAAAAGTTCAACGACGCACATAATAAAATAGAATTTACCGTGGAGTATGAAACTGACAATTGTTTACAGTCCCTGGACCTGAATATAAAAAAGCAGGGCAACAAACATGTCTTCTCCGTTTATAGAAAACAAACTACGACTGATGCTGTGATCCCGAATGATTCATGCCATCCGCAGGCTTATAAAGAAGCTGCTTTCCGTAGTCTCGTGCATAGGGCAGTCAATATACCTATGAGCAAAAAAGATAGGGAGACTGAAATTAATACCGTTAAGAGAATAGCGATGAATAACGGTTACAGAATAGATATGGTTAAAAAACTGTTACGGAAAAGTAATAAGCGCAAAAAGAAAATACCTGATGGAGAGAAAGTGAAAATTATCACGATGCCATACTACGGAACAGTCTCACAAAAGATAGCAAATATTTTTTAAGCCATACGATGTTAAAATAGCTTTTCAGACTAACAACCTAGTGAGGTATAGCCTTAAGCACGATATTGGCGAGAAGAGAAATAAGTTTGAAAGATCGGGAGTTTATAAGATTCAATGCAGAACTTGTGATGCAAAATATATAGGGCAGACAGGAATATCATTCGCGATCCGGTATAAAGAACATAAAGATGCGATCAGGTTAGGAAATTATGACAAATCAGCTGTTGCGAACCATATATATGAAACAGGCCATCCCCTTAATAGCATAGAAGATAACGTGGAAATATTGCATGTAGAAAAGAAAGGGAGAAAACTTGATTTACTAGAGGAATTCGAGATAGCTATCCATGAAAAGAAACAAAACAATATTCTAAATGCACAAGATAATTTTAAAGAAATGAGATTTTTAGCGGGTTTTTAGAATTATTTTAGGGTAAGTATGAGACTTTAAACTTGTAGCATGTCACTGACGGAGTTGCGAGAGGCTAACGGTGGTAGACCAATGCAATAAGGAAATAAGGCGCCCAATAGCATAGCGTTACCGCCAAGCACACGGCTGTAACCACGCCACAACACCTAGGCACGTCAGTCCACAACAGCTCCCGAGCCGGCACAGTGCGACAGCATACTTGGTAGCTATGGGACGGCCATCGACTTGTGTCAACAACTTCAATGTAAGACGAGGACCCACAGTCCAATATACTTTTAATTCTGTTTTACTCTATGGACTTCCCAACTATTTGTGATGGTATTTTGTCTTTTTAGTCCGTTTAATTTCATGACATAGACTTTACAACGTGATGATGAGAGCATTGTCTCTTGTAACGCGTTGTTAAAATATATGTAAGAGAATCGCGGTTGAATGCTAACAGTGATAACCACTTTGATGTTTGTTTCAAGCTTGAATCCAACTAACAGGCCTGAATATTCCAGCTTTGATTAGCTTATATACTTGAACTTTACATCTGGAAACAAGTTTGAAACCGGCTTACTGTGCTATCTGTTTCCTGCATTACAATGGTCATAATGTTTTGGCTCATCAGCGTGCACCGCATGCAAAAGGTCCACTTCTCCCACTCCTCTACTGCTCAGCATCAATGCAAAAGTGAAATGGGAGGGAAACTGGAGCACTGTACCTGCGGCAGGGCCCGGGGTTCCTCGACGTGGAGGCCGCCCACCTGCACGAGAGCCGGCACCGCTGGCAGCGGCTGGTCCCAGCTCCAGTGGCTGTTGACCAGCACCAGGCTGGTGTTGCGCAGCACATCCCGCAATTGGGGTGTGTCTCCGCCCAATACTGCACGCACCTTCTCCTCGAGGAAGGCTTCAGTTATCCACCAGTCAGCGGCGCGTATCAAGAGGTGCACCAGGGTGCTCTGCACTCTGCCCCAGAAGCTGAAGGGCGCCTTCAGATGCAGGTCGTACTGCTCCATGTATGCAGGGTTATACGGATTTCCAATCTGGAAAACACAGCAGAAGGATTTGCAACCGCGAGATTTAGCACTCGTATGGAATGTGGATTAAGATGGTATGGGCATGTTAAGAGGATGCATGGGCAGAGACTTCCCAAAATTGTGGAAGAACTAAAGATGGATGGGAAAAGACCTAGAGGGCGCCCAAGAACACAGTGGAAAATGGGAGTGAGAATATCTGTAGAAAGGAGAGGTGTGACCAGGCAGCAAGTGGAGAAAGAAAAATGGTGAGAGGACCGAGCCAAATGGAGAAGATTCGTCAGCACCCAGACCCGGCAGTAGCTGGAGCGGGATTCGGGTATAGATAGATAGATGGAGTGTGGAACTGCTGGCCATCGCACAGATCAACTGAAACTCAATTATATCGCTGAATGCTGAGCTACATCACTAGCAGTACCATGCGTTAGTCACAATAATAGTTTTAGTTGTTACAAACAACTTTCTCAGGAGGGCGACCACAGCTCAGACACATTACAAATAAGAATAACAACACTCAATACTCAATAACCCTTCAAATTACCATAAAAGTTACAAAAATTAAAAAGTCAAGAATGATGAGGCGTTTCCAAAAGGCGCATAGCTGTATGAACGTGCTTTATTTGCAGCTGCCGGCTTCACGTCAGTATAGACGCATCATCAGATTTATCTGTCAAAAATATGAATTATTGAAATTTTTGAAATGACTTGTAGAAGGCTTTTGACAGTGTTGACTGGAACACTCTCTTTCAAATTCTGAGGATGGCAGGGATAAAATACAGGGAGCGAAAGGCTATTTACAATTTGTACAGAAACCAGATGGCAGTTATAAACAGTCGAGGGGCATGAAAGGGAATCTCTGGTTGGGAAGGGAGTGAGACAGGATTGTAGCCTATCTCCGATGTTATTCAATCTGTATATTGAGCAAGGAGTAAAGGAAACAAAAGAAAAATTCGGAGTAGGAATTAAAATCCATGGAGAAGAAATAAAAACTTTGAGGTTCGACGATGACATTGTAATTCTGTCAGAGACAGCAAAGGACCTGGAAGAGCAGCTGAACGGAATGGACAGACTCTTGAAAGGAGGATGTGAGATGAACATCAACAAAAGCAGAACTAGGATAATGGAATGTAGTCGAATTAAATCTGGTGATGCTGATGAAATTAGATTAGGAAAGGAGACGCTTAGAGTAGTAAATGAGTTTTGCTATTTGGGGAGCAAAATAACTGATGATGGTCGAAGTAGAGAGGATATAAAATGTAGACTGTCAATGGCAAGGAAAGCGTTTCTGAAGAAGAGAAATTTGTTCACATCGAGTATAGATTTAAGTGTCAGAAAGTCGTTTCTGAAAGTATTTGTATGGAAGTGAAACGTGGACAATAAATAGTTTAGACAATAAGAAAATAGAAGCTTTCGAAATGTGGTGCTACAGAAGAATGCTGAAGATTAGATGAATAGATCACATAACTAATGAGGAGGTATTGAATAGAATTGGGGAGAAGAGAAATTTGTGGCACAACTTCACGAGAAGAAGAGATGGTTTGTAGGGCATATTCTGAGGCATCAAGGGATCACCAATTTAGTATTGGAGGGCAAAAATCGTAGAGGGAGACTAAGAGATGAATACACTAAACAGATTCAGAAGAATGCAGGCTGCAGTAGGCACTGGGAGATGAAGAAGCTTGCACAGGATAGACTAGCATGGAGAGCTGCATCAGTCTCTGGACTGAAGACCACAGCAACAACAACAATACCAATACAGAACATAATGTTGACATTATTCAAGAAACAATATTTCCATAATTTATATGGACAACTACGGAGTCCCAGCTTTCGGAAAGTTACCCAGACCACAATGCTTGCTCGTCATTGCTTCTTGTTGAATGTCAACACTATTGTTCCGTATTTCTGCAGTTTTAAAAATTCCAAACAGTGATTTGTATTTCTGACAGATAAACCTGAAGATGCGTCTATACTGGGGTGAAACCGGTAGTTCCGAATAAACACGTTCATACAGCTATTCTAGATTTCCAGAAGGCTTTTGACACTGTACCACACAAGCGACTTGAAGTGAAATTGCGCTCTTATGGAATATCGTCTCAATCATGTGACTGGAATCGTGATTTCCTGACAGAGAGGTCGCAATTCGTAATAGTTGACGGAACGTCATCGAGTAAAACAGAAGTGATTTCTGGGATTCCCCAAGGCAGTGTTGTAGACCCTCTGCTGTTCCTTATCTATATAAACGATTTATGAGACAATCTGAGCAGTCGTCTTAGGTTGTTTGCAGATGATGCTGTCGTTTATCGTCTAGTAAAGTCATCAGAACATCAAAACTCATTGCAAAACAATTTAGAAAAGGCTCTGTATGGTGTGAATATCTGCAACTGACCCTAAGTAATGAAAAGTGTGATTTCATCCACATGAGCGCTAAAAGGAATCCGTTAAACCTCGGTTACACGATAACTAAGTCAAATCTAAAGGCTGTAAATTCAGCTAAATACCTAGGAATTATACTTGCGAACAACTTAAACTGGAAAGATCACACAGATAGTGTCACAGATGTACTAAAGAGACTGCCTACACTACGCTTGTCCGTCCTCTTTTGGAGTACTGCTGCGTAGTCTGGCATCCTTACCAGATAGGATTAACGGGGTACATAGAGAAAGTTCAAAGAGGAGCAGCACGTTTCGTAATATTGCGAAATAGGGGAGAGAGTACCACTTACAGGATACAGGATTTGGGTTGGACATCATTAAAAGAAAGACGGTTTTCGCTGCGGCGTAATCTCCTAACGTAATTCCAGTCACCAACTTTCTCCTCCGAATGCTACAATAATTTGTTGACGCCGACCTCCATAGGGAGAAATGATCATCATAATAAAATGAGGGAAAGCAGAGCTCGCACGGAAAGCTATAGGTGTTCGTTTCTTCCGCGCGCTGTTCGAGAGTGGAATAATAGCGGATTGTTGTGAAGGTGGTTCGATGAACCCCCTGCCAGGCACTGAAGTGTAATATGCAGAGTATCCAAATAGCTGTAGACGTAGATGAGTCGTGGCAGTAGCAAATTTTCCGACGATGAGGATGTTCACAGAATGGTTCTCAAATAATTCTGTGACCAAGGAGCGACTTTTATCGTCGATGAACTGCGCACGATTGGTAGAACGTACCAACCGTTGTTTACAAAGACTTCGTCACAATGTTGAAAAACAGTGCCATGTATCTGTGTCACTTTGATGTGAAGTGCAGCATTCAACAGAAGTAACTTTGCCTGCCACAAGAATCCCCCGTATAGCATATTTTGTAAATACATTAAAAAGTAGTTTCCAGTAACGAGGTGCGTATTTGAGGTTACCCATGTTTTCGAGCATCCGTGCACTCTTTGGTCTGCATTAGGACAGATAATCAGGGTTCTGCTGTATGTTATACCTGCCTCCAACTACACACATCAACCTAGTATGTGGTGCAAGTGTGATGCATTGTGTCTGTTCATGTACCGAAACGTTGACCACAGATGTTGTATGTACACGTACACACAGTTACAATGAGCGCTACCTAAGGGTACAACGCCGCACTCGAATGGCTTGCAGCATTTTACTTGAAAGCAAAGCACCAGTAAGGATGCATTAGAAACGTCTGTAAACTGTAGAGTCAGCATCCATCACGCTACGAACAACAATCACGAGCAACGATCGGATCTACACCATCATATTACGTGCATCGTAGTTAAAGTGATGTGATGCTGACATGGAATCGATTCCAATTGACAGGTAGTGTTTAGGACTTACACCGCACAAGCCGTGCACGCTAGACAGGTGCACAGGATGATCCATACCTACGACATTCGAGTCAAAGGAAATGTGTGCTTAGTGATCCCGAAATGAATTCGGCATCCAAAGAAACTTACAGGACCTCACGTATCGAATAAAACTGTTAGGTGGCGATTGCATGATGTGAATCTCCATTGCCGACGGTTTTGGCAAGCACCACGCCGTACACCACAACACAACTGACTCCGTTACAAACGGGCAAGAAAATGGACGCGCAGGATTGGCATCTAATGTCGTTTACGGACGAAATTCGGATGTGAAACTTCCTGGCAGATTAGAACTGTGTGCCGGACCGAGACTCGAACTCGGGACCTTTGCCTTTCGCGGGCAAGTGCTCTACCAACTGAGATACCCAAGCACGACTCACGCCCCGTCCTCGCAGCTTTAATTCCGCCAGTACCTCGTCTCCTACCTTCCAAACTTTACAGGACAGCTTCGCAGGAGAGCTTCTGTAAAGTTTGGAAGATAGGAGACGAGGTACTGGTGGAATTAAAGCTGCGGGGACGGGGCCTGAGTCGTGCTTGGGTATCTCAGTTGGTAGAGCACTTGCCCGCGAAAGGCAAAGGTCCCGAGTTCGAGTCTCGGTCTGGCACACAGTTTTAATCCGCCAGGATGTTTCATATTAGCGCACACTCCGCTGCAGAGTGAAAATCTCATTCTGGAAACTCGGATGTGTTTGTACGCTGACAGCCGCAGACGACGTGATTGGAGAAAACCTGGGAATATTGAACCTCTCCAACACTGTCTCACATATACAAATGTGTGGTGGTGGAGTGATGTTCTGGGCCAGCATTACAAGGAGCCACCATATATCTCTCGTAACTGTTGAGGGTAATCTCATTGCTCTATGGTGTGTGGACGAGATGCTGCTACCATTAGCGGAACGGTATCGACAACAATTTGGTGACACTTTCATCTTGATGCTCATGTAGGAGCTTTCTCATTGTGCTATTCTCATGAACAAGTTCTTTCAGCAGGCTAGGATCTCCAGAACGGTGTGGCCTGCTATCTCCCGCGAAATGAGCCCAATGGAACATGTGTGGGAGAGATTGAAACAAGCTGTGTTTAGACGACGAAGACAACGCCCACATACTCTGCTCGACTTGCCGGGTTCAAACAGGCGACAAAAGTATCGCCACTGCTAATGGCGAACTGCAGTTGCTTTGTAGTTGCATGTGTGAACTCCTAGTTTTCGGTGGCGCCATTTAAGAAGCGCGACTTTTGCCACGCCACAAAAAGTTGAACTTGCTTCTACTTTGTTGCGCCATTTTGCCTTCTCCACAATCGAATAACGTTATTCAGTTGCTACCTCGCGGCTGGATTCAAACCTTTCTAGTGCGTATTCGTTCGCAGATGGTGTTTTTGTTTGTGCGTTTGCTATTAATACGTCGAAAAAGTGGTTAACAGCGACAATTATGAGATTCTTGGAGGTGTATCAAGAACGAGAATGCCTTTGGAACCACAAAAGCGAATCATACAAAGACAGAAATTTGAGAGATGCTGCATTAATTGAAATAGTAAACAGTATGCGTGAATATGTACCTGGAATTGATGTAGCTAGAACAAAATTAAAAATTCGAAGCATTCGAAATGCTTACATGAATGAACATAAAAAAGTACTGAAATCACTTAAGAGTGGTGCGTCTACAGACGGTATTTATAAACCCAGCCTTGCTTGGTTTGAAGCTGCAGACCGGTTCTTAAAACATGTAGTCGAGACAAGAGAGACGAGAAACACTTTGGTAAGTAATATTTTACATTTATTATGTTTCCAAAACATCTTATTTAGTAATATGTACAGCCGTTTAATCAGCTGAGACAGGTGACGCCATTTTGCAAACTGCGCAATTACAAAGAATTTGTGGCGTCCTGTGTGAACTGTAGCTCACAGCGCCACTCCAGAATGACTTGACTTGTGGCGATACTTTCGTTGCGTGTGTGAACCCGGCTTTACGCAGAATCGCGATAGAAGAGTGGGGCAGTTTAGACAACGGCTTGCTTGCTGATCTCATCGATGGTATTCATCGACGACAGCAACGACAGATTCAAGCATGCATCCGAGCAAGATAGTTCCACTACATTATGGCATTGTTGAGGAGTGCAGTGTAAAGAAGGAGAACATGGGAAACAGACAATTTTGCCGTTACACAAATTTTTATTTTATACGGTGATCTGGATATGCTGCTAATGAATTTAATCGCATGCCTCAGAAGCAACTTTTGTTCTCTGTGTCATGAATTTCAGAACAAAGGGGTTATGCACTACTTATGTTAAGTACATGAGTGAGATAGGATTGACGATATCTTAAAAATATCGGAAGTAATATCGGAAGTCCGATATATCTATATCTAAAATTCTACTACTGCCGCCAGTCAACATACCGAGAAATAGTATCGATATATCGATATACGGTATATCGACGTACAGGCCACAAAAAATTCGGTTGCGCATTGTAAATATACTGCCTGTTTTAGAACTGTGTATTTAAATACTGATTTATTATTAGATATCCCCCTCCCAGTGCAATAGGACTTCTTTTTTGTACCGTCTGTACTTGCTTCACACAGACAAAGAGAAAGAGTGGACGTGATGAAAGCTCAAAAAGTATTAAGACTCTTTCACACAGTGAAAGTAAAATTACGTTCTACTACAATTTCAAAAGAACAATTTCAAACATTTAGCGAAAATTGCGAAAGAAGTGTAATATAAAATAAAAATATCGGCATTCGATATTGCTGTTTCGTTATCCATATGTGGGTGAAATAAATACAGCATATGAATAGCGATATCTTTTGAGAAATATATTGATACACCCTTATGTCGATATTTTAACAACAGCCCTAGCGTGAGGCAGCGGCTGTTTCAGGCTATTCTGCTCACATTTTATCCTATTAACATACTGAATTTGCATACGAGACTCTCTTGCTTCATTTACTTTCCGATTCAGTTTTTGCTTTTCAACTTTTCACCGGTATCCCGCGCTGATTACATGAGTGGTTAGGAGTAGCTTGTAGCAACGTGGGGTAGCCACCTCTCTGTACCTAAACTAACATTTCATTCTCAAAACAGTTTTTCCCATTAAATGAATCTGGTGTTGACCACAGGAACTCCTTTTCACTCGGGTGAAAAGAGGAGGAAATTTCATACTCTCTGGAAGAACTGTCAGCCACTCAAGAAGGCAGCTCCGACACGAGCAGACTGCACAGATAGACAATCGAGCCTTTCGGGGATTATCCTCCTGGTTGAGCCTGAGGAGACAATGAGCAGCAGAATGGGAAACTGGTGTCGTCTATAGTAGAACAGGAAGCCATTGGAAGAACGGGGTGACAGGATGCTTACATAGGTGTAACCTTTTGGTGAAGTCCTCAACTGTATTTATCCAGAATGGATAAATACAGGTCCTTTATTAAGACACGAAGGAATTACAGACATTGGTCGGAGTGGACACTGATATAAATCAGTGGGGTAAGTTGAGAATTTGTGCCAGGTCAGGACTCAAAACCGAGTCTCCTGCTTGCTACGGAGATGTATTGACCACTGCACCATCCCGACACGGTGGTCATCGCAACTGCAACTGCACAGACGCCTCCTGTCATACCCAAATTCGCAACTTATCCACAGACTACTAACGTACTACCCATTGCCCATTATTCTCATTACTCACAGAATTCCGCCAGTTCCTGCAAGAGTTCAAGTGTGGTGTCCATCTGCACTGAAGTAATCATTGGCCAGCCTCGCTTTAATTGTACATTGTAGAGCCAAAGAAACTGGTACACCTGACCAATATCGTGTAAGGCCCCCGTGAGCACACAGAAGTGCCGCAGTACGACATGGCATGCAGTTAACTAATGCAGTGCTAGAGGGAGTTGACACCATGAATCCTGCAGGGCAGTCCATAGATACGTAAGAGTACGACGAGGTGGAGATCTTCTTTTCTGGACAGCACGTTGCAAGGAGCACCAGACATGCTCAATAATGTTCATGACTGGGAAGCTTGGTGGCCTGTGGAAGTGTATAAAAACAAAAGAGTGTTCCTGGATCCACTCTGTAGCAATTCTGGATGTGTGGAGTGTTACATTGTCCTGCTGGAATTGCCCAAGTCCGTCGGAATGCACAATGGACTTCAATGGCTGCAGATGATCATACAGGATGCTTACATAGGTGTAACCTTTTGGTGAAGTCCTCAACTGTCCACTTGCTGTTATCCCACTGTGTATGGTCTCCCACCATCGTGCGTTTGAAAATTTCCAAATTTTGCTCTTCCCATGGGAATGCTGTGTGAAGCCCAACGTTTCCACAATTTCCGACAAAAAAGTCTGTATGTGGGAATGGAGCGACACGTGTTTTCCATATACAGGGCTATTACAAATGATTGAAGCGATTTCATAAATTCACTGTAGCTCCATTCATTAACATATGGTCACGACACACTACAGATACGTAGAAAAACTCATAAAGTTTTGTTCGGCTGAAGCCGCACTTCAGGTTTCTGCCGCCAGAGCGCTCGAGAGCGCAGTGAGACAAAATGGCGACAGGAGCCGAGAAAGCGTATGTCATGCTTGAAATGCACTCACATCAGTCAGTCATAGCAGTGCAACGACACTTCAGGACGAAGTTCAACAAAGATCCACCAACTGCTAACTCCATTCGGCGATGGTATGCGCAGTTTAAAGCTTCTGGATGCCTCTGTAAGGGGAAATCAACGGGTCGGCCTGCAGTGAGCGAAGAAACGGTTGAACGCGTGCCGGCAAGTTTCACGCGTAGCCCGCGGAAGTCGACGAATAAAGCAAGCAGGGAGCTAAACGTACCACAGCCGACGGTTTGGAAAATCTTACAGAAAAGGCTAAAGCAGAAGCCTTAACGTTTACAATTGCTACAAGCCCTGAACCCGATGACAAAGTCAAACGCATTGAATTTTCGGCGCGGTTGCAACAGCTCGTGGAAGAGGATGCGTTCAGTGCGAAACTTGTTTTCAGTGATGAAGCAACATTTTTTCTTAATGGTGAAGTGAACAGACACAATGTGTGAATCTGGGCGGTAGAGAATCCTTACGCATTCGTGCAGCAAATTCACAATTCACCAAAAGTTAACGTGTTTTGTGCAATCTCACGGTTTAAAGTTTACGGCCCCTTTTTCTTCTGCGTAAAAAACGCTACAGGACACGTGTATCTGGACATGCTGGAAAATTGGCTCATGCCACAACTGGAGACCGACAGCGCCGACTTCATCTTTCAACAGGATGGTGCTCCACCGCACTTCCATCATGATGTTTGGCATTTCTTAAACAGGAGATTGGAAAACCGATGGATCGGTCGTGTTGGAGATCATGATCAGCAATTTATGTCATGGCCTCCACGCTCTCCCGACTTAACCCCATGTGATTTCTTTCTGTGGGGTTATGTGAAAGATTCAGTGTTTAAACCTCCTCTACCAAGAAACGTGCCAGAACTGCGAGCTCGCATCAACGATGCTTTCGAACTCATTGATGGGGACATGCTGCGCCGAGTGTGGGAGGAACTTGATTATCGGCTTGATGTCTGCCAAATCACTAAAGGGGCACATATCGAACATTTGTGAATGCCTAAAAAAACTTTTTGAGTTTTTGTATGTGTGTGCAAAGCATTGTGAAAATATCTCAAATAATAAAGTTATTGTAGAGCTGTGAAATCGCTTCAGTCATTTGTAATAACCCTGTATTTTTACCAGATCAAACTGTATCATTCAGCAACCATTAAAGTAAAATATTCAATTGAAGTGCCCACGTCCACCAATCATTAGCAATAGGCGCGGCCGCTGCCGAGTTCAGGAACTTACCAAATATTTTCCGACGTGTGGGTGGCAGTTGATTTTTTCAGGTAGCCTATTAGCTGTATGGTGGGTAATCTACATTGATGTTCAGAAACAAGACAGAGCACCTTGAACGACTAGAGACAGGACATTAATATTCACAGGAAACGTACATTAGTATGTTCTGCTGTCTGCAGAAATGATAAGCATTTCAGTCACCTGTGTTCAGCATGTGTTATGTTCCCTAGTAAGCACAGGGTCCGCCAACGACGCTGACAAATTGTTCCATGCGTGATGGCATCGACGCGTATAATGCACGAATGGTGTCCTCTGGTGTAGCCATCCACGCTGCATTCAGGTAGTTCCAAAGTCCATCTGTGGTGGCTGGCATTGGGTCACAGCGCTGCACCTGTAGTTTCACCATATACGACACATTTTCGAGTGGCAACAAGTCTGTTGATTTGGCGGGCCAGGGCAGAAGGTTGACATCCTGTGACACCAAGAACGCACGTGTTCGTGCAGCAGCACGTGGTCGTGCATTGTCTTGTTGGAAAATGGTGTCTGGGGTGTTGTGCAGAAAGGGTAAGCCTACAGGTCGAAGGGTGTCATTCACGTAGGTCACACTGGCCACAGTGCCCTGGACACGCACCAGCTGTGGTTTGTGGTTGTACTCAACAGCACCACACACCGTAAGGCCTTGAGTCGGCGCTGTATGCCTTGTGTATTTGCGGTCACTGTGATGCCGCTCCCCCTGTCTGCTGCGAATCAATGTGCAGACATCGTTTTCAAACAAAGAGGACCCGGATTCGCCCGAAAACACTATCTGACCCCATGACTGCCCCAAGTGACGTCGTTCCATACACCATTGCCTCTTGCATGTTTCTGCACATTCGTCAAAGGTACGCGGAGAAGTGGACGATGCGCACGTAACCTATAACAAACGGCGATGCACTGTCACCACTGATAGTGTACGATGGGTTGCACTGTTCCACTGTTGCGTCAGAGTCGAGGAGGACGCAGTTCTGTCCTGCAATTCCACTCGGATGAGATGCCGATCTTCTCGGCGGGTGGTCTGGGTTGTGCGACCCGGCCGATCTCACCGTGTTCTACGGCCTTCAGTGAACCATTCTGCACACACCCGTTGCACTGGAGAAACACTTCGTCCCGCGCGAGCAGCAGTTTCCCAGATTCATGCGTCACATCCCAACATGCCAATAATGTGCCCTCTTTAAAATTCACTGATTGGATAGTAGAGTCGTCGCGCCATATACCGACCCTGCCTTGGAGGCGGTTAAGTGAGAGATGTGTCGGCGCTGGATAGTGACAGATTGTGACGCGAGACTGGACGCGCACGTAGTTTATGAATCAGCCGATAGATGACAGTAATGGATAGGGGACTGATTTAGTTGCGATTGTGCCCACTAGAGTGCACTAAAGTAATAGGATGTTTTTCATAAACCGTTACAGTATTTTCATAAAGTGTTATTATGTCTTTTTGTGTAGGTAAAATGTTATAAATGTGTTTTAGCAGTATGAATGATGCGTGAGTGTGGTTTAAGGTTAATATAAAGATAATTGTTTAACGAGTTATGTAGTGGGATTTAGTGTGAGAACACTTCGAAGAAGTATGGATGTGGACAAAGGGGATTTTCGTAGAATAGATTTGTAAAGTAAGTTTATGGTAAAGGGAAAGTTAATTCAGGTATAAATAACAATAGTAAATAACTGTATGCATAAACAAAACTTCAGCATATTAGATAATTACGTCGGTCAAAAGTGCAGTCGTTAGGTTTACTATTTTGCGATTGGTTATTGATGAAAAGCGCGGACTGACGCGGGAGAATGTTGTTTTGCTATTGGCTGTTAAGTAAACTGACAAACGGTAAAGCAATATTCTTCGCGCGCCATTCTCTGCTGCTAAAGAAGACTTCGAGTATTCTAGAGAAGAGTCGGAGCCTAGCCATGAAACAGTTCTGACGTGTGTAGTAGTAGTTCCGATGGAAATGATAAGTTGCCGGATCTAGCAGTGTTTCATACATCATAAGTGTGGTAAAGTGACGGCATAATTAATCCGATGAGTGTGTAGAAATTTCGGAATTTTTAAGTGAATTTTGTGACGAGAAAAGACGTATGTTGAACAGGTCGGTGGCTAAAAACTGTGACTGCATTTGGTACCGACAGACTTAATATTTGGCGAGCATTCTCAATCAAAAACAATAAGTATTTTTGTAGCTGTTACGTTTTCGGGAAATGCAACACCATAAACTTGATAACGTGAGTGAAAGGGATTGTGAGTGACTGTGTTAAGACTAGCACGGGCTTGGCAGTGATCCTTGTTCACCTAAGTTTCAGAGTATATTAATTGAGGACAACATTTCCAACCTTTCTTTTCGTGTGAAAACTTTCTCCCGAAACGTAGATGAGTGACTTTAATTGCAGCCTGGTTCACGTCGAAGTACAGTAGGTTTCGCTCGGCTTCCTTGCTGATGATATGCTGAGACAATGTTCACAGGTTCGTCGTAAAGGGACGGAAAGAACCGCGCCGCCGCATAGTGCGGTTCGCTCATACGTGTCTGAGGCATCCTGCACGTCTGCTCAAGTCACACTGATCCGTTACCTTCGGTTTATAGCAACAACGAGAGCCGCAGGCACATTTTACCGGTAGGTGGTGTCGTGTCGCGATGTCGTTGTTGACCTTGAACCCGCGGGTCGACATGATACAAATGTCAATAATCGCTTCTGCAGAACATACTAATGTACATGTCCTGTGAATATGAACGTCCTATCTTCAGTCGTTCAAGGTGTCCTGTTTTTTTTCTGAATAGAATGTATCATTTTATATGATCTGGGGTGATTATGCATCATTCTAACCTGCATAACGTTGGAGCACCTGATGAGCAAGAGGTCATGTTCGCGGCACACGCGGCTTTTGGCACATGCACCACAGTCGTGCTGGAGGTAATATACTCACCCTATCATACACCCTAGGCAGAGCCATGCTGGAAGTGATGCCGACCAGCGGGACTCCGAATTTGGCGGCAAACGCGGCCATGCAGTCGGCGTGGAAGAACTCGGTGATGACGAGGTCGTAGTGGTCGCCGGAGGAGAGCACGCGCCGCACCTGGGGCAGTGACAGGGCGTCGGTGCACTGCTGCCTGGCGATGTACTTCATGATGATGGCGCTCACCGGCGGGGAGCGGGCCCGCTCTATCAGGTCCCAGGTCAGCTGCAGTCGGAACAAACACACACACTGTACAGTTCATGGGACCAGTTCGTCAGGCAGTAGCGCGTTGTTTTCAAGCTCGCTATTTACTCGTTTCCTGTTCCACTTGGATCAGCACAAAAAAAAACTGCTGGTTGTTGAAATTGCAACACCATAAGGAATCGACGAGATCTGGAGGGCTATACTCGAGGCCATACTCTCAACAACTCTATGCGACTAGTGCCCGAGAGGACATACAGGGGGCGGACAAAAGCATGGAAATCCCAGAAACACAATACATCGGCATGCCTAATATGGTGTAGGAAAACCTTTGGCATTCAAAACAACTTCCAGTTGTCTCGGAATGGACAAATACAGGTCCTTTATTAAGACACAAAGGAATTACAGACATTGGTCCGAGTGAACACTGATTTAAATCAGTGGGGTAAGTTGAGAATTTGTGCCAGGCCTGGACTCAAAACCGGGTCTCCTGCTGGCTACGCAGATGTATTGACCACTGCACCATCCCGACACAGTGGTCATCGCAACTGCAACTGCACAGACTCCTCCTGTCATACCCAAATTCGCAACTTATCCACAGACTACTAACGTACTACCCATTCCCCATTATTCTCATTACTCACAGAATTCCGCCAGTTCCTGCAAGAGTTCAAGTGTGGTATCCATCTGCACTGAAGTAATCATTGGCCAGCCTCGCTTTAATTGTACATTGTAGAGTCACAGAAACTGGTACACCTGACCAATATCGAGTATGGCCCCCGTGAGCACACAGAAGTGCCGCAGTACGACATGGCATGCAGTTGACTAATGCAGTGCTAGAGGGAGTTGACACCATGAATCCTGCAGGGCAGTCCATAGATACGTAAGAGTACGACGAGGTGGAGATCTTCTTTTCTGGACAGCACGTTGCAAGGAGCACCAGACATGCTCAATAATGTTCATGACTGGGAAGTTTGGTGGCCTGTGGAAGTGTATAAAAACAAAAGAGTGTTCCTGGATCCACTCTGTAGCAATTCTGGATGTGTGGAGTGTTACATTGTCCTGCTGGAATTGCCCAAGTCCGTCGGAATGCACAATGGACTTCAATGGCTGCAGATGATCAGACAGGATGCTTACATAGGTGTCCCTGTCAGAGTCGTATGTAGATGTATCAGGTGTCCCGTATCACTCCAACTGCACACGTCCCACACCATCGCAGAGCCTCCACCAGCATGAACAGTCCCCTGCTGACGTGTAGCGCCCATGGATTCATGGTTCAAAAAAATGGTTCAAATGGCTCTCAGCACTATGGGACTCAACTGCTGAGGTCATTAGTCCCCTAGAACTTAGAACTAGTTAAACCTAACTAACCTAAGGACATCACAAACATCCATGCCCGAGGCAGGATTCGAACCTGCGACCGTAGCGGTCTTGCGGTTCCAGACTGCAGCGCCTTTAACCGCACGGCCACTTCGGCCGGCCATGGATTCATGAGGTTGTCTCCATTTCCGTACTTTCCATCCATTAGGTACAATTTGAAACGAGACTAGTCCGACCAGGCAACGTTTCCAGTCATCAACAGTCCACTGTCGATGTTGACGGGTCCAGGCGAGGCGTAGAGCTTTGTGCCATGCAGTCATCAAGGGTAAACGAGGGGGCCTTCGGCTTCGAAAACCCGTATCGATGATGTTTCGTCGAATGGTTCGCACGCTGATAGCCGTTGATTGCCCAGCATTGAAATCTGCAGCATTTTGCGGAAGGGTTGCACTTTTGTAACGTTGAACGATTCTCTTCAGTCGCCTTGGTCCCATCCTTGCAGGATATTTTTCCGGCCGCAGCGACGTTGGAAATTTTACGTTTTACCAGATTCCTGATATTCACGGTACAGTCGTGAAATGGTCATATTGGAAAATACCCAATTCATCGCTACCTCGCATTTGCTGTGTCCCATCGCTCGTGCATCGACTATAGCACCACGTTCAAACTGACTTATATCTGATAACCTGCCATTGCAGCAGCAGTAACTGATCTAACAACTGCGCCAGACACTTGTTTCCTTACATAGGCATAGCTAACCGCAACGCAGCTCCGTATTCTGCCTGTTTACATATTTCCGTATTTGAATACGCATAGCGCTGCAGTCTATGTGAGGTATCTGTTCGTTCAGACTAAGTAGACCACTGTGTCTGGATAGCCTAGTAAGTAGCAAGCCCAGGTTCGAATCCTGTGATCTAGCATAAATTTTGAAGTTACTCCATTGATTTACAGCAATACTCACTCCCAGCCAATGTCTGTAATTCCTATGTGTCTTAATTGATAGATGCTGTTTGATCAAAATGATGCCTGTTCTTTAGGACAGTTCCGAAAAACAGACATCACGTATACACAGGTCCTCTATGATTTTGAAGGGACTCTTATACCATTCCCCCTGCAAAATAGTGGCAAAAACTGGTAAAAATCATCTAATTGGGTAGTGATCACACAGTCTTCTCTCCAAAGTAGACCACAAAGGCTTGATAATATTGAGATATGGTGATTGTGGTGGCCAGGAGTGATGCGATAATTCATTCTTGTACTTGCAAAACCACTTCTGGACCATGCGAGCTGTGTGAATAGCCCCATCGTCTCGGAACATACTATCGCCATTGGGGAGCAAACATTGTGCGATGGGATGGACAGTCAAAAAGTCCATGTAACCCTTGGCAGTAACGCGACTTTGTAGAGTGCTCACGAGGGCCCATGGACCACCACGATGCAGCTGCACATATCATCGGAGAACCCCCGCTGTGTTTCATTCTTCGGATGTAAATTCGACCAGAAGTCGGAAACAGTGTGCAACAAGACTCCAGTCAAATGACTTTCTTTCATTGCCGCATAGTCCACGTCTTATGGATCCTACACCAATTTTACCTGCTATGGGTATTTGCATCACTGAAGACTAGCTTTGGAATTCCTGCACGCTGTGCAGTTCCCTGCTTATAGAGCTCTCTTCTTGTAGTTTTGGTGCTGACAGGGTTCGTGAAGGCGCCATTCAGTTCCGCTCCGACTTTTGCTGCTATCGCCCTCTTACTTTTTGTCACAATCCTCTTCAATGACTGTCTGTCAGTATCGCTCAACACACAGTTTCGTCCCCATTGTGACTTAGCAGATGATGTTTTTCCGCTTTCCCCACAGATCTCCGATGTGGTGCCTTTTGAAACATCAAAAATTTTGGCTCCCTTGATTATGGAAGCACTCACCATACGAGCAACAACAATTTCCCCACGTTCGAACACAATTAGCTCCCATGTGATGCATACACAACTACATAACACATTGTTCTGGCCACGACTAATACTTGCAACATATTGAGGACACTGTACAGACGTTAGTCGTGGTCAAGCACAACAGCAAAACTTGCAAACTTGGCTAGCATCTGCATTTATGTTCAAATATGCATTTCACGCGGTGTTTCTGTATTTTTGTCTGATCCCTGTACACTGCTCGCCTGGCCGTGCACCATCATGCTGCACTGGTTAAGAATCTTGACTCAGGAATTGGGTTTGTTTGTAGCCAAACACGTATCCACAATAACAGTGCTCCAGATGTGGAGTACGACAGACTGCCAGCACGGCAACCAATGTTGTGGCTTCCCCTGACATGGCAGCTGTGAGAGGTATGCCAAGAGTGGTTCGTCCAGCTGCAACACTGGACAATGGAAGTGGCACCGTGGCACCTCTCAGGCAGGTCTTGGTTCTGTGTAATGCATTATGGTATACGTACCCATGTAGGAGGCTCCAAGAAGTACGAATGTTGCTCGATTGCATTCATTATCCCCATATGGCCGCAGGACCAAGCATCATGGTATGGGATGCTATTACGTACACAATACAATCACTTCTGGATCATGTAATCAATAATTTGGACAACAGCCATTACACTTCTGACACACTAACGCAACTGGCTGTGCACTATGGCCGAGGTTGCCGAGTCGTTATCTTTCAACAAGATAACGCAAAACCATACGGTGTCCGTGCTGTCCCGGCCAGCATGCACTCCAGATCTCACACCCACTGAAAACATCTGGTCACGGGTTGCCAAGACACTGGTATGCCTCCATTCACCAGCTGCAACGACTGGTGAACTCTGGCACAGATCTGAAGCAGCGTTTCTGTCAACCTACCTCACTTCGGTCGTGCTCAGCCGGATTAGAGCCACTCTTGCTCCCATAGGTGGCATCTCTATACAGTATACTAAATTTTGCATCCTGTATACCACAATTCGCCTACAAATTCTTTCATGCATTCTTTCTGCTACAGTGGAGACTCGATTAACAGGACGAATTGTTGCCGTACGTCTTTAGGATTATAGAAAATCCGAATAATTGAATGGCTGAAGAAAAGCGATTTTTGTGTTATTAACTATAGAAAGATCATCTAGATTGCCTGTGTCTGGTTGGCTTTTAGGTACACTGTCATATTGTTATCTTTCTAAGATTAATAAATAATGTTAGGTGTTTATTCAGAATAACAAAAACAAATTAAACTTATTAAACTCAATAAAAACAATGTTTATTAAGAAAATAGAGACATTTTCGTACATAGCTACATATTTTAATAAAATTACTAAAATACTGCAAGCCTAATCATGAAATACCTAACAAAAGTCACACTAGTTTTTGTTTAAAACATTTAGTAATTGTCACCTGATGTAAACATTTTTTTCTCTTCATTGCTGCCACATCACGAATTCGTTTTAATTGTAGTAAACTCACGATATCACACGCTTTATTTTCGAACCATTTGAAAACTGTTCCCAGGGCTCGAAATACTTCCGCATGACGTGATCCTGCATCATTTTCTACATTTACGGCTTCTTTTGTTTTATGTTCTTGCATTTCCTGGTGTTCGTTTGCCTGCAATATGTTTTCAATAATTTCGTCATCCCACATGATCTGATCATTACAGTCACAAGTGAGCTACTGTTTCATATCATCGGCATCACATTCCTAGCATATCTGCATGTTTGTCGATATCTCATTTACATCCTCCAAAACGGAATCATCCGTATCGGTTATTGAATTTTCGTGCTCCTGTTATAGTATTATGTTCCAGATTTTGTTCAAAGTCTTCCTTTCAATCAAATCTCACGCATCTACAACCATGTAACAACACTTCTTTAAACAGCTGCGACACGGCGCAGCGGCTTAGCGATTGCCTACTGTATACTTCAAACAATAATGAAACGGGCGCTGTCTAACTCAATATACGAGGTCTGTTCAAAAAGTTCCGGAACGTTCCTAATTTCCCGCCGATGATGTGTTGAAGCGAAATGCACACGCTTGTGTTTAATGTGTAACTACAAGAAGTTTCATTGCTGTTGTATGTCTGTTAATTATTGTTCAGTGCTGTATTGAGTAGCGGGTTACTAAAATCGTACTAATGAATAAACGATCCAACTGATTAGCGACACGTGAAGCAAATTATCGACTTCCAGATTGATGAGTAAAGAAAAGTGAATGTGCGGCGATAACTAACCTCTGGCTTCTTCTCGTTTGATGCTATGCTCACGTCGCGGTAGTTCTTGAGAGGAGTCTTCAGCGGGAACTGGCTGATGACTGTGACGTTGTGGCCTCTAGCCGCCAGCTCCCTGAAGAGTCGCCCGAACATGGCGAAGTGGCTGGCGCCAGAGAACCACACGGGCGCCAAGATGTTCGCCGCCTCCGACGGAACACCCACTGCCAGCGCCAGCAGGACCACCGCCAACGGAGACATGGTGGTCTTGTACCTGAGCAGACGAAGAAGTCACTGAAAACACTGCCTTGTGTCCCATATCTGGTGTAAAGCTAAAAGCTTAGAACACGATGATAGCACAAAAGCGATTGAGCAGCACCCGACATTAGACGAACACTCCAGAACCTTGAAGGACTGTAACAACTTCCATGGAATCAGATCAAGATGTGGATGGAAGTCATCAGAGGAAAACCTAAGCTATCCTGTCTTAATAGTTGCTCACCGTTCGTAATTTTGTTCATGGATGGTTGTTAGTACCAACTTAGCTCTACCACACCCCATGGACGTTTGAATGGAGTAATATCGCAAGAACGTGTATACTAAACTGAAGCGCTAAAGAAATTGGTATAGGTATGCGTATTAAAATACAGAGAAGTGTAAACAGGCAGATAAGCCGCTGCGGTCGGCAACGCCAATGCAACACAACAAGTGTCTGGTGTAGTTGTTAGATCGGTTACTGCTGCTACAATGGCAGGTTATAAAGATTTAAGTGAGTCTGAAGTTGATGTTATAATCGGCGCACGAGCGATGGGACACACCATCTCCGAGGTAGCGATGAAGTGGGAATTTCCCCGTACGCCCATTTCACGAGTGTACCGTGCTTATCAGAAACCCGGTAAAACATCAAATCTCCGACATCGCTGCGACCGGAAAAATATCCTGCAGGAACGGGACCAACGAAGACTGAAGAGAATCGTTCAACGCGACAGAAGTGCAACCCTTTCGCAAATTGCTGCAGATTTCAGTGCCGGGCCATCAACAAGTGTCAGCGTGCGAACCATTCAACGAAACATCACCGTCATGGGCTTTTGGAGCCGAAGCCCAACTTGGGCATACTTGATGACCGCACGACACAGAGCTTTAAGCGTCGCCTGGGCCCGTCGGCACCGACATTGGACTGTTGATGGCTAGAAACATGTTGTCTGGTCGGACGAGTCTCGTTTCAAATTGTATCGAACAGATGGACGTGTAGGGGCATGGAGACAACTTCATGAGTCCGTGGACCCTGCATGTCAGCAGAGGACTGTTCAAGCTGGTGGGGGCTCTGTAATGGTGTGGGGCGTGTGCAGTTGGAGTGATATGGGACCCCTGATATGTCTAGATACGAATCTGACAGGTGACACGCACGTAAGCATTCTGTGTGATCACCTGCATCCATTCAAGTCCATTGTTCATTCCGACGGACTCGGGCAATTCCAGCAGGACGATGCGACACCCCACACATCCAGAATTGCTACAGAGTGGCTCTAGGAACACTCTTCCGAGTTTAAACACTTCCGCTGGCCATCAAACGCCCGAGACATGAACGTTATTGAGCATATCTGGGATGCTTTGCAACCTGTGGTTCAGAAGAGATCTCCACCCCCTCGTACTCTTACCGATTTATGGACAGCCCTGCAGGATTCATGGTGTCAATTCCCTCCAGCACTACTTCATACATTAGTCGAGTGCATGCCATGTCGTGTTGAGGTACTTCTGCGTGCTCGCGGGGGCCCTACACGATATTAGGCAGGTGTACCAGTTTCTGTGGCTCTTCAGTGTATAAGTGGAATGGCACCTATGTACAAGAACACGAACACAGCATTTTTCTGTGTTGTTGATGTGGTCCTCAGTCCAAGGACTGGTTTGATGCAGTTCTCCACGCTAGTCTATTCTGTGCAAGCCTCTTCAACTCTGCGTAATTACTGAAACCTTCATCCACTTTCATCTGCCTACATTAATCAATTTTTGGTCGCCCTCTGCAGTTTATTTCTCTCACACTTTCCTGCATTACAAAACTGAGTATTTCTTGATGCCTCAGGACGTGACCTGTCAAACTGTCCCTTCATTTAGATAAACCGCAGATGTACCTGATGCAGTATATCTCTAACTACAGCCTTCAGCCCACACGTGTAGGGTTAGGCTGTCATATCCAGCCACCCACGCACGGTTTTTACAGAGTGGGGATGTTGTATATGGCATCCGTTGCAGGGTTGATTTGTATTGACTGTGGCGGTGAAGAATTGTGGGAAAGCGAACAGTGAACCTGCAATAACAGTGACTTTATTTTTACGACAGAACAGTGACTTTTAATCATTGCAGTAAAGACCACACATTTTCTGAACGGGACAACATTGCTTACAAACTGTGAACATGACTTTGACAATTTCTTTTTCTGGGTTAAAATTATGCAACAAAAAAAAAAAACTACATCTATTTAAACTCATTCTATTCACCAGCAACCATTCTATACATTATAAATGACAGCGTGGTTCCACAATAAAGTAACAATTTCATTTACATAATTCGTAATATCTGTAATGTATCTGTATATGTAACATTTCTACACAGAGTAATAACCACTACCAGTCACAATATAAGGTGATTTTATTTAGCACACGACCGATTTCGGGCTTGTGCCCATCTTCAGGCGGTTTACATTCATGTATATGTTTTCATATTCATTGTTGTCTGTTCACAGATGGTTATGACTATGGGACCGCAAGAAACAAAATTATTGAGTTTAGCAAAAAAAGTAGGACAACAATGGTTCAAGAAAGTAAGATTTACTAAGTCACGTGAAAAGGAGGTGGATAATACATGCAAAGATAATATAGAGATACAAGTAAAAAGCATCATTTGATAGAATACACTGTGCAGAAAAGCATGCACGTAGCTTCAGACTCAGACATAAGTAATATTTAGCGCTGCCTTGTGCTACAAGAGGTACACCCCATTTAATTTGATTGTTTTGGTAGCCCATTTGTAAATCCATGGAACGATGACTCGTTGAACATTTGTGCTTTAGAAAACATTTATTATGAGCAGAAGGGAGGATTATAAGTTACAGTATAAAGAAATTACAAACTAGAAACAAGAGGTAAGCCAAAGTTATAGCGATCTGATTTACCGACGAGAGTATAGATCCCTTTTTACGAATTGATCCACCAAATGAGACTGCAAATAGAAAACGAGGAAAGTTAAGCCAGAGCCGAAGGTGAGAAACTGGAAAATGAGTTACTGAAAAGCCATGAGGAGTTCATTACTTACATGGTAAAAGCTGAGTGTAGTAGTCTACAGTACAACCTCAAAGACTTCGTACTTTGCAAACTTTCTCTCTGTGTAACACCACATCAAACATAATTTATTTACTTCACCACGTAGCCGTTTTCGATAGTAAACAGCTAACTTTTCAGTAATTATCATTACAATAGATCCAAGACCATTTTATAGGTACATTCATCCCGGACTGGAGCATATTGCGTTAAGCAGAATCTGCCTGAAGAGCGTGGCACTTTGAAATAAACGTTGATCAGGAAGGTTCAGATGTGACCACGCTGTGCTCACATGTGCTCAAGTGTTTGCGACAATTCATTGAACACTTGCTATCAGAGCATTATGGACAGTGGGATGAAAATATGGATTTGGATGTCATATTCCATTACAGAAGGATGTGTTCTGGCTTATCTTAACGATTTTTAAATTTAATCAAATCTTGTAAAACAGTCTTAGCTAATCCAGTTCTGCAGAGTAATAGCCGTTAGGGTTAATTAGGACCGTTAGAGAATGACCCTAAAGGGATATCCATAAAGTGATAATTTTTTTAAATTTTATATACCACAGTGAAGCTATAAGCGGTAGTACTTGACAGAAAGGCGAGGCTCGACTAAAAACACCCACCCACACCCACACACACAAACTGTGATATGCTAAGCGAATATGTGTCGGTTTTTACGTTACGTGAGCCGGTGAAACAGCCGACTGAAAGATCCACTTCTTAACAGAAAAACATCGAAGCGCAAGGGAATACGATCTGTTGCAGAGAAACGAGATATAGCATTCCAATGGTTTCTCAAACAAATAACCTATGTCATTTAGACGCATACAGACCAACAGTTACACTACCGCTCCCTAATGTGCACCAAACGGACCAATTTTTACATTTATTTGGTGCTGAAATACTGTAGCTGTTAATATTGCTCCAATACACCCAAATATTGAGGAAACGTGTGCTATGGCCCAGATATACGTCCGATACAACAGGTAGTCACAGGCTGTTATCAAAGGGTTACCGTGTTGTCCACGGTAAGCAGGACGGTGTTTGTGTGGCTGTGCTAGTCTGGTCCGAGTTTGTAACTGCTTGCATCTCACCATTTCATCAATCAGTTTCCCAACAATGATTAAATGTGCTCTCAAAACACTGTATGAAGCAAACACAAAGAAACTCTGTGATGCGCTTGGGCTTGCGCTGTACTTTCCGTTTTGTTCACCTTCACTTCTGAGCTCACAGACGGTGCAATGAATATTTTATAAATTCTTTTTATGTGTTTGACAGACCAACGTTGTCTCGGGTCCTATGGGCGGAACGTGTCTTCACTGTATTGGTGCCATGTGTGCACGTTAATAAGAATTTTCCGAAGATCCGATGATGACAGCAAGATTTTGTCGAAACTGGTCACTGTGAAATATAGTAAAAGTACCAAGTGATCTTGGCTGCATAAGATTTCCCTACGAACATGTGGAGCCTGTATGGTGAAGAACAGTCAGATAATTAACGAAAGAAAGCATCTGATGACATTCTAGTTGCAACTTGTGTTAGAAGACCACCTGTAGTGTTACTACATTTATTAAGTTGGCAGACGTGTTTCTGTATCTGAAAGACGATGAACTGAATTGAATTGAATGAAATTTTATTGTCGTTTAGCTATTACAGCAATTGACAAGTTATACAGCATATATACATGAAGATCATTCTGTCACTATTGGTTTTCCATATAATATAATATTTAACATCAAATAATATGAAAACATTGCATCATAAATTACTCAGTTAAGTAAATTATGCTGTACTCTCCTAACCGGTACCACTATGATATTTTACAGTCATAAAATTCCTGAAGTGAGTAGCAAGGATTTGCAGCTAACCAACTGAATAATTTGTCTTTAAATAAATCACATGGAGCTTCTACCCACTCAAGTGGCAGTTTGTTAAACATCTTCATGCCCATCTCTTCGTAGCTGTTCAGTGACTTGGATAATCTGCAGTAAGGTATGTCAAGATGGCTACTATTTCTGGTTCCATGAGAGTGTACATCTCTTCTACGCTGGTATTCTGATAAATTGTTCTTTATATGGCTCGTTCAAATGGCTCTGAGCACTATGGGACTTAACATCTATGGTCATCAGTCCCCTAGAACTTAGAACTAATTAAACCTAACTAACCTAAGGACAGCACACAACACCCAGCCATCACGAGGCAGAGAAAATCCCTGACCCCGCCGGGAATCGAACGTTCTTTATATGCAGTAGGGCAGTGTAAATATAAAATTTTATAACAGTTAATATTTTTAAGTTGATCAACAGTGGTTTGCAGTGGGCTAGTTAATCACTGTTTTCGATAATTCGAATTACTTTCTTCTGAAGTACCAAAATGTCCTGAAGGTGTGAGCTATTGCCCCATATTAAAAGCCCATAAGATATAATGCTTTGAAAAAAAGCAAAGTAGGCCGATCTTACAGAGGCCGCAGGTACATGGTTTTTTAAATTCCTTAACAAATACACCACTCTAGACAGCCTTGCACTAATGTATTTAATATGTGGCTCCCAAGTCAATTTACTATCTATAACAATACCTAAGAACTTAACACTATCCATGAAGTCTGCTCCTGGCAGATATCTTAAACTAAATACAATTTTTTGAGTTTTACTCTCATTAAGCAGGAACCTATTAGCTCGAAACCAGACTGATGCTTGTGATATTGTGTCATTTGCCACAGTTTGGAGCATATCCACGTCTGAGCTGATACTGAAAAAAGTGGTATCAACTGCATAGAGAATGGAGTGAGTATTTATGTAAGAGGGTAGATCGTTTGTCATTAGGATAAATAGCAGAGGTCCTAGTACTGAGCCTTGTGGCACACTGCACTTAACTTCAGCTAAGTGTGATCTCTGTTTACCAATACAAACAATTTGTTTACGGTTGCTAAGGAAAGACTCGAATATGTTGTCAACTTCACTGTTTGTGATTCCATAATAAACTAGTTTGTTGAGGAGTGAAATATGCTCCACACAATCGAAGGCTTTGCTAAGATCACAAAAGGTAGCCTGAGCAAAATTTTTCCCTTTTTCCTTCGTAAGCATTAAGCACTTTTTTAATCAGGGAGTCAATGGCATGGACTGTGGATTTGCCCTTCCTAAAGCCAAATTGTACTGCAGTAATAATGTTATTACCTGTCAGATAATCACACAACTGGGAGTTGATCACGGATTCCAGAACTTTAGATAAAATAGGTGTCAGCGATATTGGACGATAGCTAGATGGGCAATTTTTGTCTCCTTCCTTGTCTATTCAAATTTCGCGACAGTTGCATAAGAGTGGCGCTAGTAACGGCTGCGACGAGCTGCATGTTCCTTTTGCGATACTGCAGAAAGACTTAGTAGAAATGTAGCCACTGTACGTAACTGCTGGCAGCGGTAGTCAAGAGAGTGGACGGTCGCAAGATAACGTGGCACTACCGGGAGTGAAGACCATCGTGTTCGGCCTGTTGCTCTGGCGCATCGGACTGCTTCTTCAGCAGCAGTTGACACCACAGTGATGTAATGAACTGTTACAAATCGGTTACTTTAAGGGCAGCTACGAGCCGGACGCCCTCTAGCGTGCTTTTCACTGACCCCACACCACCGCTATTTACGATTTCAGTGGTGCCAAGCGAGAGCTCTTTGGAGGCCAGGGTGGAGGGCTGTTGTGTTTCCTGATGAAAGCTGGTTCTGCATCGGTGCCGGTGATGGTCGTGTGTTGCTTATAAGGAGGCTAGCTGAGGGCCTGCAACCATCCTGTCTGCGTGCAAGACACACATGACCTAGATCTGGAATAATGGTCTAGGGTGAGATTTCGTACGACAACAGGAGTACTCTCGTTGTTATCCCACGCACCCTGACTGCAAATTTGTACGTTAATCTGGTAATTCGACCTGCTGTGCTGTCTTTCGCGAAAGCATTCCAGAGGGCGTTTTCCAACAAGATAACGCTCGTAACCTAACATGCCCTACAGAGTGTCGACATGTTGCCTTGGCCTGCTCGATCACAAGATCTGTCTCCAATCGAGCACTTATAAGATATCATCGGACTACAACTTCAGCGTCATCCACGCACAGCATTAACCGTCACTATATTGCCCGACCAAGTCCAACAGGCATACAACTCCATCCCACAAACTGACATCCGGCACCTGTAAGACATAATGCATGCACGTTTTGCACCGATTATTAATGTACCACCATTTCACATTGCAATGGCTTATTTTGCGGGTACATTAACCTGCGATCTTGCAAGGTAATTATTTAAATATGTTGCCTAGATAAACGTATTCCCGAAATTTCATTACTCTACTCTAATTATTTTTTGGTGTTGCGCATTTTTTTCGTAAGGGGATTTGTAAGTCCAAACGACCACGCGGTGTCACGTGTACAGTACGTGCTCAAAGTTATCTCCATTTCGTATTGCGACACTTGTTGTTGACTCACTCTTTATTATCAGCTTATCTGTAAAACTCAACGTGTACGATCCACGAGTACCACAATCTATCAGACCCTGTAATTCTCCAATGGGAGTGTTCCACCTTTATAACCTTGCGTTAACAGTCTTTGAAGCTAACTGTTACCTGAAGTGAACACTGCTGACCAACTATTGGTCACACGAATTAATACCCACGAATTACTAGCCTATGTTAGATGCGTCAAGGCACTTCTCATACAAGTTTAGATACAGAACAGCTTTTTTAACATAGTTTTTGGGCGTTATTTGACAAGCTGGTACTTTTTTCCGATGATACAAGTATAGCTATCACATCCAACAGACTAGAATTAACTGGTGAAATTGTAAACGATGTATTTCAGAAAATCATTAAGTGGTTCTCTGCAGATGGGCTCTCATTAAACTTCGACAAAACACAGTACATACAGTTCCATACAGTAAACGGAATGACACAATTAATAAATATAGACTTCGATCAGAAATCGGTAGCTAAGATAGAATATTCAAAATTTCTAGGTGTATGCATTGATGAGGGGCTTAACTGTATAAAACACGCTGAAGATCTGCTGAAACGTTTGAGTTCAGCTACTTATCCTATTAGGTCATTGCAAATTTTGGCGATATACATTTCAGTAAATTAGCTTACCACTCCTATTTTTATTCTCTGCTTTCGTATGGCATCATATTCTGGGGTAACTCATCACTGAGTAAAAGAGTGTTCATTGCGCAAAAGCATGTAATCAGAATAATTGCTGGAGCTCATCCAAGATCATCCTGCAGACACTTATTTAAAGAGCTAGAGATCTTCACTGTAGTCTCACAATATATATATTCACTTATGAATTTTTTTATTAACAATCCGAACGAATTCAAAAGTAATAGCAGTGTACATGGCTACAACACTAGGAGAAAGGATGATCTTCACTACTCAAGGTTAAATCTAACTTTGGCTCAGAACGGGGTAAATTATGCTGCCACAAAAGTCTTTGGTCACTTACCTAATGGCATCAAAAGTCTGACAGATAGCCGTTTAGCAGTTAAAAGGAAATTAAAAGAATTTCTTAATGGCAACTCCTACTCTTTAGATGAATTTTTTGATATAGTAAGTGGGTAATTTCCGCAACCCCCACAAAAAAAATTAAAAATATTAAGTGTCATGTATAATATTTTGTGTAACGTAATATCTTGTATAGACATTTTTTATTAACCTGACATGTTCCACATCATTACGAAGTGTCGTATTCATGATCTATGGAACAAGTACTAATCTAATGTACTCTACTTTTTCGCGTTTATTGTCTGCATGTTGTGTTTCATTTTCCACACAGCCGATTGCCTGTTTTTATTTTACTTACTTGTAGAATATTTCTTGGCTCTTCCTTCCATCGCGTTGTACTTTAGCTTGAGTCACCGAGCAGAAACTTGTTTGTTCTATTGCTTCGTACGTTTCATTCAAGCTGTATTTCTACACAAATCCAAGGTAACCACTCACCACTGTACGTTGGAAAAAAAAACAGACCATTTCGATATTGTGTCTCTTTAGTTATGTGACGATAACACTCAAAGTGTTACTGTTTTGTCGGTGTTAACTGAAAATTCTGAGCTGTCATTGTCCTTCAATTGATTAGTTCATCTGTTAATAGACTAGTGGTCGAAAAGGATAAAAATGAAGTAGAGACAATTGAGCTTAAAATAGTTATTGCCTCAGCTAGGTGTACCAAATCCGTTACATGCGATCTTCCTTTCTGGAAATAAAACCAAGCTGCTTCACGGTATAACCAAATGAAATTCTCGGGCACTTAAGTAAGAACTAACAAGTTAACAGTCCGAATCGTTATGTCGAAACCTAGTTTGCTTCTTCCCTGGTAGTCAACTTTTAAGAATTTCAGTGTTGACATGAATTTAAAGTAAAAAAAAAAAAGTTATTTTTCTAATGGCTTTCTGTGCGGTCAGCTGATGTGCATCCGACCTTAATACTCTCTTGTCGCTTCTTCCATTGGTCTGCTAGAGAAAGCGATAAAACCACCGACTGAAACAACTGAAATGTCACTGAATGTGCATAGACAAATACAACTTATATTCGATCTATAACTTCCTTTCCAAACTGGTAAGAAGCATCCGCAATAGATACAAGATTTCCAACACGTCAATATTCATATATTGTAGCTACTGGAAAATGTTAATAGCTATACAATCTTCCAAGGTCACATTTCTTGTGCACCGTGAATATAAATTAAGGACAATATGTCACAGCCATGTGAATCGGAGGCAGAATTCGACATTTTCACGGAAGACTAGGCCTGAGTTGGGAATGAGTCCGACTGAGTATGTGAATAACTTTGGAGTAGCACACAGATCTCGTCAAACTTCTAAACAAAAGAGATCAAATTTAAAGTATATTAATACATGAAATGAATTACGAGGGTGGTTTGAAAAGTTCTCAGAATCACCACGAGAGGTCAGCGCCAGCGCAACGAGTTGTTCACGTGATATTCATTGGACTGTTGCCTGTAAAAACGTGCCACGTCAGTGCTCTTGGAAGAGAGCTGTGGCGGTGACGTGGCTGTCTTGCTGTTCCCGCATACTGATTTGCGAGGATGGAAAAAATCGAAATTCGAGCAGTGGATTAGTACTTCGTAAAGAAAGGTATCAAAGCAAAGTACATTCATGCTGATTTCCCAGAATACTCTGGGGGACTCTGCTCCTTCATAAGCAACTGTTGCGAAGTTGACAAGTGAATTTAAATTTGGTTGGGAGAGCTAAGACGATGATCCGCGCAATGGTCGGCCAAGATGTGTCACTACTCCAGAAATCATTGCATAAGTGCACAAAATGGTCATGCAGGATCGCCGATTGAAAGTGCGTGAAATTGTTCACGCTTGCCAGATGTCATCTGAAAGGGTATATCACATTTTAACTGCAGAATTAGAAATGAAAAAAAAAATATCTGCAAGATGGATGCCGCGACTCTTGACACTGGATCAAAAACGCATGAGAATGAACATATGAGAACAAGGTTTGGCCCGTTTTAGGAGAAAGGAACAAGATTTTTTGTGCCGGTTTGTGACCTCAGATAAAACTTGGGTGCACTGCTATACCCCAGAGACAAAACAGCAGTGAAAGCAGTGGAAACATGCTGATTCTCCGCCCCCAAAGAAAACAAATACAATTCCTTTCGGGAAAGGTCATGGCATCAGTGTTGTAGGATGCGAAGGGGACTCTGTTTGTAGATTACCTCCCCACTGGGCAAACAATTACTGGAGAGTACTATGCTAACCTCCTGGACAAATTGCAATCAAGGATACGCGAAAAAGGCCAGGTTTAGCAAGGAAGAAAGTCATCTTCTATAAAGCCAATGCGCGCCCGCACGCATGTGCCGTCGCCATGGCAAAATTACACGAATTGTTGCCACACCCGCCTTATTCAACTGATATGGCTCCGTCAGATTTCCCAAAACTGAAAATTTTTCCTGGTGTCAAGAAGTTCTGGTATGGAAAATGAACTGCCATGTCTAGCAGTAATTGCAGTTGATTTCCATATCTCCACCAATACTTGCAAAACATAAATTTAAAATAAACAAGAATTATAATTTTTTAAACTCGTTTTGAAACGCTTTTCTTGTGAACCTTTGGTTGCTTTATAGAATATATTACATTTCTCACAGACATCAAATGGGCTATTTTCATTTTTCTTGTGTGCCAATAGAATTCGTTTTACATTTCTTAGCTCTCAATTCTTTTTTATTCATTAGTCTTATGTTTTAAACTGTAAGTATTTACACAATTTACTTCATGTGCCAAATATAGAGATGTTGTCAATAGTAACACTACTATCGTAACTCTTCTTATAAGTTGTATGAAGGAGAGTGAGATTATATGAAATGGCAAAAGACTTAAGTATAACTGTATAATGGATTTACCCTGAACTTTTAAATTAAAAGTCTTCTTAACACTACAGAAGGTATGATGTAATTCTGTTTAAATGTTAAAAACTTAATAATGCTTATAATTATTTCATAAAAACTAAAAATCCTAATAGGGTGCGCACTGTATCACGACTTTTACAATGAATTTCCCATCAGTTCCACTTCTATAGCACAATCTTCAAAATGCTAATCACTGCAAAATCAGAAGGGTTTGTTGTACTACTTTTTAATGTAAATGGCAACTCCGGCTTCCATTTCACTTCTCAGAGTAGTTCGTGATCGCTGGATAAGTATAAATTCTAATGTAAATTTCCTACTCAAGGTGGGCAAAGCGAAATGAAACAAAACTGCACAACCACGCTTGATAACCAGAGAAACGGATCGCAGCCATATTGCCACACACCGCTGCTAACCAGCCAGGCAGCCATATTGCGTACACGAATCGCATGTGATCCACCAGATTGCCTGGGACTTCAAGCAATTAGCGGCCGATCGCTTCGATTTGCCCACAAATGTGCCGTCTACGAAGCGATCGGTTTCCCATGCAACTGATCGCTTGGAACGGTGGCTCGTGTGTGTGGCCCTTCAGATACTGCTTACGAGATTGCAGAAGTGGTACCGAACGATCTACACTACATATATTGCCTGTAGCAATCCTAGATTGAGTGCAGCAATTATGATCCGTCCAGCTGCCAAAGGCGTACACAGTGACAAACTTCCATGGGATGAGCAGTACTTACCGGAGGCGTGGTAGCTATTGAAATGCCCACAGGTGCCGACCGTCCACGTTGCATGTCTGCTCGATCTTCGGTTGCCTTATCGAAACACTCCAGCGAGGCTGCCAGCTCCCCAGTAAAAGCTACTATCTTATCGACTACAGCCCTGCGCTATCAAGAAGCGGGCATCAGGCTACCAAATGTGAACGCCATTGCCTGAGATAGATATCTACGCCGAGCAACACACTGGCCTTATCCTATTTCATATACGCAAAAATTTAAACTAACGTGCACAAGGATAAATCATTTGTACTTGAGTAATATTGTTCAGTTCCTTTCGGCTTATCGTGGTTGCCGACCGCGGTGGTCTCGCGGTTCTAGGCGCGCAGTCCGGAACCGTGCGACTGCTACGGTCGCAAGTTCGAATCCTGCCTCGGGCATGGATGTGTTTGATGTCCTTAGGTTAGTTAGGTTTAATCAGTTCTAAGTTCTAGGGGACTGATGACCACAGCTGTTAAGTCCCATAGTGCTCAGAGCCATTTGAACCATTTATCGCGGTTTCTTTTTTTTACTTTTTGTCAAAAAAAAAAACAAACTAGGCTTCTATGTGAATGTAACCAGATAGACTAGAATCCTGAGCACTACCGTTCAGAATAAACGTGAAGCACTGAACAGGTAAGCAGAGATAACTCGTGTTGAAGTACTTCCGAAAGGGTTACTCGTTCTTTTGTTAGGATTTTCGGGAGTAAGGTTCATTTAAACTCATTAATAACGGTAGGCATGTAATGGTTAATTATTTTGAAACTTTGCTTTTGAGTCAGTGGGCTGTGTCAGGTAGCAACGTTTCACAATACTATTAGCGCTTGTGCTGCGAGATGTTACTTCAGTTTTAAAGGAAGAATTGACTTCAAGTAACGAAACAGTCGTCGATATTGCGGTTTCGTGTGATCGAATTAAAATTTCGGAACTAAGTAGGAACCCCTTGAGTGCGAGGTAGCATGTTCAATATTTAGTGAAAGTGTTCTATTAACAATTACGACAGGAAAAAAAACTAAGCTGCCACCGACGGAGCCGGCCGGAGTGGCCGAGCGGTTCTAGGCGCTACAGTCTGGAACCGCGCGACCGCTACGATCGCAGGTTCAAATCCTGCCTCGGGCATGGATGTGTGTGATGTCCTTAGGTTGGTTAGGTTTAAGTAGTTCTAAGTTCTAGGGGACTGATGACCTCAGCAGTGAAGTCCCATAGTGCTGAGAGCCATTTGAACCATTTGAGCCACCGACGGATGGTCTAGGGGTTGCGGGCACGTTAGCTCAGCACGTTCAGTGAGAGAGCTGGGTGGTCTCTGTAATATATATATAAACAAAAAAAACGACAACTGAGTTAAGGGATCAACAACGAACTTCAACGGACGTCATGTGACGTCCGCTACGCCCAAATACAACGAACAATAACGAACAAACTGCAAAAAAAGGGGGAGTAGAGTCATTGGTCCCTGGTTCAAAATTCGCCACCGCTTAAATTTTGATTAATAAGCAGCATTGGAGGCCGAAGACTTCCTGCATGAGAAGTCACCCTCATTCTGCCAACGGCCTTCTCAAAGAGGGCAGATGAGCAGACAGAGATTCAGGGCACACACTTGCCATAGGGGTGGGAAACTGCCCGTAGAGGCAGGAGAATGAGCGATGATCAACGGCCTGAGGATGCAGAAGGCAACGGAAAACCACTGCATTACAGACACATAACGTGTATCCACAGGACACGTGGCCTGTAATTGAAAAAGTGTCATAATGATCTCTCCGTTGGCAAAAGATTCCGGAATAGTCCCCCATTCGGATCTCTGGGAGGGGACTGCCAAGGGGGAGGCCACCATGAGAGAAAGACTGAATAATCGACGAAAGGATAACGTTCTACGAGTCGCGGCGTGGAATGTCAAAAGCTTAAACGTGGTAGGGAAATTAGAAAATCTGAAAAGGGAAATGCAACGGCTCTATCTAGATATAGTAGAGGTCAATGAAGTGAAATGGAAAGAAGACAAGGGTTTCTGGTTGAATGAGTTTAGGGTAAACATCAACAACTGCACAAAATGGTATAACGGCAGTAAGATTCGTTATGAATAGGAAGGTAGGGCAGAGAGTGTGTTACTGTGAACAGTTCAGTGATAGGGTTGTTCTGAACAGGATCGACAACAAACCAACACCGACAACGATAGTTCAGGTATACATGCTGACGATGAAGAGATAGAGAAAGTACATGAGGATATTGAAAGGGTCATACAGTACATAAACGGAGATGAAAATCTAATAATTATGAGGGACTGGAGTGCAGTTGTAGGGAAAGGAATAGAAGAAAAAGTTCAGGAGAATATGGGCTTGGGACAGTGAATGAGAGAGGAGAAAAATTGAGCTCTGTAATAAATTTCAGCGGGCAATAGCGAATACTCTGTTCAAGAATCACAAGAGGAGAAGGTATACTTGGGAAAGGCCGGGTGATAAGGGAAGATTTCAGTTAGGTTTCATCATCGTCAGGCAGAGATACCGAAATCAGATACCGAATTGTAAGGCATGCCCAAGAGCAGATATAGTCAGTTCACAATACAGTAGTGATGAAGAGTGGGCTGAAGTTCAAGAGATTAGGCAGGAAGAATCAATACGCAAAAAAGTGGGATACGAAGTGTTAAGGAATGACGAGATACGCTTGTAGTTCTCTACTGCTATAGATACAGCAATGAGGAATAGCTGAGTAGGGAGTACAATTGAAGAGGAATGGACATCTCTAAAAAGGGCAGTCAAAGAATTTGGAAAGAAAAACATAGGTACAAAGAATGTAAGTGCGAAGAAACCAGTGGTAACGGAAGAAATACTTCAGTTGATCGGTGAAAGACGGAAGTATAAAAATGTTCAGGGAAATTCAGGAATACAGAAATAAAAGTCTCTGACGAATGAAATAAATTCGGAGTGCAGGGAAGCTAACACGAAATGGCTGCGTGAAAAATGTGAAGAAATCGGAAAAGAAATGCTTGTCGGGAGGACTGACTTAGCATATACGAAAGTCAAAACGACTTTCGGTGAAATTAAAAGCAAGGGAGGTAACATTAAGAACGCAACTGGGAGTCCACTATTAAATGCAGAGAAGAAAGAGCGGATACGTGGAAAGAGTACATTGAAGGCCTGTATGAGGGGAAAGATTTGTCTGATGTTATAGAAGAAGAATCAGAAGTGGATTTAAAAGATATAGCGGATCCAGTATTAGAATTTAAGAGAAGGCAGAAGGGAGAGATAACATTCATCAGAATTTCTAAAATCATTGGAGGAAGTGGCAACAAAACGACTATTCACGCTGGTGTGTAGAATGTATGAATCTGGCAACAGACTATCTGACTCTCCGAAAAATATCATCCACACAATTCCGAAGACTGCAAGAGCTGACAAGTGCGAGAACTATCGCATAATCAGCTTAACACCTCATGCAACCAAGTTGCTGAGAAGAATAATATACACAAGAATGGAAAACAAAATTGAGGATGTGTTGGATGACGATCTATTTGGCTTTAGGAAAGGAAAAGGCCTCAGAGAGGGAATTCTGACGTTGCGGTTGATAATGTAAGCAAGAATAAACAAAAATCAAGACACATTCACAGGATTTGTCGACCTGAAAAAAGCATTCGACAGTGTAAAATGGTGCAATATGCTCGAAATCCTGAGAAAAATATGGGTAAACTATAGGGAGAGAGCCGCGCGGGATTAGCCGAGCGGTCTTTGGCGCTGCAGTCGGACTGTGGGGCTCGTCCCGACGGAGGTTCGAGTCCTCCCTCGGGCGCGCGCGTGTGTGTGTGTGTGTGTGTGTGTGTGTGTGTGTGTGTGTGTGTGTGTGTGTGTGTGCGTGTGTGTTTGTCCTTAAGATAATTTAGGTTAAGTAGTATGTAAGCTTAGGAACTGATGACCTTAGCAGTTAAGTCCAATAAGATTTCACTCACATTTTTATAGGGAGAGACGGGTAACATACAATATTTACAAGGGCCAAGAGGGAATAATAAGAGTGGACGACCAACAACGAAGTGCTCGGATTAAGAAGGGTAGAATACAGGGATGTGGCCTTTCGCCCCTACTTTTCAATCTGTGCATCGAAGAACTTATGACGGAAATAAAAGAAAGGTTCAGAAGTGGAATTAAAGTTCAAGGTGAAAGGAAGTCTATGATAAGATTCGCTGAGCGAAAGTGAAGAAGAATTACATGATCTGCTGAATAGAATGTACAGTCTAATGAGTACAGTATATGGATTGAGAGTAAGTCGAAGAAAGACGAAAGTAATGATAAGTAGCAGAAATGAGAACAGCGAGAAACTTAACATCACGACTGATGGTCACGACGTAGATGAAGTTAAGGAAATCTACTACCTACGCAGCAAAATAACCAATGAGGGACGGAGCAAGGAGGACATCAAAAGCAGAATAGCACTAGCAAAACAGGGCATTCCTAACCAAGAGAAATCTACTAATATATAACATAGGCTTTAATCTGAGGAAGAAATTCCCGTGAATGTACGTCTGGAGTACAGTATTGTATGGTAGTGAAACATGGACTGTGGGAAAACCGGAACAGAAGAGAATCGAAGCATTTGAGATGTGGTGGTATAGACGAATGTTGAAAATTAGATGAATTGATAAGGTAAGGAATGAGGAGGTTCTGCGCAGAATCGGAGAGGAGAGGAATATGTGGACAACACTGACAAGGAGAAGGACAGGTTGATAGGACATCTATTAAAACATCAGGGAGCTGCAGAGGGCAAAAACTGTAGAGGAAGACGGAACTTGGAATACATTCAGCAAATAATTGAGGACGTAGATTTCAAGTGCTACTCTGAGATGAAGAGGTTAGTGCAGGAGAGGAATTCGTGGCGGGTCGCATCAAACCAGTCAGAAGACCGAAAAAAAAAAAAAAAAGATTCAAAGAGTGCATCAGGAGGGCGACAGAAAATGAGTGTTTGGGAGGTGCAGAGATCAACTTTCTGTGCGATGTATGCATTACACGTCACAAGGTGGATATCGTCGACATTCAGGACATATTCAAAACAAAGCATTAACTTGCACCACGAACACCGAATGAAAAATGGCACGGCACAGTGACCACAAAGGTTCACACCATCAAGCTCAAAGGTGAACTCCTTGGAATGTTACAAATCATACAGCACGTTCAGCTAGGTAATCCAGTCTTGAAGAATGTATATAGAAACATTTTACTGTAACGTGGTGATGAGAATTGATGGAATGTTATGGCATGCAACCGAATGCGAAACAGTCTGGAGGTTATCGTAAAACTGGCTTTCCTCTAAGGCGTAATTGCAGATAGTACGATAATATGTTTCATAGGCACGGAAAACACAAACACCCATAGGTCGTAAATTTGTCCAGTGGTTCCAGGTGGTATAAAGTGCAACGTCACATACTTTTCAGGAGGGTATGTTTGCTCTAAAGGAGTATAATTTTTATACGCAGACCAGGAATCAAGCAAAAGCAAGTTCTTTTGACCAGCTATTGGCCAAAAGCAATGCTCATACGATAGTTTTAGTTCTGTTATGCCTATTTTCCCACTGTTGCTTGCTGTGACGCAAATATTCCCTACTGTTTTTGCAAGATCGCGTACACGAGAAGGAATCGTAGGGGGCAGGGCCTTCCCAACTTCTCGCAGCACACTAAATCACTTTCCAGCCAATTTACCATCCAGATTAACACTCGGAATAATTGCATACGAATACGTTAAGGCACTGATGTTAGCTAATCTTGATACAACTCCCTTGGTACCTCTGTTTCCAGAGTTCCTTCCATATACATTTCCGCTTCAAATTTCGATTGTTCAGAGCTGAACACAAATTCTTTACTGAACGATGGGATAAGTTTGTTTACCTCATCTAAAAATTTTCGGGCCGATTCTGCGGTTTGCTGCGCATCGTCAAGTTTGCGCGTTGTTTGACGTTTCATTATCTTACCTCTTCCAATTTTATAGCATTGTTTTAAGTCATGCAATCATCCATTGCTATCCTTGATACTACTATAATCTATGTCGCGCGCAATTTCATGTGCATGAAGTGGTAGATCACTATCATATATACCCTGGAAATTGTTTGACGTCTCGCTATCTTACGTGGTTTAAGTATTGAATAGGATTGGGGAGAAGAGAAGTTTGTGGCACAACTTGACCAGAAGAAGGGATCGGTTGGTAGGACATGTTCTGAGGCATCAAGGGATCACCAATTTAGTATTGGAGGGCAGCGTGGAGGGTAAAAATCGTAGAGGGAGACCAAGAGATGAATACACTAAGCAGATTCAGAAGGATGTAGGTTGCAGTAGGTACTGGGAGATGAAAAAGCTTGCACAGGATAGAGTAGCATGGAGAGCTGCATCAAACCAGTCTCAGGACTGAAGACCGCAACAACAACAACGTGGTTTAATCCTACAGCATTGTTTGAAGTCATGCAACCATCCATTGCTTCCCTTGAAACCACCATAATCTATGTCTCGCTCTATTTGATGGCCCGGGGTCCACACAAACGCCGCTGAACGACCACACTCGGCGAGAGCAAAAACAGCATCTTGAATACCGCGCACCAAAGGATCCCGAGAGATACACTGGTCCAATGCTTGCAATCCACTCAGGGAGTCACTGCATATGACAAATGACTCCCCAGGGCAGGAGGAAAGGTGAGCGAGTGCACGAAAAGATCAACCAGCTCCGCAGTGAAAACACTGCTCCCACAAGGCAGGGAATGCTGCTCAATGAAGTCGCCGTGGAGGAAAGCAAACCCAGTGCGTCCATCGACCACAGAACCATCGGTGTAGACTACATCTGCGTCGCGAAACAAGGCAAGAAGAGCCACGAATTGTTGACGAAGACTGGCAGGTGGAACGGAGGACTTGGAGTCACAGGACAAATCCAAGCAAAGCCGCAAGCGAGGGAGCGACCAAGGAGGGGTAGAGGAAGAGGGCCGGACGGATGGAGGAAGGGGAAAGGACTCGAGTGGCGAGAGAAGGGAACGAATGCGGACCGCGATCGGGAGACCCGACCTAGGTGACCGTCGTCGGGAGGGGAGTGTAGAAGATGGAAAAAGAAGCCTGCGGTTTGGGTGGTCGGGCGAGGCATGGACGCGGGCGATGTATGACGCAAGCAACTGTTGTCGGCGGTATCTTGGGGGAGGGATTCCAGCTTCTACAAGAGGCTAGTCACTGGACTAGTGCGGAAGGCACCTGTCGCTAGGCTGACGCCACAATGGAGAATCGGGTGCCCGAACCTCCAGCACTTAAACCAGCGCATGGGAGGAGGGACGTAAGGCTTAACATCACATCGACATATCATCACCTTGCCCTTGTCGGGCAGGGTGTCACCCTCAAAAGCCAAGATGGAGGCGCCAGTGGCGACCCTACTATCTTTAGGTCCCCTGAAGACACGTCGTACAAAGTGGATACCGCGGTGTTCCAGATTTGCACGGAGCTTGTTGTCAGACTGCAACAACAGGTCACAATGAAAAATAAGTCCCTGCACCATCTGCAATGTTGAAGGTGCTGCTGAGTCGTACACCACGCTCCCGTAGTCGAGATGGGACTGGACTAAGGCCTTATAGAGTTGTAGGAGGGTTGTTCGTGCAGCCTCCCAAACAGTGTGGCTCTGGCAGCGAAGGATGTTGAGGTGCTGCCAGCACCGTTGTTTAAGCCTGCGAAGATGAGGTGTGAAAGTGAGCTGAGCATCAAACAGCATGCCAAGAAAGCGATGCGTCTCCTCAATATGGAGTTCATTGGCAAGGTAGAGCACTGGATGGAGGTGGACCATTTGACAAAGACAGAAATGCATCACTCGGGTCTTAGAGGCTGAGAACTGGAAACCATAGTTGGATGCCCAAAAATGTGCCTTACGGATAGCTCCCTGCAGCTGCCGTTCAGCGACACTGATGCTTGGGGAACTGTAATAAAGACAAAAGTCATCGACATATAGAGAGGAACAGACTGATGAGCCCACCACAGCCGCAAGACCATTAATTGCCACCAAAAAGAGGGGAACACTGAGAACTGAGCCCTGCATGACACCGTTCTCCTGAATATGAGCAGAGCTAAAATAAGTGCCAACTCTAACCCGAAAGGAGCGATTGGAGAGAAAATTCCGTAGAAAAATCGGAAGTGGACCCCGTAAGCCCCATTCGTGCAGTGTAGCAAGGATATGATGGCACCAGGTGGTATCATACGCCTTCCGAAGATCAAAGAAAACAGCAACTAGATGTTCTCGCCGGGTAAAAGCTGTACGAATAGCCGACTCTAGCGAGACTAAATTTTCGATCGCTGAGCGGCCCTGACGGGAACACCCCTGTTGCTGGGCTAGGAGGCCCCGAGCTTCGAGTATCCACATGAGCCGCCGACTCACCATCTGTTCCAGGAGTTTGCACATAACGTTGGTGAGGCTGATAGGGTGGTAGCTATCAACCACCAGCAGATCTGCACCAGGTTTCAGCACTGGGATGGTAACGCTATCCTCCCGAGTTGGGAAAACGCCCTCCATCCAGATGCGATTAAACAGGGCGAGTAGTTCTCCCTGACAGTGCACCGACAGATGGTGAAGTAACTGGTTGTGAATTCGGTCTGGACCTGGAGATGTATCGGGGCAAGCTGTAAGGGCACTTTGGAACTCCCATTCACTAAACGGGGCATTGTATCGTTCCCAACGGTGCGTGCGAAATGACAACTGTGTATGCTCAGCCTGCACTTTAATGGCGCGGAATTCTGCGCTGTATCCTGCTGTCGCAGTATTACAAGCGAAGTACTCTGCCAGATGTTCGGCGATGGCGATTGGATCAGTACACAGTGTACCCCGAAGAGAAAGGCAAGGGACAGACGCATGAGGGCGAAAGCCAAAAATGCGCCGAACCCGCGACCACAGCTGAGATGGGGGAGGTGCGAGAACCTATGGTGGCAACATATCGTTCCCAGCAGTCCTGTTTGCTCCTCTGGATTAACCGGAGCCCGGGCCCACAGCCATTTAAAGGCAACCAGATTCTCTAGGGAAGGATGACGCCGATGTCGTTGTAGGGCTCGCCAGCAGTCCCAGATAGCTTCTGCAAGGGACTGACTTACGCCTTAGGGTGCTTGAAGAGCAGGGGACAGTTGCCTCGGCAAAACAAACAATGGCCATAGTGACCTCGTCCACTGCCAAATAAATGTCACCAGGAAGCGGGGCAATGGCCATAGTAGCTGACGTGTAGGCTGCCCAATCAGCTCCACAAAGAGACAATCGTGGCAGCTGGTCAGGGGGTTGGGATAGAGGAAGAGAAACCAGGACAGTAAAGTGGTCACTACCACAGAGGTCGTCGTGGACCCTCCAACTGAGCTATGGAAGAAGACCTGGGCTACAAAGAGAGAGGTCAATGGCCGAGTATGTGCCATGAGTCAAGCTAAAATATGTGGGAGCACCAGTGTTAAGGAGGCAAATGTCCTGCTGTGCCAAGAGAGCCTCAACATTCCTACCCTGGCCCAAGATCTGGGCCCCAACCCATAAAGAGTGGTGGGCATTAAAGTCCCCCAAAAGGAGGAATGGCGAGGGGAGCTGGGCAAACAAGGCAGCTAGGTCGGCCAAGAGGGACAATCTCATCTGGGGGAAGGTAGAGGGAACAGATGGTAACCTCCATTCCTGCCCGGATTCTAACAGCCACAGCTTCGAGAGCCACGTGACGTGGCACTGGGGCACTAGGAACAGTGGCAGGAACATAAACACAGACACCACCAGACACCCAGTCGTATTCTAGGCAGTTCTTATAGTAACTCCGTTAGCCACAGAGGGAGGGGGTCCGCTGAATAGGAAACCAGGTTTCCTGTAGGGCCAGACAAGTGGCAGGGAAGTAGCACAAAAGCTGTTTCAACTCAGCAAGGTGGTGGAAAAAACCACGGCAATTCCATTGAAGGATAATGGTATCTGACTGTGAAGACATGAAAGAACCTGGGGGGGGGGGGGGGGGATAGGTCACGCCTTAGAAGCACTCGCCGCCACCAATTGCGAAGTAGTCTAATCAACTTCCATAGGAGCTTTGGGTCGAGCAACATCTAGCTCCTGAGTGGACGCTGGATGCTCCACATCATCTTCAGGTGCAGTGGTGAACTCCTTTTATGTCTCTATGTCCTTCTCCTTTTGCTTTTTCTTCTTTTTGGTAGGGTCCCATTTGTCCTTTGGTTTATAAGGCTGCATGGGCTTTTCCGACCCAGTCTCATGGACCGAGGAAGACCTGGAAGCCCTACGACCCTCAGGTGGTGGCTTTTTCAGCCACTGGCTGACATCTGGAGAGGCAGTAACTGTGGAATGGAGGGCACCAAGCGATCACTTCCGCGCGACGGGAGCCGGAGGAGGCGGGAACTTCTCCATCTCAGAGGTGGGGATTGATGTCTGCATAGAAGGAGGGGTTGTTACTCCCAATGTTGAAAACAGGGGAGCAATGGAAGAGGGTGTTCCCCCATCTACCAGAGGGGCAGGAATAGACGGCTGGGTTGGAGGGTCCACAAAAAGTGGCTGAGCTTGGGGGCTCAATGCCAGGGATGGAGACATCAAAGCTGCTGCAGCATACGTCGATGAAAGGCTCACAGGGTGAAGTCGGTCATACTTGCGTTTAGCCTCTGTGTAAGTGAGCCTGTCCAAGGTCTCATACTCCATAATCTTCCGTTCTTTTTGATAAACCACGCAGTCTGATGAGCAAGGTGAATGTTTCTGTCCGCAGTTGACACAAACAGGGGGCGGCAAACATGGGACGTTCGCGTGGGAGGCACGTCCACAATCCCAACAGGTACGGTTGGCGTCACGTCTCGATGACATATGCCCAAACCTCCAGCACTTAAACCAGCGCATGGGAGGAGGGACGTAAGGCTTAACATCACATTGACATATCATCACCTTGCCCTTCTCGGGCAGGGTGTCACCCTCAAAAGCCAAGATGGAGGCGCCGGTGGCGACCCTACTATCTTTAGGTCCCCTGAAGACACATCGTACAAAGTGGATACCGCGGTGTTCCAGATTTGTACGGAGCTTGTTGTCAGACTGCAACAACAGGTCACAATGAAAAATAAGTCCCTGAACCATATTGGGGATCTTACGAGGCGTAATGGAGACTGCAACAGCACCGAGCTTGTCACAAGCAAGCAATGCCCATGACTGTGCTGGGGATGCTGTCTGTATGAGGACTGCTCCAGACCTCATTTTAGACATGCCCTCAACTTCTCCAAACTTGTCCTCTAAATTTTCCACAAAAAAAACTGAGGCTTTGTGGTCAGAAATGAGTCCCCACCTGTTCAGCTGCAAACCAGAAATCGAGGAGAATACGTCTCACCAGGTAATTTAGACTGCCGTTCCTCCCCTGGTGTGGGCAGGGAAGGGAACGATTGGGGGTCATACTGTAAAGCATTGAACTTTCCTTTCTTAGAGACTTGTGCTTGCACACTATTCGTATTTCTTTTCATGGTGGTCCCACGAGCAGCTAGGGAAAGGAATGTCCACCCAGACAGAGCCCTGCTTCCCTGGGTAAGCCTAATACAACCAGGGGGCGGCAGGTTCCCCAGAGGTCGCCCGCTAGCAGCTGTTCTACATCAACAGCCATGCGTCTCCTCGGCGCACAGCACACCTTGAGATTGAGGTTTTTTTATAGTGATTTATACCATCCTCGCGACCCAGGCAGTTAAACCAAGATCCCCGGGCTCTGTACCGTCCAACATTCCACAGTCGCGCCTTACGGTGGTCGTTGAAGCACACTCAGAGCTTACGGTATTGAGGACTGGTGGCGCTTGCCAGTCCCCAGCTCAGGGACCTCGGGGTCGCCAAGCCCGTACCCAGCAACTAAATGCTGAGCCCCCTAAGGGTAATCATTTGGGGAATTGCCCACATAAACTAATAGCGCAAACATATGATGGTGCAGCAGTCATGAGTGGTTCGTCACATTGGGGTGCAGGCTCTTGTCAAGGAAAAGTTTTCCAGTGCTTCATACATTCATTGTAATGCCAACCAGTTGAATCTCATTATGCTTAAAGCCGCTTCCAATAATAAAAATGTGCGAATATTCTTCACTAAACTTCAGGGACTTTGCAGCTTCTTTTCAGCATCTCCTCAAAGAACAGCAGTTCTCGACGAAATAGTACGAAAACGACTGCCACGTTCAGTGCCTACTCGTTGGAATTTTCACTCAAGGAGCGTCAATAACTGTGTAATGAGAACACGGTCCTGCAAGCCTGTGGCTTGGTAACAATTTTGAAGGATGGAAAGTTCATTTTTTGGGTTTCATTTTTTCATAAAATCTTGATCCATGTGGATATTTTGTACAACTAGCTACAAAAAAGGGATATTGACCCAACTTACGCACAAAATCAGCTGACAGCTTTTGAGCGTGAAATTGCGAACATTAGGGAAGGAGTGAGTGAAAATTCAACAGGTTTACACGAGTACCATAAAAGAGGGAGAACTGAATGAAGATGGCGCAGCGATGTGTAATCTACTGCGGGAGGCAAAAGAAGTATGTGATGTCATAAGTTACGAGGCAAAAGAAACATTCAAGTTTCCTGGACACCTAGTTGCAGCCTCTCTCTTTCTACCAGAGAAATTCACTACTTACTCTTCCTGTTTTCCGGAAACTTCTTTCAGAGCTGCTATAGAATGCTGCTCTTTTTTTGGAAGCAAAGAAACTTCGAACAGAACTCTCTGTTATTTATGGAAGAGAGGAGCTCAAAAGCTTGTGTGGAGCTTTGAGCTTTCTGGATTACGTAACAGACAATAATCTTTGTGATACACTGAGCGAATCTGTGAAGCTCCTGAAAGCGATAATTACAATTACAATGACCACACCAGAAGCAGAACGTTGTTTCTCTTCGCTGAAACGCATCAAAATCTACTTGCGGAATACTATGGACCAAGAAAGACTATCAGCACTTGCGATGCTCTCTATTGAGCGAGACCTCGTCTTAGGAATTGCAGACATCAATCAAAGAGTGATTGAAAGATTTGCAAATATGAAGGAAAGAAGATTGGAGTTCCTGTACAAGTGATCACCACCACATTCAAATTTAGAGATAAAATCGAACGGCGTTAACATCAGTCCTGCTGAAAAGGTTATTAAGGCATGCCTACCACTTTTTGAGTACATAGAGCTGCAGTTGATTTTAATTCCTTTTATTCTGCAAAAGTAATACTTTTTTCTGTGTACACCTTTTGGTTTTATTATGAGTGGATGCAGGAGTGACACGAGCGAGCAGTCTTTATATCAGGCATTACAAAAACATGAGCAGTGTACTGATTTTCTCTCTTTTGTTGATGTTTTCCTTCGTGAGCAAAGTGCACCCCATTCTTCTCTGGTCACGAGCCGCCGCTGATGTACAGTACAGTACAGCGCGTAATAAATGCAGGACCGTTCCCTGACAGATTTCGTTCAAACTGCCGACCACCATGAGCATGGCAGTGTGTTTCAGCGACGCACCATCGACTGTCTTACACGCTCAAGAATTCCAGGCGTTTTGGCGTACTACTTCGGCGTCTGCGATAATCCAAACAACCAGATCCGTGCGAATATCACCCGGAATCTCGTAAATTCGGCTCTGCACTTGCATCCAGAAGAAGAAGTCCATTTGCGTCATGTCAGGCGACCAAGCTGGCCAAGGAAGAGGACCGCCACGACCAAAACAGTATTGTAACTACTGTACATCGATTGGGTTCCTAACATCGAGTGCAAAGGTAGAGCGTGAAAAAAAAATTATACACAACGAATATCACCGACATTTCAAATTTTGTGCACGATTTTCAGTGCAATACAGATACAAAGCTGATTGGGGAAATAAACCAATGGAAATGCAATAATCACGTAACAAGCTGCAGGAGAGTTTGGGACCTTCGTATTAAAATACTTAGAAGGTATCCCTGAACAATCTTTGAAAGAAAGTTCTGGTACAGCGTCCCCATATGGAAGACACATTTTAAATAATGTAAAATTTTACACGCATCACCGTGAAGAACATCCCGTGTGGCATCTGATTATTAATTTTCACACGTGTTACGATGAAAATGTGATAAACACTGTTGATGTGAGAAAAAGTGTGAAAGAATTTTATTTACCTACGCAAAGAATTAACAGAGTGCCGTAACGTCTGTGAATAGCATATTATGTAATAAACTCTGAGGTCTTCTTCTTAAAAGGATGCACAAGATCGGACATTAATGAACCTTGTTCTCTGGAGTAGCCGAATGTAGACGCATATTACTTACGCTGTTGTATACGGTCTGTATTGTGACAAATAACAATAATATATGTATTAGGCAATACTTTGCGGTTATTTATGTAGTAGTGGCACCCTCCATCTCAAATATTTAAGCATTTGTCATGTTTTACGTAAGACTTCAGCTTCGAGAAATAACATAGTTGGCGCGCAACAATACGCCGCCATTATGCGGCAGACTTAATTTTCATTAAATTGTGAGACAGGAAAGTAAATTATACGTTCTGATTTTCGGCATATTAATGAATGGGAGCAACATAATTTAAAGTCAGTTTGCAGTTTCTTAATGAGTATTTTCGCAACAGGCTGTGGCATGTTCTTACGTACCGATAGAAATATTTTCACTAAGAATGATGTTCATCAACCGCAAAAATTTAAATTCAGAGAACATGATCTCAATTAACAGAAGGGATAATTAAATATTTTTTCCATTTTTTGTTATTGCTTGTACTTCTCTCTACCACGTACAGCCATATACGTAGCACATATTTACTTTAAAAGTAAAAAGAGAGAAATATTTAACAGTAGTGGGACAGTATACTGGCTCACCCAGTATACCTAGACCGTTACACGCCGACCACAGGCCATGAAAAGCACTCACTACCGTGGCAAGTTTCTCTCTCTCTCTCTCTCTCTCTCTCTCTCTCTCTCTCTCTCTCTCTCTCTCTCTCTCTCTCTCCCCTCTCACTCTCTCTCTCTCTCTCTCTCGCTCTCTCTCTTTTCGTTGACCTAGCGCCTCCCAACGACAGCTGGGTTACATTGTTTTAATCTTCTGTTTGTATTCTGAAGCAAAAGATTTGATATTAGTCACCCATTTGGATCTCCGGAAGGGGGACTGCCAAGGGGGAGGCGGCCATGAGAAGAAGATAGAATAACCCACCATGGGATTACGTGTGACGAGTCGGGGCATGGGATGTCAGAAGTATCAACGTAGTAGGAAAGATAGAAAAATCTAAAAAGGAAAATGCAAAGGCTCACTCTACATGTAGTGAGAGCCAATGAAGTGAAATGGAAAGAAGATAAGGATTTCTTGTCAGATGAATATAGGGTAATGTCAACAGCGGCAGAAAATGATATACCTGGAGCAGGATTCGTTATGAATAGGAAAGTAGGGTAGAGAGTGAGCTGCTGTGAAAAATTCATTGATAGGGTTGTTCTCATCAGATTCGACAACAAACCAACTCCGAGAACGATAGTTCAGGTATACATGCCAACGTCGCAAGCAGCAGATGAAGACAAAGAGCAAGTATATTACAATACTGAACAGGTAATTCAGATGAAAATTTAATAATCATGGGGCACTGGAACACAATTATAGGGGAAGGAATTGAAGAAAGCGTTACGAGAGAATATGGGCTTGGCAGTAGGAATGACGGGAGAAAGACTAATTGAATTCTGCGATAAATTTCAGACGGTAATAGCGAATACTCCGTTCAGGAATCACAAGAGGAGGAGGTATACTAGGAAAAGACTCGGAAACATTGGAAGGTTCCAGCTTGTGGAGTTTCAAAAGTCTAATCAGGAAACATCGCGTTTCTTTACCGCTTGAGCGATGCCAGGTAAGAAATGTTAATATATGTATTTATTTATTTGTAGTATGTAAAGTGGAGACTTGTTATTTAAAAAGATTTTGTTTCTTTTCTTTCATGTGTATCGTCGCAGCAAAATCATCCAGTGGGGACTCCAGACGCGGCGGACGACGAGAGCTAACCACTATTGCATCGTAGTCGACGGCTGGCGGCTGGAAGAACCGTTGAAACATCATGCTGACCATTATTAAAATCGGTTTTATGTTTTTTTTATAAAATGAAAAGGAGTTCAATGTTGAATGTGGAATGATAAAGTTTGTAATTGGATGTCAATTGGTTATCAACTGTTAAAATAACCTTCGAATTGGAAGTTAAAACAGTCAGTTGACTCTTGTTTCGACGTACATCGTAAATATTACGTATGTGTAAAATTTGCAAATTTTTTTAAACTTCAGACTTCTTGAAGAGGTTCTGGCAGAATTTTATCAGGAGTGTGGACGATCTTCAATAATTAACTAGTTTAAAGTTTTATTAATGAGAAGTCGACACGTATTGACGTTTTGAAAATAATCGGTACTATGAAGTGCATTAAATTTCTGTTTTAAAACTTTATCGGCGACAGTGGTCAAGGAGATCGGTTTTAAAGTGGAATATTTTGTTAAATGAGAACAAGATTGATTCTTTAGTGACATTAATTAATTATTTAAGGAAAAATTAGGAGAATTTCAATTTATTCTGGCAAAGATATCAAGGAGTGTCAGACCGCACAATAAACATATAAAAACTCTGTGACTTTGTTGAACTGTTAAAAATATTTTTTACGATAAAACTATTCTACAACAGGAACTGGTGAATTTTGTAGCTTCTATCCTTATCTTCTAGGTTGAATCTGCTACAGCTTAATGTTTTTCTTTATGGATTTTTCAAGAAACTGAGAAAAGAACTTATAATTTGATCTGCGGCGGACCGTCGATATTGGGTACACGGTTAGGCTGTTGTGAAGCCTCTTGGTTTGCAGATTGCCTTTCTTTCCCCTGCTGCAGACATCGTTGCTGAGTTGCTGCGACAGGATCGGCGGTTCAGCGCAAGCTAGATTACATCAAGGTCAGAGATATCGATATCAAGTATTGGACAGTAAGGCGCAGGTGCAGATACAGACTCAGACCACAACTTAGTACAGATGAAGAACAGAATGAAGTTTAAGAGAATCGTCCGAAAGACTCAGTGTGGAAGGAAGTGGGCTACTGAGGTAATGAGGAATGACGAGATGCATTTGAAGTTCGCTAAGGATGCGGATACTGTGATAAGGAGTTCCAGAGAAATATTTCAGTTGAAAAGGAGTGGATATTTCTCAAAATGGCAATCACAGACGTTTGACACATAAACATAGATACAAGGAAGATAACTGCGAAGAGACATTGGGTAACAGACGAAATACTTCAATTGATCTACGAAAGAAAAAAGTACAAAATGTTCAGGGAAAGACAGGAATGCACCAATATAAATCTTAAGAATGAAATAAATTGTACGTGGAATGCAGCCAACGCGAAGTGGATGCACAAAAGAAATTATCGTCGGGAGGACTGACTCAGTATACAGAAAATCCAAAACAACCTTCCGCGAAATTCAAAGCAAAAAAGGTAACATTAAAGAGTGCAATGGGAATCCCACTGTTAAACGCAAAAGAGAAGGCGGACAAGTGGAAGGTGTACATTGAAGGCCTCTATGAGAGGGAGGGCCGGCCGAAGTGGCCGAGCGGTTCTAGGCGCTACAGTCTGGAACCGCGCGACCGCTACGGTCGCAGGTTCGAATCCTGCCTCGGGCATGGATGTGTGTGATGTCCTCAGGTTAGTTAGGTTTAAGTAGTTCTAAGTTCTAGGCGACTGATGACCTCAGATGTTAAGTCCCATAGTGCTCAGAGCCATTGGAACCATTTGAGAGGGAGGACTTACCTGATAATGTAACGGAAGAAGAAATTCGAGCCGATATAGATGACATGGGGGATCCTATATTAGGGTCAGAATTTCAGAGGTCTCTGAAATAAGATATTCAATAAGGCAGAATAAGTAAATTACATTCTATTGGAATTTCTAAAACCGTTGGGGGAAGTCGGTATTCAAGCTGGTGTGTAGAATCTATGAGACTGGCGCCGTACTATCCGATTTTAGGAAAGATATCCTCCCAATTCCAAAGATGGCAAGGGCAGATAAGTCTGAGAACTATCGCATAATCAGCTTAACAACTCATGCATCCACGCTGCATGCAGGAACAATACACAGAGGAATCGAAAAGAAAATTGAAGATCTGTATATGTTAGGTGACGATCTTTTTGGCTTTAGGAAAGGTAAAGGCGCCAGATAGGCAGTCCTCACGTTGCACCTGATAATGGAAGCAAGGCAGGGGAAAAATCAAGACATGCTCACAGGATTCGTCGATCTAGAAAAAACATTCACTAGTGTAAATTGGTGCAAGAATTCTGAGAAAAATAGGGGTAAGCTATAGCGAAAGATAGGTAATATACAATATGTACAAGAACAGGGTGGATGGGGACGGTGGAGGATTCACGGTGTTGTACCGATCCCGCTAACCAACAAGTCTGAGGTGCTGTCTCTCACCGAAACTGAAATTGAGCCTGTGGTACTCACTTCACCAGTTTTGGGAAACACGGAAACCTGTTTTTTTTTTTTTTTTTTTTTTTTTTTTTTGGTCAGGTGTCGAGAGGAGGCAAACGCAAAAGGTAGGGGTCTATTAATCGTCGATAGTTCAAACGTACGGCGAATGATGGTACCCCATAGGGAAATGGCGCCAAGGGGCAGGAAAGGGCACCAGGTGCACTCAGTGTGTATTCCTGGAGGCCTCATTCAGCATGTTGAAGACGCTATTCCAGCAGTCATTGAGGAAACAAGGTGCAACCCACTTCAGATTGTGGCACACGTTGTAACAAATGATGCCTATCGTCTGAGCTCTGAGGTCATTCTTGGGTCATTCCAGCGACTGGCAGAGAAGGTTGAGAAGACCAGCCTTGCTCATGTACTTCCAACGAAGCCCACAATTTGCAGCATTGCCTCCAGAACTGGTTGTGGCTTTTTGGTTCTGAATCGAGTGGAAGGGCTGAATCAGATATTTCGAAATTTCTCTGACAAGCTAGGCTGCGACTTCCTGGATTGCACCATAGGGTAGAGAACCGTAGTGACCCCCTAAATGGTTTCAGGACTCTCTCCAACCAATCCAGATAGCTATAGGAAACCCAGAAGCATCAGTGTAAGATCGAAAGGAACGGGTCTCTCAGGTGAGAGTATTAAAGTCCTAATGGTAGCTGCCAAAGCATTCGCAACAGTGTGCCAGAGTTTGAAGCACTGGCGAAAAGCGGTGAAGCTCACATAATACTGTGTACAGAAAACTGGTTGAAACCTGAAATTGATAGCAGTAAGATTTTTAGGGAAAATTTAAGTGTGTATCGAAAGGATAGGCAAATGGGAAATAAAGGAGGTATATTTGTTGCAGCAGACAAGAAACTTAAATTCACTGAGATAGAAACTGAAACCGCACATGAGATGGTTTGGGCAAGACTCAGCATCAGCAGTGACATAGTATGATAACTGGATCCTCGTATCGCCCTCCGGACTCATCTCCTGACGTAATCTAGAGGAAACCTCTGCTCTGTTCGCTTGAACGTAAATTGAGCAACCATACTGTAATCATTGGTGGAGACTAATCATCCAACAATTAATTGGGAAAATTAGTATTTTGTTAGTGGTGGGCGTGATAAGACATCATGTGAAACATTACTAACTGCCTTCTCTAAAAACTAACTAGTACAGATAGTTAGGAACCCCACTTATGTTGAAAATAAGTTGGACATAATGGCAACGAATAGACCTGGCCTCTCTGAGGCTGTCTCCATCGAAACCAGCATCAGTGATCATGATGCGGTTGTGGTAACAATGATTATCAAAGTACAAAGAACAACCAAAAAAAGCAGAAAGATACACATATTCATTAATGTAGATAAAAAATCAGCAATGCCATTGCTCAGTGAGTAACTTGAAACTTTCAGTACAGTGCAGGGACACACAGAGGAACTATGGCACAAGTTTAAAAGAATAGTTGACCACACACTGGATAGATATGTATCTAGTACAACAGTCCCTAATAGGAGGGCCTCCATGGTATACAGTCACTCTAAAGAAACTTGTAAAGAAACAGAGATTACTGTGTAATAGGTGTAAAACAAAGCGTAGGACTGTAGATAGATAGATGCTGAATGAAACGAGTTTGGCTGTCAAGAGAGCAATGCGTGATGCCTTCAATGACCACCGTAGCAGAATATTGTCCAGTGATCTTTCACAGAACCCAAACAAATTCTGGTCGTATGTAAAGGCTGTTAGTGGCAACAATGTTAGGGTCCACTCCCTAGCGAATGAGACAGGAACTAAAATTGAGGGTAGCAAAGCAAAGCTGAAATGCTTAATTCCGTTTTCAAATGTCCCTTTACAATGGAAAATCCAGGAGAATTGCCTCAATTTAATTCTCATACCACCGAAAAGATGAATGAAATATGTATTACTGTCAGTGGTGCTGAGAAACAGATGAAACCGTCAAAACTGAAAAAAGCTCCAGAGCCCAATGGAAAGCCTATCAGATTGCATAATGAATTTGCAGCTAAGTTAGCTCCTCTTTTTAACTATAATCTATCGTAGATCCGTCGAACTAAAAACCATGTCCAATTCTTGGAAAAAAGCACAGGTCACACCCTTCTACAAGAAGGGCAGTAGAAGCGATCCACAAAACTACCCTCCAGTATCCTTGCCATCGACTTCTTGTAGAATCTTACAACATATTCTGAGCTCAAACATAATGGGGTACCTTGGAGAGAATGACCTCCTCAATGCCAACCATCACGGATTCCGAAAACATCGATCATGTGAAACCCTACTTGTACTTTTCTACATGACATACTTAAAGTTTTGGATCAGGGCAATCACGTAGATGCAGTATTTTTTGATTTGACTCAGTACCACACCACGTTTATTGTCAAAAGTACGATCATATGGAGTATCAAGTGAAATTTGTGATTGGATTGAGAATTTTTTGGTAAGGAGGACACAGCATGTTATCTTGGATGGAGAGCTATCATCAAATGTAGAAGTAACTTCGGATGTGCCCCAGGGAAGTGTGTTGGGACAATTTCTGTTCACGATGTATATTCATGATCTTGCAGACAATATTAATAGTAATGTCAGGCTCTTTGCAGATGATGCAGTTATATATAATGAAGTATTATCTGAAAGAAGCTTCATAAATATTCAGTCAGCTCTTGATAAGATTTCAATGTGGTGCAAAGATTGGCAACTTACTTTAAATGTCGAGAAATTTAAGATTGTGCACTTCAAAACCTGAAAAAACGTAGTATCCTATGACTATAATATCAGTGAGTCACTGTTGGATTCGGCCAACTCATACAAATACTGGGTGTAACACACTGAAGGTACATGAAATGGAATTATCACATAGGCATAGTCGCGGGTAAAGCAAGTGGTAGACTTTGGTTTGTTGGTAGAATACTGGGGAAGTGCAATATATCTACAAAGGAGACTGCTTACAAATTACTCGTGTGACCCGTCCTAGAATGTTGTTCAAGTATGTGGGACTAACGAGGGATATTGAACGTATACAGAGAAGAACAGCACGAATGATCACAGGTTTGTTTAATCCGTGGCTAGTGTCACAGGGATACTAAAGGAACTGAACTGGAAGACTGTTGAAGGCGGAAGTAAACTATCCCGACAACTTTTGTTATCAAAGTTTCAAGGACTGGCTTTAAATGATTACTGTACGAATATACTACAGTCACTCGTATTAGAGTGCATCTAAATGTACAAATTATTGTCGATGTTATGGGATGGAAGATGAATTAAAAAACCCGGAAAATTAAGAATAATTCTGAAAAGCTGGTGCTCACTAAATACGCAGGGAAGTACTGTATCCTACAATTACGAGAGAAGCTTTCTGGAAAAAAATCTAAGAATAAACGTAAGGGTAGCCATTTCCAGTAAGTTATGAAATGTTGGTCCATAAACACAAAATAAAATACGCTAATCATTTATCTTGTAGAACCACAATTTTCTTAATAATATATCTTAAGTGAATATCATACTCCCATTATATCAGTTTCTCGTCCACCTTCTTCCTTCAGGTTGAAAGAAGGTAGAGCAATTACTATAGCAACAATGTCTTGAGCGTCCAAAATTTCGAACCAGACTTTGTACTGCACATTATTTTCGAGCAGTCTAGAGAGAACTTAAATAATACCGTTATTGCACAACATTATTGTACAGTGATATTGACCGACTAGGGGCCACTTGAGTGAGATTTGTTGCGAAATCATATTGCAGTGTGAAAGATAAGAGGATATGTGAATAGGTAAACTCTTCGTGTGATTCGATAAATTGTATCTGAGCTTATCTTCTTTCATGATACTGATAATATTGCTAACTATAAACCGCAATAATAAAATTCGGTTCTGAAGCCAGGGAAAAGGAACAAAATCCAAGATGATTTACATCCATAAAGAAGATTTTTGACAGACTTGATGCCCGAAACTGACAAATATCTTCGACTGTGCTCAGCAAACAGAAAAATAGTAGCATTCGCTCGGGAGTAACCAACGCTGTTGGCTTACCGCATTGTACGTAGAGCTTATTGACCTGCACATATGCTTTCAAGTCGTTGTTTATAAAGTTGAATTTTGGAAATAATGCTAGAGTAGTAGTAGCACAGTCTATGTTAGACTGTGGTAATAGGAGTGCACAAATGGTCGAGAATAATAAATCCAAGGGCGGCAGCTGTAGGAGTACGCGCTAAGGTCGAGACAGCAGGTATTCTTTCCAGGTTCCTTCCGAAATTTGGCTCACAAGGGAACCTCCCCATCGCACCCCCCTCAGATTTAGTTATAAGTTGGCACAGTGGATAGGCCTTGAAAAACTGAACACAGATCAATCGAGAAAACAGGAAGAAGTTTTGTCGAACTATGAAAAAAAATAAGCAAAATATACAAATTGAGTAGTCGATGTGTAACATAAGCCACATCAAGGACATTATTATCTGAGGAGTGCCGTCGTCTCGTGGTTAGCGGAAGCAACTGGGGAACTGGAGGATCTCGGTTCAAGTCTTCCCCCGAGTAAAAATTTTAACTTTTTTATTTTCTAGCAATTGACGTGTGTCAATTATCAAAGTTCAGGCACTCACACAATCAACTTCGCTCTCGAAAATTCCAGTTCAGATTTGCTTGGACATATGCAGGATTTGACGGTCTACACACGGAAAAAATTGGAAAACGTTAAAAACATATGTTTTGACAGAGCACAGGGAAAACTGTGTGACTGTGAAACTGTTGGATTCATTTGTTGCAGTTTATGTGACAAACTCTTATGTTTTCATCACTTTTTTGGGAGTTATTATCACATCCACAAGAAAACCTAAATCGGGCAAGGTAGAAGAATCGTTTTACCCATTCGCCAAGTGTACAAGTTAGGTAGGTCGACAACATATTCCTGTCATGTGACGCACATGCCGTCACCAGTGTCGTATAGAATATATCAGACGTGCTTTCCTGTGGAGGAATCGGTTGACCTATGACCTTGCGATCAAATGTTTTCGGTTCCCATTGGAGAGGAACGTACTTTCGTCTACTAATCGCACGGTTTTGCGGTGCGGTCGCAAAACACAGACACTAAACTTATTACTGTGAACAGAGACGTCAATGAACGAACTGACAGGTCATAACTTTGCGAAAATAAATAAAATAACATTTTTACCCGAGGGAAGACTAGAACCAAGGACCTCTCGTTTCGCAATTGTTCACGCTAACCACGGGACCACGGCGCTCCTCAGCTGATACTATGCTCGATGTTGCTTATCTTGCACATGGCCTACTCAGTTTGTATATTTTACTTATTTTTTCTGTAGTTCCACACAACTTCTTTCTGTTTTCTCGATTGATCTGTGTTGAGTTTTTCAAGGCCTGTCCACTGTGCCAACTTATAACTAAATCTGAGGGGGGTGCGATGGGGAGGTTCCATTGTCAGTAATCTTCTAGAACCAATTTTAAGTGAGAATTCCAGGAATATACTACAACCATATGGATCACAAAAATAAGATTGGGCTACTTACAGCACGCCCAGAAACTCTTTACGAACTTATTCTACCCGTACTCCATTCGTGAATGGAACGGGAAGCAGCCTTCATAACTGGTATAGTGGAAAGAACCGACCCCATGTACCTCGCAGTGGTTTCCAGAGTATGGACGAAGATGTAGGTCAACAGATAGGTGTTGCAGAGCTCCAGCTCTCAAATCAATGGGCTGATACGCGGGGACAGGAGACATCCTCATTCCTAAACACATTTACAGTAGAACGTTATATTGTAGCCATTACACGCGGCTGTTCACAGAGCGAGGTAGCGCATTCGGGAGGACGACGGTTCAGACCCGCGTCCGGCCATCCTGATTTAGGTTTTCCGTTGAGTTCCCTAAACTGCTTCAGGCAAATGGCGGGATGGTTCCTTTGAAAGGGCACTGCCGATATCCTTCTCTAATCCGAGCTTGAACTCTGTCTCTAATGACCACATTGTCGGCGGGACGTTAAACACTAATCTCCTCTCCTTCGCATATTAGTACCTCGTCTTCCTAATGAAACAACGCCAGGAACATCAAATTCACTCTACAAAACGGAGTACCATTTATTCGGAATGTTATGCCTCGTGGCACGGCTATCACAATATTATTTATTTACGTCAATATAGTTTCTGTTACATGTATCCATGGCGCTTGAAGCAGATACTGCCTTTCCACTCACCTTCTGGTTTTGCCACGCGCTGTCGCAGTGAAGAGCCTTCAATCGACACACCGGTGCCCCGCGAGGCTGCCAACTTGACACAAGCCGGAATCTTAATCATGGCAACGTCGCGGACGTGTCAAATAGACGTCCGGTTAGACAGAACGGACGTGTTGTACTTTAAAACCAAAACAGTTTTACTTTGTAATATGTGCAATAGTATAATTGTAGCATGCACACAAGAATGAAACACATATATTCTTACGATTTAAATAGCCACTAATGCAATTTTATCAAGAGCCATAAACTGTAATACACGAAACCAGAACATAGTGCAGAAGTCAATTATGCAGTAAGACGTGTGGTGGGCACATTAATTAGCGCAATTCTAAGGTTGATAAAAGTGTGCACGAACAAATCACTGTTACGCTGCCAATTTTTATTTCCAAGAGTGAAGTTTTTACAGAGAAAACTTATTCTTCACGAAAACAAAGATATTGTGCAGCTGCATAGAACAGCACGATCAACTGCACATTAAAAACAAAACTTTTTCCAACCCGACAAACGTAAAATATGATATTACATTGGTATTACGTAATGAGAAGTGTATCAGTTGGTTTGTAACGTCATTATGCAATCGTTTTATTCATTAGAATTTCATTGGGGTCAATTTACTAGAGGAAGCACTAACATTTCTAATTTGATGGAGAAAAAAAAGCAGCAAACGTTTTATCTATTTTCACAGAGTTCCTTGTGTCCTTAAATCCATTTGTAATTACTCTGAAGGCTCACAAATTAGATAATTCGAGGGAAAATGTTGCTTTTAAGTAACCGTTTTCAAAGCTTTGTGGCAGAAAAGATTTCATATACCACACATTCTAAATCAGGAGAATCAACAGGCAAAATCCAGAATCAGATAACAATAGTTCAAAGCGTGAAATTACTTTGATATAGGTTTCCAGCACAAATAAAACATCACTATGTAACTAAATTTTTATTTTCCTTGAAATACATGAAGCTTCCTGTTACTTTTGTTTGCAACTATGGTATCATTTTTTCGTTTTGCATTTTATTAAGCAGAATATTGGAAACAGATCTGTATTTGCTATATCTTCATACATGCCACATCACTACAAATGTCACATACTACACATCACCACACACACATGTATCATAAAGAAACTGATGCTTGACAACACTATTATTTTCAAAATCAAATTTAGAACATGGTTTTGCTTACCTGTTTTTAAAAGGTTTGATTCATAGGAATCTGATATCAGTACACACAATACTCATAGCCAGGTGGCATGATTTTACAACTGTTGAGGATGGCAAAGTTAAGCCACCGTGTTTAGGAATGTCAGAATAGAGGCTACTGCAATTGCTTGATTTTAGAACTGTAACACAACCTTCAAATGATCCTTCTTTTTATAAAGCCTTCTGTGCTACATACCCACAAACATAAACAAAAGCAGGATTATTATTGGCAATATAATTTCTGGCTATATATACACATGAACCTTCAAATACTGTGCTTTCTAGAAAAATGCAGTGATCCATATCAGCACAGTCAGACTGGAACATTCCAAAATCATTATTCAGACCATAAACGAACTAAACTCTTGACACAATTTCTTTTTTTTCCAGATTCTCAAATCTTGGTGTATGACATGTGATAATTTGCTCCAGATAGTTGTCTGTACAATCCAAATCTTGCTCCTAAACTATCAGTCTGAAAGTTTTCAATCAGAAAATTCTGCATTTTGAAATTATTGGAACATAACTGAATAAAGCAAAGAACTTCATTAGTGTGGCACAAAGCTTTGTGTGATCCTCTTGAAAATGATGAGCACTTTACATTTAATGACTGCCACCTGCTTAATCAAAATTTGAAGCTTTCTGAAAACTGTGGCAAAGAGTCATTGCAAGCAACTGTACTGAGTTTCTCACATTCACTGTCTTCCACCAATCCATAATTATTCATACAAATTGTGTTGTACATTCACTCTGCACTTCAAAACACTCAAAGCATTAACAGTTGTGTCATGAAAAACATTATTTGACAAGCTCACATTTTGATGTTTAATGTCAGTGGGACATAAATTTTTGTAATTGAGCTTTGGAGCTGATTTTATAGCTTGGCTTCCAAAACTTGATCACATTTCTGTTCAAATAAGGGGAAGATAAATATCTTGTCTGCACCTGCTAAGTTTATCCAATTTTTTCTTGTGTTCTTAAATAGATGCACAGTGTCATGCGTGACTTATACCAGCGTATTATCTTTACTGTCAAAAGAAAAATGGAAGTAATAATTGCTTTCATAGTTTTCTGTTATTCCATGAACAAGTTTTTATTTAAAGTATTGTTATTACATTGTTATGACTTTAAGTCCACAAGACATTACAGATTGTAAAATTGCTAGTGTTTTTCATATAATTCATGCCCAGACATGTTTTCCATTGGATGCAATGAAACAATCTCCCTCATACTGTCAAATGCAGATGAGAAACTCAGACAGGAGAGTACTGCAAATGTTAGAATAAGGAAAGGTTCTCATAAAAGTATAATTATAAAATATTTCATCAAAATATTGGGAGTTTAAAGAATAAAGTAGATGAGCTTCTGGTTTGTTTAGAAGATTTAGAAGCTGAGAATGAAATAGATATACTATGCCTGTCTGAGCATCACATTGTTACTGATATGGATAAGGTAAATGTAAGTGGATATAAGCTCTCTGCACATGTAATGAGAGAAAATATGGAGAAAGGAGGAGTTGCCATATATGTTAAAAGTTATCATTGTGCAAAAAGTATAGAAACAAAAAAGTTTTGTGTAGAGAAACATATAGAAGCATGTGCCTGTGAGCTTAAATTAAATAAAGGCACATTTATAATTGTAACTGTATATAGGTCCCCATCAGGAAATTTTCATCTATTTCTGAAAAATTTGGACTCCTTGTTGTGCTATCTGTCAGACAGGGGGAAGCAAAGTATTATTTGTGGGGACTTCAATGTAGATTCTCTGAAAGAGGGTAATATGAAAAATGACCTTGAAGTATTACTCGGTTCTTTCAATTTGACACCCGTTATTGATTTTCCTACTCGGGTGGTAAAGGATAGCAGCTCACTGATAGATAACTTCTTTATAGACTAAGATAAGTTTAACCAGATAAATGCTCAGCCTGTTGAGAATGGTCTTTCTGATCATGGTGCACAGCTAGTTACAATATATGACATAGCTCCATTCAGCAATACTAAACAGTCCTCCAAAGTAGTACGTTCAGACAACGATTTAACAATTGCAAATTTCAGGGAAAGCCTACACCAGTTAGACTGGGATGCGGTGTACCGTGAACCTGATGCCAATTTAAAATATAATTTATTTCATGACATTTTTGTAAATGCATTTGAAAACTGCTTCCCCAAGAAAATAGTTAAATATACTCGTAAGAAACCTTGTAACAAACCATGGCTTACTAAGGGTATAAAAATATCTTGTAATCGGAAAAGGGAAATGTATCTGACAGCAAGAAAGAGTAGTGACCCAGAAACTATCAAAAATTATAAAAACTACTGTGTTATATTAAGAAAAGTTATTAAAAAATCCAGGAGTATGTGTATCATGTCTGAAATCAGCAACTCTGATAATAAAATTAAAACAATTTGGAATATTATTAAAAGAGAAACAGGTCAACCAAGAGCAGAGGAAGACAGTATTACCATCAAATTGAATGAAAACTTTACGAACAAAAAGTCAGAAGTTGAAAATATTTTTAATAATCATTTACTAAATGTTGTGGATATAGTAGGATCCAGGTGTTCATTAGAAGATGCTAGGCTGTTAATGGAAGAGGCCATACCTATGCAATTTGATACAATTGAAATCTCACCCACTTCTGCCTCTGAAATTAGGAAAATAATAAACTTGCTTAAAAGCAAAAACTCACATGGAATTGATGGCATTTCCAGCAAAATACTAAAAGCTTGTTCTCAACAGATAAGTAAGATTCTCAGCCACCTGTGTAATAGCTCTCTGGAACAGGGCATTTTCCCTGATAGACTGAAATGTGCTATTGTTATACCTTTGCATAAAAAGGGGGATAGATCTGATGTCAACAATTACCGTCCAATCTCCCTTCTAACAGCTTTATCCAAAATTTTTGAGAAAGTAATGTATTCAAGAGTACCTTCACATATCTGTAAAAATGAAGTACTAACAAAATGTCAGTTTGGTTTCCAGAAAGGTTTTTCAACAGAAAATGCCATATATGCTTTCACCAGTCAAATTTTGAATGATCTGAATAACCGAACACCACCCATTGGGATTTTTTGTGATCTCTCAAAGGCTTTTGATTGTGTAAATCATGAAATTCTGCTAGACAAGCTCAAGTATTGTGGCATGAGTGGGACAGTGCACAAATGGTTTAATTCGTACCTAACTGGAAGAGTGCAGAAAGTTGAAATAAGTAGTTCTCGTAACATGCAAAGATCAGCACATTCCTCAAACTGGGGAACTATCAAGAATGGGGTTCCACAATGGTCAGTCTTGGGTCCTTTGTTGTTCTTATTATATATTAATGACTTGCCATTCTACATTCATGAAGAGGCAAAGTTAGTTCTCTTTGCTGATGATACAAGTATAGTAATCACACCTGACAAACAAGAATTAACTGATGAAATTGTCAATACTGTCTTTCAGAAAATTACTAAGTGGTTCCTTGTAAATGGACTCTCACTGAATTTTGATAAGACACAGTACATACAGTTCCGTACAGGGAATGGTATGACGCCATTAATAAATATAGACCTTAATCAGAAGCATATAGCTAAGGTAGAATATTCCAAATTTTTAGGTGTGTCCATTGATGAGAGATTAAATTGGAAGATACACATTGATGATCTGCTGAAACGTTTGAGTTCAGCTACTTATGCAATAAGGGTCATTGCAAATTTTGGTGATAAACATCTTAGTAAATTAGCTTACTACGCCTATTTTCACTCATTGCTTTCATATGGCATCATATTTTGGGGGAATTCATCACTGAGGAATAAAGTATTTATTGCACAAAAGCGTGTAATCAGAATAATAGCTGGAGTCCACCCAAGATCATCCTGCAGACATTTATTTAAGGAGCTAGGGATATTCACAGTAGCTTCTCAGTATATATACTCTCTTATGAAATTTGTTATTAACAACCAAACCCAATTCAAAAGTAATAGCAGTGTGCATAACTACAATACTAGGAGAAAGGATGATCTTCACTATTCAAGATTAAATCTAACTTTGGCACAGAAAGGGGTGAATTATACTGGCACTAAAGTCTTTGGTCACTTACCAAATAGTATCAAAAGTCTGACAGATAACCAACAAGTATTTAAGAAGAAATTAAAAGAATTTCTGAATGACAACTCCTTCTACTCCATAGAGGAATTTTTAGATATAAATTAAGAAAAAAAAGAAAAAAAAAATATTTAAAACATAAAAAAAAAATAAAAATAAAAAATAAAGAAAAACAAAAAACACAAAAAATAAAGTTGTTATATTAACTTAAGTATATTGTTAAATTAACCTAATTATGTCATGTATTAGAAAATTCGACTCGTTCCACATCATTACGAAATATCGTATTCATGATCCATGGAACTAGTATTAATCTAATCTACACTAGAAAAGCTAGAAGTGTTGTAGCTTCAGTTCTTACAAATTCTCAGGAGCACCAGTTATAACACCTCCCTTGAACTGAACTTCAGATTAATATAAATTCATCCAACTGTAAAAAAATGTATTCTTTCCTCTTCAGGCAATATGACTGCTACAATCTTAAGAAAATGACAGTCACTTGACTTATTTTCTGCTGAAATGTTTAAGCAGTAAGTTTCTCCATTTGCTGTTCAACTGTTAAGAAATAGTAAAGCAATGTATTTACAGAGTAGTTATCTTTTCTTTTTCTTGCCACGTAACATAATTTGTTCACACAAGAAATTGACACAAAGGCTGCTTCCTTTGTCTTCAGTCAAATTTTGCTCTAAATATGCAACCCAGTTTTTTAAAAAAAAGTTTTGTGACACAATCATGCTCACAACTTTCTCTGGATGTTTCAGTAGTTACATACTTCTGCAGATTGTTGTCTAGGGGTTGACCACCGAGTTATTTTCAAGTTTAGAGGCACTATCCATTGCAGATCATGGGCACTTCTTACAATATTATTCCCAACACATACTTGAACCCACATACAACTGCCAATTCTTTACAGTAAATTGAATTTTTGGGATAATTGCAGTATGGCACCACTTGTCACCTGGCACAATTCTACTTAGTTTTCACACGGGTCTGTAAAACTTTTGATAACTTTTCGCCACTCTTATGTAGATCTCTCTCTCACTTTCATCGTCTTTCATTTGAATCTTTTCTAGAATCAGACTTTGATGGTTTGCATAAATAATGCGGTAGGCTGGTGAAAATTCTTGGTATTTGAGCCATCTGTTAATTTTAGTCAAGCTCCTGAGTACTTATGCTCATTTCCTAGCATATCGTTAAACATATCAAAGTTTCTTACGTCCTCTTCTTTGAAATGCTTAGTGCAGACCGCATATCTCTTGGGGGTAACCAGTCTTTTCTTGGGATGGCTTTTAATCATTCATGGTGTGCATCCTTGTCTGTTTGGAACCGGAATACTGTCATATAGTTTTTATCGCCACTGGAACGGTAATTGCTTGAGCATCCTGGGATACAACACTTGTCTGTCATCTGAAGGAATATCATTAAATTAATGCTAATACACACTTACTGTAGATAACAAACTACGCATCAGTAAGATGCTCACCATGTGGCTTCACACTCTACATTATATTTAGGTTTTGCTTCTATATATAAAAAAAAAGAAAGGAAAAAAAAAGAAACATATCAGTAAGAAAACTCACTCTTGTAGACAGACCAGTGACCTTTAGACGTCATGGCAAAAAGTTTAACAAAAGTAGCAGACCTCAGAGCAAACAAAGACGAACATTCACAGTCTGTACATCTCATAACAGAGAACTGCATAAGTTCAATAGGCGGTCTTCACAGCATTGCCACTTTTCATGACTCCAGCTTGAGTAATGTAGGCTATGCCAGTGACCTAGTTGTTTACATTTACCACACGCAAATTTTTGTTTTTCCCACTCTTTCAGCATCTTCTTTTTCCATGTGTTAGAAATGGCAAAACAGTTACGTCTGTTGTATTTTGTCCATGCAATTCAGTGGCACAAAATTTTTCAATAAATAAGTTCAAACTGTGCTTCTTGACTGGTATTGTGTCCCAGAGATTTTTAAAATTGTATTTCTTTCCCAGCATAGATAAAATTTGACCATTTAATGTTATCTCATACAATGCATTCTCTTCATGTCTCATTAATTCCTCATTTAGATCTACAAATAACTTTTGCAACTTAGTTACATATTAGCTAATATCTTTTGTTTTATCACATTTGACCCAAAAAAGGTTGCAGTTAACATATTTAAACATCACATGCTTCAACATTCAAATTGCACACAGAGTTTTTGCTGTATTTCTTTAGCACTGCACATCATCACAAGTTCAGCAATTGGTTTGCTTAGTACACTTTCTATTGAACTTACTACTATCACATAATTGTTTTGCCATTGTGTGTATGCTGCCTTCTATTCACTTGTTAATTCCCGAGAGAACACTACAGATTTTCATGTACTGATGAAATTATAGGGATCATTCGAATGTTTTGATGCAAGCTTTTCCCAGTTCTCGTGATTTTTGACTGGGCAAAAGCTATTCGAGCGGCTTTCAGTGGATGGTTGCAACCAGTTTCAACTGACCAGGAGTTTTTCTACTGGTGACTCAAAAGTGTTTAATAGCCTTACTCCAAAGAGGTATGCCCACACATGAGCAAAGCTTTTTCTGTTCAGTCTTGTAACCTTATGATTGAAGAAAATAAGTAGGGGAACATGGGGCAGAGTGAAACAAATAATATAAATTGAGTTATAAATCCACTTTTATTTATGACAATAACATTGTAAGACACAGGAGAAATAGATACTTGTTGGCATATTGTAGAACACAGCTGTCAGAGTCAAGAAATTTTTCTGCTATCTGTAATTATAATTTTAAATCAACCTTATATTTGTTTCACTGTGCCCCATGTATAGGGAACACTCAAATGGTTGATGGGGCACAGTGATAAAACATTTTTAATATTTCAACGTGTATCATTTATCTGGTTTTACCCAAAAACACATTAGCATGAAAATTATTGGACATTATCACTCAAAAAACTGTACTCTTAACCCTGAAATGATACAGGCTACTTAGGCTTAAATATAAGAACTTGAATGATTCATAATAGTGGAATAAAAATGTCTGCACCTACCAAATAAACACAAAATTTTAATAACTTTGAGGAACTACTCAGTGAGATTTATCCCATATTTATAGAAGAAAAGTCAGCTCCAATTGACAAGATACACTTGAGTCTTTTTGTTTGCCTATACTGAATAGGTTTCAAGAGAATCATTTTTATTTGGCTATGGTGCAACTTTGGTTTTAGAAATGAATTTTCCTTTTTGTGCAGGACCTAAAAAAACTTACTTCATAGATTTTTTTTTTCTTTGGTTGCAACACCAATGCAAAATTTCTTCCTGCTGGAAGTTTCAAATTGCACCATAAACAATCATTTGCTTATGCATCCTTTCCCAGATCCTCAAACTTATCTGGCTTTAATGATGACATTAGTTCTTCAATTTCTTTATTTTTGTCAGAATCATCTAAGATAATATCATCAGTGTTGTCATTGTTAGATTCTGAGTCATCCCATTTTCTCTTTGCAAAAAGTGACGTCTTCATTTACAATATTACCTTTTTGTGCATTAAATTTTCTTACCATGCTTTCATTTCTGGTGTGCTGGAAGCAATGACCCTTTTGCCTTTCCTGTGACCATGTCTTTCATTTTTCCTGTTACTGGCTTTGGGGTAACCACAGATGTTTCCAAGAGCATGTTTGAAGACTTGTGAATTTTCCTTTGATGAGTGGAATTCATTTGTGCATGAACCCTCTTGTTGGAGATCATTTTCCATCAACAATGACTCCTTTTCCACTGAAGCTTCAAAATGGTGGTCAGTGATGTAACGACCTACAAAGTCTACTTCTGTGAAGACATGTTCTTCGCTATTTCTAACACTTCATGTGATAAAACACTTTTGTTGTTATCACAGAGAATTGAAGTTGGTTTCTGTTTCAGACATCTAGAATGTTTAATAAAGTGCTTCATCATCTGTATGAAAAGTTCGGCTGTCATCCAGCCAGAACTGTTAGCTGGCCCTAGAGTTCAGGAAGGAGCTCGATCAGTTATGTGGGGTTTGAAGTAAACCCTAGGGAAAATCACCACAGGTGGAATTGTGTTGCCACTAGCATGAACAATGCAACATGTTGAGACAGATGTTCCTTCTTCTGTGCCCGAGCACTTACTATCTTGTTTTACACATTTTTCTGCAACTACTTTTGGAGGGTTTTGGTTTGTACTAGTGCAAGTTTCATTTAAATTAGGTACGCACAATCCAGTTGCAAACTCAGGCAATCTTTATAAGGTGACTACATATTAGTGAAAAAGTCTTAAGATTTGATTTTTTTAAATTAAGCAGCCCTATACAGAATACGTAGTGTCACCTAAACAGCGACAGCTCACAGCTCAACTGTGACATCATGCATTCCAGGCAAGGTACCCTTATGAGGCAAACTGAGTAGCTCCTTGATTGAGAAGCAGTGGCTCCGGCCTCGTAAACTGACATACAGCCGGGAGAATGGTGTTTTGACACATATGCCCCTCCATCTCCACATCCAGTGACTGCCTGTGGGCTGAGGATGACATGGTGGCTGGTTGGTCCCATTGGGCCGTCCAAGGCCTGTTCAGATGGAATGCGTTGTTATATCCAGTGGAGAATAACAGATATGATACTGAAGGAGATGTCGGAAGCAAGTGCTAACTAACAAGAGCATATTTTGAGTTATTGTTTGCTATATTTTTCCTTAAATTTAAAGACAAGATCATAAATTGAGAAAGATAGAAGACTTTGTATAGCAGGCTCCCAGTACATGGTCTATCCATAAACAACAGATAATGTTTTCAGTCTAATCCTTACTAAATTGAGGGCTAGCATTTTCTTCTGCCAACTCTGTCAATTATATCAAAGTTTTTGTTTATGCTGATACAGCTGTATTGTCATAACACTGCCACAAATAAAATGGTAGAACATACTGTTTGTACTTCTAAATAATGGCGAAAATTCAACTAAAAACTTAGAAAAAGTATTACATTGTGGCAGTATGAGGCTTCATAATTACACAATTATAAAAGCTGCATACATGTATGTCCAAACTGAAAACCTGTGGCATAATAATAGACAACCATTACATATTTCAAACATGTGATGTGAAGTAAATTATAAACAATAAAAGTGAGAAAAGATTACCAATAACTCTCTTACTAAACCTATGAGCACAATCAAAATGTACACAAGAGTCAGTGAATGAAACAGCCCAGCATTACTCTGACAATGAAAGCATTCATTCTGTATTATGCTTGTGGAAACATTGCACAGAGTCACACAGTAGCAATACTCACAAAAAATGTATATATCTAAAATGAAGAAATCTCATTTTCGTTTTCTATGTTTATTTCACAGACATAATGACTGATCCCAAAGCATCTTAATAGTTACTGTATGAATAGAAAATAGTAATTACTGAGACTGTATCACACATGTGGGAAAGGTAGCAAAGTTTCTTCTACAAATTGTCTTAAACATTAACAGTGTGGTACTAAATTGTGCTAATGGACAAACCACAATATGTAGAGAAAATGATAGATTTCATTTGTCAAAGGTGAAATCACATCCAACTACCAGATTTCAAATACTCAATGAAATACATAAAAATAACTTTTTCAGACAAATGCATGACATGACAACAAAACCATAAACATGACATCTTTGTCAGACCACAAGCTACTTTCAAAGAAGCATCTTCATGGTACCTGGCCGAAAACATGCAAATACATCTCACCCAACACTACAAGATGACAATGTGGGAAAGAATGCCACACAGATAATAAGCCACATGAATGAGAATCATCTTAGACACAATAAAATTGATATCATTTCATGTTGAATGTGTACACTTATCTTCTTGGAAACAAAACTTTAGCCGGCTCATATGGACAAACTACCAGAATATTATTGGAAGGACAAAACACATTTATTTTTGTTCAGTATACTTATTGAGAAAAAAATAAATACGAATACATCTGTCTTTACACAGGAATACATTCATGGCATAGAAGTAACTGGCTAACTATCGTGCAGTAAAAATATAGTAGTCATTGTTGAGATCCCTGTTGATGCAGTCGGTACTATTGATATAAATGTACCACATTCCAACACACTTTCTTACATTTATATTGCAATCAAATTACATTTGGCATTTCTCAAAATTTTACAAATTTATCCTTACTCAAAGATCTGTCAAATTGTCTGCTATATTGCTTTCTGAATCTGCTATACAGATGTCTATAATTCCCTTCATAAAGCATTCATTCGCAAAATGGTATTGTACTTCAATATACCTAGCACTTTTAATCGAGTTGCAGTATCTAGCAATATTGACTGCCCTGAGCTGTCTTCATATACTTTAACAAGCTTGTCAGATTTTGCACCAAAAATATTCCAAATATCTAGAATTAACTTAATGTCAGAGACATTAGCTTCTGACAATGCTACATACTCAACAAAAGTAGAAGATTCCTTGTGTCTTAGATTTCCAAAGAATTACATTTCCAAATAATCTAATTACATAGCCTGATGTGAACTTTTGATCTACAGAATCACCTGCCGAATCTGCATCTATAAAACAATCTAAGAAATCAATATATTCACCCCTTTCATATGTTAACTTTGAATCTTTTGTTTGATACAAATATTTCAGTACTTGCAAAGCACACTTAAAGTGAGTATCATTGTAGCAATTTTGAAATCTACTCAAATAGTTTACACTGTAACTTACATCTGGCTGTGTTCCTGAGCGAATGTACAGGAGAACACCTATCAAGTTCCTGTACTTAACATCAGGACTTTCATCTTGTGTCATTGGGCACTGATGACTGTGCAGTTGAGTGCCCCACAAACCAAACATCATCACCTTGTGCCACTTCTAACTTCAAATTTACTTCCATTGGAATACTGTACAACTTTGAATTTACAATCTAATATTTCTTAGCTGGATGTTCAAAATGACTTTCCTGACTCAGAGTCATTACAGTCTTTGCATAATTATAATTGACACTTATCCCAAGATAATTCTTTACTTCGCCTAAGTCATTCATCTGAAATGGCCTTGGATAACAGATTTTCTTGTATTTCCCCTCTACTTCTACAACAAATTAACAAATCATCAAAAAGCAGTTATATAGTTCACTTAATTTCTAGTCGTCAGTACATATAGGCAGTAATCATATTTACTTCTTTTAAAATCTTGGCCTTTTAAAAACTTATCCAAACAACCATATCACGCTTTAGAGCTGTCCCTCAAGCCATATAATGTCTTAACTAACTTACGAACTCTGTATGTTCCATCCTTGTATGTAGGAGGTTGCATCACATGAATTTCTGAGAAACATTTATCATTAAGAAATTCAGTCTGTAGATCCATTTGTTCTACAATTAAAACCTTTTGACAACAGGATGACAACAAAAATTTTAATGTTTGCATCACAGCAAATGGCAAATAGAAATCATCTACAATTTCTTTTTGTTGAAAGCTCCTTACAACAAATCTTGCTTTACAAGTAATATCTAATTTTCTTGTAAAAACCCACTTTACATCAAGAACATTTATGTTCACTGGTATAGTTACTAGTTTCCAGGTTTTCTTTTTATTTACACTCTAGACCTCCTTATCCACAGCTCATTCCAAATTTCTGACTCATTACTATTCATTTCCTCCTCAAAATTTTCTAGAGTATCACACCACAGAAGTTTACATAAATGAAGTTACTCATGACATGATCATTAAATCTATCAGGCATTCTACATTCACTAGTTGACCTTCCTCAGCTCTTGTTCTCATTTTTGTGTATGATTGCTTGGCCACCCTTCAATACCCCTTTCTTCCATTTGCTCATTTACCAATTCATTATCTATGCTTTGCTCTCAAAATCACTAAAACATTCACTCCCTGAATCAGCATCCTTAATATCATTACATCTGATGTCCTCTTCCACAATATCAACCTGTCTGGCAATGATAACTTTGTTGTTAATCAATAGTCTTTATCCAACTTCACTGTATCCTATTAAAATTGGACACAAGTCTTCTTTACAGTCCCACTCAGACTTTCTCAGTTGTTATGGCACACACACAGAAACCCTACTTCCATACAACCTTAAATATTTAACATTAGATTTATTCCCAAACAATATCTCACAAGGAGTTTTCCTTTCAATAGTATTAGCTAAAGTTCTGTTTTTAAGGTATGCAACTGCACAAACTGCTTCAGGTCAAAATCTCCTATCTATTCTTTCTTCAGCAAACAGAAGTTGACATATCTGTAACTGACCTGTTGTATCTTTCAGCTGTACCACTTAATTCACGTACATGGGGAGGACATGCATTTTAAATGATTTCTGCCTCTATTATAAATTGATATACATCTGAATTTAAATATTATTTCCCAGTATCACATCTCAATTTCTTAACAGTTTTACTAGATACTTTCAATTTCATTAACATGTCTCACTAAACAATCATAAACTGGATTTTTATATTTGAAGTGTAGACTCTAGCTGCTTACTATAATCATCAAAAAAGTGACAAAATATCTTTCTCCATGGCAACCATAAATTGAGTGAGCCCATTCATATCAATATCAATAATCACTCATGTTTGTTTCCCTTTGCTTCTATTGTTTTCAAAAGGTAAACTGTGCATTTTGTTTTTAGTACAAGCTTTACACTTTATAAATTCTGATTCTAAATTTGCTGGCATTCCATCTGCTAACTTAAGTTTGCACAATGTATCCAAATTGTTTAAATTTACATGTCCAGATGTACAGTGCCATTTCTCCTTTATTGACACTGACTGACACTACTTACAACAATCTCTTTCTTGTAAATTTTGCCAGTCATTTTATATCAAGTCCTTGATATAGCTCAAGGATTCTAGCAAGATTCTCAACATATAGTTTAGTTTCTCCTTTTCCATCACTTTCACACCTGCTAATTTTAATTCATTCACTGTTTTTTTTCCAAAAATACTGAAGAACAATGCCATATAACTATAGTATTTCAATGTCACTTGTTTCTGCACACAATTTATTAAACTTTGGTTCATAGGAATAAATTTTCGAAATTTTTCACTATCTCAAATGCAGTTTCCTTATCACTCATATATTCTAAGTGCTTGTTTGAGATTCATTGTAGTTCATTGAAGTCAGATTTTCTTCATCCCAAGTATCCACCATGTCCATGCTTGTTTTTACTTTTGAAGCCTCTGTATAGCACTCATTCATTTTCAGATACAGTTCCATTCTCCATTTCCAGTTACAATGGTCTTCTCCATCAAAAACTGGTGTCTTAATTTTCTCTGTTTCCAATTTCACAAAGTACACTTCTCGAATAACAACCTCCTTTTTATTTCATAACTGATCAGTACTTCTCCAAATAACACTTTTCTTTTTTAGTTTACAACTGCAGACTGCTACCACATTAAGAATATTTATTTAGGAAAAGGTACATATAAATACACCTATTTTTACAAAGTGAACCCATTCATTGCATGGAATTAACTAACTGTTGTTCAGTAAAAATATAATACTCATTGTTGAGATCCCTGTTGACACAGTCTATGCTGTCAATATAAATTTACCACATTTCAGTCATCTTGAATTTAATGAATGATTTTATGTAGCAGATAAGCACCACAACTAAGAAAAAGTGCCTATTAAACATTAGGAATCCAAGACATTACTAGTTTAGATATCAGTGCCAAAAGTGGTGCATATGACCAGAAGAATATTTAACAAAAAATCTAAGTAACATGTCAGGACACAGAAGTGTGAAACAACTCATTTGACATTTGCATAGTATCTACAACCATAATATCTCACATCAGGGAAAATAGTCACAGGTATGGGAATAACAGGTGTCAGCAGTAGTATACACTTCATCCTTCTGGAAAGCAACATCCAAAGAGTGATAATACAAAATATACATCTCTTCAATGACCTGTGTGTATTAGAAACCAAATATATTTGAAACACTGTGAGAATAATAGTAGGAACAAGGCAAACAGTTACGACTAAACAGACTTACTTGCCCTTCGTCTTACCACCTAACAGGTCACTCACACCCTCCCACATCCATGTTAAGTCTGATGTGTGATAGTAATAGAGCAGACAAGAAGTATATGTATGTTATCTGCACTGGAAATACTAAAATCTTTGTGACATCAGCTCTGAGGAAATAAATGTTTAAACCTCTTGTAGTTATCAGCAAAGGCTTACACTTTCTGTAGTTGGCAGCAAAAGCTTGCTTAATACAGTTAGTAAAAACAGATAAATTGTTATGAAAATTGGGTAGACTTCTTTTTAGTTTCTTTGTTTTAAATATGTCCTTCTGCAAGAGTTTCCAGTTTTCTTTTGTTTAATAACCTATGCATCTTGCCATTTTCCATTCTACAATAACTATTAAGCAAAATATTGACATTTGTCTGTACAACGGATTTCCACAGTTCCAGTGCTGAATGTCTGTCACAGATATTTACTGCAAAATCATCATTGGCCATGATGCAGTCAAGAATGAATTTACCTGCTGGTTACTGCTGGTTTTAAAGCCTAGTGAAGGACTCACAGTGCTCATCAGGTAATAGTTGTTGCACCCAACAGAAAGAATCCATTATGATCAGCAATAGCATTTTCTGTCGATATCATAGGCCACTTCTGTCAAGGTCTTAATGAGCTTATGCTCAGCATCACACACCAACTGCTTATCTACTGTTAGAAATTGAGTGCAGTTGCCACACTTTAACTTCTTCATTCTACTATAAAGAACTATCCAGCAATGAATGCAAGCACTGGTAACTCTGGATTGATAAGTTCCAAATTGCATTCACTGACACTTAAAAATATTTGATGCTGAGGTGTCCAAGACTACATCTACATACAGATTACAACTTTGTAGAGATCTAATTTTTTAACTGAATCACAGTGTAATGAGAGCTCTAACAAAGCTGATAATCTCAGCTCTTTCTTTGCCTTATTGACACATGGTACTGGGATCCAGACAGCCATTGATCCAGTCCAAGTCTGGCTTCCAAGGCATCAGTCTGAAAATTTCCATGTCGCATGTATGACACTTTAATTTTTGACAGACAATAAGTTCTCAGTTCTATTAATGTGTTTGTTATATTCTCAAGCGCTTGGTTTTGGTTCTTTACTGAGCTTACCAGTTTAAAAAATCCTGGAGTTCCAATTGTCAAGCCAACAGAAACTTTTCTAGAAATTTACACTTTTAATCAACCTTGTGACTTGTTAGAGGCCTTTGCATTTCCATCCTATGTCCAAGGCCTTCCAAAGGGGAATTCACATTCAAAGTGTTCCACCATGTGCTTATTATTTTAATAAAATCAATGGTTGCTTCATAATTTTCAATTTACTTATAGGTCTTGATTCCAGTAAAATACACCTGATGTTGTCATTCAGAATTTGATAAATAAACTTTACATTTTGTTTTCCTTCAGATGAGGGCCATAGGGATTTCATACTTAAACCATATGAAATTTAATAATTTGTTGCCTTCAACATCAAATATGGACCTGACTGCATAAAATGAAGCTTGGTTCCTTACAGATGTCTTGTCAAAGCTGGCAAAGTAAAATATCAGAGATCCGTCTTTCAAATTCAGACAGTTATTTCTAATGTACTTAAAATATGCATAGTGTTTGTAACATAAAACAAGGGTCTGGAATGATCTGAAGGATGTGAGTAAACAATATTAAGTTGTGATGGAACTGCAAAATAACAGCTTTCCTATTGATTGAGTTATTGTCAGAAGAAATACAAATAACTTTTAAACCTAAATCTTCAGTCCAATCCATACTTTTTTATTACACTGAACAGCTGGTCAGCTGTTATTGTATTGACAGGCACTTACTTAATGTCCTCAGATCATACAAAATGTTTTGCATAAGTAACAAGCCAACAAGACAGCTGTCATGTCTGGACAATGTTATAACAAACGTAGAAAGAAATATGTATGAAACAGCACTTTTTAATACCATGTATCTCTTAGGTCATTAAGGGATATGGTTAAAATCCATGAGAAAAAATCCCACAGAGCAATGTTAACAATCCAAGTATGTTAGAATTGTTATTGAGGCTCTTATGAATGCTTTTAGATCACAGGGGTGTGTATGATAGAACATTCCAACTTCCTGTCTCAGTTTACAAATGTTGATGAAGATTATGACAATGTTGTCAATGTTGTTTCCAATTTATTTAGTAAGCACTGCACTAAGGTATTAAAAAGATGCAAGGGGAAACCAAGTAAAAGTAATCAGAAGTTTACATCGATGATTCACATCTGACCTCAAAAAATTAAGAACATAGATCATCAGTCTCTATGACATACCAAAGAACAGTGAAGAAGATAAACTTCAGTACCTCCAACTAAAGAAAATGTATAGATCAGAAATTATAAAACATAAATGAATGGCAAATGATAACTGTATCCAGTAATCACAAAACAAATGCAAGGCTGCTTGGAAAATCATCAAAGCAGAACTGGGTAATCCTAATAAAGCCACTTGTGATACTGCCAATATCACACCCAATGAAATGAACAACTTCTTCACTAATTCTGGTAACAAAGGACATCCAGCTCAACAAAATGACAACTGTAAATCAGGAATTAATAAAAATTCAGAAAAAAACAAAGTTCTTCATAACACACATCAAACCTGCAACATTCTCATTCAAGTGGACACAAATTACTGTGACTAATTTTGCAGTATCTATAGCAAAATTCAGCAGTTCAGAATCAGAAGAATTGTATGATATGTCAAATTTTGTTATTAAAAAGATAGCAGACATGATAGTACAACCACTCTGTGTACTAATGAACTGGATTTTTATGAGTTGTTCTTTTCCAGCCTGCTCAAAAATTACAGTAGTTATCACTCTACATATAAAAGCAGGCAAGTCATGTGTTGATGGCTACCATCCTATTTCCCTTGTACCAATACTTTTGAAAATAGTAGAACATTGCATGTACCAACAAATTTACAAACATCTCACCTGAAAAGGAACACTGACAAACACTCAGTATGTCTTCAGCAAAAATTCATCTACACTGAAAGCTGTTAAAAATGCTGCTTTGATAATTCAGTATCTTTGAGGTAAAATCATCCATTGATGTTCTAGTGGTTGACCCAAGCAAGGCATTTGACTCTGTAAGTCATCAGAGCCTAATAGATAAACTGAAATGCTATGGCATTTTAGGTGCAGAACTTGGCCTTACAGAATCATATCTTGACAATAGGAAGCAGGAGGTACACTTTAATGGTATGAGCTCTGGATTCCTAGATGTTTCAAGAGGAATGACTCAAGGTTCTGTACTGGGATCCTTATTGTTTATAACCTATATTAATGATCTACCTAGTATTATGCGATGTAAATCTGTTCTATTTGCTGATGAGACCACTTTCATCGCAACTCGAAATGACATAGAGGATCCAAAGGAACAAAGCAAAGCCAACCTCAGAATTTGCAGTAACTTATCTAAAGACAATGAATTAACTGTAAATTGAAATAAAACTGAAAATGTAATTTTTAATGTATGCTGTACCAACAATGATTGTATGTCAGTTAAACTTCTTAGTGTACATTTGAATTCCAATTTAACCAGGAACCTCCACACAGATCCAATATGCACTAGCTTATCAAGAGTCGTTTAACTATCACATATAGAAGTTAGAACATGTGTGAGTGAAAACATGATGGTCAGTTCCTACTTTCTATTTTTTCGTAACCACGTAACATACTGCTTTGGTGCAGCTCCACTGGGGCAAAAAGAGAGTTTATGTGGCAGAAAAATGCTATCATAAACATAGCAGGTATTTTCAAAGACAATGTATCTTGTAGGCCACTTTTCAAGAAACTGTGTCTCATGACAGTCCCATCATTATTTATTCTTAGTTGCATAGTCTACACAAAAGAAAATCTAGAGAGCTACAGGTAAGGCAATCATTTTATTGTCATAATACATGCCACAAAGAAAAGATTTACCAGTTCTTTACAAAACTTACAATAGCTATACATAAAAAAGCACTCCGTCTTTAGGCCACGAGTGGTCTACCGGGACCATCCGGCCACCGTGTCATCCTCAGTGGAGGATGCGGATAGGAGGGGTGTGGGGTCAGCAAACCGCTCTCCCAGCCATTATGATGGTATCCTTGACCGAAGCCGCTACTATTCAGTCGAGCAGCTCCTCAATTGGCATCACGAGGCTGAGTGCACCCCGAAAAATGGCAACAGTGCAAGGCGGCCTGGATGGTCACCCATCCAAGTGCCGACCACGCCCGACAGCACTTAACTTCGATGATCTCACGGAAACTGGTGTATCCACTGAGGCAAGGCCGTTGCCTAATAGCTATAGATACCTTGGAGTAAAACTGTTCAGTGCACTGCTGCCAAAACCACACACTACCTCGTTAAAAACCTTAAGAAATTTTTACAAAATTGGCTTAAAAAGAAGGATTTCTGTGGCACAGAGGAATTTTTTTGTTGTGGAAGGGAAGATTTAAAATTTTAATTTATACTCATCATATGTCTATGCAAATCTACATGGCTTAACTATTTTCTTTATTATTATATGTATTATTCAATTTGCACAAACTATTTACATCAATAGCATGAAAAATGCTCGAATAGTCCACGGGTATACAGCCGGTTCATAGTGTCCAACGGGCGCTGTTCGAGCAACAAATACGCCGGGAGAAACTGAAGAATCACAGCATGAAAAATGCTCAAAGATGATATAAATAGAAAAAATAAATAAATAAACATCTTTAAATGATGACATTGCACCTTGCACCATAAATACGTGTAGTGGTGTTCCAAGAGTAGTGGTGTCATGTGCCACATGAACTAAGTTTCCTCCTTAGTTGTCTATGACTGGTTTAATGTGTATATCATCTAACATGAGCGTAAAAAGCAATCATGATGATTCAGATTTTATACTTTCCCCCTAACATAAGCCAGAAAGTTTGGACTGTCAGGATTAACATCAACATTTGCACAGACGCTTCTAAAAGTATTAGGATCTACATCTACATCTACATGACTACTCTGCAATTCACATTTAAGTGCTTGGCAGAGGGTTCATCGAACCACAATCACACTATCTCTCTACCGTTCCACTCCCGAACCGCGCGCGGGAAAAACGAACACCTAAACCTTTCTGTTCGAGCTCTGATTTCTATTATTTTATTTTGGTGATCATTCCTACCTATGTAGGTTGGGCTCAACAAAATATTTTCACATTCGGAAGAGAAAGTTGGTGACTGAAATTTCGTAAATAGATCTCGCCGCGACGAAAAACGTCTTTGCTTTAATGACTTCCATCCCAATTCGCGTATCATATCTGCCACACTCTCTCCCCTATTACGTGATAATACAAAACGAGCTGCCCTTTTTTGCACCCTTTCGATGTCCTCCGTCAATCCCACCTGGTGAGGAACCCACACCGCGCAGCAATATTCTAACAGAGGACGAACGAGTGTAGTGTATGCTGTCTCTTTAGTGGACTTGTTGCATCTTCTAAGTGTTCTGCCAATGAAACGCAACCTTTGGCTTGCCTTCCCCACAATATTATCTATGTGGTCTTTCCAATTGAAGTTGTTTGTAATTTTTACACCTAGGTACTTAGTTGAATTGACAGCCTTGAGAATTGTACTATTTATCGAGTAATCGAATTCCAACAGATTTCTTTTGGAACTCATGTGGATCACCTCACACTTTTCGTTATTTAGCGTCAACTGCCACCTGCCACACCATACAGCAATCTTTTCTAAATCGCTTTGCAACTGATACTGGTCTTCGGATGACCTTAGTAGATGGTAAATTACAGCATCATCTGCGAACAACCTAAGAGAACTGCTCAGATTGTCACCCAGGTCATTTATATTTCTCCCAGTCTTTTAGTATTTATTTTAATCCATGCTTACAGAGTCATATGTAGTACTGTAAATATTATTCTGCATCATTGCAGACATTGCTTGTGTCTGTGTATGTGCGGATGGATATGTGTGTGTGTGCGCGAGTGTATACCTGTCCTTTTTTCCCCCTATGGTAAGTCTTTCTGCTCCCGTGATTGGAATGACTCCTTACCCTCTCCCTTAAAATCCACATCCATTTGTCTTTCCCTCTCCTTCCCTCTTTCCTGATGAAGCAACCGTTGGTTGCGAAAGCTTGAATTTTGTGTGTATGTTTGTGTTTGTTTGTGTGTCTATCAACCTGCCAGCGCTTTCGTTTGGTAAGTCACATCATCTTTGTTTTTAGATATATAAATAAAAAAAAGAGTATACATGAATATTTCACCACTGTAGACCACTTTTTACTACAAGTAATACAGTCAAGCTTTTGTCTTAGTCACGAAATGAACTGAAGGAAAGCTTCTTATTATATTCTTCTAGTGATTTAATGTTGCCCCTAATGGTGCTTTCAGTGCAGCAGCTTCCCTCGTCTCCTGTTTTTCAGGAGAAGATTCTCTGATCCTTGGCATCACTTTAGAAATATACAAAGGGCAGTTAGAAAATTGGCTCAAAGTTGCATTGTCCCTGAGTTGTGACTTGCTTAGCAGTACAATTAATGTAGCTCCAGTTTTCCAGTCTACTGATTGTGTTTCTCACAATGTGTTGTCTTCGCAGAAATGCAAGTGACAGACCTATGAAGTGGAAAATAATATACTGTATGCATGTTGCTGAAACTTGTACTGATACTCAGTCTTAAACTGCCGTGTACTTTGGTCAGTACATAAGGCTTAAAATATAAACTAATGACCACAGAATACTTACCAGAAATGAATTATCCCTCTAGATCATGGATAACCATTTCTTTTGCACACCGTGCCAACTTTTGCACCTGCACATTCCACACCATGTGCTGCATGCGGCCATCCCCCCACGCAGACCTTGGGTGACGCACCGTCCACCGCTACCGCACTTCTGGTGTTGGAGGTGTCCTGCTCTGCTCACACTGATCTCCATCTGATGGTGCTGCCTCATTATGTGTTACCCAGCAGGTTTCCTAAGCTACCTGCTTTGCAAAAACATAACTCAAAGACTTGATTTGCCTTAGCGGATCATCTCCTGGATATCCACGGCATTTCTGATGATGGTGTTTGTTTTGTCCGTCTGATGAGTCATCTCCACACATATACAGACCTCATCAGTGACTTGTTCCTCTCACTGCTTGCCTTGCACAAATATTCAACGGCCAAGTCACTGCTTACCAACCACCTTTCCTGCTCTCTGGCAGAGGCTATCCATCAAATTATTCATGAGGAGCATCTTGATGACTGCACCCCTTAGCAACTTTGGCAGCACCTGTGTGCATTAATCAATCATCAAGCATTACCTGCACTGCACTTTGGACGTTTTGGATGGTCAAAATGCCTTCAGATCTACAACTTTATGTACTGTCTCATGTTGCTGACCCACTAGAGGTTCTTTTACGCATGGCGGATCAGTCTTACGCTATCATTCATCACCGACACCACCTATCACGAGCAAAATCTATATCACCCTCAGCTGGCACACCTGTGCCTTCGGTTCCATGCCCCACTGGCAGAGGCCAGCATGCTTGTTTCAGTGCCTCAGCTACTAGTCAGGAGCTGCCACCTACCGTCCTGCAGGAGGTACTGTCAGCAGGTTCCCTATAGCCGCTGACTTAGCCCGAGTGGCAACCCGATCAGCTACCGGCCCCAACGCAGTCAGCTGCACCCCCTTCCACACCACATTGACCCACCAACTGGCCTACCCACTGTGGTGGTTCCATGATACCTACGAGGATGCTGCCCAAAACTACCGTGCTTGCTCCACCTACCCAAACGAGACCAGCGAGCCACGTTTAGGCACCACTTCCCATCACGTTCCTTCATAGGCCTATCATCTGACGCTGCACCACTCGCTTCAGCACCATGATACCTCTATGCCACAGGCATATCAATGGGTACCCGCTTTCTTGTCAACACCGGCGGCGACATTAGTGTAATCCTGGCCACGCACGCTGCTGATGCACTATCACCTTCTACCCTCACCTTGACTGCCACCAATCTTTCTCTTATTGCAGTCCATGGCTCCATCAAGATGTCGCTCCACCTATCACCGGTTCACACCTACCCTTGGATCTTCCACATTGCCAAAATGTATGAACCTGTGATCGGGTTGGATTTTCTACACCATTATGAACCTTCACCAGACCTGCAGGCCGCCACACTCTGCCACACACTTGGTTCTAGTGTCCTGACCTCACACAAGTTCAACACGACTCTACTTTCTGCCTCCTTGGCTGCACTTTCCACATGTGCGTCCCTGGTCAAGCAGATTACTACACGACTCTCTGAGCTGTGAGACATGCACTCACAAATTGATGAACTCCACACCCAGAACAATGCCTCATGCACCCGCATCACCTCTGCCTCTGCTGAATTGTCACATGCACAGTGTACCATACAGAACTTATCTGCAGACCCGCAACAAGGCAGTCCATCACACACCTCTACAGCGTCTCACCAATCTGTTCCTGTGTCAAGCATTCCACCATCCGCTGTTGTTTTCTCACTGCTGTGAACAAATCTGCAAGATGCATCTGCATGCTCCCCTCCTGCACCGTATCTCCCGTCGCTGACTTCAGCCGACACCCCGCCTATGCCGCCCTGGTACACCAAGGTCAATGAACCAACATTGCCTGCAGATAGCTTATGACCCCTATTGCAGACCCTGCTATGCGAGTATCAGCCATCACTAATGGCACTTGTCATAGGATTCACACCACTCCTGGCCCACCTGTTCATTATAAGGCCAGGCACTTTAACGCTTCCAAACTTCTGTGCGCGAAGGAGTTCATTCAGGATCTGTTGGGTTCAGGTGTCATCTCCCTTCCAATAGCAACTGGTCTTAACCTATTCACCCTGTTCCTAAAAAGGATGGCACCTTACGCATGTACAGGGACTACAGGTCCCTTAATACTCGCACCATTATCGATAACTACCCCATTCCTCATATCCAGGATTTCACGCGATTATTATATGGTTCTAAGTTTTTCTCTGTTTTAGATTTTTCCAAGGTGTACCATCAAATCCCTAAGCATCCACCGGATATTCCGAAGATGGCCATCATCACACCCTTTGGCCTATTTGAATACTGTTACATGCCTTATGGATTGAAAAATTCAGCGCAGACATGGCAGCGGTTCATTGTTTCCATTTTACTCCCTGTGCCATTTGCTTATGCTTACTTGGATGATATACTGATCTTTTCCTCCTCCGCTGAGGAGCATCAAGTTCACCTCAATGCAGTCCGTTTGGCGCTCGCTAAGGACCTTCTGCTGAGACGTTTCCGCCTTATGGACTTCATCTGTCAGCACTCTTCTGATGCATCCTATATCTGCAGCGTAAAGAATGTTGTGGCAGACTATCTTTTCCGCATCTACATAGTAACCGCATTGCTGAATCTGGAAGAACTCACATGACTTCAGGCCAAAGAAGATGATACACAGCAAAGAATATCGGACAATGAGTCATCTCTCTGTCCGACACCGTATCCTACACAGGTTGACAATCCCTGCCCTTTGCAACACCTCTATGGGCATTCACCACCCCCTGGTTCCTACTGCCCTTTGCTATGGGGCTTTACTGCTTTGCATGGCTTGGTCCATCCTAGAATGTGAACAACAATGTGGATAGTTGCTGAAGTGCTTGGTCTGGAGCGGTGTGAAGCACAACTGCTGCACTTGGACCCGCATGTGCGTCCCGCGCCAGTGCAGCAAGGTTGGCAGGCACACTCAACCTCCATTGGGCAAGTCTAACATTCCAAAGGAATGCCTTCAGCATGTCCTCATCGACGTCATTGGCTCTCTCCCCCTTCCAAGTGTTACAGATGCATCATATCAATCATCGATCGCATGATCTGTTGGGTCGAGGCTGTCCTTCTTATTGAAATCGTGGCCGAGACCATTGCTCGTTCTTTTGTCTCAGTGTGGATTGCTTATTTCGGCTGTCCCCAGTCTCTCATGACTGATCAGGGATGACAGTTCAAATCCATCCTCTTTGCATGACTGTGTAAACTCTGCGGTGTTGCCAAATTCCAGTACCACAGCTTACCACCCACAGACAAACAGCCTGGTCAAACGGTGGCACTGCACTCTCAAGGCTTCCCGTATGTGCCACGGAGGCTTATGGTCTGAGGACCTCCCATGGGTCCTGTTGGGCATTCGCTCGGCCCATAAAGACGACTTGAGCGTATCACTTGCTGAGATTCTATACGGTGAAGCCCTCCTCCTTCCGCAGAATTTGTGGAGGGTTCACCATCGGCCAAAACTGTGGATCTTTCTGCTCTGGTTGAATGGGTTCAGGCGCACGTCGCACACCTTAGCAACCCCCATCCACGCTGCCGCCACCGCCGGTGGCGGCGTAAGTAGCTAAAATCATCTCGTGACTTTTAATTGTTGTTTTGTAAATCTTACATTTAAAAACATATTCGACTGTTTAGTTTTATATAACAGGAAGTGGCGCACGTGGCACGATGGCAGTCTGCATTATTGTCTTTCAAAAGCTGTTTGTGTGAGAATCTTTCAGAGGCTATCAGACGCCCAATGTTATTTCACCAATGTACATGTTAATCAGTCACAATATAAGACAAGAAAACTGATATACTCTGTGTTTTATTTAAAAATTGGTACATCAGCAATGCCAAATTCTGGGACTTTCTGAAGCAACAACACCCGAGGATAACAAAGTTGAGTATCTCATCATATGGAGTAGCTAAGTTATTATGTGAACTTTCATTAACTGTGACTGAAATTTTCTAGTTTTCACCATTTTCATACTTGTGAATGGTGGAGGCCCAAACTATTAAGTTGCTCTGTTGCTATGGTTGAGAATGCACTACAGACAGAACTGGAGGAACTGTATATTTTTTCTCACTCAGCGTCAGTGTTAATTAAAATGTTTCTTTCCTCTCTCACATTTAATGGTGGTATTTCAATAATCATTAACTTGCACCCTCAGGGGGATGCACACTCTTTGTACATCATTCGTGCAGCAAACACATGGTCCCCAGTGTTGTAAAAATGATCAATGCACAAAAAATAAACTATAACTATATATGAGACTTATGCTTTGATAATGCTTATGATTGACACATGCTTATTATGTTTTTTGCTAATATGGATTTATGCTTTACACACACACAAATATGATGTTTATGATGTTTTGAATGACTATTATGATGCTTATGTTGACAGTCATTACACACTTCTACACTTTCATACAGAATGTCTTACACCTTACACTTATTGGATGATGCTTTGAGAAGGAGGTAATGCACACATCAAAAAAAGTTTTGCATCATCCTGGTTTCCAGAAAAATGCCTTGATGAACTTGTGGATAGTATGCTATGATGAATACAGGCATGCATCAATGCAAGATGACATGCTACTGGGTATTAGAGGTACCGGTGTGAACAGCAGTCTGAACCACCAACTCTGTAGGTCTCGCTGTATGTTGATCTCTCTTACAATTGTCTGCACAGGTTCTAGAACTCTCAGAACCAAGGTGATGCAAAACTTTTTTTGATGTGTGTATTATTCTGTAGGTTCTGACGCAATTGTGGTCTGACTCTATGAAGTAATTAATGGGATTCTGTAATTCTATTGAAGTCGTATGATGAGGATATGAAGTTAACGGTTTTGTTTCTATGATCAACTCCATCACTCTGCTGAGTGTTTGGTAGTGTGTTCTTTCATTTGGCCTTTATGCTTTTCAGCCTTCTGTATTGTCCTAGGGCGACAACAGAAAAATTTACTTAACTGCTTTCTGTAGGCTCCTAGTGTGGCAACAGAAATTTACCTAAATATTCTCTAACTTGACCTTTATGCTTTGCAGCTTTCTGTTTTGACCTAGTGTGACAACAGATAATTTGATAATTTACCTAGTTGTATTACGTTTCATTCTTTACTGACATTCTTTATTAGTAATTACCCATGACTCTATGAACTTGCTCAATTATATATGATGTTTAACACTATTGAACTGAACACTTATATATACTTGGCTCTTTCTTGTTTTCTTTTATTTGGTGGAATTTTTGTCTTGCTTGAATTTCTCTCTGTTTCGGGAAGCTCTTGAAATTTCAAACACATTGTGTGCGATTGATGAACCTTGAGGTTTGTTCACCAATTCTGTTCTGTATTTAGGTAGACTGGATTTTGAGTTGATGTCTGATGTGACATTCTTCAAATGAACTGATGATGATATCTAGAACTGATTGTTCCGTATACTTATGTATATGCTTTTGTCCTTCTTGATTCCTGGTATCTTGTTTTATAATCTTGACTTTTATGTTTGTTTCTTATGCTATGTATTATGATTGTGATAGTGGTCTGGAACTGGATGCTGCACCTTACCATTTTTTTATGTCTAGAATTTTAGTTTTCTTCTTGTATAAATGTAGACTATTTACGTTTCTTTTCAATTTTCAGTATCATGTTAGGGTTAGTTTGTTTAATCTTCAAGTTGTATTACCTTATCTATCTTATGTTATACAGCCTATTATGCTAGTTTGGTTTTAAGCCCTTGTTTGTTGCTGTGTGGCAATACCTACATCTGGGTATCACCTTCATTAATGTGGGGGGTGGTACTCAGGAAAATATACAGGGAATCTGTCTTCTGTTTTTCTGCTTTCATAACATGTCATAAGTTTTCTTCTATCTCTTATACTATGTCCTCCATGTGATGATCACCCAGCTGGTTTACCTCTTTTCCATATACATATGTTTCTATCACTCAAACCCTTCTTGTTATCTGTGCCATAAGTTGACTTCAACCTGAGATTTCAGGAATGGTCTGGCAAGATAATCTGCAACTTGATTACCTTTGGGTTTGATATATTTATCTTATTTTTCATGACCCATTTAGACTATGTGCTAGTACCTAAAGTTCATTTATTCTGTGAATGCCCTCTGTGATTACTTTTTTTGTTTAACTAAGAAACTGTTTAATTACGTGCTAACTGAATGACATACTTGGCCAAGTTTAGGTCAAGTAACACACACTTTTTACACGATAATATATATGAACTTACTGGATTCTAAATAATACATGAAAGTTTGGAATTTAACGTTAAGTTTACTGCTATGGCATACAGCTTTTCTTCTAAAAATATATATATTTTCCAAGAAACTTCAAGATGATGCTGTGATGCAGATTCAAGATGATTATACATACACTGACATTGTACTCATATAACACAAAGATGATAATTATGATCTAAACAATTCATACTCAGTCATTACATATGATTTTTGATCTTACATTTCCATATATTGTTGGCTTACTGTCACACTTGAGAGGTTAGGCAGGTTTCAGGCTGAGCAAGCATTTTGTCTAACAGGAATTACCTGTTCGGGCCGTTGTGAGGCTGATGCTGATCTACCTGTTCCTTTCATACTAGACTTATCTGTTGCCTTTGAAATTATGTATATACAGGAGGAGGAAACCTATCCAATTTTAGGACATTAATGTGATTATAATATGATGATTATGCTTATCTAAGTCAATATCTCGATACTATTAGTTATATAGATTTACATTGTTTTATCTTGTCACATGATGTATTTTTCAATGGCATCATCAATAAATACATGTAATAATTTAGTGTTGACATGAAGAAAGTTTACATGCCATATTCTATAATCAACATGTTTCATTGAAACATCTCCAACACCTTGACTGTTCCATCCATACACATAGCCCATTTTAAGTCTACCACTTTCTGTCACAGGCATGGACAACATACTGCCTCAACTTAAAGACACGAGAGCTCAAGCAGATGATTTTTGTGTAGGTATGTTCATAATTACAACTGAGTAACCATCCAGTCTGCTAATATTTATTCTGCACTTGTCAGTACAGAGTAATTTTTTAATGATGTAGTGCATCTACATGTAAATGACTACTCTGTGGTTCAAACTTAAATGCCTGACAGAGGGTTCTTCAAACTGCTTTCAGCCTATTTCTCTATTGTTCCACCCTCCAACAGCAGATGGGAAAAATAACGAACAATTAAATATCTCCCTGTGAGGTTTGATTTCTCTTATATTATTATCATGATCATTTTTCCGTATGTACAATGGTTGCAATAAAATATTTAAGCATTCAAAGGGGAAAGTTGGTGACTGAAATTTCGTGAAAAGCTCTTGTCGCAATGAAAAATGCCTTTGTTTTAATGATTGCCACCGCAACTCACTAATCACATTCATGGCATATCCATTTCATATTACCACTCTACATTACAGCTGATTAGAAATAATTTAATTCCTGTGATCTGATGAGATCAATAGATTTTTTGATAGAGCTAAGTTTAAATTGAGAAGATAATTAGGTTTTACAGTGAAATAAGAGAGCAGTGACTTTACTTCATTTTTTAAAAATTTTATGTATGTTTTTTGAATGAACAATAGTTGTTATTCTGTGAAAAGCATTCAGTAATTTTGCAGTACAATAACTGCAATGTTCAATAAATTTACATTGTTTTATCTTGTCACACAATGTATTTGTCAATATAATAGAGGGAAACATTCCACGTGGGAAAAATTATATATAAATCAAAGATGAGGTGATTTACCGAACGAAAGCGCTGGCAGGTCGATAGACACACAAACAAACACAAACATACACACAAAATTCAAGCTTTCGCAACAAACTGTTGCCTCATCAGGATGAAAAGCTTGAATTTTGTGTGTATGTTTGTGTTTGTTTGTGTGTCTATCGACCTGCCAGCGCTTTTGTTCGGTAAGTCACCTCATCTTTGTTTTTATATATAATGTATTTGTCAATGTACATCATCAATAAATACATGTAATAATGTAGTGTTGTCATGAGGAAAGTTTAGATGCCTTATTCTACAATCAACTTTCAGATCAATGGTATAAGAATGGAGTATGGAGAACTGTGAACACACCAGAATATTATACTTCATGAGTTCCATTTATCAGAAAGATAAATTTAAAAATAATAGTTAATAACATTAATGCTATAAGCTCTTTTTCTGTTATTATTGTTCATTGTTAAGAATTTTCACAGTTTACAAAAATCATTCTTTCAGAGGACATTTTGCTTAGTCAGCTTTTTCATTAGTAACATGCTATGTGCAATCTCACTGACACAAACATTAAGAGTATTATGCAAATTAATGAGCAGAAATGCCAATTCACTTAAGGAAACATGAACAGCAGTCAAATTTAATTGTCTAAGAACTGATTGTGATATTTATTTTTCCAGTTTCGTGACATACAAATGGGGAGGTTTGTGAACAAGTTATAAGAGTTTTCATTTAATGTTAAAACACTTTTAAAAGAATATTATAATTACATAACTCATGCTATAACATGCAAATTCCATCAAGATACTGAATCACAAAATTTTCATGATATTTTATCACACATTATTCCCATAATAATTAAAACTGCATGCTTCAATATAGTTTTGCTGACACTAAATGTCTTGTATAAAACTGAATTAAAAAATCACAGAACTGTGTCACATCTTGTATGACATATTTAACAGAAAGAATTAATGGTATGCAAAAAAGTACAAAACACAGAATATTACTCTTTAAATTTTCTACAAAGTAGGGAGGTCGGGTTAAAATTGCATACACAGTCCACTATCTTTCATATGGTATTCTGATGAGAATACTAATCCAGTTTTTTAAAATTTGACTCTTCACTGCAGTACAGATATGTTCTAACTTCAGTCAATAATAAATGAGAATCTAGTTATCTTAAAAGAATACATTGTGACAGTTTTTAAATTTGTAAAACAATAATAATTAAAACAGCTCCATAATTAAATGTTCCTCTATTCTTTGGTACGGGAAGAATACTGGAAAACCAAGTACATATCTTGTTTCTCAGCACCTGAAAGCAAGTGAAATTCTTAAAATGAAGAAATAATCACAAAATGTAAACACACGACATTACAAATTAAGTAGTAATAGTTTCTAAATTTTTACCAGAGATTATGATTGATGTTTACATTTATGTGCTAAGTGTGTCTTTCACAGTTATCTAAGTAAAATGACTTGCAGGTACAGTCAGTGACAGAATTCATGAGATTCTTTGTCTTATCATTACGCCAAACTGCACAGCTTTGCTGACCCTGATACAGCAGCACAATGCACAAATAACACATTGTCTACAGGTGTGAAAAGCTATCTGAGCTTTGTCAGACTGTTCTTATAATGTGGGGGCTATACTGCTGCTGATTAATTTCTTGCATATGTTTACTTGCTGTTAACATTTAAGAACTCCAAACTATTTTTTATTAAGAAATGTCTTACAAATTGATGGAATTCACAGTAAATGATGACTCTTCAAGCCCCTTCCGCTGTTTTTTAGTCCTTTATTGGAAACAATACTGGTTTACACCATTATAGGTGTATCCTCATTTGGTGGAATGATTAACTCTTAAACAATGAGGAAGTTACGATGTCTCATATTTCTGCTGAACATAAAAAATGTTAATCTATTATAGACAGTTGTTAATAGTGAAATTGGCATTAAGCACCAGTAGATGAATGTCTAATTGGACACAGGGGGTGATAATACCATTAAGCTAATGTTAAAACAGCAACTGTTTACTACGCCAATGCTAATAACTGGTCATTGGTGGTGCTGTACTAGAATTTCACATTGACAAACATTCATTCAATGCGAGTTTCATAACACAAATCATGCAAAATTGATATCACATTCTCAATCAAGCATGCCCATTAAAAAGAAAGAGAACTCAGTCACATGCTGTAACCCGAAACTGGATATCAACTTCAGTCACTGGGGATACAGAAAAACTCAAAAAATATTAGAAATACTACATAGGCCTCTAAATCCTGTAAAACAAACATTTTGAAAGTGGCATTCAAAACTCAAACAATATTTACAAAACATCATGGTCACTAGTAAATTGAGAAATAGGTAAATCTGGGAAAATATACAACTGAAAATCACTTGCTGATGAATGGTAAAATAGAAAGTGATCACAATAAGGTAGCAGATCTATTTAACAATTGTTTTGCCTGTGTTGGCTCCAGCATAAACAATCAGCTTAAAAAAAACAAATGCAAATTCAGAGGAACACCAGTGTCATAAAGTATAGTTTTGACATCAACAAGTGAAGAAGAAATTATTAAAATAGTGAGTAGCTTGATGAATTCTCATGCAGCAGTATACAATGGTCTTAGTCTGGACACTCTCGAAATGTTTTCATAAAACTGCACCACTTTATTAGCAATTATCATTTTGGTACAGAAGATGGTCTGTTTCCAGGTGAGTTGAAAATTGCTCAAGTTCTGCCTATTTTTAAAAAAGGAAACAAGAAAACTTTCAACTCATATCTGTTCTTCTAGCAACATCCCAAATCTTTGAGAAAGCAATACACAGGGCTATTACAAATGATTGAAGCGATTTCATAAATTCACTGTAGCTCCATTCATTGACATATGGTCACGACACACTACAGATACGTAGAAAAACTCATAAAGTTTTGTTCGGCTGAAGCCGCACTTCAGGTTTCTGCTGTCAGAGCGCTCGAGAGCGCAGTGAGACAAAATGGCAACAGGAGCCGAGAAAGCGTATGTCATGCTTGAAATGCACTCACATCAGGCAGTCATAACAGTGCAACGACACTTCAGGATGAAGTTCAACAAAGATCCACCAACTGCTAACTCCATTCGGCGACTGTATGCACAGTTTAAAGCTTCTGGATGCCTCTGTAAGGGGAAATCAACGGGTCAGCCTGCAGTGAGCGAAGAAACGGTTGAACGCGTGCGGGCAAGTTTCATGCGTAGCCCGCGGAAGTCGACGAGTAAAGCAAGCAGGGAGCTAAAAGTACCACAGCCGATGGTTTGGAAAATCTTACGGAAAAGGCTAAAGCAGAAGCCTTAACATTTACAATTGCTACAAGCCCTGACATCCGATGACAAAGTCAAACGCTTTGAATTTTTGGCGCGGTTGCAACAGCTCATGGAAGAGGATGCGTTCAGTGCAAAACTTGTTTTCAGTGATGAAGCAACAGTTTTTCTTAATGGTGAAGTGAACAGACACAATGTGCGAATCTGGGCGGTAGAGAATCCTCATGCATTCGCGCAGCAAATTCGCAATTCACCAAAAGTTAACGTGTTTTGTGCAATCTCACTGTTTAAAGTTTACGGCCCCTTTTTCTTCTGCAAAAAAAAACGTTACAGGATACGTGTATCTGGACATGCTGGAAAATTGGCTCATGCCACAACTGGAGACCAACAGCGCTGACTTCATCTTTCAACAGGATGGTGCTCCACCGCACTTCCATCATGATGTTCGGCACTTCTTAAACAGGAGATTGGAAAACCGATGGATCGGTTGTGGTGGAGATTATGATGAGCAATTCATGTCATGGCCTCCACGCTCTCCCGACTTAACCCCATGCAATTTCTTTCTGTGGGGTTATGTGAAAGATTCAGTGTTTAAACCTCCTCTACCAAGAAACGTGCCAGAACTGCGAGCTCGCATCAACGATGCTTTCCAACTCATTAATGGGGACATGCTGCGCCGAGTGTGGGAGGAACTTGATTATCGGCTTGATGTCTGCCGAATCACTAAAGGGGCACATATCGAACATTTGTGAATGCCTAAAAAAACTTTTTGAGTTTTTGTATGTTTGTGCAAAGCATTGTGAAAATATCTCAAATAATAAAGTTATTGTAGAGTTATGAAATCGCTTCAATCATTTGTAATAACCCTGTACATAAGAAGCTGGAACTTCCTGGTAACCACAAAAGTGATTTCTAAGGGGCAGTATGGGTTTGTTAAGGAGTCATCCACCATTACAGCAGCATCCAACTTAATCAAAGACATCAAACAAGCAATAGACAATAAAGAACATATATGTGGCATCTATCTAGACTTACAAAAAGCACTTGACTTCATTGATATGACCATACTGCTGAACAAACTGTAGAAATATGGCATTAGAGGCACAGCCCATAATCTGATTAGGTTCTATTTGATAAATAGGAAGCTGTTTGTGTCTATTAGCACTAGAGAGGGAGCATACAAATCAACCACCACTTACATTAATTTTGGTGCTCCACCGGGGTCAATATTAGGACCACTTCTTTTTATTATTTATGTTAATGATATTCAGTCTATAACAAACCCTGCTACAGCTATCTTCTATGCAGATGATACCACATTAAAATGCCATAGTCCTAGCTATTCACAACTTGAAGAGCAATACAAAATTGCAGCAGGCATAATTCCGCAGTATTTCAATGAAAACTAAAATTAAATACAAATACATCGTTCTATATTGAAGTTGATCTTGGGAGGCAATAAAACTCTTAAAAAACAATTTTTAATGGGTGACAAATACATTAAAAAAGAATACTCGACCAAGTGTCTCGGCTTGGCACTTGATGTAGACCTAAATTGGTCTGATCATGTAAATGGTATTTGCAAAAAGCTATCTACTACCATCTATGCCCCAATAAAACTGATACCTTTTTGTAACATTACCACTGTGAGGCAAATTATTTTGCACTATGGGATAGAGGTATGGGGATCCAGCAGTAAGGGTAATGTGAAAAAAGTATTTATCGGTAGAAGAAGGCAGTTAGAATTATGGGAAAGAAATATGTGTCAAGAATTTAAAATACTAACTGTCCATAACCTGTGTGTACTTAAGACAATCATTATGCCAGTTAACAGCAACAAAACACTCAATAAAGAAATACATGACCACAACACTAGACAGAGACTCCACAATATCTCTCATAGAATCATACTTTATAAGAGAAGCCCTCACTATGCAGACTAAAAACTACCAAACAGTTTCCACCTGAATATCTCCAAATTGTCCATCACAGAACTAAAAAAGAAATTAAAATTATGGTTCCTAAACAGTCCTGTGTATTCAATAGGTGAGTTTCTAGATTCAGTACATATGTACGTACTGCATGTAGCGTATTGCAATAGCAAATTGTTTTTATGTGTAGTCCATATATGTAATATTGTTCTCTTGAGTAAATTTGGAAAAAATTGTGTAGATAATAATACTAGGAAATAATATGTAACTCTTGCAAGTAAGGCTCTGACTTATCAAGAAGACTGGAACAAAAATAAATACATTAATAAATTTGTAATCAGTTGATGTTGGACCAAAATAAATAAATAAACGTACTTTTTACACAGATGCCATCATAAAAGCATAAAATAACTAAAAACATTCCTATAAGACATGTTTGCTCCAACAGATGTGGGACCAGTGCCTAAAACATCCGCAGCAGAGCTGTGTACGTTGTATATTGTAAGTCATTGTGTTCATAAACAAATGATAACGTGATATTTATCATGCATTGTACTAATACAAATCAGTTATATCTTATCAAAATAACATTACAAAAAAAAGTCTTTTTCATGAAATAAAGTATCCCAAATTGTCCCGAATTAGCAGGAAAATACGCATTTACGCCTTCAAAATGGTCGGTGTCTACATTCAGTCCACAGTTGCATTGAAATAGTGTTACAAGAGGGACTACAATGAAAGTATGAAAATGTAACAATAAGTGTAGACAGATAACAAAATCCAGTTAACAAATCATCATTAAGTCAATACATTTGACAGTGCAGAAAAAGTAGGCATTAGCAAGTGTGCAATTCTGCAGGTTTTTCACTTTTAGATCTACAGGGTACGGAAATTAAGGTAGGGACAAAACTTATGAGGGATAAGTTGTCTTAAGACTTCTTTACTAATTGTGATCTGCCTCTTCTCTCCAGCAAGATTAGAACCAAAAACTTATGCAGTCTTCGCCTGGAAGGACGAACTCTTTACCACGAAGCTAGCATATAACTGTAGCACATATCACTCCCTTGTTGTCACAGTGATGGCTAAGATATAGAATTCACAATGTATATGGTGATGTAGATGGAGACCAAGAGATGAATACACTAAACAGATTCAGAAGGATGTAGGTTGCAGTAGGTACTGGAGATGAAGAAGCTTGCACAGAATAGAGTAGCATGGAGAGCTGCATCAAACCAGTCTCTGGACTGAAGACCACAACAACAACATGGTGAAGTAAGCTGCAGTTCCTGTTGGAACAGGCATTCTGGACTCAAAAATACAAATTTGCTACCTGTGTGTCAGCCCTTAAATGAGTATCATTCAGAATATTTCATCTAAATGACGATAAATATTGACTTAATTTACTACGATAATTCTGATCCACTCCAGGAAGTAAACTGATGGTCACATAGTTGCCAAAAGCATTCTACAATGTTGCCAATTCTCTATTATACTAGCGACAGGCAGAATACGTTTGCTTAGCCAATGTGTTTCTGGAGCTAGCTAGCACTTGGGAGGCTCATGCTTCAAAGACACAGTAGCACCAACTGCCACTACATTGATTGGGAACAGAAATACCTAGTGAAGGCCAATGCATTGTGTTTGCATTTATGTAACTACATTTTGGGTCTAAAGCACGGTTACGAATAATATCCAGATGCACCAACTGTGACTAACATCATAAACAACGAACAGGATAAATTATTTGAGCTGCTGTTCTCTTCAGTAGCTGTCATAGCTATTTTCATTTTTCTGCCTCGAGTGAAGTGCAAATTAAAAAAACTCATTCACTAGAGGTGACTCACTTATTTATCACCACCAGATACTATTAACATTATGGGTAAATAACATTCACTTTAATATTATATACCTGTAAACATGTTTCGTTGTAACTGCTTTTGCTGGCATCACCTCTAACACATCTAACAAATCACGAACATCCACTAAGAAATTTCGTGAGCTGCGAATAACTTAGGTTTCAAATCAGAAAAGTAAACTGTGAAAGTAAATCTTTCACACTGACCGAAAAATAGGACTCAAAAGCTACAAAGAAAATCAGAGAGATGAATAATTGCAGTGCAAGCTATATTCCACCTTCTGGTAACATGAAAGGAGAAGCACTTGTGATGAGAATGCGAAAAAAGGAACAAAAAATGTCACAGTTATATCTCGAGTATGTCATTTGTGCGGTGAAGGCGAACATGATCATCCAGTGAATAGCACTCTTCACCTGATCTTGTGTGGAACTACTGTAGCAGTGTTCAGCAAATAGCAATATGCACTGAGGGTGAGGCGTGCTTGGGTAGCCCACGCAGTTGTGTGTAACCACTGTTGCAAATGTGGCGTAGATAGTTGATTCATCTGCCTAGTGAGCAGAAGGCACATGTTCAAATCCCAACTTTATTACAAATTTTCATTTGTTGCCAATGAATTCTTTCAATGACCGAATGCAGCAGAGACTGAAATTTCTCCTTTCTGAACATATTCTATGAAAGGTTTGGCCGCAAGACATCACTCATAAATATTTGTGTGTTAGTTACATCCTTACTGCTGAAATTCTCAATACATTAAAAAATAAAATAATCACCTTTGAAAATGAGTGCTGCTAAGCAAACACTATTTCAAGTTATTGATATAACTGAATGCATAGTGCTCAAGTCTTGTAACTGTAAAATTAAATGTTTGAATCTTTGCTATTAGCAGCATCTCTTTATTTCATTTAAATTCTATATTTATTGAGAAATGGAAATGTTAACATACTGTGAATGGATCTCGGGTTTACTCATGTTTCACGTGCCATCCATTGTGGGTGAATCTCAAGATAACTCACTCTGTTTGTAGATGCCATCTTCTGTGGTAGATTTTAACTACTTCATATTGTTAGGTTTTACACCAGTAGTGAATGTATCAAACTTGATTGCCTTTGCTTTCAAGCAGTTACTATTTTTGTATCGAAGTTTCTCCTACTTTTAGAGATGGCCCTATTTAGAAAACAGAAGGAAATGAACAAATCTGAAATATGTTGGGAGGGTTTTGTCCTGATTATTCAGATGTTTCTCATGAAAATGAAGATCCAGATGAATATGCAACTGCATGTTTTTATGTTCTTAGGGTGACTCCAGTGACAGCGACATGATCGGACACGTAAAGGTGCGTAAGATGTCTGTGTCTTCAACTGACTCTGACAATAACATGAAGGTGATTCTGTTCTTGTGTATGATTCTTTTGCCATAATGTTAATTAATTGACTATTACTGAATCATGTTTTTAAATAAAATATGATCTTTTGATTTTAATTACTGATCAATGCAGAAATTTGAGTGCTCCAGAATTAATTAAATTTTGGTACAAAAATGAGAAACATGAAACAGAAAATAAAGGCCTTTTTTCCTTGTAGATATTTAACAGTATTATTAATATACAGAATCTTTTTTGCTTGACAGTAAGGCGTTTCACTTATCTGAGTCAAATTTTAATTTACTTTCGTGGAACCATTAATTAAAAATTACTTTATTTAAAATTATGATTTAATATTCAATTTGATTATCAGTTACTGAAATGAGCTGGTAAGGTATTGTACTTAACAGTGCTCAAAAATATTCTATTCTTCAAAAGTATCTTTTTCCATTTTCTGAGAGCTATATCATACTCTTTTAGGAAATTGATGTTTGGATGCCAACCTCTAAATCCCGTAAATAGGAAGGAAACTGAAGAGGGCCAGTCCTTACAGTCCCACAGTGAGTGTAAATTTTTGTTTATTTGCAGTATGAAAACCTGCCCTTTAAGTCTAAAGTAGTTCATAAGATGTACACTATACTGAAATGCTAACAACAACAACAACAACATTAATATGAATCACAACTTGTACCTTACCAGTCACTGGTCAGAAGATGAAGGTCTTGAACATTGCCAGGAAGCTAAATTCTGTTGGTCTGATGAATATCCACTTGCAGCTGCCTGCAGCTGAGAATGCATTTGTTCAGCTATATTTTTAACATGTTGTATATCTGGCCGTTCATCAGGATCAGGTCTGATACAAACAGCCACAAGTTCACGCAGCTGATAATGAAACACCAAAACTCACACTGTGTATGGGCAATTCATATTAAAAAAATGCGCATCTTACTATGATATAGTCTGTAATTACACAAATATTCACACCACATTCTTTATCAGTATTTTCTATTTATTTTGAAAAGCATTTCAACATTTTTTGTAAATGCTAAGGTTCCATATTTAACAAATTCCAAAGAGCAATGTTAGGCCATGGAAAATGTGCAGATACTGACAATATCATGATTCAGAAACTACAAAGAATGTAAAAAAACAAATGTGGTACTTTTTCAAAAGAAAGATTGGGTCATCTATGATCACATGATAAAAAAAGTGTGGATGGTTAAAATTAAGAAAAAGAACAAGAAATTAATGAAAAAAGGGAAAACTGACAAGTTTGGATTATAGTGACCAAAGGGTGATTAATCAATATTACTTCACTTAAATCTCTCTCCTCACTCATATTAAACTATAAAATTAATTCAAATATGTTATTCACAACTGAAATTAAAAGCATAATGATAGATAAATTTTTTTTCTTCTTTTAAGAACACACACTGTGTTGACTGTACATGAGAAGTTACAACTGTTCTAGACTTTGTCTAGCAAGGAACTACTCTCCTTTCAAAAGCACTGCTTTACCAAATGAAGCACACCAGAACATCTTGTTATTTATTTATTACGAGTCCTGTTGATCCTAATAGCAAAAGAATTGCTAGGATATGGTATGATTCATAGGATATGGCAGACTAATGGTAATACTTGTATCAACTAATGGTGCATCATAATACACAAAATTACACAATAAAGCTACAAACATGCACACTCATTTATGCTAAAAAATTCATTTATTGGGTAAAATAAATTTTTCAACGGGCATTCTTTCAATTTGTTTTTATGCTTTGGCATTTCAAGAGCATGTCTTATATTTCTTTAGATAGAGCTTTGGATACTTTCACACCTGAGTAATGCAGTCCGTTCTGCTAAAGGGTGAAGTTTTTCTGGTTACTATGTAAGTGCTGTTTTGACCTCACATTGTGGCCCTGATATCCACTACTGGTTTTGGAAAAAAAAAAGAGTGATTTTTATTAATGAAACACAGAAGGTAGAAGATATATTTAATTTGTTAGCAATGTACCCATCCAAGAATTTAGGGCCCGACTTCCTGTATTTATTATCCATTACATTTTATATTTATATCCTCTTGTTCCGTCTATGTCACTTGAATCTGCACATAATTAGTGCTGAGATCCAGATTTTTACCATCATTTAACTTCTTTGGTATCTGTAGATGTCACCAAGGACATGTTCTTTAAGTTAACTGTTAGTAGCTCTGTGTTATTCTCCATACAATGAGTCATGACTAAAGTTGTTTGATAATTATGTGTCATACTTGTACTGCCAAACCGTGTCCCAACAGGTCATGGGCTCAGGTTACACAAGCAGCAAAAATAAAGTTTTTCATGAGAGAAAACTGAAATTTGTAAGTTAAAAGTGTGGTACAGCACAAATGATTGCTGCAAAATTGCGTTCAACTAGAAATGCTGTTGTGCAATAATTATGACACATGGACGGTACAAGTCAAATCACTACTCCTCAAAAACGACATTTGGGGATATGTATCTGGAGACATATCGTAACTCACGGTGTCTGGTGAATGTGAAGTGCTTGCTGCTGCAGAAGCTGCATACAAAGCACGGCTAGTGGCACGTTGAAAAGCAAAAGCAGGCTTTATTTTATCCATCATCAATCCCATCAAGCTGAAGCAGGTACAGAACTGCACTACATCGTGTCAGGTATGGCTTAAACTCTAGTCAATCCACGCAGCCAAAGGACCTGCTCGCAGAGCAGTACTGCTAAAACACCTCACACTTCACAAATTGCAACCTACTGATAATGTGACAATGAATTCTTCGATGCTGTGGATAAGTTACAACCAATAGATATTGACATAAATTGTGATATGATGTCAATAATACTGCTCTACAGTCTTCCAGTTAGCTATGACAGTTTTAGGTGTGCTATCGATTCCTGTGACAATCTACCAGCTGTAGAGGGAGTAACGGTAAAATCTTGGGGGAAAAAAAGCAAGGATTCAGAAAGACAGTGAAATTGCAAGTGCCACAATGTTTGTTAAACCATGTAAGCATTTCATGAACAAGCCAAAACATACTGCAAGTGGCAGAGACAAAGTGGAATGAAAATCAGAACAAAACCAAAAAACAGAAAAATAAGCATAAAAATGCAGTTTTTGTAAGAAGCGACACAAAGAAGATGAGTATGTTTTCAAGAAGAAGCTAATTGTGCAAGCTGCAAGCAATGTTGACCAATCTCCTTGCTGTTTCTCTATGAATGAGCCTCCTCTGAAGTTTTGCGACTATTTTTTGGTGCATAGGCAGTGGTCGCATATCACATATGTGCAATGATCCAAAAGCATTCACAAATGACAGAAACACGAGAGAATTTAATGATTGCGGACAACAGTGTTACACAAGTAACAGTATAGGTGATGGCAACGACAGCCTGAACCAATCTCATTTCAGTGGTAAAGGTTTTGGACAACAAGCATACAGTGACATTTTAGGAAGCTCATGCAGTTATACAAGATAATAATGGTAAAATCAACATGATTGCAAACAGTTTTGGTAACCTCTCTTATTTACAAGTAAATGGTCCAGAAGCATTAATCGTTGTCAAGTCAGAAGTTACACTATATGATCAAAAGTATCTGGACACCCCCAAAAACACACATTTTTCATATTAGGTGCATTGTGCTGTCACCTCCTGCCAGGTACCCCATATACTGACCTCAGTAGTCATTAGACATCGTGAGAGAGCAGAATGGGGTGCTCCACGGAAGTCACAGACTTCAAACCTGGTCAGGTGATTGCGTGAAAACTGTACAGGCCAAACTCACCTGTTGCCTGACAGAGACCACTGACGGTTGAAGAGGGTTGCAATGTGTAATAGGCAAACATCTATCCAGAACATCTTACACAAATTCCAATCTGCATCAGGTTCCAGTACTATGATAGTTAAGTGGGAAGTGAGAAAACTTGGATTTTATGGTCGAGCGGCTGCTCATAAGCCACACATCACGCCGGTAATTGCCAATCAATTCCTTGCTTGGTGTAAGGAGCGCAAATATTGGACAATTGAACAGTGGAAAAAACATTGTGTGGAGTGATGAATCACGGCACACAATGTGTCGATGTGACAGCAGGGTGTGGGTATGATGAATGCCCGGTGAACGTCATCTGCCAGTGTGTGTAGTGTCAACAGTAAAATTCGGAGACGGTGGTGTTATGGTGTGGTCATGTTTTTCAGGGAGGAGCTTGCACCCCTTGTTGTTTTGGATGGCACTATCACAGCACAGGCCTACATTGATGTTTTAAGCATCATCTTGCTTCCCACTGTTGATTGCATCTTTCAACACGATCAAACATCTGTTCATAAAGCACGGCCTCTGGCAGAGTGGTTACATGACAATAACATCCCTATAATGGACTGGCCTGTACAGAGTCCATACCTAAATCCTACAGAACATCTTTGGGATGTTTTGGAATGCCAACTTCACGCCAGGCCTCACTGACTGACATCAATAGCTCTCCTCAGTGCAGCACTCCACGAAGAACGGGCTGCCATTCCCCAAGAAACCTCCCAGCACCTGATTGAATCTATGTTTGAGAGAGTGGAAGCTGTCATCAAGGCCAAGGGTGGGCCAACGCCATACTGAATTCCAGCATTACCGAACTTTTAAGTTATTTTCAGCCAGGTGATCACATAGTGTACAAAAAGTGGTATGTAAATCTGGCACGCTCAATTAGGCCTCTGGAACTCGTGAAATATCACCAAAGTGGTCAAAAATGAAAATGTGACACATCTGCAATTCAGTGATGTTGATATCTCCGCATGAACTGTGTGTCTTAAAGAAAGAGACACACCCACTCTCTTCACTAAGTGAGAAGGCAACTCAGATTAACCTCTACAGTTAATCCACTCTGATGTCTGTGGAACAATGAAAGAGACATCTCAAGGTGGCGCAATATTTTTTGTGATCTCTATGGATGACCACATCAAATGGCATTAAGGCTATTTTCTTCAACATTTGTTGAATTCAAAAACCTGGCTAACAATCAGACTGGTCATAAATTAAATCCTTTCAGTCAGACAAGGTAAGGCATACTGCAACAGAAGAATGGACTCCATCTTCAGAATGACAAGAATACAGCAACTTCTAACAGTTCCATACACACCACAGCAGACTGGTGTTACCGAACAATATAACTGTTCACTGGTCAAAATGGCTCATTGTGTGCAGCTCGAGTTGGGACTACCACCATCATTTTCAGCTGAAACCATCATGACATCTGATTACATTTGAAACTGTTGCTTAACTAAAGAACTGTCTGATGGAACTCCATATGAGAAGTGGTTGAAGAGAAAACTTGTCCTATTTCACCTTGTACATTTGGTCAAAAGTTTGTCATCCTGCATACATCATCAAACAAATGAAAGTTTGATCGTAAGGGGAAAGAAGGGATTTTTGAAGGCTATTCTGACTGTCTGGAAGCCTATTGTGTGTGTGTATCATGAGATCACAGTATTCACCTGTCAAGATTATGAGTATCATGAGATTATGAGTAGCATGAGATCACAGGATTCACATGTCAGGATTATGGCAATTTTGAGCCCAATAGAACTTGTATGAACTTCCGCGAAGATGGACTAAATCATCAGCAAAGAGGGGGCATCATCATGAATTCCACTCGAGGAGATTTCAATGGTGATGCAAACACTGAATCAGAGCCATTGTCTGACAATGATCTATTTTATGGCTTTGAAGATGAGGGACTTCCAATCACTACAGACCAAGAATTCAATACGGACAATGAATTACCATGTGGCAAGACAATTTTTCAAGTGCCATACCTCCCCAAAAGTTTGTGCCAGGTATGGATTCATCAGATGTTTCAATTAATGATGCTAATTTAATTTCACATTCAACAGAGATCAATCTCAATTGTGTGGTTCAGATCATCAAGAGTGGTTTGAGACTATATGTGATGAAATCAGGTCACTGGTAAAAAAAACTGGGGCATAGCAGACAGGCCAACAAATAAAAGGATAACAGACTGTAGGTCTGTTTTGAGAAATAAATACACAAGTGATGGACCTTTGCCACGGAAAAAAGAATGACAATTCAACCAGCAGTCTGAACTTAACTTTATGGAAACATTCTCTACAGTTGCAAGACTTGGATTGTTTAGACTACTCATGGCTTTGTTAGTCAAATTTGACCTTTGTGTTGCACAGCTGGATATCACCATTTCATTTCTCAATGATGAAACTGACACACACATATTCACAGAACAGCAGTACTCACTTGTTGAATTCTTATGAAAGATCAAAGATGTGGAGAGTGACAATCATATAGTCAAGAAGGCAAGTGAGATGCCCCAAACATTTAAATCTAGTGATAAAGTGTGTAAAGCCATTTATGGACAGCACCAAACTGGTTGATAGTGGTATGCCAAGTTGAATGCAACCCTAACATCAATTGGACTGTAACCTACACATTCAGAGCCATGCATCTTTGTAGACACTGTAGGAAAACGTCCAGTCTTCCTACTTTTTTATGTAGATAACATTATAATTGCTTTAGTGGTACCAGAAATGATAGAATAAATCAAGAATCAGTTATAAACCAGACTTAATGTCAGGGACCTTGGTGCCATTAAGGTACTATCTGGATGTCTAAGTAAATCAATCTGTTGACAAAATTACATTATGTCAAAGTGGCTGTATCAGGTAAGTTTTACACCAATTCAATATGAGTGACTGCAAGCCAGTAAGTATCCACTGGCAATAGGGAAGATGTAGGATGTGACAGCTATGAATACAGGAGATGGCACTCACTATCAATTCAGAGAATTAGTTGGAGCATTGATGTACATCACTACTGGTACTTGACCTGACATATGCTATGCAGTCAATGCCAGTACAATGACAGCCATGACTTCATTCACTGGCAAGCAACTAACCGAATCCTTAGATACCTCAAAGGAACCAAATACAAGAAACTGACCTACATCAAGGATAAGGAAGGAACTGTTGGTTTTCTAGATCCTGGTTGGGGAAGTTCCGATGTTGATACAAACTCGTATACTGGCTATAGCTTCAACTTATTCAGGTCAGTAAACTCATGGTGTTCAAGCAAGTAGAGAGAGCAGTTGATCTTTCATCAACAAAAGCTGAATACATGAGCCTCAACAATGCAGCAAAGGAAGTGACTCAATCATCAACATTCATGAAAGACCTAGATTTAGAAAAATTGTTACACAACACCCTGTTCAATGACGGTCGGCCAGCTGGAAAGTTAGCATGTAGCACAGTTCTTCATTCAAAGTTTAAGCATATTCATATAAAATAACACTCCACACATCACACTCTACAAGAGTATCTGCTGAAACTGGAATATCAGCCAACAGAAGGTATGACAGCAAATGTACTGATGAAAGCTCTTTCCTGCACCAAAGCACAAGAAATGTGTTGTACAAATTTGACTTCAATCCTAGAACCACAAACTTAAGACTCAAGTCTTTATTTATAACTGTCTGTAAAAATTGAAGGGGCATGTTGAGATTCAAATTCTGCTGTCATGTAATATCTTTGGTGTTTATAGAGTTTAACGGGTAGTAGTTCTATGTTATTCTCCACGCACTGAATATGAATAAAATTGTTTGGTAATTATGTGTTGTGTCTATTGTGAATCAACATCCAAACAATTAGTTTTTTGACATTCAAAGAGAGTCCACTGCAGCTAAACCAGTGGAGGATACACAGCACAAGTTTTTGCCTGCTGTTTTATCCACTGAGAGGGACGTATCATCTCCAAAGAGGCTCAAGTTGCTCACTGTAGTAGAACAGAGTGGGATGTCACCATAAATATAAGAAACAATAAGAGCCTCTGTATCAATCCGTGTGGTACTTAACTCTTAACTGTGTGCCACTTAGATGAAGCTGTAATTCTATTACTGACAGTAATGATTACCACCTGCTTCCTATTCTTCGATAAAACTTAAACCACATAAACCATTACTTTGCTTGACCCATAGAATCCCATTTTATTTGGGAGAATTTCATGGTTGGTACATTCAAAAGCCTTGGATATGTCATATAGGATTCTGAATGGTGCCAGTTTTTTGTCAACAGATTGCAGAATTTGATCTGTGAAGGAGAAAATAACATTATCTATTGATAGGTCTTGCTATAAACCAAACTGACATTCAAAATGTTGTGGCTTTCAGGTAATGGATATTCTCAAACAACAAGTTGCAAACATTTTTGGTGAAATAATGTTATCTGTTATAATCATTACAGAAATTAATAATGCCACTGACTCATTAAAAAATAAACCTTAATTTGGCTTTGACAATATCTTAAGCAAGAATTATCTGGAATACTGACCCACAGCCTTAACTCATCAATGCACCTAGGTATGTTTGCAGAGAGGATGAAAGGTGTCACAGTAAAACTCTTCCAAAAAAGGTCATGCCTCAAATATGAATAACTATAGAACAGTTTGACTTCTTCTTGTGTTTTCAAAAGTATTTGATAAGTTGTTGTATGCTAAGATTGTTAAACAATTTTAACACTTCAATATTTCAAATAAATGACAATTTGGATTTCAAAAGAAAATATTGACTGATAAGTCAATCTTCACATTTGTGGAAGATATCTTAGGGTCCCTAAACAAGAACAAACTACCAGAGGGTATCTTCTGTGATATGAGTAAAGACACCAAATTTGTTTTGTTGCAGCTGATACAAACATTGCAATAAATAGCAAATGAAGTGTAGTCTCAGAAAGATCAGTTAATGAAATTTTCCTGGACCTTAACAAATGGTTCCTTGCCAATTCTTTGTCACTAAATCTTGGCTAAACACACTACACGCAATTCAGAACTTTTAAAAGATTTCGCACAAGAAGATGCCTAAAACAGATAAAAGAAGTGGACAGTATTAAATTTGTGTGCTTACACATTGACAATAAATTCAATTTGGGTACACCACAGGGCTGCTGCAGCACCTAAGCAAATCTCTGTTAGCAATGGGAATGTTGTCAGACATAGGGGATATAAAAATGAAAAAACTGACATACCGTGCTTACTTTCATTCCATAATGTCATATGAGATTATTTTATAGGGATAATTCATCAAGCCAAGTGAAAGTTTTTCAGGTACAAAAATGTCTAATTAGAATTATTTGTGGTGTGAACACAATACCATCCTGCAGAGGCCTGTTTAGGGAACTAGGGACAATAACTACCATTTCACCATATATTTATTTCTTAATGAAATTTGTTATTAAAATGTATCCCTTATTCAAACCAGTTTGTGAAATCAATACTATAAATAATAATAATCTTCAAAAGATGTAAAGTAACTTACTTTGGTCCAAAAAGGTTTCCATTAATCAGAAACACACATTTTCAATAACTTGCCGGCAGCCATAAAAAGTTTAACTACCAATCAAAGTTCAGTTTAAGAGGAGCCTAAAGGATTTATTGGTGGCCAACACCTTTTAGCCCAGTGATGAATTTCTTAGTAAAATCTGTTGTGTCGGTAGCTGGGCCGACACCGTGAAGTTGAGATGGCTGAAAAGGCAAGATAGACTAACGCAGACGGGCGTGAAGTACTGGAACAGGATACGTAATTAATGTTAGGAAGAAAAGTACGGAGCAGGTTTAATACTTAACTTTACTCTATCATGGTGGTACATCGATCTTGACGATACACAGGAGACTTTAAGTACAATCACTGTATGGCTAATGGCACCTTGCTAGTTCGTAGCCATTAACTTAGCTGATGGCTATTCTGTCTCTCGGCTAATGAGAGAGAAAGGCTTCGTACATCTGGTCGGTAGCTAGGTTCTCGTACAACTGGGGCGAGTGCTCTCTCGTATCACGAGACCTGCCTTGGTGGTGGCGCTAGGTCTGCGATTACACAGTGGCGACACGCGGGTCCGACATGTACTAAATGGACCGCGGCCGATTTAAGCTACCACCTAGCAAGTGTGGTGTCTGGCGGTGACACCACAAAATCAACTGCTGTGTGTGTGTGTGTGTGTGTGTGTGTGTGTGTGTGTGTGTGTGTGTGTGTGTGTGTGTGTGTGCGTGCGCGTGTGTGTGTGTAATGGTACATTAGCATATTTGTTTTATATTGTAAATATTTATTGTGTGTTTTGTTCTTCTGTTCTTCTGACATTTTCTACATCCCAGACAATCTCATCATTATGGATCAATTGGAACAAAAACACATCTAATCTAATACAATCTAATCATCGTGAGGATTACCAATTACTACACTATGTGATCAAAAGTATCCGGACACCCCCAAAAACACACGTTTTTCATATTAGGTGCCTTGTGCTGCCACCTACTGCCAGGTACTCCATATCAGTGACCTCAGTAGTCATTAGACATTGTGAGAGAGCAGAATGGGGCACTCTGCGGAACTCATGGACTTCAAACCTGGTCAGGTGGTTGGGTGTCACTTGGGTCATATGTCTGCAAGTGAGATTACCACACTCCTAAACATCCCTAGGTACACTGTTTCCAATGTGATAGAGAAATAGAAATGTGAAGGGACACGTACAGCACAAAACCGTACAGGCTGACCTCATCTGTTGACTGACAGAGACCACCGACAGTTGAAGAGGGCTGTGACGTGTAATACGCAGACATCTATCCAGACCATCACACAGGAATTCCAAACTGCATCTGAATCCACTGCAAGTACTATGACAGCAAGGCAGGAGGTGAGAAAACTTGGATTTCATGCTTGAGCGGCTGCTTACAAGCCACACATCATGCCTGTAAATGCCGAACGTCCCCTCGCTTGGTGTAAGGAGCATAAACATTGGACGACTGAACAGTGGAAAAACATTGTGTGGGGTGATAAATCATGGTACACAATGTGGCGATTTGATGGCAGGGTGTGGGTATGGCGAATGCCTGGTGAACATCATCTGCCTGCATGTGTAGAGCAAACAGTAAAATTCGGAGGCAGTGGTGTTATGGTGTGGTCATGTTTTTCATGGAGGGGGCTTGCACCCCTTGTTGTTTTGTATGGCATTATCACAGCACAGGCCTATATTAATGTTTTAAGCACCTTCTTGCTCCCTATTGTTGAAGAGCAATAATGGCATGGCAATTGCATCTTTCAACATGATCAAACACCTGTTCATAATGCACGGCCTGTAATGGTCTGGCCTGCACAGAGTCCTGACCTGAGTCCTATAGAACACCTTTGGGATGTTTTGGAATGCCGACTTCATGCCAGGCCTCACTGACTGACATCAATACCTCTCCTCAGTGCAGCACTCTGTGAAGAATGAGCTGTCATTCACCAAGAAACCATCCAACGCCTGAATGAACATATGCTTGTGAGAGTGGAAGCTGTCATCAAGGCTAAGGGTTGGCCAACACCATATAGCATTCCAGCATTACCAATGGAGGGTGCCACGAACTTTTAAGTCATTTTCAGCCAGGTGTCCGGATACTTTTGATCACATAGTGTATTAGAGAAAGCCCAGCAGTACGGGATCAGGGGCCCATCACATAACCTACTGAAATCCTATCTTATTAGCAGGAAGGAGGACATAATTTTGCAAGCTGTTGATTGCAAATCGGTATTACATGTTCTGTCAGACTGGGACATTATTCATCGCAGAGTCTTGCAGGTTTCTGTCCTGGATCCTTTATTGTTTTTGATTTATGCCAATGATCTACCTGCAGCTGTGAACAGTGTTGAGTGCAGATTTACCATGTTTGCAGACGACACCAGCATTATAGTTGAAAATCTGTCAAGCACCAAAAACCTTTTATCAAAAAATTTTAACTGGTTTATTCTTCAGTCTCTTTCTGCCAATTTATGCAAGCAAATTTTTGCAGTTTAGATCAAGTGACAAAAACGTAGAGGAGTATGCAATGGCACTCAGTAACAAGCAGTTACAGAGGGCTGATAGCACCAAGTTCGTGGACATTCACTTAACCTTCAAACTAAACTGGGAACATCACACTCACCAACCTGTGAAGGGAGTGAAGTCAGCAGCTTTTGCATTAAGAATGCTCTCTTGTATTGGAGACCAAACAGTCATGAAGGTAGCTAATTTTGCTTATTTGCACTCTATCATGTATTATGGAATTATCTTCTGGAGATATTCTCCTCTTGCTCAAAAAATCTTTATTGCCCAAAAGGGAGTGATATATAGCATAATCCAAAGACCATCCTGAAGTAAATTATTTATCCAGCTAGGAATACGTATCATGGCTTCTGAATTCATTTTTTCCTTCTCTTTGTGTTCAACTCAGCAGTCAACACTAGGCATTAGAATCACATTCACTACCAATTAAAAATCTTTTGTAGGTACAGAGAGACCCCAAGTACACTGGTGCAAAAATTTTCAACCTTCTTCCCACTGAACTCAGAAACATAAGAAATAGTGCATCCCTGTTCAAAACAAATCTATGGCAACTTCTCTGAATTGCTCATTCTACTCCGTAGAGGAATTTGTGAAAGAGAGCTAACCTAAAATAAAATATAACTTAACTGTTTCACGTCTGTCAAATGTTAATAAATGTAGTTAATGTAGATTAGCTTATTTCATTCAGTCACTGTGTAATGTGACTGAGTATTTTTATAGTACATGGGTTGTTGAATTGACTGCTCAACAGTATGACAGTATGCCTGCATTACTGTTCAGAACACGTCAGTACTGAAAAGTGAATATAACAAACTGTTCAAATGTTAATATAACTTTTTTATATAAATCTTGTTATTTTCATTCAAGCACTGTTTTTCTTAATGCTGTAACATCTGTTAAGCAGTAAAATGTAATTTAATGTATTGTAATCTTTATCTTGGAATGACTCGCATCCATGGTGAACTACATGGCCAATTACATGGCCAACTACAGCTTATCTCTGTTCACTAAAGAGATTCAATGAAGTAGTAAGGCAATAACTTCTTATTTTTAAGCTCAAACACAAAGAACTGAGAAATCTAAGTCAACACAGAAAACAGTACTAAAAATCAAAGAGTAAAGAAGATTTTCCATGTGCTCATCGCCACAGAATAATGCTGTGCTTCACTGTGCATTCACGGATGATGTTCTGGTGACTCCCATAAACTCATCACTGTAAAGAGTCCATGGAACATGGAATGAATAAACAAACAATTATCCTGAACACCAGCTTCTCTAGGACCTTGGAAAAATTTTTTAGCAGGAAGATTAGGCGGAAGTTTGTGACATCAAGTTTCCTTAACCCTTCTTGAAAAATGCTTTCACACATGCATATTTGAATTGCAGTGGGACAGTACCTTAATGTAAGGATTCATTAACTGACACAAAACTGTAGTTATATATTCATGACAATGCCTGATTATCCTTGTGGAAACACTACCAACTAACTTTTTATTTTCATTTGTTTGATTGTCTTCTTTATTTCAATGTGATGGGAGTTATGTGCATCTGATTGACTCTGCTGCTGCTGCTGCTGCTGCTGCTGCTAGCTTTATGCAGACAAGCTGTCACAGCATTCACTAAGCCACTTCTCTACAGCTGTTGAAAAAATGCATATTGAAGATTTTTAGCAATTTCCTCAACGATTTTACTGTATTTCCAGCATGGCTTATTTCTGTGTATGATATGTACTCTACTTTTTCCCCCATTCTTCCTTTTTATAACTTGCCAGATGCTTTTTGCTTTGTTGTTGGATTTCAGATGTGATCTACAAAATTTTGTATTTTTATTGACACTTTTTCTAATATTACAGTACTATTAATACACTTATAATTCTCTTTTTTATGGGTCATCAGATACCTACACGATTCATAAAACCTATTTTGTTCTATACAAAATTTTGACCCCTCCGGTAATCCATAGTTTCCTTCAGTCGCTTGAGAATAGTTTTTAGAACTTTTCTTTCTTTTTTTTAAATACAGTTTTAAGCAATGACACAAACTCATGAGAATGTTACATTTGTCATTAACTTTCCTTTCCATATGAACACATACATAGAGCTGCAGTCAATATGTTGCAAATACAGGCTGAGAGTTTCTAGGGTGTCATCAGTGGCTAGCCTGTGAGATTTAAAGGAATGTTTGGTTTTATTACACCGGCTGATGTCATTCACTGTAAGTAGTTGTCCACCATGATTTGACAGTCTCTTGACAATTTAACTTACAATGACACAGCTGCTCTAGCCACTTTCAGTGAATATAGTGTCAATTAGGGTGTTACAGTTATGCTAGTAGGGAAGTTACCTACTGCACCTAGGTTGAGCTACTCCATCAGGTGCTTTAATTCTTCCCTAATGTTATTTTTATCTAAGAAATTCATACTGAAATCACACATTATAATTAAATCCTTAATTTTGGAATGTGTTTAGCTCAAACACTGTTCCAGTTTGTTTAAAAAATGCCCATTTTTCCTTGAGGAACCCTGTACACTACCACTGACATATGATGTGTGGTAATTTCAGTTCCACAGGCTTCACATTGGAAATCTACACAGTAAGTACTTGAGTCAACAGATTTAAATATTAAATTAGTTTTGACATAAATTGCAGCTCCATCTTTCTCCTTAATAGTGCTACAATAGCTCGCTGCTAATGTGTTGCCTTAAATTCTAGGAATTTCAGTTCCACCCCTTACAAGACACTTTGTGAGACATATTATTTGGGCACAGCTTATAGATACTGTAGCTTTTGTCTCAAATTTAGAAACTCCAATTGGTTTATGAGACCACTGATACTTTGGTGGAACACATACAGTTTTTTCTTATGCCATTTTTCATCTTGTTGCTATACTTTGTTAACGTAACACCTCCCAGTACACTTCAATTGAGTACAGTACTAGTAAGTATACTGATGTAGGAACTATATAATCTCGGGATTGCACCATTTAAATACTGCCCACAATCTGTGCTTTCCTCTTTGTTGGATGATGCCAAAAAGAATCACCACTCAAAACAGTTGCTCTTCTTGTCCTAGGGCACTTTCTTTGAGACGTTTCCAAAATCTGGGAATCTCCCATACTGAGTACCCCAAGTACATTATCTGAATTTTCTCTCTGGATTCTAGTTACATTTGGGACACTTCCTTGTTCTATGAAATCTCCAGCTTGGCTTGCAATGGCGCAGCTTCAATGACAGCAGATTTCATGCTGATTCTCTAAACAACATGTACTTCTTGGCCAACAGAGGTATGACCTCTGTAGCATGACAAAGCACACTTGACATCTTATTAACTACTTCTAAAATATTTGTTATTGTGGTATTTTTCCCTAACCTACTGAGTTGGAAAATCATATGTTATGTGGACTCATTTTCGTAAACTGCTTGCATGGTCTGACTCAAAGCTTCAACTTGCCAGTATTTCCTCTCATTACTTCCAGCCTCTGCATTTATACATTCGTTCATTCACATGTTCTGTAAATCTCATAAACAAGGACAGACTTTGGGTACGTGGACCAAGTCAAGTTACACATCAATAGACAGAAGCAGCCACTGCAAGCTGCTACTGTATAGTGCATTAACAACAAATAATGACTTGCTCTAATTTACTCACACAGATAATTATATGTAAACCACCTTATATATGAAATCAAACAACTGAAACTCCACTTTACACATGTTATGCACAGTAGGGAAAAAAAATTTACACTGAAAAAGCCACATCACCTCATCTTCTTCTGCTCAGCTGCTTGTTTGATATAATGCTTCAAACAAAGAATATATGTAACATTGTACATTCCACTATCATCTGTCTATATACTCACAGGATCAATAACTGTTTAGCATAAACATTAGAGTTAACATCCCTGAGCTGAAATGTTCTAATAAATTGTAGAAGATGCCTAATAGCAATAGACACAGCTGCAGCAATTACTGGAGAAACAACAAATGTTAACTCAGACAGCACAGAGGATAATCATGCATTTGTGCTTTTCCATAAGAATCTTGTTACAGAAGAAACCTCATACTACAGGAAACTTAAAACCCTAAAGGTATTTCTACAGATGTGCTATACATAACAGAATGTCATTTGGAAATAACAGAAAATGAACAGACGAACCAAAATGGAAACATCTCAGTATTGTATTGCTCTAAGCCTAATACAAGGAAAAGGAAGTGGCTGTATGCACAAAATGTGAATAAAGTACCAGGCCATAGACGTGAATGAATACTCCATTGAGCAGCTCTTACAGTGCTGTATTTCAATAACAAATTTCGAAACATACCGATAACAGTTCCGCAGAGTGCAGATACAGGACCCCAACAGCAATTTTTTAAAACTTCATTGGAAGTTAGATTTTGTACTTGTAATACTGAGTAGAAATAATATAACTGTATGTGAAAATTTCAATATTAATTTAATTTTGTGTAGTTCTGATAGAGGGCCAACTAGAGGGCCCTCTTTGGTTTGATGCCTGTAGCAAAATTCCCAGCAACAAATGAAGGCCATAGGACATCAAAACATATTTTTCTAGGAAGAGAGATCTTTATTTAACACAAAGAAATAGTTCTAATCAAGACTTAAAATGTGTTATAAGCAGTATTGCAAAATTCCTCAGGGTGTGTTGTGTCTCCTACATACATCAGACAAGAAATTCAAAATTACAAACCAGCTAAGGATAATTTGGAGCATTATTGATATGTAGTCATAAACTCAGAAAGGAAAATGATACTGAACTCTCATATAACTGCAGTAGTCATGCAAGTGATATGGAATTCATGACATTAACTACTAAATTCAATGAAGTGTTTCTAACTGTAGATGAAAACAAGGGTATACAAATGGTCCACAAGAGCAGATCCAATAAACTTGCTTACAAAGGCAATACCTATTCCACAACCAAAAAGCAGGTTTGGTACTCATCTGCTAGAGAGATTACAAATCACTGGGTCATTAAAAGAGAGTAACTTTTCTGTCTACAATGATATCTCGGCTATAGTACTAAAATTTTTTGCAGACTTGGTAGCACCACCTTTTAATTTAAATACTTAAATATAAATACTTTATTTAGCATCCTTGTATCTCATCATTATAAAAATGATATAGGATTTCTCATACATTATATGCCCATAAATAAAACGTTTTTACATATAACATAAAGCCATATGCGTAACAACATTCATAACATGCTAAATTAGAATAATAGATGAATAAAATTTAGTGTTTAATGAGCATTTTGGGTCATTACGATGAAGGAAATAAGCTACTGTATATTGAATGCTGGTGACTTAAGTATTCCTTGACACTATAAAAATTCTTACTAATTAACATTTTTTTAAAGTTCGTTTTTGAATATGTGGAATTTTGGTATACTTTTAATTTCCTTTGGTAGTGCACTAAATAAGATTTTTGGCAGATAAACAACACTTTTTTGATACATAGCTTTTGTGTGACTTTATCTATGAAAGTCGTCTCTATTTCTCGTTTTGTAGTTATGAACTTGACTGTTTAACAAAGAAAGTTCCTGGTGTGCCTTGATAAAACATATACTTTCATAAATATAGATACATGGTAGAGTCATCATTTGTAGTTCCTTGAAAACTTTTTTTAGATGATTTTCTGTGTGTCATACCTCTGATTATCCTTATTGCCTTCTTTTGAAGTACAAATGAGTGTTTGGCCAAACTGGTATTCCCCCAAAATATGATACCATATCTTAGTGTGCTATGTATGAGTGCAAAGTATGAACACAACACTGCATCAACACTACAGGAATTTTTTAGTATTCTAAGAACATAACAATACTGACTTAATTTTTTGTTTAACATTTCTGTGTGTTTCTCTCACATTAAATATCCATCTAGCCATAATCCTAAAAATTTAGTGTGTGTGTGGGGGGGGGGGGGGGGGGTTGCTTTGTCTTACACTGCTCAAGTTTTACAGTTAGGTGAGTTTTTACTTTGTTTGTTATAGGTCTGATGTTCATCCAAACTGTTTTTTTGTCATTAACAATTAATTTGTTGTTTGTAAACCACATGTTTGCTTCTTCTGTGGCTACTTTGACTCTCTCCAGTAAGTCAGTTTCATTTTTAGCTTTGACAAATAGACTGGTGTCGTCAGCAAACAATACTGCATCTGCTGTTGATAAATGGCTTGGCAAATCACTATAAATGTTAAGAACAGCAATGGCCCCAGTACAGACCTCTGCAGCACACCATACCTGACTATTTGGTATGTCGATGAGTACACTTTACCCGCATGCTGTATCTCTACCTTCTGATACCTATTAGAAAGATATGATCTGAACCAATCATGTGCTACTCCACGAACCCCGTAGCAATATAGTTTTCTGAGCAGTAAATTATGGTTAATGACATCGAAAGCCTTAGATAGGTCCAAAAACAGTCCGCAGTTTAGTTAATTTTTGTCTACAGAATTTATGAACAGTTTTAAAAAGTTATAAATTGCTGTGTCAGTTGACCAATTTTTCCAAAAACCGTTTTGCCTTTTAACTAAAATTTGATTTTTATTAAGAAAATGAGACAGTCTTTCATGCATTACTCTTTCAATTACTTTTGAAAATCCAGATAACAATGATATAGGCTGGTAACTGATAACATAAGACTGGTCACCCTTCTTGTAAATAGGTTTGACAATTGATTTCTTTAGTTTTTTCTGGGAAGATTCCTGTGCTAAATGACATGTTAATCATGTCAGCAAACGAGGAATCTATGTATCTTTCACTGTTCTTTATTACTTTGTCTGCTAGCATAAGAAGCGGTCTTCTTCAAATCTCATAACATATATCTATAATATAATCTCAAAATAATTAACATAATTACCAGTTTGAGTACATTAGCACTAGTCAATCAGTTGCTAGGGTACTTCACAGAAGTAGCCAGCCGTGGTGGCTTATGCCTGTTAATATACAACTCGACTTGTTCCACATTCGTTAAGGTTCTCCTTCGTGAAAGGATTTAAAGAACACGATTTGCGAATGAATGAATAAATTCAAAATCACAAGAAGCAGTAAAATCAGATTTGACTCAGTTTAATACTGGTTTTTATTAGTCTCTACATATTTATTTCCTTAATTTTTGTTTCAGTTTTACTGTGCTAGCCACTCATCTCTATTAGACATTAGAACATGCACGCACGCGTCCACACACACACACACACACACACACACACACACACACACACTTACCTGTAACGAGTAAATGTCAGATGGTATAGGTGGGACACAGCATTTCTCAATTTTTTTGCACAAGGTATAGAGATTCATTTTTTCACCATAGAATGGTGACTGTAGGGCTGCCAGCTGAAACATTTTTTCAGATACTGTTACTGGGAAGCAATTCGACTACAGTCTAGTGTATCATGTGGTTATAAACTTCTGCAGCAACTTACCTCATAAAGGAGGCATCCCATGGACCAAATATCACTTTTAAAGTTGTATCCTTGTTCATACATTCTTTCTGGACTCATATAATAAGGAGTACCAACAAGTGAATGAGCAGCTGTTGTTTTGGAACTGAAAAATCTACTGAGGCCCAAGTCACCAAGTTTTACAACACCTTGTGATGTCATGAAAACATTTGCTGGTTTAATATCTGCAAAGGAAGTGTCAGCACTTACAGCTGTTTAAAATTCTCGGTGAAGTTTCTGAAACTGAGGATGAGTCAGCAAGTTATCTCCCAGTTTCATTGTCACTCGTGAAATCTGGACAACAGGGTGAAGTTACGATGTATCAAAGAGAAAAAAGCAGAAGCCATGGTTTGCAGTACCACTGAATGTGAAAGTAAATGTGATGGTATAGGCAAAATTACATTACATCTGGAGTCTGCAGGCATTACCAAACAGGAGGCACCAGGATACACAACTTGGCTGGTACTGATAAAAAGATATATGGCAACTTCATTAAAGTTAGAAATTGTGCAAAAGAAGTAAGAATGAAATCCTTCAGCTATGGGTGAAGGCAGTGAACATGCAATATACAGCGTGTGTCAGGAGGAAAGGTACATGCTTTGACGGGTGGTACTACTGGTGATTCTGGACAAAAAAACTTCTAATAAACATATGCCTTTTTCTTAACCATCTCTGAGTAAACCAAAGGTAGACAAGTGTTTTGTCACCGATTGGAGCTCAGTTTTGCATTCCTATACCTGGGCACAAGCATGTGAAATACAACTGAGAAGGTCCTCTCATGTCCACTCTGCGCTTGTAGACGTCACTCTTCAGCCGCCCCCGCAAACAGTAGTCCAATGGGGTGACCTCGGTGGCCAAGTAATGACTCCATGGCAACCGATCCAGTGACCAGGATATGTTGTGTTGAGATACGGTGTCACTGACCGTGCAGAATGTGTAGGAGCTCCGTCATGGTGAAAGTACATATGAGCTCGTGTTGCCAAAGGGATATCCGAACATATTCTGGTAACAAATTTTGAAGAAACTCAAGATAGTGTGTCCCAGTAAGATGGTTATCTAAAACAACTGGACTGATGAGTTAGTCACCAATAATACTGCACTACACATTGACTGAGAAACATCACTGAAAATTAATTTCCACAGTAGTGCGCACATTTTCATTTGCTCATACATGAGAGTTATGTGTGTGTTGTTGATTCTGCTGTGGGCAAATGTTGAGTTATCAGTGAATGGAATACGTGGAATTAATTGCTCATTGGCAATGATCTATTGACAGAATTCTTGCCGGGCGGCAGCATCTCTTTGATGCAGATGTTGTACAATCTGCCGATGAAAGGGATACAGACCGTACTCGTGTACTGTGCGTATCACTCGTGTTTGTGGAATACCAGTTGGGCAGCAATTCTTCTAGAGCTAGTGGTACGGTTGTGTTCCACTACTTGAAGAATGTTCTAGACTTCATTAAGAGTTTGTTGTACAAGATGTTCAGAGACAACATTTATGCTGGGAAGCATACCATACTCAAGCAATCCGTGAAACACCCTGCTAAACACTTTGTTGTCTGGCACTCTGCAATTCGGAAATCGTTGTTGGTATTCTCGCACAGCAGCTCTGGAACTCCCATTGGACAAACCATGGACAAACACCATGTCAGCATACTCTGTATGCGTGAAGATCCATGGCATTTTCACTGCACAAAACTGTATTTGTTGTTCACGTAACAACACTGTAGCACCACGCACTACAACAAGCACTGTCAGACTGATACTTGATGTAAATAACTGTACCGTGCGCAAGTGAACTGCGTACTGACACGGTTAGTAAGGACGACACTATATGTTTCCCATTCCTAGTTGTTTTCATTGGTTTACCCGGAAATGGTTAAAAAAAGGGCATATGTTTATTAGGAGTTTTTTGTTCAGAATCACCCCTAGTATCATCCCTCAAAGCTTGCACCTTTCCTCCTGACTCACCCTTTATATCAGGCAATGAATGTTTCAATTTACTTACATCTTGCACCTGGGAAAAAATTTCAAGTGCAGATTAGTATAATCTTAAGTTACTGTTAGAGAATAATGCAGCTTAGACTTATCCTAATATACTACAACAGATGAAATAAATAAGCATTTTTTAATATTCACAAATTCTTCAAATAAGTGAGACAGTTTATAATATTCAAATGCTTATTTCAACAAATAGGGTAAATTTAATTAATAACAAATGTTAAAATTGGAATGCAGACTTGAATCTCTGTCTATTACCCACAGCTTCTGATCTACTCTTGTGAGTCAAAGATGTTGATAATATTTAATCTCACATTTGTTTTTAATTACAGCTCCAATCTTTGTCTTACATGTCATACTCTAGAAACAAGTAATGCAACAATTTTATTTAAGCAATAGATCTTTGACTTTTGTTCTACCATTTAAACACCTTGCATTGTTTATCATTGTTATTTTATATGGTTGTTGCCATAAATGCCTGCACTCGACTTTTCTGCAAATTAAATTATTAAATAGTTATACTAACCCCTGTGCATTATGCGTTTTGAGTGCATATGCTCAACAGCACTACACAACTGAACAAAATATTTCCATATAGTCCTTTCAGGTATGAGGCGTCTGTGTTTACGGAAATGTTTTATCATGCGTGAAAGATCCCCAGCATCTGCAAGCTCTAGAACAATGTTGAGCTCATTGTCTTCAATAAAAGATCCCAGATATTTGATGATATTTGGATGGTCCAATTGCTGAAAACAGAATTAAATATTATGAGTTCATACAATGTTTAAGATAAACTCTATGCTTGGTTCCACACCAACATTAAATTTCTTGAAAGTAATCATTTTCCTGAAGAGAACACTACTTAATAGGCACGTCTCCCCCCCCCCCCCCCCCCCCCCACTTACACACACACACACACACACACACACACACACACACACACACACACACACAGGGCAACTATCCTCTCACATGTAGGTCTATTGTTAAACTGGTTAACTGCAGATTACCAGCTGCTTGCCGAACATACTGTACACCATAGCCAATAACCTCAACTGAGCCATTTGGATATTCACCCATCACCAGCTTCTTTGTACTGCACAAAGCAAAATTGCCTTTTCAGCACACCCTCCATTTTCACAATTGCTGTAGCTTTAAGGTACATTAGTTGTTATCTCATTTCTTTGCTAACACACACACACTCGTCATTTTTCCATTTGCCATCATTATGTTGTAATCACCTTTCCCCAGATACTTCCTCCCTTCTCCCCCCCCCCCTCCCCAAATCTCCAAAAACATGCAAGTTGCCAACAGATCTACCACATAATCATATTTTCTTCCTCCTCCTCCTCATCGTCATTGTCATCGTCATCATCTCCATCATACCTCAAAGAGTATTTTAGGTTATTCAGAATATTTTAGCATACTGTTTATTTTTAGTAGTTATTTGAAGAGTAACTGAGTAAACTGAACCTTCCTAACAGATTAAATCTGTGCGCCAGACTGGGTCACAAACCTGCGACAACTGGCAAGTGAAGCTGTGAGGATGAATTCCTTAAAGTTAGCACATGAAAGTTGGGAAGGAGTATACATAGAAACTAAAGTGAATAGCAAGTTCTCCAATTTTATGTCTGAGTTTAAATTAAAATTTGAAGAAACATTCCCCAAAGCATTAATTCCCACTGGAACACCCACCAACAATAAATGGATTACTAAAGGAATTAGAAAAAATGCTCAAACTTGTAAATACCTAAACTCCATTAAAAAGGACAATAGTGATCCAGTTTTTTTGCACTACTACAAAAGCTACAAAAGAATCTACAGGAAGGTACTCAACACAGCAAAAAAAAAAAAAAAAATAAAAAAAAATAAAAAATAAAAAGTCAGGTTCATAAATTTAGCCAATAATAAAAGTAAAGCTACATGGGCTGTAGTGAAACAAGAAACAGGAACTGTGAAGCAGAGAGGTACAAACACACAAATCAGGAACAAGGAAAACTTAGAAAGTAACCCGAAAGAATTAATAAATTACGTGAATACCTACTTTAGCAGCACTGCAATGAACTTACAGAAAAATTTTCCAAAAGGTGCTAATCAACCAATACAGAAGCATATAGCAAACTCAATGGCATTGCTTCCAACTACTGAGGAGGAAGTATGCAATGTTGTAAGGCAATTAAAGAACAAAAACTCGGCAGGTTTAGATGAAATCCTAATGTATGTGCTGAAAAAATGTATAAATCGTATCAAAGCTCCACTAACAGAAATCATAAATGAATCCTTCAAAACTGGTTGCCTCCCTGACTATCTGAAGCATACCAAAATTTTACCAGTTCACAAGAAAGATGACGTAGAAAACGTTGAGAACTACAGACCAATAGCCCTATTGTCATGCTTTTCCAAAGTGATAGAAACAATAATGAAAAACAGGTTTTTGAGCTATCTAAGTAAATTCAACCACCCCTGCAATGACCAGCAAAATTTCAGGCCTGGTAGAGGCACAGAATCTGCAATAGCACAATTTACAAAAACAGTTTTAGAAGCACTAGATGAGAACAGCTATGTAACTGGCCTTTTCCTAGACCTGTGTAAGGTATTTGATACAGTTGACCACCAGAAGCTGTCGCATAAATTAGAGGCACTAGGAGTAAGGGGAGTGGTTTCATTTATATCTAGAAAACAGAGAAACAGAGTACAGTCAGTAGAGATCACACATGTCTCTAGTGGATCAAAGTACATTGAGAAACATATATCTGATCTGGGGAAACAGTGCTCAGAATTTACAAACAGTATTTAAAATGCAAAAGAAAGCAATATGAATTATAACAAAAAGCAGTAAGCGGGCCCACTGCAGAGAACTTTTCAAAATGTTAGAAATTCTAACTGTTTCTTGTGAATTTATATTCCAAACCATAGCGTACATCAAGAAAAATATAGAAAATTATAGCACAAATAGCAGTTTTCATAACTATAGTACAAGAACAAGTCACTGTCTTCACCTAGACAGGAAGAATAAACATAAGACTCAAAATAGCTTCTTGTATGAAGGCGTAAAACTGTATAAAAAACTGCCACAGAAAATAAAAGCAGCACATAACATGTACCGCTTTAGGAAGAATCTTAAACTGTTTTTGCAGGAACACTGCTTTTACACTATAAGTGAATTCCTTAGTATAAAAGATTGTAAATAGCTTTTGTTTCACAATATTTTGATAAGGAGCAAAAATGATTGTAAATAACTCATATGTCACAATGTTTAACTACATGTACCAACAAACTGTATAAATATATGAACGTATGCAACTGACAACATCCATACATTTTAAAATGTCCACGGATGGCCAAGTAAATAAATAAATAAATAAATAAATGAGTTGTGCTTGGATAGCTCAGTTAGTAGAGCAGTCTTAATGTACTAGGAAGTTTCAAACTGTCTCACACACACACACACACACACACACACACACACACACACACACCACTGCAGAGTTAAAATTCATTCTGGAACCTAGTTAATTAACACATTCCAGTCGCTACCCATATGTACGTTGTGACTTTCCCAACAGTCTGCACTCAAAGAACCTCTGAGTGTGGCTTTCCCGATCATTACCTCATGATGCGTTATTTCTGACCATTGGTGGGTTAAGTCAGTTGTTCACTCTTTTAGTACTTTGGAGAGCCCCTAAATGGATATTCCTGCTTCCATAAAGTGCTACGTGACTCAAAAAACATATTACATGCACAATCAGTTCCCACACATTTGTTGTCACAAAAGTTTTGTCGTAAAATGGGGACAGTTTGACTGATGATGACATTCTGAGGCTGCATGAAGAATGTTTTTGAAATTGATGTATAATGGTTTTAAATCAATGACACTATTCTGAAACATACAGTAATTCACTTGAATCCTTCATTTTAAGCAGGAGTCATACAATGAAGTTGAAAAAGCTTACGATGTCTGGGGGACTGCAGCAGTCACTGTGGCCCAACTGGACTGTGTAGCAGTAAAACCACATCAATACAGGAGTATTGTGACTGTGGGCATGGTGGTTCCTGATGAAATGTTCCTATAAAATATTAATGACAGCCAACCATCACATACGAGAGCACTTCTTTTTTGTTGCATTATGTCCATGCTTATCACAATCCAGGGACACTAGACAGGTAGAACACTGTTAGTATATTTGAAGTGTCTGAAGATTTAAATAATTTGAAATGGAGGAGGATGAAATTTTCTTATCTATGACAAACCTAACTTTATGGACAACCAAGTAAATGAATATGTACAGTTATCCAAAGAAATATTATATTTAAATTTAAAGAGAAGCAATATAATATGTTACATTACTCCAGCATCAGTTGTGTTCTACGTCATATTCTACACATATCCACAATCAATTTCGAACACGATATTAAACAAGTGTGGATGCTAAACACTTAAATGGCTCTCTTGAGTACCTACAGACAAACCTGAACGTAATACACGTACATTATGAAGTGGAGCCCAAGTTATACAAAACACCTCTAAAAATTGCAAGACCACAAATAACACTGTACTGCACAGAAATAATTCAAAAGCCAAGATTGTGTGGGGCTCTGGCCAGCAGGGAGAGGTGAATGTCCGACCTTGATTTCTTTCCCAGCCACCAACTCAACCGTCTACATGCAGCTCATTTTCAACAATACAGCATTTAAGTTGTTTATTTCCAGTGACTGTATGTTTTTGTGCTATTGTGACTAAGGGGAAAGATGTTGTGATTACTTTCACTGATAAATTAGCTGTTATCAAAGAAGTTGAAGAAGGAAGTTTATTGAAAACTGCTGTAGCTAGTTACAGAGTTGCTGTTTCCTTTGTTCTGAATGGGTGAAGTCTTAATCTACATTTCTAGAACAAGCTGCAAAAATTATCAAATAAAAACACTGAAACCATCTGACTTTGAAAAAAGTGTGTGAAGCTTTTTATCTTTGGTTCATCCAGAAATGAGGAAAAGGCATGCCTCTGATGGGGCTGATAGTGCAAGAAAAAGCTAAGATGTTAGCTGAGTTGTTAGCTGAGAAAGAAAAAAATTTTTTCCATGCTATTTGTGTTTAGACAGGTTTAAAAATGGATATAGCATTCAGCAACTGAATGTATGAGGAGAAAAGTTATCTGCAGACCCAACTGTGGTTTGTGTTTTCAAAACTGAGTTTTAAGATTACACTCAAGACCAGATTAAGGACCAAATTTACAACGCTGATGAAATGAGTATTAATTTCAAGAGGTTGCCTACAAAATCCCTAATTTCCTCAAAAGAAACATCTGCTCCAGGGCACAAAATGAAAAAAGTATTGATAACTGTTCTTTTGGTATTAATTGCCACTGACACATACAGATTGCCAACCCCCAGCTCCCACAATGTGTATCAGGATGTCAAAAAATCATGAGCCTTGAAGGATGTTGCCTGAAATGTGCTAACCTTTTTTTATAGGACCCAAAAAAATTCTTGATTTGTCTTACGATCTCAACATGGTTTAGTGATCAGTTTGTACTGAAAGTTTTTAACTGACAAAGGTCTGTCAAAAAAAAAAAAAAAAAAAAATCTTATTAATTGACAATGTGCCAACACATCCCTGTGATTTAAAAAGTGGCACTACTGCTGTATGTTTCCTTCCCCAAGATGTTTTCAGTCTAATTCAACCAATGGATTGGGGCATAATAGCTATATTTAAATTGAAATGCAGTGTGCTATTTTTGAGACTCAACCTGCAAAATAGTATCTTATGAAACAAAAACATGAACAAAGCGCTGAAGGTAGTAAATATGAAGCACATATTTATTGGTGTGCACAAACCTGGGTTAATGTGAAAGCAGAAACTCTTTAAATGTGCCGGAGGAAACTGTATGAGGGGGCTCGAAAGAGATTGCTCAGATAATTTTAAAAACTGGGCACCAATGGTAAAAAGATTCCCAGATGCGAAGAGGGATTGTGTGTGAGGTGGATGAATGGGTTGTGGATGATTTGCTATACCTATGTTGTTATCTTTTAGGGTATCCTAAAATTTATTGAACAATGGAGGGAGTCAACGCCGGCTGGCGTCCTTCTACTGAAAAGACAGCAGGCCATGGTTGCTTGGAAATGTTTCGAGGGATGCAAGAAACAAACACAAATTACCGACAAGGAAAGTTGCTACTCACCATATAGCGGAGATGCTGAGTCGTGATATGCACAATAAAACAATACATACAATCATAGCTTTCGGCCATTCAGGCCTTTTGTCAGCAGTAGGCACGCACACACACACACACACACACACACACACACACACCTCTCTGCAGTCTCAGAGAGCTGAAACTACATTTGTGTGTATCTTTTTATAGTGCCTATCATGACTCAGCATCTCTACTATATGGTGAGTAGCATCTACATCTACATCCATACTCCGCAAGCCACCTGACGGTGTGTGGCGGTGGGTACCTCGAGTACCTCTATCGGTTCTCCCTTCTGTTCCAGTCTCGTATTGTTCGTGGAAAGAAGGATTGTCGGTATGCCTCTGTGTGGGCTCTAATCTCTCTGATTTTATCCTCATGGTCTCTTCGCGAGATATACATAGGAGGGAGCAATATACTGCTTGACTCCTCGGTGAAGGTATGTTCTCGAAACTTCAACAAAAGCCCATACTGAGCTACTGAGCATCTCTCCTGCAGAGTATTCCACTCGAGTTTATCTATCATCTCCGTAATGCTTTCGCGATTACTAAGTGATCCTGTAACGAAGCGCGCTGCTCTCTGTTGGATCTTCTCTCTCTCTTCTATCAACCCTATCCGGTACAGATCCCACACTGCTGAGCAGTATTCAAGCAGTGGGTGAACAAGTGTACTGTAACCTACTTCCTTTGTTTTCGGATTGCATTTCCTTAGGATTCTTCCAATGAATCTCAGTCTGGCATCTGCTTTACTGACGATCAACTTTACATGATCATTCCGTTTTAAATCACTCCTAATGCGTATTCCCAGATAATTTATGGAATTAACTGCTTCCAGTTGCTGACCTGCTATATTGTAGCTAAATGATAAGGGATCTTTCTTTCTATGTATTCGCAGCACATTACACTTGTCGACATTGAGATTCAATTGCCATTCCCTGCACCATGCGTCAATTCGCTGCAGATCCTTCTGCATTTCAGTACAATTTTCCATTGTTACGACCTCTCGATATACCACAGCATCATCCACAAAAAGCCTCAGTAAACTTCCGATGTCATCCACAAGGTCATTTATGTATATTGTGAATAGCAACGGTCCTACGACACTCCCCTGCGGCAGACCTGAAATCACTCTTACTTCGGAAGACTTCTCTCCATTGAGAATGACATGCTGTGTTCAGTTATCTAGGAACTCTTCAATCCAATCACATAATTGGTCTGATAGTCCATATGATCTTACTTTGTTCATTAAATGACTGTGGGGAACTGTATCGAATGCCTTGCGGAAGTCGAGAAACACTGCATCTACCTGAGAACCTGTGTCTATGGTCCTCTGAGCCTCGTGGACGAATAGCGCGAGCTGGGTTTCACACAATTGTCTTTTTTGAAACCCATGCTGATTCCTACAGAGTAGATTTCTAGTCTCCAGAAAAGTCATTATACTCGAACATAATACATGTTCCAAAATTCTACAACTGATCGACGTTAGAGATATAGGTCTACAGTTCTGCACATCTGTTCGACATCCCTTCTTGAAAACGGAAATGACCTGTGCCCTTTTCCAATCCTTGGAAACGCTACGCTCTTCTAGAGACCTATGGTACACCGCTGCAAGAAGGGGGCAAGTTCCTTCACATACTCTGTGTAAAATCGAACTGGAATCCCGTCAGGTCCAGTAGCCTTTCCTCTTTTGAGCGATTTTAATTGTTTCTCTATCCCTCTGTCATCTATTTCGATATCTACCATTTTGTCATTTGTGCAACAATCTAGAGAAGGAACTACAGTGCAGTCTTCCTCTGTGAAACAGCTTTGGAAAAAGACATTTAGTATTTGGCCTTTAGTCTGTCATCCTCTGTTTCAGTACCATTTTGGTCACAGAGTGTCTGGACATTTTGTTTTGATCCACCTACCGCTTTGACATTAAGACCAAAATTTCTTAGGATTTTCTGCCATGTCAGTACATAGAACTTTAGTTTCGAATTCATTGAACGCCTCTCGCATAGCCCTCCTCACACTACATTTCGCTTCGCGTAATTTTTGTTTGTCTGCAAGGCTTTGGCTATATTTATGTTTGCTGTGTAGTTCCCTTTGCTTCCGCAGCAGTTTTCTAACTCGGTTGTTGTACCAGAGTGGCTCTTTTCCATCTCTTACAGTCTTGCTTGGCACATTCTCATCTAATGCATATTGTACGATGGTTTTGAACTTTGTCCACTGATCCTCAACACTATCTGAACTTGAGACAAAACTTTTGTGTTGAGCCATCAGGTACTCTGAAATCTGCTTTTTGTCACTTTTGCTCAACAGAAAAATCTTCCTACCTCTTTTAATATTTCTATTTACAGCTGAAATCATCGATGCAGTAATCACTTTATGACTGCTGATTCCCTGTTCTGCATTAACTGTTTCAAATAGTTTGGGTCTGTTTGTCACCAGAAGGTCTAATATGTTATTGCCATGAGTTGGTTCTCTGTTTAACTGCTCAAGGTAGTTTTCAGATAAAGCACCCACCGGTTATGAATGTTTGAGTCTCCCAGTCTATATCCGGCAAATTAAAATCTCCACCCAGAACTATAACATGGTGGGGAAATCTACTCGAAATATTTTCCAAATTATCCTTCAGGTGCTCAGCCACAACAGCTGCTGAGCCAGAGGGCCTATAGAGACATCCAATTACCATGTCTGGCCTGCTTTAACCGTGACCTTCACCCAAATTATTTCACATTTTGAATCTCCATCAATTTCCTTCAATACTATTACACTTCTTGTCGCTATAAACACGCCTCCCCCTTCACTGTCCAGCCTGTCTCTGCGGTATACATTCCAACTTGAGTTTAAAGTTTCATTACTGTTTACATCTGGTTTCAGCCAACTTTCTGTCCCTAGGACTATGTGGGCATTGTGACCGTTTATTAATGAGAGCAGTTCTGGGACCTTTCTGTAGACGCTCCTGCAGTTTTCTATTACCACATTAATATTGTTATTCCCTGTTGCATTTTGCCTGCTCCTACCTTGCCGTGTCTCAGGAGGCATCTTGTCAGGCCTAGGGAGGGAATTCTCTAACCTAAAAAACCCACATGTTCACTCCACACGTACTCCGCTACCCTTGTAGCTGCTTCCTGCCTGTAGTGCACACCTGACCTATTCAGGGGGACCCTACATTTCTCCACCCGATAGCGGAGGTCGAGAAATTTGCACCCCAGATCCCCGCAGAAGCATCTGAGCCTCTGGTTTAAGCATTCCACTCGGGTCCAAACCAGAAGACCGCGATCGGTTCTGTGAACGATACTACAAACAGTTAGCTCAGATTCCACCCCGCGAGCGAGACTTTCCTTCTCTGGTATTGTTACATTCCATCATAGATTTCCCATTGCTTGACAGAAATTACAGATTTTTTTGAATGAGTAATTTATAAGCTACAAACTACTAAGTACAGTATATTGTATACCTATGTAATATGATCCTAAAAATGTAATTTCATCTTTAGTAAAGTAAGTAAGTAAGTAAGTAAGTAAGTGTTGCCTACAAAGAGATCCTTTCAAAAATACATACTGTAATTACAATACAAAACGCTACAGTATGTATTTAGGTGTCCATGAAATAACCAGAAAAAACTTATCTCAAACAGCTTCCCCCTTTGGTTTGGTTAACAAGGGTTGTACCGTGTTTATATTTTTACATATATTAATTTCTTAAGTTTTCAGGTAACTTTTGGTCAATAACGTAGCATGAGGGTTTGAAGAAAAAAAGGCAATGAATTTTAGAAAGCTAAAAGCTATGTTTAAATAATGATTCCCGTGGAGGCCCGGGAAAAGAATAGGCCTTCGGTATGTTCTGCCAGTTGTAAAAGGCGACGAAAAGAACAAACCACTAATAGGGCTAAACCCCTTTTAGTGTGATTAGTTGGTTCAGGACAGAACTAAAGAAGCCTCGGACAAGCGCCATCATGGTCGGGGACGACGCTTGAACCCTATGCCCGCCCACAATGGTAACGACACTGCTAGCCAACTGGAAAATGATTTAAATCCAAATAGAGGTGTTTTGCAGGATATGCTTCCTGCAACCACCCTAGAAGCAAAACAAAGGCAGAGGATGAGATGGTCAGATGAAGTTAATCGACACCTCATGCTCTGTTATTACCAAGCAACAAACCTAGGAACCAACACAACTGGATACAGATCACAAGTATACACAACATTTATCATCAGATACCCAGAATTAAAATTTTTAACAGAACAACGTCTAGCTTATCAGATCCGTGTAATAATAAAAATTAACAGGATACCCCAGTCAGAATTAGAACACATCAAACAACAAGTACAACAAATACTGGAACAAAATGATGTGCAATCAGAAGAAGAAGAAGAAAATACAGTAATGGACTCAAACATCCCAGAGCAAACAAACAAAGAACAACACGCATCAATTAAACAATCAGAGGAAAACGAAATCTTAAGACAGCCACCAGAACAAGCACAAATAGAACACGAAGTGACACATGTGTTAGATATAGAAGAAAAATTTCAGCTGACATATATAGAATACAAAGACACAAATACAGACATTAAACCATTCTTGCATAGACCGCCAAATAACCCACAAGTCGAAACAACAATAAAAACTATCAACACAATCATACACAACAAAATAAATGAAAACACAACTATGGAAGAGTTACAACTACTGGTTTATATAAGAGCACTCACTACACTAAATATACACACTATGCAGAGATCAAAACCAACCAACACACAGAAGAAACCCACAAAACCAGCATGGCAACACAGGCTGCAGATCAGAATAGAAAAACTGAGAAAAGACATCAGACAGCTAACACAATTTATAGGAAATGAAATGTCAGAAAAAAAACGAAAAAGGTTAGGTAAAATCTCACAACAAGAAGCGATAGAGCAATTAGATGAGAAGAAGCAGAAATTACAAGCATTGGCCAAACGACTTAGAAGATACAAAAAAAGTGAAAATAGAAGGAAACAAAACCAGACATTCAATACAAACCAAAAGAAATTTTACCAGACAATAGATAACACACACATTAAAATAGACAATCCACCAAACATAACAGACATGGAACACTTCTAGAGCAACATATGGTCAAACCCGGTACAACATAACAGGCATGCACGGTGGATACAAGCAGAAACAGATACATACAAGATGATACCACAAATGCCTGAAGTGATAATTTTGCAACATGAAGTCACCCAAGCAATTAATTCTACTCACAATTGGAAAGCCCCTGGAAAAGATAAAATAGCAAATTTCTGGCTAAAGAAGTTCATCTCAACACATTCACATCTAACTAAATTAGTTAACATATCTAAAAACAAAGATGATGTGACTTACCAAACAAAAGCGCTGGCACGTCGATACACACACAAACAAACACAAACATACACACAAAATTCTAGCTCTCGCAACCAACAGCTGCCCCGCCAGGAAAGAGGGAAGGAGAGGGAAAGACGAAAGGATTCGGGTTCCAAGGGAGAGGGCAAGGAGTCACTCCATTGCAGACCCATACACATTCCCTGATACACTTACACATGGAATAACTTATCTGAAACCTAAAGATCAAGCAGACACAGCAAACCCAGCTAAATATCGCCCCATAACATGCCTACCAACAATATACAAAATATTAACTTCAGTCATTACACAGAAATTAATGACACATACAACACCGAACAAAATTATAAATGAAGAACAAAAAGGCTGTTGCAAAAGAGCACGAGGATGTAAAGAGCAACTGATAACAGATGCAGAGGTGACATATCAAGCTAAAACTAAACAAAGGTCGCTACACTACGCATACATTGATTACCAAAAAGCTTTTGATGGTGTACCCCACTCATGGTTACTACAAATATTGGAAATATACAAAGTAGATCCTAAATTGATACAGTTCCTAAACATAGTAATGAAAAATTGGAAAACCACACTTAATATCCAAACAAATTCAAATAATATCACATCACGGCCAATACAGATTAAGCGTGGAATACACCAAGGAGACTCATTAAGTCCTTTCTGGTTCTGCCTTGCTCTGAACCCACTATCCAACATGCTAAATAATACAAATTATGGATACAATATTACTGGAACATACCCACACAAAATCACACATTTGCTATACATGGCTGATCTAAAACTACTGGCAGCAACAAATCAACAACTCAATCAATTACTAAAGATAACAGAAGTATTCAGTAATGATATAAATATGGCTTTTGGAACAGACAAATGTAATAAAAATAGCATAGTCAAGGGAAAACACACTAAACAAGAAGATTATATATTGGATAACCACAGCGACTGCATAGAAGCGATGGAAAAAACAGATGCCTATAAATATCTAGGATACAGACAGAAAATAGGAATAGATAATACAGATATTAAAGAAGAACTAAAAGAAAAATATAGACAAAGACTAACAAAAATACTGAAAACAGAATTGACAGCAAGAAACAAGACAAAAGCTATAAATACTTATGCTATAACAATATTGACCTACTCATTTGGAGTAGTGAAATGGAGTAACACAGACCTAGAAGCACTCAATACAATTACACAATCATAATGCCACGATCATAATGCCACAAATATAGAATACATCACATACATTCAGCAACAGAAAGATTCACATTAAGCAGAAAGGAAGGAGGAAGGGGATTTATCGACATAAAAAACCTACATTATGGACAGGTAGACAATTTAAGAAAATTCTTTCTAGAACGAGCAGAAACTAGCAAAATACACAAAGCAATCACTCATATAAATACATCGGCTACACCACTGCAATTTCATAACCACTTCTACAACCCTCTAGATCACATAACATCAACAGATACGAAGAAAGTAAATTGGAAAAAGAAAACACTACATGGCAAGCACCCGTATCATCTAACACAGCCACACATCGATCAAGACGCATCCAACACATGGCTAAGAAAAGGCAATATATACAGTGAGATGGAAGGATTCATGATTGCAATACAGGATCAAACAATAAACACCAGATACAGCAAGCATATTATTAAAGATCCCAATACCACAACAGATAAATGCAGACTTTGCAAACAACAAATAGAAACAGTAGATCACATCACAAGCGGATGTACAATACTAGCAAATACAGAATACCCCAGAAGACATGACAATGTAGCAAAAATAATACATCAACAGCTTGCCTTACAACATAAACTTATAAAACAACACGTTCCCATATACGAGTATGCACCACAAAATGTACTGGAGAATGATGAATACAAATTATACTGGAACAGAACCATTATAACAGATAAAACAACACCACATAACAAACCTGACATCATACTCACCAATAAAAAGAAGAAATTAACACAACTAATCGAAATATCCATACCCAATACAACAAATATACAAAAGAAAACAGGAGAAAAAATTGAAAAATATATCCAACTGGCTGAGGAAGTCAAGGACATGTGGCATCAGGATAAAGTTGACATTATACCAATTATACTATCGACTACAGGAGTCATACCACACAATATCCACCAGTACATCAATGCAATACAGCTACATCCAAACTTATATATACAACTACAGAAATCCGTAATTATTGATACATGTTCAATCACCCGAAAGTTCCTAAATGCAATATAACATATACCGTACAGTTAAAAGGAAGTCACGCTTGATCAAGGTCCGCGTCACTTTCCATTTTTGACCAGACATAACGTCTGAGAAAAGAAAGAAATAATAATGATGATGAGGCAATTATGGTAATGCACAATGTGACACACATAATACAATGCAACTGGTAATTTAAAATAACAGTGCACTAGTTGTCAGCATTATAAAATTACGTTACAATTGATAAATGCCTTTATATCATAGACTGAATGAGCAACTAACCAGTCATCTATAGGCTTAGCATACATCCAGGATTAGCCCGGAGATTCCTGATTTTTTAGTGGTGTGCAGGGTTACAAAAATGTCTAGGATTTGAGATTTTATGGCCTGGTGAAGATCTTTTTGACTTTTAGACATATTATGTTCGAGTTTGCCTTTTTAAACATATTCTTACGACCATATACCTCTCTCAGTTGGCCTTTGAGCAAGCACTGATGTCAATGGGGCGACATGGCTACCAATTCCACCACAACTTTTCACTTAGCCATTTGGCAACACAACAGGGGCAATGTGTTTATGTTGTTTTCATGTGCAAAGAAATTCATCTACACACTTTTGATCATTTTACTTCAATTTGTTTTTTATCTTATTGTTTGGCAATGGATAAAAGAAAGTGTGTGTTTAATGTTAACCTGCAACATGAATACAAATTTTTGAGATTTATTATGCGTTGAAAGTAACATTTAATGTGTTTATTGCACACTCTATACTGGAGAATTTTCTGTTGTACACACAGGAAATGGTGATATTAAAGACCATGTGAAAACAGCTAAACATAGGAGTGCTATTAATGCTAGTGCTTCACCAAGAGAAGCCAAATATGGCAATAACAGTGATCTGAAGTGTGCTACTAAAGAGGCTACATTTTCCTACCAAACTACTAGACATGAACTTACAGCCAGTTTCAAAACATCAAACTGCTTATCTAAACTACTTAAAAAGTTATGTGACTGAAAATTTTCCAGCCAGAACCAGAATCAAAGCAATTATGGTTATATCTAGTGAAAAGTGCAACTGAATAAATAAAGTTTAATGTTTCAGTGAACACTTTAGATTTTTAAGTAATTTCAAATATATATCCTGGGTTGGGCAGAAAGAGCAATGTAATCCTAGTTGTGTAGTGTTTATTAGAATGCTTGTTCTGATAATCATTTACAATGTTTTAAAGCTTACTACTAAATTATAGTGTTCCATGAGTTCATAGACAGTCTGTGGTATGGAGTATAACACATCTATTGCTTCTTACAGTGTAACAATGTACATTTCAGCATTTTACTTCTGGTACCTCATTTACAAACAGAGGTTTACTGTGTGGACTACGTGAAAAACCAGCAATTGTGCTAATGGCTTTCTTCTTGAGTATTAAGTTGTCATGCTTACATCTGGACTTAACACTGTAAAATAATACTATTTTTTACAATATTATGCTTTGGAAAAATTTTAAACACAGGATATTCTAATATCTGTATATTTCAGGTACACAATCTGTAAGTCACTTTGACAAATAAATTACTCTGAACAACTTAACACTAATATATTTCATATACTGACTCCAACATAATATATCATATTTCATCATCTAGATTTATTTCCAAAAACTTGAAATAACTTGGATCATCTGACAGAAGCTTGTCAGTTAGACTAAAAATGATCTGCTGACTTTCGTTTCCATTCAGCAAGAATCAGTTTGCTTTATGTCAATATTAAGTAACTGTCTTAGCAACACAAGTTTTGAGGCTACTGAAGTCATCACTACTGCAAAGAAAAACTGTATTACCTATATATCAGATGGTGCATGTAGTTAGTCGGTTGTTTGGGGTTTAAGGGACCAAACAGCAAGGTCATCAGTCCCTTGTTTCAAATGTGGCCCATTCCGCTAGTGTGACACCTCAGGAAAGTCAGAACAATAAAAGGGAAAAGACTAAAAATGTAAAAGGGCAGTCATGTTGTCAATGGTAAAAACAAAATGAGGTCTCAGCGCCCTGCCCCAACACCAGAGAGAGATTAAAAACCTTAAAACTGAGAATAAAAACCACTTTCCCGGAGGAAACCGAGAACCAGAGAGACCACCCAGGAATCGTCAGCCAACATCAAAGGTAAAGTGCGGTAGAGCCTGTACTTAGTACGCAGAGCCAAAAGAAGCGGGCATTCAACCAAAATGTGGGCTACTGACTGGAAGGCTCCACAACCACATAGTGGGGGTGGCTCATTACGCAAAAGAAAACCATGGGTCAGCCTGGTATGGCCAATGCGGAGACGACACAGTGTGGTCGAGTCCTTTCGGGAGAGGCGAAAGGAAGAACGCCACGGGCCTGGTGTCACCTTAATTGCACAAAGTTTATTAGACAGGGGAGTAGCCTCCCAAGAATTGGCCCATGACTGTGCGAAGTGGGATTTGATGTGAAGCCGTAAATCCGCTGCAGGAGGGGTTACACAAAACGGGGGGTAAGTGACTGCTCCCCCAGCCAAACGATCAGCGAGCTCATTACCCGGGATACCCACATGGCCAGAGACCCAAAGGATGTCAATGGAACAAGCACCACGGTGAATATCAGCGAGATGGTCATGGATGGCAGAGACCAAGGTATGGCGCGAAAAACACCGGTCAATAGCCAGAAGGCCACTCATTGAGTCCATACATAACAAAATGCGGTTGTGTTGGGACTGTTTAATAAAGATAAGGGTCTGGAAAATGGCCATCAATTCCGCAGTAAACACCCCACATGTAGGTGGCAGCAGATGAACTAAAAACAGTACTAACCCGAACCCTGAATGACCGATGGAACAGGAACTGGTGGATAAAAATCGGGAGTGGGCCCCGAAGACCCCACTGATGAAGGGTAAGTAAGATGTGATGGCGCCAGGCCGTGTCATAGGCCTTGCGAAGGTCAAAAAATACTGTAACCAAATGGCGGCCCTGGGAAAAAGCCTGCCGAACTGCAGATTCCAAGCGAAGTAAATTATCGATTGGAGACCATCCCTCTCGGAAGCCACACTGGTAAGGGAACAATAGATCCCGAGATTCGAGGACCCAATTGAGCCGATGGGCTACCATCCATTGAAGTAACTTACAAACAACATTGGTCAGACTAATTAGCCGATAGCTGTCAACAGATAGGGGGTTCTTACCAGGCTTAAGGACACGAACCACGATGCTATCCCTCCACTGAGAAGGGAAGTCACCCTGGAGCCAGATACGGTTAAATACCCAAAGAAGATGTTGCCGTTGTGGAGCATTGAGATGTTGAAGCAGTTGGTTATGAATGGAGTCTGGGCCAGGGGCTGTATCATGATAAGAAGATAGAGCAGAAAGAAATTCCCATTCAGTAAAAGGTTCATTGTAAGATTCTGACTCACAAGGGGTAAAACATAAGGTGGAAGCTTTGGCCCGCTGTTTCTGGTGAAGGAAAGCAGCCGGATAGGAGGCTGATGCTGATGCCACTGCAAAATGGGTCGCAAGATGTTCCGCAAGAGCAAACGGGTCCGTACAAAGGCCATCTGGGAGGTGAAGGCCTGGGAGGGTGGACTGCTGATGGCAACCTTGGAGAGAGCGAAATTAGCCCATACCCGTGACAGAGGGACAGTAGAACCGAGGGAAGAAACAAATCGTTCCCAACATATCCACTTGCTCTGTTTGATTAAATAACGGGCTTTAGCGCAAAGGCCTTTAAAGTTAGTAAGGCTGGCTACGGAAGGGTGCCTCTTAAAGTGTTGCACAGCTCGACAGCGATCACGGATGGCAATGGGAATGGCTATACTCCACCACGGGACTTGCCGGCGACGAAATGGTCCAGATGAGCGTGGGACAGCAAGGCTAGCAGCGTGAACAATCGTGTCAGACACGTCACGTAGGACATCATCAATACAACCCGACAAAGAGGGAGAAAACATGACCAGTGCAGTGTATAAAGGCCAATCGGCGCATTGGAAAGATCAACGAGGCAACCTGTCCATCGGGGAGCGGGAAGGGAGAGAGAGAATCAACGGGAAATGGTCACTATCACAAAGGTGTGGCGACCAATGTAATGAAGGGAGGAGAGAGGGAGAAGAAAGAGAAAGATCAATGGCAGAAAAGGTACCATGACCGGCACTGAAATGAGTAGGGGAGCCATCATTAAGAAGGCACAAGTCGTGGTCTGCAATAAACTGGTCTATGAGAAGACCTCGTCTAGATGGAAAGGCACTGCCCCACAAGGGATGATGAGCATTAAAATCTCCAAGGAGGAGGAAGGGAGGAGAAAGTTGCTAGAGAAGGGCAGTTAAGGCAGCAGGTATAAGATTCCCGTCAGGAGGGAGATAAAGACTGCAAACCATGACCTCAGAGTCCAGGTGGACCCTAACAGCAACCGCTTCCAATGTAGTTTGAAGAGGAATCCACGTGCTAGCAACGTCTGTACGGACCAACGTACAAACGACACCAGAAGCCTGCAGGGGGCCGACCCGATTTCGACAGAAAACACGGAACCCACAGAGTGTCGGTGAGTGATCATCAGTAAAATGAGATTCCTGTAGAACCACACAAGCTGTAGAGTAAGACAAAATAAGGGATTTCAACTCCAGAAGGAGACGGTAATATCCATTACAATTCCATTGGAAAACCACAGAACGATGATTCAAATGGGGGTTGAACAGGCTAAAGCCAGTCATGCTGTCGGGTCACCACCCGTCACCGACAAGGAGGGGGCGACATCCATGAACAACAGGTCAGAATCTGGTTGTGAAGCTGGGGATGGGACCTCTAGTGACACCAGAGGCTCCTTGTCTGGGGACTTATGTTTCTTCTTCTTTTCTGTTTGAGATCGAGGAGGGCTAAGCAGCATAAAAGAGCCAGCTGCAGCAAGATCGGGAACAGAAAGAGATCGGGCGACCTGGGGGCCAATAGACCATGGTTCTCGTGGTCGTCGCGTGGCAGGAGACCTTTGGCCTGGAAGGTGCCAGGAAGGGGTATCCCAGAAGGAGCGCCCTTGACTGGCAGACGCCGAAGATGTGGGACACTTCTCCAGCTGGGGAGTGGGAGCAGCGCCCGGAGGAGAAGGTGTGGGAGCCGCAGGGAGGGGTGGAGGTGAGGGGTCCGGGACTGGGGTAAGGAAGGGAGAGGAAGGGGTGAAGATGTAACCAAAGAGTAACTAGATTTCATGGACACAGGGTGAAGACATGTATACTTCTTACGGGCCTCTGTGTACGTTAAACGATCGAGTGACTTATACTCCTGTATCTTCTTTTCCTTCTTATATACTGGGCACTCTGGTGAATGTGGAGAATGATTGCCCTGACACTTAACACACACATGGAGTGGACGTCCACAGTCACCACAGATAGGGGCCTGTGAACAGTGGGAAGACACGTGTCCAAAACGCAAGCGCTTAAAACACCTCATAGGAGGTGGGATGTACGGCTTCACACCACATCGATAAACCATAATCTTTACCTTCTCAGGGAGGGTATCCCCTTCAAAGGCCAGGATAAAGGCACCAGTATCAATGCGATTGTCCTTAGGACCCTTCTGAACACGCGGAACAAAGTGAACACCCCGCCGTGCGAGATTGGCCCGAAGTTCCTCATCAGTTTGAAGGATGAGATCCCCGTGAAATATCACACCTTGAACCATATTTAGAGACTGGTGGGGGGTAATGGACACAGGGATTGTGCCAAGATGGGTACAGGCATGAAGGGCCGCAGACTGGGCAGCTGAAGCAGTTTTTATCAGCAACGAACGCGACCGCATCTTGCTCAGGGAGTCCACTTCGCCAAACTCGTCTTCAATGTGTTTCACAAAGAATAAAGGTTTGGTATTGGTGAAAGTATCCCCATCAGTCCTGGTGCAAACCAGATAATGGGGGAAACGTTTTGCCCCAAGCCAACAGGCCTGACCCTCTTCCTAGGGAGTAGCCGTGGAAGGGAAGGCCGAAGGGGCAAGAGAAGCAGCACTCGAAGAATCAGTTCCACGCAGAGAGACGGCCGCAGAAGAACGGCCAGAGTTCTGGATCCGTATGCGTTTCATTTGCATAGCGTCCGCCCTGATACCACCCACTCCGATCAGGGGCTCTCCTCACGGGCGCCACCCAGCCACAGCAAGGGCCGTCTGGCACGGCGGCCATTGCCAGGAGTTCCGATGCTCCAGGATGACGAGCAACCACTCCAAGGCTTGCATGAGGAGGTCACAGCTCAGGTATCAGAAATGTGATCCCTGTGTGTTCAGGGGGCTCAACCAAAAGGGTACATAGTGACCCAACCACACGGGCTGGCTACCGTCCTGGCTATGCACCCTAGCACCAGACAACGGCGTGAAAGAAAAGGTGGAATGTACTAGGAGGGCACACGTCGGAGACACTAGGTAAGGTGCTCTTCCCCAAATGGCTCACACTATGGAAGAGAAATTTAGTAATGGAGGTCAAACCCCAGAGGGGGACCAGGGAGTGCCAAAAGGAGGAGATGATTACACAACAAAGCCAAATTGTAAAACCAACAGAACCAGGAGGATTGCGAGGCCAACATAAGCAAGGACACCAAGAGAGGGAGAGGAGAGGGCAACGAGAAAGGAGCAAGGAGGGGAAAGGTGGGGAAGGGGAAGGAAATGCAGCCCTGGAAAGAAAGAAGGCTGCAATAGCTCGGGGCCCCGTGATAGCCACGCATGTATCCACAAAAGAGTTGTTGACCCCCTGGGGTGATGGTGCATGTAGGAGGGGTTCATATCTCAGGCACTATTCATCGCAGAGATAAGAGGTCAAATGTTTTGGGTAGCCTAGAGACCATTTGTATACCTATCAGAAGAACAGACAGAGTCTAGCTATCCTACAGCATAGTGTCAAAATTTAAACAATACACACTTCCTCCAGTCCAGGCAAATTGAGTAAATTGGTTGGCTCTTTTGCGTTAGGTGTGGTCTAGGGTGGACCTTAGGCAGCTTATAAAAGCACCACTTGTTCATGGTTGGTTCCTGAGAAAACCCTGATAAACTATGGTTTTTGGGTACTGAAAGTACCAACTGTAAGGATGGCCCCTTCTATAACTTCTGTTCATAGCAGATTGTCAAAATTTTTACCAAATGTTCCTAAGAACATTTTCTTGTGGAATCTTGAAACTTTTTGATATCATTATATGAGTATGTTATCAAGATCCAGAGGTTCAAAGTTACCACACATAAGCATAAAAAATATGAATGTAATACCCAGTCAGAGCCACCACTGTAAATGTAGTTTTAACTGACATATGAACACATAGCGAGGTTTCTTACATCCTTGCAAGGATTCTGGGATCATCAAACTATGTCTTTAGGCAGCATTTTTTCATCAAAAAAACTTTATGATGTGCTATATCTGTCTAATGGGCACTTCATGCCTACACAAATATGCCCAAAGTGGTACCACAGTAACAGAAAATGGGCTAAAAACAGTATTAACATGCCGGAAAAGAACTTAAAATGACTGCCAAAAATTACATAAAACTGGAAGCAGTGAAAATTCAGTAAAATATTTCTTATTTCATTTGTACTCTTTCAAGATATGAATCGCAAGCTGTGCATTTTCGGTGAACTGAGACAGATGAGGAAAGTATCCAGAATAAATGTAAAGCAAATGACTGTCTTAATCTTCTATTAAACAAATTTTTTGTTGTGTTTGTGTGACAAGATATATAAATATGTTGAAGTATGTAAATGAAATGTCAAAACTTTACTGACCTATAGAATTCATTCTATACAAGTGGCCCCCAGTGGAACAGTGCTCCTGACAGAGCACAAAAAAGGTAAATATGATCCTCTTTAAAAGACTCTGACAGAGAAGTGGGGAACCAGCTGTCTCAATCCTCATTCTGCTTTCCTCACCAAAAATTTTGGCACGCAAACATATTCACACTTTTTTGTGCTTAAAGAGAGTAGCCAAGAGACAGTGATGGTGGAAGAGAGAGGAGACAATGATGGTAGGAGACAGGAAGTTGCAGTGACAGAAAACAAGGGATGGATGAAGATAATAACAATGCAAGCCAAAGAGATAGGAGATACTGATGGTCAGTGAGAGACGGTGGCAATAAAAGAAAGAGAGAGGTGGATGGAGATACAAGCAGTGTGAACGAATGAGAGGAGAGACAGTAGAAACAAGAAACACACATGAGCGGAGACCAACTTTAAGATGGAGGTATAGGGAAGAATTCATTTTGGACAGACATTTTATACACGAGAGTATAGGAGAAAAAATTAGTCAGACCCACTCCAGCAGGTGCAGTTTTTTGCTGGTAGTATCACACTAGATCCAATGAATGATGGCATTATTTACATTATTATCTCCCTTTTTATGTACTGGAACTATCCTAGAGAATTTAAGCTACATATGAAAATATCCCTCTAATATACAGTTGTTTATATGATATTTGAACAGGTCTTGGGTCTTGAATACAATCTATTATTATACGAAACCACATGAGACCTCAAAGAAACAAAACTTACTTGTATTTCCTTATGATCTAACTCTGATGAACTGATACCAGATTTGATAGTAGCACTTCCTACTTCAGCTGATTTAATGAAAAAAAATCACTGAATTCTTGGGGTGAGAGATTAATTTTGTTATTTCTTGTATTTTTAACACCACTATTTATTAGTTTCCATACAGCTTTCCACTTTTCCATTTATTTGGTGAATTCTCAATACTACCTCTTTTTTATTTATTTACAACATGCTCCATTACAAATATTTGCAGTACTGTGTGTGTGTGTGTGTGTGTGTGTGTGTGTGTGTGTTAAGTGTAATGAGTGTTTGTGTTTGACAATGATAATGATGGTGATGACGGAAGGGAGAGGGTGAAACCTGGTGCTGACCACTGCCTACTGCTCGCAAACAGCACCAAGGGGGCAGTTAAGCTTCACATCCCCATCTGATGGACAGATCACCATTAACAGTCACACTCTCTTATTTCATGAGACACTGTGGAGAGCTTTGGTATTTAAATCAGAACATTGGCATAAAGTCTAGTGATCAGGAACTTTATCCCACCACCTCTCCTCCCCTTGCTGGCCAAATACTGACAATTAAAATTATTTCCACCACCAGGATTCTAACTAGGTTTCCCAGGGTCAAGCACTACTGCACAAGCATGTTATCAATTCCATTGAGGAGGTCATACCAGATTAGTTGGAAGTTTAGCATACCATGGACTTTTCTGTTTGGAACATTAGTTTTAAAACCTTTGTGAATTATTTTGCATTCTTTATAGGATGAAAAACCTGAGTCGAAACAAGGCCCCCGGAGTAGACAACATTCCATTGGAACTACTGACGGCCTTGGGAGAGCCAGTCCTGACAAAACTCTACCATCTGGTGAGCAAGATGTATGAAACAGGCGAAATACCCTCAGACTTCAAGAAGAATATAATAATTCCAATCCCAAAGAAAGCAGGTGTTGACAGATGTGAAAATTACCGAACAATCAGTTTAATAAGCCACAGCTGCAAAATACTAACACGAATTCTTTACAGACGAATGGAAAAACTAGTAGAAGCCAACCTCGGGGAAGATCAGTTTGGCAAGGGAGTAAGACAGGGTTGTAGCCTCTCCCCGATGTTATTCAATCTGTATATTGAGCAAGCAGTAAACGAAACAAAAGAAAAATTCGGAGTAGGTATTAAAATCCATGGAGAAGAAATAAAAACTTTGAGGTTCGCTGATGAATTGTAATTCTGTCAGAGACAGCAAAGGACTTGGAAGAGCAGTTGAACTGAATGGATGGTGTCTTGAAGGGAGGATATAAGATGACCATCAACAAAAGCAAAACGAGGATAATGGAATGTAGTCGAATTAAGTCGGGGTGATGTTGAGGGTATTAGATTAGGAAATGAGACACTTAAAGTAGTAAAGGAGTTTTGCTATTAGGGGAGCAAAATAACTGATGATGACCGAAGTAGAGAGGATATAAAATGTAGACTGGCAATGGCAAGGAAATCGTTTCTGAAGAAGAGAAATTTGTTAACATCAAGTATAGATTTAAGAGTCAGGAAGTCATTTCTGAAAGTATTTGTATGGAGTGTAGCCATGTATGGAAGTGAAACATGGACGATAAATAGTTTGGACAAGAAGAGAATAGAAGCTTTTGAAATGTGGTGCTACAGAAGAATGCTGAAGATTAGATGGGTAGATCACATAACTAATGAGGAAGTATTGAATAGGATTGGGGAGAAGAGAAGTTTGTGGCACAACTTGACCAGAAGAAGGGATCGGTTGGTAGGACATGTTCTGAGGCATCAAGGGATCACCAATTTAGTATTGGAGGGCAGCGTGGAGGGTAAAAATCTTAGGGGAAGACCAAGAGATGAATACACTAAGCAGATTCAGAAGGATGTAGGTTGCAGTAGGTACTGGGAGATGAAGAAGCTTGCACAGGATAGAGTAGCATGGAGAGCTGCATCAAACCAGTCTCAGGACTGAAGACCACAACAACAACAACAACATAGGAATAATGTCATTAAATTGTGTCAGAGAGCTCTAAAGCCAATCAAGTATGACCTTTGCTGACAAATCATTACTTATATTATAATGTGTCACCCTCACACTGACCACCTAGTCTGTCTGCAAAGGACTAACTAACTCTAATAGTTGGAACCTACTTGTATAATTTACAGATAGAGACTTATGTGGATGGGCTTGCAGACTGACTGGCTGCAGAAAAGTTTTCAGCCAGAGAAAGGTGCCCATTCACAGGCTGACTGCATCTATTGCTAGCAAAGTTCATGAGTCCACAGGCAGAACATGCACACCACAGGAAGTTGAGTAAAGCAATATAGGAAAAGACCCTCACTGAAATAATAATAATAATAATAATAATAATAATAATAATAATAATAATAATTGTGGACATTCCTAAATGTATGGATGAATAACCCTTTAACATAGTACTTCTGTCTACCTGTTCATAAAGCCACACTCTGTAGACCTTTGTTCACAATCTTATTGCCAAGAGAAATGGTAATGGCACCTGTGAGTGTGATGCCACTATTAATAAGTACTGTATATTCTGATTTTATACATTATAAATTATGACATCAAAAGTTTGAGAGTTTATTGTGTTGTAGTCCTTTCTTCAATTAACTGCTTGGTGTATGTACTTACCAGGTTGTTGGCATAGTGCTTTTCAAATGATGTAATCACCTTAATTGCAGTTTCTTGAAAATTATGCGTAAGTGAGATACAGTACAGATTTAAAATTATACAGTGAAACATTTTATATACACTCCTGGAAATGGAAAAAAGAACACATTGACACCGGTGTGTCAGACCCACCATACTTGCTCTGGACACTGTGAGAGGGCTGTACAAGCAATGATCACACGCACGGCACAGCGGACACACCAGGAACCGCGGTGTTGGCCGTCGAATGGCGCTAGCTGCGCAGCATTTGTGCACTGCCGCCGTCAGTGTCAGCCAGTTTGCCGTGGCATACGGAGCTCCATCGCAGTCTTTAACACTGGTAGCATGCCGCGACAGCGTGGACGTGAACCGTATGCGCAGTTGACGGACTTTGAGCGAGGGCATATAGTGGGCATGCGGGAGGCCGGGTGGACGTACCGCTGAATTGCTCAACACGTGGGGCGTGAGGTCTCCACAGTACATCGATGTTGTCGCCAGTGGTCGGCGGAAGGTGCACGTGCCCGTCGACCTGGGACCGGACCGCAGCGACGCACGCCAAGACCGTAGGATCCTACGCAGTGCCGTAGGGGACCGCACCGCCACTTCCCAGCAAATTAGGGACACTGTTGCTCCTGGGGTATCGGCGAGGACCATTCGCAACCGTCTCCATGAAGCTGGGCTACGGTCCCGCGCACCGTTAGGCCGTCTTCCGCTCACGCCCCAACATCGTGCAGCCCGCCTCCAGTGGTGTCGCGACAGGCGTGAATGGAGGGACGAATGGAGACGTGTCATCTTCAGCGATGAGAGTCGCTTCTGCCTTGGTGCCAATGATGGTCGTATGCGTGTTTGGCGCCGTGCAGGTGAGCGCCACAATCAGGACTGCATACGACCGAGGCACACAGGGCCAACACCCGGCATCATGGTGTGGGGAGCGATCTCCTACACTGGCCGTACACCACTGGTGATCGTCAAGGGGACACTGAATAGTGCACGGTACATCCAAACCGTCATCGAACCCATCGTTCTACCATTCCTAGACCGGCAAGGGAACTTGCTGTTCCAACAGGACAATGCACGTCCGCATGTATCCCGTGCCACCCAAGGTGCTCTAGAAGGTGTAAGTCAACTACCCTGGCCAGCAAGATCTCCGGATCTGTCCCCCATTGAGCATGTTTGGGACTGGATGAAGCGTCGTCTCACGTGGTCTGCACGTCCAGCACGAACACTGGTCCAACTGAGGAGCCAGGTGGAAATGGCATGGCAAGCCGTTCCACAGGACTACATCCAGCATCTCTACGATCGTCTCCATGGGAGAATAGCAGCCTGCATTGCTGCTAAAGGTGGATATACACTGTACTAGTGCCGACATTGTGCATGCTCTGTTGCCTGTGTCTATGTGCCTGTGGTTCTGTCAGTGTGATCATGTGATGTATCTGACCCCAGGAATGTGTCAATAAAGTTTCCCCTTCCTGGGACAATGAATTCACAGTGTTCTTATTTCAATTTCCAGGAGTGTATTTCATCATTATTCTTTCCCCAATGAACCACAGACCTTGCCAAGGTCAGGTGGCTTGCATGTCTCAACAATACAGATAGCTATACTGTAGGTGCGAGCACAACTGATGTATGTCTGTGGGAGATGCCAGACAAATATGTGGTTCCTGAAGAGAGGCAGGAACCTTTTCCATAGCTGCAGGGGCAACAGTCTGGATGATTGACTAATCTGGCCTTGCAACATCAACTAATACGGCCTTGCTATGCTGGTACTGTGAATGGCCGAAAGCAAGGGGAAACTACAGCTGTCACATTTTTTTTAGGCCATGCAGCTCTACTGTACAGTTAAATAATGATGGCATCTGCTTGGGTAAAATATTCTAGAGGTAAAATCCAGGTGGGGACTACCCTGGGGAATATCATCACTAAAAAAACTTTATTTCTACAGGCTGGAGCATAGAATGTTAGATCCCTTAATCAGGAAGGTAGGTTAGAAAATTTAAAAAGGGAAATGAATAGGTTGAAGTTAGATGCAGTGGGAACTAGTGCTGTTCAGTAACAGGATGGACAGGAATTCTGGCTAGATGAGTACAGGGTTATAAATACCAAATCAAACAGGGGTAATGCAGGTCTAAATATAATGAATGAAAAATGGGGATGCAGGTTAGCTACTATGAACAGCAGAGTGAAAATTTTATTGTAGCCACGACTGGCTCAAAGGCAACACCTACCACAGCAGTACAAGTTGATAAGCCAACGAGTTCCACAGATTATGAGATTGAAAGGATGAATTATGAGATAAAACAAATTATTCAGGTAGTTAAGTGTGAGGAAAGTTTAGTTGTGATGGGGTCCTGTAATACAACAGTAGGAAAAGGAAGAGAAGGAAAAATAGTAGGAGAATATGTACTCAGGGAAAAAGAATGAAGGAGAAAACCACCTGGTAGAATTTTTCGCAGAGCATAATTTAATCATCAACACTTGGTGTAAGAATCACAAAAGAAGACTGTATATGAGGAAGAGACATGGGGACAAGAAAATTTCATATTGGATATATGATGGTAACACAGAGATTTGGGAATCAGATTTTAAACTGTTAACATTTCCATGGACAAATGTGGGCTCTGACTGTAATTTATTGGTAGCAAACTGTAAAACTAAAACTGAAGAAATTGCAAAAGGTGGGAAATTAAGGAGATGGAACCTGGATAAGTTCAAGGAACCAAAGTGAGCACTAGCCAATGTTGGACTGAAACAGGGGAAAGGAATACAATAACAGATAACTGGACAGCTTTGCGAGAGGAGATGGGGAAGGAGCAGATGATCAAATAGGTAAAAGAAGGCCCAGTAGAAATCCTTGAAAATCACAGGTGATATTGAATTTGGGGCCTAATTGAGGAAAGGAGAAAATATAAAAATGCAGAAAATGATGAAAGTGAAAGGGAATATGGACATCTAATAAAATTAGATTGACACAAAGTGCAAAATGGCTATGCAGGAATGCCTACATGACAAATGCAAGTCTACAGAGGCATATAGAACCAGGGGAAAGATAAATACTGCCTATAAGAGATTCAAAGAAGCCTTTGCAGAAAAAGAAGTAGTTGCATGAATAGCTCAGACAGAAAACCAGTATTAAGCAAAGAAGGGAAAGACGAAAGATATAAGGCATATATAGAGGGGCTATACAAGGGACATGACCTTCAAGGAAATACTACAGAAAGGGAAGAGGAAGTAAATGAAGATGAGATGGGAAACATGATACTGTCAGAAGAATATGACAAAGCACTAAAAGACCCAACTGAAACAAGCCCCCAAGAGTAGATGACATTCCTTCAGAACTACTGTCATTTTGTGACAGCCAGTCATGACAAAACTATTCCACCTGGTGTGCAAGGTGTGTGAGATAGATGAAACACCTTCAGGCTTCAAGAAGAATGTAATAATTGCAATCCCAAAGAAAGCAGGCACTGACAGGTATGATTAATACTGAACTATCACTTTAATATTCTAGTTCAAAATAAAAGACTGGATAAATTGGTAGAAGCGAACTGTGGGGAAGATCAGTTTGGGTTGCGGAGAAATGTAGGAACATGCAAGGCAATAATGGTGCTATGAAACGCTGAGGAAAGGCAAACCTACATTTATATAATTTGTAGATGTAGAGCCATGAGCCATGGACCTTGCCATTGTTGGGGAGGCTTACATGCCTCAGCGATACAGATAGCCATACCATAGGTGCAACCACAATGGTGGGGTTTCTGTTGAAAGGCCAAACATACATGTGGTTCCTGAAGAGGGGCAGCAGCCTTTTCAGTAGTTGCAGGGGCAACAGTCTGGATGATTGATCTGGCCTTGTAACCAAAACGGCCTTGCTGTGCTGGTACTGCAAATGGCCGACAGCCAGGATAGCCCTAATTTTTCCCAACGGCATGCAGCTTTACTGTATGGTTAAATAATGATGGTGCCCTCTTGGGTTGTATTTCAGAAGTAAAATAGTTCCCCATTCGGATCTCTGGGTGGGGACTACTCGGGAGGATGTTGTTATCAGGAGAAACAAAACAGGCGTTCTATGGATCGGATCGTGGAATGTGAGATCTCTGAATCAGGCAGGTAGGTTAGAAAATTTTAAAAGGTTAAAGTTGAAGTTAGTGCAGTTCGATGGCAGGAGGAATAAGACTTCTGGTCAGGTAAATTCAGGGTTATAAATACAAAATCAAATAGGGGCAATTCAGCAGTTGGTTTAATAATGAATTTAAAAAAAAAGTGTGGATAAGCTACTACAAACAGCACAGTGAATGCATTAGTGTAGCCAAGACAGACATGAAGCCCATACCTACCACAGTAGTACAAGTTTATATGCCAACTAGCTCTGCAGATGATGAAGAGATTGAATAAATTTATGTTGTGATAAAAGAAATTATTCACATAGTTCAGGGAGAGGAAAATTTAATAGTCATGTGGGACTGGAATTCGATAGCAGGAAAAGGAAGAGAAGGAATAGTAGTAGGTGAATATGGACTGGGGATAAGGAATGAAAGAGGAAGCTGCCTGTTAGAACTTTGCACAGAGCATAACCTAATCATAGCTAATACTTTGTTTAAGAATCATGAAAGAAGGTTGTATATGTGGAAGAGGCCTGGAGACACTGGAAGGTTTCACATAGAATATATAATGGTAACACAGAGTTTTAGGAACCAGGTTTTAAATTGTAAGACATTTCCAGGGGCAGATGTGGACTCAGGCCACAATTTATTTATTATGAACAGTAGATTAAAACTGAAGAAATTGCAAAAAGGTGGGAACTTAAGCAGATGGGACCCAGGTAAACTGAAAGAAACAGAGGTTTTAGAGGGTTTCAGAGGGAGCATTAGGGAACAATTGACAAGAACAGGGAAACGGAATATAGAAGGAGAATGAGTAGCTTTGAGAGATGAAATAGTGAAGGCAGCAGAGAATCAAGTAGGTAAAAAGACAAGGGCTAGTAGAAATCCTTGGATAACAGAAGAGATATTGAATTTAACTGATGAATGGAGGAAACATAAAAATGCAGTAAATGAAGTAGGTGAAAAGGAATACAAACATCTCAAAAATGAGATTGACAGGAAGTGCAAAATGGCGATGCAGGGGAGGCCAGAGGACAAATGCAAGGATGTAGAGGCGTATATGACTAGAGGTAAGATAGATACTGCCTACAGGAAAATTAAAGAGACCTTTAGAGGAAAGAGAACCACCTGTACGAATATCAAGAGCTCAGATGGAAAACCAATCCTAAGCAAAGAGGGGAAAACAGAAAGGTGGAAGGAGCGTATAGAGGGTCTATAAAAGGGCAGTGTACTAGAGTGCAATATTATGGAAATGGAAGAGGATGTAGACAAAGATGAAATAGGAGATATGATACTGTTTGAAGAATTTGACATAGCGCTGAAACACCTAAATCGTAACAAGGCCCCGGGTGTAGACAACATTCAATTGGAACTACTGATAGCCTTGGGAGAGCCAGCCCTGACAAAACTCTACCATCTGGTGAGCAAGATGTACGAGACAGGTGAAATACCCTCAGATTTCAAGAAGAATATAATAATTCCAATCCCAAAGAAAGCAAGTGTTGACAGGTGGGAAAATTATCGAACTATCAGTTTAATAAATCACGGCTGCAAAATACTAACACAAATTCTTTACAGACGAACTGAAAAACTGGTAGAAGCTGACCTCGGGGAAGATCAATTTGGATTCCGTAGAAATGCAGAAGCACGTGAGGTAATACTGACCCTATGACTTGTCTTAGAAGATAGATTAAGGAAAGGCAAACCTATGTTTCTAACATTTGTAGACTTACAGAAAGCTTTTGACAGTGTTGACTGGAATACCCTCTTTCAAATTCTGAAGGTGGCAGGGGTCAAATATAGGGAATGAAAGGCTATTTACAATTTGTACAGAAACCAGATGGCAGTTATAAGAGTCGCTGGGCATGAAAGGGAAGCAGTGGTTGAGAATGGAGTGAGACAGGGTTGTAGTCTGTCTCCAATGTTATTTCATCTGTATACTGAGCAAGCAGTAAAGTAAACAAAAGAAAAATTTGGAGTAGGAATTAAAATCAATGGAGAACAAATAAAAACTTTGAGGTTTGCTGACGACATTGTAAGAGCTGTTGAATGGAATGGACAGTGTCTTGAAAGGAGGATATAAGATGAACATAAACAAAAGCAAAACGAGGCTAATGGAATGTAGTCGAATTAAACCAGGTGATGCTGAGGGAATCAGATTAGGAAATGAGACACTTAAAGAACCGTAGTGGATGAGTTCTGCTATTTGGGGAGCAAAATAACTGATCATGGTCGAAGTAGAGAGGATATAAAATGTAGACTGGCAATGGCAAAGAAAGCATTTCTGAAGAAGAGAAATTTGTTAAAGTCAAGTAGAGATGTAAGTGCCAGGAAGTCTTTCCTGAAAATATTTGTATGGACTGTAGCCCTGTATGGAAGTTAAAAATGGACAATAAACAGTTTAGACAAGACAAGAATAGACACTTTCAAAATGTGGTACTAAGGAAGAATGTTGAAGATTAGATGGGTAGATCACTTAACTAATGATGAGGTACTGAATAGAAGTGGGGGGAAGAGGAATTTGTGGCACAACTTGACTTTAAGGGGTCAGTTGGTAGGACACGTTCTGAGGCATCAAGGAATCACCAATTTAGTACTGGAGGGAAGTGTGGAAGGTGAAACTTGTAGAGGGAGACCAAGAGACGAGTACACTAAGCAGATTCAGAGGAATGTAGGTTGCAGCAGTTACTCAGAGATGAAGAAGCTTGCAAGGATAGAGTAGCATGGATATCTGCATCAAACTAATCTCTGAACTGAAGACCACAATAACAGATGTAGAGAAAAATTTTGACTATGTTGACTGGAATAAACATTTTGAGCGTCGAAGGCAGCAGGGATACAATACAGGGAGAGAAAGGTTATATAAACATGTACAGAAACCACACGGCAGTTATAACAATTGAAGGGCATGAAAGGAAAGCAGTAGTTGAGAAGAGAGTGAGACAGGGTTGCTACCTATCCCTGATGTTATTTGTTTTTTAAGCTGAACAGGCAGTACAGGAAATGAAAAAAAGTAGATGTTCAAATGTGTGTGAATTCCTATGGGACCAAACTGCTGAGGTCATCAGTCCCTAGACTTACACACTACTTAAACTAACTTAGGGCCTACGCTAAAGACAACACACACACACCCAAACCCGAGGGAGGACTCGAACCTCCGGCGGGGAGTGGCCGCCCGATTCGTGACATGGTGCCTAAAAATAAGTAGAAAGGGGTAAAGTTCAGGGAGAAGGAATAAAAATTTGATGTTTGCCCATGACATTGTAATTTGCAAGTCACTTGGAAGAGTAGCTGAATGTAGGCCTAATGGTCAATGTGTTGAAAGGAGGATATATGATTAACATCAACAAAAGCGAAACAAAGGTGATGGGATGTAGAGAATTAAATCAGGTAATTCCTAGGTAATTATATTAGGAAATGAGACAGTAAAAGTAGTAGATGAGTTTTGCTATTTTTGTAGTAATATAACTGGTGGTGGTTGAAGTAGAGAAGGTATAGGCTAATATGCAGACTAGGAAGGAAAGCGTTTCTGAAGAAGAGAAATTTGTTAACATAAAATATAAATTTAAGTGTTATGAACTCTTTTCTGAAGATATTTGTGTTCAGTATAGCCTTACAGGGAAGAGAATTGTGGACAACAAGCAGTTCAGACAAGAATATAGAAGCGTCTGAAATATGATAGTACAGAAAATGCTGAAGATTGGTTGCCAGTTTTTTACTTATTACTAATTTATTACCAGTTCTATGGCATCCACCAGCTATATCTAAGCAGACAGCATCAAGATACAATAATATTACTACAATCAAATGAACGGAATACTGCTATTTAAGCTATTCTACTAATAAGGATACCATAAACATATTGAAGTTAAGAACTAGATGGGTGAGCAGCGTAACCAATGCAGTGCTGAACAGAACTGAGAGGAAAAGAAATGTGTAGCTTAACTTGAATAAAAGAAGGGGTCAGTCGCTAGGACACTTCCTGAGACATGAAGGAACCATCAATTTAGCACCTCCCCTCCATCACCAAGACCTAACTCCAGACCCACACCCAGCAGTTCAAATGTACATCCCCATTTGATTTTATAACATTGTGTAGAAAGGAAAACTGTACACTGCTATTTTTGTTGTGTCGACTTTGTTACAACTACAGTGTGGCACCCACCAACACAAGTCCAAGAAACCAGAAACTTTATGTACGATTAAGGGGAGAGTAGAAGGTATGTTACATATTTTAGAGTGATTTAATTAAGTTTTAACTGTATTGTGATAAATTTGTGTAATTTTGTACTGGGATGTACAAATACAATGGAAATTGTGTAAGTTTGTCTACGAATGAATGACGGAACACGTAAATATATAAATGCCAGTGTAGTAAACATAAAGTCTCACAACGCAACACAGTTTATGTCACTATCTAGGGTGAGGGGGTGGAACCAAAACTTTCGATTGACCCAACCAAAGTTCAACGAGTGTGAGGCGAAAATATACTGGTAAATCAATGAAGTATTGGTTACATTATTCTGGATGCTGCTGCACGTGACGTTTCTTGTTTATTTGCCTCTCATTAAAAACACGGACTGAAGGTGGAACTATCTTTTCAAGTTTTCGGAAATTTTTGTTTCGGGCAAATTAACTGCTCATAAAACGAATGAGCGATGAAAGTAGCTAACCGATAGTAATAATCCAGAGTAAGAAACCCTTGTTTCACGCCAGGAGGTATTTTAGAACTTACGAGACGTGTGCTGATAATGCAAACGTAGGGCTTCCGTGTGTTCAACTGACGCTACCATTCTCCCGGATTATGCGACCCGATAAATAAATAAATAGCAAATGCGATGAAAATATTTACCACTATCATCGATTCGTATTTACGTAACATGCACAAGTCGGTTTTTATAATGTTTCACCGATATCTTTCTGAACACCATATGTTCAACAAGATACATCGGCGTGTCGCTCCCGTCAATGGTGAGGAAGCTATTGTTGTACAAAATTAGCCAATACGAATCCCACCAAATGTAACTGCCAGAACTATCTCACAGCTGCAGTAAATAACTCTTCTAACATACTGATTGCACTATTACTGTGAATAATTTACTACAAAACGCTACAACAAACCTGTGGGGAATGAAACTCTCACTAATCAAACAGTGAATGTGTAAGTTTTCATCGTTTGATACGTCCATACGTGCTAGGGGGCTACATATTACGCGAACAATGGTTGCTCACAGCAAGACTTACATGAACTAACCTACGTGCTGTGGGTAAGGGGGGGGGGAGCAAAAGTGTTTACTATTATTATAATATTATTAGTAGTGCTAATACTATTATTATTATTATTATTATTATTATTATTATTATTACTACTACTACTACTGCTACGATGTTGCTGGGTCAAGCTGCTGGTGCTGCTGCTACCCGTGACAGAATCAGTGTTTTCAAATAGTTGCATTCATGTTTCGTTAAAATATATAAATCCTTTACCTGCAACAGTTTGATTTCTTTCATACAATCAAGGCGAGCCTTTGCGTCCATCATCTCGAAGATTTGCACTTTTTTCAAGGCAACGACTGATCCGTCCACTTTGCTACGTGCTCTATAAACGACGCTAAATTGTCCTTTGCCGATCTGTCGCTCAACGTTAAACTGATTTAAGCTTCCGTAACGCGACTCCCCTAGGTTGGCCGTCAGAGCCAGAATTTCCGCGTCACTCATGTCGCGAAGGGGCTTATGCGCACACTTTTCGCGTCAACGTACTTTCTGTTCCGCGCCGTCAATTGGAATGTGGGGCGGCGACGCGACTTCCCCTACGGAACGACTGCGCAGACGCAAGATTCGACAAGTAACAGGTGACAACCTACGCTCTCCAGCTTTGACTTGCGCTCTCGTAAACATTCTGCTTGATTGAGTGTATGAGGTAGCCGATGTCGCTTCATCATATCAGCGACACAGTTTCTTTTCATCACAGAAACGTCGTATTCCGACTTGTAGCTCTCAACAGCTGCTAAAGTGGTATCATTGACGTTGCGATGCGTCATTGCCATTGTTTACGCTTACAGTTGCTAAGTAACGGTGTTATTGCTTTTTACCGTCGGAAGGAGAAAGCTTAGACTAGCTGTATCTGAGATCAGAAAACCGTATAAAAACTCATGGTACTGTAATTTTGATCGTCTTCTTGTCGTATGAATTAACTGTGACTGTCGCGGCGAATTCAGACACGTGTACATAGTGGTCGTTGTTTTGCTGTCCTGTTACCTAGCAACGCAGTATTTACGTCTACTATTCATCAGCACTTGAAGGTTATCGACCAAAGCACACATGACAAAGAGACACGACAGTCCATTTTCATAGCTTCATTCGTGGCAGTGTTCATAGTAATCATTACTGCCCTATATCAACATCTCTGTTCGTTGACAGGCGGAGAGGAGCAAGAGACTACAACCATTTTTAGATATTCACGTTTTATGTCATAAGAAAGGCCTACGCAATTTTGAAGAATTAAGGGCAGGAGCTTAGGCAACAAATAAGTATCCACAATATCCGCTTGCCATCTATTAACATGTACAGTAAATGACTTTGTGAAAATTTCTTGGCAAGATTCCCATGTAATGGATATTGTGACTACCCTCTACAGGAATAGGACCTACTTTCTTGTCGTCTGTATAATGTACGATACTCATGGTAGTCTAAAATGGTCACTGTTATTTTAATGCATTTTTGTGATGCATCGTAGTTCAAGGGCGCCCGTATGATAGTTTGTACCGGGGCGGGGACTAGACATGGGGGGTTCGGAGTATTTTTAATATTTTGGAAGCGTAAGATGACTTTTAAGTAGCCAATAAAAAGTTCCAATTCCGACCCTGTTAACAACCTGCGTAATACCGATTTTTAAACCATTTTCTAACCACTTGACAATGGCTGAGATCTCTGCCGAAAGCTCATGGACAGTAAAACACTTGACGAGGCTGGAAACCCGACAATATTTTAAAAGAAATTTAAGGCTTGCAAAACACACTTATTCCAAACAGCCTGTGACCGCAAGTTTGATTAACACTCCACATCTGGAGATCACACTAAGCGTTAGAGGGAGCGCGTCGAGACTGTTTTTCCTAGCGTCTGTCTCTCCCCATTGTATTATTGAGAAGTAAGACAGCTCCCAAAGCAGTTGTCACTTCTGAATTAATGGGATGCTAACTTCAACGAGACAGCTGACAGTTTCTTTTCTGTTCTTGTCCAGTGTGAACGACGCCCCATATTTATTCATATGGCTCACATGCAGTGTAGAAATACGGGATTAACGTTACTATATGAATATAACAAGAATACAGATAGACGGAACTACATATAAAAATAACTACATGTCAATGTCTAAGATCCCCTAATCCATATAAGAGCTGTATTGTCAGCTTTCATCAGGCCGCTCCAACTACGCTGATTGGAGCGCAAGGGGCATACATCACTAATATGCTTGATTTGCAAAGTGCGTCTGCGCGTCGACCATGGCCATTGCGAGCTCTGTTCGGTTTGACCCATAGTTTCCCTTCGAGTTCTGTGCGAGCAGTAACACAGTTATGCTCTCGGAACCACTTCGCTCCTTCTCAGCAGGGTGACAATTCTGATCCCACAGGTCTCTCGCCTCGATATTACTGGCATCTAGCTGTTCTGTTTGCCATAACGGTGGGTTTGTATTTCGTCGTAGACCGCTACGTACACTGTGTGATCAAAAGTATCCGGACACCCCCAAAAACCTACGTTTTTCAAATTAGGTGCATTGTGCTGTCACCTACTGCCAGGTACTTCACATCAGCGACTTCAGCAGTCATTAGAAATCGTGAGAGCAGAGTGGGGCGCTCCGCGGAACTCTTGGACTTCGAACTTCGTCAGGAGATGGGTGTCACTTGTGTCATACGACTGTATGCGAGATTTCCACACTCCTAAACATTCCTAGATCCACTATTTCTGATGTGATAATGAAGTGGAAACCTGAAGGGACATGTACAGCACAAAAGCGTACGGGCCGACATCGTCTGTTGACTGACAGTGACCGCCGACAGCTGAAGAGGGTCGTAATGTGTAATAGGCAGACATCTGTCCAGACCATCACACAGGAATTCCAAACTGCATCAGGATCCACGGTAAGTACTACGACAGTCAGACGGGAGGTGAGAAAACATGGATTTCATGGTCGAGCGGCTGCTCATAAGCCACACATCACGCCGGTAAATGCCAAGCGACGCCTCACTTGGTGTACGGAGCGTTAACATTGGACCAATGACCAGTGGAAAAACGTTGTGTGGAGTGACGAATCACGGTACACAATGTGGCGATCCGATGGCAGGATGTGGGTATGGCGAATGCCCAGTGAACGTCATCTGCCAGCGTGTTAAGTGCCAACAGTAAAATTCGGAGACGGTGGTGTTATGATGTGGTCGTTTTTTTCATGGAGGGTGCTTGCACCCCTTTTTGTTTTGCGTGGCACTATCAGAGCACAGGCCTACATTGATGTTTTAAGCACCTTCTTGCTTCCCACTGTTGAAGAGCAATTCGGGGATGGCGACTGCATCTTTCAAGACGATCGATCACCTGTTCATAATGTACAGCCTGTGGCGGAGTGGTTACACGACAATAACATCTCTGTAATGGTCTGGCCTGCACAGAGTCCTGACTTGAATCCTATAGAACACCTTTGGAATGTTTTGGAACGCCAATTTCGTGCCAGGCCGCACCGACCGACATCGATACCTCTCCTCAGTGCAGCACTCCGTGAAGAATGGGCTGCCATTCCCCAAGAAACCTTCCAGCACCTGATTGAACGTATGCCTGCGAGAGTGGAAGCTGAGGCTAAAGGTGGGCCAACACCATACTGAATCCCAGCATTACCGATGGAGGGCGCCACGAACTTGGAAGTCCTTTTCAGCCTGTTTCAAAAATGGTTCAAATGGCTCTGAGCACTATGGGACTCAACTGCTGTGGTCGTAAGTCCCCTAGAACTTAGAACTACTTAAACCTAACTAACCTAAGGACATCACACACATCCACGCCCGAGGCAGGATTCGAACCTGCGACCGTAGCGGTCGTGCGGTTCCCGACTGTAGCGCCTTTAACCGCTCGGCTACTCCGGCTGGCTTTCAGCCTGGTGTCCGAGTACTTTTGATCATATAGTGTATGTCTTTTTGTATGGGTAACTCCAGGTTCGCCTGTAGCTTGTGGTATTCCCTAAGCAAGGCCTCGCTTCTATGATTACGGGTCGATGGTTGTTGCTCAACAGAGGAAGCCATCAAATGGGCGTTGGTCGGATTGTCCCAGTTATGAACTGCATAGTGTGGTTTAATTGGATGTCGATCAGGTGGCAGTTGTGAGAGCGGAATCGTCAACACTTACCATAAGAAGCATGTTTATTCGACAGAAGCTAAAGTATAGGTGGAGCTGAATGTTTGCCTCAATAGAAAGTGCTCCAATTTTTACAGACATAGAATTTTCGACCTAAATTATAATACTCGCTGAATAAGAAGTCCCAGAACATCCCAGAAAACAAGAATGCGTCAGTATATTGCTGGAATGTGCGAGGCTATGAACATCGTAATATTATTGCGTAATATTGAAGTCCGGGACGCGTCAGTAAAGAACTGTTGCGTTCATAGTGAACATGTCGGCTCTCGGAAATGTGTATGTGTATTGCGGTTAAGTTGCTTGACCTGCAATACACAAGCAGAAATTTGCTGAACGGGCAAAGAGACTCACAGCAGTTTTCTGTAATATTTGATGCAACATGGGCCCTTTCATGGCAGCATAAATTCGTAAATCACAGCAAGAATTAATTAAAAATTAAATAAGTGAACAGAACAATTTATCATGTACATACGCTAATTTCTAATTATTTCACTACTGTAATCACACTTGCAAATGAAATAAAACAATTGTGCCAACTGAAAGCTTACATGATCTCGTGTTTGTGCCGTGACAACTATCGCAAGAAAATTAAATATGTATGCTGACTGGAAAGCTGATCTGATGTTATTTCTCAGTTATGCGACCTGCTGTAAGTAGAATACACGTTCCTGCTCGCCGTCCTCACGCCATGATCTTCAGTTTCTTCTGCTGCTGAGGATAGCAAGGCATCTAGAGTTAACTGATCAATCAGGAACTTAATTTCTATAACACGGTGCTTTCATACACTGTTTGAAAAAATTCCAACACGTAACGGGACATCCTCCTCTATCATTACTTTTCCTAAATAGTAGTTGTCGATACCAGTATTATTTTTCGAATTTTGAACAGGTCAATATTATCTCAGTTGCTTTTCTGAAAACTTTCATATAATATTATACACGGTATGTTATATTTCAGGCTAAAATTCATGAAAAGTAATTACTTTATAAAATATTTAAGTTTCGATATTATATCGATAAGTACTAGTTCTGAACGTACAGTTAAAATTGTTTTTTAGAAACATTTGAAATTACGAATTGTTTGTACACTCAAAATTTCTATTATTAATTACGCAATCCTGTACTGTTTATTAAGTTCATTTCTGGATTCATTTATGAAATAATAATCGAAATTAAAAACGTAACGAAATTCATTTGTTAAGAAAAATTGTAAACCCTTTGGAATATTGTTATTTTCGCAGAGTGTGAAAGTCGTAAGCTTGCCTCTGATGTGATCGGACGTATTCTTGGATAATAGGTGCGAACAATGTAATTTCGGCTTTGTTAATGTGAGAAATCAAGATACTGCATGACATAGTAAAATGTGAGAAAATCTGAGGAAAACATATTTACCTAAGAAAAATTCTGCAACAACCATCTTCCAATTGATTTAGTTCAAAACAACCGTGAGTACCTGAGATTTACAGTTTCAAGAATCAGACTCCTAGACAAGAAGAAATGGAGCCATGTCAACATGACAAGCTAAGTAAGCCTGAAAGTTTATTGTAATCGTCGCTCCTCTCAAATCTTCATAAAAGACTTTGCTTATTAATTACTTGGACTGGGCATTGTTTAATGTGGACAATGGGTGGAAGAAGGAAGGAGGGAGGAGATTACAAACACCAACAAATAGTTAATATAAAGTAACGAAATTTCGAGAAAACATTTGTATAGGTAACGTTGTAATACCACTGGTTAATGTAAGCTTGAGAAAAGCCATTGAAAATGTGAAATTCTAGTACATTAATAACCGGCGATACAACCAGAATGTTGACTGCAAGCATGGAAAAGTGCATACATTGTGCAGGTGCACCATGTCAGTTTGTTGGATGTAGTTCCATGTCTGTTGGTCCATACGTGCTCGATTGGGGACAGATCTGATGATCGAGCAGGCCAAGCTAACATGTCTACACTATGTATAACATGTTGGGTTACAACAGCAGTATGTGGGCGAGCGTTATCCCGTTGGAAAACTCCACCTCAAATGCTGTTCATGAACGGCAGCACAACAGCTCGAATCAACAGGCTGACGCGCAGATTTGCAGTCAGAGTGCTCCTGTCGTGATACAAAATCGCATCCCAGACTCCAGGTGTAGGTCCAATGTGGCTAGGCTGCTGATAGGTTGGTTGCAGTCGCTCACCTGGCCTCCTCTTAACCAACACACGGCCCTCACTGGCCCCGAGGCAGGAGCGGCTTTCTTCAAAAAACACAACAGACGTCCACCCTGCCCTCCAATGAGCTCTCGCTTGGCACCACTGAAGTCGCAATATATTGACGGTGGTTTAGGGTCAGTGGGATGCACGCTACAGGGCATCTGGCTCGGAACTGTCCTCGAAGTAACTGCTTTGTAATAGTTCGTTGTGTTACTGAGGTGCGAACTGCTGCTCAGTCGAAGAGCCAGAGTCATATGCCGACCACCATGGTATTCCCTCACCTGAGCACATTCTTCTTGCTACCGTACATTCTCGTGAGCACCACTGCCAGCAGTCATACACAGTGGCTACATTCCTGCCACATCTTTTTGCAGTATCGCAGAAGGAATATCCATCTTCTCGTACCCCATTAAATGACCTCGTTCAAACTAAGTGACTTGTTGATAATTGCATCTTTGTCGCCTGAGAGGCATTCTTGACTAACATTACCTCAACACGTCCAATCTCAAAGATAACTAACGCTCACGACCGTTAAGGCATGCATTTAAGTCAAACGTGATTTGGATCCTCATAGTGGCGCTACTAACGCCACTCTAATGCGACTAACGCGAAATCTGAATAGACATCATCATTCAGATGCAGAAACACGCCTAACAACTTACATTTATCTCGCACAATACCTTCTTGGTGTTGGGATTTTTTTTTCTCTCAGTGTATACAGCTTCCAGCTCACGTCCCGAACTTGTGTCACTTAAGCCTAGTTTATATGACGACACTAGGTTGCAGGCAACTGCGCCAACAAGCACTGCGCATGCGCGCTGCGCGGCTGTGCAGCTCATACGTGTAACTAAACACTTTCGGCGTGTTCCAACTTTGGCGACGACACTAGTTGCATGGGTTTTGAGGTTATGTGTGTTCGCAGAGTGTAGACAAACTGAAATATGAAGTGGGGAATGGAGAATAATGTTCGCTTTTTGGATATCTATGCTTTGCATAGGTGTTTGTGGGATTTCAGTGCCGCTGATTTCAGTGACGCTGATTTACAAAAAAATTCTGCAACAACCATCTTCCAATTGATTACCCTCATGTGTGATCAGAACACAGATGGTTTTGACAATATCTGCAGGGCAAAATTTATTGAAGTAGGAACACATACACAACTGAATTAAGAAAAATACAAGCAAATTTAATTGTAGCTGTGGAAATGCTCTCGTCTACAAGACTAAAATCCCATCGTTCGAGATGGTCGACTCTTTTTTTTTTTTTTTTTTTTTTTTTTTGTTGAAAAGGGGTATTGTTGACAGGAGGGAAGGCTACAGAAATTAAGAAGCTGCATTCTTTATTCAATATTTATCTATTTAAAACGTCGCAACAGTGCTCCCCATTGACGTATATTTGAATTTTGAAATATTGCCACTGAAGTAGTTTGCAAACCATTCTCTTCTAATGCGGCCTGCTTCGAATAGTTACTGCTGTCAATGTTACTAACTGTTACTGTTAATGTTAATAATTATTGATGTAAATGAAAAAGCGCCATCAGCAGCTAAAACCGCTTCTTATAGCATGCTGAGTGTTCTCGATTGTCATGCACGCAATGTGATATGTAATTTCAGTTCTGGCGGCAGTGGTTCATGCGTTACACTATCTTTATGCCTTATCGCATAATTAACTCTATTTAGAAGAAACGTGAACAGTTCTGGTGACATTATAATTAAAAGAACTTCTTAGGTCTTCCATTATAAATTATTTCAGCAAGGATGCTGAGCAACCAAGCTGATGTTTTTTCTTCATCCAGTCACGAATCGATACACGTTTCTTATTTTTTTCTTATGCAGCGATTCCACGTAACAAGCTTTATCTCCAGCACAACTCATGTGACGTGCAGCTGCCAAAACTTTCATTCCTGACTGACACGACTCAGGAACCCAAAAAACGACGAAACTGAAGTGTATACTGGGTTCGCCGTGTCTATAGTCAAATATGAAACCAATTGCGCAACTCATTCCACACAACGAGTGGCGCAACCCAATGTCGTCGTGTAAACTAGGCTTTACTTTTTTCACGTCTTCGCGAAATTTCGTTTGGAGCGAATTGAATTTCTCTCGGCGTCGTCAGGAACTGCCGTGTCTTGCGCAATATCAACGATACACTTTATTTTTTGCAATATATTACACAATATACTGAAGGGGCATGTGCTGTGCAAACTGCCAATAACGATCTCAGACAGTCGATTTTATTGCGCAGTACTCAGTATTGCGCAACAAATATTGGGTGGATGGTAGCCGCTTAAGGGCGGTATTGCGCAAAACACGTCAGTTCTTACCGACACCGACGTAGTTCAGTTCTCTCCGAACGAATTTCAGCAAAGAGCTGAACAAAAGCAAATGACAAAACATGCAGAAGTGAGCTGGAGGATGTGTATGAAAGTACCATCTCGCACTTTGAACAAATGAAGTTTCGGATTGATCAGGTAACTTTTGGTATCCGTTGTCCACAAATGGAGAGGGAACTACAGATCAGGGTGTCAGGACGGCAAACAGAAATGTGTACTCCAGTTGTAGCAATTCTCAGTAGTGACAAATAAGATCAGGTCAGCTGTCCAGTATTTATTTTTCTTGCAACAGTTGTCACAGTACAAACACGAGATCATGAAAGCTTTCAATTGGCATAATTGTTTTATTTCATTTGCGACTGTAGTTACAGCAGATGAATAAATAGAAATTAGCATTTATACAGGATAAATTGTACTGTTCACTTGTTTAATTTATGATTAATTCTTGTTGTGATTCACAGATGAAGGCTGTCATTGTTTGAAAAGCCCACGGTCCATAGAAATGTTCACAGATAACTTCTCGAACTTTATTCTCCTTCTCTGAATAATTTCTGGTTGTATTTTGTAAGCAACTCGTCGAGCCCTAATAATTGTGTGGTGTCGTGTGTCACAGATAATACACCATGTTACCGGTTCCACAGACATTCGTAATGTTTGTCTGTGGTCGGTCCCTAGTTCGGCAGTGCAGGTAACGGAGCATATAAAGGCCGCTCCACACATGTCAGTGATGCTGCTGCGGTGTTAACCAAGGTGCATATGACGTTCCCGACGTGGTGTCTGGCGGACTTGCCTCTCGCCTGACGTCTAACCAAACTGCTCCTCAACAGTTTCCCACTCTACCCAGGTGTGGCAGCCTCTGGGCTACCATAACGATCACAGGAATCGTCTGCCAGGTCAATACCGAAGAAGAAGCAGCCTTGCTCCTGCCTCTTTCCGACACGGAGGATATCAACATGGATTATTCCGTGACTACGTCCAACAAATTCGCAGGACTCACACTAGATGCCGCTGATGCTCCCCCTTACGGGGCAACACAAAGCAAAAAGCATTCCCCCAGTTAAAAGCTACCAAACTGAGGGATATCTAAAGTTCCTTGAAGACATCAAGCCGTCCCTAAAGGGCAAAGTAGTGTGCATTTACAGAGGTGACACAGTGAAATACCAGCTATACAACCCAGAGGACTTTAGATTTGTACTGAAAAGCATGGAAAACAGAAGCATGCAACATCACACCTATGATCTCGAGGCCAACAAAATCCTCAAGGTGGAGATCAAAAAGCTTCCTCCCGTGGCAAGGAGGCAGACATCCAGCAAGAACCAAAAGAATTAGGATTCAACGTCCAGGTCGTCGTCAAGATGCACGAAGCCGAGGCAGCGGAAAAAGTCAAATCAGAGAACAAATTTAGAACACCTGTATTCGTCGCAAACATCGTCAAGGACGACAATTTTGCAGATGTCTACAAAGTCACACACCTCCTGTTCCATAAGGTAACCGTGGAATCATACAGAAAAAAGAAACTGCCCGACCCAGTGCTCCTGGTGCCAAAGGTTCTACCACAGTTCACGAAACTGCCACTCAGACCCCCGCTGTGTAAAACGCGGCGGCAACCATCTCAACAGCCTTTGCCTGAAAGCGACAGCAGGCCCTCCTAAGTGCGTGAACTGCAAAGGAACGCACACAGCCAGGTACAATGTCCATCCTGGATCGAAATGGCAAAGTCCATGTAGCCAAACAGAGATCGAAAGCGGATGCTGCACCCAGACCAGCCCCTGCTAGTAATGCGCAAAACTATCCACGCTGCAGGAGTTGTTGAGGAATCTTGGTTTGCCCAGTCTGAAAGATAGAAGTACAAGCCTTGCGGCTACGCCTTCAATAATAACATATATTGGAAATAAAACATTGGCTTTTTGGTGGGCTTATTTTTTTCCTACATTAAAATGATTTCAAGACACTGGCTGGATTTTTGTTCCATTCGCTCACACATTCACACGATATATACAGGGTGTTTCAAAAATGACCGGTATATTTGAAACGGCAATAAAAACTGAACGAACAGCGATAGAAATACACCGTTCGTTGCAATATGCTTGGGACAACAGTACATTTTCAGGCAGACAAACTTTCGAAATTACAGTAGTTAGAATTTTCAACAACAGATGGCGCTGCGGTCTGGGAAACTCTATAGTACGATATTTTCCACATATCCACCATGCGTAGCAATAATATGGCGTAGTCTTTGAATGAAATTACCCGAAACCTTTGACAACGTGTCTGGCGGAATGGCTTCACATGCAGATGAGATGTACTGCTTCAGCTGTTCAATTGTTTCTGGATTCTGGCGGTACACCTGGTCTTTCAAGTGTCCCCACAGAAAGAAGTCACAGGGGTTCATGTCTGGCGAATAGGGAGGCCAATCCACGCCGCCTCCTGTGTGTTTCGGATAGCCCAAAGCAATCACACGATCATCGAAATATTCATTCAGGAAATTAAAGACGTCGGCCGTGCGATGTGGCCGGGCTCCATCTTGCATAAACCACGAGGTGTTCGCAGTGTCGTCTAAGGCAGTTTGTACCGCCACAGATTCACGAAGAATGTCCAGATAGCGTGATGCAGTAATCGTTTCGGATCTGAAAAATGGGCCAATGATTCCTTTGGAAGAAATGGCGGCCCAGACCAGTACTTTTTGAGGATGCAGGGACGATGGGACTGCAACATGGGGCTTTTCGGTTCCCCATATGCGCCAGTTCTGTTTATTGACGAAGCCATCCAGGTAAAAATAAGCTGCCCACATGCATATCGCCGTCATCAATCCTGTGCACCATATCGTTAGCGAATGTCTCTCGTGCAGCAATGGTAGCGGCGCTGAGGGGTTGCCGCGTTTGAATTTTGTATGGATAGAGGTGTAAACTCTGGCGCATGAGACGATACGTGGACGTTGGCGTCATTTGGACCGCAGCTGCAACACGGCGAATGGAAACCCGAGGCCGCTGTTGGATCACCTGCTGCACTAGCTGCGCGTTGCCCTCTGTGGTTGCCGTACGCGGTCGCCCTATCTTTCCAGCACGTTCATCCGTCACGTTCCCAGTCCGTTGAAATTGTTCAAACAGATCCTTTATTGCATCGCTTTTCGGTCCTTTGGTTACATTAAACCTCCGTTGAAAACTTCGTCTTGTTGCAACAACACTGTGTTCTAGGCGGTGGAATTCCAACACCAGAAAAATCCTCTGCTCTAAGGAATAAACCATGTTGTCTACAGCACACTTGCACGTTGTGAACAGCACACGCTTACAGCAGAAAGACGACGTACAGAATGGCGCACCCACAGACTGCGTTGTCTTCTATATCTTTCACATCACTTGCAGCGCCATCTGTTGTTGAAAATTGTAACTACTGTAATTTCGAAAGTTTGTCCGCCTGAAAATGTACTGTTGTCCCAAGCATATTGCAACAAACGGTGTATTTCTATCGCTGCTCGTTTAGTTTTTATTGCCGTTTCAAATATACTGGTCATTTTTGAAACACCCTGTACATTGCACACATTTATACATCTTACGGTAAACACATTCACACACATTCATACATCTTTTATTTTATTTATTTATTTTTTTATTTTTAAAATATATGTACACGAGGTGTATGGTCTTGTTATTCTCGTAGGTCGTCTGGCCATCTGGTGGAGACCTGGTAGTGGACCCTGTGTCCAAGTTCTCGTACAAGGTTGTTTTCTGAGTTTTGTGTTCTTTTGTAGAAGGCTTCGGCAGTGGTTCTGAATCGGTCCCTCAGGTAGGGAACCCCTGCGAGCTGGTGAAGCTCGTTCGTTGGGAACCGGTGTGGCGGGTGGAGTGCCCTTTTCAGAGCACGGTTTTGAAATCTTTTGTAGTCATTGTATGTGGGTTGGAGCAGCATTGAGCCACACAACAGCAGCGTAGTCTAGGATTGGCCGCACCAATGTAAGGTACAATATCACCCCCAGTCTTGATGGTAGTGTCGATGATGGATTTAGTAGTGAATAAAGCACTACCAATCTTCTCCTGGCTTTCTCTCGGATGTTCTCTGTATGGGGACGCCATGTCAGACGCCTGTCGACGGTCACACCCAGGTATTTCGCTGTTTGGGACTGGAGTGCCCCTTATCTCGATGGGCTGGATGTTAGGTGGAAAAGGTCTTCTGCAAATAGCTATTGCCTGCGTCTTCGTGGCATTGAAGGACAATCGCCAATTCGTTGCCGATTCGCTCAGCGTATTACACGCTTGTTGCAGTTTTGCCTGGAGGTGTGCAGCATTCATACGCCGGGAGTAGATGGCCGTGTCATCGGCATGTAGAGACAGGTGTGTTCTGGCAGGTCAGATGTGTACAATGTGTATAACAGTGGTCCCACTGCCCTGAGGTACTCCCGCTATGATGAGTCTGGTGGACGATGTACCATCTTGCGTGCTGACATGAAATGTCCTGTTTTCGAGGTAGCTTTTCAGGAGTGTCGCATGTGACACGGGGACCCCCTATCTAGAAGTTTATACAGGAAGCCCTCGTGCCACACGCAATCAAAGGCGCGTGAGACATCCAGAAATACAGCCCCGAAGAATTCCTTCCTTTCCATGGCGCCTAATGCTTCCTCAACTAGGCGTAATAGCTGCTGGGTGGTGGAGTGGCCTCGGCGAAAGCCGAACTGGACGTCTGGTATCAGGTGTTCTGTTTCCACATGCTGCTGAAGTCTCTTTATGTACAGACGTTCAAAGAGTTTCGATATAGCAGGTAAGAGACTGATTGGTCTGTAATTTGCTGGCGATCGAGGGTCCTTTCCTGCCTTCGGTATGGCGACGACTTCAGCATATTTCCATGTGAGGGGGAAGTCGCCTGTTGCCAAGATCCCATTGAAAGCCGCCGCTATTAGTGGTGCTGCGGTGGGTGGCAGTTGCTTCAGCAGCTCATTTGTTAGGAGCCTGGCCCTCCTGCTTTTTTTCCATTTAGTTCTTCGAGCTGTTTTGTTACTTCTGCTGTGGAAATCGGTTGGATGTGGTCGTCTTCAGCTCGGCCGGCGATGAATCTTGGAAGGCACCCGTTAACTAGACGAATGTGGGCTGCGTCGGAAGGGTTGTTTATGGGCGAGAAATTTTTTTCGAATGCATCTGTCAGGGCATTAGCTTTGGAGTCTGGTTCGCTGACAATATTGTTGCCCACGTGTAGTGGGGGTAACTTCTGTCTCTTCCTTAGTAGAGACTTCGTCATCTTTCAGGCTGATTGGTCTTATCTGTAGCAGCGCGATCTTATCCGCCCAAACTTGGTTCTCGTGTTTTTCTACTGCTACCCTTATTTCTCGTTGCAGTCAGTTTACTCGGCGCTTTGTGGCTGGGTTGCGCATAACTATCCGCTGCTGAGAAACAGATATCAGTACAACAAGTGGCATCTGCAGGGCAATCTGCTGCCCAACCCGCCGCCACCATCCCCACCACTGCTCCCCCCCCCTCCCCCCCCCCCCCCCCAGCAGACAGAACGCACAATCACGCAACCAGATGGAGCGGCCAAGCTCAACCACTTTCACGACATTGCCCCTCTGCTAGGCAACTTCAACATCAGCAAAATAGTCACCACGGTGAAAACTACGGTGGAGCAGCTACTGACTGCCCCAGACAACCTGTCGAAATTCTCGATTATTGCCTCAGCAGTGATGTCATTCTGTAATGGACCCTAATCTTAAGGACTCCCTTGCCATAATAAACTGGAATGCCGATGGCAAGCCGGCCGAAGTGACCGCGCGGTTCTGGGCGCTGCAGTTTGGAACCGCGAGACCGCTACGGTCGCAGGTTCGAATCCTGCCTCGGGCATGGATGTGTGTGATGTCCTTAGGTTAGTTAGGTTTAAGCAGTTCTAAGTTCTAGGGGACTAATGACCTCAGAAGTTGAGTCCCATAGTGCTCAGAGCCATTTGAACCATTTTTTTTTGCCGATGGCATCTTACACCAGAAATACTCCCTAGAACTTTCTTAGATGACCATGGGGTTGACATCGGGCTAATAGGAGAGACTCACCTTAAGCCCAGCAACAACCTTAGAATTAGAAACTACATTATGTATACAAACTATAGGGTAAACTGTCCCCAAGGAGGGACGCTAGTACTAGTCAAAAATAGGTTACCCCATAACTTCAATAGAATCGCAGACCAGAGAGCCGTGTCGGCAGCAGTAGTAGTAGTAGTAGTAGCTCGCAGTCGGGCGGTTGGGCCAGGTCGTCCGTAGAGAGCAGTTCATAGACATTCCCCCAGTAGGGAGAATCGAGGCCACTGGGACAGAAATAGAAGTAAACAGGTCGACTGTCATATTAGTGGCAGCCTGCCAATCTCCCTGTGGGACTATTTCCCCAGTAGATGATCCATTTGTTGTGGGTACCTTCCCACTCTGGTATCCTCTATAATGATGAAGCTGATGCATTAGCCAAACAAGTGGCAACCTTACGCACCGTCCTGGATCTGCACCTTCCTTATACAGACTACTTACGTGAAGTCAAGGATCACGCAAGACAACAATGGCAGGAAATGTGGAACGTTTCTCAACAGACAAAAGGCTGTTATTACGCAGTGCTACAACCTCGGATTCCTTCACAGCCGTGGTTCATAAGGACACATCTGGACCGATCCACGATTTCAACCATCATAAGACTCCGCTTCAATCATGCCTCTTTCCCACAACATCTACATCAGATCAACGTTTACAGTGCACCAGCATGTGAGTGTGATCCTGAGTCGGAAGCTGATGTCAACCACATCTTATTTATGTGCCCCAAATTTGACCGTGAACGGTTGGTCTTTCTGAAGACATTGCTGAGTATGGGCTACCATTTTCCTCAATCAGCTTCTTTTCTTTTGAATACTAAAGACGTTCGTCTATATAAAGTGATAGTTAACTTCATCAAGAGTAGTGGTTACAATCTGTAGGTTTTAATGGTGTACGTAAATTATAAATATGTCTTGCTGATGAAGATATTTCAGAATTGGTGTGAATTGTAAGCCAAGACACTTTTAATTATTTTCCAATTCAATTCAATTCAATTTTTAAAACATTATGTACAAAACTGTAACAGTTAAGCTTTTTATTCTTGTAAATGTGCATTTCTGTATTTGTTTCTTCAATTATGTGTACATTGTCACTATGTGTTGCCGATGGCTAAATTGAGTACACACTCAAAGGCCAAATAAACAAAAAAAAAAAAAGATGTAGAAGCACTATTAGGTTTAGGTCAGAGAGTGATTATTGGAGGGAACCTAAACTCGAAACACATGGAATGGGGTTGTCGAACGGGAAACGCAAGTGGCAGAATCTTGCACATCCTGATAGAGGCAAGGAACGATGTCACCATCTTAGTAACAGAAGAGGCAACATACTACCACCGCAACCAACATTATCAAAAAATTGTTCAAATGACTGTAAGCACTATGAGACTTAACATCTGAGGTCATCAGTCCCCTAGACTTAGAACTACTTAAACCTAACTAACCCAAGGACATCACACACTTTCATGCTCGAGGCAGGACTCGAACCGGCGACCGTAGCAACAGCGCGGTTCCGGACGGAAGCGTCTAGAACCGCTCGGCCACAGCGGCCGGCCCAACACTATCGCCCTGATATACTAGACATATTTCCAGTAAAAAACTTCCCGTGGGCGTATGATCCAAGGACAATAAACGAACTCGGCTAATCGTATTACAGTCTGCCTGGAAATAGCTGGTGCCAACCACATCGGGAAAAGCGCAACCTTCTCGACCGACTGGGAGAGTTATGTACACCTAGTAGGTCTCCACATCGACCATCTTCCAAGCATGAACAACAGAAGGCAAAACGATGAAAAAGTGGAGCACTTCACTAGTGCACTAAATGAATGTTATAAGAGGTCAACGACGAGGCCGACGCACCACAACAGACGACAACCTTCCCGACGAAATACAGCAACTACTGAGATCCAAGCGACATTTCAGGACACGCTGGCAGACTTACAGGGATCCAGTAGACAGGAGGATCCTCAACAGTCTTGCCCAAGAAGTCAGGAACCACCTGACTGAATACAGAAGCGCGCGTTGGGTGCAAACGCTTCACGAAACGCAGCACAACCCGCAAAAGTTCTGGCGGATTGTAAAATCCCGGCGAGAACTACCAAAAACCATTCAAGCACTTCATGGCGAAAACGGCATAGTCTACGCGACCCCTGACAAAGCCGAAGCAATAGTAAATTTCTCGAACGCCAGTTCTCTTCCAAAATGGTCAGCTCAGCCATCAATGGGTTCGGCAACTCCAATTCACTCGGTCCCGATGGCGTTAAGCCACTTCGACTCAAAAATCTTCCACCCTCAGCCATCCTTTACTTCATCTACAATTCCTGTCTCAATTTACATTACTTACACCCTGGAAGACAACCAAAGTCATCACCATTCCAAAACTGAGAAAAAATCCTCCCTTCCCAAAAAATTATAGACCACTATCCCTCCTAAGCTTCCTGAGTAAAATCCTGGAACGCTTAATCCTCGCACCATCCCCAAACAGTTTGGCTTTCGTGCTGGACGTGGCATAACAACTCAGGCCACCCAAGTCGTTGAGCAAATCTGTAAGGAGCGGTCTTCTGAGATATAGAGAAGGCCTTCGAGCGAGTATGACACGACGGCGTAATCTACAAACTCCATGAAATCGAGTATCACCTCCACATAATCAAAACTGTTTAACCTTTGGATATAGGGGCACAATCCATCCAGAGTACCTATAAATTAATGAGTAGTAATAAAAACCGTATGGAGACGGTAACTGATGGAGAAACCTGTGTGAAAATGACATGCCATAAATATAGCAGAGGCACTGAGCGATAAACCGTGTAGGTGGCGGAAATCGGGTCTACACATGCGCGGTGGGGCAGTATGACCTACAGAAATTTGCCTGCCGTGCACATTCGTAGACAGAAAGGAATCTAACTTTTTTTGCCTACGAATGTGACCACGCCATACGAATTTCTATACGCTATATTGCCCCACAGCGCCTACGTTGACCCCATTTTTGCCATCTACAATGTTTATCGCTCAGTCCATAGGTGGGCACTTTCCTGTCTGCATCTCCATGCATTACGGTGTGCTGCTTTTATGATATGTAATTTTCACACAAAATTTCTGCTCAGTTATCGTCTTTATACACTTTTAATTACAAGTCGGTTCTTGTTGATTCTTCCCACATTTTCATAAATTTTTAGGAACTCTGGATGGATTGTGTCCCTATGTGTAATGGTTAACCGGTAATGTTTGGCGTACTGTCGCCCATTCTGGATTCGTTCATGGTAGGTATTTTTAACTTTTGGCTGGATGTTCATTATTGGTCTTTTATCGCTTTACGTTGGGAGGATTGAGGAACTGTAGAGTCATATTTTCCGCGTACTTGCGATCCGCTAATTGCGTCATTTATTCATAGTCAAGGAATGTTAAATCCCGTCCGTGTTGCAACTTTAATGTTGTGATTCACCACATAAATAATTTGTTCTATTTACCACTATTGATTGAAACTATAATTGGCCCACAATAGTAGGAAACCTTTTTACTAATTTAGTAATTCAACCTGATGATGTGGGTCCTAGGTTTCGAAGTCGCTCATTAAATAAATTATTTGCAAGAGCATCCAGGCGGTTATTACTCAAGATGCTTCAAATCATTGATTATGGAGCTAATGGATGTAATAACAGGACTGTTTTGGTAATTTTTGAAGGAAGGCTGAGTGCTCACAATACTGTGGCAGGAATTCCAAACCCTACGGTCATACCTTCATGACCAGGGTAGTACATGGCAAATTTCAGCAGGATAATGCAATACCCCAGACTGAAGTTTCTAACAACCCTACCACAACAAAGGTCAGCATTTTAATAATGATTGTGGTGTTGCTCACGCTGCTAAATACTGCATTTTCGGGCAACAACAGTCATATTATGTGGCAGGTGTCATTAGAGCACAGTTAATAAAGTCATTTCATGTAATAATCAAAAAACTAGGCACTCATCTTTTTGTGTTTCCCACGCTGGTCTCGTCGTAAAATCATGGCTCAATCGTTGAAAATCCATGTAGTTATGATTCCAAGCTCGGATGCAAAGAGACCTAGGTTTTATTCTGCTATATTCAAAAGTTTTGTAGATGCGCTTCACAAACCATCCTTGAAGATTACACTTTTGATGGACAATGGTGATGTAAAAAAATAATCAGCACTCCGAATTTAAGTTACACTTCCTTTTAATTGCTTTTATTGCAATATCATGTAAACACAAAACATCACTTCACAATACAAAACATACTTGAAAACGTCTTCCTCACAGTAACTGTTAAGAGTCACATTTTATAAGCTGACTACAATACGCGCCTTTCCAACATGACGTCCAAGACTTGACTTTCTCAAGGTCCGACTCTCTAACAACTTAACAACTAACTAACTATCGCTTACACGCCCAAAAATCAGAGTTACAAGTACGTCAAATATCATAGTGACAAAAGAAATAATACGCATAAGAATAATATCATTGCAATATAAACATATCGATGTATCAAAAATGAAATCAAATCTGAATGTTGTCTCAGAAATATGTTAAGTAGTTAACAGAAACACAGTAGAGTATTACTGGTATCGAGAGGTTCAGGTGAGGTACCATAATGGTTACGTAATTCAAGTACCATTACAAGTTCACACCACAAACGCTTTGAGGAAGGCACATATATTTGACTGAACTGCCAAATCTAATTTGTCACCATCTGGGATGCGGTGGGAAGACAGAATGTCATACCAACCTCCAATTAGCAGTCTTCATGACGTCATGCAGCATGTGTTTCGAGTGTGGAAAGAAGAGAGTGGGAGGTCGTTTGTGAGGTATCACATATCAGTACCACCCCATGGGAGTCACAGTTGGCAATGGAAATATAAGTTTCCATCTGACACCAACAGCGGTTGTGCGGGATCTGGCGGATCCAATGGTGCACTCTTGCTGAGCTACGTCTGCAGCGGATATGGACTATGAGCAGCCTTTGCTTCGGCAATATAGAATGGACGGCAGTAGCTATTCGCCCACTTGCACTCGGAGCCACTACGTGAAGCTACGCAGACGCCGCCTAGTCGTAGCTTCAACACCATAGGTCGTGCTTTTGTTCAGAGAGTCTCTTTCTTGTTGACTCTGAGAGCTTAACTTGTTCGCTAATCACATCTGCTCCTGCCCAGCTTTCCTACAACGACAGCTGCCTCTCCACTCTGTAGCCTACCTCTCCTTACCGTTGTTTACGAAACTGAATTCAACAGTTTCATTCCGTGTCACAACGAATAAAAGAGTGCATTCGTGTCTGTGGGGGCCACACTACATACTGGTGTCGATGAACAGTATTAGTTTCTAATGGAACGAATATCTATTCATTTAATATCCGTTCCGTAATTAGTATCTCTATAAAATGTGATAAATATAGGACGGGTGCCTCATGGTGCAACACTTTCTCTTATAAACAATTGTTAAGGTGTTCATGACCACTTGTTGGCAAACTTTGCCTGTCGACTTCTGTCTCGTGTTCTTCGGCCGACGTTTGTTTCATGATTTTTCTGACGTTATCATCCGTTTGCTTTGCTTGGTTATTTAAAACAGTTAGTCATTAAGAAAGCAAGAGTTGCCAAAAACTGCAGAGATATTGCTTACCTCTCTATGAAAAACCTCGAATGACATTCAGTAACAAATTTCGAACTGCTTGTCATTGCCTGCAAGCGGTTCACTGAAAAATTTATCTCAATCATTCGTTTCCCCACTTTTTAACGCTGGCATTGTCAACGGTTTTCCCTTATCTTTTTTTAAATGATGCCACATCACAGTAAATGATGCTACGTGCCGGTTTGTGCCGCTCCATTTTCGAACCTGCGCGTGAGCCAAATTGAACCAGCTGCTGCGTCCACAACCCTTTGTGTCGCTTTGTGCGCTTCTGCTGACAAATTGCCAGTTGCACCCTACATCCACCTGCAGGCCCTGCTCTGTCTTTTCAGTTTTTATCCCCCGCACTTGTTCCCTCTATTACCAGCAAACCGATGATTCTTTGTTACTTCAGGATGTGTCCTACCAACGAAACCGTTGTGGCATAAATTACTTTTCTCCCCATTTGGAATCAATACCTCGTCATTAGTTACCCGAGCTATCAATATAATCTTCAACATTCTTCAGCAACAGTGCATTCCAAAACCTTCTGTTCTCTTCCAGTCTCATCTGTTCATCGTCCATATTTCACATATGTAGAAGGTGCAACTTAGGCAAATACCTTTTAGAAAGACTTTGAAACTTCTTTATTTAAATGCGTGAATTTGTACTTAAATTGCTGAGTGACTGAGAAGATGAAACTTCTACGTTATTTTATTCTGAAACAGCTGAGTAAAACTGAACATACTGAGCCTACTTTCTTTTTAATTTTTCTTATCACGTCAACACTGACTCACAATATTCTAGCGCAACGCAATCTGACTGCTCAAAAAAAATTACAACCTAACATCAAATAACTAATACAAAAGAATGGTCCTGAATAAAAAGCACTTACCTCACAAAAAAAAAAAAAAAAAAAAAAATGGTTCAAATGGCTCTGAGCACTATGCGACTTAACTTCTGAGGTCATCAGTCGCCTAGAACTTAGGACTAATTAAACCTAACTAACCTAAGGACATTACACACATCCATGCCCGAAGCAGGACTCGAACCTGCGGTTCCAGACTGAAGCGCCTAGAACCACACGGCCACACCGGCCGGCCTTACCTCACAAAAATCTTCATTACGCGAACTACTGCAATGGAGCGAGCGTCGATATTGCCAGCTAAATAAAAGATTCTAACTACTAAATCCACTAACTAGTAATAGGCATGTGGTTAGCAAAGGAAAGATTTTGTTGCAAACCAAATAATCTATTTTTTACCTTCATAATGTGACATCCAGTTGAAACTAGAATATAAATCGGCATTGACATCCAGTACAAAGATAAATAACTATGAATAATTTTCAGTCTCCAAGTCGGATACTTCCAGATCGTTACCCTACGCTAACACTTCAGACCTCTACCCTCCATCAATGGTAACTTCTCACATTCATCATCTATCACTGCTGGCTGTTCACTTCCAACTGCCCAACAGTACCTCCATCACTGCTGGCGACTAACTTCCAACTGCCCAACACTACTGGAGATTAACTTCCGACAACGAGTCCAACCAGCCACAGAGTCTCTTACAAAGAAAGCGTAGTCAGATATCCAATGCAAAGCGCTACACAGAGCTGCCAACACAGAAGCGGCCCACTTACAACTTCATCACATTTAAATTTACATTCGATGTGAACAAATCTATCTCTTACAGAAATTCTTTCCTTGGTGTTGGCATTCTGCATTTTATATTCTCTCTATTTCGACCATCGCCAGCTATTTTCTTGCCCGAAGAATAAATCTCACCCACTACACTATTAGTGTCTCATATCTTAATCCAATTCCTTCAAGACTGCCTTATTTAATTCGTCTGCATTGCATTACCTTGAGTTACTTTTATTGATGTTCAGCTTATAGTTTCTTTTCAAGACATTATCCGTTCTGTTGAACTGATCTTCCAAGTCCTTTGCCATCTCTGACAGGTTTAGGCCTACGAGGTGTTTCAGTTGGCCGTACGGTCTAACGCACGGCTTTCCGGGCAGGAAGGAGCGTCGGTCCCCGGCAAGAATCCGCCCGGCGGATTTGTGTCGAGGTCCGGTGAACCGGCCAGTCTGTGGATGGTTTTTAGGCGGTTTTCCATCTGCCTCGGCGAATGCGGGCTGGTTCCCCTTATTCCGCCTCAGTTACAGTATGTCGGCGATTGCTGCGCAAACAAGTTCTCCACGTACGCGTACACCACCATTACTCTACCACGCAAACATAGGCGTTACACTCGTCTGGAATGAGACGTTCCCTAGGGGGTCCGCCGGGGGCCGAAACGCACAATAATCCTGGGTTCGGTGTTGGGCGGCGGAGGGGCTAAGTGGACTGCAGTAGTCGTCGTGGGGTTGTGGACCACTGCGGCTGCGGCAGGGACGGAGCCTCTCCGTCGTTTCTAGATCTCCGGTTAACATACAATACAATACATACAAGTAATGCAGCACATTTTTTTCTGAAAGTGTGTTGGTTTTATTCAGGATTCCAATAAACGACATTATTCCCCCACTCTTTTGGCTACAAAGCCCTATTTTCAATATTATTCTCCGCTCAATGCGACGGCCTTAAGCCACCTTACTGGGAGGGCTCGTATGGCCGCATGGTACCACTCTATTCGTCAATGTCGTAGAAAATGTCTTGCTTCATCAATAACCGCCCCATCATCCACGTAGTGCTTCCTGTGGAGTGTATTCGTCATTGGGTCAAACAGATGGAAGTCGGAAGGTGCGATACCCGGGCTGTAAGGTGGATGAGGAAGAACAATCCCATGAAGCTTTGTGACTCTCAGGTGAACAGCCTTGCGTTGTCGTGGAGAAGGAGAAGTTCGTTTTCATTCTTGTGACGGCGTTCGAACATTGCAGGAGTCACAGCTATGTGCGGCCGCCCAGCACGCGGTAGACCGGACAAGTTTGTGTTGCGATGCGATGACAGACGCGATGATGTTGTTGTGATGAAGACAGACGCCTCGCCCAACGGCTCGCCGTGCTTTTGTTCACTGCCAGGTCTCCGCGATGCTCTGATTCTCCACCAAAGGAAACCCAATGACAGCTCTCTGCTTGGAACGCACCTCCGTACATTACGTATAGCGCCACCACCAGTCGGAACTTCATGAAACTACAGGGGTCGAAGCGGGAATGTTCCACGATGTCTCACAACAAATTTCGCATTTTTTCAACCGAATTTTACCGAGAAAAAAAATTGTTGCCTTACTTATTAAACGACACTCGTACAATGTGACAGGCAAACCCCAAAATTTTTATTTCTTCTCCCTGACCTTTAAGTCCTTTTCCAGTTTTTTTCTTACTTTTCTTTAATGCTTGCTCAGTGTCGAGATCGGATAACATTCGGAAGAGGCTATAGCCATGTCACATTCCCGCCACAACTACTAATGCCTTTTCATGCTCTTTGACTCTTATAACTGGAATGTGGTTTCTGTAAAAGTCGTAGATAACCTTTCATACGCTTTATTTTATCTCCGCTATCTCATTAATTTCAAAAACTAGAGACCATTTAACATTGTTAAAAGCTTCTTCTAAATCTACAAATCTATACTGAAGCGCCAAGTAAACTGGTATAGACATGCTGCATCCGTATTCAATTGCAGAGATACGTACACAATATATATATATATATATATATATATATATATATATATATATATATATATATATGGGCTTTTGGAGCCGAAGGTACACTCTTGTGCACTGCAAGACACAAAGGTTTATGCCTCACCTGGACCCATCAACATCGACATTGGACTGTCGATGACTGGAAACATGCTGCCTGGTCGGACGAGTCTCGTTTCAAAGTGTATTGAGCGGATAGACGTGTACGAGTATGGAGAAAGCACTCCGTCTTCAGGCCACAAGTGGCCCATCGGGACCATCCGACCGCCGTGTCATCCTCAGCTGAGGATGCGGATAGGAGTGGCATGTGGTCAGCACACAGCTCTCCAGGTCGTTATGATGTTTTTCCTTGACCGGAGCCGCTACAATTCGGTCGAGTAGCTACTCAGTTGGTATCACGAGGCTGAGTGCACCCCGAAAAATGGCAACAGCGCGTGGCGGCCCGGATGGTCACCCATCCAAGTGCCGGCCACGCCCGACAGCGCTTAACTTTGGTGATCTGACGGGAACCGGTGTATCCACTGCGGCAAGGCCGTTGCACGGGTATGGAGAGAATTTCATGAATCCATGAACCCTGCATGTCAGCAGGGGACTGTTCAAGTTAGTGGAGGCTCTGTAATGGTGTGGAGCGTTGAAAGGTGGCTACACTGAGTCACAGCGCCAGAGGTTGCACCAAAGAGTATTATTGTGCCGCCTCCACTGGGGCAGTTGTAGTTCAGAAGTTGCCGTGGGCTGTAGTAGTTCAGAGGTTGCCGTGGGCAGTGCTTGTTGAGAGGATGTCGATAGCAGTACTAGTTGAGGGTATGTCGTGTGCAGTTGTTATGTTGGGCGAGACAGCAGATGGTGTTCGATTGTGGATGTTGCAATGATCACAGTGTATTTTTCGTCAATATATATAAAGGTAACAAAAAATTTTTTATTTCCAATTTCCTAAATAACAATGCCTCTTGGTCACAGGTTCAGTCAACAAAGTATCTGGCTTGTGTTCATGTATTAGACTGTAATTCTGGTTTCTATGTGCAATTATGGTATTTCTGGTTTTTTTAATTACTTAATTGAAAATGGTGTTTAAAATATCTTGTCATATTGAGGAAGAACTGTGCCAGACACGAGTACGTTGAATCACACTTCCACACACAGAACAGTTACACTTGCGCTTTGTTGTTTCGTAGCTTTTATAGTTGCTGGGGACTTAATTAATCAATGGTGTTAACGGTAATTTCCTTTCATTCTTTATTCTTATTCTAAGCAGTCAGATTGCGTACTAACTATTCAGGGCCAACCGGTTACGAGACTTCGCAACCAGACACACAGCAACTAAAATTATTTTTATTGTATTATAATTGAGCTCCCATGCACGTGGCGACCGCTGCTTCAGATCGTCCCTTGGAATTCTTTTGATAGTAAAAATAGCAGACAGTAGGATTGTTGTGGTGATTTGTAGTTTAGTAATTGTAGTCTATACTGCACGTATAGATTTTGTAATTGAACATTTTAGTTGTCTTGTCATTCTTCTGATGGTATTTTTGTGGAATTTAAATTTTGATGAGTCGTATACAGGTTGACAATTTTGTGCAATTATGAAGGTTTTAATTGTTTGTTAGGGGTGTTTGTCGGGAAGCATTTCGTGTGAATGGATTGTTGGTGATAAACTGTTATATTGTGTGTAATTTTCGTATAGTGGCGAGTTTTGTATGTTTTGTAAGTGATTACGCGATCGATGAAAAAGGCAAAAATGATGTATAGTCAGAATGACGAAATTGTTTACATGGCGAACTCGCTAACACAGGAGAACAGTATGATGTATAATGAAGTAGAAAACAATTTGATAAGCTGGGAAAATAGTCCGGAACCAGTTCAAAATTTTTCACAATCAAAAAATTCACAGAATACGAGATTAACGATAGAAGATTCTGAAATATTTTCGAATACAGATAGCTTTACGGCTGTGCCGAAGGAAGTTAGTTTTACGGGAAATGTTAGGGGCGAAAAGAATTTCGAACCAGTTAATATGGAGCAGTTGATGAGTGCAATATTAAATTTGGGATCACAAATAGGAACAATTAAAACTGGTATGGGAACAATGGAAACACAGTTAAGATCTGAATTAGAAACAGAGATGGAAACATTGGCAACACGGTTAAAATCAGAGATGGGAACACTGGCAACACGGTTAGACTTTCGAATCGGGACATGTTTCAAAAACATGAAAGATAAATTAAAGAAAGAAATTAGAGAAGAAGTACAACCGATTTTGAATGCTCACAATAATAGATTAATTTCAATAGAAATCAGACAAGAAGAACAGGATAGAGTACAGGAAGAAAGAGATCGCGTGATAGTACAAAAATTTTCATAGTTAAATTTACAACGTGCACATGATAAGGAAGAAATATTTGAAAGAATCGAGGAATCCGTACCAAATGACAGAATAAATAACCTAACGTAACAATGTGAACAGTTAACTACTAAATGTGACAATACTGAAACCCGAGTCGCGACACTTACGGAAGACGTAAATAAACAGAAAAAACAAATAGGTGAGTTATCGGAAAGAGTTGAGGAGATTTCAGATAAATTGACAAGTCTTTAAATGGGGACAGAGATTCAGATGATACAACTCCATTGCCATTTGTAGAAACCGAAGAGTACCAGAACATAAATAAACATGTAGAAAATCAGGGAAAATTTAATGAACGCGTTAAAAGGGAATTTGAGGCGTTACGAAAGCAAGTCAAACAAATTGAAAGCGAAATCGTGGGAAAAGACAGTAGAAGAACTTTAGAATCACAGATAGCAGCGGGTTTTGAAGAAAATAATTTATTTCATTTACGAGATGCAACAAGAGAGCGCCAGGCGCGCGAACTTGGCAATATTCGACATTCGGACTTGGACAGACGCGGTAGGTCTTTGTCGCCACGAGGCGAAAACGTTGACTATAAACACTTTTTAACTGTTCGGAAATTTAAGATCTTTCGCAATTCTAAGAATGACATACATCCATGTTCATGGTTAGATCAATTTATGTACGCACGTCCACCAAATTGGCCACTAAGTCACAAACTGGAATTTATGTGCGGCTATTAAAGTCCTCAGGGGATTCGCTACACTAAATGAATATGTGTCGTAGCGTGCACAGGGCACCCAGCTGTAGTGGTGCTATTTCCCTTTTAGTTTTCTGTACCGCTGCCTACTCTTTTACTATTCTTTGTATCTATCAAAACAACTCTTCAACTATCAATCTATCTAGAGAGTCGGTAAAGAATAACCGGATATGACTATTTTACCCGAAAGTGATTTCGGAAATCACCGTTTGGACTTACTGTATCTTCAGCAGCATTCATTCGTGGTTAAAACGAAATTTTACCTGTTTATCTTCGTGGCAATATTACTTCATATGTCGACAATATTCTTATTGCTAAACGTTCTTGGAGTGAGCATAACAAAATTTTGGATTCATTATTACGTATTTTTGCAAGGGTTGGCATTACAGTGAACTTGAAAAAATCTGAATTTGGTCGTTCTCAGGTGAAATTTCTTGGTCATATTATTTCTACAGAAGGTATTCTTCCTGATCCAGAGAAAGTAGACGCTATTCGTAATTATGCTGTTCCTACAACAGAACGTGATGTTCGTAGTTTCTTTGGTGTCTGTAATTTTCTTGGACGCTTTGATAGATTGGACAATTTGGCCACACCTCGTTTATGTGAACTATCTGGAAAGAATTCTAATTGGTGTTGGGATGAGGAAGCTCAATCAGAATTTGAACAACTGCGCGATGCTTTAGTTGCTGCTCCACTTCTTTCACATCCGGATTTATTTAAAGATTTTTGTTTGGCGACGGACTCATCATACAAAGGCCTAGGTGCACACTTATTTCAAGAGATAGAAGAAAACGGCGTTGTAGTACAGAAAACTATTTTATTTGGAAGTCGTGTTCTCTCTAAATCAGAAAAGAATTATTCGATTACGGAACTTGAAGCTTTGGCTGTTGTTTGGGCTTTCACAAAATTTCGTATATTTTTGTATGGCAAACATACTAAGGTTTACACCGATCATCGAGCTCTGGAATTTCTTATGTCAACAAAATTAACACATGGAAAATTGTCACGATGAGCGCTGTATCTACAGGAATTTGATTTTAGTATTGTTTCCATGCAGGGTTCTTCAAATATTATTGCTGATGCTTTATCACGTGCACCTATGGGTTTGAAACAAAGTGCTGAGGAGGACTGCAAAGAAAACAGTTATTGTTTGATGTATATTCAAGGTGTTGCGTTTGAAAATTTTATTTCGTCTTCGCTCCAGGACATCGCTAAGGAGCAAAATAAGGATCCAATCTGGAAGGACATTAAGGAGAAGTGGAGGAGAAAGGAAAGCGTAGTGATTAGACAGTATTATTTAGTTCGTAATGATATTCTTTTTAAACGAAAATCGGTCGACAACTCTGTTTGATTAGTTTGCCTTCCTGATGAGTGAGTTAATAAATTGATTTGGTATACACATTTCAGTTATGCACACTTTCGTCCCAGAAAATGCTTTCATAAATTACGAGAAAATTGCTTCTTCAGTAATATGGAAAAACGTATTCGATCTGTTCTTGCCAAATGCAAATTATGTTAAAAGGCTAAGCCGCCAACTATTTCTCACAGAGCACCGTTGTTTCCTATCATTCCAGCGAAATTAAAGGAGATGGCTGCAGTCGATTTGTTTGGTCCAGTGGTTCGTTCTACTAATGGTTTTGCGTACATTTTGGTAGCAGTGGAATTGACATCAAAATATGTGTGTTTTACACCTTTACGCAAAGCAACAGCTCGTTCAATATCTAATGCTTTCATCAAACATTTTCTTAAAGAAGTGGGTCATGTTGATAAGGTTATATCAGATAATGGATTACAGTTTCGTTCTAAAATTTGGCTTCATACTCTACGGCGTCGTAAGATTAAACCAATTTTCATTTCACTTTTTCACCCTCAATCTAACACGGCAGAGAGATGGATGAAGGAAATCTATAAATTGTGTCGACTTTATTGTCATCAGAATCACAGAACGTGGGATTAGTATTTTCATATTTTTCAAAACATTCTGAATGCACTCCCTAATGATTCAACTTCTTTACTGCCTATATTGACATTAAAAAATAAAACACCGACAAATCGCATTTCTGAAATCGTTCCTTTTCCGCCTTCATGGAAACTGCGGCATTCTGAAGTTGTCAACCTGGCTCTACAAACTATTGCATCTGCGGCTGCTAGAAGAGAGAAATCAGCTAAACGTCCTGGTCGTTTAAAAACCTTGTCAGTTAGTCAAGAGGTGTTAATTAAGTCTCACCGTTTGTCTCACAAAGGAAAAGGCTTGTGTCGCAAATTTTTTCTGCTTTATAACGGTCCATATAGAGTTCGCAAAATTATTCATGATAACACTGTCTAAGTAGAAACTCTTAAATCTCGGCGCTCTAAGGAAATACATCATATATCGAACGTTAAAATTTTTGTGGAATGACATACTTTTGAGAAACTAGCAGTTATACGTGAGCACGCAGAGAATACAAGGATACCGCGCCGTGTTCTGGCGGCGGCACATACTTAAAGCAACAGTCAAGTCTGTGCGCCGCACAAGGCAGTCGTTGACCGCAAACAATTACTTCCTACGTCACGCGTACCTACAGCTGATCGAGCGCTCAGTGCGAATGCACTTACAGCCGTAAACAAATACACAGTCTAATTTCTCCGATTAAATTCAGTATAAAGCTATAGTGACTTGATAAATTATGTTATTAACGGTCAGTTTTTTTCAGGATACAGTTGTATAAAATATTTAAGAACTTCAGGTAAATTCTGTGTGTGTCCGAAGTTAAGAGGACTTGCTATCGAGAAAATTTCAGGAAGAATGTAATTTCGAAGAAGAAAGTAATAAACTAAAAAGTTAACTATTAATTGAGTTTATTTTTCAGGTAACGTATTTCCACTTAGGTACGTACTTTAGACGTAATTTGCTGCTCGTGATTACGTGATTTATACTTTGTCTTAACTTATTTCGACAATGATTGATTAATGAACAGGGTTGTTACTTATGTACATTATGCATCGCTTGGCTACACTGCTTTTTCACTGATGTCACTTTTTTTATTATGTGCCTGCTGTGCTTATTTATTTAAATTATAACTGTCACCTGATTAGTTGTGCTGATATGGTTATGTATGTAAGTTATACTTTGTGATTTATCTGCTTGCGCCTTCATGTTTACTTATTAAGATTACATATGAACATTTATTTGCTTATGCTGATATGATGCTAATGACCTGTTTATTATGTAAGATATATATTTGCTGCTTTGCGTATGGATTGCATATTTACACATTTCTGTTTTGTTGTCATAACTACTTTTTAATTTGGTATTTAGAAATGCTGATATACGGTGTACGAACATGGAGTTTAGGTCACGCTATGGTATTGATTATAGATTGTTCCCTTGGCAGAGGCTCGTTGTAGGGATTGTGCTACATCCATTTGTTGACATTCTGTTCTCTACTGGTATATTTACTCGCTATTGCATGTTTTGCTTACGCTCAGTGCTTTATATTTTAAGATAAGAAAATGAACTGCCATGAGCTGTAGGTTTTATGGAAGCTGTATAAATTTATGCTAATAGAAAGGAAGATAACGACATGAAATACCAACACTAGATTTAGACCATTGACAGTTATTACACTGCATTCTTCGTGAGCAATTGAAATAGTAAGTGACACTTGACACAAGAAATACTCCACATGTTTGCTTCTGTTTTGCCATGATTCTTAAAGTGGTGTACACACTGTAAAATATTACGATCATTCACACTCCCTACTCATACTTACTTACTGAAAGTTATTCAAACTAGAGGCTGTTAGAGGTCATGTATGCATTTCTTTTATTTAGTGATGGACAAGGTAACCAAAATGTATTTTATAATTCGTAATGAGTAGAAGATTTGGGTCAGATGGATTACACAGAGGTTGTGTGTGGACATTGTGTCTTCGGATTGTATGGGATGATGAATTGAAGTTTGCACTAGGATTTTATCTGTACTTGTTCGAGGAGACTGACTAGAGGAAAGAGTTGTTATGGAAGTGAAATGATATTGGCGATACGGTTTATATGTATCAACGTATTGAAGAGGTATTATTGAGGTATTGAGATTGTGTGAAGCTGATGATTATTGGAGTTTTGGTGGACAAGAGGTAAGGTAAATGATATTGATGATAAGGTTTATATGTATCGACGTAAGAGGTATTATTGAAGTATTAGGATTATGTGATGCTGATGATTATTGGAGTTTTGGTGGATAAGAGGTAAAGTAAGTGAAAAGCATATTTTTTTTGTTGGTTTATGTGGAATAAGGAGGATGAAGATGGCAGACTAAAACACTCAAGTGGAAGGAAGATTGTCTACACACACACTTTGTTAAATCAATAAGCAGTATATACTTTTTTTTGGAGGGAGGAAGTATTTGCATATCTTGGCACACTGACAGTTGTTCAGCAACTGTACATTTGATTTGGCTTGGCAAACATTGGTCTTGACATGATGACTATGACATTGACTAACTGTTATTGACTGTTATACACTGCTGCCACTACTACTTGATGCACATGTTGAACATCAAATCTTTGACAGAAGTGCATTTACACAGTTAACACTATACAATTAGAAAGATGAGTGAGTGTGTTTTGTGTGTTTTCCTTTCCTAATCCCAAATAATTGGTACCGACCTACCTCCTAAATATTATTTTACTTGTTTGTTGTGGCTTGCACTGACACTCATAAATATTATAGGTTTACTGATATTTGTGTATTTGTAATAGTTAATATGACAATTATCTGATATCATTTGTGAGTTTATTATAATTTCTATGATTGGTGTAAGAGCATTGAAAATAATTTTGTAAAAGCAATTGTGTGCGCATTCAAACTGTTATTCGTGCTTTCACCTATCATCATTGATGAGTGCCACTGGAAATGTTTAATTTCTGCTGATAAACTCTGATGAACTGTCTGATTAGTGATAGTGAATATTATGGACTGTTACCTGCACCTGCACCTGTTCAACATTGCTGGGTGCCACTGATGGGACGATGTCACTTGTTGGTGTCTGCACCTGTTCAACATTGCTGGGTGCCACTGATGGAACTGCTTCTACTGAAATAATGTCACTTGTTGGTGTATGCACCTGTTCAACATTGCTGGGTGCCACTGATGGAACTGCTGCTACTAAGATAATGTCACTTGTTGGTGTCTGCGCCTGCTCGCCATTTCTGGGTGCCACTGTTGGAGCTTTTTAAATACTGGTGATGAAATGTTATGAGACTGCTATTTGCACCTGTTGACCATTGCTGGGTGCTACTGTTGGAACTGTCAACTACTCTGTGGAGTGCTACTTGTTTATTGAACTATTGAAAAGATTTTTGTGTGAATATTTGTATAAACTGATTTTTTGTGTATTTACTGTTTATGAAATGTTATGAGACGCTTACCTACACCTATTCGTCATTGCTGGTGCCATTGATTGAATGATACTTGTGTAAATTATTATGTAAAATCACATGTATGCAAGCATTTGTATTCCTTACTGTATTTTACATATTAGGTTATTGAAGGGTCAGTGCAAAGACAAAATTTATTTAGTTATGTGATATTTACTTATTAATACTATCTTTTATTTTTGTCTGTATTTTTTTGGACGAATTTGGTGGTACTTTCACCACCAATGCTGGCAAAAATACCATCAAATTCTAGCCCGTGGAGGAGGGGCATATGAAAGGTGGCTACACTGAGTTACAGCGCCAGAGATTGCGCCAAAAAGTATTATTGTGCCGCCTCCACTGGGGCAGTTGTAGTTCAGAAGTTGCCGTGGGCTGTAGTAGTTCAGAGGTTGCCGTGGGCAGTGCTTGTTGAGAGGATGTCGATAGCAGTACTAGTTGAGGGTATGTCGTGTGCAGTTGTTATGTTGGGCGAGACAGCAGATGGTGTTCGATTGTGGATGTTGCAATGATCACAGTGTATTTTTCAATATATATAAAGGTAACAAATAATTTTTTATTTCCAATTTCCTAAATAACAATGCCTCTTGGTCACAGGTTCAGCCAACAAAGTATCTGGCTTGTGTTCATGTATTAGACTGTAATTCTGGTTTCTATGTGCAATTATGGTATTTCTGGTTTTTTTAATTACTTAATTGAAAATGGTGTTTAAAATATTTTGTCATATTGAGGAAGAACTGTGCCAGATACGTGTACATTGAATCACGCTTCCACACACAGAACAGTTACACTTGCGCTTTGTTGTTTCGTAGCTTTTATAGTTGCTGGGGACTTAATTAATCAATGGTGTTAACGGAAATTTCCTTTCATTCTTTGTTGTTATTCTAAGCAGTCAGATTGCGTACTAACACTACTCAGGGCCAACCGGTTACGAGACTTCGTAACCGGACACACAGTTATTAAAATTATTTTTATTTGCATTTTATTTAATTAAGCCCCCATGCAGCGTGTGCAATTGAAGTGATATGGGAACCCCTGATACGTCTGGACACGACTGTGACAGGTGACACGTACGTAAGCATCCTGCTGATCACGTGCATCCATTCATGTCCATTGTACATTCCGACGGACTTGGGCAATTTCAGCAGGACAATACGACACCTCAAACGTCGAGAATTGATGCAGTTCCCCTCCAGGAACGCTCTTCTGAGTTTAATCACTTCTAATGGCTACCAAACTCCTCAGACAAGAACATTATTGAGCATATCCGGGATGGCTTGCAACGTGCTGTTCAGAACAGATCTCCACCTCCTTGTAATCTTACGGGTTTATGGATAGCCCTGCAGGATTCATGGTGTCACTTCCCTCCAGCACTACTTCAGACATTAGTCGAGTCCGTGCCACGTCGTGTTGCGGCTCTTCTGAATGCTGGGGGGGAGGGGGGCTATACCACAGTAGGCAGGTGTATCAATTTCTTTGGCTCCTCAGTGTATTATTGATGACTAAAGTCTCTGTCACGTGTATCTGTTGTGTTTATTTCTCTGTTATGTGTATCTGTTGTATTTATTAAACTTGCTGAAAAACGCTACAAACTTATGCACCAACACAGTAGTTTCTTAGTATGGGCCAGGCCACAATATATTCTTTGAAAATTGTTTATTGAGTTCTGGGTATAAAAATATGTAACATCATTTTCCTATAAAAGTGGGGAGAGGCTTCCTAATTACAGAACTCTCTTTCTGTCCAAACATCAATCCCAACTTGCGGGGTCTGCTGTTATGGTTAAACGGACATGGCACGTTAATGTTGAGGGCTGGCCAGATGCCCTTCCTGTCGCCACCACATACCTCCCCCAAGACTGAATCAGTGTACCCCAGCTGTCTGCGTCTAGTGTAAGCTATGGAATAGAGTGAACGTGCTTCAAATGTCTGCGAGTCGTGTAACTGAGGCAGAACGTGGGGACCAGCCCGGTATTCACATAGCGGGGTGTGGAAAACCGCCTAAAAAGCACATCCAGGCTGGCTGAGACACCGGCCTTCGTCGTTAGGCCGCCGGCGGATTCTATCCAGGGCCAGCGCGCCTACCCGAGTCCAGGAAGCAGCACATTAGCGCTCTCGGCTACACTGGCGGGTCTTCCTAATTACAGAACTGACACTGAAAAATTATATTTGATGCCTCCAAAACGTAATTTTTTTCCGAGCACACTTTCTGCAGTCTCGTTTCTGATTTCCATACACATTTTCAGTCAGAATTAGGGGGAATTGCAGTAGCTACAAATTTAAATAACATTTATAAATATATTTGCAATTTTCAGTGTATTTAATTATAATAGCTTTATAGGAAGAAATCAGTTGGTAGCACACCTGCGTGACGTGCCTTTGCTAAGATCATGCTATAAATTTCTCACTCGTCTTGCAGTGCAGTCCTGGCAGCACTTTTATTACAATATACACTTTCTTACATCCCATGCACGTTCAAAGCGACGCATTACTGTTTATTAAGGACAATGTTTAATTTCATGCCCTCTGTTATTTCATAAAACTGTTAATAGTTATTATTATACACCTTGTTGTTGAATAACTCCGAAAAAAGTATCTGCTTCATGACAAGTTTTAGCTGCACGTACTCCACCTAAGGCTATGACACGAAGTTATATTACAGTCAACATTATTTTGAATGTAGTAAAACAAAAAATCGCTATCCATACCTCCTGTTTCCACTGCGCCTTTGAAAGACCTAACATGCGAATCGTATGAATCATGAATGAATGTGCAAAGGTTAAATTTACTGAGAAAGAATAACAGCGCTATGATGCTTTCATGCAGTAGGGGAAAACAAAAGGAATACTAATAAATTGGTTTGAAAAGTACTAACGAAGACAGTTATCAGGAGCCTAAGACCACCATAGCTAAGGAACTAGATAATAGGTCAGCCATGACCTACACGACAAGGGAGACTGACACAACTGAAAAACTTCCAAGTTCATCTTTAGATGTTACTCAATAATGAATTATTGGCAAATGTAAGTACGCTTCATTTAATTTTATTTTTTAAATTGCTTTAATTTACTTTTACTTCACTTTAAAACAAAATGCTAAGTATTATACGGATCGGTACACTGGCGAAATGTCTGGTGCCAGTAACGCTGCGTAATGGTGTGTTCTGTCGCTGTTCGTTCCCTGGCGTGCCCATACATTTTAGGAAGCAGACATAAGCGCACTCGCATGTGAACGGCAGTTGGTCGTGCAACGGCCTTGCGTATATGGTGCTTTGAGAGCCGTTTGTTTAGCAAATTTTGAATCGCAGCATCAAAGTCTACATGTGTTGCTAAATTACATTCAGTTGTCAAAATCCCCGAAACTGTGAGACGTTGTTGATGCATAGTTGATCGAGACAGTTTTTAGCACGACCCAGAGTGTTGAAAAACCTTTTTGCTTCAGCTACAATCACAGGAAGGGTGTAAAAGATGCGCAAAGCTACACATACATTCGCAAATAAGCTCTAAATTTTAAGCTCGTGCATCTTGTTCTAGAGGGTTCCAAACCAATGCATTCAATTCTTTAAGCATGAATTGTTTTCGAATATCTAATTTCTTCTTCTAAATCTGTTGTGACATCATTATGGTATTCATCAATAAATAACGAATGGTTTAGCGACCTGATAGTCAGTTATCTTTGAGTATTTCAATAAAAACCAAATGTTTCATCTAAAAATCTTCATATTTTCATATCCGATTTTCAAGTTAGACTCTACATTGTCAATAATAACATAAAATACATTTACCTTGAATAAATTTCCTTAATTCACATTTGTCACTTCGCTCCTGGTTTCCTCATGAAATGATTTCCTCTCCTTAATGCGCACCTCCGGAATTTCAGGGTCGATATTAATTGCGCTGGCACCAACTTAGGTCAAAGAGAATGGTGTCACAATTTTCGCGAAGACATTATAAGTTATTTAATAATCCCTCAAAGTGTCTTACCTTAACATCACTTGTGATATTTCGAACGTGTAGGAATTTGCTTCTGTATTTGGTATTAACAGCTTTAGCTAAACTGAACACTTGAATGATTTCACACAACCAAAACATCCTTACCACAAAACGAGTTCCAGCTGACAAATTTAACTTACTGACAGTTTCCGTAGCAACGGCAATGTTATCCAAGTGAGCTGAAACTGGTATTGCATCGACAACCCGAATACTCCTACGGATATCACACTATTTATACAAAGAACTTCCAGCATGTTGTTTCAGAATTTCCCATCGTTGTGAACTGCTACTGAACAGGTCATTAAGAAGTTGAATCACGTCGATAAAGTATCTGTTTCATGACAAGTCTCAGCTGCATGTACTTCACCTAAGGCTATGACAGACACATACAAATTTTGCAAGAGGATTACAAGAAGAAAATGTGTCTGAGCTGCTCTATAAGACCCTCTGACATTACTTCCGCTATCATAACCTAGTCCCCGGGGTTCAAAGATAGGAACTGACTGTTTCTTAAGTGTTGATCGAACTAAATATGCAATAGGAAGTCTCGTTTTCTGGTTACATTTTACGAATTCCAAAAGCCGTTCATTTGTTTCATATTTATCAATTTCTTTCTTGAAGTTAATATAATGCAGGATACATGTTGCTCGTTCAGTGTGACTTGAATCAGGATTTGGTCAATAATAATTGAACAATACTTCTCATTTTCTCTCGGTTCCAAGACGGCAGTCTTGGCATGAGGGGTACATTTAGAAATAAATGCATTTTGATAATATGGTAATTTGTCGAAAACTGACATTCTGAGCCCAAGGAATTTTCCCTCATTTGCGGCGGCTGAAGATGAACCTATAATGTTCTAGAACGGTAATGGCGCTATTGAAATAAATAAAAACCATTGTAAAAAGTGGCTGGTTGCTGTTATCTCCTATGAAAGAGTCCACCGCAGATTTGCTATGGAACGATATTAAAACACCACGCAGAAGGAATTAGAATATGCAGTTGATGATGAAGAGCAAAAAAATACAACGATCGACGCACGGGATTTACGGCTCAGTACATCAAGAACGATTTTTCTATTTTAAACCCGCTATTTCTGAGTTTATGAAGAAAAATGAAAAGGAGTAACGAGAATTAGAACATCTGCAATGGATTGCACACCTCGCATTTTAAGTGGACCGACTGACCACTACACATAGTAAAATATTGCATGTAAAACACTGTAGTAAGACATTTGATGAGGGATGCATTTGAAAAGAAAATCACATTGTGGAAGGCTCAAATTTTGACAAGAAACACCATCCATTTCCCGAAGCTCATTGGTTTTAAAGAAAACACGAGGTCTGAAGAATTCATTGTCACCTTGAAAGAATTACAAGGACAGATTTCTAAAGGTTTTGAGGACATTGCTCATCTTACATTTGTTTTCGAGCTGTTTTCGAGACTGTTTACTGTTTCATTGAATGTGCAAATGGAAATGGTTGATAAACTGCCTATTGGATTTTTCAGCCGACGTTAGTTTGATGATTTTTCTAACGTTTCCCCAACACGAGTGGTTGGTATTATCAGAGCTTCACTCTTCATTGTTGGTGGTGGACTTGAGTTGAGCTTGCGGCTGCAGATTACATGTACCTGGTGCGCCAACGTCCAAGGGCTCTTTCGTGGTCATTTCCGGTGCGGCTCTCTTCTTGCTTTCTGCAGCAGTCGTTCGCTGTAGCACGACAATCCAGGATACGTTCACCATCAGGCTTTATTCCTTTTTGTTGAAGCTGTTCTCATGTTTGTGTATTTCTATAGCTTCTCTGAACAAGTGGGTGCGATAGCTCTTCCCTACAGCAAGAACTTCTTTGTCGACGAATTTTTCAAGGTGATCGGTCTCACACAGCGCGTGTCTCAGATCGACAAAAGAGGAAAGGGACCCACTTGCATTATTGGGAATATATCGCATACCACGTACCTGCGGAAAGTCAACGTTGGAATGACTGCACGAGCAATCCATACCAGGAACATAGAACATAAGCGGAATTGCAGATTGGGGCAGGTGGAGAAATCGGCCGTGGCAGAGCAGGCGGATATAATTGATGTTTCATAACCGAAGAGTTACACTCAGCTAATACTTTATAAACAAAGGCATTTTTCTATAACTTTTATCTTTTTGAATAATTATGGAAAACAATTAGAATGACTACAATAGTGAATCACAATATACGTCTTAACTTTAATAGAAGGTGTGTCGTGTTCTTCGATAGTTCGCGTAAAAAAAAAAAAAAAAAGAAGTGAGGTGATCAGTTCGATTGAAAGGTCTACGTTGTTTTCCTCTGGAGGAGGTTCCACGTCTCCATAATGTGGTTGCAGACGTGATAAAATATTTCGATAAACATATGTGGGTCAAAGACTGTTCCCGATTATGACAATAAATAAGTGTTGATTACATGGCATCCTGAGTGCGAAAATCTGGGAAATTGTCTGCGTCCGTCCGTATGCCGACAGTCTGTACCAGGTAAAATTTGTCTTCAGTGCGCCCGAAATAAATAATACTAAAAATTTTGTTTGTTTGTGATCTATGTTGCTGAGAATTGTGAAATATGAAACCGAGTCGTATGCAGTGAGACTGCACTGCTATTTGAATGTGGCGCTTTCACCTGAGCACAATGGCACTTCTGCCAGAACACGGCTCACGTGTCAAATTCTTGACCATCCCTGACTATCAATTAGGAAATGGAGTTAATTCAAGGGCTTTTTTCTTCTAGTTTCAGAAACATGGTCAGAGAAATGAAAAAGTAATCAGTTAGTTGTGATGGATGTACAAAGTGCTTTTTGAAAAAAAAAGTGAAAAATTGTTTTCCTAATATCGTCGTTGCTCTTAGAATGTAGTACCTAGTACTTGTTACAAACAGCGGTGTAAAGAGATCGCTTTTAAAATTGAAACATAAAAAATAGGTTCATGTTAGAAGAGACACAACTCTTTGGCTTGCTCACTATTGGAAGTAATATGTTGAGACAATTATGGATATAAGCTGCCTCATTAGTGTGAAGTGTAGGTGAACCCTGGTCGTTTGGGATAGGTTTATTTATTACATTCTATATGGTTGCAGATGACAACTGTGAAAGAAAAACAAATGTATTGCAAAACAAAAAAAAACCTGGAAAATCACAGAATGCGGTAACAAGGCATATATACAAATTTTGTTTTTCAAATTTGTAAACACTTCCTTAAAAACTCGGATTTATATTAATAGAAGTAGTAAAGAGCATTTTTTTTTTTTTGTTTAACAGAAAGAAAATAAAAGCCTACTAATGACGCCGAAATTTCGTCGAAACATGTCTAGGTAACAGAAGAAAAGTAAAAAATTGTGTTTTACTCGAGGTTGAGCACTTAAAAAAAAAAGTGAGCAAACAGGGGCAGAAGAGCTTTACCCTCAAGATGATGATTTATAACAAAATTTTATGTGGTTGAAAAACCTCAAGTGCGGCGTTATAGTCTTTGAATCAGGAAATTGCTGTAAAATGGTATTTTTGCTTGTTAGTTATAATGGAGTTTCGCCTGGTAGGACGTGCACCAGAGGTTCAGCTTTGGGGTCTAGAGATACGAAATACTGTTCTGGTGGCAGCTTCAGAATCGTCAGCTAGAAGAGCGGCAACAGCTGCTGAGCCAGCAGCGACAATTCCTCCTGTGGCGAGAGCGACAGCGCGAGGAGCAGACCACCGCCTTTTCTAAAATAAGAAATACTAAGAGCGGCAGCAGGTATCAAAGGAAGCGTGAGTCAGCCGCTACGGTGTCCGCTGCGATAAGGCCTGTCTACCGCAGTCGCACTGTTCGCGGAATCCAGCGGCGGAAGTGCATCGCTTAGCTTTCAAGAGTACCGCCACCCTGGACAGACTGCCCAGTCGTATGACTCATACACGTCGAGAGCTATTTCGCTGCCGATGGCGTAAAGCTGGGTATGAATTAGTTACACGTGCGTCACCACTACCCCCCCCCCCCCCCCCAACGCCGCCCCATCGCAACCACTGCTGCTCTTACATGCATGTCAGCGTTTCCACACGAGTTGGAAGCTCCATACTGTGTTCATTACCAGATTAAACCTGATGTAAACATTACACCACGTATTCTTCCGCGTTTGGTGGAATCTCATTGGATTTCGTTTCACATGGAAGCGAAGTATAGCTGTTTCAAGTAATCTTCATTTGTGCGGCCATATTGTCCGTAGTTGCTTAACAATTCTTGAGAGTATTTTCGTTCTGTCGTTGCAACTACAAAAACTCCTGTTTTTTTTTCACGAGAGGCGTTTCAGTTTTTGAGATAAAACATCATCAGTGGTCTGTAATCAAGTTATTTACGTTTTGAGTTGCTTTTAGATCGAAAAACATTTCGTTAACAATATGTTGGTTTTTACTTACGCTGATTTCAGCTTGATTTATGCCTACTACATCGGTAAATGCCGTTTGCTAGCACATCGTTGATGTTTTCCTTCTTTAGACACTGATAGTTGTAGTCCAATTTTTAGTTGCTCTGCAGAACTATGCAGTTTTTTATGTTTTATTCGGTACACTTTTCCACACACCACTTTTTTCTGTTTATTTTTATACTTCTGAGTATGTATTGTGGTTTGTGTGTTGTAGTGTTGCCAACATAATATTGCCACTTGTTAACGAACGAGAATTACACACATACAGTAAACTAAAGAATTAAAAATAGTACAAACTAGTGGTAAAGTTATGTCGGCAACACTACAAAACACAAACCACAATACAAATTTAGAAATATAAAAACAAAGAAAACAAGATTGTGTCCAAATAAAGAGTATCTGATTTTTCATCTTTGTCCCACAAATTTAATTTTTATGATGCTTTATTAACTTAAACAATCTTTATTAACAGTCTTTTATAACAATCTTTTATAAAATATCGACGTTTAAGAGTTTATATTTACAGTGTAAACTAGAGTATTGTGTGCAGTATGTAATTAGAAGCAAGAAGACGTGCATTTTTCACAAAAAATGTGCTTACATATGTTTTCATAGCGTATAGCCTATCTGATAAGTTTTAGATTTAAAAGATATACGTATTTCAAATTGAATGAAGAAAATATGATGACCAAACTGATGTCTGAATCAGCGATCTATGGGTGGCACCTGACGGCTCTACGACGCCATCAATTCAACAATGCATTCCTTGTACTGAAATGTCTCTATGCATTAAAATTTTCGGAAAACTTCAGAGGCGATAATTTCTGTAAAATTGTGAAAAACATTGACGACAATCTGTTTCTCGACACTTTATAACGGTGTTCCACACTCGTTTTTCACTACCGAGGAGGAAGCAACGTCAGCCTTTTTCATACTACGTTTTCATAGCGCGATAATCAGAGCACAACACTTCAGAGATGCAACTGTATACCATTTTTGAAATAAAAAATACATAGCTAAAGGATGATTAAAGAGAACGTTGATGCCTGTTAACACATTAGAATATCTTAAAGTTTCATTTCCCGAAACGTAGTAACAAGATATCTTCTACATAAGTAAGACCTACTTCCAAGGGCGTAACAACACACCAGTCCATGTATGCTACGGCTGCTGATCAGTCATCGCGTTTGTGTTGTTTCACATCAGCTTTATTCTTATTATGAAGGAAGGATACTTACGTGACTTTCAAGATGGCGACAGATGAAATTATTCGTACGGGAATTGCGCAGCTTGTAGCCGTAGAGCTTAGGGTGACTTTGATGAAGAAAGCACGTACCTACAGATGTTGAATATGGAAATGGGTGTCTCGCAGGAACCGTTTGGGAACATTAAAGGCGGTAATAAGGGAGTTTTATGACGAGGATGTAGTTTCCATCGAAAATAATTTTCGAATGAGCTTTGACATCTTTTTGAGCCATATTTCTGGCTCTGTACAAAAGTCTAATACACGCATGCGACAAGCTTTCCCAGCTCACATTACATTACAAGTAATACTGAAGTATCTGGCTCAGTAGTCACTGCGGTATACCGCCGATTCAGAGCAATAGCGTCGACGAACTACACTTTGCCAGAAAATGAATTTATTAATAATTCCTTCTCTAAAATAACCTTTGGATCACTTTTTGCTATATAATACATAGTAACAATGGACCAACAGGACATTCTAAGCAGCATTCGCTAATGAACGTTTCCAGGATGATTTCTAGGAAATACGAGTATTGGAACTTTCAGTTTGTCATACTATAAAGTTTAAGAAATGCTAGTTATGATAGCATTGATCTGAACCGTCGATAAGTACTGCATTCTGAAGAGCATTATTTTTAATTTTTACACTGAAAGTACATTCGAAAGTAAGGCTCTTGCCTCAACAAATCAGCTTGGTTTTTATTTTCGAAGCTAGTCAATGTTCTGATAGTTCACAGGTGCTTTAAACAAAAGTTTGTTTTAGCAGTATGGCACCGTGCCTAATTTTGTTGCCAAACTTTGTACTATTGTGCAAAACAGTCATTACTTAATGATAGCTCCCAGACGAATACTGTTAAATACTGGTGTAACTGACAATTTGAAAGTTTTACAACACAACTTGTATTTATGTGAGTCTGCATGGAAATGACTGAATAACAACTTAAAGTCGCAATCACAAAGCCAGTAAGAATTTCCTGCTAGGGGCAACAAAAGATAGCTTCTAAGTTTCCCACAAGAGTCCGAGGTAACACACATACACTTAATTCCAAGTCTATTCCAATGGCGAAGACGTAGTCTTCCATGGAGGCGTCCTTGAGGTCGGTATTCGGCGGAACTGACGCCCGGTGCTGGTTCTAGCCTTTAAACAGTATTGGCCAGCCAATCAGATGTTGGTGTAGTAATACTTCCTGCAGGAAATCACGAACTCCCTCTGCGGGAAGTAGTATGCGGAACAGCTGTTTCCAAAATATCAGATGTTTACCATTGCTTACGCTTTGAGCATAGGTGAGGTGTTAGACGTGCTGCTGGCTCGCAGGGGCTACCTTGGCGACGGCATAACACCCCTCCCGCCTTGTTGGAAGAGCTGGAGCGGCACGGGCGACTGCGGGGGAGAGAGCACCAATGTAGCCCGGTACCGTAGGCCAATCTGGAGCTGTCGTCCTGAAGGAGGCTCCGCCTTCCGCGCAATGCGGAGGGAACGTCGAAACGGTGGTGGTTGCGAGGCCACAGTGGGCTGGGCAAGCGGCATGGGAATGTCTGCGTCGTCCAACTGGGGCGGCGCCGAAGAGGGGCGAGGAAGCGGATCCCAGGAAAGCTTCCAAGGTTGCCCCAGGTCTGGAGCAACTGGCAGCTGTTGGCCCTTTCCTGGAAGATCCCCCACTAACGGAGGATAGGACAGCAACATAGGCCCCACGGAATAGGCCGGCAACGGGAGAGAGAGAGAAACCGGCGTTTGGGGCTGCGGCTGGTCAAGAAAACGTGGATGGAGTTGGTTGCGGTGAAGAGAAACCACCCTGGCGTCCAGGCGAACGTCGAACAGTTGTCAAGCATGGGGCCAGAGAACGATCCCTGGCAGCCAGCAGGGCTGCGACCCGAAACAGTGAGCCCACACCATGGAGCTGGATGAATATCTGGAAGCGCCGTGTTGGGCGCGAGGTGCCACCTGTGGGAGGAGGAGATGGAGTGGGGTCTGAGGCTGGCGACCATGGAGCCGTTCAGCTAGACTCTTGTCACCCACCAGTGTGGTCCCGTAGGAACTGAGAAATAATGTAAGAGCATCTTCCGGAGAACAGTCCTCCGTGTACTTCTGCATCTGAGTTTTAAATGTGCAAATAAGGCCCTCCGCCCCACCATTGGATTGTGGGTGAAAAGGCAGGGTAAAGACATGGAGGATACCATTATCGTGGCAGAATTTGACGAACTCTTGACTGTGAAATTGCGGGCTGTTATAGGTGATCAAGGCGATGGGGAGACCTTCAATTGAAAATATTTTGGACAAGTCCATGACAGTAGTCTCCGTGGTGATAGAGGGGCATCAGACAATGAAAGGGAAGTGGGAGTAGGCATCCGTGATGAGCAACTAGCAAGTGCCGAGGACAGGTTCCGCAAAATCCACATGGATGTGTTCCCATGGGAGGGAAGCAGCTGGCATGGGGCGGGAAGGGCCTGGGTACACTGCTGACAACATCGGACCATGCGCTCCATGTCCACCATCTTGCCTGCCTAGAAGACATGGCGACATGCGAGAGTTTTCGTCTGGGCAACACCCCAGTGACCTTAATGTAAGACGTTTGTGAATCTATGACCACAGGGAAGTTGGTACGATGACTCGTGGACTGGCGTCATGTTCCTCACAGAGGAGCACCCCGTCAATGGCCACCAGTTGATGGCAGATAGAGAAAAAGAATCGGAGGTCAGCCTGGGCGCGAAGCAGAGGAAGCGTCGGCCAGCCACAGAGAACATAGTGGTGCACCGGTTGCAGGAGTGGATCTGTGGTCATCGCGGCGGCCACCTGCGCAGCTGTAATGGGGAATACCGCTAACGCCGCCTGTATGTCTTAATCGACCTGAAAAATTATTATGTCCAATGAATCGAATGCCAAATCCTGGCCAGAGGGGAGCCAAGACAAGGCATTGGTGTTGGCATGCTGGGCAGTGGGCCAGAAATGGATGGTGTACCTAAAACGTGAAAGGAATAGGGCTCATCACTGCAGGTGGTGAGAAGTTTTCGTGGGTAACTGGGCTGCTGGTGAAAATAATGCGACGAGGGGCTTATGGTCAGTGATTAAACGAAAAGATGCACCATAAAGGTACGGGAGGAATTTGGTACCGGCAAACATGATGGCGAGGGCCTCCTCCTCAGTTTGGGAATACTTGCATTGGGCCTATGTAAGGGATTTAGATATGTACACCACTGGGTGTTCTGATCCATCCTATAGACGATGTGAAAGGACAGCCCCAACACCATAGTCTGAGGCATCTGTAGCCAAGAGAAGGGGAAGAGAGTGGGTATACAGCTTGAGACACTCTGCCGAGAGCAACCCCCACTTTAAGGTTCGGAAAGCCGATTCACAAGCTGGGGACCAATGAAAAGGCACGGTCTTTCGGCATAGGCAATGGAGGGGCACCGCAATGTGAGTGACGGAGGGAATGAACTTTTGATAGTACTCAATTTTACCCAGGAAAGACCACAATTGGTGGACATTGCTCGGACAAGGAAGGGCCTCTATAGTGGCGACATGGGAGGCAGTGGAGGTATGCCACTTCGGGAAATGATGTGACCCAGGTAGGAGATAGCAGGTTGAAAAAAGGAGCATTTAGCAAGGTTGCATTTTAGGCCCACAGTCCCAGTCTGCAGCCGCAGGAACAATTGTCACAGAATACTGAGATGTTCATCTGTGGTATGGCTGGTGATGATGTTGTCGAGGTAGTTGATACATCTGGGCACATCCTGCAAGAGCTGTTCCAAGTAATGCTGAAAGATGGCCAGTGCACTAGCGATGCCATACATGAGGTGGTTCAACCGGAACAGCCCAAACAGTGTGTTGACGATGGCCAAGTGAGTAGAAGGCTCATAAAAAGGTATTTGGAGGTAGCCCTCGGCAAGATCGATGTCCGAAAAAATTGTCTCCCAGCGAGCTTGGAGAACAGGTCCTCGGGACAGGGAGGGAGATAGTCTTGAAGCTGTAGCTGAGGGTTTAGTGTAGCCTTGAAGTCGCCACAAACCTGAAGACGCCCATCCAGTCTCTTGAGGATGACCAAGGGTGTCGCCCACAAACTATAACGGATCAGAGTGATGACTCCTTCTGTGGTGAGATGGTCAAGTTCCTGTAAGTGATGCTGGAGGGCGTGAGGAACCTGCCAAGCCTGGAAATATTTTGGGCGGGCACACAGTTTCAACTGGAGTGACACCTGAAAATCCTGAGCACAGCCGACACCTGGTGAGAAGAGGTCCTGGTATTCTGTGCACAAGATATCGACTGCCAGAAATGGAGCCCGGGAAGACACCAGATGAGCACTGTTGTCGATGGTGAAGCAAAAGGCATGGAAGGCATCCAACCCAAAGAGGTCCACAGTGGCTGCATTGTTGACCACAAGGAAGGTAACCTCCCAGCGAACCGATTTATACAGGTCAAAAGACATGAACTGACCCAAGAGAGCGATTGCTTGCTTATTGTAAGCAGGGTCCCCTATCTTCACACAAGAGGAATAGTTTATCAGTGAGACCGCTGTTCCGGTATCCACCTGCATTTGCAGTGGCCGACCATCGACCTGAACATTGATCATCAGATTGGAAGAACCCGAAGACTGTACCTGGTTGATGTCCATGGGCAGCAGCTCCCAATGGTCTTTGGTCAGAGGAGGAGGAGGAAGAGAAGAAGGAGGAGTAGGAGGCTGCCGAGAGTGGCAGACTGAACTGACAGGTCTGTTATGGGTACACAATGTACAATACACCCACCTGTCAGGGCACACTTCCCGTGCATGGTAATGTAAGCATCCTGGGCAGTACGGCAGCCGGAGGGGCTGATAGCACTGGAGCCTCTGTGCACTGATGGTCCCTGCCGGACCCACAGAGCTGGCCAAGGGTGCAAAGTCCTGGACAGGGCGGTTGCCCTGCTGACACTGTGCTGAACCTGGTGGCCGGCGCTGGTCATCGGAACGAACGGTGGCAACGTCTTCGACCTCCGCCAGCAATGCGACGGGCTCCAATGGGTCGTGGTCTCGTAGGGACACCACTTCCGGCCAGGATTCCAAACGTTTGTCGGCCGCTGTAGAGACTTTATACTTGAATGCCAGATCAATGATCTGGTCCAGAGTAGGATCATCGAGTGTTAGGGCGTCGCATCGGAAAGTCGCATCAGGGCCGGCCTGGATGAGGTGGTCGCAGACCATCTCATCCATGTAGGATTCGTTGGAGACCCATGTGGTTAAGTGACACTTCCGGCTGAGACCCTGCCGTTCTGCTGCCCACTGGCGATGAGATTGACCTGCCTTGTTGCGACACTGGTAGAATTCGACCCGGGCAGCCAACATGTGGAACCATCGTCGGTAGTAAGCCATGAGAACCTCACAAATCTGGAAGAAAGTCAAAGAATCCGGAGGTCGAGGTTGTAGTTTCGTCAAGAGAACATACACTTTGGACTGGTTCCAGGACGAAAAGTGGGAACGACGAGCAACCTGTTGGACAACCTGGTGGATGTGAAAATGCTGCAGGAGCCGCTTCTCATATGTTACCCAATCTTCAGTATCCTTGTTGAAAGCGGGAAACGGCGGGGGCGGCGGAACCGGTTGGTTTTTCAAGAGTTCCGTAAAGAAATCTTCCTGTGTATCCTGAGATTTTTGGCAAAACTGTTGAAAACCTTGTAGTAAGTCATGCACTCTTTTGAATCAGCTGCTGAAGCACTGTTTCCGTCATGATGAAGACACACAGGCACAAACTTGTCGCCACTTGTGTTGTAACTGACAATTTGAAAGTTTTACAACACAACTTTTATTTATGTGAGTCTACATGGAAATGACGGAACAACAACTAAAAGTCACAATCACAAAGCCAGTAAGAATTTCCTGCTAGAGGCAACAAAAGATAACTTCTAAGTTTCCCACAAGAGTCCGAGGTAACACACATACACTTAATTCCAAGTCCTATTCCAATGGCGAAGACGTAGTCTTCCGTGGAGGCGCCCTTGAGGTCGGTATTCGGCGAAACTGACGCCCGGTGCTGGTTCTAGCCTTTAAACAGTATTGGCCAGCCAATCAGATGTTGCTGTAGTAATACTTCCTGCAGGAAATCTCGAACTCCCTCTGCAGGAAGTAGTATGCGGAATGTCTGTTTCCAAAATATCCGATGTTTACCATTGCTTACGCCTTGGGCATAGACAACCTTGGTCCGGTGTGGTGTTAGATGTACTGCCAGCCCGCAGGCGCTGCCTTGACGATGACGTAACAAATACATAAGATTTAAATGAGGGTCAATAGTCGGTTTAAATCTCTAAAGCCACAAATAAATGTCTATTTCAAGATAATATTTACACTCATCAATGTACTGTACTTTACAGTTTAGACTGTTCTGCAGTAATATGAACCTCAGCAAGTTAACACTGTTTCAATACTTTTTAATGCACTGCGTCACTCCAAACGATGGTGCGTTAGTCTGTCACAAAGTATAGGGAGTTATTGAATGCTAGAATGATATTCCTGTTGGACTGTTTAAGAACATTTTGCAATTTTAGAAAATATTCATTTACTTAGTTGACGACTAAGCCCATTATTTTGGCATGACGCTAACATTCCACATACATAAACAAACGATTCTAGGTCTGTGCTGTCGAACGAACAAGAGCAGACTGAGAGCAGACACAACTAGCGGCAGCTGGTGAAGCACGTAGGCGGTAATGAGGGATGTGACATCGTGAACAAAAACAGAACGCCTTTTAACTATCGTAACTGACACGTTTGTTGGCATGACAGTGTGCAAGTTAGGTGTTTCCACATGCAAGTTGACTTATACGAGCAGTGGTGGGGAAATTCACGTGCAAGAAATTCACGCCTGTGGAAATCCGGTTGCAGGTTGCCACGAAATATAGTCGCAGCCCTGGATCTACGATATTTCCGAATCGTGTCAAAAAGTTGATAGTGGCGACTCCCCTCCCCTCCCTCTCCCTCGAGTGTTTGATATAAGACGTCAGAAACGTAAAAAATCGATTTTTCAAAAATATATCCATTTTGTAGCCCACATCTTTCTGAAGAATTTGATATATAAAATATGTATGTTCGAGGAAATATAAGACATTTTATTTGGTCTTTCGTGTGTCAAAGTGCAGTGCCACGCCTCTTCACCCAGCATTCTTCTATCGCACGTCACCGTATATCGCTCTGTGTATTTTGTACTGGAACAAATGTAACCTATATTCAGGACAGTGGAAATTAAAATGACATGTGGTGCCTCTGCTCGTATTCTTCAAGAATATGAATTTGGCGCCCCCCTGAAATCCCTGAAATTGCCGCCCGGGGCAGATATTCCGGTTTGCCGCCCCCTTACCCCTCCTCCCCCCGCCCCCCCTCGCGCGCGCATACACATGTACCTCTATAGTGACATTGTGACCCTCGAAGTAAGTGACGTGACAATGAAGCCACCCGCGAATGATCGATATCAGAGGCTCAAACAAGAGATCATACTGGGGATAAATACGCCTGGGAGGGGGGGGGGGGATGCAGTTTCTTATGACAGCAGGAGCACTTTCGTGGTTGTCCCAAGCATCCTGACTGCATATTTCTTCGTCATTCTGGTGATTCAATCTGTTATGTTGCCATTCGCGAACAGTAGTTCAGGGGGCGTTTCCCAACAGGATAACGCTCGTCCACATACCGATTTTGTTTACCAACATGCTCTGCAGAGTTTCGATTGCTTTGCCCCGCTCGATCAGCTGATCTGTCTCCAATCGAGCACATTTGGGGCATCATCGGACGACAAGTCCAGCATCATCCACAGCCAGCATTAACCGTCCCTGTATTGACCGATCAAGTGCAACAGACTTGGAACTCCATGCTACAAACTGACATCCGGCACCTATACACCACAATGAAAGCACGTCTGCATGCTCGCATTCAACAGTCTGGTGGTTACAGCAGTTATTCATGCATAAGCATTTCACGTTTGCGATGGCTTATCTCGCGCTTGCATTAACCTGTGATCTTACACTGTTAAGTAATCACTTAAACATGTTACCTTGACAAAACTAGAAATTTCATTACTCTACATTAATTATTTTTGGTGTTGCGATCTTTTTTGCATCAGTGTAAAAGCGCTGCTGATGAGTAGAAATTGTAAATATCGATTACAGATTTAAGTGTTACGAAGTCTTGTCTGAAGATATTTGTCTGGAGTGCAGCTATGGATGGAAGTGAAATGTGGATGATAAACAGTTTAGAGAAGAAGATAATAGAAGCTTTTGAAATCTGGTGTTACAGAAGAATGCTGAAAATTAGATGGGTAGATCATATAGCTAATGAGGAGGGGAGGTAGTAGATAGAACTGATGATAAAAGAATAGTAGAAGGCAGATCAGAGTTTAACGTTCCGTCGACAGCGCGGTCATTAGAGCACAAGCTCGGATTACGAAGGATGTGGAAGGATCTCAGCTGTGCCATTTCCAAAGGGACCATCCCGACATTTGCCTGGAGCGATTTGGGAAAATCATGGAACGTTAATCTGGATGACTGGATGCGCATTTGAACCGTCGTCCTCCCGAATCCAGCGCGCTGACCATTGCGTCTCCTCGCTCGCATGTACACTACAGAGTGAGAAGGCGAGTCTTACACTCTCCCTAACCAACCACGTCAAAAAAAAAAAAAAAAAAAAAAAAAAAAAAAAAAAAAAAAAAAAAAACCTACGTGTTTTCCAGTGTTACACCGGCACTTCAACAGCGACCTTTTAAATGAGTGAATGAGTGGCAACATGCTTCTCAGACATGCATGGGAGTGTTTCATTTTCCACTAAATGTGTTAACAGTCCGCAGCTCGTGGTCGTGCGGTAGCGTTCTCGCTTCCCACGCCCGGGTTCCCGGGTTCGATTCCCGGCGGGGTCAGGGATTTCCTCTGCCTCGTGATGACTGGGTGTTGTGTGCTGTCCTTGGGTTAGTTAGGTTTAAGTAGTTCTAAGTTCTAGGGGACCGATGACCATAGATGTTAAGTCCCATAGTGCTCAGAGCCAATGTGATAACAATAGATGGAATACAGAAATTAGTAAGCAACCAATAAGCCTGCGTTTCTATAAATCCGATGTAACTCTGATGTATAAAAACAGCTTCAAACTTCTGATTACTTTACAAATCAGTTAATGTCTTAAGTATTTGACGTTAAGTATGTAAGCGAGAAAAAGTTTAGAAAAGGTTTGAAATTGCGAGGATTGTGAGAAAAGTAATCAGACTGATTACTTGTCTGTCAAAGTTTTTATTCTATTCTACCAACAATATTTAGGCTTCAACTGGTATGGCCTTCCACATGCCGGTCACAATTTTTTCAATGTTCCCCAATGTCCCAAAATGATTTTTCAGTTTCGGGAAAAGAAAAAAGGCACAGTGACTCAGATCAAGTGAATGGAGAGGTTGTGGAACTACGAGCATGCCTTCTGAGTTTAAAAATTCCGGGATAAAAGTGGCCGTGTGACACGGGGCGTTGTCATGATGCAGCATTCACTTGTCTGCAATGTCCGGTCTCACTCGATTCATCCTTTTGCTGAGCCTTTCAAGGGCATGTTTGTAAAGGACTTGGTTGACAGTTTGTTCTGGAGGCACAAATTCTTTATGTACGATACCCTTACTGACAAAAAAGCAAATCGGCATTGTTTTGATCTTCGATTTGCTCATTCGAGCTTTTTTTCGGTCAAGGAGATGTTACAGTGTGCCACTCTTCACTTTCTCGCTTTTTCTTAGGATCGTACTCCAGCGTTCATCACTTGTGGTCACACGAGTGAAAAATTTGTGGTAATTGGCAATCCTGTCTGCTGGAAGGTTTTTTGGTACCCTTTTGGCACAAACCTATAGCGTGTGCAAATTCTCGAATTTGATGTACTCTGAAAGTGTTTAACAGGTCACCCACCATATTTACTGTTAATCATCGGTCTGATTTCACAAGAGGACGGACGCATACGAAGTTTTCGTCGATTTTTGAAGATTTCGCTGAGCGAGGCTCATCTTCAGCGTGTTCTCGGCCTTCCAAAAATGATTTGTGCCAGCGAAAAAAGTGTGCTCTTGATGAAGAATGTTCCCCATAGGCCTGTTTCAACTTTTCAAAGGTCACACTCACGGATTCCCCAAGTTTAACACAAAACTTGATTGCATAACGTTGCCCCAAAAATCACTGTTCCATTTTCGTAACACACAACAAAAACCAAAAACACAGCTTCACTGAAGGCAGGACCGGATCTAGGAATTACGGGGAGGGGGGGACAAACCAGGGTATTTGCTCCGGGCGGCAATTTCATCGGGCGCCAAATGATACTCTTAAAGAAAAGAAACCTTGTTTCACAAAGGGCCTAGCATCCACCGCACTTTATCGATTATTCATGTGATTTACACGATTTCGAAAAGCATCACTGTTGTTTTCTGAACACTTTTGAACACATTCTAAGTTGATTTCTGAACGAATCTTAGGTTGACTTTTGAATGCGTGCCGCGGTGGCCGAGCGGTTCTAGGCGCTACAGTCTGGAACCGCGCGACCGCTACGGTCGCAGGTTCGAATCCTGCCTGGGGCATGGATGTGTGTGATGTCCTTAGGTTAGTTAGGTTTGAGTAATTCTAAGTTCTAGGGGACTGATGACCTCAGCAGTTAAGTTCTATAGTGCTTAGAGCCATTTTTTTGATATCTCTGCTGCGGGAATCCCCGTCGCAACTAGAAATGAAAACTTTCTCGCAGACAAAAGAGAACGGGCCTATACGACCTGAGCTGAATAAACCGGAACGGGTGAATGCCAATCGCTGTTTGTTTATGTGGTTGACTGGGCGTGTGATTGATCAGCGTTGTTATAATTATCAGCGAAATCCATAGATTCAGACTACCAGAGTGGACATAAAAGACTAACAGGAATAACAGATAACATTACATACTACCTTCTCGGTGTATCCAAGAAAATGAAATTTTGACAGAAAATTTTTGTCAGATTGCCGAACTACTAAGGGACAGTTGGACAGTCCCCGGTTAACTGCCGCATAAGTTCTATTCTCGAAATAGCGCGGAAAACGCATTGTACGATAACGTAATAACGCCTAACCGGAGAATAAACGCGGGGTAACTAAACTGGTGATACTGGAGGGGTTAGTGAAGATAACCGGAGAATAAGCTCTGACAATGGCAGGAATAGTTACAGAATTAGTGATGACAAGATTGTTTGTTAGAATGAGGCAGGAGAAGAAATGGGGACTTCCCACAATTTGTATGGAAGAATATGACGATTCCAAATTTATGTGCGCTGCAAAATGAACATTTTCTTTTGAAATATCGACTTTTCTTAAATTTTGAATGTCCTATCTCAAACAATTGGATAGGGGGGGGGGGGGAGGAGGGGGCGCCGCTATCAATCTTTTGCCCCGGTATGGAAATATCACAGATCCGATGATAACTGAAGGCGCTCGCTTTCAAAAATCACGTGATGGCTGCACGGAGCTGAAACTCGGACTGAGTATCTGCCAGGGATGAACAAACGAATGGAACAAAACAGTGTTGCCATATCGCTCGCTGTCTTGTCAGTCTCAACACTTTTCTCAGACACCTCGTATTCTGTACATTTTAAGTTTGTTACATGCGATTAAGTTCTATCAAACACTGGATGTGTATAGCCAGAAAAGCTAGTTTTTACGCATCCCACTGTTTATGACGTCATATCTCTTGAACTATGTGTCGTACAATGGCATAATTTTGCAGGTACATTCAGTGGTTTATGTGAATACTGTCAGTAAAATGTGTTGGAATTGGAGTGAGCAGTAAGGAAATAATAAATTAAATTAAATTAAAATAAATAAATTAGAAGGTCATGCCTGATGCTGCTGTTTTACTGGATCAACAGCGGAAATATAGTAAGCGATAAACGTTTTTCCTTTCATCATTTTTTGGGGAGTGTTGCTGAGAAAATGTTTCGCAAAGATTTGAAATATGCACAGAGTTTCTCGCAAGTCACTAAGCGCTCTTATTTTCAAGTATTAGATGAATATAGTCTGGATATTTGCGAGACATACGTATACTCAGTATCTACCCATAACAGCCGCCCCTGCTAGCCGCGCGGTCTAACGCGCTGCTTCCCGAGCGAGAAGGCGTGCAGGTCCCCGGCAAGAATCCGCCCGGCGGATTCCACATGCGTGTTCACCATAATTATTCTATGCAAACATTTGGGGTTGCACTGGTCTGATAAGAGAAGTTCCCGGTGGGGTGGGGTGGGGTGTGTGTGTGGGGGGCTGGGGGGCACTGGGGGCCGAACTGCACAATAACCCTGGGTTCGGTGTGGGGCGGCGGTGGGGTGGGTGGACTGCTATGGCTTGTTGAGGGGGTTGTGAACCACTGAGGGAGGAACGAAGCCTCTCCGTCGTCTGTAGGTTCCCGGTTAAATACATACATACATATACGTACATCTACGCATAATTCTTTTCTTATTGTCTCAAACCATTAGCATTACACCGCTTAATGAGTAGGTTATGACACACTTCAAATTCTTGAATTCGGTCTGTAGTTATAAGACGTAATGAAAATAAAATATTTGTTGCCCCTGAAAGCCTTCAGTCAGGCAATTTTCATCTGCTACTGTGCACCATGAACCACGAAGTGCCTGAGCCGTTTATTAATGTAAATATAACTAACCCAAGGAATATACATCAACGCAATCAACGGAAATCACCACACGTCGTACTGCGATGCTGGAGGTGAGGCTAATTAATAATTCTGTTTTACACAACTGAATTTCCGCTCATAATCAACTACTTCCTTGCGTGTAAATCAGCAGCAAACAACATCGTGGGTGGATTATACACTGCAGCCAGCACATCCGAAAAAAAAAAATTACTTTGTTATTTGATTTCGTACACACCGCAAAGGCCTGGTATTTTTCCTACTAGTGTTCTCACACAAGAAAGACGAAATGTCTGAGAACAAAAAGGTACTGGTATTTACATTTTACAATATCGGTATCTGGATTAAGAAAAAGTCAACGTAGTGCATGAACAAGAATGTAAACAGATTAACATTTTTTAACGAAAATAGTATCAATAGTGAGAAAGTCAGAAATATTTAACGAGGAAGATAGCTTTCGATTTTATTCGGCACTTAGAAAGAACACAAGATACAAAGGATAAAGTAAAATGGCGCCGATTGCTGCCTTTCAAATACTGTTTGACGTGTTTGTGCCACATATTTTCTGGATCAGATAAATGTAGATATATTTCAATATTTGGCCAGCGTGTTAACTATTGTTGTTGTTGTTGTTGTTGTTGTTGTTGCCGTCTTCAGTTCCAAGACTGCTTTCATGCTGCTCTATCCTGTGCAGGCGTCTTCATCTTCGAATTACTACTGCAACTTACATCCTTCTGAATCTCTTGGTCTTCCTCTATGCTTTTTATCCCCCAGACTACACTCCAATACTGATCCCTTCATGTCTCAGAGTGTTTCCTATCAACCGACCCCTTCTTCTAGTCAGGTTGTGCCACAAATTTCGTTTTTAATCAGTTCTGTTCATTGCCTCCTCATTAGTTACATGATCTACCCATCTAATCTTCACCATTCTTCTGTAGCACCACATTTCAAAAACTTCTATTATCTTCTTGTCTAAACTGTTTATCGCCCACATTTCACTTCCATTTATAGCTACACTCCAGACAAATATCTCCAGACAAGACTTTCTACCAAGCAATTTCTCTTCTTCAGGAACGCTTTTACACTGATGCAAAAAAATCGCAACACCAAAAAATAATTAATGTCTAGTAATGAAATTTCAAAAGTACTTTTGTCCAGGTTACATGTTAAGTGATTAACATTGCAAGATTACTGGTTAATGTAAGCGTGAGATAATCCATTAAATCTGTGAAATGCTGGTGCATTAATAACCGCTGTAATCACCAGAATGTTGAATTTAAGCACGCAGATGTGCATGTATTGTATTGTACAGCTGCCGTATGCCAGTTTGTGGCATGGAGTTACGAGCCTGTTGTACTTGGTCGGTCAATACAGCGACAGTTAATGTTGGTTGTGGATCACGCTGCAGTTGTCGTCCGGTGATTGCTCGATTGTAGACAGATCTGCTGATCGAGCAGGCCAAGGCAACATATCGAAAATCTGTAGTGCATGTTGGGGAACTAAAGCTGTATGTGAGTGAGCGTTATCCTGTTGGAAAACACCCCCTGGAATGCTGTTCATGAATGGCAGCGCAACGGATCTAATCACCAGAATGACGTAGAAATTTGCAGTCAGAGTGCTTGGGAGATAATCACGCTAGTGACTGCCTTTCTTGGGCAGAGGAGAGCTTCTGTGAAGTTTGGAAGATAGGAGTCGAGGTACTGGCGGAATTAAAGGTGTGAGGACGGGTGATGAGTCGTGCTTGGATAGCTCAGATGGTAGAGCACTTGCCCGCGAAAGGCAAAGGCCGCGAGTTCGAATCTCGGTCCGGCACACAATTTTAATCTGCAAGGAAGTTTCACATCAGCTTACACTCCGCTGCAGAGTGATAATCTCGTTCTAAAGTGTATTTGGATTACCATTTTGACCTAAAAATTAAATCGCTATGTTTTATTTAAAGAAACTTTATTAATCATCTTTCATAAAACATCGATAATTAACAATTTATATTTGAAATTAAAACAGAAATCCTCGTGCAATATGTAATTAGATACAAGAACCGTACATTATTCACGAAAAATTTCACAATTACGAGATGTAGGTATTTCAAACTGAACGAAAACCAACGTTGAACCAGCGGTCTATTAACTGCACTGCTTTAACGGCCTAATACGCTACCGGTTCCGCAATGCATGCTATCTACGTCTATATCTACGTGATTACTCTGCTATTCACAGTAAAGTGCCTGGCAGAGGGTTCAGTGAACCACCTTCAATCTGTCTCTCTACCGTTCCACTCTCGGACGGCATGCGGGAAAAACGAGCACTTAAATTTTTCTTTGTGAGCCCTGATTTCTCTTATTTTATCGTGATGATCATTTCTCCATATGGAGGTGGGTGGCAACAGAATGTTTTCGCAATCGGAGGAGAAAACTGGTGATTGAAATTTCATGAGAAGATCCCGTCGCAACGAAAAACGACTTTGTTTTAATGATTGCCTCTACACGTATCATGTCTGTGACACTATCCCCCCTATTTCGCGATAATACAAAACGAGCTGTCCTTCTTTGTACTTTTTCGATGTCATCCGGCAGTCCCACCTGACGCGGATCCCACACCGCACAGCAATACTCCAGAATAGGGCGGACAAGCGTGGTGTAAGCAGTCTCTTTGGTAGCCTTGTTGCACCTTCTAAGTGTTCTGCCAATGAATCGCGGTCTTTGGTTTGCTCTACCATGTGTAGCTGTACCTCAGCTGCATTAAATACAGTCCCTCGGAAAACATCAAAGCCGGTTTTTTCTGTAAATTCATGAAAAACATGAAGAACAACTTATTTCTCGGCACTTTTTACCGTGTTCCACACGCGTGTGTCACTACGGAGCAGGAAGCAGCCTCAACCATTTTCAAACTGCGGACTAACAGCGCGATAATCAGAGCACAACAGTACACATACTGTGATTGTACACTACTTTTGAAATAAAAACTACAGAGCTAAAGCGCGGTTAAGAAAAACGTTGATGGCTTTTAATACGTTAGAATATATTAAAGTATCATTTAAAGCAACTTAGTAATACTGTTTATCTAATACATAAGTACGACCTACTTCCCAGAGTGTAACAACACCAGTGTACGTATGCTACGGCTTCTGACCAATCATCGCGTTTGTGTTTGATTACATCAGGCTTATTCTTGTGACAGAACAGAGTATAGCCGAGAGAACGCGCTCGCCAACCTCTGGCTGCGCCGCAGTGATCTCGCCGATCGCCGCGGAACAGCAGTCGAGGTAGATGAGCACGCGTTCCCAACCTTAGCAGCAGCCTGCCTTAGCAGCAGGCTGCTACGGATGCAGCCGGTTTGGACGTGCAACTGATCATTGAAGAGGTGAAAAAATACACTGAAATATGGGACACATCTCGCAAGGAATATCATCATACGTTTAAGAACAGAGCCGCACGGTTTCAAGTGTGTGTAAAGTCTTTTGAGCGTTTTCCGCAGAAACGAATCAGGAGAGAAATAATATAGGTATACGTTACTGTTAAACTACACAGGTTGTGTTGGGATGGGTTAGGTTGGGTTGGGTGATGTGACGTGAGGTGAGGTGAGGTGAGGGGACGTGTGGTGAGGTCAAATCAGGTCTTGTGATGTGAGATAGTTTAGGTCAGGCTAGGTCAGGTCAGACTAGGTCAGATCAGGGCAGGCTAGGTCAGGTCAGACTAGGTCAGATGAGGTCAGGCTAGGTCAGGTCAGGCTAGGTCAGATCAGGTCAGGCTAGGTCAGGTCAGGCTATGTCAGATCAGGTCAGGCTAGGTCAGATCAGGTCAGGCTAGGTCAGGTCAGGCTAGATCAGATCAGGTCAGGCTAGGTCAGGTCAGGTCAGGGTAGGTCAGGTCAGGCTAGGTCAGATCAGGACAGGCTAGGTCAGATCAGGTCAGGCTAGGTCAGGTCAGGATAGGTCAGACCAGGTCAGGCTAGGTCAGATCAGGTCAGGCTAGGTCAGGTCAGGCTAGATCAGATCAGGTCAGGCTAGGTCAGGTCAGGTCAGGCTAGGTCAGACCAGGTCAGGCTAGGTCAAATCAGGTCAGGCTAGGTCAGGTCAGGCCAGATCAGATCAGGTCAAGCTAGGTCAGGTCAGGTCAGGCTAGGTCAGATCAGGTCAGGCTAGGTCAGGTCAGGCTAGGTCAGATCAGGTCAGGCTAGGTCAGGTCAGGCTAGGTCAGACCAGGTCAGGCTAGGTCAGGTCAGGTCAGGCTAGGTCAGGTCAGGTCAGGGTAACATTTTTTTGGACGAAAGTAAGTCTATAATATTCTGTTTACTGGAGCTTGTGTTCAGAAGTGGTATGGTACATTATCATACACTAGTATATTCAAGGCAAGGAAGAACTTTAGGAAACCAAGATCTGAAAGACTTGGCGTTCGTTTCTTCGTTATAGCCACCGGTCTTTTCCGACTCTAAAGTCCACAAAAACTCGTCCGCAAAACCTGTCTCGCTCCCAATATGCGTTATTATTAGTCGTTTTCCTTTCCCAGAAGGCCCTTTGTTTCCTGTAGACAACCCGGGCTTCCGTAGCTGTTGTTACTGAATCATCTATCCAGATTTTATTCCGCGCATCGCCTTCATTTAGCCAGGTCTCGTTCAAATAATAAATTTTCCTACCTACCGGCGTGCTGATTTCTTTGTCCTTAAATATCGCCTTCTCCGTAGAATGTTCTCTTCTTTCTCGATTGGCATGCTTTAACGTCCACGATTAACGTACCTGAAATTTATCTCCTTCAGTAAATAGTGAAATGTTGTTGTTCTGAAACACGGCGGATGAAGATCTTCGTTAACAGATGCAAGGACTTTATCAATGATAGGCAGCTCACTGCGAAAGAACACCTGGTGCACTCTTTCCTCCTGATGAGGTTTATGTCGAAGTCGTCAACATTTTGAATTATTTTTTTGCGTGGCTCTGTCTTTCTTTGGTGATTTCAAGGTGAGTTTAGCTTTATGTTCGTAAAGCACTCGAGATACCGACGAGCCGCTGACCCCAATGGAATGGGCAGTTTCAGCAACGATTTCTGATGTTATTATTGTTGGATGTAAATCACATACCGTCTTGCACACATTCAGGATAATTTTCTTCTCCGAACAGCTTAATGCTAATCTTTTCACTCGTTTCTTAGGTGAACCGAGAATGCCATCATATGCTGCAGTTTCGGTAGAACTTGACATTTTGATGTTTAACACTCGGGGAATCAGAAAATAAGTAGAAAAAATGGTTCAAATGGCTCTGAGCATTATGGGACTTAACTTCGGAGGCCATCAGTCCCCTAGAACTTAGAACTACTTAAACCTAACTAACCTAAGGACATCACACACATCCATGCCCGAGGCAAGATTCGAACCTGCGACCGTAGCAGTCGCGCGGTTCCAGAATGTAGCGCCTAGAAGTAGAAGACAGAACGCGAAAACAAAAAAGACATGTGTTAAACGTAGATAATTATACTCACATTTCCTTATTTACAATGTACAAATTACACTTCTGCAGTTTCGCCTAGAAGTTTAGCAGTAAACCGCACGGTGATAACAGCCTGTACTGAAAGAATCGCGCTTGTGTCTACTGCTGGCAACAGCCGCTAATGTGACGTCGCTAGCACGTGATTCAGACAGTTTACCTCCGCTGTCTCGTCTCCGTTAATGAACTTACGAGGTCTGCACAAAAAATTCCGAAACTTTGTCCACAAAATTTTTCTACATTTACCTTCTAGTTATTAATCTGTCCAAATAGTCTCCTTCACAACTTATACACCGCCCTCAACGCCGTTTCCACTTCCGGAAACAGTCTCGGCACGCCTCTTGCTGGATCGCGCGGAGCGCCGTCTGCAATTTACTTTTACTTTGTCTATCGTTGCAAATCTTCGTTCTTTTATGGAACTAAAAAGAAGTCCGCAGGAGCCAAGTCTGGAGAGTACGGAGGGTGAGGCAGTGCAGTAGTTGCCCACCAACAGGGATGAATGTCCGGTTGCGTTAGCGTGATGCAAGAGATTGTCACGCCACATTTCAGGCCGTTTCCTTCTCATAGGATTTCGTGACATGATCCAACTGAAATGTTATATTCTATTGCAATCTCTCATTTACAGTCAGTCTTCAACTGGCACGCCCAATTTCGATATCGTTTCTGACGTGAGCGTCGTCGGTAGACGTCGAAGGGCTTTCTGAACGAGGGTCATCTTTAACTTCCGTCCGGTCATTTTAAACCGTGTGAACCATTCCTAACACCAAGTACGGCTCAAGCACGCATCACCGTAGGCTCCCTGCATCGTTTGGTGTGTCTTCGTAAAAGTTTCCCTGAGTTTCACGCAAAATTTAATACCGACGCGTTGCTCCTCTAACTCGGTTATTTGGAAATTCGCAAACCGTGCGACATAACGTTCTACCCAATACAGCACTGAACAATAACTAACAGACATACAACAATGAAAGCTCCGGCAGTTGGCCATTAAATGGAGGCATGTGCAGGGATGCCAACCACAACCACATTGTGTTCCAACACACTATTGGCGCAAAATTACGAATGTTCGGGAAATTTCTGAACAGACCTCGTATAGGTGGCTGGTAGCCACGACCACCCTCTTCCTCACAATTTCACGTGGGATAACACTAGATGCAGAAAGATGCTATACGCAAGTTCCGTCCGTCCGGAGGGGGGGGGGGGGGGGGGGGGGGGGGGAGAGGGGGGAGGGGTGGCAGGGTGGCGACAGGGAGGGGAATCCTGCACCCTCTACTATTACCATTACCGAATCCAGATTAACATGTCGACCCCACGAAGACATGGGGTAACGCTAGGATAAAAACTAATCCACATATTGCCAGCATGCAGCCCTATTTATTTAAGATTTAGGGTTAATAGTCTGTAAACCGACTCATCGACCCCTCCTTCCTGTACAGATGTAGCCGTTTAATAAATATATTTCATTAGTTTTAATCTCAAAATACATTTTGTGGAAACTAGACTGTCTAATATTTAGTACCGGGCCGCACTGGACGTCGGATAGCAATCAAAAAAATGGTTCAAATGGCTCTGAGCACTATGGGACTCAACTGCTGAGGTCATTAGTCCCCTAGAACTTAGAACTAGTTAAACCTAACTAACCTAAGGACATCACAAACATCCATGCCCGAGGCAGGATTCGAACCTGCGACCGTAGCGGTCTTGCGGTTCCAGACTGCAGCGCCTTTAACCGCACGGTCACTTCGGCCGGCGATAGCAATCAGCACCGTGTTTGTTTTGCTGTTCGTGTTTCCACGACGATGCGTACATGTATCATGGCCACGTGTTCTTCCTGCGTCACGCGACAGGTGTTGTAGAGGATGCCCGATGGCGTGCAGAAACAGAGGAAAGGGCACTTGTGAGCCTCGCTGATAAATAGTTCAAGAATCTACTGAGCTACAATGCACTTAAGTGATTAGTTTTGACAACCTTTTCTTGAAATGAAATTAGCTGATCTTTTAAATCTTCACAAAAGAAGTTGTACGAATATGTCTATTACTTTTATTTATCACTTTGTTTATTGGATTAGAGTTCTAATTGATAAGGGCGTAAATTATATGTCAACAGTTGCCTTCGCGATGGGTATCTCAATTATTTTGCGGCTAGAAATCAACTGAAACGTTGCAAAAGTCCAAGATTTAATTTAGTTAATTACTCGTCGTCTCCTAGCAGGAATTCCATTAGCTCCTTACAAATGATACGTGTTAATGTGTGACTCGCGTCCCTGAGTGTATTGAATCAAGGGTTGTATCTAATAACTATTACCTTTACAGTGGATTGCTGTTTCGTTATTATCTTAAAAGTCATGCATTTGAATATTAAAGTAACTTAGTTAGATTATTTGTTTATCCTATTGCTGAAGTTTTCAGTGCTCTTCAGACAGAAGAACTGCAACTTTGTAAATGAGTCATTTACACGTGGTGTTACCTGAATAAATTTAGACAAATATTTCATCTGAGCTCTTCTTAAGTGTGGACCTGCTCACAAGGAGTTTATTATGATCGAATGCAAATCGGTATTTTTTATTCAGCGCGTTAGAAAAAGTATTACATATTTGGAGAATCAGAGTATGGACCAAAACGAGGAAAATGTGGGCCTTAAAATGCGTAGCTTAAAAACTATGAGCACTTCGCTACTTTGGAAAACATCTTTTCTGCTGTAAACTTTGCTATTACGGACGGTACAGAATGCACTCAAATGAGTACACATTCCTTTGTTAAAATGAGGAAACATTCCTCTATTACTGCCCACGGATACAGCACGCAGTAAATATCTGTTAGGGCTGTAACTGTAAACTGTATTGAACAGTATTCCATAGTGAATACAACCTTGAAAAAGCCAACCATACCAATCCCCTTTATTACAACCCATATCCTGTGGAAAGATGGATCCAGTTTATGTGGAATATAGATTCCTGTGTGTTTTGTGGTAGTTAGATTGATGGTAGAATAGTGCTTCCATTCCCCGCAAAAGTGCACTTCTGATCATACAAATAACAGCTAGAACGTAAATATATTATTCAATATATCATTATTAAGACATTAAGGTTAGTTAGGTAAAACACTAATATATGTCATTGTTAAGATTTTTAATCAATATGCGCCAAATACTGCCTGTGCAGACCAATATTTTTTTTTAACATTCTTGCATATAACTGCCTCAAGCAGCGTACCCTATATATATATATATATATATATATATATATATATATATATATATATATATATATATATACAAAGAATTTGTCATGCAATATAATATTTTTTGTGTCACTTTGTATATGATGCTGCAATATGCAAAGCATTTCTTAGGAAATAAATTTTTTTGTGTATAACACTGTACAATGCAGCACACTTTGTTTAATGTATACATAATAAGGAAACACTGTCTGTGCAGAATTACTTAATATTCAGTTTATACTTTATGTTTACCTTGATAATCTTCATGAGCAGATATCTTAATTAGTAACCAAACAGTTCTCATAATGCCACACATATGAGTTTTATGTACAATAATTTTAGATTCATGTTAATATGTTTGTGTCTCATATGAAACAATTTATAAACTTCCATTCACATAAGCTGCATGTGCAGTTAATTACTTGACTATCTTTACTTATGTTTACAGGAATATGCAACATTTTTTGTTAAGTTGTTACGATAAGTATTTCTGTCCATAGAGCGCCAAGTAACTGGGATCTGCCAGGGCACAAACAAATTACGAAATGCACATGAATGCATAATGTTTGCAACAATGATGTCACTTCTAATGATGGCAGCAACCAAGCAGGTCCGTCATAATTATGGATGTCTGCAATAAATACCTGTTCTTGAGTGGCTTAGAGAGCCACAATTACGCAGTGCTGTCTCAGTGAAAGGACACTGACAATACAAGCCGCTATGTCACCAAAAATGCAGTTTCTCCAAGTAAAGGTGTCAGTGAGATGAACACTGCACACACTGCTGCATGCTTCTACTACACTCTACGTTTCTATGTTGAGATGTTAGTGATGTAGACACTGAACACACCTCTACACACAGTTTATGACGTTGCTCCTCCTCTCATATTTCTACAGGTGTGCAAAGTGCAAAACAATACAAAACTCCCTGTGCAGTGAACATTCCCATTTTACAAAACAATAATACTCTACATGTTTTTCTTGTTATTTTTCTAAACTTTACGGGTTGAAATTTTTATTTATTAAAAAGTGTCTAATTACTTAATTTAAAAGGCTCCCAAAATAGTCTCAAGATAATTGAGCCAATAATGAACAATCTTTCTAACATTAATAAAACTTCTACATCTTTATGTATTTTGCTTAAATATTTGAATATTTTTAGCAAGCGAGAAATGCTTTACTGTACTTTTTGTAAAAAGAATATTTACTGTCTGACCTATATGTTTATAGATGTATATGTTTCATAAATAAAAATATTTAGCCTTTTGTCCTATTTGTACATAAGCCCGTCCAAATTCTTAAAGAAGCGACAAGGGGGCTATGTAAGGAGTGTGTCAACTCTCCATTACAATGAAAACGATATAGCCAACATAACGCTATTCTTTGCATTGTGTAAGCACTCGGGTATCGAAAGTAACAATTTGAGACCGGAACATGGGAGCGCGATTCTAAGCATTGTTGTGAGATGAGGTCTGTCTGCGAGAGTGGAAGAGTAGTGTCAGTCGAGTGCTCGGAGACAGAAGACGTGTCAAGCTGCCCTCACGGAGTTGATGGCAGATCTTACCAAACTCAAGGTCTGATTTAATTTATTTATTTTATTTACATTTCAAGTTCCGTAGGACCAAATTGAGTAGCAAATCTCCAAGGTCATGGAATGTGTCAGTACAAGAACTTACAACATAAAAGTAATAACAGGTAAAAATAAAAGTTCATGAACCTGAAAGAAAATCAGTCCATAAATTTAAGCAAACGCTATCAGCAGTACAATGAGAATCAGCTTAATTTTTCAAGGAACTCCTCGACAGAATAGCAGTGACCCATGAGGAAACTCTTCAGTTTCGATTTGAAAGCGCGTGGATTACTGCTAAGATTTTTGAATTCGAGTGGCAGCTTATTGAAAATGAATGCAGCAGTATACTTCACACCTTTTTGCACAAGAAATGGAGGTTTGATTTCTGCCGAGTATTAACCGAGTGAAAGCTGCTTATTGTTGGAAATAAACTAATATTGGTAACAAGAAACGACAATAAGGAATATACATATTGAGAGGCCAATGTCAAAATACCCAGACTCGTGAACAGAGGTCGACAAGAGGCTTGTGGACTCACACCACTTATTGCCCGAACCGCCCGTTTCTGAGCCAAAAATATCCTTCTAGAATGGGAAGAGTTACCCCAAAACATAATACCATACGACATAAGTGAATGAAAATAAGCAAAATAGACTAATTTACCTGTCGAAGTATCACTCACTTTCGATACCGTTAGAATAGTGAAAATGGCAGTATTAAGTCTTTGAACAAGATCCTGAACGTGGGCTTTCCACGACACCTTACAATCTATCTGAACACCTAGGAATTTGAACTGTTCAGTTTCACTAACCATATGCCCGTTCTGTGAGATTAAAACGTCAGGTTTTGTTGAATTATGTTTTAGAAACTGTAAAAACTGAGTCTGACTTCAATTTAACCTCAGTTTATTTTCTACAAGCGATCAACTGAGGTTCAAAATGGTTCAAATGGCTCTGAGCACTATGGGACTCAACTGCTGAGGTCATTAGTCCCCTAGAACTTAGAACTAGTTAAACCTAACTAACCTAAGGACATCACAAACATCCATGCCCGAGGCAGGATTCGAACCTGCGACCGTAGCGGTCTTGCGGTTCCAGACTGCAGCGCCTTTAACCGCACGGCCACTTCGGCCGGCTCAACTGAGGTCATGTATTGCACTACTTGAAAATGAGTCGATGTTACACACAACATTCTTTACTAGCAAGCTAGTGTCATCAGCAAACAGAAATATTTTAGAGTTACCCATAATACTAGAGGGCATATCATTTATATAAATAGCGAACAGGAGTGGCCCCAACACTGATCCCTGGGGCACCCCCCCACTTGAAAGTACCCCACTCGGATCCCACATCACAGCAATTATCAGCATTGTGAATAATGACCTTTTGCTGCCTGTTGCTAAAGTAAGAGGTGAACCAATTGTGAGCTACTCCCCTTATTCCGTAATGGTCCAACTTCTAGAGCAATATTGTGAGATCAACACAGTCAAATGCCTTTGTTAAATCAAAAAATACGCCAAGCGTTCGAAACTCTTTGTTTAGCCCATCCAGTACCTCAGAGAAAAGAGAATATAGCATTTTCAGTTGTCAAACTACTTCTAAAGCCGAACTGTACATTTGATAGCAAATCGTGTGATATAAAATGATCAATTAACCTTACACACACAGCATTTTCGATAACTTTTGCAAACACTGATGGCATAGAAATAGGTCTAAAATTGTCTACATTATCCCTTTCTCCCTTTTTATAAAGTGGCTTTACTACTGAGTACTTTAATCGCTCAGGAAACTGACCATTCCTAAAGGAAAAATTACAAATATGGCTAAATACAGAGCTAACATGTGCGGCACAGTGCTTTAATATTCTTCTAGACACTCCATCATAACCATGAGAGTCCTTAGTCTTTAGTGATTTAATTATTGACTCAATCTCCCTCTTGTCTGTATCACAGAGGAGTCTTTCAGATGTCAATTTCGGAAAGGCATTTGCTAAGAAATTTATATGGTCTCCTGTAGAAACTAAATTTTTATTTAATTGACCAGCAATGCTCAGAAAATGGTTGTTAAATACTGTCCATATATCTGATTTATCAGTAACAGAAATATTATTACTCCGAACCGACTTTATATCATCAACCTTGTGCTGCTGACCAGACACTTCCTTCACAACTGACCATATGGCTTTAATTTTATCCTGTGAATTAGCTATTCTATTTGCATACCACATACTTTTTGCCTTGCTAATAACATTTTAAGCACCTTACAATACTGTTTGTAATGCGCTACTGTAGCTTGGTTGTGACTACTTCTAACATTTAGATATAATTCCCGCTTTGTTCTACATGATATCCTTATCCCACTAGTCAGTCAACTGGGCTGTCCATTACTACTAGTACCCCGTTTAGAACGTTCTAATGGAAGGCAACTCTCAAAGAGCATGAGAAATGTGTTATGGAAAGCATTGTATTTATCATCTATATTATCGGCACTATAAACATCTTACGACTCTTGTTCCTTAACAAGTTTTGAAAAACTCTTTATTACTGTTGGATTAACTTTCATACGTAGTTTGTAATTAAATACGACGTTGGTTTGAGTACAAAAACCTTTTAGTGTTAAAATTTGTGCATCATGGTCTGAAAGGCCATTCACCCTTTTACTGACAGAATGCCCATCTTGTAATGAAGAATGAATAAAAATATTGTCTATGACTGTGCTACTGTTCCCCTGCACCCTAGTTGAAAAAAAAACACAGTTTGCATCAGATCATATGAATTTAGGAGATCTACTGAAAGGTGGCTACACTGTGCCACTGCGCCAGAGAGTGCGCCAAAGAGTACTATTAAGCCGCCTCCTCAGTGCTTGTGGGGAGTTCGTAGCAGGCAGTGTGTGTTTAGAGTTCATGGCTGTCAGTGCTTGTGAAGAGATCGTAGAAGTCAGTGCCTGTTGAGAGCTCGTTGAAGACAGTGTGTGTTAAGAGCTCGTGGTTGTCGTGAAGTTGGAGTAAGATGTTGTAGTAAAGAGTGTTGTTCCATGTTTTATGCAGTTATTTGATGGGAGAGATAGCAGATGTTATTGTGTGCATTTCGTCAATATATATGAAGGTAAAAAAATACAATGTTCTTTTATTGATTGTGTGTCTGAAATAATGCGTCACTACAGGTTCAGTCAACAAAGCATCTGGCGTGTGTTCTTGTATTAGAGTGAATTTTGGTTTTCTTGCGTAATTATAGTTTTTCTAAATTTCTTTTGTCACGTCAGTATAGTTGGTATTTAAGAATTCTTGTCTTGTTGGAAAAGAACCGTGCCAGATGCGTACGTTGAGTCACACTCCACATACAGAACAGTTACATTTGTGCTTGGATTTTGTAGGTTTTATAGTTGCTGGGGACTTAATTAATTAACTGTGTTTACGAAAATCTTCTTACATTGTTTGTTGCAGTCAGATAGCGTAATAATACTAGTCAGGGCCAGCCGATTACGAGACACTGCGTATTGGACATACAGCTACATAAATCATTTTCAATCTAATTTATTTAATTAAGCCCCCATGCACTACCAACATCCTTTTTCTTGCACAATCATGTACAAAATCAATATTGAAGTCACCACATATAACTACTTTCTGGTACTTCCTACAAAGTGAATCAACAACCCCCTCTAGCTTAAGCAAAAATGCTCTGAAGTCGGAGTTAGGGGACCTATAAACAACAGCAATTAGAAGTTTAGTTTCACTAAATTCAACTAATGCTGCACAACTTTCAAATATCTGTTCAGTGCAGTGTCGTGATACGTCTATGGTCTCAAATGAAATACTGTTTTTTACATACAGAGCCACTCCCCCACCCCGCAAGGAACTCCTTGAGAAACAGCCAGCTGATCTGGAGCCTGGTAGAGGAAGCCTCTGAATTATCAAATTATTTAAGTGGTGCTCTGATATACCAATAATTTCAGAGTCAACATCTATTAGCAGTTCACTAACTTTACCTCTAATACCTCTTGTATTTTGATGAAATATGCTAATTCCTTTTCTACTTGGAAACATTACATCCTCTGGAGCCACGAGAGATTTAGATGGCTTAACTACGTTTGAAGGTGGAATTCAAATGGTTCAAATGGCTCTGAGCACTATGGGACTTAACATCTGAGGGCATCAGTCCCCTAGACTTAGAACTAATTAAACCTAACTAAACTAAGGACATCACACACATCCCTGCCTGAGGCAGGATTCGAACCTGCGACCGTAGCAACAGCGCGGTTCCGGACTGAAGCGCCTAGAACCGCTCGGTCACATCGGCCGGCGGTGGAATTGAAGGCAAAATCCGCAAGCATGGCTCATGAGCAGCTCAAAGAAGACATCTCGTCAGGAACGGCTGGGACCGAGGCTAATCGGCCACCGGCGCCCTGTGATATGAGACGGTGTCTACTGGTGACTCTGGTGCCCTCCTCTACCTTGAGTACTGACGAGCCCCTTTTTATTTGGCTCGTGTGACTGCTTCCCGAACATTCCGAGCCACTGATCACGTACACAGTGCTCTTCCGCTACCATATTTGGTTAGGTCTTGGAGTCCTGTCCCGCAGTCGCCATTGGCCTTCGGTCAGTAACGTAGTCAAGAGCGAACTCTCCCCTGTTTGTCGCCAGGCGCCGCGAAGTTGCTTTGCTATCTCGTTCAAAGACTGTGGCAATGTTCCTGGGCTCCCTTGGCCAGCCACAGTGGAACAACTCTCAACGTTTTGATTAAAGTATATGGCGGGCGGAAATGGGGTATTCAACACGTCACGAGGAGGATTGCCTTATCGCAGTCCAAGCACAGAGTCACACCTTCACATCTGCGCTTGCCTTCCGAGAACAAGTAATAGACTCGCTGCGACGTTCTGTGTCATCCTGCACCACTGGTTGGAGACTAATAGAACCTGGACTGGGGAATTACCGTCCCTTGAGTAGGATGTTGTTAACATCACAACACAAACGGCCGCCTTTGGTGTGATGCCGTGACCGGAAAGCATAGACTGTTCATGAATGGCGTCGCACTGCGCTCAGTGACCAATCGTGATCCCGTATTCCCTAGATGATCATCGTCGGCGAGCACGGCGGCGGCCTAGGTGAGGTCTCATTGGAGAGGCACAGACGCCGTATGGTGTGGGGAGTCATCGGGTAGGACTTCAGGTTAAGAGTAGTAGAGCTTTAGGGAAGAATAACAGCAAAAATTATGTCACAGACATCTTGTGTGACAATGTGTTACGTGATGAGTCATGCGACAGGACCATGTTCGTCCACCGGCTGCGGTGGCGGAGCGGTTCTAGGCGCTACAGTCTGGAACCGCGCGACTGCTACGGTCGCAGGTTCGAATCCTGCCTCGGGCATGGATGTGTGTGATGTCCTTAGGTTAGTTAGGCTTAAGTAGTTCTAAGTTCTAGGGGACTAATGGCCTCAGAAGTTAAGTCCCATAGAGCTCAGAGCCACTTGAACCATTTTGTGGGCGAGAGTTATCCTGTTGGAAAACAACCCTGGAATGCTGTTCATTAATGGCAACAAATCAGGTCGAATCACCACACCGACGTACAAATTTGCAGTCAGGGTCCTGGAATAACCAGCTTTCCTCAGAAAACACAAGAGACCTCGACGCTGCCCTCCAATGAGCTCTTGCTTGACACTACTGAAGACATAAATGGCGGTTGTTTGAAATGCACACTACATGGCATCTGGCTTGGATCTGTCCTTGAAGCAAGTGATTTGTAACAGTTCGTCGTGTCACTATGGTGCCAAGTGCTGCTCAAATTACTGCTGCAGATGCAGTATGATGCGCCAGAGCCATACGCCGAACACGATGGCTCAGGTAGTGCCACGTGGCCGTTCGGTGCCCGTTCTTCTCGCGACAGTACATTCTCTTGACCACAGCTGCCACAATCATGTACATACCTGCTAAGTGTTTCTGAACTGTCGCAGAAGGAACATCCAGCTTCTCGTGCCCTACTACACGACCCCTTTGTCGCCTTAAAGGCAGTCTTGACTAATATCAACCCACTGTGTCCAATCTCATAGATAACTAACGCTCACGACCGTTACAGTGTGTATTTAAAGCAAACCTGATTTGTATCCCCATACTGGCGCTACTAGCACCACTCTTATGCGACTGGGTCGAAATTTTAATAGACATCTTCTTTCAGATGTAGGAACACGGCTACCGACTTTCGTTTATGTTGCACAGCTCTTTCTTGGTGTTGCGGTGTTCTTCTCCATGGGTCTATCTGGGGTGGCCTGACTTCGCTGCCTCATCCTGTGTAGCAGCTGCATATGCAGTTCTCAAACACAGGAAATGTACAACTATCCTCCAGGTGTAAAACAGACATACACTGGGCTTTACAGCTAGGTCATAGCTATCGCTCGCGCTGTCATCATAGAGGCTGCTGAAAATGAATTAGGCTATTATACTTGACGCCAAATCTGATAAGTGTAGATCGATAGTATTACTTGTTATCTTAAGTGATGGAAACGAAAGTGTTTGTGAGTGATGTGGTTATTTCTCAGTGCGATTATTGTTGGAATTGGATGGAGAATATCAAATTGATGGACCTCCTCCTATTAAATTCCGCTTTGATAACTGTAAAAGGGAACAAATAAAACATTTTTTTTCATTGTATTATGTGAGGTTTTCTTTCTTAAAATTCTTACAGAAAAGGTGCAGTCATTGTAGTTTACCTAGGTGGGGGTTAGATCGTAATGGGACTACTCTATTTTGTATAAACCTCTGAAACCGTCTTACTGATTGAGCTACAATGACTGCACATCGTAATAAATTTTTAAATCACATTAGAAGTAAAAAATGACAGGATAGAGGGAAAATAATTTTGTACATTGTTATGGTCTTCAGTCCAGAGATGGTTTGATGCAGCTCTCCATGCAACCCTATATCCTGAGCAAGCCTCTTCATCTCCGAATAACTATCGCAACCTACATCTTTCTGAATTTGCTTAGTGTGTTCACCTCTTGGTCTCCCTCTACGATTTTTACCCTTGACGCTTCCCTCCGGTACTAAAATGGTGATCCCTTGATGCCTCCGAATGTGTCCTCCCAAGCTATATATATATATATATATATATATATATATATATATATATATATATATATATATATATATATATATATATATATTACTGTTGTTCTTCTCAGTTTGTTTGCAATACAGGGTGATTTTAAGAAGTATAAAACACCTCTTTGGAAACTACTGTAGTGAGGTTAATGAAAAAAAGTAATGACATTATTTTAATGACGGTGATTTATTTTCCACAATGTATATTAACATTATTTATACAGGGTGAAGCGGAATTCGCGAACTCAGGTTTCGCAGTGCGACTCCTCACATGCCAGCGATAAAAAAATGTCTGTCACAAAATTTCGTCTGGCGAGTATATCCGGCAGAAAAAGGACGTTAAAGAGTGGCATGCTGGCAACACTGAGGTTCCTCCGCATGAAAACGAACACGCACATCGATCAGGCAGATCTTGTGAAACAGCACTTCACCAACTTGTTGGGAAAGTGGAAAATGATCAAAACTTTCAGGAAATTACTCTCTGTATCTTCCTGGATATTGAAGGAGCTTTTAGCGATACGACCTACCAATCCATGGTTAGAGCCGCAGGGGAGCTGTTTGGATGTGGGTTAAGACCATGCTGAGTAGACGAAAGGTAAAGTCCGCCATGATGAATGAGAAAATGGTGATCAACACCACAAGAGCGTGTCTGCAAGGAGGGTTTTTGGCTCCACTACTGTAGAACCTAGTGGCGAATGAAATCATCAGAGAGCTACTCACTAGAGATTACTTTTATCAAGGACATGCAGACGATACAGTCATAGCAATACTTGGCAAATTTGCAAGTAATAACGTCAGAACAATGGCACAGTGCGCTCATAACACTGTACATAAATGCTGGAGAAAACAGGATCTAAGAGCCAGGAATGCTGTTGTAGTATCATTCACGAAAAATCATCTCCAGGACATGTACTGGAATCTGAATGTCATCGACAAATTTCTACAAGTAGGGCGTGGGATGGGGGGGGGGGGGGGCGAGGCCGGAGGGGGGGGGGGGGTTGCGGTGTCGTGGGGGAGGGGGTAGTGAAGTATCTAGATGTGAACAGCAATAAGATAGAGCAGCCTCTTGTCTGTTTGGAAAATTTCGAGAGCTCTGAAAAGACAGCATCCTGTGCCTGTCTGAGCACTGCATAACCACAGGATTACATAAGCTACAAGTAAGAGATTACACTACTGCAGCTTGTACATACAGAAATAGCATGGGAAAAGGAGGAATTGTTATATACATTAAGACAGAATACAAGTTAAAAACATCGAGATAAGTAGATTCTCTAGTGATCAGCACATAGATGTGTGTGCTAGTGAATTTATGCTGAAAAATAGTTCACTTTTAATTGTAACAGTATACAGTTAATGGTCTGTGGTGATTTCAATGTAGATTTTCTAATGGATTCTAATAAGAAAAACTATCTGGAAACCTTATTTGGATCCTACACATCGGCCTCAGTAATTAACTTTCCAGCACTGGTGGATAAGGACAGTAGGACACTAATTGATAATGTTTTCTTTGTTGAAGCTCAAAGCAAAAAGAGAAATGTTTACTCAGTAACAAATGGTTAGTTAGGATAAATAACAGCGCTTTACAGTACAGAAACTCATCAGTGGGAATCAGTTAAAATAATGAAAGACTCCGGGACAAATTTCCTACAGAATAGCTTACAGGAGGTGACATGGAATGTAATTTATAATGAACCAAATCCTAACATAAAACTCAATCTGTTTCATGAGAAATTCATATCATTATTTGAAAACAGCTAGACACAATTAAAAAGCCATGTATAAAACCATGGCTCACTAGAGGGGTTGAAGTATCTTGTGAAAGCAAATGCGAACTGTATCTTTTGGCAAGAACAACAACGTATTCTGTAGCAGTTGCACACTACAAAAACTACTCAAAATTGCTAAGAAATGTTATTACACATCAAGTAACATGCACATAATGTCATAAATCAGTACTTCTAACAACAGAGTTAAGGCTGTATGGAATTTAGTGAAATAAGAGACAGGACAGCCACCCAGAGAACGAGACAACAACGCTACTGAACTGAATGGAAGGGCTATAAATGATGTGTCACAGGTAGCAAATGCATTCAATAATCATTTCTTAAATGTAGTAGCAAGCATAGGGACAAACAGTTCAAGAGCAAAGTCATAGCAGTATGTTGAAAGTGTAACTTCCATAAAATTCAATCATCTGAGTGTATCACCAACTTTTCCTGCTGAAATTAAGAAAATTATACATTCTCTCAAAAATTAAAGCTCACCTGGTTTTGATGGTGTTTCCAATAGTGTACTAAAAATTTGTTCCCGTGTAATAAGCCCAATCTTATCAGAAATATGATATGCATCCCTAACTCGATGCATTTTTCCAGAGAGATTTAAAAGCTGTTGTTAAACCCCTCTTTAAGGAAGGTGATAAGAGAGATGTGAATAACTACTGAGCTGTTTCACTGATGACATCTTTCTCTAAATTTTTTGAGAAGATGATGTATTAAAGAACAGCACCTCACCTTAGAAACAATAGTATTCTTAGCAAGTAATAGTTTGGGTCCCAGAAGGGTTGCCCTACTGAGAATGCCATTTACACGTTCACTCACCAGATTTTACAAGCATTAAATAATAAAATAGCGACCGTTAATATTTTCTGCAACCTCTCTATGACATTACGGCATTCTCCCAAGTAAAGTGACGTTTTATGGGACTGGTGGTATAGCCAACCAAAGGATAATGCCATATCTAACCAAAAGCATGCAGAAAGCTGTATCAAGCAATATAATCCAGGGAGGTAACTCTGACTGGGGGAAATCACATATGAGGCTCCACAAGATTCAATCTCATGTCCACTACTGTTCCTCATGTATGTAAACTATCTTCTGTCTAGTATACAACAAGCAGAATTATTTCTTTCAAACCAAGCATACATACAGAAACAGAAGAAATGGTGAACAAAGTTCTTAAAAGTATCATTGGTTTTCTGCGAATGGCCTCACCTTCAGTTTTAAAAAGACACATATTCAGTTCTGCACATTTAGAGGTACTACACCAACGATAAGTGCAACACATGGTGAGGAAATAATAGAGCGGAAACTTCAAAATTCTTAGGGCCCTTATTGATGAGAATTTAAATTGGCAAAACACATTTTGGAACTCCTAAAACAACTTAGTTCAGCCACATTTGCACTTAAAGTCATTGTGTATCTTGAAGAGTGCAAATCAGTAAGCTGACATATTTTCATTCAGTAATGTCAGATGGAATAATGTTCTGGGGTAACTCATCTTAAAGAAAGAAAGTCTTCATTGAGCAAATACGTGCAGTAAGAATATGTGGTGTTCACCTCTGTTTAAGGAGTTGGGCATTCTGACTACTGCTTCACAGTACATTTATTCCCTCATGAAATTTGTTGTAAATAGTCCACTACAGTTCAAAATAAGCATTGGCATATGCAATTACAATACAAGAAGGAAAAATGATATTCATTACTCCATATTAAGGTTGTCTTTAGTACAAAAAGGGGTGCACAATGCTCCAACAAAAATTTTTGATCACTTACTCAATGATAATAGAAGAATTTCCGTTACTGTAACGTGTTACTAACTGGCATCTATATACCTTTGTGTAAAAAAATACTTGTAAATGCTCAGAATGTAACCAAGTGTACAAATTAATTTGCAATGTGATTGTAAAATGACTCATTCCACATCATCATGATGTATCATGCAAAATGATCCATGGAACATGTAACTAACTAACTAATTTGCTATCATGGTTCCCTACATAAAGAGTGTATATTCCAAGGCAAAGGGCGTTCTTATGCGCACTACTGGGGCCTATGGCAAAAATTGGGGTCGAAACCCCAGCAGTATGTAGTGTATATACACCCCTGTAGTAAGACCTACAGTATTGTGGAATAAAATATAAGAGAAGATGGCTGCTAAGGAGCTTGAGAAAGTACAGAGACTGGCCTCCTTAGCCTAATAGGCGGAATTAGGGTGGAGGTCATGCTAGACATGCTACCAATACACCTTTGGGTTACAATGGAAACAGCGGCAGAGGCATACATGTAAAAACTAAGAACAACTGGAAACCTTTAGGATTTCCAGAATTCCACACCAACTTCCAGCTGCTTCAATAAACTTTCCAGAGTGTCCGCCCCCGGTAGCTGAATGGTCAGCACGACAGAATGGCAATCCCAAGGGCTCGGATTCGATTCCCGGCAGGGTCGGAGATTTTCTCCGCGCAGGGACTGGGTGTTGTGGTGTCCTAATCATCACCATTTCATTTCCATCGCAAGTCGCCGAAGTGGCGTCAAATCGAAAGACTTGCACCCGGCTAACGGTCTACCCGACGGGAGGCCCTAGTCACACGACATTTTATTTACTTTCCAGAGTAACAATTGGAAGTACGGAGCAATGGAAAAACGAACCACAATATTATGCAGGAGACACGTCTGATGCCGCGCGGGATTAGCCGAGCGGTCTGGGGCGCTGCAGTCATGAACTGTGCGGCTGGTCCCGGCGGAGGTTCGACTCCTCCCTCGGACATGGGTGTGTGTGTTTGTCCTTAGGATAATTTAGGTTAAGTAGTGTGTAAGCGTAGGGACTGATGACCTTAGCAGTTAAGTCCCATAAGATTTCACTCACATTTGAACATTTTTGAACAAGACGTCTGGTTTACTGACGAGTCGAAAACAACTGAAGGTGCTGCGAGCAGCATATATGGAATAGAGCCTAGATTAGAGAGAGCAGTCTCTTGGGGAAGCTAGTCATGGTATTCCAGGAGGAAATATTGGCTGTCAGAGTGTGCGCAGCTGAGAATATGCGTTCCTGCTACAAGAATTGGAGCATCTCAGCAGCTCGGGCAACGAAGCATATCTGAAATCTGTGTGATGAGTTTAAAGATCTTTGCATAATGCCATGAAGCCCATGGTAGGTTATGGGAAAGCAACCACGTAAACCTGATGTGAGTCCCTGGTAACTCAGGAATCGGTAGAAATGAAAAAGCTGACAGGTTGGCCAAGACTGGAGCGATGGCTGTATTTGTTGGATCCAAACCCGTCCTAGCCATCCCTAAGATGACGATAAAATCAAAATTACGGTGCTGGATCAGTAGGCAGCACATAGAATATTAGATTTAGGTTAATTTTTTAAGAGAAATGGTGCAATCCTAGGCTTGAGCAGGAATCAGATTAAACTCAAAGGAGGATTAATGAGTAGCCATGTGAACTTTAGGTAACCCCTGCAGGGGGTGGATAGAGACGAAGAAAACAAAAAGTTTAGATCGTGTGGTAAGGACGATGAAACTGCACCGCATTTAATCTTCCAGTGCACAGTGTTGATGGCAAAAAGACACAAAATATTCGGGTCACGAATCTTGAAGAAATTGTGTGTAAAAAAGAACAAATGAAGGGTCTCCTACTACTCTGTAAGCATACTGGCTGGCTTTGCTAGAGTGACAATGAAGTCAGTTTAGGATTGGGCAAAAATGGACTAAGACCACTGTTGTTTTGTTTCCCTGTGCAAATCAAGCCACATAAAGCTGAAGATCGATAGTGACGCCTAGGTATTTAGCAGTGGTTCCCCAAGACAGTGCTGTCCCCCAGACATTCACTGGCATCATGTCCACAGGAACCTGTCTTCTAGCGACGACCAGAGCCTCCATCTCCAAGCCACTGAATTTGAGTCCCCGCTTCGCCTCCCACTGTATGAGGAAGTTGCTGTCTCGTTGCTGGCTGTGATGAAGGTTGACAGTGGGCCGACGTGTTGTTGGTGACAGGGTATTTGATGACAGGGTGACAAGTCATCTCGGCCGGCCGGTGTGGCCGTGCGGTTCTAGGAGCTTCAGTCTGGACCGCTACGGTCGCAGGTACGAATCCTGCCTTGGGCATGGATGTGTGTGATGTCCCTAGGTTAGTTAGGTTTAAGTAGTTCTAAGTTCTAGGGGACTGATATTAAGTCCCATAGTGCTCAGAGACGTTTGAACCATTTTGAACAAGTCATCTGACTCCTCATACATGACATTAGTGATAGTAATAGAGTCATATGATAGGAATCTCTTAACGCCGAACGTAATTTGAATGTCTTGTAAGTGAGTGAGATATACCTCCTCGCCTGATTTAGGTGTTCGTACGAATGTGGATGTGATCGCTCCCAAGGAAATGATGAAAACATAATTGTTTGTCACATAAGCTGGAACAAATGAACGCAACAGTTTCTCTGTGCTCTGTCAAAACCTGTGTTTTTAACGTTTGTGAAGTCGCGTTCCATTTTGGAAATTTTGACTCTTGAATTCCTTTGTTGTAACATATTTCACATATGTTTATTTGTCGTTTTCATTTCTGCGAGACGTGTATGTGGTACATCGCCTGCTCTCACTATTCATCACATTTATTTGCGACGGTAACATATACTTACCACATGACTCATATTCTATAACCAGTGTGTAGTCTGTCCCCGGTAGCATATGTTTATTTGTCGTTTTCATTTCTGCGAGACGTGTATGTGGTACATCGCCTGCTCTCACTATTCATCACATTTATTTGCGACGGTAACATATTCTTACCACATGACTCATATTCTATAACCAGTGTGTAGTCTGTCCCCGGTAGCTGAGTGGTCAGCGCGACGGACTGTCACTCCTAAGGGCCCGGGTTCGATTCCCGGCTGGGTCAGGGTTTTCTTCGCTCACGGACTGGGTGTTGTGTTGTCCTGATCATCATCATTTCATCCCCATCGACGCGCAAGTCGCCGAAGTGGCGTCAAATCGAAAGACTTGCACCAGGCGAGCGGTCTACCCGACTGGAGGCCCTCGTCACACGCCATTATTATTACCAGTGTGTAGTATGACAACGGCCAAGACTACAGAAAGAGAAGGGACATTTCAATCACCGGACGGACAGTTCATAATGTTGTAAAAAAGAAGATGACACGAGGGAGTTTTGAACTCAGCTCGTTCGGCTTACAGTCTAACAATGCGGCCACTGAACCACGTCGGTGTGGCTGTTCAGACGGTTTTGACATTGCAGTTGTTAAGCTTGGACCGTTCACTGTATTTTGCTTTTTTTCACAGTTCAGTACACCGTCTTCCCTTTTTCATGCTTGGTCTGTGTTCATTTTTTGACAGGCTATCCACTGGGCCATCTTACCGCCAAATGTGAGGGGGGGGGGGGGGGAGGGCGGTGTGTGAGATGGGGACTTTCGCTTGTCAGATACGCTAATTCTCTCACTAGATACTGTAGTAAAATTAGGTCAGACATCAGTATACGTTAAAGTTGTACTGACAGTAAACCTATTTTGTGGGTTTCTGAATGAGTTATGGTATGTTAAGTTATGCATTTATCATACAGTAACGCATTTAGCCACTGAGAATCACAAGGGCCTAAAGCACATCACCGTCGATTGTGAGACTGTAACATTTATTCATGCATCTGAAATCTGTGCTGTAGTACCATATTGTATGCAAGAACATTCACGAAAATCTGTATCACTGGTTTCTCTGAGGTTCACTGTATAACCGTCCTTTTAAAATTGTTAGAAACTTAGTCAGCCCGTGTCGTAATTTTGAAATGAGAGTTCGTATGAATGTCGAGTAATAAATGTTTCGCGTGAAGCGCCGTTGCGACAGAGGCAAATGTTAATTATGGAAACTAAGCCACTGAGTAATAAAAGTAACGTTATTAAGGAATACGCCGGTCTGACTACACACAATAGGAGGGCACATCAATTCGCGAGTGAGTGGTTAAAAATAAGAAATTGAAAATTGGTGGGGAGGTCTTATGGGACCATACTGCTGACGTCATCGGTCCCTAAGCTTACACACTACTTAATCTAACTTAAACTAACTTACGCTAAGGACAACTCACACACCTATGCCCAAGGCGCCTAGACCTCACGGCTTCAAAATAAAACTTAATACGGTAAGGGAAATGTCTCATAAGTATAGTTATGTCGGTATGTATGCGAACGTACGATCAGGATAGATGTATGTACAGTCTATCATTTCCCGTGGGCTGGGTAACAAGGAATTGTGGTTAAAATGCATTTATTCACCTGACAAAGAAACAAGTCGGGCTTCGTAATTAAATGAAAAGAAAGGCTGCAGGTTCTGAAATTGACATTGGCGGCCACGAAGAAAAAGAGATGAACGCATTCACGTACCTCTATTGTTGAGCAGCACCGTCGTGAAGATCGTCGCCTCCATCTACATTCTCCATGCAAACTTAAAATAATAATAACCTTCCAGAGTTACAGGAGCTGGGATCCATAGTATCGTAAATGAGAAAATCGTATTGTTTCAGAAGTTGTTTTCGTTATTTAGCACAATTTCACTTGATTTTGACGAGCACTTCGTTTATTCATCTTATCACCAGGACATGAGAACAACGAAAGGTACACTATGTGATCAAAAGTATCCGGACGCTTGGTTGAAAATGTTGGCCCACCCTTAGCCTTGATGACAACTTCCACTCTCGCAGGCGTACGTTCAGTCAGGTGCTGGAAGGTTTCTTGGGGAATTTGAAGACCGTTCTTCACGGAGTGCTGCACTGAGGAGAGGTATCGATGTCGGTCGCAAAGGTGTTCTATAGGATTCAGGTCAGGACTCTGTGCAGGCCAGTCAATTACAGGGATGTTATTGTCGTGTAACTACTCCGCCACAGGCCGTGCATTATGAACGGATGCTCGATCGTGTTGGAAGACGCAATCGCCATCCCCGAATTGCTCTTCAACAGCGGGAAGCAAGAAGGTGCTTAAAATATCAATGTAGGCCTGCGCTGTGACAGTGCCACGCAAAACAGCAAGGGGTGCAAGCCCCTTCCATGAAAAACACTACCACACCATAACACCACCGCCTCTGAATTTTAATGTTGGCACTAAACACGCTGGCAAATGACTTTCACCGAGCATTCGCCATACCTACACCCTGCCATCGGATAGCCACATTGTCACTCCATACAACGTTTTTCCACTGTTCAATCGTCCAATGTTTATGCTCCTTACACCAAGCGAGTTGTCGTTTGGCATTTACAGGCGTGATGTGTGGCTTATGAGCAGCCGCTCGACCATGAAATCGAAGTTTTCTCACCTCCCACCTAATTGTCATAGTACTTGCAGCGGATCGTGATGCAGTTTGGAATTCCTGAGTGATGGTCTGAATAGGTGTCTGCCTATTACACAATACGAGCCTTTTCAACTGTCGGCGGTCTCTGTCATTCAACAGACGGGGTCGGCCTGTACGCTTTTGTGCTGTACGTGTTCCTTCGCGTTTCCACTTCACTATTACATCGGAAACAATGGACGTAGGGATGTTTAGGAGTGTGGAAATCTCGCGTACAGACGTATGACACAAGTGACACCCAATCACCTGACCAAATTCGAAGTTCGTGAGTTCCGCGGAGCGCCCCATTCTGCTCTCTCACGATGTCTAACGGCTACTGAGGTCGCTGACATGGAGACCTGGCAGCAGATGGCAGCACAACCACCTAATATGGAAAACGTATGTTTTTGGGGGCGTCCGGATACTTTTGATCACATTGTGTAACTATTACTAAAACTAATAAACGAAGAGCGTAAATCTTCTTTTGTCCATCAGTGTTAAATACTTTTCAAATTAGTCTTTGGTATGAGAGTCGAATGATTATCTATACATTTATCAATAAGAAAAAATTATTAAATTCCTTTATAAGCATTTTCGTGTTCTATTGTTTCTCGTATTAACATGGGGACGTGCCGGAAAGTTATGCCTCCGAATTTTCTCTGTGAAAATTCGAAAAGCTTTTCGAATAAAAAAATATTATTATGGTCCTACATTTTTATTTTTCGTGTCTACATATTTATTCATCGACATTGTCACCTTGGCGACGAACACGTTTCCTCCAACGAGAGACCAGTTTGTCGATACCGTTACTGTAGAACGTTTGACTTTGTTGATGGAGCCACAGTCTCGCCTCTGCTTGCACCACTTCATTACTGTCAAAATGGAATCTTCGAAGGCGTTCTGTAAGTTTTCGAAGTAGATGAACCTCTGTCACACACGATGAAATTAGAATCGCCGTTTCCTTCATTACGAGCACAAACAACCCACAATCTCGTATTACTGATGTCGACACAATCATCACAGTACACAGCTTTCATTCTTCTATGGATGTCAATTGAAGGGATGTTTTCTGCGGTTAGAAACTCGATTGCAGCATGCTGTTTCTCACGCACTGACATAGCTGTGGTACACACACCGCCGTGTTACGTGCTACAGTTGTGAGGCCTCTTGTGACAGACGGTTGCAACTTGTGTCAGCGAAGAGGGGAAAGTCGACGGAATAATATGCATGACGAGTAATACCTCAACCAAGCTCGCCCCACTAGCAGCGCCGTCTAACGCCTGCTTCCTGAGCGGGAAGGCGTGTTGGTCCCCGGCACGAATCCTCTCGGCGGATTAGTTCCGAGGTCCGGTGTGCCGGCCAGCGGTTTTCTCTCTGCTTCGGCGAATGCGCGCTGGTTCCCCTTATTCAGCCTCAGTGACACTATGTCGGCGATTGCTGCACCAACACTGTCCCCACATACGCGTACACCATAATTACTCTACCACGCAAACATTTGGGGTTACACTTGTCTGGTATGAGACGTTCCCCAGGGGTCCACTGGGGGCCAAACTGCACAATAACTCTGGTTCGGTGTGGGGCGGCGGTGGGGTGGGTGGGCTGCTGTTGCGTGTTGTGGGGTTGTGAACCACTGAGGGCTACGGCAGGAGGCGGGACGAAACCTCTCTGTCGTTTCTAGGACCCCGGTTCAGCACACAATACCTCGACCGATATTGAAAACAGAATAAAAAATTCGGAGTATTGATTTTCAGCACGCCCTGTTCTGGACGTATTGTACTAATAAGCTGAAGGTAATTTATGATGAAGTAGCAGCAGCCAGTTGCTTTTATAGGCATTTATTCTTCCATTATGACATTTAAAGATGCATAACAGCTCATCTTCAGATGTTCACATTTATTTATGTGTCGTGAACATTGTTACTTTACGAACGAAGTTGCAATATTTTACGACGGAAGTTTTAAATAACGGGTGTCATGAGTAAAGTTACAATGTTCGCTACCTGTAAATGAGTATATACCTATGAAGATGAGATGAACATAAAATGAATGTAGTCTACAAAAACACATGTTTTAAGGCATAATCTATTGGCGTGGCGTGCCAGGAAAGTGGTGCCATTCGATTCGGTGCGTTAAGGACGCTACAGTTTTGACTTTATGCGCTAGGAGCGCTGCCGTCGCGTCACGTGACTAGGCGACAAGCGAGCTTAAGGAGGCCCGTGGGTCACCGTTGCCCATGACATTTTTTGTTCTTCAGTCTACTGACTGGTTTGATGCGGCCCGCCACGAATTCCTTTCCTGTGCTAACCTCTTCATCTCAGAGTAGCACTTGCAACCTATGTCCTCAATTATTTGCTTGACGTATTCCAATCTCTGTCTTCCTCTACAGTTTTTGCCCTCTACAGCTCCCTCTAGTACCATGGAAGTCATTCCCTCATGTCTTAACAGATGTCCTATCATCCTGTCCCTTCTCCTTATCAGTGTTTTCCACATATTTCTTTCCTCTCCGATTCTGCGTAGAACCTCCTCGTTCCTTACCTTATCAGTCCACCTAATTTTCAACATTCGTCTATAGCACCACATCTCAAATGCTTCGATTCTCTTCTGTTCCAGTTTTCCCACAGTCCAGGTTTCACTACCATACAATGCTGTACTCCAGACGTACATACTCAGAAATTTCTTCCTCAAATTAAGGCCGGTATTTGATATTAGTAGACTTCTCTTGGCCAGGAATGCCTTTTTTGCCATAGCGAGTCTGCTTTGGATGTCCTCCTTGCTCCGTCCGTCATTGGTTATTTTACTGCCTAGTTAGCAGAATTCCTTAACTTCATTGACTTCGTGACCATCAATCCTGATTGAAGAGTAGGGGCGAAAGGCTACAGCCTTGTCTTACACCCTTCTTAATACGAGCACTTCGTTCTTGATCGTCGACTCTTATTATTCCCTCTTGGTTGTTGTACATATTGTATATGACCCGTCTCTCCCTATAGCTTACCCCTACTTTTTTCAGAATCTCGAACAGCTTGCACCATTTTATATTGTCGAACGCTTTTTCCAGGTCGACAAACCCTACGAAAGTGTCTTGATTTTTCTTTAGCCTTGCTTCCATTATTAGCCGCAACGTCAGAATTGCCTCTCTCGTCCCTTTACTTTTCCTAAAGCCAAACTGATCGTCACCTAGCGCATTCTCAATTTTCTTTTCCATTCTTCTGTATATTATTCTTGTAAGCAGCTTCGATGCATGAGCTGTTAAGCTGATTGTGCGATAATTCTCGCACTTGTCAGCTCTTGTCGTCTTCGGAATTGTGTGGATGATGCTTTTCCGAAAGTCAGATGGTATATCGCCAGACTCATATATTCTACACACCAACGTGAATAGTCGTTTTGTTGCCACTTCCCCCAATGATTTTAGAAATTCTGATGGAATGTTATCTATCCCTTCTGCCTTATTTGACCGTAAGTCCTCCAAAGCTGTTTTAAATCCGATTCTAATACTGGATCCCCTATCTCTTCTAAATCGACTCCTGTTTCTTCTTATATCACATCAGACAAATTTTCACCCTCGTAGAGGCTTTCAATGTATTCTTTCCACCTATCTGCTCTCTCCTCTGCATTTAACAGAGGAATTACCGTTGCACTCTTAATGTTACCGCCGTTGCTTTTAATGTCACCAAAGATTGTTTTGACTTTCCTGTATGCTGAGTCTGTCCTTCCGACAATCATATCTTTTTCGATGTCGTCACATTTTTGCTGCAGCCATTTCGTCTTAGCTTTCCTGCACTTCCTATTTATTTCATTCCTCAGCGACTTGTATTTCTGTATTCCTGATTTTCCCGGAACATGTTTGTACTTCCTCCTTTCATCAATCAACTGAAGTATTTCTTCTGTTACCCATGGTTTCTTCGCAGCTACCTTCTTTGTACCTATGTTTTCCTTCCCAACTTCTGTGATGGCCCTTTTTAGAGATGACCATTCCCCTTCAACTGTACTGCCTACTGCGCTATTCCTTATTGCTGTATCTATAGCGTTAGAGAACTTCAAACGTATCTCGTCATTCCTTAGTACTTCCGTATCCCACTTCTTTACGTATTGAGAATTCTGTAGTAAATAAAAAATCTGTACCACAGATTTCCGGACGGTGCCAAGGCCCTCACATTGCAGGCGCTTATGTTGCGTTTGAAGACACTACTGAGTTTACCACGTTGTGTGGCTATCTGCACAAAAGCGAAAGAGACGCGTGGATTTGACGACACACGAAACAAAACTGAGCACAGCGAAGACAACACAAAATGGTGACAATAATGCCAGGGTACACTATAGGGTAAGGTTGGTAGCGGCCTGAAGCAAATAAATATCGACCCAAAGTCGATGATCACCGTCTTGCGACCTTTGTCGATTCAGCTAGACTCATCAGCCTTTGGGCTGAGAGTCTTCCAGTTACGCGCGGTAAGTAGGCGTAGTCAGCAGCGGATGGCGAAAGGAATACAAGGCGAGAGCTAGGTGGCTGCCACCGAGTAGCTATCGATCTCACTCATAGCTGCTGGCGGCAGGGTGAGCACCATGCATCCGTGGACGATCTCTTACCTAGCATCCAGTACGACCTCACAACGTTGCGCTACTACCGGCAACGCGATCCTGTAGGATAAACATACTGCAACTAAGTGCACTCGCCCCGCTGTCGGGGGAGGACATACCGGGATAGTGAGTCATATTCAGGGCTGGTTATCTGTTGCGGGCAGCTGTGATGCCAATCCAACATTCCCTGCAAGGCAAGGCCACGCTATCTGTCATTGAACCTCAGCAGCAAACACCAAGTACTTAATGACTGTCCGCAGCAACAAGCTGCCATTTACTCCACAAATGACTGTGGTGTCACCGCCAGACACCACACTTGCTAGGTGGTAGCCTTTAAATCGGCCGCGGTCCGTTAGTATACGTCGGACCCGCGTGTCGCCACTATCAGTGATTGCAGACCGAGCGCCGGCACACGGCAGGTCTAGAGAGACTTCCTAGCACTCGCCCCAGTTGTACAGCCGACTTTGCTAGCGATGGTTCACTGACAAATTACGCTCTCATTTGCCGAGACGATAGTTAGCTTAGCCTTCAGCTACGTCATTTGCTACGACCTAGCAAGGCGCCATTACCAGTTACTATTGATGCTGTAAAACCTGTACCGTCAAGAGCGATGTTCACCAATTATGGATTAAAGTTAAGTATTCCAGAAGATACGTACGTTCTTTGCTACTATAAATTCCTTGTCCTGTTCCAGACCTCACGCCAGCCTGCGTGAGTTTAAACGCGTGCCTTTCGGCTTCCTGTCATAGTGGATTGGCTGTCTTGCCAGTCCACAACAATGACCACTCGGTGCATGGCAGTAAGTTCATCGTACCAATAATAGCGACATCAGTCTTGCTCCATTCACTAATATAGCCAAGGGGAAAACGATTTTCTGTACGAGACCACACGTGCCACACTCCCTCCTCTCGTGTTCTCGTGATCCCTGCACCGGGCAAAAAATGAGTCACCCTGTACTGGTTGCCCTGGGAAGAACAATATTTATTCATATGGAATTACGAATAGTGCAACGAATTAACACTTCTTGAATGACATACATCAAACTGCACAGAAAAAAAAACATTTATCATTCAACGTAATTACATTTACAAAACAATATCGATTTAATATGTATATCGTACTTTCTCCTACGTTAAAGATATTAATAACTGTGAAACAGTCAACTGATTTTATGTACACTACTGGTCATTAAAATTGCTACACCACGAAGATGACGTGCTACAGACGCGAAATTTAACCGACTGGAAGAATATGCTGTGATATGCAAATGATTATCTTTTCCGAGCATTCACACAAGGTTGGCGCCGGTGGCGACACCTACAACGTGCTGACATGAGGAAAGTTTCCAACCGATTTCTCATACACAAACAGCAGTTGACCGCCGCTGCCTGGTGAAACGTTGTTGTGATGCCTCGTGTAAGGAGGAGAAATGCGTACCATCACGTTTCCGACTTTGATAAAGGTCGGATTGTAGCCTATCGCGATTGCGGTTTATCGTACCGCGACTTTGCCTCTCGCGTTGGTCGAGATCCAATGACTGTTAGCAGAATATGGAATCGGTGGGTTCAGGAGGGTAATACGCAACGCCGTGCTGGATCCCACTGGCCTCGTATCACTAGCAGTCGAGATGACAGGCATCTTATCCGCATGGCTGTAACGGATCGTGCAGCCACGTCTCGATCCCTGAGACAACAGATGGGGACGTTCGCAAGACAACAACTATCTGCACGAACAGTTCCCCGACGTTTGCAGCAGCATGGACTGGCACTGAATGGCTCTGAGCACTATGGGACTCAACATCCATGGCCATCAGTCCCCTAGAACTTAGAACTACTTAAACCTAACTAACCTAAGGACATCACAAAGCATGGACTATCAGCTCGGAGACCATGCCTGCGGTTACAATTGACGCTGCATCACAGGCAGGAGCGCCTGCGATGGTGTACTCAACGACGAACCTGGGTGCACGAATGGCAAAGCGTCATTTTTTCGGATGAATCCAGGTTCTGTTTACAGCGTCATGATGGTCGCATCCGTGTTTGGCGACATCGCGGTGAACGCACATTGGAAGCGTGTATTTGTCATCGCCATACTGGTGTGTCACCCGGCGTGATGGTATGGGGTGCCATTGGTTACACGTCTCGGTCACCTCTTGTTCGTATTGACGGCACTTTGAACAGTGGACGTTACATTTCAGATGTGTTACGACCCGTGGCTCTACCCTTCATTCGATCCCTGCGAAACCCAACATTTCAGCAGGATAATGCACGACCGCATGTTGCAGGTCCTGTATGGGCCTTTCTGGATACAGAAAATTTTCGACTGCTGCCCTGGCCAGCACATTCTCCAGATCTCTCACCAATTGAAAACGTCTGGTCAGTGGTGGCCGAGCAACTGGCTCGTCGCAATGTGCCATCCAAGCTCTGACTCAATGCCCAGGCGTAACAAAGCCGTTATTACGACCAGAGGTGGTTGTTCTGCGTACTGATTTCTCACTATCTATGCACCCAAACTGCGTGAAAATGTAATCACAAGTCAGTTCTAGTATAATATATTTGAGCAATGAATACCTGTTTATCATCTGCATTTCTTCTTGCTGTAGCAATTTTAATGGCCAGTAGTGTAATTACTTACTCTGACCTTGATCCTGGATGAGGAAAGGCGTGAGAAGCATTTGCAAGTGTACTTACATTGCCTTTTCGTTGAATATGTGTGTTTATTTGCTCTTAAAACCTTTATCTACGCATATTTAGCGTCCTTGCATGTTAGGAGACTAATAACATATTTTTTACAGAATATCAGAACCCGCACTCAATACAGCGCGAGCCTATGACTGATTGTTGTCGGCCATATGCACGGCCACAACGTCTTATTTACACATTGCTAATATTAAACGCCTCCCCCCATGAACCATAGACCTTGCCGTTGGTGGAGAGGCTTGCGTGCCTCAGCGATACAGATAGCCGTACCGTAGGTGCAACAATAACGGAGGGGTATCTGTTGAGAGGCCAGACAAACGTGTGGTTCCTGAAGAGGGGCAGCAGCCTTTTCAGTAGTTGCAGGGGCAACAGTCTGGATGATTGACTGATCTGGCCTTGTAACTCTAACCAAAACGGCCTTGCTGTGCTAGTACTGCGAACGGCGGAAAGCAAGGGGAAACTACAGCCGTAATTTTTCCCGAGGGCATAAAGCTCTACTGTATGGATAAATGATGATGGCGTCCTCTTGGGTAAAATATTCCGGAGGTAAAACAGTCCCCCATTCGGATCTCCGCGCGGCGACTACTCAGGAGGACGTCGTTATCAGCAGAAAGAAAACTGGCGTTCTACGGATCGGAGCGTGGAATGTCAGATCCCTTAATCGGGCAGGTAGGTTAGAAAATTTAAAAAGGGAAATTGATAGGTTAAAGTTGGATACAGTAGGAATTAGTGAAGTTCGGTGGCAGGAGGAACAAGACTTTTGGTCAGGTGAATACAGGGTTATAAATACAAAACCAAATAGGGGTAATGCAGGAGTACGTTTAATAATGAATAAAACAATAGGAATGCTGGAAAGCTGCTACAAACAGCACAGTGAACGCCAAGATAGACACGAAGCCCACGCCTACGACAGTAGTACAAGTCTATATGCCAACTGGCTCTGCAGATGACGAAGAAATTGAATAAATGTATGATGAAATAAAAGAAATTATTCAGATAGTGAAGGGAGACGAAAATTTAATAGTCATGGGTGACTGGAATTCGGTAGTAGGAAAATGGAGGGAAGGAAACGTAATAGGTTAATATGGATTGGGGGTAAGAAATGAAAGAGGAAGCCGCCTGGTAGAATTTTGCACAGAGCACAACTTAATCATAGCTAACACTTGGTTCAAGAATCATAAAAGAAGGTTGTATACATGGAAGACTCCTGGAGATACTAAAAGGTATCGGATAGATTATATAATGGTAAGACAGAGATTTAGGAACCAGGTTTTAAATTGTAATACATTTCCAGGGGCAGATGTGGACTCTGACCACAATCTATTGGTTATGAACTGTAGATTAAAACTGAAGAAACTGCAAAAAGGTGGGAATTTAAGGAGATGGGACCTGGATAAACTGAGTAAACCAGAGGTTGTACAGAGTTTCAGGGAGAGCATAAGGGAACAGTTGACAAGAATGGGGGAAAGAAATACAGTAGAAGAAGAATGGGTAGCTTTGAGGGATGAAGTAGTGAAGGCAGCAGAGGATCAAGTAGGTAAAAAGACGAGGGCTGGTAGAAATCCTTGGGTGACAGAAGAAATATTGAATTTAATTGATGAAAGGAGAAAATATAAAAATGCAGTAAATGAAGCAGGCAAAAAGGAATACAAACGTCTCAAAAATGAGATTGACCGGAAGTGCAAATGGCTAAGCAGGGATGGCTAGAGGACAAATGTAAGGATGTAGAGGCTTATCTCACTAGGGGTAAGATAGATACTGCCTACAGGAAAATTAAAGAGACCTTTGGAGGAAAGAATACCACTTGTATGAATATCAAGAGCTGAGATGGGAACCCCGTTCTAAGCAAAGAAGGGAAAGCAGAAAGGTGGATGGAGTATATAGAGGGTCTATACACGGACGATGTACTGGAGGACAATATTATGGAAATGGAAGAGGATGCAGATGAAGATGAAATGGGATATACGATACTGCGTGAAGAGTTTGACACAGCTCTGAAAGACCTAAGTCGAAACAAGGTCCCGGGAGTAGACAACATTCCATCAGAACTACTGACAGCCTCGGGAGAGCCAGTCCTGACAAAACTCTACCATCTGGTGAGCAAAATGTATGAGACAGCGAAATACCCTCACACTTCAAGAAGAATATAATAATTCCAATCCCAAGGAAAGCAGGCGTTGACAGATGTAAAAATTACCGAACTATCAATTTAATAAGTCACGGCTGCAAAATACTAACGCGAATTCCTTACAGACGAATGGAAAAGCTGGTAGAAGCCGACCTTGGGGAAGATCAGTTTGGATTCCGTAGAAATATGGGAACACGTGAGGCAATACTGACTCTACGACTTATGTTAGAAGCTAGATTAAGAAAAGGCAGACCTACGTTTCTAGCAGTTGTAGACTTAGAGAAAGCTTTTGACAAAGTTGACTGGAATACTCTCTTTCAAATTCTGAAGGTGGCAGGGGTAAAATACAGGGAGCGAAAGGCTATTTACAATTTGTACAGAAACCAGATGGCAGTTATGAGTCGAGGGACATGAAAGGGAAACAGTGGTTGGGAAGGGAGTGAGACAGGGTTGTAGCCTCTCCCTGATGTTGTTCAATCTGTATATTGAACAAGCAGTAAAGGAAACAAAAGAAAAATTCGGAGTAGGTATTAAAATCCATGGAGAAGAAATAAAAACTTGGAGGTTCGCCGATGACATCGTAATTCTGTCAGAGACAGCAAAGGACCTGGAAGAGCAGCTGAACGGAATGGACAGTGTCTTGAAAGGAGGATATAAGATGAACATCAACAAAAGCAAAACGAGGATAATGGAATGTAGTCGAATTAAGTCGGATGATGCTGAGGGAATTAGATTAGAAAACGAGACACTTAAAGTAGTAAAGGAGTTTTTCTATTTGGGGAGAAAAATAACTGATGATGGTCGAAGTAGAGAGGATATAAAATGTATACTGGCATTGGCAAGAAAAGCGTTTCTGAAGAAGAGAAATTTGTTAACATCGAGTATAGATTTAAGTGTCAGGAAGTCGTTTCTGAAAGTATATGTATGGAGTGAAGCCATGTATGGAAGTGAAACATGGACGGTAACTAGTTTGGACAGGAAGGGAATAGAAGCTTTCGAAATGTGGTGCTATGGAAGAATGCTGAAGATTAGATGGGTAGATCACGTAACTAATGAGGAGGTATTGAATAGAATTGGGGAGAAGAGGGGTTTGTGGCACAAGTTGACTAGAAGAAGGGATCGGTTGGTAGGACATGTTCTGAAGCATCAAGGGATCACCAATTTAGTATTGGAGGGCAGCGTGGAGGGTAAAAATCGCAGAGGGAGACCAAGAGATGAATACACTAAGCAGATTCAGAGGGATGTAGGCTGCAGTACGTACTGGGAGATGAAGAAGCTTGCACAGGATAGGGTAGCGTGGAGAGCTGCATCAAACCAGTCTCAGAACTGGAGACCACAACAACAACAATACTAAACGCCACAGAGCCACGCTAGTAGCTTACAAAGTTTGAATTTTAATTATATTATTTAACTTAAGTGCCATTTTAATTTATTTGCGAAAGTTAAAAGATTAGTAGTTTTCATTCAGTTCTTGTGTTTGCCGTATAACGGCTTTTATCCCAGCTATGTAAATTCACAAAAATTGACTCACTACGAAATGATAAGTGATAAATATGGCACACAATAATATTTCTCTACGCGAACCCATGACATTAAAGAAGTATTAATTCCATTGAAATTGCAATGCAAAAAAAAAACCTGAGATGTTTTGTTACATGCGAGCTAGTACGGTGCTTCACACCGCTCCTTACGTGTTTCATATTGCTGGCATTAAACCTTCATATAATATTTCCTTAAAAAGTCTGTGTAATTTGCCCGTGATAAGTTGTGTTGTCTCTTTAGTGTGTGCGGCGTCATTTGATGTGTAACTATAAGTATATGTGCCTACAAATCACACAGTTTAATGAACTGCACATGTGCACACAAACCACACCATCTGATGTAGAGAACGGAGCACAATACACATAATAAAAACAAAACAACTCCCAGGGGACATGACGCTGCCGCGCGGGATTAGCCGAGCGGTCTTTCGCGCTGCAGTAATGGACTGTGCGGCTGATCCCGGCGGAGGTTCGAGTCCTCCCTCGGGCATGGGTGTGTGCGTTTGTCCTTAAGATAATTTAGGTTAAGTAGTGTGTAAGCTTAGGGACTGATGGCCTTAGCAGTTAAGTCCCATAAGATTTGACACACATTTGAACATTTTTTGACATCACGCTACAACCGTGTAACTCCACCCATAGTCTTGGTAATGACCTCGTTTCGGTGTGGAAAGAGTGAAATACTTTCTTCAGGTATGCCATATCACACCGAAGCGTTTCACTGATGATCTCGTAGCTCTAACAAATTACAGGGATTTTTATTGCTACGTTTCGCGCACTGTTCCAGGTAGTCCCAGACATTTCTTTGCAAATCGAGACCGGACGATGTAGCTGGCAGATGCGGTACGGTGCCTGATTGTTCGTCAAACCTCGAACATGTACGTGCAACCTTGTGATCACGACTATTGCTATGTTGGAAGATGTGCGTGTCTGCAACATGCATATAATGATGGCTAGAAGAAACTGCCCTCGTGGTTTGCAAGAAAGATGAAATAAACACTTGTTTCAATTTCACAGTAGCTTGCAACAGTGGCCCAAATCGTGGCTCGAAAAACATCCACAAAACATTAAAGAACCACCTCTAGTCTGAACTATAAGGCGCAGGAAAAGGAAGATGATGAAAAAAGTAAGCTAACTTAAATATTTCAAAAGTAATCGCCATAACTTCAGACATTTCTCCCACTGCGAGACAAGACGGTCAGCTCCTTCATGGAAAAATGTTTGCAGTTACCTAAGGTTCAGATGGCTCAAATGGCTCTGAGCACTATGGGACTCAACTGCTGTGGTCATAAGTCCCCTAGAACTTAGAACTACTTAAACCTAACTAACCTAAGGACAGCACACAACACCCAGCCATCACGAGGTAGAGAAAATCCCTGACCCCGCCGGGAATCGAACCCGGGAACCCGGGCGTGGGAAGCGAGAACGCTACCGCACGACCACGAGATGCGGGCAGTTACCTAAGGAACAATGATTGTATCCAGGGGTGCACCTCTTCGTCCAAAGAAAATCGTTGGCGACGAATATGTTTCGTCAGGTGTACAAGTACATGGAAATCGCATGGAAGAGATCGGGACTTTATGGAGAATGCGTAAGCTCTTTCCAGCGAAGCTTCTGCCGACCCACATGTTGTCGAGGCTGTTTCGCTTAAGCTATAGAGGTTTCTTTACTCAAGTGATTTCCACATTCTGGGAACCCTGAAGAAAGACATTCGTGGCCGTCGATTTGCTTCGGATGTAGAGATTGCACGCCTGGGTACAATCATGGTTCCGTAGGCAAGCGCAAACATTTTACCATGGAGGAGCTAATTGTCTTTTATCTCAGTGGGATATTACTGCCTCAGAAAAAAGTTATGCCCCTAGAAGTGCAGGGGAAAAGGAAAAGAAACTTACAAAATCGAGTCAAATTTATGTAGAACTTGGCAGTACGAGCCCCTTGCATGACGTTTCACCTCCTCTGGCCTGCATGCCTGCACTGATACTACGAGGGTTATTCCAAAAGTAAGGTCCGATCGGTCGCGAAATGGAAACGACTATGAAAATCCGATAAAGCTTTGCACAGATGTGTTGGGTAGTGTCTCTAGTATAACCCCAGTTAGCATCACGTCGCTCTTCTCATTTCTGAGCTCGCAGTGAGTGCGTAAAGATGTCTAGAAAATAGTGTCTGCCGCCAAGTACGAGGGCCTGGTGAGAAATTTCGCCTGAAGCTATGCAGCCAACATTACATAACTGTCGTGCTGTTTCGTCTTCACGACAATTCTCAGCCGCATTCTGCAGGGGCAATGAAGATGCTCCTGCATCGTTTTCAAATGGAAATGTGAGATTACCCACAATACAGTCCGCAATTGTCTCCCCCTGAGTTTCATCTCTGGTCACATGAACCGCTGTCTTTGAAGACAACATTTTGACACAGACAACGAGGTGTAGGCCAGCGTGGAGAATTGGCGGAAAGCACTGGCGTCTGCCTTCTATGATGAGGCTATTGAAAAGTTGGTACAACGCTATGACAAAAGTCTAAGTCAGAACGGCGACTACGTAGAGAAGTAGCTGAAAGGTGTAGCTAATTGTTACAAGTAAAACATTTCTGATGTTCACTGTGGTTTCAATTTGGCAATCAATCGGACCTTACTTTTGGAATAACCCTCGTATTTCCAAGCGTGTCATACATGTGTTGTATCCTCTCTTCACGCAAGCTGATCCACTGCTACCTGAAAGAAATAACTCCCATTTGACTGTACAACAGGTTTTATTTCGCAATCTAGAATTCGACTCTAGGCCATTATCAAGTCTAACAACTGCAACAGATTAAGGCACAATAAAAATACAGGTATCAGACAAGGTATCTGAACAGTAACAGGGCAAACAGTTAAATCAATGTATGGGCTGCATGATTTGTTGTCTTACTTAAGTATTATAAATCATTAGACTTGAGTAGAATCCTCGTCAAAACATGTATCTTCGGTCATATAAACCAATTTTGTCGAAATAAATGCGACAACATTTGTTTAATATTATAATTTAATGGCAATTAGCATAACGATATGGTTGTGAAAAAATTGACGACCAAATCACAGGTTTTATACTTTGCCACACAGTGTTTAAGCAGCCACTGTCATGAACGTAAGTGAAAAATTCGTTAAAGATCATCACAAAGGCGTCCCAATTTGCACCAAGCAATCTGTGGTATGCCATGGGAACAGGTAGTGGGACTCTTTATTATACAAGCTGGTTACATTATCTTTGAAGTGGGCAGAGGATGCCTGTGTTAACATAATATGGCGTGGAGATCCAACTTTACAGTCTGCATGTAAAAACGCCACTTACACCAACGTAATTAAGGATACATAAAAGTACAATCTTGCAAGAGTGAAATATTTGATATAGGGTGAATTATAAAATAAACAGTTCTACGTTGCCATGAATTACAACCTTGTTTAAAAATTATTGGTTAGCTACATAAAATAAATGGTCCCGAACATCGTTGGAATTTAAAACGTTTTACATAAAAGCGTCAGTGATTGTTATAAGAGACCAAGTGTATAATCGTACAAAATAGGGAAAAAAGGGGGGCAGTAGGGGTGGGGAGAGGGACTGGTGCATAGTGAATCAGGAAATGGTGCACATTAGTATTAACAACAATGAATCAGAGGTATTAAATAAACGAGGGGTGGTCAGATTAAGTTGGTGCAGTGAGGGGGGTGAGTGGTGGGAGGGGGGGGGGGGGGAAGGTGGGACAGCCAATGTTCACAATGCTTACAGTGTTACCTATATGCACACACTTATAGTGCCATTTTATTAACACGGGTGTTTAAAAAGAACGGTAACCCTCTTACTGTAAGAAGATTAACAGCTGTAGTAAGTGTAATGGTTCAAATGGCTATGAGCACTGTGGAGCTTCACATCTGAGGTCATCAGTCCCCTAGAACTTAGAACTACTTAAACCTAACTAACCTAAGGGCATCACACAGATCCATGCCCGAGGCAGAATTCGAACCTGCGACCCGAAGCTACCGCGCGGTTCGAGACTGAAGAGCCTAGAACCTCCCGGCCACAACGGCCGGCAGTAAGTGTAATAAATTTCAAAAACTTAAAACGTACAGGATAGGACAGTTCTTCATTATAAGTATAAAATGAATACAAAATGTTACACCACACCAGTTGTCCTATTATTTTAAATTACATTATTTCAAAATATAAAGAACAATCTCCACTTTTTAAGTGAAGTTTCATAGGGAGGTAATATTCTATTATTAAAAGGACTGTGAACAACAGACCACATTTAATTGTGGAAGGCGAACGACATCTGAAAGAAACTTGTTGGCTGGTGTGGGAGGGGTAGTCTGAATTAGTAGGTGAAGATTATCATTGATCCTGATCAAATAGATAATAAGTAAAATCATTGATCCATAACTGTTTTCATTGATATCCTGGAAACTGGCAGTGGGATGGAGTTGAAATCGGAGATCGTCCCTCACATTTTCTATCAAGGAGACCGATTTGGGGATCTTGCTGGCCGTGGGAGTACAGTAATATGAATAGCCCGGACTTATGCGATAAGCGGGACGGAGCGATAAGTTGCGTTCGCATAAATCGGGGTGCAATTTTGCATATAAATACATACGAATTATGTTCACTTGGAACCAGAGACTAAGGAAAACAATGTGACTTAGGAAAAAGTTTAATAAAATCTTCAACAAATCAAAAACTTATATTACGGTTCAATATTATGCATTGCAACAATGTAAACCGAAATTATTGTGAAGTAGAAGGCTTAAAAAACCTAACATCATCTGACGAGTCAATTTTTTTCTTCTTATTCAAAATTCCTCGTAGCACTCTAATAAAATTTTTATTCTCCGTTTTGCAGCAGAAATGCACATTTCACTAGTCTATTTTTTTAAATTTGTTATCCGTTTTCAGTTCAACTGAGGCCTTCTGTCAAATTTGCAACCGCCATTTCGAAAATCAAATTTTTCACGGCCAGAAACGTCACAATTAATAACATGTTCCGGGCTATTATGCCGTGGTCGAATGGGTTTCACTTTTAAACCCGACGTTTCGTCCCCTTCTACGGAGGGCATTTTTGTGAAATTTCATCCCAAGATTGTCCAATAATCCTCACGGCATTGAAAACATTGAATTGTTTCCAAAATTCATTAACAGACAGCTCGTTGTTTTGTCTCATAGTTTCATCTTGATGCCCAAACCATCGTCTCGTGTAGTAAGCTTTAAATGTTTGAATGACCCCCAGGTCCATCGGTTGAACCATGCTGGTTGTTTTCGGTGGCAAAAATGCAACTACCTCATTTATTCCGAAATTAATTGGCAATAACGTTCGACCTCAGATATGAAGTGACGATCAAACCAGTTTTCAAAAAGGGAAGCTGTCACCCCAGCTTCATCATTCGACTTCCAAGTCACGGGCAATGAAGCTTTAGGGGCATTTTTAAAGCTCTTGGACTGTGATATGGATGATGCTACCAGTGACAAAGATGAAGGAAGAAACTGAATGAAATTCGGTAACGGTGTGCTACCTCAAAAAAGCAGAAGTCCGAATAAAGTATATCGCCGCTGGACATAACGACTGACAAAATACCATGAACTTTTGTGGTGAAAGCGTCAAAAACGCAAAGAAAAGCACATATGCTGTAGATGACGCAGTACCAACTTATTCAAAGCAAAGATAAGTTATTCATAGAAATTTGAATGATAAAAGTAACAAATTTGCACGTGACTTCACCTGGCAGGAAAATCATGCGAGGGAAACTATGGAACCCATGATTTAAATCCTCGACTCACCAGAGCTGCATAGACACCTGATAACTAGTCGCAAACTTTAGTCAGAGGTTACATTGGTTTCCTCACATACCGGCAGATGTGCAGTCTATATAACAGCTTTTTTGGAGGCTTCAGTGTTTGTAAGACGCCTATCTGTGTTCACGAGGATCCACGTGTGGCGATCTCCTAAGCGTGGTTCGTTGTAAGTTTTGTAATGGGGAATTGGGGATGTCAGGCTGTTAATTCTTTGTATATTTTATTCCATTTCACGGTGGTTCCCGTTCTTCTAACGGGGGACCTTTGTCCTTTTATGTAGTTCGTCCTCTACGAGAGGCTTTTGGCAGACCTAGAATGGAAGAGGACATTCTCTTGCATGCCATATACCAGGGATGCACTATTTTAATATGTTTTAACCTGCTTTAAACTTAATTATGCATCCTTTGTGGACTCACATTTGAGTGCACGTGTAGGTTTTTTCTCAGAATTTCTGTTGGTTCTATTCAGCTTTGATTATCTTAATCACGTGGATAAGTATTACTATTCATTAAAATTTTGCAGATGCATTGAAGATGGGACATACGTCCTGAAATCGGGTAGTGGTTTCCTTTTTAGAAATAATTTTTACAACTTAAGCAAAGTATATCACTGATAGTGAATAACAGTTGTGGTTGTTCTGTCAAGAGAAATGTGTTATTAGAAATGGCTCTGAGCACTATGGGACTTAACTTCTAAGGTCATCAGTCCCCTAGAACTTAGAACTACTTAAACCTAACTAACCTAAGGACATCACACACATCCATGCCCGAGGCAGGATTCGAACCTGCGACCGTAGCGGCCACGTGGTCTCAGACTGTAGCGCCTTTAACCGCTTGGCCACACCGGCCGGCTGTGTTATCAGAAAATCTAGCTTCGAAAACATACAAATGACGGACATTAATAAAATTTATGACGTTAACGGATAAAGCATAACACCGGTGACAATGCATTCTGGAAAATGAAATCCATCAAGTAAAAATGAAGAAAGAAACTATTTCATTCAATATAAAGTAAACAATGGAAGATTAAATCATGAGCAAGTAAAAAGAGAAAACGGCGGACGAATGAACAAATTTACAGAATTTGTCTTTCATGAGTCGCACATGAATCAAAATCCAATTTCTAAAATAAATTTAAATATTGCAGATGTGTATTACACGTTCGGGAGCTGGAAGCAAAGAGAAGCTTCTTATCACTAATTCTAATTATAAAATGAATTAAAGAAATTGCAACTAATTTCTGTCACAGTCCCCCTTCTTGCCGTATCTCTACCATACAAAACGAATGACCCTAGGAATTTTTTCATGGCAGCGAGTTTACTTGTAGAAGAAGTGGGGCTCTGTCTTCCTCGTAAGATTTTCGCGTCAGTGTTTATGTAGTGCAGTAGCGATAGGAGCTGAAGCGTGACGTCTGCTGTATATCACTCAAGTGATTGCTCACGTTGTGCATCAGCTATCGTGAAGTTTTCAAAACAGCACGCGTGTATCTGGCACTCTCTGGGCCCATAGCTGCCGCTGTTTACGATTTTGAAAACACATAGTGATTTTTAAGAGATACAAAATTAAAAGCTCAGATAGCCAGAGATTATTTTTGGTCTTACACTCCAATTTTTGGACAGGAAAATGGTGTCTGCGAAGGAATCATTTTTGTGTCGTATTATGATTATGAGAGAGACAGTTCAAATGAAGCAGGTTGCTGGCAGCAGTTGCTGTTGCTGTTGCAGTTGCAGTTGCAGTTGCTGTTGAATATAGTTTAAGTGCTTGGTTTAGTAATCCCAGGTCTGCGAAGGGACGTTGGTTGGATGTGCGGTTCTCTAAATTTGCCTGGAATTAACGCATGTCACGGCTACTGGGTGAATATTTTGCTTAATTTTTATACATTGCCTCATAAACAGTTCCAGAACATGGCAGAGAGTAAAAGTGTGCGAAATAAATCACATCTTATTTTCAGATCGATGGAACGAGAAAGCTTGTGGGTGCAAAACATGCCAAATTGAGCTTGTTGATTTGTTTTGGTACGTGTATACGCCATTTGGCTTGGCAACGGATTGAAAATCAAGCAATTTTACACATAGAATTTTATTTGGAATATGGCCTTTGATGTCTACCAGGGTATCCGTGCGATATTTCCGAAATTTTACAGTTTTAACTAATGACAATATTTGGAATAAATGTGGGTATGAAGAGAAAACGGCTTTAAAAATGAACTGAACGAAGTGAAATAGTAATAATCATGAATTTATGATACATCCTTGTGTATACATTTCCGTGCACATAATTTTGGCCGGCCGGGGTGGCCGAGCGGTTCTAGGCGCTACTGTCAGGAACCGCGCGACCGCTACGGTCGCAGGTTCGAAGCCTGCCTCAGGCATGGATGTGTGTGATGTCCTTAGGTTAGTTAGGGTTACGTAGTTCTAAGTTCTAGGGGTCTGATGGACTCAGAAGTTAAGTCCCATAGTGCTCAGAGCCATTTGAACATAATTTTGAAAAATATTCTTTCAAAACATTAAAATACCTCGGTGTAAACTATATTTGATTAAAGAACGGAATCTTCATGTACTTTTTGTTTTTCATTTTCTTTAAGGTATACAAAAATATTAGTTAATTCAGTTACCCTTGAAAATGCTACATACCATTGTCCCTGATTAAATATGGGATTTAGTAAATACAATCCTGCTCTTTGAAGACTTGCCCTATGATTGCAAGTGCAATCTTAATACTGCCTTCTTGTCAATAGAAAAATAAATAAATAAAACGTGCTTGGAACAAATGGGGCCAAGTTTATCAATGGTATTACAACAGTTTCTCGGTGTCAATCAACTGAGTATTGATTGTAAACAGGAGACCAACGCGATAATGTCGCACTTTTATAGTTGTAAATAGTGGCAGCATTTGGAGTAAGTGTAGTCGTTCGTATAAGGGTAGTTGGCGGCAATGACAAATACGTTTCTCATTTCGGAAAGTATATTCATTTAGAAAAGTCAATTTTTACGACGGGCAGAGATGATGGACTGCCACAGCCGTCACGTATATTATGTATAATAATGCTGTACACAAATTATACAGTTAATAAGTTTTTGAAAACAAATAAAACGGTATTTGTAATAAAATAAAATGAAAAGGGAGTCTCTTATTCGTGATTAGTAAGCTTCGTAAAATATAGGTATGAAACTGGCCATTCATGATGGCCGTTTGCCTATAATAGATAAAGGTCTCTTTTATGTTAAAATTTTTCACAATTAGTAAGTTTTAGCTTGAAAATGATATGCAATGTCAGAATCTGGTTAAAAAACCTTTCTAACGATATCTCGTTCATCCGTGTACAATTAGTATGTGTTGAGAAAAAAGGGATGTTGAGTTGAAAAATAATATGTGTGATTCATGGCAACAGAAGGTTATTTGTTAGAAACTGCACATACAACATGATTATTTACGACGTTAAAATAAAGTGTACACCAATTGAATGTCTACTCATTTACCATATGGGCTGTGTCTAATGTAATTGGATCGATTACTAGAATGCCAGAGTCATAAATAAACTTTACACGCTCTGAACTGTTCTTTATTAATAACTGATGTTACATTTGTGGGTATTAAGGACTATGAGGGATTTCACATGTCATTTACCCTAACCTAGTTCATTTTAATTTTGTGGTGCTTTCTGTATGACTGTCCACATACTGGAGGCAAGAAGTGCTCCAGAATTTGTCACACCGACCGTATGGATTCCGTTGTTGTTGCAAGGACGCCCATTTCCTGACTCAGGATACATGACGTGCAGCACAGCCGAGCAAACAAAATGTGTGTTCTCTCAGGTGCTAGTCGCATAGAGCCATTGAGACCCTGCACGGCGTTGAGTATGATACTCCAGAACCCATCGATTCCAGATCCAAACAGTCATGAGATCGCAACCAACGCGAGCACCAATATAGCGGAACTATAATCACTCCCAATCCTGGCACTATCAAATTACGGCATGTGCTTGTAGACATTTTTCCTTTTTGCACGTGACATAACACAATTTTCTCAGGAACAGCAAACATTAAAGTGCGGTTTCTGAACGGGAAACGCGCTTCTTGAAGTTACCTTATATACAGAGTGCATATGGCGTTGCTCCTACCTCCTTTGCGCCTTTTTGCTGTAATGCTAATCACTTCCAAAACCAAACATGTAGTATAATTCATGCCAATTTGACTTCGTTGTCCGCTGCCTTTACAGTGTTGCATTTTTAATGGGCACCAGTGAACTTACAAAAAATTGTTTCAACCATCAAAAGTACCTATCACTGGCTGCGTGATACGTGCTCCAAACACTAACACAATTTTTCAAAAACGAAGAAGACGACTTGGCGAAATAGTGGACTACTGGTAGTTAGACCTACAAATAACGCCAGTGTCTCTCAACCCATCTAATTCAAAATGCGGCGCTTCTAACTCTGTCTCGAGGGCGCAAATCTTTTTTCCCTCTTCTACGATTTCTTGTCACGACTAAATAATCCACAACTCGTTGGAAGAGCCCCATCTGATAGCCCCCCTCCCCCCCCCCCCCTCCCGCTGCGTTCTCCCCAATGAAACACCAATTCAGAGTCCTGAGATGATATTCTTCCATACCAGTTAACGTACACCGATATCCACATTTGTCACACAAGTCGTTACTCCTGCTATATACTAAAAAGCACTATAACACTGTAATAAAGTATTAATCAGTAAGACTTATCTTTCGGTGAGTTGTGCAGCTAACTTCTAGGCGCCAGGCGGACGTAGACTGACACTATCGAAGTTCGTTGAACGTATCTAGTACCAAATACGAAGTGAATGAAAACTATGAAAGTACGATATTTTCCAACAGCGCACTTAAATCGACGATATCAGGAAATTATTTACAGCACTGTAATGGATCTAAGACAACACGTAACGATTATAGGGTGAGCAGAAGTTAACATCGACTTATAAACACACCTCCGATTTTCACTTAACGTAGGTTTTAAATCACGGAAGACATGAAAACTCTACAAAGCATGATATTTATGACAACATTATATAACAAAATAGAATCCGGCACGTATCGTCGCTGTGAAGCCTCCACTTATTTCCAGAATGATGTATGAGGCAACCATATTACTAGGGGCGTTCAATAAGTAATGAAAAACATTTTTTCTAAGAGCAGGTGGGTTTAATTCAGAGTTCCAGAGCACTATAGTTTCCTCAATCTTTAGGCTACAAAACCCTATTTTTCAACACAATCTCTGTTCTGGACGACGGCTTTACACCGTCTTAATAGGAGGTCCTGTATGTCCCAAAAATACCACTCACAACTTCATCCCTCAAAGCTACCCATTCTTCTTCTACTGTATTTCTTTCCCCCATTCCTGTCAATTGTTCCCTTATGCTCTCCCTGAAACTTTATACAACCTCTGGTTTAGACTAAATACCTAAGAATTAGAATTACGAACAACTTAAATTGGAAATAACACGTAGAAAATGATCTGGGGAAGGCAAACCAAAGACTACGTTTTATTGGCAGAATGCATACAAAATGCAGCAGAACTGCTAAAGACACTGCCTACAGTATGCTTGTCCATTCTCTTTTGGAATACTGCTGTGCGGTCTGGAATGCTTACCAGATAGGATTAACGAAGTACGTCGATAAAGTTCAAAGAAGGACAGCACGTTTCGTACTATCGCGAAACAGGGGAGGATGTGTCACTCACATGATACACTATTAGGGGAAGATTTTATTAAAACAAAAGCGTTTTGCGTTGCTGCAGAATCTTCTCACGCTATTTCAGTCACCAACTTTATCCTCCGAATTCGAAAATATTTTGTTCCCCTCCGATCTACATAGAGACAAACGATCATCATAATAAAATGAGGGAAGTCAGAGCTCGCTCGGAAAGATATAGGTGTTTGTTTTTTCCGGGCGCTGTTCGACAATGGAGTAACAGAGAATTGTTGTGCAGGTGGTTCGATGAACCCTCTGCCAGGCACTTAATTGTGATTTTCAGAGTAGCCGTGTAGATGTAGATATTGATGATGTATATCTGTTGCATTCAACGAAAGCATCTTTATAGTCCAATGTTGTTTTGCACAAAAATTCCGTCGAATGAAAAGTAACAATAGCTTACATAAAAATTATGTCGTGAACAAAAGCAAAAGAATTTACACTAGTGTGGATGCTTTTATGAGCCATCTCGTTGCATAAGGCTTTGAATGTCAGTTATTAGGTTGTAAAACAGCCGAGTTATTTTGTTATGTTAGTCTGTGAGTGATATTTTGTTTTGATTTTTTGCTGTGCGACCATCTCGTACTTCATGTTCCTTTTCAGCGTGATGGGTATTGTTCCAGCTTCATCCGAAAAACCAGAGACAAGTACACACATTCAGGTGATACCAGCAGACTATAGAAAAAAACCATTTGGCCGTCTGTAGTTCGATAGAGGAAGTATACAGCGACTAAGAAAGAAATAAAGAATAATCTTTTCACTGCGCAGTGTTGTTAATGTGTACTGCAGCGCCGCAAAGTAACAGTCTGCACAGTCTGACAGCAATTACAAGCAGTACTAAACGTTCCATATTCTGTCGCGAAGGGGTGAGAGAGTGGGGGTACGGTACAGGGATCAAGAAAAACACAGGACCTAAATTCCTGGTCACAAATACTACGCAGACATAAAGTTATAAGCAAAGAACACGTGCTTTTTTATTAGAATCTATCAATTTAATGCATGTAATCTGACTGAGAATCATTTAGTTCTACTTTCACCCTGTTCCTTATCAAAGCCCGCATCTCGTGGTCGTGCGGTAGCGTTCTCGCTTCCCACGCCCGGGTTCCCGGGTTCGATTCCCGGCGGGGTCAGGGATTTTCTCTGCCTCGTGATGGCTGGGTGTTGTGTGCTGTCCTTAGGTTAGTTAGGTTTAAGTAGTTCTAAGTTCTAGGGGACTTATGACCACAGCAGTTGAGTCCCATAGTGCTCAGAGCCATTTGAGCCATCCTTATCAAAGCAATAACCAAACTCTTGGCCAATCATTGCAGTGGCTCCATCTGTCAACGAAAGTTTTCCGCTACAAAGGTCAGTTTGCCAGTAATGTTTCCTAAGCATAAAAATACGTCGTCGGCAGTAATCGATCGTGCATTGGCAATAAATCCAGGAGTTCCTCCTTCAAGCGTGAGCACCTCTCACAAGTACAGCAATCTGAGCAACATCCAAAGCTAAAGAGAAAAAAAAAATCAGTCTTATCTTTCGGTTGCGTTTCCACGTCGTGTGCCATTTCTTCGATGTGTCTGTAAACTGTTCTCCGTGAAAGAGGAACTGTTTACGAAACCGGTAGAGTCTCTGGGCACAAGAGTGTTGCGGCAGCAACAAAACACTCTTTCAGAAATTCTCCATCGCTGAAGGGACACACTATTTTGGCTATTTGTGCGGGCTTTATTCACGAATGATATAAACAAATCAAAAAAAGCTTTGCATCACCCCGGTTCCCAGAACTCCTGAAGATAGACGTTGACTGTGGATATTGTATCACAGACACAGTCCCTTTGACTGTTCAGAGATGTCACTAAACCCACCCAAAGATGTAAACAGCTGTACATGAGCAGCGCCTATTAGACGGAGGGGATCGCACAGCCGATCAGTTCCAGTCATTTCACCAGGAAGGAAGGTACACGGCTCGTGTTGTCTATAGTGCAACCATGCCTAGAAGGTCAATACCGTGGTTCGATCGCGTCCGCGTGGCAATTTGTGCCAGGAAGGGCTCTCAACAACGGAAGTGTCCATGCGTCTCAGAGTGAACCAAAGCGATGTTGTTCGGACATGGATGAGATACAGAGAGACAGGGACTGTCGATGACATGCCTCGCTCAGGCCGCCCAAGGGCTACTAATACAGTGGATTACCGCTACCTACGGATTATGGCTCGGAGGAACCCTGTCAGCAACGCCACCATGTTCAATAATGCTTTTCGTGCAGCCACAGGGACTGTGCGCAATAGGCTGCATGATGCGCAACTACACTCCGACGTCCATGGCGAGGTCCATCTTAGCAGCCACCACACCACGCAGCGCAGTACAGATGGGCCCAACAACATACCCAATGGACCATTCGGGATTGCATCACGTTCTCTTCACCGACGAGTGTCGCGTATGTCTTCAATCGGACATTCGTCGGAGGCAACCTGGTCAGGCTGAACGCACACTGTCCAGCGAGTGCAGCAAGGTTTTGGGGTGGCATTATGTGGGACCGACGTACGCCGTTGGTGGTTATGGAAGGCGCCATAACGGCTGCACGATACGTGAATGCCATCCTCCGACCGATAGTGCAACCATATCGGCAGTATATTGGCGAGGCATTCGTCTTCATGGACGACAGTTCGTGACCCCATCGTGCACATCTTGCAAATGACTTCGCTCGACTAATGTGGCCACCATGTTCTCTGGACATGAACCCTATCGAACGTGCCTGGGATAGATTGAAAACGGCTGTTTATGGATGACGTGACCCACCAACCACTCTGAGGGATCTACGCCGAATCGCCGTTGAAGAGTGGAACAATCTGGACCAACAGTGCCTTGATGAACGTGTGGATAGAATGCCACAACGAATACAGTCATGCATCAATGCAAGAGGACGAGCTACTGGGTATTATAGGTACTGATGTGTACAGCAATCTCTAGCTGTATGGTGGTACAACATGCAATGTGTGGTTTTCATGAGCAATAAAAAGGGAGGGATTGATGTTTATGTTGATCTCTATTCCAATTTTCTGTACAGGTTCCGGGACTCTCGGAACCGAAGTGATGCAAAACTTTTTTTGATGTGTGTACGAGTAAAATGCCTTAGCCTAGTGCACCAGCGCCCAGCGTCCATCCCCCCCCCCCCCCCCCCCCCTTGGGGAAGCTTACATACGGTGCCAGTCACTCGTATTGCGTAACTACCAGTCTGACACACTCACATATTGTGTATGTGTGTGCGTATGTGTGGTTTTGGGAACTTATGGGCGCCCAACGGCGAGGTCATCAGTGCCCTAACAATGATTAAAATAGACGAATGTGGATAAGAACGAAAACTGTCGTACAAGCATGCACACGAAATGACCACTCAATTACTCTATCGCACAGGCAGTCCCATATGCACTAAAACCAAGATAGCTAATGAAGAAATTAAAACAGAGGGAAAACAAAACACAGAAAAGCTAAAAGAACAGCACAGGGAAATGTGACTGGCTGACCACTTACAAAAAACTTGGGTGAGCCAGCCACCCAGTTGAACATTAAAAACATCTCCCCAGAATCTTGTTAAAAACGTGGGACAATTCACAAAACTCTAAAACGCGAACCACATTCGTTTGATTATTGCATAAAATAAACTGCAGGTACGCCGGCAAATCCGCTGCAGTCCGCTGGTCAGCAGATAAAATGCAGTCCAATAGAATGTGGTGCACCGTGATTTGCTCGCCACAAACACCACACATCGGAGGGTCCTCTCGCCGGAGTAAAAATCCATGCGTCATAGGGCTGTGGCCGATGTGAAGAGGAGTAAGGGAGGCCTCGCCCCTTCGACGTGGCTGGAAGGAAGTACGCCACGGCCAGGTTCTGGGCTTCTCGACACGGAGCTTGTCTGTCGCTTCTAGCCACTCATTTTCCCAGCGACACAGGACTTTATACAGCCACAGCGAGGTGAGGGCATGCAGGGGGGTAGCACACTGAAAGACCTGACGGTAACGACACGCCTCCCTGGCTGCTCGATCAGCCCTTTCATTCCCCAGAATTCCCATTTGCCCTGGTACCACTCACATATTAATAGCAAATTACATGACCAAAAGAGAGAACATAAATATATAAATAAATAATAAAATGGTACAGTTAAACCTTAACAAACACGAAATCCAAAGTAAAATTTAGAGGAGAAATATCTGAACCATTTACGATTAAAACAAGGTTGAGACAGGGAGATTGTTTATCACCATTGCTATTCAATTGTGCTCTTGAATATGTAATGAGAGAATGGTACAAGGAAAATCCTATGAATATTAAAATTGGAACCAATAAAGATAAAATAAACCTAAATTGCTTGGGATTTGCTGATGACCTAGCATTACTAGCTAATAATATTCAGGAAGCCACGAAACAAATAACAAGCTTACAAAATATAGCACAAAAATTAGGACTCCAGATATCATTTGAAAAGACTGAAATAATGGTAACGGATCCACTTGTAATAGATCACATCACAGTGAACAATAGGGAAATTAAAATAGTGAAACAATTTAAATACCTGGGTGAAATTATAACACATAAATTGGACGAGAAACCTGCATGGCGAGCAAGAACTAATAAAATGATAAAAGCTCAAAAACTAACATGGTCTACGTACAATAAAAAATGTCTATCAATTAAAACAAAATTAAAACATTACAAGACAGTGGTTCAACCAGAGGTTACATACGGAAGTGAAACTCTTTTTAAAGTCACCCAGAAAAACAGAATTGACAAAATTTTAAAAGTAGAGAGAAGAATTGCTAGAACATGCATAAATAAGAAATATCAAAAAGCTGGGCAATGGCGGATAGTTCCAAATGAAGTGGTATACAGAGAACTGGAGCCCATCACTGATACTATACGAAAGAAAAGGATCTCTTTTTGTGGTCACATTCTGAGGACACCAGAAACCAGATTGTCAAGGAAAATTATTGAGAAACTCTGGAATTTGAAACAACAAGGAGAATGGCTTAAGGAAATAAGAGAGGATATGGAAGAACTGGAAATAACTCTGGATGGTTTGCAGAACAAAACGCCAAATTTAAAGAAGTTGAGGGACACAGAAATAAGATTTAAACCAAAAATTGACGAACGACATACAATGAAAAGGGTATTTACAGATAAGGAACGACGAAAAGCATCGGAACGAATGAAGAGATACTGGGCCACTCGGAAGGGGAAAATACCAAAGAAGAGGACCAGAAATGATTGACTGAAGTGGTCCAATGAGGCCGTAAAAGCAGAAGAAGAAGAAGAAGAAGAAATAAATAATAAGATATACAATATTAATTTTGACAAGTGAAGTAAAATAGCCGGTTTTGTTCCTGAGTATTGAAGCGCCAGGAGTCAGGGCAAACTAAACCTAGGACCGTCTCCCTAGCCCACTCCTTCCCTGAACATCGGCCTCTGGGCGGTCATTCGTTCAAAGACGCCAAGACCCACATGGTTCCAGTAAGTACCCTCGTCGCGACGACGCACAGCTCTCTCGCGCGGAAGTCATGTTTGAGGAACTGGCGGGCAGGTGAAGGCGCCCGTGTCTCCCTTCTGTTCAGCGTCGTTATAGAGAACTCTATGCTGCGATCCGGAATGCGCCGATCGCGCGCATCACCGACGGACATCGTGTTTCGCCACCTTTTGTCGGTGGCACCAGTCGGTGTCGAGGAGGTCGCCATCGATCTGCGCGTCAATGACGTATACCACGCCGTCCTTCTCCGCCACGATGTCGGGCTTGCGGACGAAGGTGGGGCCCGACTGAGATGTCGAACCCTCGCTGAGTCAGGCCCCGTGCGACGTACTTCACGAGGCTCTGCTGATATGCCCGCAGCCCTGGACGATGTGGTTGGCAGTCTCGACGGCGTTGGACCTCGCTCCACACTTCTTCTCCCTGTCACGGCCGTGACTCCTAAGGGCTTTAGATAGCAGGGCGTTGACGCGCGTGCGGATGAGCTCCACATAGTCGCCGCCCGACAAGAAGCGATTGGTGTCCTCGATCCAACGATGTTGATCAGGTGTCTTGGCCGACGACGGCAGGGCAGCCCCGTCGAAGATGATATGCTGGCGTGCGACCCACATCTCCCGGACCTGTGCAGACGTCTTCAGCAGTTGGCCTTCCCACGTTAGATGCCGCTCGAGCGCCGCCACCTCGAGGTGCACCTCCCCCAGGACTGCAGTGTTGACAGAGAGCCCGAGCTGCTGCAAGGCAAGGATTCTGTTTTGCCTCAAGTCGGCCCCATTCAGAGGGCAGATGGGATGCCAGGGCCTCCCTGGGTTATAGAAGCCTGAAACTATCCCAGAGGAGTGCCTACTGGGAGGCAGCTCAAATGTAGATGTCCACGGCCATAACTGTGAGACTTAAGGCGAGCCCATCATACAGGCTCAGGACAAGTACGTCTCAAAGTGAGCTGCCACTGCAATTTCAGCAGCACTGGCATGATGACACCCAGTTGCTCTTTGATGTGTCGCTTTGAATGCAAGAGACACCAGCCCAAAGAAGAAAACTGCAGCCCCAGCTAGCGGAAAGTCTCACCCACATGTAACGTTGGCATGGTGGTGTTATTGGCAGCAAAGGTGACGTTGGAATCGACCTTCACCTTCTTGTCGCTGCTAGACGCCATGAGCACAAGAGTGAAACACTTCCGTGGGTTCACATGCAACACCAGCTCGCCGAGGGCTGCTACTGCTGTGTTAATTACGGATTGCAGAGCCATCCTTCATCGAAGTGAAGAGCAGGATGCCATCTGTAAAGGCCACCGTGTTGATGTGACGACCCAACATTTTGGCACCTATGTGGGATGGCAGCTGGCCTAAAACATAGTCAATGGCAAAGATGAAAAGGGAAGGGGACAAGGGATCTCCTTGCCAAACGTCCCTTGCTAGCCACATGGCTGGGAACTCATCCCTGCCTCCAACAATGACGATCGTGCTACCCTCATACCATACTTTACACCAACAGTCACTTCACAAAAGAAATCAACACGTGTCACCTAGTGACAAACACCATACTAACGTCAACACAGGAAATATTTTACATTCTACCTGCTTACAGCGCTATATTATTATCTTGTGGCAGAAAGTGGAGCTACTATTTTTTCAGCATATACTACTATTGCACCATTAATAAAAATACCTACAATGTTTCAGCGTCCTGCAATGTACACAGCCTGCACATCATCAATTGGAAAAAAGTCAGTTTAATTATAACCACCTGGTGCAATGGGCCTGAGAAAGAGGTATCTTCGAGCCTTGACCATCTTCCCCGGTGTAAGACAAGTGCCCAGCTGCACTCTGAAGATTGAGGCCTGACCACCGCCACCTCCAGTCACTGGCAGGGGCTTCTGGGAGGCAGAGGGTGGAACAGGTGGAATAGAGAGGGACACCAATCCCACTCCCCCCGCCCCCTCCCCCCGCATTGGACATTAATGCTATCATATGCCAGAATGTTTTCTTGTGCTGTTGAGGAGAGTACAAGGACACCTTATCAGGTAAAGTGGTAGCAGGGAACAAATGGATGTCACCACATGGATGAGACGCTAATTCGAAATGACAATATGAAGTTTGCTAAGAGAAAGAACACTTTCCGTGTGCTGTTTTGCCAAGGGAAGTGTGGGAAACATCATACTGAACTGCATATTTCGGCAGAGGAGGAGGAGGTGACAAATGGACAGAACATAGGAACTCTAGCCTTAACTGGCGACATAAGGTTCGCCCAGTGAAAGAATTCCACCCACTATAAAGTCTACATCTGGTCGTCCAGTCACAGTAATTGCGAGCGGCACAGAACATTTAATAAGGATGGTAAACAATAATTTGATTGGCTGGAGAAGAACATGGCCTGTCGAGTGTATGGTCATGCTCAGGGCATAGCTCTGAGGATGCAAAGAGATCGCCTTGGGGACACACTTGTTGGCGAGACTAGAAAGAGGAGACCTGTGATGGAGATGGCACTGCCTAGTGCATAAGGGCCACTGGGAGGTCTGGTCAGCTGACCCCAACACTCCTGCCTGGCATCTACACGCTGCCATGAGACACCGGCAGCCGACCTGAAGCGCGTCTTCCGCTGCTCTGAGAATTTTGTAATTGATAATGGGCATATTACTATTTTCTTTTTTATGCATAAAAGTAGTCTGTGAAATTTATTTCATTAACGATGGCCCAACAGCATTTTGTTTGTACAAATAAATATTTATGTCTAATGTCCTCAAATTCTTGGTGCTGACACTCCCAATGATAACTAATATGTCAATGCCGCAATCAAGTGCACTTTGATATATACAGGGTGTAACAGGATTTAAATGCAGATGTTTATATTTGTGCCTAAGGATGGTGTACTGAATAACATTACATAAGTATTTACATCATGTGCAAACTAATAATTATAGCTCACACAAGTCATGTGTTTTTAGGTTGGTTAGTACCTCCAAGTACATGAGGCAAGAGCAAGCCAGTGATGCTTATTTTGCCCTGGTCATCAGATCAGGCCTTGAAGTGTGGACGCAAAACAGTTTATATGTACTGACAGTCGTAGTCCACAGCCTTGAGAGTGGAGGATCACCACTTGACAGTCGCTTAGCTTGCGAACATGGCGCCTTCGTCTTCTTCTGCTACGTGCCCTTAGCGCTAGGATTTCATCCGGAACAAGTCCCGCCCATTCATCCCCCTCCATGCCTATCCAAATTGGAAGGCCCTCCCCTAAACAGCCGCCAGTTCAGCAAACTGGAAGTTACATCAAAGCTGTTATCGTCACAGTCCAACACATGTTACACTGTGATGAAATTTAGTAATGATAAGAAATTTAAGTCTTTCTGGATAGTAATATAATACGAATGTGTATTATTAAAGAAATAAAAATATTTATAGAGAATTGAAAGCATCACCAGCAATAGAAAACAAAAAATAACGTGATGTTATTTAAAGGCAATAAGGACAAATTTTCATTAACTAATTCACTTATTATAGTACATTTATTTGAGAGAAACAGCAGAGCAAACATACAATGTGAAAACAATGGTTTTGAATCTCTCATGTTGGTAGTAAAGCCACGGATGCAGTCGACTAACTCTGTTGTCTAAAATCAACGTTATACAGAAATAAGTGAAAGTCGTTTTGTTTATGTAGACCCTCATAGTAGCTCACTAAAATTAAAGAACATAAGAATGCCATGAAGTAGAACTGTCTAATGAAAGCAGTAAGATATTTGCTTATATGACATATTTCGTTAGTATTTGCACGGGTAATGGGTGAATTTTAACTTGTAATTTCTTCCAATGCCATACTTGCGCATTATAAACGAGGTTATAAAGAATTGTAGCGGTTCTGTGTGATTAGTGTCCTATATGCTGTTGCAAACGTCTCAGGACAGTAACCTGTCGTTATTCTTTGTCCTGTCTATTTTTAACCAAAAGATTAATTAATTTCATGTCATTCAAACCATTTTTAAAAAATAATAATGATGATGTGTATGTTTGTCACAGAGCAGCTATGAAGGAAATAAATGCTGCAGTGTTTCACGGCTGTAAAACGTCCTTCATGCTGTGCCAGCTCTTCTTCCACCCCTAAAACTTTTCAGCAAAACTATTCAGTGAATAACACGCAAAAACAGCCTGGATCGATCTAGCAAGAACAAAGTAATTTTGATGCCCTCTGGAATTATAGTGAACACTGGTGCTTGTTTGGCGTATACTGTCTGAGTTCTAAAAACCGTGGATCCTCTTTCTCCAAGCAAATTATTCTTTGAGGGTAGGTTTTTCCTGTTTTAGCTTTGGGTGCTTTTTCTCACATAGAAGTATGTTTCTTCATAGGCTATTCATCTGAATACTGAGTTCTCGTATTTAAAGAATTCAGTGCTAAATTGTTTTCTCTTATGTTTGCTGTGGAAGTACCTGGCACAGCTGAGGCCAATTATGCACGTTTTTTGTAACGTGTCTTTTAACTATGTGGCAAAATTTAGGACCTAGCAAGATATTAATTTAACATTCACTCCAAGTGCAGCCAAACGCGGTAAACCACGTGGGTCAACTGAAACCAAGCCCAGGCGCCGAACAAAGACCGGGAAAACCGGGGGTGAGTGGGCGGGACTTGTTCCGGGTGAAATCCTGGCGCTAACGATTCCTTCTTCTGCTGCCTCTGCTCTGAGCCGATGGCGAGGAAATCCCCAGGATGGCCCGACGAGAGCACTGACGACGGTGACCCAGACCCCAGGCGAACGGTTGTTCAAGGCCGAGAACAAGCGGCGGAGCGCGGCAGCCAACCCCCCCACTCCCGCTGTGTCGCCATATCGCCTCGTCGTCCACAGGCGGGCGCTCCAACGCCGGCGGGGATTGGGGCCCTTGTGGTAGCCAAGGAATGGCTCTCACACTGCACCTATTGTTTGTGGGTAAGGGCTGTCATGTACTCCCACACTGTGACCCTGTGCACCACTGTCCTCCTCCTCCTCCCCTTGATGGCGTCCAAGGTATGATGCGGGAACAGAGGCAGCGATTCTTGCATGGTAAATAAGGACTTGGAGTCACTCGCACAGAGGAACCTTGCCTCTGCCAGGGAGAGCTCCGACGATACCTCCTCCATCCACCGAGCTCTCTTCCATTCGATGATGATTTCCGCGTTCGCCGCCTCTCGATGTGCCTTATGGCGATGTTCACCAAGTCCGTTCTTGGTCCAGAAGGGGCGTCGCCAGGGCACTGGCATTGGAACCATGGCTCCACTTCTTCTGCTACAGGGACGGTTGGTTGGTTGGCGGGCTGGGAGTCGGGATAGTTGGGCCGCGACTTTCAGTCAAAAGCCTGGTACCCATCTTTTCTTTACTGACTAAGAGCCATGAGACAGTTCACTCTCTCTACACCATCATTGTGGATGACATGGTTGTCTTCCTGTAGAAACGTTACAAGGTAGAGGTAAAATTGACGGCAAAACTACATAATGTATAATAATCATTGTAGCATTTGCAAGAAGTCACACAAAAAAAAAGTGTGTCAATTTCTAAGGGACAAAACTGCTTAGGTCATCGGTCCCTAGGCTTACACACTACTTAAACTAACCTATACTACCCGGCATCGGTGGCCGAGCGGTTCTAGGCGCTTCAGTCTGGAACTGCACAACTGCTATGGTCGCAGGTTCGAATCCTCATGGATGTGTGTTATGTCCTTAGGTTAGTTAGGTAATGGGAAATCTCCCAAGTAACCTCAATTTGACCGGTGCAGTCGAGTCTTAATAGCTTGGGACTGAACCAAAATGGTTCTTACCGTCTTAATTTGGCACTCTAGAGTGGAGCCATGCCAGATGGAAAGCTGAAATCATAATTTTGTGACTGCATTTGGACTGTGCTGTGCCCCATGGTGTTTGAGAAAGTCACGACCGCTGATTTAGAACTCTTTTTGACATTAAAACTCCATACTTATTTTCTTTTCTTCTATCACATGAAATCTTTATTTTATCTTGTCGATTATTGCAATCACTCTGCAATTGTAAAACTGTATGTCCACAACAGCCTCGACTGCAGGAAAACACCGAAGCACCAGCAGAATTTGCAGCTGTGTTCACTCCATACTTAACCATGATAGACCATAGATCATCTCAACAAAAACACCTGTGTGCACCTGTATGTTTGTATGGGGTATCAAACATTGTGACTGGATACAGGAATCGTTGGTAGATAGGACACAGCATGTTACCTCGGACGGAGAGTCATTCACAGAAATAAAGATAAAATAAGGCTAGCTACAGGATATTCCAGTAAATATTCCAGAATTCGAACCAAGAACAGCTGCGAAAACAAGTAGGTATCCTCGGAGTAGTGAAGAAACTTAAACCACTGAATAACAGCAAGTCTTCTGGTCCACATTGTATACCAATTAAGATCCTTTCAGAGTATGCTGATGCAATAGCTCGTTATTTAACAATCATATACAACTGCACGCTCGACGAAAGATCCCTACCCAAAGACTGGAAGGTTGCAGAGGTCACACCAATATTCGGGGAAGGTAATAGGAGTAATGCACTAACTATATCATTAACGCCGATATGCAGCAGGATGCTGGAACACATACTGTGTTCGAACATTATGAATTACCTCGAAGAGAACGGTCTATTGACACGCAGTCAGCACGGATTTAGAAAGCATCGTTCTTGTAAAACACAACTAGCTCTTTACACACCCAAAGTGATGAGTCCTATCGACAAGAGATTTCAAAATGATTCCGTATTTCTAGATTCCCAAGAGGCTTTTCACACTGTACCACATAAGAGACTTTTACTAAAATTTCGTGCTAATGGAATATCGTCTTAGTTATGTGACTGTATTCGTGATTACCTGTCAGAGATCATAGTTCGTAGTAACTGATGGAAAATCATCGTGTAAAACAGAAGTGATTTCTTGCGTTCGCTAAGGTAGTGTTATAGGACCTCTGCTGTTCCTTATCTATATAAACGATTTGGGAGACAATCTGGACAGCCGACTCAGGTTGTTTGTAGATGATGCTGTGGTTTCATGTAAACTCATCAAAACAAATTGCAAAACGATTTAGAAAATATTTTTAAATGGTGATAAAATGGGCAACTGACCTTAATGAAATGTGTGTGATCATCCACGTGAGCGCTAAAAGGAATCCGCTAAACTTCGGTTACACGATAAGTCAGATAAATCTAAAGGCCGTAAATTCAACTAAATACCTAGGCATTAGAATTACTAACAATTTAAATGGAAAATAACACATAGAAAATGTTGGCGTTTTATTGGTAGTATACTTAGAAAATGTAGCAGATCTACTAAAGACACTGTTTAAACTATGCTTGTCCGTCCTCTTTTAGAGCACTGCTGCGCGGTCTGGGATTCTCGCCAGAAAGGATTAACGGAATACACCGAGAAAGTTCAAAGTCACACAAAAAAATATGTTTGTCAATTCCTAAGGGACAAAACCGCTTAGGTCATCGGTCCCTAGGCTTACACACTACTTAAACTAACCTATACTAGCCGGCATCGGTGGCCGAGCGGTTCTAGGCGCTTCAGTCCGGAACTGCACAACTGCTATGGTCGCAGGTTCGAATCCTCCCTCGGGCATGGATGTGTGTGATGTCCTTAGGTTAGTTAGGTTTACGTAGTTCTAAGTTCTAGGGGACTGATGACCTCAGATGTTGAGTCCCGTAGTGCTCAGAGCCATTTGAACCATTTAACCTATACTAAGAACAACACGCACACACTCATGCCCGAGGGAGGGCTCGAACCTCCGGCGGGAGGGTAGTGACACATATGTACATGATGGTGGTGGTGGATAGTGTTTAACGTCCCGTCGACAACGAGGTCATTAGAGACGGAGCGCAAACTCGGGTTAGGGAAGGATTGGGAAGGAAATCGGCCGTGCCCTGTCAAAGGAACCATCCCGGCATTTGCCTGAAGCGATTTAGGAAAATCACGGAAAACCTAAATCAGGATGGCTGGAGACGGGATTGAACCGTCGTCCTCCCGAATGCGAGTCCAGTGTGCTAACCACTGCGCCACCTCGCTCGGTATGTACATGAACTTCCTTCTTTCTCTCTCCTGTTCTAGCTCGAAAAGTTTGTCCTTGTTTTCCGCAGTAAGCAAAGTGATCATAGTTTTGTTATGAAGGGCTCGAAACTGTCGCTTCACATTGAACTTTCCCCATGTCGATAACTAGCGGAACAAAACAAACGCTGAGGACCAATATACCAGTATTTGTTTCAATAAGAAAGTAGTCTTCTACCCAATTTGGATTGAAGCGTAGGTATTAAACCGGTTTTCATTTTGAGAACCTTTAATCTCCAGCCATTTTCCTCTCACTAATTTTGTCCTACTGTGAACGCCAAGGAGATTTCGACGCCGATAACGCTAACGACACGAAGGAAACGGGCCCTACGTGCCATGGCACATCGGTAACAGACTGAAGGTGCCAGCAGAGATGTGGAGGGGGAACTACTGGCTGACAGCGCCCGTGGATAGGTGGTGTGGACACTCCGGGGCGCCCGTGACCACAGTAGCACATGTGCCAATCGCTGATTTAGAGTCTCCCTGTAAGTTTCTCACATTGTCTGGCATATGGTACGATATACCATTCATAGATTTAGTGATTTGTCGAAAACGCATCAACTCTGGAATAATATGACTGAAACTACGTTGGAAACATCGCAACTAATTACAAAAATGCTTGCAAAAAATTGTATCATGACAAATTTAGATAGGTTAGTTGAGTTTATCATTAATCATATTTGTATTTTAATGAACTTACAATCATGCAATGAAATAATTCAGCCGTCAAACCTAAAGTGGGCAATCTATTTCTGAGACCATTTCGTTACAATCAAATTTAAGTTCATGTAACAATATGCAATACATACAGGATGACTCACTAACTACTGCCACCAAGAATAACTCCGAAAGTATGAGAGTAGCTGAAAAGTTTGTGGGACAAAAGTTGCATGGGACAGCGGGGACCATAATATGACGTTGGTTTTTTGTTGTTAGGTGGAGGCGCGTCAGAGGTATGGAGGTCAACTTTGTTTATTTTTCTTTTTTTTTTAATGGGATGCCTTAGTTTGATACTTATTTTCTGATAGCGGCTATCGAGACGAAACCAATGATGTATAGCAGTAAGGTCTTTGAAGGTCAAAAAAGGTGGCATGAACTTTCTTATTCCAACACCCCACAAAAACCCAATTTTGTCCTGATTTTGTAAAATACTGTTGCAAGCTTGGCTCAAGCGCTGAAGTAACGTGATCTGTTAGCGTAACATGTAAATGCAGCCTCAGTTTTATTTATGTCAAAAAGTTTGTTGACAAGCTCGTCCCACAGATGGCGTTGCACGTTGCGCATCCTGTGTCGTTGATGTAAGCACCTTCTAGATCTAGCGCCATCATTCGAGAAAATACCAGACCTCTTCACTAGTAGGGGCTAGAACAATTTAAGCAGCGCCACATGGAAGAATCAGGTAGTTCCCATTTGAATAGCGATCTGGTAACACGATTCTTTCTAAACATTATACGAGCAACGAGCTCAGTAATGTTTGAAGTATTTACTGAGGGTATAAAGGGTGTGAAGTGTGTAGTGACGTGTACTTCAATGACTAAAGCAGTATTGTCGACAGTTTCCCGTCTAATAAATTTATCTTATCATAGCTTCGGAAAATGTCTAAGGATGCTTGGTTGGTTGGTTTAAGAGGGGGGAAGGAAAGAAACAGCTAGATCATCGGTCCCTTTGCTCCGAATAAAACAATGCTACACGGGTGAGAATGAAACAAGCAAGACTGACAACATAAAATGGAGAGAAAGGAAAAACAACAAGAACGACGGAAGGGCAACAAACACAAATGAAAACAAAGGGGAGTAGAAAATCACAGAAACGCAAGAAATAGGTAGAAGAGATTAAAACGACAAAACATATTACCATGGCTGGCTGACCATGAGAATAAAAAGGAGAAGCCAGCCACTCTGCAACACATAAAAACCTCCACCTTAAAAGCACTAGAGTAGAGCACACAGAGCGACAAAGGACATGCGCAAAAATTTAGATCAAATGATAAAACCCGCCCTCACAAATGAAACGAAAAACTAAATCAGCCAATAAGGCGTTGTCAGTAAAATTAACGGCAACGAGTCCGGTAACCGAAGATTTCGTCGCAGGGCAGTCAAAGAGGGACAGTGCAGCAGAATATGGGCCACTGTCAACCGGGCGCAACAATTGTTATCTGTAAGTTTTAACTGTTACCCAGTGTGAAGTTGCTGTTTAATTCATTGGATCATTTTGATCCACAGGTTGATTATGTAAGTTGTAACTGTCCATCTGGGAGGCAGTTAAACTGGGTATAGCTACTGTTTACGTCATTTGGATCATTTTTTAATTTCTGCCGCCAGTCGATTTCCATAACTTACGATGCAGTGTAACATTCCAAGAGTTCCAATCACATTTTTATGCATCCAAAAATATACGCAGTACATTTGACGTCTTTAGGGAAATACAGTCTTTTGTGCAGCAGCCCGATGTGCTAAACGTGACGTAAACTGACCATCATTTGCATTCTTCACACATAGTGTTGGTGTTGGCTGCGCAGACGATATGATCAGAGTCAGTTTTTTTATTGGCCACACTCCAAGTAATGTGTAAATTCGTCGTTGAGCAGCGCTGATGTTAAAGTCTCACTGAGTTTTGAATTTCATAACAATGGCTGAATAGTGAAACAGTCCGTTTAAATCGTGGTTAATATGCCTTGTGGTATCTAGAGCGTTTACGTAAGATTATGTGACACATCAGCTTGAATAGTGACCCACATGAAACCACCGATTCAACCTAAGATAACACATCACATACATACTTCTCATCGGCTATAGCAGCGTCTGCGAGGTTAGTACTTCCAAATGCTCTTACTTCAGCAGCGAGAAGCTTGCGCCTTACACATTGTTCAAGCAATCTACGCTCTGTTTCTAGCACAGCTCATAGTTTAGTCACGCAAACAATTTACAACACGCCTTATAGAGCGCCAAAGTTTCCCTAACTTCGTATTTAATTCGTTTGTATACGCAGTTTATCACGAGACATCGAAAGTTAGTCCATAATGTTACTGAATTTAAAAGAATGGTACTAAAATTTCTGAACTAACAACAATAGTTGTGCACTCAAACTGGAAAATAACATTGAACTATACACCGCTGTAACTGCCTACAGATTAGTTACATAAAATTACCTTTTGGTTATATTAAATTACAAATAAATGGTGATGGCCTCATCATAACTGACTGACCAATGCATTCGACAGACACATGAACTGAACCATAAATGTGTTACGAAACTTCCCTGTCAACAATACATAGCGACTAAAGAAGAATAACATACCATGGTGTTGAAGACGTTCGTGGTATATGGAAACATGAGAGTGGCAGAGCATGCACATCTCACAGGATCAGTTAACCTGTTTCCAGCAATACTAATTAAAATAGACGCAACTTTATCCGATCAAATAGTGGGAGTAGTAAATACGCATTAAAAACTTTAATGCTCAGTATTATATGTCACTGAAATGTGACTTCAAAATTCTCTAAAAGCACAAGTAAAGCATCTTGCAGCTAGGGCAAGTACAATGAAATGTTTTACACATACCTGAATATATTATATTGAGAATGGTTAAACATGTATTTGCAAATGACATTTATAAAAAATGTAACTGTAATAACTATATGTATATATTCTGCTGTGCAATATATAAACAGCTCCTATCTGTCTACATATTACTTGTGGACCCTTGCAGATGACTAACCGCTTGGCCTAGGGAACACTAGTTAAGAGGCGTGGCAGTAGGTTTTGTGTGGAAAACGTCAGGCCTCAGAAGAATTGGAACTTCTTCGAACACAGTGATAGGCTGTCAATAATTATTCTAAGTCAGATTGTTGAGTGACATTGGAGACAATTTGATTCTTGTACTCTCTGACGAATGATGTCCTATGATATGAGAGCCGATTTCCATATTGCTGTGGGTAAGGTCAAATTACATCGTCAAATTAATCATCAAATTACATCTTCATCCCTTGACAATATTTGCCATGGACAGTATCGCCAGTGAGTAAATTCAGGGCGACGTTCTCGCAACCTACTTTGCCAGCGGAGAGGTCTATTATCATGTCCCTCTTGCTTTAAAAATCAATGCCTCCAAAGCATTTTGTCATCAGGTGTCAGGTACGAGGAACGAGTGTGGGCACTTCAGTTCCTCTAATCTGACTTACAACATGGCTTTGACTTGTGAAGTATTATCTAACAACAACTTGATTTTCAATCACAAAATCATGAAATGAAACCACATAATAATTTTGACTTTCATATGATTGTTCATTCATATGTCTACGCCTTCACACTATAAAGAAGTAACCCTTTTGCTACCTAATTTACCTGTAGTTTTGTTTCCTTTATTACAGATAATAAATTTTTTCAGTCAGAAAAAACTGGAGTATATATAAGACTTTCCAGTTTAACCAAATATTGAAATCAAGAGATATCAATGTTTTAATGAAAATAGAGACATTCTTCAGTTCTTTTCCCAGTCAACAATAGCAACACATTTATTAAATGATCAGAAAAGTTATTTAATGGAAGATTATTGCAATATTACAAAGGTAATTAAACATTACTATAAGAGATGTACAGGGTGTTTCAAAAATGACCGGTATACTTGAAACGGTAATAAAAACTAAACGAGCAGCGATAGAAATACACCGTTTGTTGCAATATGCTTGGGACAACAGAACATTTTCAGGCAGACAAACTTTCGAAATTACAGTAGTTACAATTGTCAACAACAGATGGCGCTGCGGTCTGGGAAACTCTATAGTACGATATTTTCCACTAATCCACCATGTGTAGCAATAATATGGCGTAGTCTCTGAATGAAATTACCCGAAACCTTTGACAACGTGTCTGGCGGAATGGCTTCACATGCAGATGAGATGTACTGCTTCAGCTGTTCAATTGTTTCTGGATTCTGGCGGTACACCTGGTCTTTCAAGTGTCCCCACAGAAAGAAGTCACAGGGGTTCATGTCTGGCGAATAGGGAGGCCAATCCACGCCGCCTCCTGTATGTTTCGGATAGCCCAAAGCAATCACACGTTCATCGAAATATTCATTCAGGAAATTAAAGACGTCGGCCGTGCGATGTGGCCGGGCACCATCTTTCATAAACCACGAGGTGTTCGCAGTGTCGTCTAAGGCAGTTTGTACCGCCACAAATTCACGAAGAATGTCCAGATAGCGTGATGCAGTAATCGTTTCGGATCTGAAAAATGGGCCAATGATTCCTTTGGAAGAAATGGCGGCCCAGACCAGTACTTTTTGAGGATGCAGGGACAATGGGACTGCAACATGGGGCTTTTCGGTTCCCCATATGCGCCAGTTCTGTTTATTGACGAAGCCATCCAGGTAAAAATAAGCTTCGTCAGTAAACCAAATGCTGCCCACATGCATATCGCCATCATCAATCCTGTGCACTATATCGTTAGCGAATGTCTCTCGTGCAGCAATGGTAGCGGCGCTGAGGGGTTGCCTCGTTTGAATTTTGTATGGATAGAGGTGTAAACTCTGGCGCATGAGACGATACGTGGACGTTGGCGTCATTTGGACCGCAGCTGCAACACGGCGAACGGAAACCCGAGGCCGCTGTTGGATCACCTGCTGCACTAGCTGCGCGTTGCCCTCTGTGGTTGCCGTACGCGGTCGCCCTATCTTTCCAGCACGTTCATCTGTCACGTTCCCAGTCCGTTGAAATTGTTCAAACAGATCCTTTATTGTATCGCTTTTCGGTCCTTTGGTTACATTAAACCTCCGTTGAAAACTTCGTCTTGTTGCAACAACACTGTGTTCTAGGCGGTGGAATTCCAACACCAGAAAAATCCTCTGTTCTAAGGAATAAACCATGTTGTCCACAGCACACTTGCACGTTGTGAACAGCACACGCTTACAGCAGAAAGACGACGTACAGAATGGCGCACCCACAGACTGCGTTGTCTTCTATATCTTTCACATCACTTGCAGCGCCATCTGTTGTTGAAAATTGTAACTACTGTAATTTCGAAAGTTTGTCCGCCTGAAAATGTACTGTTGTCCCAAGCATATTGCAACAAACGGTGTATTTCTATCGCTGCTCGTTTAGTTTTTATTGCCGTTTCAAATATACCGGTCATTTTTGAAACACCCTGTATATCATGATGTAGTAATGGTAATGGTTCGATAAGTTGGCATTATTCAGAACACTTTGGGTTGACTGTTCTCTGCCACACTCAATGAACCCAAAGTTGTGACACTGTATTTCCCTGATGAAGTGCTGTTGCATTGTGTGTGTGAGTAGATGATGAGTTGATTAATAGCAATATTTGCACTTATCTTTAAATGCCTTATGCAGTATGAGACATAATCACAAATGTTTCTAAATGCCTGAATGTCATTTTCTTCTACTCATTGTGTTGCTTCATAACAGGCTTAACTTAATTCCATATTCTGTGGTACAACTACACTCCTGGAAATGGAAAAAAGAACACATTGACACCGGTGTGTCAGACCCACCATACTTGCTCCGGACACTGCGAGAGGGCTGTACAAGCAATGATCACACGCACGGCACAGCGGACACACCAGGAACCGCGGTGTTGGCCGTCGAATGGCGCTAGCTGCGCAGCATTTGTGCACCGCCGCCATCAGTGTCAGCCAGTTTGCCGTGGCATGCGGAGCTCCATCGCAGTCTTTAACACTGGTAGCATGCCGCGACAGCGTGGACGTGAACCGTATGTGCAGTTGACGGACTTTGAGCGAGGGCGTATAGTGGGCATGCGGGAGGCCGGGTGGACGTACCGCCGAATTGCTCAACACGTGGGGCGTGAGGTCTCCACAGTACATCGATGTTGTCGCCAGTGGTCGGCGGAAGGTGCACGTGCCCGTCGACCTGGGACCGGACCGCAGCGACGCACGGATGCACGCCAAGACCGTAGGATCCTACGCAGTGCCGTAGGGGACCGCACCGCCACTTCCCAGCAAATTAGGGACACTGTTGCTCCTGGGGTATCGGCGAGGACCATTCGCAACAGTCTCCATGAAGCTGGGCTATGGTCCCGCACACCGTTAGGCCGTCTTCCGCTCACGCCCCAACATCGTGCAGCCCGCCTCCAGTGGTGTCGCGACAGGCGTGAATGGAGGGACGAATGGAGACGTGTCGTCTTCAGCGATGAGAGTCGCTTCTGCCTTGGTGCCAATGATGGTCGTATGCGTGTTTGGCGCCGTGCAGGTGAGCGCCACAATCAGGACTGCATACAGCCGAGGCACACAGGGCTAACACCCGGCATCATGGTGTGGGGAGCGATCTCCTGCACTGGCCGTACACCACTGGTGATCGTCGAGGGGACACTGAATAGTGCACGGTACATCCAAACCGTCATCGAACCCATCGTTCTACCATTCCTAGACCGGCAAGGGAACTTGCTGTTCCAACAGGGCAATGCACGTCCACATGTATCCCGTGCCACCCAACGTGCTCTAGAAGGTGTAAGTCAACTACCCTGGCCAGCAAGATCTCCGGATCTGTCCCCCATTGAGCATGTTTGGGACTGGATGAAGCGTCGTCTCACGCGGTCTGCACGTCCAGCACGAACGCTGGTCCAACTGAGGCGCCAGGTGGAAATGGCATGGCAAGCCGTTCCACAGGACTACATCCAGCATCTCTACGATCGTCTCCATGGGAGAATAGCAGCCTGCATTGCTGCGAAAGGTGGATATACACTGTACTAGTGCCGACATTGTGCGTGCTCTGTTGCCTGTGTCTATGTGCCTGTGGTTCTGTCAGTGTGATCATGTGATGTATCTGACCCCAGGAATGTGTCAATAAAGTTTCCCCTTCCTGGGACAATGAATTCACGGTGTTCTTATTTCAATTTCCAGGAGTGTATGTTTCTAATTAGATGACAAGCTCTGTATTCTACATTCACTAATCTCTCTTACTTGTACTTACCTCTCTGCCCATGAAATAAGCGGCCAATTTACTTAGTTCCCGGAGAAATTCTAAAATTTTGATCCAAATTAAGCACATCTTGAAATACTACTGTCGTAAAAGCATTTTTGTTTGTTATGGAGCAGTACAAATGCACTCTTGAGAAGCTCTAAATGTTATTTGACGTTTTTGGAGTCGGTTGTTAGCTACTATTGTTGTAAAATATGGCTGAGAACTGCAGACCACGCAAATACTTGATTGAGGCCAAATGTGGCCCATTGGCCACAGTCTGATGATCGCTGAGTTACAGCATCTGTTAAACAAAACATTGAATGTGTAGCCATATACAGAAGATCTTATCATAAACTTGTCCCTGTTTGTCTTACAGTGGATGAATTAGTAACACCTGTAACATAAAATTAATGTATAGTCAAAGATTAATAATGGAAATAACACAATATTTCCATAAATGAAAAAAAAATTATGTAACAAACGTAAAACCCTCAGAGTTATTAGTTTCAGTATTTTCCAGTGAATGAAAATTCAAATACCCTACACTAATGACAATGGATTGTTGTATAGTAATTATAATTTGTTGTTTCTTAAGTAACATTATTTATAATGTTGGTGGAAGACAGTATTTATGATGGAATTCAGGAAACAGCAACATAAAAATGTTAGGTGTTGTATTTCTTCCTCTACATAAATTATTGCTTGCAATTTTAATAAGTTTTAGATTAACTGTTTGCTATTAGCAAGCTAGTTCTTTGGAATTTGGATAACTTACTTACACAGTATGTATACTATTTAATGAATTATATTTAAATATTTATATAAACTAGTTGCCTAATTCCATTTATTTTAAGGAATTAGTATTAAAAATGGCAGAAAATTACTTGCTGTAGAAGGAAACATGGACTACTGTTGTTTCATTTCAGTGTAGAGTTGTTTGTTTTTCTCTATCTATTGGGAAAGTATGCAGTTTTCCTTTGTACACTGTGAAAAATGTAGATTTGTCTTAAATTTCCCAAGTTGAGAAAATATTCACTGTGTTTTGAATTAAAATACATTACTTTATTACAATCAATTTTTGCCATAATCGTGAGGCAAGAGAAAATGTATAGCTTCTTTTTGTAAATGGTTTTCATAATGAACTTGAATAAATAGTATGTTTCCAATAATGAATTATTGTTATGTGGTTGAAATTTCCCAGATTTCACAACTCTAGAAAGTATATACTCGTCTTTTACTAGAATCTTTATTTTCTATGTATTCGCTGATTAGTATTATTTGGACAAGAAATAAAGTCCTGTGGATTAATTGTGAAACAAGATATCACTGAAATGCTCTTCACTCACTAGACTTAAATATTTATTTTTCTGTGGAATGCATGAAGTGAAATTCTGTGGAAATTGCTTATGTTGACATATACCTTGTCTACCTTTATTTGCCGAGTGGGAGAAACAGTTATTCACTGCCTATATATTCAGCATCAAATGGCTCAGGTGTAAATACAATGGATGTAGATCCCTCCAACTGAGGTGGTTCCTTTCAGATGAGGGCACCTGACACTGTTTTCAACAGCAATATACATATGACCTATAGAAGCAGAAACATAAAGAGTTTTATCAGTGTCCTAAACAAACAAACTCACTTATTATCTTTTGATTTGATGCGTTTCATCAGATAACGTTTTTTTCAGATTAAGATTTTTTGTTTGTTTCCCTGTCATGAGCACCTCCACTGTGAACTTTGCAATAATGCTGCCTTGGAATTTGATATAAGCATAACGTTTCTGAGCGTACACATTAATTCCTGTACAGTAGACAAACAGTAAACGAAACTTTTGGAATACGAAACAAGTACTGTTGATGTAGGGTGCCAGGAGGCTCAACGCATTGTATGGTGCCCGACTTGAGGACTGCCAACATAACTGAACAAAGGCTACTTAAACAAATACATTTTTACGAATTGATTTGTGGTTTCATTCATCGACGTCGTGATTCATGTGATGTTTTAAGTCTCAAGACAGAAACATGGAATTGATGTGGTTTATTCATTAATGGTTTGAGTCTTGAGACTGAAACACGCATTTCTACAACACGTGAGTTTTAATGTAATCAGATTTTAAAGTGATTAACAGCATGAATGTTGTTGACCCTAATTATTCTCTTAAATTCAAAATGTGTTTCCACTATTATATGCACAGTTCTTGAAGACAATCATGCTGTGGTTGCTTGGGATAGCTGAATCGATACAAATCGAAGGTACTCGATCAGAAGTAAGAACTTTTTCTCACTGTCAGTCTAACCTGACAGAGCTACGTGGGTGTATCAGCAGAAATTTATCACCCAGGGGCGGCAAAATTCAACAGTCATTTTTTATACAACTAATTCGGTAAGTTTGAGAACGTCTAGTAGCCCAGAGCGAAATTTGATAGGAATTTCACGAAACATGTTGTACGTCAAATGCTTGATAATTGCAACTGACTGTTTTGTAAGATAGATATCCTCTATACCTAAAAGATAAGTACACTCTATAATTATATGCTAAGTGCATATTTTATACTGTCATTATGAATATATATATATATAGATACCATCTATTTGATTTAACAATCTGAAATTAAATATCCAGGCGACTGAATCCTGCATTATCAAAAAGTTAGGAAATATTATAAATATATTTTAATCATATACCAATAATTTTATGCAGACCCTCAAACTTAAAGATCTTAACCAGAAAAAAATTGGAAAACTTGAGAAAATCCTGTTTTTACTGACAAATATAAACACCAAAAATGCCCCCTTTACTACTACCCAAAGGGAAGAAAGAAGAAATAAATTTCAAAATTATTAATTTAATTTTGATGCTATCTAACACACTGTCTGCTTCCAGTATTTCCCCTCTTATTTTGTTCAAGGATTCTTTTCATTATTTTCATGTGTTCTGTTTTCTAAAGTTTAATAGGTATCTTTTTAGAGCTGTTTGGGTAAGGTCAAACCCACGACAAGACATATGGGAAATCTCCCAAGTAACCTCAATTTGACCGGTGCAGTCGAGTCTTAATAGCTTGGGACTGAACCAAAGTGGTCCTTGCCGTCCTCATTTGGCACTTTATAGTGGATCCATGCCAGATGGAAAGCTGAAATCACAATTTTGTGACAGCATGTTGAACTGCTGTGCCCCATGGTGTTTGAGAAAGTCACGACTGCTGATTTAGAGCTCTTTCTGACATTAAAACTTCATACTTATTTTCTCCTCTTCTATCACATGAAATCTTTATTCTGTCTTGTCGATTATTGCAACCACCCTGCGATTGTAAAGCTGTATGTGGTATCGTATAACCATCATGAGTCTTCTTTGACCATCAACAGATGGTTTACAACTGTTGTGACTGACTTGAACTGCAGGGATAGGGAGATCCTTATGAGAATGTCGGGCAGATGCTGGGCAGATGTACTTCAGCTATGTTTAGCCGCAGTGTGTATTGGGAATTGGCAATGAAATCGTTACCCGGAAGCGATTTGGATTGGCGTCTCTTTACAGCTTGACGAGGAGGAAAGGTCAGAGAATAAAGTGGACGACGTTCTGTAAATCTCCACATCAGCCTCGACTGCAGGAAAACACCGAAGCACCCGCAGAATTTTCAGCTGATTTATCTTCATACTTCACCACGATAGACCATAGACCATCTGAACAAAAAAACCTGTGTGCAGTCATTGGAAGAAAGCAATGATCACAAATGTCTACGACAAGGGTAACGGAAGTAATTCACAAAGTTACCTCTCCATCTCATTGACGTTCAACTTCAATAAAATCATATAACATATTCTCAGCTCAAACATAATGGGTTATCTCGAATAGGATGTTCTTCCTCATGGCAATCAGCATAGATTCTGAATATAGCGATCACGCGAAACTCAGTTCGCGCTTTTTTCATATGATGGAACTAGATAATCAGGTGGATGCCTTATTCTTGACTTCCGAAAGCAATTTGACTCGGTAGCCCGCTAACGTTTATTTAAAAAAGTGTGTTTGTATGAAGTATCAAACAAACTTTCTGATTGGATACAGCAATCCCTGGTAGATAGGACACAGCATGTTACGTTGGACCGAGAGTCATTGACAGAAATAAAGGCATGGCTAGCTACAGGATATTCCAGTAAATATTCCAGAATTCAAACCAAGAACAGCTGCGATCATGAATAACTTTGAAGTAGGTATCCTCGCAGTAGTGAAGAAACTTAAACCACTGAATAAAAGCAACTCTTCTGGTCCACATTGTATACCAATTGAGTTCCTTTCAGAGTATGCTGATGCAATAGCTCGATGTTTAACAATCATATAGAACTGCTCGCTTGATGAAAGATCCGTACCCAAAGACTGGAGAGTTGCACAGGTCACACCAATATTCAAGGAAGGTAGTAGGAGTAATGCACTAAATTACAGGCCTATATCATTAACGTGGATATGCAGCAGGATTCTGGAACATATAATGTGTTCGAACATTATGAATTACCTCGAAGAGAACGGTCTATTGACACGCAGTCAGCACGGATATAGAAAACATCGTTCTTGTGTAACGCAATTAGCTCTTTATACGCTCAAAGTGCTGAACACTATCGACGAGGGATTTCAAAATGATTCCGTTGTTTTACATTTCCAAGAGGCGTTTCACACTGTACCACACAAGAAACTTTTAGTGAAATTGCGTGCTTATGGATTATCGTCTGAGTTATGTGACTGGATTCGTGATTTTCTGTCAGAGAAGTCACAGTTCGCAGTCACTGATGGAAAGCCATCGAGTAAAACCTAAATGATTTCTGGCGTTCGCTAAGGTAGTATTATAGGCCCTCTGATGTTCCTTATCTAAACATCTAAACATCTTAAACACTGTCTGCTTGCAGTACTTCCTCCCTCATTCTGTTCATGGGTTCTTTGCATTATTTTCATGTGTTCTGTTTTCTAAAGTTTAATAGGTATCTTTTTAGAGCTGTTTGGGTAACGATTTAGGAGACAATCTGAGCAGCCGACTCAGGTTGTTTGTAGATGATGCTGTAGTTTATCGTGTAGTAAAGTCATCAAAAAAATTGCAAAATGATTTAGAAAAGATTGTTGAGTGGTGCTAAAATTGGCAATTGACCGTAAATAATGAAAAGTGTGAGGTCATCCACATGAGTGCTAAAAGGAATCCGTTAAACTTCGGTTACACGATAAGTCAGTCAAATCTAAAGGCCGTAAATCCAACTAAATACCTAGGAATTACAATTACTAACAATTTAAATAGAAAAGAGCACATAGAAAACGTTGGCGTTTTATTAGTGGCAGTATATTTAGAAAACGTAACAGATCTACTAAAGAGACTGCCTACACTACGCTTGTCCTGCTGCGCGGTCTGGGATCCTCGCCAGAAAGGATTAACGGAGTACATCGAGAAAATTCAAAGAAGGACAGCACGTTTTGTATTATCACGAAATAGCGGAGAGAGCGTCACGGACATGATGCAGGATTTGGAATAGACACTATTAAAAGAAAGACTTTTTCGTTGCGGCGGAATCTTCTCACGAAGTTTCAGGTACCAACTTTCTCCTCCGTTTGCGAAAATATTTTTCTGATGCCGACCTACATAGGGAGAAACGATGATCATAATAAAATAATACATATCAGAGCTCTCACGGAAAGATAGGGGTGTTCGTTTCTTATCGCGCGCTTTTAGAGAGTGGGATAATAGAGAATTATTGTGAAGATGCTTCGATGAACCGTCCGCCAGGCACTTAAGTGTGGTTTGCAGAGTATCCATATAAATGTAAATATAAATGTAGATGTAGGACAAGTGTGCCGAGAGCTTTATTGTCGTGTTATATATTAATAACCTGGCAGGCAATTTCAATAACTTTAGACTTTTCGCGGATGAAGCAGTTATCTGTAATGAAGTACTGCCTGAAAAAATTTGCACAAATATCCAACCAGATCCAGATAAGATGTGTAAAATTCGTCAGTTGTGTAAAATTCGTCAACTTGTTTTGAATTTGCAGAAGTGTAAAATTATGTAAGTTGAACACATTCTGCAACTATCTAGACTCTCGTCCCTGCTTTGTGGAGGTTGGTTGGTTGGTTTGGGGAAGGAGACCAGACAGCGTGGTCATCGGTCTCATCGGATTAGGGAAGGATTGGGAAGGAAGTCGGCCGTGCCCTTTCAGAGGAACCATCCCGGCATTTGCCTGGAGTGATTTAGGGAAATCACGGAAAACCTAAATCAGGATGGCCGGACGCGGGATTGAACCGTCGTCCTCCCGAATGCGAGTCCAGTATCTAACCACTGCGCGCTTTGTGGAGGGATGCCGGGATAGTGAGCTTGGGGACGGATACTGGGATAATGAGTCATATTGGGGGCTGGTTATCTGTCCTGAGCGGCTGCGATGCTCGCGCAACAATCTGTGGAAGTCAAGGACACGCTATCTCCCGGCGACCCTGACCACCAAACACGAAGTACTTGATCGCTATTCCACAGGAAAACGGAGCCATCTACGCATACACTCCACAAGCCTCCAGACAGCGCACGGGGGAAAGTTCTTCGTACCAGTACTAGCGATTTTCGGTATTGTTCCATTCACTAATTTAGCAGTGGGAAACGGCTTTTATGTGAGACCGTAGACGCCATAGTCTCTCCTTCTCTGTTCGCGTGGTCCCTACACCGAACAAAACATTAGTCACCTTATAATACCCCAAGAGAACAGACAGTCCTGTCACGGCAGAAGCCACGTATAACACTATTATACGGGCAACTGTGCATACAGTAAACACGTCATAAACGTGCCTACTTTCCGCAACTGTCCTGCAATGTTACCCCTTTTTACAGGATTTGACCATGATGTGTGACTAATGGATACGGAAATCAGACTATTACTTTCTTTTCCTAAGAGTTTTCTAGTTGTGAGAAAGAACCACAGTAATTTGAAATAATGCTGAATCTTGGACCTTTCTGTACCAAGTTCACTGAGTCGTTTGTCTAATGGATTTACTGTCGACAATCTATCTAGGCAAAGAAATGGTTAAGTTTCAGAAAAGTAGAAGAAGCACATTTGGCCTACTTTTCCGCTGTTCCCTGACATAACTTAACAAATAAATATAACTTTCCAGGATATCGTTCTTAGAAAGACACAGGAATCTTTTAGCTCCTAGGCCCACATACATGTATAGCTTTTATATAGAAAGGCCACGAATTTTTAATCTTTGTGCTAAAAGAATTTGGCCAAGTTGAATTTCTATGTTAGCATTTTGTATAATCAAAAAATTAAATACTTGAATATTCTAATAGCATAATAAAAACATTCAAATTTATTAAGACACTTAATTTATACCTTCCTCTTAACAAATGATCAGTCAAAAGCCAAAGATAGGGTGCGGTCACTCTATAATGTCATTCAGGAATTTCTTGCAACCGTGCTTCAGTGTTACTGATCCACATAAGCAATTTTCTTTTTATAATTCTTTGTATTTTACTGAATTACATTTACAGCTGAAAGAACTTTATCTTTACTTTAAACAAGACTTAAATTTGCAAAACCTCAGTATTTATGCTTGACCAGTTCGTCTTTTTAGCAAAACTTATTTACCCACTTTCAGTTTACTTATTATCACAAAGAGAGTAAGAATATTAAAATCGTTAAATTTATCTGAAAACATTTACTTCAGTACTTTAGCAAAATTTGACTTCAGCAGTTCTACAAAGTTCCCTCTACCCCCATAGAAGTGTGTAGCATGAATTGTGTAACACCTTGTATATGCAAATAAACTTAGCTGCAATTCTGAAATGCATGAGAAGTCTGTATCGCAGATTACGGGAGGGGTAACTGCCGTCTCTTCCTACCTCCTCTCCCTCATGCAGACTCCATTGGATTTGTGTATTTATTCTAGAGCAGGGGCGTTCCATCTGTAGTGTGTGATATAAGCTGAAAATTGTGGTCTGAGGGGAGGCGCACTAGAGTAGTTAGTGCGAACACGATGGTCACAGTGACGAAGGTGGAGTAAGATACTTCACGAAATTAGGTACATGAGTGATAGCCCAAAACGAACAATGAAATATGCCACCTCTGTCAAAATACCCTGAACATTTGTGATGAAAGTGTCGAAAATACGAACGAAAGAACAAATAATGTAGATGGCGCAATATAAGGTTCTTCAAAGCAGATATCACTTAGTCGTAGAAATTTGAATGGCAAATGTAAAACATATGAAGGTGGATTAGTCGCAGAAATTTGAAAGGTAAATGTGAAACAAATACAGGTGAATTAGTCGAAGAAACTTGAAAGATAAATGTAAAACATATACAGCTGAATTCACCGGTCAGGAAAATCATGTGCAGGAAGCTGATTCAGTTGCACATATGAATTTAAATATAGAACTAATAGCCGGCCGAAGTGGCCGTGCGGTTAAAGGCGCTGCAGTCTGGAACCGCAAGACCGCTACGGTCGCAGGTTCGAATCCTGCCTCGGGCATGGATGTTTGTGATGTCCTTAGGTTGGTTAGGTTTAACTAGTTCTAAGTTCTAGGGGACTAATGACCTCAGCAGTTGAGTCCCATAGTGCTCAGAGCCATAGAACTAATATCAGTGCTTATCCAATAATTACAGGAAAAGAATGTCACACTTTTCAGTATATTCAGAGCTGTTTCTTTTATGATAATGACAAGCATTTGTATGGAAAGTGTCAAGCATCCTACAAAGAAAGGCTACACAAATTTCTATCTGTCAATAGACGAATTATACATTTACTTTGGGATTCTACTGTGGTATGGATGCGTGAGATTACCATTTCGAATACTCTGTTGGGAAACTAAAGATGATGCTAATAGCTATCTTGTCTCTACTGCGATGTCAAGGAATAGATTTCAAGCTATACATCGGTTTCTACAGCTCAATGACAATTCAAAAACTGATTCATCTGATAAAATGCATAAAGTAGGGTCACCGATTGATGATTTAAACAAGAAGTTCAAAGAAGTATCTGAACCTATGCGTTCCATTTTCTCTTTTGACGAGGCCATGGAACCATACCTTGTGCGGCATTCGATGAATCAGTTTACTAGAGGCAAACCTATCAGATTTGCTTTTTAATTTTAGTTTCTTGTGGAACCTAATGGCTACCTAGTAAAGTTCTGACCCCCATACAGAAAACGGTGATACGCCTCTAAGCAAAGCGTTAGGCACTTTAGTGCCTGAAAAGCTCTGCATAAGTTTTGTCTCACCAGGAAGCTGCATTTTTGTTGTCATCTACTTAAATTCCTTGTCCCACTGTTGCGTTTTATGCTGGAGAATAAGGTAACTGTTAAAGGTACACTATGTCAGGATTGCACGATAAAACGCTCCACTAGTAACCTCATGAAAACTCAGAAGGGTTCCCTTCATGCTATACAAATTTCAGATAAAAATATTATTCTTCTGAGATGGACTGTTAGCAGCCAGTTGACGACTGGTACAAACATACGAGATGGTGCTGTAAGTCTAAGCCACACACAGAGCTAGCGCTGGAGTAGAAAAGTTTGAAGCTATATCAGCAATAAACACCAACCTATCTTCCGCCACTATAAGCTTGCTAGCGGAGGAGTAGGTCTCTTCCATCAACTCCGAAGCCTCTCCATAATTCAAATTTGTAGTGTGACTCAGCTTTAGATTCCGCCTAAGTTATACAATGATCAGCATATGTTATTGTACAGTAACTGTTCACCAAGTATTTCACACTTAGAGTTCATCCGAAGAACACCACTGGCATTATTGACAGCTCCGAAGATAGAAACACCAAATGCTGTAAGCCGAGAAGACTGAAGCTAGTACCCCAGGAAGTCCGTTATGATAGAATTCCATATTGTAGAAAAATACAGTACTCAACGTCGTTGTGTAACTTGTGATAATCGTATTAAATTCCATTGTGTAAAGTGCAATGTAGAATCACATTCTGACAAATGTTTCGTGAAGTTATTTACTTCACATTAGTTCTAAATTAAGGAAATGCGATTTTAAAAGAAAAATGTCTACTTATTTTACCACTTTCTATATATAAAATTTTTGAATTGTGTAATAAAAAGTTGTAGGAAAACTATAACACAGTTGTAAGTAGGCTGTTTATGTTTTCTCTATGTAAGTAGGCTGTTTATGTTTTCTCTATGTGAGTAGGCTGTTTATGTTTTCTCTATGTAAGTAGGCTGTTTAGGTTTTTTTATTGGTAACGCCACCTCTGTATGAAAATCACTGGCTGTGCTGTGTGCAGTCTGTGGCTGCTTTGCATTGTTGTAATACTCGCCATTGTAGTGTTAGGCAGCTGGCTGTGAACAGCGCGTAGCGTTGCGCAGTTGGAGGTGAGCCGCCAGCAGTGGTGGATGTGGGGAGAGAGATGGCAGAGTTTTGAAATTTGTCATGAACTGCTATATTTATATATGATGATATCAAGGTAAATACATTGTTTGTTCTCTATTAATATCTTTCATTTGCTAACTATCCCTATCAGTAGTTAGTGCCTTCAGTAGTTTGAATCTTTTATTTAGCTGGCAGTAGTGGCGCTCGCTGTATTGCAGTAGCTTGAGCAGCGAAGATTTTTGTGAGGTAAGTGATTTGTGAAACGTATAGGTTAATGTTAGTCAGGGCCATTCTTTCGTAGGGATTTTTTTGAAAGTCAGATTGCGTTGCGCTAAAAAATATTGTGTGTCAGGTAAAGGACAGTCTTGTATTATTGTTCAAAGGGGACGTTTCATATGTCGACCCTTAGCCCAGGATACCTCACTGGAATCTTCTGATTTTTTTCTTGTAGTTTGTGTATTTAGTGTAGCTTTTGTTTATTGCTAGCGCGTAATTGTAGAGAGAATCTCCTTTGTAGTTGTAGCCTTTCATTGTTGTACAGTAAAACAGTTGTGGCATGCATATAGATTTGCACCAAGTATTTCGCAGCTACGCTTGCAATTAACTAGATATTATTTTCAGTGCTATGTTAATGCGTTCTCTTATTTTTGATCTTCAAATTGTGTTTTTCTGTGTTGTCGTGTGAAATACTGTGACAATAATGGCGTGTGAAAAACGTAATACTAGGCTCCAAAGTAAACTGAGAAATGACAGTGAAAATGAAAGCAGTGTGTTAGCGCCACCGAGTAATGAATTAACTGATGTTCAAAGTAGTAATTTGGTAATCGTGCATAGGGAAATGGAGCGGGCGGCAAACAATGGCATGGACAGTGAAACAATTAGTGAAGAGGGAAGCATTATCGATCGATCGGTCGGCAACAGCTCGCCTCAGGAATCCGAAATGACAGGACACAATTTTGCAAATACTGTAGATTCAGGTTTTGCGTCCTCACCGTTTTCTCAAATGAGTCAAGACACATTTTCCGCTTGTCAAAATGTGAATGTTGCCGGTGCAAATTCACTGCCGAAAAGCACTGAGGAACATGTTTCAGACACCAGTGCATTGTTATTACAGTTAATGCAACAAATGGGACAAAAGCTACAAAAGTTAGACACAACACTTGAACAAAATCAGAAACAAATGGGACAAAAGCTTCAAAAGTTAGACACAATGGAACAAAATCTTCAAAAGTTAGACACCACACTTGAACAAACACGTGAAGATTTAACTACTGAGTTACATAAAATCGAATCGAAATGTCAAAAAGTCTGTAATGACGTAAAAACTCAAATTTGTGAGCATTTTCAACCTATTTTTTCGCGGCTTGAAAAGGCATTACAGAATCACGAAGCAGCCATAAAAGAACTGCAAATTATTGTTCATGAAAATCATGAGACCTTGCAAGCTAAATTTGACTCAGTTGAATCTACCGATTCGGTTACGCAACTTGCAAAAACTCAGGAAAACTTAAAGAACACAGTAGATTCGATTTCAACACAAATGGACACTCTGAAACTTGGTTCAGAAAAACACATTGAGGAAATATGTTCACTATCGGAGAAAGTAGCCGAACTTTCGGATCAGTTCACTAACTTATCTACGAAGGTAGATGATAATCTGAACGACACAAAACCGGTAGTCTTTAATGACACAGAAGAGTGCGAACAAATTAGGAAATTCAAACAAAATCAGAATCAAATTAATACGCAACACCAAAGAGAAATCCGGGAAGTACAAGATCAGCTGACTCAGGTAATACAAGAATTACGTATTTCAGAGGCCACTCGCGCTCCAATACGGGAAGAGGGACTTAGAAATACGGAACAACCAGAAAATAATAACACAGGACACTTCGGAAATTATGAAAGAAATTGGCAAGGTACACCGAATTTTGAGATGGAACCGCCGAAACGACGTAATAATGACCGACATGCGACTCGCCGACATGATGATTTTGATTATAAGCTGTTCATTACTACACGTAAATTCAAAACGTTTAAGAATTCTGCCAACGACATTCATCCACAAGCGTGGCTCCATCAATTCTCTCATTGTTTTCCTCCCAACTGGTCATTGGAGCACAGATTAGAATTTATGTGTGGCTACTTAGAGAATGAACCAGCTGTAAGAATGCGGTCGGTCATTCACGATTGCCACAGTGAAGGAGAGTTTTACCATGCCTTCCTCTCAGCATATTGGTCTCAGGCCACACAAGACCGAGTAAAACAAAGCATCATAATGATGAAACGTTTCGAACAATCTGAATTTTCCAGTCTTATGAAATATTTTGAAGACATGTTGCACAAGAATCAGTACCTATCAAACCCATACAGCCCCTCAGAACTTTTCTGCATTTGCTTAATCAAATTGCCTGAACATTTACGACACATTATTTTGGCAGGACGTTGCAAAGACGACATTGAAGCTTTTCAGGGACTGTTACAAGAATTGGAAATTGACACTGACAATCGCGGAATGCGGAAACAGGAACACAACAATTACAGGTCACATCCGTCACAATTCCTCGATAATAACTGGACGCGACAAGGCTATTCTCACAACACAAATCGTGACCAAAACAGACACCACCCGTATGACAACCGTTGGCAGAGTAGTAATAATTACAGGGAAAGATCACCTCTCCGCGGTAATGACTATCACAGAGACAATCAGAGAAACAGACAATATGGGAACCAAAACAATTATTATTACGGGAGACAGAATAACTTGAGACGCAACGGTCCAGCGCGCAGTTACGATTCAGGGAGAAATTCTCCACCACTTAACCGACAAGAAAGAAACTACAGGAACTACCGACATAACGACAGACGATGTGATCGTAACGACAGACCTGAATTGCATCAGAACTGGCGGGATTCAAACAGAGCAGGGCCCTCTCGTCACGGTGAATTTGTAGAAGTTAGGTCTCCAAACCCCAATAACGACGCGCGCCAACAAAGGAACAGACAATGACTCGCACAGCAGGCAGCCGCGTGCGCCCGCTGGCTCCGAGAAAAATAACATAAGACGCTAACCTTGAGAAATATTCCAGTATTCTTTACCGACGTATACCGCACGATAACTGGGTTGATGTTGAAACTCTGAGTACTATGATGAGTAAAAGATTGTACCACATTTCAAATGTAAAACCATTTATTGAAAGATAATCTGCTTTTTAACTTAGTCTTTGCCATAAAATTTTTCGCTTCACATTACTAATATGCATTGTCAGACTTAGAATCTGTTAACATACAACAATGTTTGAAGTTAAATATCCAATCAAGAACCAAGAGAACTTACTTAAACAGAAATGACGAATGCATTGTTATAGTGAACAGACGTCACAGTGTTATTGTGTGCGTACATTCTTGCTTGTTAGTTGCACGATTATGGAACGACTATAAGGCTTACATACTTAGAACATATACCTGCACTGCTAATGAGATTTTAATGCAACATTTTGGGGTACTTGCAAATACATTATGGATTCAAGGTGCTTTCTGAGAGATACCAGGTGACAAAGTGGTTAGTTTATTTGACAGCTACACGACTATATCACGACGCTACTAATGTGTGACACAATTTACCTTGTTGCTTTTGCAGTGTATCTGTTTTATATCTGCACAGTTTTTCTGAATACTTCTGGAAAGTAAAACATGTTTTAATAGTAACTTTTGTGGTATAGCTACAATGAGACAGCCTTTTCCGTAGCACAACAATACGTTACAGCACAGTAATTTCTTCATCACAACAATTAGCATAATAACTATGATATCTATACGCAAAGCATTTCACTTTCGTTTATCATGAGGTAAGTACATTGTCTTCTGCAGAACTTAGCTTTCGGAGGACGATAACTACGACACTTCCACAGAGATTATCTTACAGCAAGACGCATATTTAGCGCTACAGGACACGTATTTGAGTGACTAATTTTGTACTTAAAACATTTATTTTTAAAGATTTTTGAATTACAAAGAAAGTTTTCCATGATACATTTCATTCCATTGCTGTAATCTGTAACACCTGAGGGTATAATTACATTGATCCTCAGGGGGGTACACGCTTACTTTGTGTACCATGTGTGTGGCAACCACAAGGAACCCTAGCTAATATGGTATTTGCTTATACAACTTTACACATCGGTACCATATTTCTCTAACACACAAATTACACAGCTATCTGATCATGTAACTGAGAGATAAACTTTTTTTATTACATCAGTGACAGATGTTTACGCAATTACACAGTTGGATAACTTCACACTTATGAAATTGTATTTTGTCTGTACTTTGTGAAATGCTCATATTTTTTCGGAACCATTGTGATACTATGAGAGCTTTGAATGATGTATTTGGTATGGATTCATGATTTTTAAAGTACGTTTGAGGCAGATGACACTTTTGACATGAGCAGAGAATTTTTTTAATTATTGGAGGAAGCTACGACGATTTTGAGATTTGACTGAGGTGTTATGATGTTATTTTTACGACGACGATGTGTATTATGCTGCTGAGGTATGTTTACGATTAATAGGCTGAGGCTATATGAGTTATTTGATTATGCTTCATATTTATAATGACGAGTGTCGATGGATACGTATATGTGTAATAAGGTAAGGAGTAATGAATAGTGGGTAGGGACTCTTGACTTGTGAAAAAGGATGTTGGAAACCAAGAATCGTACTTTAAGAGTTATGAAATGTGTGTAAATGCGTGAATGTATCACAATGCCGGCGAAAATTTTTTGGACAACGTTATATTCATAGGATTTTCTTTCTACAGATTTGCAACGCTAGTTCTTGACCTGTGAAATATTTTTATGTGAGACTGTCACAGTAGCGGAAACTGCTGTCATAAATATTTCCGTAAGAAAGTTAAGTGACCACCTGCACGTAATGCGTCGTGGGCACCCAGCTGTGTCGGACGCCTGGAGAGAGGGCCATTGGCGCGTGCCTTTCAGAGCACAGGAAGAAAAAAAAAAAAAAGGGAAGCCATTATCCTGGCCATTGTCATTCCTTTAGAGAAAGCATCGCAAATCCGACACGCTAATTACTTGGAAACATATCGTACTTTCTGATATTTACTGAAATGCCTAATGAAATGACAAGAAATAGTTTGTCTACACACCTGACTATGACTACTGTCTTTCTAGATGAGAGATTTTTTTACTACTTATGAAATGCCACATGACTATTGAACGATGTTCTTACGCTTTGCTTTGTACGTAGTTGCTTATTTCATTTGATATCTAGTTTCTAGCTGCACTGCAGCATTGATTAAAATAAAATTTTATAGATGTACTAATATAAATATTTTCTGTCTACAGATCGAGTATATAATAATTTTTTTCAAAAAAATGAGGGAGCACAAAGCGACATTTACCTTCACAGGAACTGCATTCATAATTTTCTTTTCAAGTACTTGGTAATTTCTTTTGTAGAATAAATTGTGATGCATCACTCTAGTGTTAAGATGTGACATAGGTATTAGACATGGCCATTTTTAGTGTAATATTTTTTTCTGCTTGAGCTATGTCATGTTTTGATATAAGTTATTACATTTGCTGCTGCTAGCTTTGCCAATCTGTATTTTTTGTCATTGCTGCTTGTGTTAATTGTTTTGTGCTGCTGCATTGCCTCGTCCCTTAGTTTAACATCTGAGCTCAGTAGATTTAAGTTAACTTAAGATGGGGTAGGCTATATGAGAGAACGAGATGTGATGAATTGGAAGAAATGCATTGAGAAGCTATAAGAAAATGGTTTGGCCAAAAAAAGGTATTTTGAAAGAGGATATGAGCAAAAAAGTAGGGTTTAGGGACAACAGGTTTACGTAGGATTTTCTTGGAAATAAATAATGAGGTAAGAAATATGTGAACATATAAATACAGAAAGCATGCTTTGATAGGATTTTTTTGGTGCAAACAAATTTTGAAATAAGACGAAAGATCTATGGAATGAAGTTTTAGGTTGGACTGCAGTACCAAATGTTACACTGAAAACAAACCCTGCCCTTTCCCTTTTGTGTTATCCCACTATATGTTTGTGTACCCTTGTGTATTTGTTTTCTTCCTGTCTCTGTGTACTGTTTCATAGAACTTTTTCTCTTCTAATACTAAGTTACATTCACTATGATGAGGAATACTGTTATCCTCAAATACAATTGGCATTAATAACGTGTTATTTACTTTGTAAAGATGTTTAGACATTATTTATTCTGTTTTGTGTTAATGCTCATGTGTGAAGTTGATGTTTCGAAAGTTATTCGATCTTTTTTGTATGTACTTATGTCATTATTTTTGTAACACTGATGTATATGTTTATTTCTATTCTTTTGTAAAGCCTGTATTAATACAAATGTTATCTGTATTATTATGTTTTTAATGATGTTTTCTGTATCTTTGTAATTGTATTCTTGTGTTATAAAATTGTAATTTTCACCATTCATCATATTATTAACTTGTAAGTTTCATTTCACTGCACACATTTCTGTTGGTCATAGTATATGGACAATATGTGAGAAGTAGGGACTGTTAGTGTTTGCACGTGTGTTAATAATTCAGCAAGGGACTGGATAACAGCATTGCTGGTTCTAAGGACATTTCAAACAAATTTTTTGTGAGTGGACATGTGATGGTTTATGGACTTGCTATATTCTCCGCAAGACTCTTCGATGGTGATTGTGCACCTGCACAGTCGCAACAGATGGCTGCTGGCTGTCTCTACAAGGACTACAGTGGGTCTGCACCTTTGATGAACCCACCAGTACCATTATTTCTACAAGGACTGCAGTGGGTCTGCACCTTTCATGACCCACCAATACCATTATTTCTACAAGGACTACAGTGAGTCTGCATCTTTGATGCCCCACAAATACCATTATTTCTACAAGGACTACAGTGGGTCTACATCTTTGATGATCCATCAATACCATTATTTCTACAAGGACTGCAGTGGGTCTGCACCTCTGGTGGCCCACCAATACCGTAATCTCCACCAGGACTGCAGTGGGTCTGCTCTGTGATGACCTACCTACCAATACTATTCAAAATTTCGACTGACTCTGCTGTGGGTTTGCTCTGTTGTGGCCCATTACCTGTATGCATGTCAAGAGTCAGCACTGTCTTTCCGTTGGAAGGACAACACTACTTCTTCAAGACTGCATGGAAATCCACTACTTCTATGTGCATTTTCTTTTACTGCTCAGACTTTGAGAAAAGCTCTGCATTTTTACTGTGATGAACAATGTGGACTGTCTTTATGGACTGTGAGAAATTTTTAGCTTTTGACCAACATTGTATCAATAAGTGTGTGCATTTGATATCTTTGTTATTGTAATTATGAAAAATTTTTTCAAATCTGTATTGGGCACTGCCCAAACCAATTTGTAAAATTTTTTTGTGGGGAGCATGGGGGCTATGTAAGTAGGCTGTTTATGTTTTCTCTATGTGAGTAGGCTGTTTATGTTTTCTCTATGTAAGTAGGCTGTTTAGGTTTTTTTATTGGTAACGCCACCTCTGTATGAAAATCACTGGCTGTGCTGTGTGCAGTCTGTGGCTGCTTTGCATTGTTGTAATACTCGCCATTGTAGTGTTAGGCAGCTGGCTGTGAACAGCGCGTAGCGTTGCGCAGTTGGAGGTGAGCCGCCAGCAGTGGTGGATGTGGGGAGAGAGATGGCAGAGTTTTGAAATTTGTCATGAACTGCTATATTTATATATGATGATATCAAGGTAAATACATTGTTTGTTCTCTATTAATATCTTTCATTTGCTAACTATCCCTATCAGTAGTTAGTGCCTTCAGTAGTTTGAATCTTTTATTTAGCTGGCAGTAGTGGCGCTCGCTGTATTGCAGTAGCTTGAGCAGCGAAGATTTTTATGAGGTAAGTGATTTGTGAAACGTATAGGTTAATGTTAGTCAGGGCCATTCTTTCGTAGGGATTTTTTTGAAAGTCAGATTGCGTTGCGCTAAAAAATATTGTGTGTCAGGCAAAGGACAGTCTTGTATTATTGTTCAAAGGGGACGTTTCACAGTGACGGATTATAAAATCGCCACACCAAAAAGTAATCAACGTAGTGTAATGACATTTCTGGAATACATTCGTCTAGGTAACATATTTAAGTGATTAGCATTGCAGATTAATGTAAGCGCGAAATAAGCCATTGCAAATCTGAAATGGTGGTAGATTAATAACCGGAGTATCCGCCAGAGTGTTGAATGCAAGCGAGCAAACGTGCTTGCATTGTGTTGGACATGTGCCGGATTTCACTTTGTAGCATGGAATTCTATGCCTATTACACGTGGTCACTAAATGGACAGTTAATGCTGTTGTGGTTGACTCTGTAGTTGTCGTCCGATCATATCCCATATGTGCTCTCTTGTGACTGACAATTCGCAATTTTTCACAAACACAACTTTTATTAATGTAAGTTCACAAGGTTCATGACTGAACAACAAACGAAAGGTAAAACTAAGGATGCCAGTAAAAGTTTCCTAAGTGAGGCAAACAAAAGTTCACTTCCAATTTTCCACGAAGGTTCGTAGTAACATACATGGAGAAGAAATAAAAACTTTGAGGTTCGCCGATGACATTGTGATTCTATCAGAAACAGCAAAGGACCTGGCAGAGCAGTTGAACATAATGGACAGTGTATTGAAAGGAGGATATAAGATGAACATCAACAAAAGCAAAACGAGGATAATGGAATGTAGTCGAATTAAGTTGGGTGATACTGAGGGAATTAGATTAGGAAATGAGACACTTAAAGTAGTAAAGGAGTTTTGCTATTTGTGGAGCAAAATAACTGATGATGGTCGAAGTAGAGAGGATATAAAATGTAGACTGGCAATGGCAAGGAAAGCGTTTCTGAAGAAGAGAAATTTGTTAACATCGAGTATAGATTTAAGTGTCAGGAAGTCGTTTCTGAAAGTATTTGTATGGAGTGTAGCCATGTATGGAAGTGAAACATGGACGATAACTAGTTTGGACAAGAAGAGAATAGAAGCTTTCGAAATGTGGTGCTACAGAAAAATGCTGAAGATAAGATGGGTGTTTCACATAACTAATGAGGAGGTACTGAATAGGATTGGGGAGAAGAAGAGTTTGTGGCACAACTTGACTAGAAAAAGGGATCGGTTGGTAGGACATGTTGTGAGGCATCAAGGGATCACAAATTTAGTATTGGAGGGCAGCGTGGAGGGTAAAAATCGTAGAGGGAGACCAAGAGATGAATACACTAAGGAGATTCAGAAGGATGCAGGCTGCAGTACGTACTGGGAGATGAAGAAGCTTGCACAGGATATCGTGGAGAGCTGCATCAAACCAGTCTCAGGACTGAAGACCACAACAACAACAACAACAACAACAACACACACACACACACACACACACACACACACACACACACACACACACACACTAGTTAAAGTCCAATTCAGAGACAAAGATGTAATCTTCAGCGGTTGAAGTACACGAGGACGGCATCTGGAGAGAACTGAAATTCGGGGCTGGCTCTGGACCCTAAATAGCTGTCTCCAGCCTATCACGTTTTGGTGTAGTGATACTTCCTGCAGGCCGTGGCTCGAGCTCCCGCTATAGCAAGTAGTGCTCGGAATGTCTTCTTCCATTATCTTATATGTAAATAGCCAGTGTTAACCATAGTGCTTTTGGTACGCCTTGGACATAGACAACCTCGTCATCAGTAATTAAAACTTCCGGGCTAAGAGGCCGTGGTCCAATAGTAGAAATACTTCTCCCTGACGTTTCGTTGCCAGCTGCGGGCAACATCATCTGAGGTGAGTCTACGACTGGCTGCTAGGCCGTGGAGGTCCTGTTTATGCAGAGCGCGTAGAGGGCGCCACCACTCGTCACGTGTTGTCAACAGTAAAACTGTCTCTGGCTGGCGTCATTACTCTCGATCGAAGGTGATCGATTGTCACATCTTTGGTACAGAGTCGATCGCCATATCTTATCTAGCTTCAAGCTTTCTTCTTTCCTGTTAAAATTATTGTGGTGTTTAAAAATCTCTACAGCCTCTCTATACATACGTGCATAATAGTGCGATGTCTTAGCTAGCACGCTCGTCTCACTAAATTTAATTTCATGGTCACCCGTTTCAAAAACATGTTCCGCTACAGCCGATTTGTCCGTGTGTCCCAGTCGACAGTTCCTTTTATGTTCAGTTAGGTGAGTATTGATACTCGCCTAACTGAACATAAAAGGAACTGTCGACTGGGACACACGGAGTATTGATACTCCGCCGGCCGTGAAAGCCTACACGCTATAAGCTCGTCATGTTTGGTGTAATACGGGTTGCCGGCCCTCAGGGACTACCTTGGCTCCGGCATAACACCCTTCCCCCCCTGGAAAAGCTAGTGTGGCACGGGCGGCCACAGGGGGCGAGAGTACCAATATAGCCCGGTACTGCAGGTGGATCTGCAGCTAAGTCCTCCTAAAGGAGGCGGTGGAGCCCAGCCGGCGGAGAGTAGGGCGCCGCCTTCCGCGCGAGGCGGCTGGAACGCCGCAGCAGTGGCGGTTGTGAGGCGACGTCGGGCTGGGCAAGCAGCATAGGGACGTCCGCGTCATCCAATCGAGTCGGCGTCGAAGAGGGGCCGGGAAGTAGGTTCAGGGGAAGGTCCCAGAGCTGACCCAGGTCCAGAGTATACAGCGGCGCGGGCCTAGCAACCGGCGTCTGCTGGCTATCTCCGGGAAGATCATGCACCAACTGAGGAGAGGGCATCAACATAGGCCCCAAGGAAGGGACCGGCGATGGGAGAGAGAGGAGCCAGCGTTTGAGGCTGTGGCTGCTCGAGGAAACGAGGATGCAGTTAGTTGTGGTGACGCGAAACCACCCTGTCCTCCAGGCATATATCCAACAGTAGGCGACTATGGGGCCGGATAACGACTCCCGGAAGCCAGCTGGGTCAGGGCCCAAAACTGCAAGACCACACCTTCGAGCTGGATGAATATCGGGAAGCACCTGGCAGGGTGCAAGGTCCTACTTGTGGCACGAGGAGATGGAGTAGGGTCTGAGGCTGGACTCTTGTTGCCCACCTGTCTGGCCCTGTATGTACTGAGAAATAATGTAAGAGCTTCTTCTGGAGAACAGTCCTCCATGTACTTCTTCATCTGAGTTTTAAAAGTGCAAACAAGGCGCTCCTCCTCTCCACTGGATTGGGGATGGAAAGGAGGGGTAAAGACATGGTGGATGCCATTATAGTGGCAGAATTTGGCGAACTCTTGACTGCGAAATTGCGGGCTGTTGTCTGATACCAAGGTGATTGGAAGGCCTTCAATGGAATATATTTTTGACAGGGCCATGATGGCATTCTATGTGGTGATGGAGGAGCATTGGATGATGAAACGGAAGTGAGAGTAGGCATCCATGACGAGTAACCAGTAAGTGCCGAGGAAGGGTCCCGCAAAATCCATATGGATGTGTTCCCATCGAAGGGAAGTGGCCGGCCAGGATTTCAAAGGACCAGAGCAGTGTAGGAAGGGCCTGGGTACACTGCTGACAACCCCAGACCATGCGCTCCATATCCACTGTCATGCCTACCCAGAAGACATGCCGACGTGTGAGGCTTTTCGCCCGGGCAATATTCCAGTGACCTTGGTGTAAGACATGGAGAATTCGGGACCACAGGGAAGTTGGTACGATGACTTGTGGATTGGGGTCATATTCCGCACAGAGGAGCACCCTGTTGAGGGCCACCGCTTGATGGCGGATGGAGAAAAAGAATCGGAGGTCAGCCTGGGCGCGAGGCGGAGGCAGCATTGGCCAGCGACGGAGAAAATATCGGCGCACCAGTTGAAGGAGCGGATCTGCGGTTGTCGCTGTGGCCACCCTCACAGCTGTGACTGGGAATGCAGCTAACGCATCCTTTATGTCGTCGTTGACCTGAAAAATTAGGAGGTCCGACGAATCGAACGCCGAATCCTGGTTGGAGGGGATCCAAGACAAGGCATTAGTGTTGGCATGCTGGGAGGTGGGCCGGAAATGGATGGGGTACCTAAAACGTGAGAAGAAAAGGGCCCATCGCTGCAGGCCATGGGAAGTCTTCGTGGGTAATTGGACTGACAGGGAAATTAAGGCCACGAGGGGCTTATGGTCAGTGATTAAGTAAAAAGATATACTGTAAAGGTATGGGAGGAATTTGGTACAGGCAAACACAATGGCTAGGGACTCCTTCTCAATTTGGGAATATTTGTATTGGGAATCTGTAAGGAATTTAAATATGTATGCCACTGGGCATTCCGATCCATCTGGTAGAGAGTGCGAAAGGACAGTCCCAACACTATAGTTGGAGGCATCCGTAGCCAAGAGGAGAGAAAGAGAGGGGTTATATGGCATGAGACACGCCACAGAGGGCAAACTCCGCTTTAAGCTTTGGAAAGCCGATTCACAAGCTGAGGACGAATGAAAAGGTACGTTCTAACAGCGTAGGTGATGGAGGCACGCCGCGATGTGGGCGGTAGAGGGGATGAACTTTTGATAGTAAGCAATTTTATCCAGGAAAGACCGCAACTGGTGGACATCACGCGGACGAGGAAGGGCCGTTATAGTGGCGATGTGGGAGGAGGTAGGCGATATGTCATCACGGGAAATGATGTGACCCAGGTAGGAGATAGCAGGTTGAAAAAAAGGAGCATTTAGCAAGGTTGCATTTTAGGCCCCCAGTACACAGGTGCAGGAACAATTGTCGCAGATGACTGAGATGCTCATCTGTGGTGCGGCCAGTGACGACAATGTCGTTGAGATACTTTATACAGCCTGGCACATCCCGCAAGAGCTGTTCCAAGTAACGCTGAAAGATGGCCAATACACAAGCGATGCCATACATGAGGTGGTTCAACCAGAACAGCCTAAACGGTGTGTTGACGACGGCCAAGCGAGTAGAAGGCTTATATAAAGGTATTTGGTGGTAGGCCTTCGAAAAAAATTGTGCCCCTGTGAGCTTGGAGGAAAGGTCCTCGGGACGCGGGAGGGGATAGTCTTCAATCTGTAGCTGAGGGTTAAGCGTAGCCTTGAAGTCGCCACAAACTAGAAGATGCTTATTGGTCTCTTGAGGACGACCAAGGGTGTCGCCCACGGACTGTAAAGGATCGGAGTGACGACTCCCTTCATGGTGAGATGGTCTATTTCTTGTTGAAGAGGCTGCTTTAGGGCTTGGGGAACCTGCAGGACTCGGAAGTACTTCAGGGGGGCAGACAATTTCAGCTGGAGCGACGCATGAAAATCTAGAGCACAGCCGATGCCCCGAAATAAGAGGTCCTGGAATTCCGTGCACAAGGTATCGACTGCCAGGAACGGAACCTGGGAAGACACCAGATGAACATTGTCGTCGATGGCGAAGCCAAAGGCCCGGAAAGCATCCAACCTGAAGAGATCTGCCATGGCTGCATTTTTGAACACAAGGAAGGTAACTTCCTGGCGAACTGATTTATACGTGACATAAGCCATGAACTGACCCAAGAGGGCGTCGCTTGCTTATTATAAGTAAGGAGGCGCCGATGTGTGGGCGCCAGGGGGTCGCCCCAGTATTCGCATAAGAGGAATAGTTGATCAGTGAGACTGCTGCTCCGGTATCCACCTGCACCTGCAGCCGCCGGCCATTGACCTGAAAGTCGAGATCAGCTTGGAAGATCCCAAAGACTGCACCTGGTTGATATCCATGGATATAGGCCCCCCGACGGTCACTGGTCGGACGAGGAGAGGGCTGCCGAGATCGGCAGATCGAACTAACATGTCCGGTACGGGTACACACCGCACAATACACCCACCTGTCAGACAGTCTTCCCGTGCATGGTTCTTAAAGCATCCCAGGCAGGACGGCAGCAGGAGGGGCTGGTGGCGCTGGCGAGGGCGCAGGGGCCTCCATGCACCAACGGTCTGCGCTGGACCAGCGGAGACGTCCGAGGGCGTGAATTCCTGGACAGGGCGGCTGCCTTGTCGACGCTGTGCAGAACAGGACGGTCGGCGCCGGTCATCGGAACAGACGGCGGCAACGTCTTCGACATCCGCCAGCGATGCGACGCTCTCCGAGGCGTCGTGGTCGCGGAGGGCTGCCACTTTCGCCCAGGATTCCAAACGCTTGCCGTCCGCTGTAGAGACTTCCTACTTGAATGCCAGATCAATGATCTGGTCCAGAGTAGCATCGTCGAGTCTGAGGGCGTGGCGCCGGTAAGCCGCGTCAGGGGCGGCCTGGATGAGGTGGTGGCGGACCGTCTCGTCCGCGTAGGATTTTTTGGAGACTCTTGTATTGAAGTGACATTTCCAGCAGAGACCTTGCAGTTCCACTGCCCACTGGCGATAGGATTGGCCAGCCTTCTTGTGACACTGGTAAAATTCGACATGGGCAGCCAACATGTGGAACCGTCGTCGGTAGTAATCCGCGAGAACCTCAAAATCTGGGAGAAAGTCAAAGAATCCAGAGGTCGAGGTTGGAGTTTCGTCAAGAGAACGTACACTTTGGACTGATTCCAGGACTAAAAGCAGGAACGTCGAGCAGCCTCTTGAACGAGCAGCCTCTTGAACAACCTGGTGGATTTGAAAATGCTACTGGAGCCACTTCTCGTATGTTTCCCAGTCTTCAGCATCCTCGTTGAAAGTAGGAAACGGCGGGGGCGGCGGAACCGGGCGGCTTTGCAAGAGTTCCGTAAATAAACGTTCCTGTGTATCCTGAGATTTCTTGAAAAGCTGTTGAAAACCTTGCAGTAAGTCGAGCACATTTTGGACCAGCTGCTGAAGCACAACTTCCGCCATGAGGAAGACACACACAGGCACCAACTGACAATTCGCAATTTTTCAGAAACACAACTTTTATTGACGTAAATGTCCGCTCCCGGTAGCTGAATGGTCAGCGTGAAAGATTGTCAATCCCCTGGGACCAGGTTCTATTCGCGGCTGGATCGGGGAATTTTCTCGTACCATCCTCTTCGACTGCAGGTCGCCGAAGTGGCGTCAAATTGAAAGACCGGTACCCGGCGAACAGCCTGCCAGACAGTGGGCCATAGCCATATGATCAAATAAATTGATGTAAATTCGCAAGGTTGATGACTGATCAACAAACGAAAGGTAACAATAACGATGCCAGTAAAAATCTCCTAACTGAGGCAAACAAAAGTTCATTTTTAATTTTCCACAAAGGTTCGTGGTAACACACACACACTAGTAAGAGTCCAATTCACAGACAAAGACGTAATCTTCAGTGGTCGAAGTACACGAGGTCGGCATCCGGAGTGAATTGAAATTCAGGGCTGGTTCTACCCCTAAATAGCTGTCTCCAACCTATCACGTTTTGGCGTAGTGATACTTCCTACAGGCTGTGGCTCGAGCTCCTCCTGCAGGAAGTAGTGCTCGGAATGCCTGTTTCCATTATCTTGTATGTAAACAGCCGGTGTTTACCATGGTGCTTTTGGTCCGCCTTGGACAGAGACAACCTCGTCCTCTATGGTGTAATATGGGTTGCCATCCCTCAGGGCCTACCTTGACTCCGGCGTAACATGGTCCACTGAAGACAGGCCTGGTGATCCAGCAGGCCAAGGTAACATATCGACACTCTGTAAAGCGTGTTGGGCTACAACAGCGATATGTGGGCGAGAGTTATCTTGCTGGTTACCCCCCTGGAATGCTGGTCATGAATGACAGCACAATAGGGCTAATCACCAGACTGCCGCAAAAATTTGCAGTCAAGGGCTCATGGGATAATCACGAGAGTGTTTCCGCTGTCATACGAAATCGCACCTCAGACCATAACTCCAGGTGTAGGTCCAGTGTGTCTAGTACGCAGACAGGTTGGTTGCAGGCCCCCAACGACCTCCTAACCAACACAGGGCCATCACTGGCACACAGAAAGAGGCAGCTTTTATCAGAAAAAACAATAGACTCCACCCCACCCATCAATGCGCTATTGTTTGACACCACTGAAGTCGCAAATGGCGGTGGTTTTGGGCCAGTGTAAATGCATGTCACAGGGGGTCTGCCTGGGAGCTATCCTTGAAGTAACCGATTTACAGCAATTCGTTGTGTCACTCTGGTGCCAGCTGCTGTTCCCACTGCAGCTACAGATGCGGTGAAGACATGCTAGACTCATCCGCCGAACACGATCTTCTTCCCTCTCGGTGGTGCCACGTGGCCGTCCGGAGCTCAGTGTTCTTCTCGTAACAACGGCTGCCAGCAGTTATGTACGGTGGCTAAATTCCTGCCAAGTCCCACCACAGTACTGCAGGATGAACATCCAGCTTCTCGTAGACCTATTACACAACATCGTTCAAACTCAGTAAGGTGTTGATAATGGCATTTTTGTCGCCTTAAAGGCATCCTTGACTAATATCAACTCACCACGACCAAACTCAAAGGTAACTAATGCTCGCAACCGTCATACCGTGTATTTAAAACAAACCTGATTTGCAGCCTCATGTGTCTGACACGAAATTTGAATAGACAGCATCTTTCAGCTGTAGAAACACGCCTACCAACTTTCGTTTGTGTCGTCGTCTTGGTATTTCAATTTTCTTGTCCGTGAGCGTATATACACTACGTCATCAAAACTAGCGGATACCCACAAAACATACGTATTTCATATTAGGTGCATTGTGCGGCCACCTACTATCAGGTATTCCGTATCAGCGCCATCTGTAGTCATTAGACATCGTGAGAGAGCAGAATGGGGCACTCCACGGAACTCACGGACGTCGAACGTGGTCAGGTGATTGGGTGTCACTTGTGTCATACGTCTGTAAGCGAGATTTCCACACACATAAACATCCCTAGATCCACTGCTTCCGACGTGACAGTGAAATGGAAACGTGAAGGGACACGTACACCACAAAAGCGTACAGGGCAACTTCGTCTGTTGACTGACACAGACCGCCGACAGTTGAAAAGGGTCGTAATGTGTAACAGGCAGATATCTTCCAGACCATCACACAGGAATTCCAAACTGTGTCACGATCTACTGCAAGTACTATGACAGTTGGGCGGGAGGTGAGAAAACTTGGATTTCATGGTCGAGCGGCTGCTCATAAGCCACACGTCAAGCCGGTAACTGGCAAACGACGCCTTGCTTAGTGTAAAAACCTTAACATTGGATGACTGAACAGTGGAAAAACGTTGTGTGGAGTGGCGAATCACGGTACACAATGTGGCGATCCGATGGCAGTGTGTGGGTATGGCGAATGGCGGGTGAACGTCATCTGCCAGCGTGTGTAGTGCCAACAGTAAAATTCGGAGGCGGTGGTGTTATGTTGTGGTCGTGTTTTTCATGGAGGGGGCTTGCACTTTGCGTGGCACTATCACAGCACAGGCCTACATTGATGTTTTAAGCACCCTCTTGCTTCACAATGTTGAAGAGCAATTCGAGGATGGCGATGGCGTCCTTAGACACGATCGAGCACCTGTTCATAATGCTCGACCTGTGGTGGAGTGGACACATGACAATGACATCCGTGTAATGGACTGGACCACACAGAGTCCTGACCTGAATCGTATAGAACACTTTTGGGATGTTTTAGAACACCGACTTCGTGCGAGGCCTCTCCGACCGAAATCGATACCTCTCCTCAGCGCAGCACTCCGTGAAGAATGGACTGCCAATCCCCAAGAACCTTCCAGTACCTGATAGAAAGTATGCCTGCGAGAGTGGAAGCTGCCATCAAGGCTAAGGGTGTACCAACAGCATACTGAACTCTAGCATTACCGATGGAGGGCATTTTCAGCCTTTGATCACATATTGTAAAATTACTTACATGATTACTACTGTGGTATAAATTACTACCCACCGTATAATATATCATACGCAATGGGGTAAGGCCTAAATAAAATGCAATTTTCAGAATAAGAATGAATGTCTTGTTTATGGGCAAAACAAGTTATGCCCATCTGTAACGTTGAGGCAGATAATCACGGAAAAGGTCCATGTTTCATGTGGAGGGGTGGGGAGGGGGGCAGATAATAAAATACTCTAATAATGTGTATGAAGTACTATGTATAAAATCCACTTTACACAAACAGTGTCAAAATTTTGCTTCCAAAACACACAAACGACGAGCATTAACGCAGTTTATATTATTAACGAGTAAAGTGTTACATCAGCGACAATGGGTTTTCGAATACGAAATTTATCACGTGAAAATAAAGGAAAGAGGTATTTCATTCAACATGAAGACTGCGGAAGATTCATCCATGAACAAGTAAAGGAAATAAACTGATGAATAACCAAACATAACTTGTCCTTCATAAGCCACACATGAACGAACTGCTGTATCTAATACAATTTTTAATATCGCATATATGTATTACATATTCTGGAGGTAGACGCACAGAGAAGCTACTGATTAGTAATTCCAAGGATAAAATAAATGAACTAAATTTCATATAATGTCTATCACGGTCCTTGTAGTTATTGCACCTCTACCATAGATTATGGCTAAATGGTTCAAATGGCTCTGAGCACTATGGGACTTAACATCTGTGGTCATCAGTCCCCTAGAACTTAGAACTACTTAAACCTAACTAACCTAAGGACATCACACACATCCATGCCCGAGGCAGGATTCGAACCTGCGACCGTAGCGGTCGCGCGGCTCCGGACTGAGCGCCTAGAACCGCTAGACTACCGCGGCCGGCAAATGCATCATAGATTATGAATGACTCCCAGAATGCTGGTTGTCGAACAGACCGATTTTGTTGCAGCGAATTTACATATAGAAGAAGTGGGAATATTTTCCTTGTTAGTTTATTGTATCAGTGTTTATATAGTTCAGTAGGGATAGCCCCTGAAGCGTGAAGGCTTCTACTGGATATCACACAAGTGACTGCAAGTGTGCCAAATCAGTTCTCCTGACATTCTCGATGACCCCATAGCTGCGGTTGTTTACCAGTTGGAAAATACCTAGAGAGCCGGCCGCGGTGGTCTAGCGGTTCTAGGCGCTCAGTCCGGAACCGCGCGACTGCTACGGTCGCAGGTTCGAATCCTGCCTCGGGCATGGATGTGTGTGATGTCCTTTGGTTAGTTAGGTTTAAGTAGTTCTAAGTTCTAGGGGACTGATAACCACAGATGTTAAGTCCCATAGTGCTCAGAGCCATTTGAACCAAAATACCTAGTGATATTTAAGAGAAACATAATTAAGAGCAGAAAGAGTCACGAGATTTTTGAAGGGCATTCCACTCCGGTCCATGGACAGGAACGTGGAATTCATTCTTGTGTCATGTATTGTGACTGTGAGAGTCACAGTTCAGATGAGACAGATTATCGGCCATTGAGCAGTGAGAAAAGATTAAGAGGTTGGTAGGGGAATTCGAGGTTCCTGACGGGCCTCTGGCAGGATGTGCGGTCGTCTGTTTTGAGTGGAGCTAATGCATCTTACTGTTACTGAATTAAAGTTTTCTTTAATTTGTCTGCCCTACCCAAAAATATACCTACAGAACACGGCACAGAGAGAAAGTGTGCAAAATAAACCACATCTTGTCTTCAGATCGATGAAATGAGCGAAGCTTCTAGGTGAAAAACATACCAAATTGACATAATTGCGTAGGCTTCCGCGGCCAGATTCAGTCGACATAAATGTTTTCTTTGTACGGTACCGCGTGAAATTGTATAAAACTACTGCTGGAGAAAATCAACGTTTTACATAAGGATAGTTATCCTTTGAGGCCAATAGCGAAAGGGATCAATTCACCTACTTAAAATATGGCAAAGTACCTGCAAATTAAGATGTCTAGTTAGCAAGACGGACTCTTTAAGTGAAGAACTGGACGCACTTTATACAATGTCTAAAGGGAGAAACAGTTTTACCTACGGACATTATGGCCATTTTTGACGTGAAGTCACTATTTACGAACGTGCCAGTAGACGAAACTATCCGCATCCATCAGGAGCATGTCCCGCCAGACATATGCGACCTGGTTGAGTTGTGCCTGACTTCAACGTACCTCAAACGGCAAGGAAAATACTACGAGCAGACAGACGGCGTAGCAATGGGGTCTCCCGCACCTCCGTTGGCAGCCGTTATATTCATGGAAGCCTTTGAAGCAACGGCTCTCGGTTCAGCTCCTTTACGCCCACGTTGCTGGTTCATTTACGTGGACGACACGTTCGCTATATGGCCTCATGTTGAAACAGAGCTTCACAAGTTTCGCGAATATTTGAACAACATGCACTGAAAGGTACAGTTCGCGCTCGAAGCAGAGAAGAATGGTGCAATTCTATTTCTAGACGTCGAAGTATACAAGAAAACGGAGGACACAATGGTGCACAGGGTATATCTTAAACATACACATGCAGACAGGTATCTGCACGCCCAATCCTACCACCACCCCGCGCAGAAGAACTCGGTCATCCGTTCTTTGGCAAACCGTGTGCTGCGCCTAAGTGATGCTCAAACATCACACCTAAGCTTAAAAGGCTACGCAGAACGTTTCTAGTGAATTCCTACAGCCATAAGTCGATCCACACAGCCTTGTCGACGAATACAAGTAAGCAAGATAGGCAAGAAATAGACAAAATGCAGCCAACAGTGTGCTTAACTTCTGTGAAAAACGTCACTGACCGAATAGGCAAACACCTTCGCCCGGTTGGGGTGCAGCCTGTCTTCTACATTGGTCGCAGGATCCGGGCCGTGCCAGGCTCCGATAAGGACAAGGTGGATGCATTACACACTGCAGACGTGTACGAGGTGGAAGGCGATTGCGGAGAGGCATGCATCGGCGAGACTGGTAGGCCAATAGCAACGCGCATTCGGGAACACGAGCGTTATGTTCGTCTAGGGCAACACAACAAATCTACAGTGGCAGAGCAGAACATCAGCAAGACTGCGGCAAAGAAATAAAATTCAGAAAAGCCTGTGTGTTGACCAAGCAGGGAGTTATGACGAAACGCAGAATTAGAGAGGGCATCGAAATACTTAAGCCGGCCGCGGTGGTCTCGCGGTTCTAGGCGCGCAGTCCGGAACCATGAGACTGCTACGGTCGCAGGTTCGAATCCTGCCTCGGGCATGGATGTGTGTCATGTCCTTAGGTTAGTTAGGTTTAAGTAGTTCTAAGTTCTAGGGGACTTATGACCACAGCAGTTGAGTCCCATAGTGCTCAGAGCCATTTGAACCATTTTTTTGAAATACTTAACACCCTAATAATACACTACTGGCCATTAAAACTGCTACATCAAGAAGAAATGCAGATGATGAACGGGTATTCATTGGACAAATCTATTGTACTAGAACTGACATGCGATTACATTTGCACGCAATTTGGGTGCATAGATCCTGAGAAATCAGTACCCAGAACAACCACCTAAGGCCGTAATAACGGCCTTGATACGCCTGGGCATTGAGTCAAACAGAGCTTGGATGGCGTGTGCAGGTACAGCTGCCCATACAGCTTCAACACGATACCACAGTTCATCAAGAGTAGTGACTGGCGTATTGTGACGAGCCAGTTGCTCGGCCACCATTGACCAGACGTTTTCAATTGGTGAGAGATCTGGAGAATGTGCTGGCCAGGGCAGCAGTCGAACATTTTCTGTATCCAGAAAGGCCCGTACAGGACCTGCAACATGCGGTCGTGCATTATCCTGCTAAAATGTAGGGTTTCGCAGGGATCGAATGAAGGGTAGAGCCACGGGTCGTAACACATCTGAAATGTAACGTCCACTGTTCAAAGTGCCGTCAATGCGAACAAGAGGTGACGGAGACGTGTAACCAATGGCACCCCATACCATCAGCCGGGTGATACGCCAGTATGGCGATGACGAATACACGCTTCCAATGTGCGTTCACCGCGATGTAGCCAAACACGGATGCGACCATCATGATGCTGTAAACAGAACCTGGATTCATCCGAAAAAATGACGTTTTGCCATTCGTGCACGCAGGTGCGTCGCTGAGTACACCACCGCAGACGCTCCTGTCTTTAATGCAGCGTCACGGGTAACCGCAGCCATGGTCTCCGAGCTGACAGCCCATGCTGCTGTAAACGTCGTCGAACTGTTCGTGCAGTTGGTTGTTGTCTTGCAAACGTCCCCATCTGTTGACCCAGGGATCTAGACGCGGCTGCACGATCCGTTACAGCCATGGGGATAAGATGCCTGTCACCTCGACTGCTAGTGATACGAGGCCGTTGGGATCCAACACGGCGTTCCGTATTACCCTCCTGAACCCATCGATTCCATATTCTGCTAACAGTCATTGGATCTCGACCAAGGCGAGCAGCAATGTCGCGATACGATAAACCGCAATCGCGATAGACTACAGTCTGACCTTTAGCAAAGTCGGTAACGCGATGGTACGCATTTCTCCTCCTTACACGAGGCATCACAACGACGTTTCACCAGGCAACGCCGGTCAACTGCTGTTTGTGTATGAGAAATCGGCTGGAAACTTTCCTTATGTCAGCACTTTGTAGGTGTCGCCTCCGGCGCCAACCTAGCGTGAATGCTCTGAAAAGCTAGTCATTTGCATATCACAGCATCTTCTTCCTGTCGGTTACATTTCGCGTCTGTAGCACGTCATCTTCGTGGTGTAGCAATTTTAATGGTCAGTAATGTATGAATAAAGAGGATGGACTCAGGCTTGCCCCATCTTGGCTGCCAGAAAGCAGAGCCCAACAGACCGCACTGTCAACACGAGGCGCGAGCACCACCGGCGAGTAACTGCCGCCGCGCAGCCAACGTCCAGTATTTGGTAAACAGGAGCCAACTTCTCATTCGCCGGTGACCACCAATCATGGCATTTTTTTTATAAGTTCCTATGAGGTCAAACTGCTGAGGTCATCGGTGTCTAGGCTTACACACTACTTAATCTAACTTAAACTAACTTACGCTAAGGACAACACACGCTCTCATGCCCAGGGGTAGACTCGAATCTCCGACGGGGGTAGCCACGCGAACCATGGCAAGGCGCCCACGACCGCCGGGAAACCCGCGCGGCATGGCACATAATACAAGAACCAATAGACATTTCAGGTTACGCTCTCCACCGCAGTAACCTATTCAAATAAAGTTCCCTCTCCTTCTTCCTTAAGTGACCAATGAAATGAACTATCTTTTTTATATTTTGACGGAATGGCATGCGCAGTGAACAGTAATAACAAAATATAAGGGACACTGCATAGCTAGAACACATCGGTAGACCCAGAAGAAGGCCGCTGCAATCGTGACCGAAACGGCGGTTTTCTCCAGCAGTAGTTTTGTATAATGTGACGCGGTACCATACCCACAAACTTTTATGTGTTACCAAATTGAGTTTCTTGATTATTTTTTGGTATGTGTTTACTCCATTTATCTTGACGTCACACTGGGCATTAATTAATCTTATACATAGTAATTCATACACATTATTACAGTATTTCATTCTTTGCCCCCCTCCCCTCCTCTCCCCATGAACCAGGGACCTTGCCGTGGTGGTGCGGCTAGCGTGCCTCAACGCTACAGATGGACAAACTGTAGGTGTTACCACAACTGAGGGGTGTCTGCTTGAGAGGTCACACAAACGTCTGGCTCCTGAAGATGGGCAGCAGCCCTTCCAATAGCTACAAGAGCAACAGTCTGGATGATTGACAGATCTGGCCTTGCAACATCAGCCAGCATGGCCTTGCTCTGATGGTATTGCGAATGGCTGAAAGCTAGGGGAAACTACAGCCACAATTTTTATCGAGACTATGCAGCTCTACTGTATTGTTAAATGATACGACCTCCTCTTGGATAAGTATTCAGGGAGTGAAATAGTTTCCCACTCGGATCTTTTGGGAGGGACTACCCCGAAGGACGACGTATATGCAGAAAAAATCTAGTCTTCTAAGGGTCAGAGCTTCTAATGTTAGATCCCTTAATAGGACAGGTAGGTTGTAAAATTTAAAAAGGGAAATGGATAGACTGATTTTAGATATGTTACTATTAGTGCAGTTCGATGACAAGAGGAACAGGACTCTAGGTCAGACGAGTACAGGATAACAAAATACACACATCAAAAGAAGTTTTGCATCACAGACACAGTCCCTTTGACTGTTCAAAGATGTCACTAAGCCCGCCCAAAGATGTAAACCATGCATGAGCAGCGCCTATTAGACGGAGGGGGTCCGACAGCCAATCAGTACCAGTCCTTCCACCAGGAAAGAGGTAAACGGTTCATGTTTAGTTCAACCATGCCTAGGTGGTCAATACTGCGGTTCGATAGCGTCCGCATTGTTGCTTTGTGCCAGGAAGGGCTTTCAACAAGGCAAGTGTCCAGGCGTCTCATAGTGAACCAAAGCGCTGTTGTTCGAACATGGGGGAGATACAGAGAGACAGGAACTGTCGATGACATGCCTCACTCAGGCCGCCTGAAGGCCACTACTGCAGTGAATGACCGCTACCTACGAATTATGGATCGGAGTAACACTAACAGCAACGTCACCATGTTGAATAACGCTTTCCGTGCAGCCACAGGACGTCATGTTACGACTCCAACAGTGCGTAATAGGCTGCATGATGCGCAACTTCACTCCCGACGTCCATGACTAGGTCCATCTTTGCAACCAGGACAACATGCACTGCGGTAGAGATGGTTCCAACATCATGCCGAAAGGGCCACTCAGGACTGGCATCACGTTCTCTTCGCCGATGAGTGTTACATATGCCTTCAGCCAGACAATCGTCGGAGACGTGTTTGGAGGCAACCAGATCAGGCTTAACGCCTTAGACACACTGTCCAGCGAGTGCAGCAAGGTGGAGGTTCCCTGCTGTTTTGGGGTGGCATTATGTGAGGCCGACGTAAGCCGCTGGAGGTGATGGGAGGCGTCGTAGCGGCTGTACGATACGTGAATGCCATCCTGCGACCGATAGTGCTACCATATCGGTAACATACTGGCGAGGCATTCGTCTTCATGCACGACAATTCGCGCCCCCATCGAACATATTTTGTGAATGACTTCCTTCAGGATGACGACACTGTTCGATTAGTGTGGCCAGCATGTTCTCCTGACATGAACGCTATCGAACGTGCCTGGGATAGATTGAGAAGGGGACTGATGACCATAGATGTTAAGTCCCATAGTGCTCAGAGCCATTTGAGCCATAGATTGAGAACTGCTATTTTTGGACGACGTGGCCCACCAACCATTTTGAGGGATCTACGCCGAATCGCCGTTGAGGAGTGGGACAATGTGGACCAACAATGCCTTGTGAACTTATGTATAGTATGCCACGATGAATACAGGCATGCATTAATGCAAGAGGATGTGCTACTGGGTATTAGAGGTACCGGTGTGTACAGCAGTCTAGACCACCACCTCTTAAGGTATTGCTGTATGGTGGTGCAACATGCAATGTGTAGTTTTCAAGAGTCATAAAAAGGGCGGAAATGATGTTTATCTTGATCTCTATTCCAGTTTCCCTACATGTTCCGGAACTCTGGGAACCGAGGTGAGCAAAACTTTTTCTGATGTGTGTAGAAATGCTGATAAGCTAATACAAACAGCATAGTGAACGAATTATTGTGATCAGGACAGATACAAACCCACACCCAGCACAATAGTACAAGTTTATCTGCCAACTAGCTCTACATATTAAGAGACCAAAGAAACGTATGATGAGACGAAAGTAATTATTCAGATAGTTAAGGGAGACGAAAATTTAACTGGGTTATGGAACTGGAATTCGATAGTAGGAAAAGAAAGAAAATGAAAAATACCGGGTAAGTAAGTACTGGGGGAAAGGAATGAAACAGAAAGCCGCCTGGTAAAATTTCACACAAAGCATAATTTAATCATCGCTAACATTTGGTTTAAAAATCGTGAAAGAAATTCGTTAACGTGGAAGAGACCTGAAGACACCGGACGGTTTCAGGTTGTTTATGTAATGGTAAGACAGTGATTTCGGAATCAGATTTTAAACTGTAAGACATCTCCAGGGGCATACGTGAACTTTGACCACAATTTATTGTTTATGAACTGTAGACTTAAGCTTGATAACGTCAACACGTCAACACACCATAGCAGCTATAACCATATAGCATCTTTGACCAACAATCAGAACTGTCATTCTTTCAAATCTGACGATAAACGTCAAATTACAAGAATTACGAGAAATGGCGATTAACAATGGCAGCAAATGACAATACAGTTTGAAGCATAAGAGCTCACTTGTAATAGAGTACCAAGTGACAGCGATCACTGATGATAGCGTACCTGAAAGTGCGATAACCAGCATTATAATATAATAGAGAAACTAGTATGTAACTTTTGCAGATGGTCTGAAGCTGGCAATCTAGTCGAAATGGATCCATCATAAAAAAAACTCTAACCTACTGTAGCAGCAGCAACGTGGATTTGATTGGCTCCTCATCACCATCACCGTCACGATCGTAATCTTCGTTTCAAGGATTAGGCTGTAATCTGTTCCGTACTAACAAACAAGATCATTCCCATCTTTTTCGAGGTCTTCCAATATGCCTTTTCCCATTCGGCTCGTAGTTCAGGAACTTTTGGGGAATTCTGTAACGTGGCATTCGCATGAGGTGTTGTCTCCAAGATTCACGATATTTTTGAATTATTGATTCAGGTTGAAAATATTTAATTCTGTTTTAATATCTTAGTTTACATTCACGTCTCTTCTCGTGCAGTCCTTCATTTCTCTTAGGAACCTTATCTCTACCGCTTGATTGACTGATTGATTTTTTTTTTTTTAAGAGAGGAACCGCCCGTCACTCTGGTACCATTATAGAACAGGAGGGCATAAAGCACAAAAAGAGACCATCATGAAATTCTACAATTTCATGATGGTCTCTTTTTGTACTTTGTGGCCTGCTGTTCTGCTGATGGTACCACAAACAATTTGGAATTTGTTCAAATGGTTCAAATGGCTCTGAGCACTATAGGACTCAACTTCTGAGGTCATTAGTCCCCTAGAACTTAGAACTAGTTAAATCTAACTAACCTAAGGACATCACACACATCCATGCCCGAGGCAGGATTCGAACCTGCGACCGTAGCGGTCTCGCGGTTCCTGACTGCAGCGCCACAACCGCACGGCCACTTCGGCCTGCTTGGAATTCCTGTATTTTACTTTCAATAGTAGAGTCAAAATCAAAATTGCAGACCAGCCCAAATAAGAGGTTTCAGACACTCGTTCTAAAACTGAATTATTCAAAAAAGTTTTTGATGTGACTGGATATTTTCCTCGGAATGCCATTATTTTCATGTGATTACTATGAATTTTATAGTTGTACTTCTTGCAAATTTCGTTCAACCACTATACTGATCTTTGGAGACCATCTTCATTCTTCAGCAAACAAAAGTGCATTATGGTATTCTTCATTAGTTATCTTAATTCCTTTACGTACTATACATTTCCATTTGCGAAGAGTGAAGCCAATGTAGATATTAGAAAGCGATAGTCGACACCCTTGTATAACAACCTGGTTTATAATTATTTCTTCTAATCGATTCCTACCTGCATTTATTACAATGCATGTAGTATTGTAAAGTCTTTCCACTACCTCTATTAGGTGATAAAGATACTCACATTCAGACATAATCTTCCATAGGCTGTCAAGGTTCACACAGTCAACAGACGGAGTTTCTAGATTCAATTTTCAGTGTTTTTCTATAATGTTTCTAATATTAGATTCTCTGCGTTTTTCTACAACGTCTGAAACTGCATACACATTGTCTGTGGATGAACGACATGAGCTACACTGGTGTCCAATATTAGAGCAACAAACCCCTATTTACCAGTCATGCGTCCAAGTCACGATGTAATCATACAAACTGTCAACCAGATTTCCATACGATCGTGCTCTACATGGAAGATGGCATTTCGGTCAACGGAAAACCACGCCAACGATGATGTCAGGGCACCTATCAAACGGACTAGTGTTTGCCGGGTAGTCCCACATCCACAGTCGCTGTGTACACAGTCACAGGCAGTGCAGATGGCACAGGGAAGACGTCTACCACACCCTCTGCGATGGAGGGCCATAGAAAGAATGGAAGCAGGACAGTCGCAAACTCATGTGGCCCGATGGCTTAACGTGAATCGTTCTGTTGTTTCACGGATGTGGCGACAGTTTATCGGGTGCGAAACTGTACCCCGAAGACCAGGGCAAGGCCGACCACGAGTGACATCAAGGGCATGATGGTACCGCTTAAGTACGAGGTGCATTCAAGTTCTAAGGCCTCCGATTTTTTTTCTCCGGACAGGAAAGAGATAGAAACATGCGCATTGTTTTAAAATGAGGCCGCGTTCATCGTCAATACGTCCCAGAGATGGCAGCACTGTACGGCAGATGGAATTTTACCGCCTGCGGCGAGAATGAGAACTGTTTTAAATACATAAAATGGCGACGTTTTCCTACCTTGAACAGCGTGCAATCATTCGTTTTCTGAATTTGCGTGGTGTGAAACCAATTGAAATTCATTGACAGTTGGAGGAGACATGTGGTGATGGAGTTATGGATGTGTCGAAAGTGCATTCGTGGGTGCAACAGTTTAATGAAGGCAGAACATCGTGTGACAACAAACCAGAACAACCTCAGGCTCGCACAAGCCGGTCTGACGACATGATCGAGAAAGTGGAGAGAATTGTTTTGGGGGATCGCTGAATGACTGTTGAACAGATCGCCTCCAGAGTTGGCATTTCTGTGGGTTCTGTCCACACAATCCTGCATGACGACCTGAAAATGCGAAAAGTGTCATCCAGGTGGGTGCTACGAATGCTGACGGACGACCACACAGCTGCCCGTGTGGCATGTTGCCAAGCAATGTTGACGTGCAACGACAGCATGAATGGGACTTTCTTTTCGACGGTTGTGACAATGGATGAGACGTGGATGCCATTTTTCAATCCAGAAACAAAGCGCTCGTCAGCTCAATGGAAGCACACAGAGTCACCGCCACCAAAAAAATTTCGGGTAACCGCCAGTGCTGAAAAAATGATGGTGTCCATGTTCTGGGAGGGCGTAATCCTTACCCATTGCGTTCCAAAGGGCACTACGGTAACAGGTGCATCCTACGAAAATGTTTTGAAGAACAAATTCCTTCCTGCACTGCAACAAAAACGTCCAGGAAGGGCTGCACGTGTGCTGTTTCACCAAGACAACGCACCTGCACATCGAGCTAACGTTACGCAACTGTTTCTTCGTGATAACAACTTTGAAGTGATTCCTCATGCTCCCTACTCACCTGACCTGGCTCCTAGTGTCTTTTGGCTTTTTCCAACAATGAAAGAAACTCTCCGTGGCCGCACATTCACCAACCGTGCTGCTATTGCCTCAGCGATTTTCCAGTGGTCAAAACAGACTCCTAAAGAAGCCTTCGCCGCTGCCATGGAATCATGGCGTCAGCGTTGTGAAAAATGTGTACGTCTTCAGGGCGATTACGTCGAGAAGTAACGCCAGTTTAATCGATTTCGGGTGAGTAGTTAATTAGAAAAAAAATTGGAGGCCTTAGAACTTGAATGCACCTCGTACAGAGCAGAAACTGGCATCTGACTTTGCAGCATCCACTGGTCGTTTTGTATCGAGGCAAACGGTGTAGAGAATGTTTCGACTGAGTGGTCTTTATTGTCGGAGACCTTCTGTATGTGCGCCTCTGACGCGTCTTCACAGAAGGGAACGTCTAGAGTGGTGTCTTCAACATGCCACCTGGACAGTCGAAGAGTGGCCAATGTTCTTTTCACAAATGAATCTCGATTCGGTCTGGAGAGTGATTCTCGTCGGATTCGCATCTGAAGGGTATATGGAACACGATTTCGAGAGCCCAACATTATGGAAAGAGACTGATATCGAGGAGGATTGCTATTGGTCTGGGCAGGGATTATGTTGACCTCTCGGTGACGAGATCTTGGGAGCTCATGTACGGTTGTTGCGAGATTCTGTGCGCCCAGAAATCGTACTGATGGACGACAATGCTCGACCACATAGAGCACAGGTGATTGATGTTTTCTTGGAAACAAAAGATATCGCACGCACGGCGCGGCATGCTCGCTCTCCCGATTTGAATCCCACGAAGCATGTCTGAGATGCACTACGGAGCTGACCTGCATCTCGTCATCATCCACCAACTACCCTCCAAGACTTGCAAGCGGCTCTGCAGAAAGAATGTGCGTTATTGCCTCGACATAATATTGATGACATCATTAACAGCGTACCGCGTCGTTTGTCAGGCCTGTATTGCTGCCAGAGGTGGTCATACCCCTTACTGAGCACCTTAACCAGTTGTCAGAATGTGTGTGTGCAACTCAGGTAAGTTGGAAAAAACGAAGAACATTTTCGTCTACTGTTATCCAAGTTGCAGTTGTTTACTTTCTGTTTTCATTACACTGCTTCTACTTTACTATCGCCTGTTTACATTGTTTTGCGTCAAAATAAACGCAAACTGGCGAAATTTCTGTTTGTTAGGTTACTTTTGGACACCAGTGTAAATACATTTTGTTCTTCACAAATAAGAGCTTTTGCGATATTCTTCATGCAGTTACTCATTATTTTTCAGTCTAGTCTGTAGCCAGTGTTTAGGAGCCTGATGCCATGATAGTTGCCGGCCGGAGTGGCCGAGGGGCTCTAGGCTCTACAGTGTGGAACCGCGAGACCGCTACGGTCGCATGTTCGAATCCTGCCTCGGGCATGGATGTGTGTGATGTCCTTAGGTTAGTTAGGTTTAAGCAGTTCTAAGTTCTAGGGGACTGATGACAAGTCCCATAGTGCTCAGAGCCATTTGAACCATGATAGTTTTTACACTCGTTACGTTTCGCTTTCTTGAAAAGAGAGATTACTTCCGCTGTATACCAAGGGTCGGGGATTTTACATATCCAACATTCATTTATTAACTGTAGAAGTCTTCGTATTTAATCAGTTCTGCATTTATTCTATCTATTCCAGTAGCTTTTCTGTTCTTCATGCCTTTCAAACTCTCTTGTAGTTCGTCCGTAGTAACTGGATCTACCGTTTCATCGTACATTCCTTCCCCACAGTCATATTCGACCTTCAGTGTGCACCACAAGTTTGTATAATGATTTATCCATTGTTCATTGGGTATAATGTCCAGTGAGGCGATGTCTTGTTCTGTTTCTTGTTTAGGGCTTTCATAGTCGTATATGTACAATGCTGCCTACAGTGTACGTCATATTCTAAGACATAACACGCAATTTATATTCTGTAATGATATGAAATACACAAGAGACTAACATTGAATGATATGCGGTCCTAATTATGTCCAAAACAACCAACCAAATAAACAAACGAAGAGAAGTCGTCGTCTCCCCGTTTCTGTCTTACACATTCACTTATCTTTCCTTCCCAATACTGGTAGTGCTGCCGGCAATCCTACCATTTACTACTGCCCGCATCTCGTGGTCGTGCGGTAGCGTTCTCGCTTCCCACGCCCGGGTTCCCGGGTTCGATTCCCGGCGGAGTCAGGGATTTTCTCTGCCTCGTGATGGCTGGGTGTTGTGTGCTGTCCTTAGGTTAGTTAGGTTTAAGTAGTTCTAAGTTCTAGGGGACTTATGACCACAGCAGTTGAGTCCCATAGTGCTCAGAACCATTTGAACCATTTACTACATCATTTACGTATTGTACCAAAATTACCGAACCGTAGTTTTGGTAGAGCGCAGCTCTAGTTATGGCTCACCAGTGTATATCCGCTTTGGAAGAGGAGCTTGTTTTACTACCATTTTACTGTCGTACGGTAACAACGTATATATACGATTGCAGTTGCATCATTAGTGGACGAGAGTAAGAGAAGCTCGTCTGCCAAATTGAATCAAACAGAGGCGACCGAAATTAAGTTGCGGCAAGACGTAACGTGTTGTTCTGTTCTTGTCTACAAAAGCAGTGAAGACATTCCTGAATGGACAACAAATGAAATGTGCGTGTGGCATTGTTGTCCGGGAGGCCGCATCCGGTGGAGTTCGGCCTCCGAGTGCGAGTCGTATTTCCGTCGACGCCACACTGGGCGACTTGCGCGCCACTGATGAGGATGAAATGATGGTGAGGACAACACAACACCGAGTCCACGAGCGGAGAAAATCTCCAACCCGGCCGGGAATCAAACCCGGGGCCGCTGATTGGGAGGCAAGCACGTTTCCACTTTCTTTATCTCATTTTTTTTTCTATATTGTTCGTTGAATTTGTTCGGGGCGGACGTCCTATGACAGCCGTTTAGGTTCTTCGATGATCCACTCACTCAGTTTTTGTGACAGAAACCCTCTGACCGAACACGCTGAGCTACCGTGCCGGCGCCATTCGGCTAAGCAGGCGGACCCTGAATGGACAGTATACTCTAAACATCTTGGCAATACAAAGCGATGGGTCGACGAAGGCACCGCACATGTGGGTAAGATGGCAGGACCATTCAGGGGCCACAACAAGCCTAAAGGCAAGTCCTGCAGGAAATAATAATATCTGAATAAGTACAACGACAATCCAGTCCAAAGTTGCAAACATACTGAAAAATGGTATTTCCGAAGATGTGAAAACCATGTCAAAAATGTGCAACGAACAGTTATAGTGCATACAGATAACCATGAACCAAATGCAATTCTCTGTATGCGCTGTAACTGCACATTTTTGACATGGTTTTCACATCTTCGGAAATACCAGTTTTTAGTATGTTACGATTATCTGCAAATGCGTCTCGATCCGAAACTAGTCATCGAGTGAATAAAAAAAAGTAAAATTTGCAACTTTGGAATCGTTATTCGTTGTACTGATTAACAGAAGCTGCTGACAAACAGTTTCTCCAGCACGTTGGACGTTCGTGAATATCTGAATGATCAATGATCAGCTTGAGATGGCAACTACTGGCATTGCTCCATAAAATTTTGAATTCCGTTGAACTGTGGAATTCTGTGGCAGGCAAATCGCAAAGCCACAGCAAAGGAAAGCACAATCTTAATGACGTGCTCAAACATTTCATAGTCTTCTTTGCGCTGGAGTCAACCATTTTACACCGAGCGAGGTGGACTCGCATTCGGGAGGACGGAGGTTCAAATTCGCGTCCGGCAATCTAGATTTAGGTTTTCGGTGATTTCCTAAATCGCTCCATGCAAATGCCGAGGTGGTTCCTTAGAAAGGTCACGGCCGATTTCCTTCCTCATCCTTTACACAATCCGAATCTGCGCCCGTCCCTAATGACGTCAATGTCGGCGGGACGTTAAAGCCAATCTTCCTTCCTTCCCTGAACGCTTTTGTGTAGGGACTTCAGAACGTAAGCTACACGCATCGTTCCACGCTAAGGCTTTTGCGCACCAAGAGTGGTGCATTGTCAGAAGAGTAAACATTCGAGGATTCCTGCAGACGCAATTCTGCTGCGCTGCGGATAACATATGCGTCGCAGTGTGCTAGTGATGTAACTGGACACGTACTCCAAACTCCAAAGATGAAGCCCGCGGGAGAGTGCGATTATTCTGGGCAGGACGTCTAAACTGCATACAGTGTCTCCATGAAATTCCGACGGTATGTAGACCAAATGCAATGTCGTGTTCAGCCGTTGTGAAACGGTGGCAAGAACTTGATGAATGCCACGTAGACGTGACTCATGCTGATCGGAAAGTGCAGATTTTGCACCACGGGGTTTCCATCTTTTCGGTAAGCTCAAAGAACATATGAGGGGAAAAAGATTTTCCAACGAAGGGGACGTTCACAAAGTAGTTCTCGAATGGTTCTGTGACCAAGGAGCGGATTTTTGTCGTCGAGGAACTGAACGATTTGCAGGAAGTTCCGACCATTGTTTACACAGACTTGATGACTATGTTGAAAAATACGGAGGGAAGGTTATGTTATGTGTTCAGAGTGAACCCCCCCCCCCCCCCCCAATTAGTAAGCAAACAACGTCGACGCTGCTGAACTGTTGACAAACTACGGGTGTTAGTGTTGCCGGTGTGATAGCCTTTATGGTTTCTCGTGGCTCGTCCAGTGCAACTGGGTTCTGTTGATAAACTTCATTTCTCAAGGTCCCCCTAGGTATAAGACAAGGGATGTAAGGGCTGGAGACCGTGGTGGGTACTCAACAGTTCCTCATAGACACGACCATCGTCCATGCAGATTTCCATCCAAGTAGGCTCTGACATCTCTGTGGTAGGCGGAGCGCCAACTTATAGTAGGTAAAATCATTCATTTCGAAACACCTCTCAGATGGAAGGTAAAAATCGATGTTTGCAGCGTATTAAGATACACCTCACCACTGCAAAGAAGAGTGGACCAATCAAATCGGACGATGAGAGACCACACAACGAATTAACACCGGTTAGATTAAAATGGTGGTCCACGTGAACTTGAGGATTTTCAGCAGCTCAGTACACGCAGTTATGGCGGGTTAGAGTACCGTTCACTTTGAATTGCACCTCGTCGCGCCAGATAACCATCGCTGCAAACGGTCCGTCCTCGCGAAGCGTGTCTTCAAACAACTGGTGTTACTCCATCCTTCGATCCGGGTCGTCCTCGTTCATAGCATGCAGCCATCTTGGAACGCACACATTCCACTTCGCAACCTTCAGAATTCGTCGTACTCTTGATCGGCTTACCCTGCTTTCAAGAGCTCCCTGCTTCGCAGGTTTTTGAGGTGACCTAGTACAATGTTGCCACACAACAGCGTTGGAAGCTGGATTTGTTGATGTTTTTAGTCGGCCAGATCTTTCCTTATGCACATCCTGAACAGTACCGTCGGCCCAAATTTATTCCGAATATGTTAAATTATTTCACATGTTGGTGACTGAGTTATGTACACATTATGTCATTACCATTGTACCTCCATCATGTTTTCGAGCTTCCAGTACCACTTCAATACGGCCTTGCATTGCTCAAACGACAATCTTAACTTCATGCATTGCGACACTGTTATCTGCTAGAAAATGAGCGACAAGATCTGTTGGGAAAACAATAGACTACACCACTGCGCAAAAATGCGACGGTATGTGATTTTGTTCCAAAGATATTAACTGTCAAAGAGTGTTTACATTTTTCTGGACCCCTCTGTAGTGTCAATACCTGTGTCGTCTTGAAGAGTAGTGAAGTGCTGAATAAAAGGTACTTGGCATGACATAATAATGTGCAGCTTACTTTCTCCTCCTCGTAGATTTTGGAATGTCGAGCGAGCTGTTAACTCTGCGTCTCTGCTCTGTACACAAGATGGCACATGGTTGCCGTGGACCTACGAGGAAGTACTGTGCGTCGGCTGTTCAGGGTTAGCGGCCAGATAACGTGACCCTGCGAGGGCGCCTCGCCAGATAATCTGTGCCTAATACCATTGGCAGAAGAATACTTAATTCAGAGGAGCGCCTCGTTGTCCATAGTGTGCCAGTAGGAGCCGCCGATGAAGAATCGCCAAGACATGGCCTGGGGAAGCGGCATGACCTACGAGCTAGCAGCAGCGGTGAGTTAACACCTATCTGCTGAGTCACCACCTCTCACTCAATCTTTCGCTTTATGTGCTCATGTGCTGCACTCAATCTTTGCGTTTTTTGTTGTTGTTAATATGATAATGAACGTGACGTACTGCAGATCAGTTCCATTTTTGTGCAGACATCCCTCCAGTCTCTTAGATAAACTGTAAATGATTCTAACATTCCAGAAGTAATTTTGGCTGTTGCTTCTCCGATCTTAGTTTTCAGTTCTTCTGTTGTAGTAGGTCGACTACGATATACTTAACAAATCCACGAGACGCAATCACACGCTGACAGATTAGGAAATCAGACAAGGCAATGGAATACCACCGTTTCTCGAAACTGATACCGTTGCCAAAACAACTGGAGTAAAGTAGCCACCGATATTCGTGCCGTGTGTGACGTTGGTCCCTCTTGATGAAACCAAGCGTTGTCAGTCAATTGTGGCAAGGTCCGCTGGTTTCAACAACAATTGTTTCGAGCACGGTGATTTTACTGTAGTCACAAGACCATTTTCGTTCTCAGAAAAAGGAAGGCCTATTATGGCATATGATGAAACAGGATACCACACCATGATAAATTTGTTGCTGTGCAGTGGATGTTGGTGGAGATGAGTGTGATTTTATAGCGCATAATAACGAAAATTTTCTTTATTAAAGAAACCGTTAAGATGGAAATGAGCTTCGTCCGACATCCACTAGTTGTTAACAAACTCATTGTCGGCGTTTGACTTCCAAGCATTCGTTCACAGAATTGTCGTCGCAGTAGGTGATCGTTAGGCTTCCGTTCCTGCGCGATCTGCAGCTTGTATGATTGATGTCAGTCCGGTATCAACATCCTCCGAACACTTGAACTATGCAACCGTGAAGGCGATGCATGACGACGGATTGAACAGTGTGGGCTTCTCATGGCAGCAGCTCGAGCAGCTTCGATATTGTCTGCTGTAAGGCCTGGAGGTTTCTTTTTTACTGGTGAACCAGTTCCCTCAAAATTATGTACCGACATGTTGATTCCATGTGCTCATGGAGCGTAATCGTGAGGTCTTACATTGAAGTGATGGCTAAATTCCCTACGTGCAGCCTCCGCACTATCATTGTTTTTGTATTTATTTATTTATTTTATTTATTTATTTATTGTTCCGTGGGACCAAATTAAGGAGAAGTCTCCATGGTCATGGAATGAGTCAATACATGAAATTATAACACGATAGTAGAAACAGATAAAATGAAATATAAGAAACGTATTCAGGCGACAATTCGTAAGTTTAAATAAAGAAAATCAACAATGTATCACTGGAATTTGCTTAATTTTTAAGCTCTTCCAGGAGCTCCTCGACAGAATAGAAGGAGTGAGCCATGAGGAAACTCTTCAGTTTAGACTTAAAAGTGTTTGGGCTACTGCTAAGATTTTTGAGTTCTTGTGGTAGCTTATTGAAAATGGATGCAGCAGAATAGTGCACTCCTTTGTACACAAGAGTCAAGGAAGTGCATTCCACATGCAGGAACTTGAACTGTTCCGTCTCGCTTATAATGTGCCCATTCTGTCTGATCAAAATATCGGTTCTTGTTGAATTGTGAGTTAGAAACTGTAAAAACTGAGTCTTACTGTGATTTAGCATCAAATTATTTTCCACAAGCCACGAACTTATTTCATGAACTACATTATTTGATAATGTTTAAATATTACACACAAGATCCTTCACTACCAAGCTGGTGTCATCAGCAAACAGACATATTTTTGAATCACCTGTAATACTAGAAGGCATATCATTTATATAAATAAGAAACAGCAGTGGCCCCAGCACCGACCCTTGGGGAACGCCCCACTTAACAGTGCCCCATTTGGACTGAACATCACTACCACTCTCAATATTGCGGAGAATTGCCTTCTGCTTTCTGTCCTTAAAGTAAGAGGCGAACCAGTTGTAAGCTACTCCACTTACTCCATAATGGTCCAATTTCTGCAGTAATATTTTGTGGTCAACACAGTCAAAAGCCTTCGTTAAATCAAAGAAAACACCTAGAAGAAGCTTTGATGGCAAAAGCATGTTCCAGAGCACCCCAAGTACCCTGTTAACTAAATGGCAACGTGGCGTGAGCTAGTTTCTGTAAGTTTCTCGTCGTTAACAATCGCCCAGGACTGCCACCACTAATATAAGAATTTCCCCTTTTTCTGAATCACCCACTAAAAACATATTGCTTTTGAAAGTACCGTGGATTTTGTACGCCTCGTAGCTATCTTAACAGTTTGATTTCGATACCTAAAATGAACTTGCCACAGACCTTTGAAGAGACAGGTGCAAGGCCATTTCGCTGCTTTGTGACAAGTGTCACATCTCAGGTCTTGGCATTATTCTGTTTCTTTTTGTTGTAAAAAAAGAACGGACTGCCACCAGTGTTTTATATGTTTGTACTGAACTGTATCGTGTTGCTGAACCTCTGTTTTAATCAATTACGATGCTTTGGCATTATCAAATGGCTTTTTATGCGCCAGTTTGAAATTGTCCCGAAAAACTTCGAATTGCAGCTATGAAATACAGAAAATTAGCGATTTATCATTCTCTGAAATATTTTCAGAAATGAAAGACTTCCGTTTTTAATAACCACACCTGGTCATTCACCAAGTGGTGGGAACTTTATGGCTAATGTAAAGTAAGGAAAATAGTATCAAAAACTGAATTATAGGAAGGCAATATTCAGACTTTAATATAGAAAATATTATCTGCATGTGTATACGTTGGCGGGTAGTGCACTCCCATGCTAACGAATTTACTTAGCGCCTGTCTCGTAAATGCGAGGGCGTGCTCAAAAGTAATGTTTTCAGAATCATTTTACGTGAAAATTTTTAAAGACTGTTAAATCAAACAGACATTTCTCCCAAAGAGAGACCAATTTGTTGATACCGTCAGTGTAGAATGCTTGACATTATTGACGGAGGCACAATCTCACCTCTGTTAGCACCGCTTCATCACTATCAAAGTCAAGTCCTCGACGGTCTTGCAGTTTTGGAGACAGGTGAAAGTCGGATGGGGCCAAGTTGGAAGTGTATGGAAGGATGGTCGATGACGGTGAACCCAAGGCGTCGGATTGTTGCTAACGTCGCAGCGCATGTGTGTAGTCTGGCACTGGCATGCTGTCGTGCTCCATTTGTGAACGAACTCCTCGAATTCGGGCTTTCAGTTTTCTGACTGTCTCGCAGTACCTTGCACAGTATATGGTAGTGCCCTCAGGCATGAATCCCAAACGCACCATGCCTTGAACACTCCAGAACACTTGGAGCATGACTTTTCATGCCGATGGCTTGTCTTGAACATTTTTTGCGTCGATGATCCCTGGGGCCAAACTACATTGATGTTTACTTTTTTCGGGGTCAAAACGATGAACCCAACCTTTATCACCTGTCACATGGTTATTAAACAACCCATGACTCTCACGCTCAAAACCCAAAAGAAATTGTTGGCCGATGTCCAGTCTCCTCTGACTGATGTTAAGAATGAGCATTCGAGGTTCCAATTGTGCACACACGTTTCTGTAACGCAGTTCAACATTTATGACCTGGGCACGCTCTCTTCGTATGCCATACTTGCCCGAGAGCTGTATCTGTGTTATTTGTCGATTTTCTCTGCTGAGTTCATCAAACCCATTCCAATGAGTCTCGTCGGATGCCGTACGCGATCGTCCACGCTGAGCCCTGTCACACACGTTGAGATTAGCATCGTCGTTCCCTTCACTAAGAGGACGAAAAACCCGACGTCGCGAATTACTGATGTCGATACAGTCATCACCGCACACATCTTTCATTCTTCTATGAACTCCAATTGGAGAAGGTTTTCTGCAGTTACAAAAATTCGATTACAGCACGCTGTTTCTCAAGCACCGACATAGGTTACACACCGCCATGCTACACGCTAAAATTTGAAGCCATCTAGCGGCAGACGGTTGTGGCTTGCGTCATCGAAGCGGAAGTAATATGTATAACATGTAATACCTCATCCGATATTGGAAACAGAATAAAAACATTAGGAGGCATTACATTTTAACACGCTGTGGGTGGTGCGGCCATGATGATTGCCTGGGTGAACTGCTCAAAGTGGGTTTGGAGGGTGCATTGGTACCGTTGAAGGGTAGGACAGAGAGCTAGGAAGGCGGTGTCATCAACATATTGGAGGAGGTGCACAGGTGGGGGTGGTTTGGGCATATCGGCGGTGGACAGAAGAGGGGAGAGGACGGAGCCTTGGGGGGCGCCAGCGGCGGGATAAAAGATATAGGAGTTGGTATTGTGGAAGGTGATATAGAAAGAATGGTGTGGGAGGAAGGAGGCGACTAGATGGACAAATTTGATGGGCAGGGTGTAGGTTCGGAGTTTAAAGAGGAGACCGGGATGCCATACGCGGTCATAAGCATTTTGAAGGTCGAGGGAAAGAAATGGCGGAGCAACGGGAGTTACGTTGGAGGGAGAGAACGTGGACGAGGTGAAGGAGTTGGTCTTTGACGGAGAAGGAGAGTTGGAAGCCACACTGGGTAAGGGGAAGGAGATGGTGTTGATTCAGGTGGCGATGGATACGACGGGAGAGGGTGGATTCGAAGACCTTTCTGAAGACGGAGGTGAGGCAACGGAAGGGATTTGTTGGGTTTCAGGAATAAGAGGACGCGGGAAGTCTTCCACAGGTCGGGGTAGAAGCCGGTGGAGAAGATGATGTTGTATAAATCGGCAAGGACAGTCAGGAAGGAGAAGGGGCATTCTCTGAGGTGGCGGTAGGTGACACAGTCGTAACTAGGGGCCGTGTTGCGTTTTGACCAGAGGATAAGTTTAGCTCTTTTTATCAGTATTATTACTATAAATACACCTTAGTTGTGGCTACTGTTGAGAAGTAACTTTTCTTCGTTTAATGAATTTCGATTTGCATCTGTGGGATGCATTGCTTCAGTTACAAAAAAAAACAAATGTGGTGTCACCGCCAGACACCACACTTGCTAGGTGGTAGCTTTAAATCGGCCGCGGTCCATTAGTACATGTCGGACCCGCGTGTCGCCACTGTCAGGGATCGCAGACCGAGCGCCACCACAAGGCAGGTCTCGAGATACGGACTAGCACCCGCCCCAGTTATATGGACGACGTAGCTAGCGACTACACGGACGAAGCATAGCTCATTAGCCGAGCAGATAGTTAGAATAGCCTTCAGCTAAGTCAAAGGCTACGACCTAGCAAGGCGCCATTAGTAACATTGCATGTATCTAAAGAGTCTCACTTGTATCGCCACAATCTCCAGATGTACCAAAAGGATGGATTAAAGTTAAATATTCCAGAAGCTACGTACTTTTCTTTATAGCATTCATTACGTATCCCGTTTCAGACCTCACGCCTTCCTGCTTTAGCTTAGCGCGTGCCTTTCGGCTTCCTCTCATTGTGTCTAGGCTGTCTTGTCTAGACACAACAACAAATACACTCCTGGAAATGGAAAAAAGAACACATTGACACCGGTGTGTCAGACCCACCATACTTGCTCCGGACACTGCGAGAGGGCTGTACAAGCAATGATCACACGCACGGCACAGCGGACACATCAGGAACCGCGGTGTTGGCCGTCGAATCGCGCTAGCTGCGCAGCATTTGTGCACCGCCGCCGTCAGTGTCAGCCAGTTTGCCGTGGCATACGGAGCTCCATAGCAGTCTTTAACACTGGTAGCATGCCGCGACAGCGTGGACGTGAACCGTATGTGCAGTTGACGGACTTTGAGCGAGGGCGTATAGTGGGCATGCGGGAGGCCGGATGGACGTACCGCCGAATTGCTCAACACGTGGGGCGTGAGGTCTCCACAGTACATCGATGTTGTCGCCAGTGGTCGGCGGAAGGTGCACGTTCCAGTCGACCTGGGACCGGACCGCAGCGACGCACGGATGCACGCCAAGACCGTAGGATCCTACGCAGTGCCGTAGGGGACCGCACCGCCACTTCCCAGCAAATTAGGGACACTGTTGCTCCTGGGGTATCGGCGAGGACCATTCGCAACCGTCTCCATGAAGCTGGGCTACGGTCCCGCACACCGTTAGGCCGTCTTCCGCTCACGCCCCAACATCGTGCAGCCCGCCTCCAGTGGTGTCGCGACAGGCGTGAATGCACGGTACATCCAAACCGTCATCGAACCCATCGTTCTACTATTCCTAGACCGGCAAGGGAACTTGCTGTTCCAACAGGACAATGCACGTCCGCACGTATCCCGTGCCACCCAACGTGCTCTAGAAGGTGTAAGTCAACTACCCTGGCCAGCAAGATCTCCGGATCTGTCCCCCATTGAGCATGTTTGGGACTGGATGAAGCGTCGTCTCACGCGGTCTGCACGTCCAGCACGAACGCTGGTCCAACTGAGGCGCCAGGTGGAAATGGCATGGCAAGCCGTTCCACAGGACTACATCCAGCATCTCTACGATCGTCTCCATGGGAGAATAGCAGTCTGCATTGCTGCGAAAGGTGGATATACACTGTACTAGTGCCGACATTGTGCATGCTCTGTTGCCTGTGTCTATGTGCCTGTGGTTCTGTCAGTGTGATCATGTGATGTATCTGACCCCAGGAATGTGTCAATAAAGTTTCCCCTTCCTGGGACAATGAATTCACGGTGTTCTTATTTCAATTTCCAGGAGTGTATGTTAAAACTGAGTAAGTACGTGGAATATTAACGTTTATGTCTTAACCCAAAATGTAAACAAATGTGTCACCTCAGCGTCACGAGACTATTTCGGTTCGAAGTTGCCACATGCACAGTACGCTGCACTGAGTCTATACGTACTGCTACTCTGTGGGTGATAGTGATAGCAACAACTGAGAAAAACTATGCCAGCAAGACCCCCTGTTGTTAGCTCTGGTGAATAAAACTTTTGTTAGTATTGTTAGTACGGCGATACAAGTTGAAGTTTCAGTTTTGTTGGCTAAATACTGATCGCAATGAATATTTTATTAAATCTGTAGACTCAGTGTAGTAGTTCCAGTTTACTGACATTAATGTAATAAATGTAATATTAACAGCAATTTAAATACAGGGAATTAACGAACGGTACATTTTTGCTAAATACATCTTTATGTAAATTCTTTTAGAAGGAAGGCTGCTGCAAAAATTTAACAAATCTTTCATCAATTCTTCGTCTACATTCGTATAACGACCCAGCTAGCCTGCTTAGCATCTGTGTGAGTACTTACTATACGAAGGAAAACGGCTAATACTATGATACAACGAATTTCCTTCTTGCACAGTGTTTTTTTTTTTTTTTAATTAGAAAACGTTCTCAGTTCATTCTGAACTCAGTCCGAAGCAAGTTTGTAGGTGAAATGTAATTGTGAACGAAGATGATTTAGCGGTTACTAGGCAAGACGTGTTTCTTTGGGAGGTCAAACTTAAAGTATGAAAGAATCTTTCTCTCATTTTCTAAAAAACAACATTTTGTGAGATCGGCCTTGCCTACAATGACTGCAGTTGTACTGGTGTGTATTGGGAAAGTTTCGAAGAAAACATACTGAACACACCCAGTCACACGTGATGTTTAAGTGAACAACTCTGTTTAGAATATCAGCCTGGATTTTTATGTTCCTCATTCTACAGGCTGTTTGCGTGGTGCTGCTGCAAAGCGCGATGGCTGCTTCTGTGCAACGGCAGCCGTGGACCCTGGAAGAAATAACACCCAGCGAATCTCCATCACGATCAATGAAGATGGATTGGGCAGGAGGTGAGTACAATTTGGGATTTCTGCTAAAATCTTTTTATTATTGCACCAATATTGCGTCTGTAAAAAAAGGGTGAAATTAGTGTGAAAATATGAGTAATGTTGACGAACTGATGTATATACAATGCAAGACTGCGGAAGTAAGACTGTATTAAATGTTCTCGGGCTTCCAGACACCTAAAGCTGTTAAAATACTGCGAGCTTTAGACCAGGCACTCAGTGGCTGTTATCAAGTGGAATGACACTTCACTTGATAAAGGACAAGGAGCAGTTGGTCGAAAGCTTGTGGCATTTTAGCCACTTGGGCGCCGCTGGAAATTTTAGAACATTTTACTTCAGTGATACACAGATTGCAGAAGTCTTTGATGTTTAGCAATAGCGTGGAAACCTGCAAACTTTGAGTCGCCATGTACTGGGAATGCACCGCTGTGGAGTCACGCTCACAATGCAGCAGTCGCTCAGTCCTGACGACACAGACATTCAAGTCTTCTAGAGGGAGCCAGCAGGACACTAGAATAATCTTGTTTCCATAATAGTACTTCTCATTTCGACGCATACAAGGTGTTTCTCGTAAGAAATAGCACCCATTTTACTCCTCGAACAGTTCTTGATATCACAACAAGGTTTTCGTCAAATAATAGTAAGTAGAAGGCTCCGCAATTTTATTGCATGTTTAACCGTTTTGATTCTTGTATCAACTGAAATACTGAAGCAAATATGGTTCTTGAAGTGCAGAAATATACTTTTTAACAGCACTCGACATCTCTTCAAAAGCCGACTACGGCGAGTACTGTGATATAAAACTTAACTATGGCAACTTAAAGACTATTCGCCATATTATCCGAGAAACGAGCTAAAATTGAATGGCTGGAATCGATTCTTGCACCGTCAATACTATCAATTGGTGTCCTCATGCCACGCTCCATTGCTTCAAGCCTTTTGCCCGTTTACTTCTTTCAATAAGAGCTACTCACTTAAACATGAATATGTACACACACTTGAAATATTTTTAAAAGCCTCCTATGATCCACAAGAAGTCGGCACACGCACTGCGGACAGGGACGAAGAAACGAAATGGAACTAAACAGGTTGAGAGGGTATTTGATGTTATTTCTTTGATTACGATATCGTGTCCAATTTTCGAAGAACTTAGTACTATGAACCCACTTGTCAGTATAATGCTGCACCTCTCTGTCCTAGATATATGCAATGATTCTACTGGGAAGGATGTAATAAAGCCATTGCATCCTCTCCTGAGGCAAAGCGGCCCACAAATGTTGTACCTGGTCCCGTGCAAGTGTACTACTGGCCTTTAAATTTGCTACACCACGAAGATGACGTGCTACAGACACGAAATTTAGCCGACAGGAAGAAGATGGTGTGGTATGCAAATGATTAGCTTTTCAGGGCATTCACACAAGGTTGGCGTCGGTGGCGACACCTACAACATCCTGACATGAGGAAAGTTTCCAACCGATTTCTCATACACAAACAGCAGTTGACCGGCGATGCCTGGTGAAACGTTGTTGTGATGCCTCGTGTAAGGAGGAGAAATGCGTACCATCACGTTTGTAGCCTACCGCGATTGCGGTTTATCGTATTGCGACATTGCTGCCCGCGTTGGTCGAGATCCAATGACTGTTAGCAGAATATGGAATCGGTGGGTTCAGGAGGGTAATATGGAACGCTGTGCTGGATCCCAACGGCCTCGTATCACTAGCAGTCGAGATGACAGGCATCTTATCCGCATGGCTGTAACGGATCGTGCGGCCACGTCTTAATCCCTGAGTCAACAGATGGGGACGTTTGCAAGACAACAACCATCTGCACGGAGAGTTCGACGGCGTTTGCAGCAGCATGGACTATCAGCTCGGAGACCATGGTTGCGGTTACCCTTGACCCTGCACCACAGACAGGAGCGCCTGCGATGGTGTACTCAACGGCGAACCTGGGTGCACGAATGGCAAAACGTCATTAATTCGGATGAATCCAGGTTCTGTTTACAGTATCATGATGGTCGCATCCGTGTTTGGCAACGTCGCGGTGAACGCACATTGGAAGCGTGTATTCTTCGTCGCCATACTGGCGTATCACCCGGCGTGATGGTATGGGGTGCCATTGGTTACACGTCTCTGTCTCCTCTTGTTCGCATTGACAGCACTTTGAACAGTGGACGTTACATTTGAGATGTGCTACGACCCGTGGCTCTACCCTTCATTCGATCCCTGCGAAACCTTACATTTCAGCAGAACAATGCACGACTGCATGTTGCAGGTCCTGTACGGGCCTTTCTGGATACAGAAAATGTTCGACTGCTGCTGTGGCCAGCACATCCTCCAGATCTCTCACCAATTGAAATCATCTGGTCAATGGTGGCCGAGCAACTGGCTCGTCACAATACGCCAGTCACTACTCTTGATGAACTGTGGTATCGTGTTGAAGCTGCATGGGCAGCTGTACCTGTACACGCCATCCAAGATCTGTTTGACTCAGTGCCCAGGCGTATCAAGGCCGTTATTACGGCCAGAGGTGGTTGTTCTGGGTACTGATTTCTCAGGATCTATGCACCCAAATTGCTTGAAAATGTAATCACATGTCAGTTCTAGTATAATATATTTGTTCAATGAACACCCGTATATCATCTGCATTTCTTCTTGGTGTAGCAATTTTAATGGCCAGTAGTATATATCCTAGATACTGACACTAGGACGGGGTCGTCGTTCGAGCCGGTCTCACACGTGTTCTATCGGGGCTAGATCTGATGGAGGTCATGGTTGTAACTCCATATCATGCAGGCAGTTGACAGAGACAGGTGCCATGTGTGGAAGTGCATTGTCCTGTTGAAAAATGTTGCATAAGAGGTAACACACGAGACGACACTGGACATCCGTGACATACATTTGTCCCGTCAGAGATCCATCAGTAACTATCAGCTGTGACTTAAAGTTATACCTATCTACGTCTACATCTACATTATATTCCGCAAGCCACCTAATGGTGTATGGCGGAGGGTTCTTTCGCTACCACTATCTGATCCCTCCATCCCTGTTCCACTCGCGAATAGTGCGTGGGAACAATGATTGTCGGTAATCCTCTGTATTGGCTCTAATTTCTCGTACTTTCTCGTCGTAGTCAATACGCGAGATGTAGGGTGGGAGCGGGGAGGAGGAAGTCATATGTTGCCCGACTACTTCTGAAAAGTGCTGTCCCGAAATTTCAATAGTAAATCTCTCCGTGATGCACAACTACTCTCTTGTAACGTCTGCCAGTGGAGTTTGTTTAGCATCTCCGTAACGCTCTCCCACCGGCTAAACGGTCCCGTGACGAAACACTACGCTATCTGATACGGATCCTAGACAGATGAACAATACTCAAGAAACGAGCGAACAAACACCTTATGAGCCACTTCTTTCGTGGATGAGTTACATTTCCTTAAGATTCTTCCGATGAATCTGAGTCTGGTGTCTACTTTTCCCACTATCTGTTTTATATGGTCATTCCACTTATGGTCGCTCTGTATAGTTACTGCGTGATATTTTATAGCAGACGCTGTCTCTAGCTGTTTGTCGTCAATAGTGTAGCTGTACAATAATGGATTTCTTTTCCTATGTATGCGCAATATGTTACATTTATTTACGTTCAGGGTCAACTGCCAGAGCCTACACCATTCACGAATTCTGTGCAATTCGTTCTGGAAATTCTTACTATCTTCTGGCGTTGCTACTTTAGTATAGACAACTGCATCATCTGCAAATAGCCTTAAAGAACATCCGACGCTTTATACTAGATCATTTACATATATTGTAAACAGCAACGGTCCTGTCTCACTTCCCTGAGGTACTTCGGATATCACCTTTACATCTGTCGATTCAGTTCCGTTATGGGCGACCTGTTGAGTTCTGGCTGCAAAAAAAACCTTGAATCCAATCGCAAGTCTGCTCCGATACTCCGTAAGCTCGAATTTTTTTCATTAAACAGCAGTGCGGGACGGTGTCAAATGCCTCACTGAAATCAAGGAATCTGACCGCCGTTGTCCACCGCGCTGTGTGTGGATCTCATGGAGGAACAGAGCGAGCTGAGTTTCGCAGGATCTCTGTTTGCGGAATCCATGTTGATTTTTATGGAGGAGATGTTCATTTTCCAAAAACGTCATAATTCTTGAGCATAAAACATGTTCCGAAATTCTACAACAGATTTACGTCAATGATGTACGTCTATAATTGTGCTGATCTGTCTTACGACCTTTCTTAAAAATGTCAATGGCCCGCGCTTTTTTCCAGTCGTTAGGTACCTTTCGTTCTTCAAGACATCTACGATAAATTACCGCTAGAAGGGGAGCAAGTTCTTTCGCATAATCTTTATACAGGATTATTACAAATGACTGAAGCGATTTCACAACTCAACAATAACTTTATTATTTGAGATATTTTCACAATGCTTTGCACACACATACAAAAACTCAAAAAGTTTTTTTAGGCATTCACAAATGTTCGATATGTGCCCCTTTAGTGATTCGGCAGACATCAAGCCGATAATCAAGTTCCTCCCACACTCGGCGCAGCATGTCCCCATCAATGAGTTCGAAAGCATCGTTGATGCGAGCTCGCAGTTCTGGCACGTTTCTTGGTAGAGAAGGTTTAAACACTGAATCTTTCACATAACCCCACAGAAAGAAATCGCATGGGGTTAAGTCGGGAGAGCGAGGAGGCCATGACATGAATTGCTGATCATGATCTCCACCACGACCGATTCATCGATTTTCTAATCTCCTGTTTAAGAAATGTGGGACATCATAATGGAAGTGCGGTGGAGCACCATCCTGTTGAAAGTTGAAGTCGGCGCTGTCGGTCTCCAGTTGTGGCATGAGCCAATTTTCCAGCATGTCCAGATACACGTGTTCAACCTTTTCTTCGCTCACTGCAGGCCGACCCGTTCATTTCCCCTTACAGAGGCATCCAGAAGCTTTAAACTGCGCATGCCATCGCCGAATGGAGTTAGCAGTTGGTTGGTGGATCTTTGTTGAACTTCGTCCTGAAGTGTCGTTGCACTGTTATGACTGACTGATGTGAGTGCATTTCAAGCACGACATACGCTTTCTCGGCTCCTGTCGCCCTTTTGTCTCACTGCGCTCTCGAGAGCTCTGGCGGCAGAAATCTGAAGTGCGGCTTCAGCCGAACAAAACTTTATGAGTTTTTCTACGTATCTGTAGTGTGTCGTGACCATATGTCAATGAATGGAGCTACAGTGAATTTATGAAATCGCTTCAATCATTTGTAATAGCCCTGTAGAATCTTATAGGTATCTCATCTGGTTCTGACGCCTCTCCATTACTAAGCGATTGTAGCTGCTTTTCAATTTCCAAGCACTCCTCAGACTGCTGCGCCTCTGTAAAACATAGGAAGAATAGGGCTTCTGCACAGGTCTCCGCCAAGCTCACGGACGATGGCTTGTCGTGTTCTAACATAGGTGGGAAGGGAGAAAAGGGGCTACCGGTCAATCTGCGCTCCCGAGAGCGGAAGGCCATGCGGTTCTAGGCGCTACAGTCTGGAGCCGAGCGACCGCTACGGTCGCAGGTTCGAATCCTGCCTCGGGCATGGATGTGTGTGATGTCCTTAGGTTAGTTAGGTTTAATTAGTACTAAGTTCTAGGCGACTGATGACCTCAGTAGTTAAGTCACATGGTGCTCAGAGCCATTTGAACCATTTTTTTTAGAACTACTTAAACCTAACTAACCTAAGGACAACAGACACATCCCTGCCCGAGGCAGGATTCGAACCTGAGACCGTAGCGGTCGCGCGGTTCCAGACTGAAGCGCCTAGAACCGCTCGGTCACAAAGGCCGGCCTGCTACAATGGAAATTTATCAAGATTAAATGAGTGTGATGGTGTTGTCATAGTCGGCGCACGAGCGATTGGACACAGCATCTTCGAGGTAGCGATTAAGTGGGAATTTTTCCGTACGACCATTTCACGATTGTACCGTGAATATCAAATTTCCGACATCGCTGCGGCCGGAAAAAAATCCTGGGAAGAACGGGACCAACGACGACTGAAGCGAATCTTTCAAACCTTCCGCAAACTGCTGCAGATTTCAATGCTGGGGCATCAACAAGTGTCAGAGTGCGAACCATTCAACGAAACATCATCAACATGGGCTTTCGGAGCCGAAGGACCACTCGTGTATCCTTGATGACTGCACGATACAAAGCTTTATGCTTCGCCTGGCCGGCCGCGGTGGTCTCGCGGTTCTAGGCGCACAGTCCGGAACCGTGCGACTGCTACGGTCGCAGGTTCGAATCCTGCCTCGGGCATGGATGTGTGCGATGTCCTTAGGTTAGTTAGGTTTAAGTAGTTCTAAGTTCTAGGGGACTGATGACCACAGCTGTTAAGTCCCATAGTGCTCAGAGCCATGCTTCGCCTGGGCCCGTCAACACCGACATTGAACTGTTGATGAGTGGAAACATATTGCCTGGTCAGACGAATGTGGTTTCAAATTGTATCGAGCGGATGGACGTGTGCGGTTTTGGAGACAACCCCATGAATTCCACGGATCCTGCCTGTCAGCAGGGGACTGTTCCAGCTGGTGGAGGCTCTGTAACGGATTCGGGCTTGTGGAGTGATCTAGACACGATTCTGACGCACAAAGCGTATGTAAGCATCCTGTCTGATCATCTGCGCCCATTCATGTCCATTGATCATTCCGACGGACTTAGACAATTCCAGCAGAACAATGCGACACCCCACACGACCATAATTGCTACAGAGTGGCTCCAGGGCCACTCTTCTGAGTCTAAACACTTCCGCTGGCCACTACACTCCCCAGACATGAACGTTATTTCGCATATCTGGGACACGTTGCAATGTGCTGTTCAGTAGAGATCTCCACCTCTTCTTACTCTTACGGATTTATGGACAGCCCTGCAGGATTCATCGTGTCAGTTCCCTCCAGCACTACTTCAGACAGTAGTGGAGTCCATGCCACGCCGTGTTGCGGCACTTCTGCTCAGGGGGCCCTACACGACAAGAGCAAGGTGTACTAGCTCCTTTGGCTCTTCAGTTTATACAGGGTTATTACAAATGACTGAAGCGATTTCACAGCTCTACAATAACTTTATTATTTGAGATATTTTCACAATGCTTTGCACACACATACAAAAACTCAAAAAGTTTTTTTAGGCATTCACAAACGTTCGATATGTGCCCCTTTAGTGATTCGGCAGACATCAAGCCGATAATCAAGTTCCTCCTACACTCGGCGCAGCATGTCCCCATCAATGAGTTCGAAAGCATCGTTGATGAGAGCTCGCAGTTCTGGCACGTTTCTTGGTAGAGGAGGTTCAAACACTGAATCTTTCACATAACCCCACAGAAAGAAATTGCATGGGGTTAAATCGGCAGGGCGTGGAGGTCATGATATGAATTGCTGATCATGATCTCCACCACGACCGATCCATCGGTTTTCCAATCTCCTGTTTAAGAAATGCCGAACATCATGACGGAAGTGCGGTGGAGCGCCATCCTGTTGAAAGATGAAGTCGGTGCTGTCGGTCTCCAGTTGTGGCATGAGCCAATTTTCCAGCATGTCCAGATACACGTGTCCTGTAACGTTTTTTTCGCAGAAGAAAAAGGGGCCATAAACTTTAAACCGCGAGATTGCACAAAACACGTTAACTTTTGGTGAATTGCGAATTTGCTGCACTAATGCGTGAGGATTCTCTACCGCCCAGATTCGCACAGTGTCTGTTCACTTCACCATTAAGAAAAAATGTTGCTTCATCGCTGAAAACAAGTTTCGCTCTGAACGCATCCTCTTCCATGAGCTGTTGCAACCGCGCCGAAAATTCAAAGCGTTTGACTTTGTCATCGGGTGTCAGAGCTTGTAGCAATTGTAAATGGTAAGGCTTCTGCTTTAGCCTTTTCCGTAAGATTTTCCAAACCGTCGGCTGTGGTACGTTTAGCTCCCTGCTTCCGCGGGCTACTCGTGAAACTTGCCCGCACGCGTTCAACCGTTTCTTCGCTCACTGCAGGCCGACCCGTTGATTTCCCCTTACAGAGGCATCCAGAAGCTTTAAACTGCGCATACCATCGGCGAATGGAGTTAGCAGTTCGTGGATCTTTGTTGAACTTCGTCCTGAAGTGTCGTTGCACTGTTATGACTGACTGATGTGAGTGCATTTCAAGCACGACATACACTTTCTCGGCTCCTGTCGCCATTTTGTCTCACTGCGCTCTCGAGCGCTCTGGCGGCAGAAACCTGAAGTGCGGCTTCAGCCGAACAAAACTTTATGAGTTTTCTACGTATCTGTAGTGTGTCGTGACCATATGTCAATGAATGGAGCTACAGTGAATGTATGAAATCGCTTCAATCATTTGTAATAGCCCTGTATTTACCACCGTTGAAAAAACAAAAGAGGTGTTACGTCTGATGCGATTCACACTCTAGATAAAGCAAACGGTAAAATAAAGCTTTGCCAGTAAAATGGCTCTCGTTAAACAGTGAAACCGTAGCGGTCGCGCGGTTCCAGACTGTAGAGCCTAGAACTGCTCGAGCACTCTGGAACCTAAGTGGGTTACAGGTACATGCGTATGAACTGTATTCTCAGAAAACCACTTTTAAATATCATGATGCCCTATTTCTACTCGGCCATAACCTCCACCACAATGAAACACACAGTTGGGAGAGAGCAAAATGGGGAATTGCCACATCACTACACATCTTGTTCTCCTCCTTACCTCATGCTTGCTAGCATTCACGGTTAGTATCCCCATATCGTACAAGCTAACTATACAAGGGGCGTTCAGTAAGTAACGCAACACATTGTTTTTCCTTAAAGCAGGTTGGTTTTGTTCAGATTTCCACTATACCATATTATTCGCCACACTTTTGGCTGAAAAACTACTTTTCAATATAATATTCGTTCAATGCGACTGCTTTACGCTGGCTTACTGAGAGGGCTTGCATGGTGTCACTCTACTGGTCACTGTTAGTGCGTCAATAACCTGCTCATCACCCACGAACCGCTTCCCACGAAGTGCATCCTTCATTGGGCCGACAGACGGAAGAAGGAAAGTGTGAGATCCGGGCGGTAGATTGGATGAGGAAGAACGGTCGAGTGAAGTCTCGAGTGCGCAGATTTGTCTGTGGTCTTGCGTTGTCATGCTGAAGTACGTTTACTCTTTTGTGGTGACGAACATGCTGAAATAATTTCTTCAATTTTCTGAAAGTAACACTTCAGAGTTGATCGTTGGTCCATGAGTGAAGACATCAAACAGAATAAGGCCTTCAGAATCCCATAGGACCGACACCTTGACTTTACCAGCTGAGTGTGCGGCTTTGAACTTTTTCTGCGGAGGAGAGGTGATGTGGTGCCAGTACTTGGCTTGCCATTTCATTTCCGGTTCAAAGAGATCAACCCATTTTTCATCGCCTGTCACGATCAGCCTGATAACGCACAAGAAGTTGCGTTCTGATAGTCTTTCATTGCCCTTCTGTTAGGTGGCGAGTAATACGCCTCTGATTACCCCAAATGGTGGATGACTTTGTCAGAACTACCAACAGAGATGTCCAGCTGAGCAACGAGGTGTCTAATTGTGACCTGGCGATCATCTCAATGAGAGTGTCCACATGTTCCAACATTGCAAGATTAGTTGGTTGGCTGATTCGGGGGAGGTGACGACCAGCCAGGTCATCAGTCTCTTCGGATGATGGAAGGATGGGGAAGAAAGTCAGCTGTGCCCTTTCAAAGAAATCATCCTGGCGTTTGTCTGTAGTGATTTAGGGTAATCACAGAAAACCTAAATGAGGATGGGCGGATGCGGGTTTGGACCGTCGTCCTCAAGAATGCGAGTGCAGTGTGCTAACCATGGCGCCACCTCACTCGGTACATTGCAAGAGTCACAGCTGTGTTCGCGGTCGGTCGACACAGGGGAGACCTGACAGGTTTGGACACCTTGTTGCAATGAAGGCAGACGCATCGCCCAACGACTCATTAGTGATTTTGTTCATTACCAGGTCTCCATAGATATTCTGCAAGCGCCTGTGAATATCTGCGATGCTCTGGTTTTCCACCAAAAGAAACTCAATGACAGCTTTTTGCTTGGAACGCACCTCAGTTATAGACGCTATTTTGAAGGCTACGTACAGCGCCGCCACCTCTCGGAACTTTATAAAACAACTGGGGTCGAAGCGGAAGTATTCCACCTTGTCTCACAACAAATTCCGCACTTTTTCAACTGAAATATGCCGAAAAAAAGTGTATTGCATTACTTATTGAACACCCCTCGTTTTATTCACTCTTCCATCATGCAACAATTAAAGTTTTTTCTACAGCGTTATGTTCAGGAAGAAATGTGGTCGACATTTACTATTCAGGGAGAAATGTGGTCGACATTCAAGTGTTTATACAGGGTGTTCACCATAAAACCGGTATTCTCCATTCCTGACGATCCCTCTTCCCTCCCGACCCTTAAAGCTCTGATACCTGTGTTCCAGTTACACTCCCATCACCGCACACGACATCAGACTTGTCCTCCACTCCAAACGCAACACCGCCCCTGGTCACGATGGTGTTACCTTCCGCCATCTCAGGGGATCTCCCTCCCCCCCCCCCCCCCCGTCCTTCTTAGCTGCCCTTGCTACCCTGCACAACGTCCTCCTCTCCGCTGGCTTTTACCCTGACCTGTGGAAGACTTCCCATGTTCTGCTGTTCCCTAAACCCAAGAAACCCCCCTCTGACACCTCTTCCTATCGTCCCATCTGCCTCATCTCCGTGTTCAGTAAGATATTTGAGTACATCCTCTCCCACCATAATCATCGCTACCTTAACCAGCACCTCCTCCTTCCCCTTACCCAGTCTGGCTTCTCAGCCGACGACCAGCTCCTAAACCTTACCAGTCTTCTTTCCCTCCAACTTAACTCCCCTTGCTCCCCTACCTTTTCTTCCCTTGGACTCCAGAACGCCTACGGCCGTGTCTGGCATCCAAGGCTTCTCTTCAAACTCCAGATCTATGCTCTCCATATCAACTTCGTCCAATTCGTTGCCTCCTTCCTCTCCCGTCATCCCCCTATGTCACTATCCACAATTCCAACTCTACCCCTCCACCAGCGTGCCCCTAGGCTCCGTCCTTTCCCCTCTCTATCTCCTGTACACCTCCCCCACCTGTTCATCTCCTCCAATTTGCTAATGACACCGCCTTCCTGGCCCTTTATCCTACCCTTCAACAGTCCCAATGTACCCTCCAAACCCACCTTGACCAGTTCACCACTTGATGCAACCAGTGGTTCCTTTCTATCAACCCCACTATAGATCTTTGAACATGCCCTCCAGTCATGACACTCACTTCTCTATGGGAAACTGCCGATGACTGGTGCTCCAGTGGCCAATTGCTAATCTGGATTCAGCAATCAAGACAGGACAGTGTGTGACAGTTTCCAATGCACGTGGATATTCAGGAAGAATAACTTACGACTGTAAGACCAGCGCAATGCGGTCATAGATCTTGATAGGCTCCAGGGATGGGTTCATCAGTGAATGGACCATATTATCCAAATACACCACTCGTCACTGAGGCCTTCATCACGTGGTCATCAGGGAAACCTTGAAGGCATCCTTTGCTCTGCTGGAGTAGCGAGTATCACACCATAATCAAGGTCAGCCCAGTCGCTCTGGGTATACTGTACTTTGATATGCAATAGAGGTAAGTGTTTTTAACATTCCCCTTGCGGTAGCAAGATCGGTCACAGAACCTATTTCTGATAGATTTTCTGAACTTTGCGCGGTCAACACAGGTGTGCAGCTATCTTTGGGAACCATGTCCACCTTACATGCGCCGTAATTACCTGAAATCCACTGACCTGCGTTTTTCACAGCAGAAGTACTAGTCGTGAATTCACTACACTAAGGATCTAGATGAATGGCTGTAACGGTGTAGAATAATGTGAAGTCTGACGGGAGTTAGTGGTCGAATAATAGGCGCACGTTCTTTGAAGGGATGTCGTTTTTAATTATAGTAATTTCCTTTGCGGTGGTTTATAAGATACTATCACGTAATTTCTTTTCATCCATCTCCACTCTAAGCCGATAACAATGGTGTTACACTCGCGTATCGTGGCAAAACAATGCCATTTACCTTTAACAAACTCTAAACAGTGCCACAATTTAATCGATAAGGCACATTCTATCGTGCTCAGCTGGTTCTACGCCCGACACGCAACTGCTCACCTCTATCATGCCTTCCCGACTTTCGCGTTGTTACCTTGACACGGGCTAGGGAAGTGCTTCACTGTGTTTTGGGCCAATCAGAGCCCTGCATCTTACTTGGATGATTTAACAGCATGTCACCAGGGACGCTACTCAGGACGCTCTCTGAGACCCAGTTTATTTCCCCTCTCACATTCCAGTGGAAATATATTGCCTAACACTGCATAATCTTAGGTATCACTCACTGAGTATTTCTTTTTAATATAATCACTATCTCCCCCCCATGAACCATGGACCTTGCCGTTGGTGGGGAGGCTTGCGTGCCTCAGCGATACAGATAGCCGTACCGTAGGTGCAACCACGACGGAGGGGTATCTGTTGAGAGGCCAGACAAACGTGTGGTTCCTGAAGAGGGGCAGCAGCCTTTTCAGTAGTTGCAAGGGCAACAGTCTGGATGATTGACTGATCTGGCCTTGTAACAATAACCAAAACGGCCTTGCTGTGCTGGTACTGCGAACGGCTGAAAGCAAGGGGAAACTACAGCCGTAATTTTTCCCGAGGGCATGCAGCTTTACTGTATGATTACATGATGATGGCGTCCTCTTGGGTAAAATATTCCGGAGGTAAAATAGTCCCCCATTCGGATCTCCGGGCGGGGACTACTCAAGAGGATGTCGTTATCAGGCGAAAGAAAACTGGCGTTCTACGGATCGGAGCGTGGAATGTCAGATCCCTTAATCGGGCAGGAAGGTTAGAAAATTTAAAAAGGGAAATGGATAGGTTGAAGTTGGATATAGTGGGAATTAGTGAAGTTCGGTGGCAGGAGGAACAAGACTTCTGGTCAGGTGACTACAGGGTTATAAACACAAAATCAAATAGGGGTAATGCAGGAGTAGGTTTAATAATGAATAGGAAAATAGGAATGCGGGTAAGCTACTACAAACAGCATAGTGAACGCATTATTGTGGCCAAGATAGATACGAAGCCCACACCTACTACAGTAGTACAAGTTTATATGCCGACTAGCTCTGCAGATGACGAAGAAATTGAAGAAATGTATGATGAAATAAAAGAAATTATTCAGATTGTGAAGGGGGACGAAAATTTAATAGTCATGGGTGACTGGAATTCGAGTGTAGGAAAAGGGAGAGAAGGAAACATAGTAGGTGAATATGGATTGGGGGACAGAAATGAAAGAGGAAGCCGCCTGGTCGAATTTTGCACAGAGCACAACATAATCATAACTAACACTTGGTTTAAGAATCATGAAAGAAGGTTGTATACATGGAAGAACCCTGGAGATACTAAAAGGTATCAGATAGATTATATAATGGTAAGACAGAGATTTAGGAACCAGGTTTTAAATTGTAAGACATTTCCAGGGGCAGATGTGGACTCTGACCACAATCTATTGGTTATGACCTGTAGATTAAAACTGAAGAAACTGCAAAAAGGTGGGAATTTAAGGAGATGGGACCTGGATAAACTAAAAGAACCAGAGGTTGTACAGAGATTCAGGGAGAGCATAAGGGAACAATTGACAGGAATGGGGGAAATAAATACAGTAGAAGAAGAATGGGTAGCTTTGAGGGATGAAGTAGTGAAGGCAGCAGAGGATCAAGTAGGTAAAAAGACGAGGGCTAGTAGAAATCCTCGGGTAACAGAAGAAATATTGAATTTAATTGATGAAAGGAGAAAATATAAAAATGCAGTAAGTGAAACAGGCAAAAAGGAATACAAACGTCTCAAAAATGAGATCGACAGGAAGTGCAAAATGGCTAAGCAGGGATGGCTAGAGGACAAATGTAAGGATGTAGAGGCCTATCTCACTAGGGGTAAGATAGATACTGCCTACAGGAAAATTAAAGAGACCTTTGGAGATAAGAGAACGACTTGTATGAATATCAAGAGCTCAGATGGAAACCCAGTTCTAAGCAAAGAAGGGAAAGCAGAAAGGTGGAAGGAGTATATAGAGGGTCTATACAAGGGCGATGTACTTGAGGACAATATTATGGAAATGGAAGAGGATGTAGATGAAGATGAAATGGGAGATATGATACTGCGTGAAGAGTTTGACAGAGCACTGAAAGACCTGAGTCGAAACAAGGCCCCCGGAGTAGACAATATTCCATTGGAACTACTGACGGCCGTGGGAGAGCCAGTCCTGACAAAACTCTACCATCTGGTGAGCAAGATGTATGAAACAGGCGAAATACCCTCAGACTTCAAGAAGAATATAATAATTCCAATCCCAAAGAAAGCAGGTGTTGACAGATGTGAAAATTACCGAACTATCAGCTTAATAAGTCACAGCTGCAAAATACTAACACGAATTCTTTACAGACGAATGGAAAAACTAGTAGAAGCCAACCTCGGGGAAGATCAGTTTGGATTCCGTAGAAACACTGGAACACGTGAGGCAATACTGACCTTACGACTTATCTTAGAAGAAAGATTAAGGAAAGGCAAACCCACATTTCTAGCATTTGTAGACTTAGAGAAAGCTTTTGACAATGTTGACTGGAATACTCTCTTTCAAATTCTAAAGGTGGCAGGGGTAAAATACAGGGAGCGAAAGGCTATTTACAATTTGTACAGAAACCAGATGGCAGTTATAAGAGTCGAGGGACTTGAAAGGGAAGCAGTGGTTGGGAAGGGAGTAAGACAGGGTTGTAGCCTCTCCCCGATGTTGTTCAATCTGTATATTGAGCAAGCAGTAAAGGAAACAAAAGAAAAATTCGGAGTAGGTATTAAAATTCATGGAGAAGAAATAAAAACTTTGAGGTTCGCCGATGACATTGTATTTCTGTCAGAGACAGCAAAGGACTTGGAAGAGCAGTTGAATGGAATGGACAGTGTCTTGAAAGGAGGATATAAGATGAACATCAACAAAAGCAAAACAAGGATAATGGAATGTAGTCTAATTAAGTCGGGTGATGCTGAGGGAATTAGATTAGGAAATGAGGCACTTAAAGTAGTAAAGGAGTTTTGCTATTTGGGTAGCAAAATAACTGATGATGGTCGAAGTAGAGAGGATATAAAATGTAGGCTGGCAATGGCAAGGAAAGCATTTCTGAAGAAGAGAAATTTGTTAACATCCAGTATTGATTTAAGTGTCAGGAAGTCATTTCTGAAAGTATTCGTATGGAGTGTAGCCATGTATGGAAGTGAAACATGGACGGTAAATAGTTTGGACAAGAAGAGAATAGAAGCTTTCGAAATGTGCTACAGAAGAATGCTGAAGATTAGATGGGTAGATCACATAACTAATGAGGAAGTATTGAATAGGATTGGGGAGAAGAGAAGTTTGTGGCACAACTTGACCAGAAGAAGGGATCGGTTGGTAGGACATGTTCTGAGGCATCAAGGGATCACCAATTTAGTATTGGAGGGCAGCGTGGAGGGTAAAAATCGTAGAGGGAGACCAAGAGATGAATACACTAAGCAGATACAAAAGGATGTAGGTTGCAGTAGGTACTGGGAGATGAAGAAGCTTGCACAGGATAGAGTAGCATGGAGAGCTGCATCAAACCAGTCTCAGGACTGAAGACCACAACAACAACAACAACATAATCACTATTTCATTTTTTATACCAGTAAGAACATGTAAATCTCGGGAAATTGGCTCATAATTAGATAATGCAAGTCTTACCGATAAAATAAATATATTGTTGGGTATTACGAGAATTTTGTGTTAGTGCTGGAGTAACGTCATCTTCACAAAAGTAGTAGACTGCCCAATTTCTCATTAATTGTTCAGCTGCCGGGTAGTTACAACTAAAGTGCAGCTATTCGCAGAGGTTCAGTGTGAACTGTAATCTTCTTATGGCAGCGAAACTTGTTAGATATAATGTGTTAATGCAGAACCAGTTTACGCTGGAAAAAATTAGTTCCAGTTTTGGCAACCAGGTGCAAATCTGGCACTGTGAATGCAAGAAAGATATATACAATTGTTTCCAACTATATAATGGTTTAAGAACGGGACATGGGTAGAAAAGGTCGAACAAGTGACAAAGGAACGATGTTGCTTTAATTATTAACTGCAGTCTATGCTGTATAGCGCCAAATTTTCACCTGGTGGCCAAAATTGGAACTAATTTGTTTTCCGGCGTAAATTGGTTCCGCATTAATACATTAGCATATCTACCAAGTTTCGCTGCCATATGATAATTGCAGCCCACACTGGACCTCCGTGAGTAGATGCACCTTAATTATAGCCACCTGATACTTGTAACTGCAATATTTTGTTCACTTTCTTTTACCCTTTCTCACACAACTATCTGAAGTGTATCAGTTTTCTACCATTTGACACATAATTCAGATATTGAGTACAAATAATGTTTAACAGTTCTCATCTTAAACAAAGGAAATATTTTAATGTTTTAGATGTCTCATTTTTTGATGCAGATTTCTGCTTTTTTATCTCTTTACTGCATTTAGTTGAATCACGAACCGCAAATTCGCAAGTAGAAGGTACACATTGTCTGAATATAAATTCATCTAAACTACACACATCAAAAAAAGTTTTGCAGCACCCCGGTTCCCAGAACCTGAAGACAGACGTTGACTGTGGATATTGTGTCACACACATGGGCCCTTTGACTGTTCAGAGATGTCATTAAAGCCGCCCAAAGATGTAAACAACCAAGCACTCGCAGCGCCTATAAGACGGAGGGGATCCGACAGCCGATCATTTCCAGACAATTCAACAGAAAGGAGGTACACAGCTCGTGTTGTCCGTATTTCAACCATGTCTAGACGGTCAATACTATGGTTCGATGGTGTCCGCATTGTTACTTTGTGCCAGGAAGAGCTATCAACAAGGGAAGTGTCCAGGCGTCTCGGAGTGAACCAAAGCGATGTTGTTCGCACATGGAGGAGATACAGAGAGACTGGAACAGTCGATGATATGCCTCGCTCAGGCCGCCCAAGTGCTACTGCTGCACTGGATGACCACTACCTACGGACTATGGCTCGGAGGAACCCTGACAGCAACGCCACCATTTTGAATTATGCTTTTCATGCAGCCACAGGACGTCGTGTTACAAATCAAACTGTGCGCAGTAGACTGCATGATGCGCTACTTCATTCCCGACGTCCATGGCGAGGTCGATCTTTGCAACCACGACACCATGCAGCGCGGTAAAGATGGGTCCAAGAACATGTCGAATGGACTGCACAGGATTGGCATCACGTTCTCTTCATCGATGAGTGTCGCATATGCAGACAATCGTCGGAGACGTGTTAGGAGGCAACGCTGTCAGGATGAACGCCTTAGACACATTGGCCAGCGAGTGCAGCAAGGTGGAGGTTCCCTGCCGTTTTATGGTGCCTTTATGTGGGGCCGACGTACGCCCCTAGTGGTCATGGAAGGCGCCGTAACGGCTGTACAATGCGTGAATGCCATCCTCCGACCGATAGTGCATATTGGCGAGGCATTCGTCTTCATGGACAACAATTCGTGCCCCCATCATGCACATATTGTGAATGACTTCCTTCAGGATAACGACAATACTCGACTAGAGTGGCCAGCATGTTCTCCAGACATGAACCCTATGGAACATGCCTGGGATATCTTTTATTATAGGTTATCTGTCTTGAGCTTACTACAATGTAATTAAAAAGAATTACACCAGACACGTTTCGCTTTTATTTATAAAGAATCTTCTGTGGCATTGGTGTTTCTTTATGTAGTCTGCACCTTCCCTTCTTGCTAGCAGTGGCTGGTCTCGACGGGCTTCATTTCCCATCTGCAGTTTTTGGCATTTTGCGTTATTTCCTGTGCTGCACTATTTATAATTGACTTTCTTAACTGTCTTTCATTCATTACTGCTACAATGTTTATGCCTATTCGTTTGTCTTCCGAAAAACAAATGAATAGGCATAAACACTGTAGTAGTGATGAATGAAAGACAGTTAAGAAAGTCAATCATAAATAGTGCAGCGCAGGAAATATCGAAAAATGCCAAATTTATGTCTAGGCCTATATTTTGTTTGCAAATGAAATAGTAATCCTTAGCTCCTCGCCATTGTAAATGACTTTTTACTCAATTTGGTTGATGAAAAAATTCTGTATTTTCTTTATTTCACATTGCATTCTGAGTAAGTCTTTTCGGAAAACCTTAAAGATACGTAAAAGGTTGGAGATTGGATACCTTGTGGTGCTGTCAGCATCGAAACCTTTGTTGCTATGTTATCGAGGCAACCACACAACTTTAGGTATTGATAGAGATGCCAAATATTGTAAAATAAAATTGCATCACATAAAACAAATAAAATCAAGTGTTCTTTCCTATCGCAAGTTTCATTATTAACACACTCACTCTCGTAGTCGCTTTTTAAGAATAATATAAATATTTGCATCCCTTGCAAAGAAAACTAAAGATCAGCAGCAGACTAACTGCGAGATTAGAGCTTTTGGTTTTGTTTTCAACGACCAAGTCTATGGGAACACATTAGTGGCAAATTGGTAAATGTGACATGAGCGAAACACTGTGAAAGGAAACGTCTCCTTCTAACCGGCCAAACACGTACACAATTAATTGCCGGATTGTCGTTTGTTGCAGGTTCGGTTGTCCTCGTCGAACAGGAAGGACAGCTATTTTCCGTGGATTTCGGAGCGGATACAAGTAAAGTGTTGGTGCCGAAGGAGGCAAGTATTAGAAGAGACGTTCCTCTTAGAAAGGAAGGTTGTGTAATGTGATGCTAGAAGTAGGGCTCTCTGCATGCAAAGCAAGTGTTCATATCTGCAAACAATTGTTAAGGTTTTATAGTTTTTAGGTAATTACACTGTCGTTGTGAAGCCGACCCACCTCTAACTTTATTAAGTAAAGTAGTCACACACTGTGCAACATTATGAAAGTGGAAAATCATGCTAAGTGCTGTATATGAAGTGGGAGGCAATTTTTAACAGAATTTAAGAGTGACGTTAGATGAATGGTGACTGTGTCCTTCATCCTCTGAAATACCGCGTGGTTCGTAAGAATACCTAATATTATACGTAGAAGCTTTTTATGTATATATAAATATCAGTCTGATATTATGAAGTAACCATGTAAACTGAGGAAAGATGTTTTAAAAGCAGCGTGGAATGCTATACCAACAATAAATGAGGCAGAAACAAACATATCCTATACAATGGGTTATTCATTGCTGCATCCGCCACTATTACTTGTTTATCTGTAGACGAATTATTGGCTCAGGTTCGTGGATTCATGGGATCAGTAACAACAAACACTAAAGATTGAGACCCAGAAGCTTTCAGTCCTGAGCTACATAGGTTCTAAGCGAGGAGAAGTAAAACTTTTTAAAAAAGAGAACCTGGAAACTATGTTGAACAACACAGTTTCAAACTTCCTGGCAGATTAAAACTGTGTGCCCGATCGAGACTCGAACTCGAGTTCGAGTCTCGGCCCGGCACACAGTTTTAATCTGCCAGGAAGTTTCATATCAGCGCACACTCCGCTGCAGAGTGAAACTCTCATTCTCGAAGCACAGTTTCAGTTATAAAAGGAAACAGTCGAAACATAGTGACAAAAGATACCTAATTTTCATCTAAGAAATGTCTCTAGATTCACTCAGGTCAAGAGATGGAAGTGACTGACTCTGTGCAGAGTCGATATCGTACGTCCTCGAAACAAATATATTTCAAGAAACTTTATTTTCGTCACTAATGTGTAACTGATTTCCATCTGCCTAATCTATGAGGATAGAGAGAATCGTATTAGGAAAGTGGACTTTCAAATAAAACAGTGTACGAGGTGTGACAATAAAGTAATGAGATTGATTTTCTGTGCAAGATGTGGCAATCCTGCAGGCTTGCGTAGGCACAATATCTTTGACCTTGGTCTATAAGCTGCTTCTAGTCCAAACGGCGCATCGATGCAACTGCTCAGTCGTGAGTTGTGCTGTAATAAGTTAACTCTTTTTTGTGTCTCGGAAATGGAACCGCATAATATAGGGCAACAGTATCCATTTCTTTTTTAGTTAAATTGGGTGAAAACGCGACGACAACTTACGTCAAGCTTCAGAAGGCTTTTGGAGAGGAGGTTATGTCAAGAGTTCCAGTTTTTCGTTAGAAAAAAATGTTTAGTGAAGGCAGAACGAATATTGAAGATGAAGACCGCAGTGGACGACCATCAACCTCACAGACGGATGTCAACTTGGCCGGGGTGAACTCGTACGATCTGATCGAAGATTATCCATGAAAATGATTGCAGAAGAACTGAACATCAATCGAGAAACGGTTCATCTAATAATAACTGAAGATCTTGGTATGAGAAAGATTTGTGCAAAAATGGTCCCGAAAAATCTCTCACCACTGCTCTGTCAGTACAGCAATTTTTAACCTCAAAACAAATTTCAGTACTACCACAGCCACCTTATTCACCAGATATCGCTCTGTGCGACTTTTTTCTATTTCCAAGAGTCAAAACGGCGCTCAAGGGACACCATTTTCAAACAAGATGCCCAAAAAGCTGTGATGAGGGTCAAGGAGCATATTACAGAAGATGAGTTCCAGAGACGTTACCATCAATGGCAGAAGCGCTGGAAAAAGTGTGTGCAATCAGAAGGGAACTACTTTGAAGGAGACAACACTAAACTTGACTAAAACGGTAAGCAACATTTTTTTTCACATCAGTCTCATTTTTTTGCACATCAGACTTTATTGTCGCACCTTGTATGCGCTCAGGTGTGATACTCGTAGGCATGAATTAATATCGACATCTGCCTGAAATAGTAGGGCCATATGAAATGGGTCCTGCAAACTGCGCTCAACTGACTGACGAGGACATATTTATAATTTTGTATTGTGTATGTCAGAAAGATCTGTACCAGATGACCTTTCCGACAGTCAAATCACTCCCCGTACGGTCACGTGAATTTAATTACGGGTAACAAGTTTGCGTGGCCATCCTCTGCAGCAAGCAAAGAAATACTAGTCTTGTAAATAAAATCGCCTTTTCTTGCTGGAACTTAATTTATTTTTCCCTGACGTGTTTCACCTTTTTCTTGCTCTAAGGCGCTATCAGTCGGATGTATAACGATACTTCTTGTCATTTTTAGATTATCGAACAGTTCACGTCGCAAATTTTTATGTAAATAAGTAGTTACTTACGGTTTGCTGTGTTCTGAGTTTCCTCTCATCTGGTATGGAGATCGCACTATCTCCGACAAATGAAGTAGCAGTGCGACCTCCAGACCAGATGAGAGGAATTACTCGTGCTGCGCAACGGATTACTTAATGAAAAAAATTTAGTAAACATGAGCGGTCCTAGCATATGTGGAACTTGGGTGCTGTATCTCACAAGATGATAGAAATAGGGGGGGGGGGGGCATCAAACTACTCAGCGAGACAATGGTCACTGTAAACCCTATTTATTACAGTTTGCGGTAGACTTCAAGTAAAACACGACTGCACAAAAACAGAAAAATGTTACGTGGGCGAGTATTAATATAGGTTATAACTGAATTACAATGTTAGGACATTGGCAAAGATCAGATAATGAATCTGAGTGGAAAACATTGATGTCAACACAATATTTCTGGAAACAATTAAGTTCGTGAAGTCACACAGTGATTACCGAATGTTAATCGGGGACGAAAGAAAGAATTACAGACAGAATCAAGCGTGCACCCACCATCTTGATTGAGCACATGTTGAGCTCAGGATTACTAATAAATGTACATGAATTAAAATGTGAAGGACCAACTGTCAGTCTGAAATTCTCGCGTACTTTGTATGACTCGCATTACGAACACTCCAGTTACTCACCATACTTGGCATTGCCCTTGCCCACGAGTAGTGGCTTTAATAAATGAAAAATTGTGAGTCATATTGTCTGCACCAAAGGCTGCTCTCCCTCAGAGCCTGGAACCAAAGTCCCTCTCTCGGTAGAAGTGTTCCCCTGCGAGTCTCGGATGGCAGTGATTTCTACAGAGCGCCTCCTGCAACAAGCAGAATGTTTACTATATGCTATAAGGGTGATCCTTCTGTATGATTTTGATCAACAATAACCGTGATTCTTTTGAGTGCCGCATAGTCAGATCAATTCTTGGTTGACATAGTGACAAGCCATGGAGGAATGAGGCTGCAAAAAATACGAGGGGCGTTCAGAAAGTAAGCTCCGATTGGTCGCGAAATGGAAACGACTATGAAAATCCGATAAAGCTTTGCACAGATGTGTTGGGTAGTGTCTCTAGTATAACCCCAGTTAGCATCACGTCGCTCTTCTCATTTCTGAGCTCGCAGTGAGTGCGTAAAGATGTCTAGAAAATAGTGTCTGCCGCCAAGTACGAGGGCCTGGTGAGAAATTTCGCCTGAAGCTATGCAGCTAACATTACATAACTGTCGTGCTGTTTCTTCTTCAAGACAATTCTCAGCCGCATTCTGCAGGGGCAATGACGATGCTCCTGCATCGTTTTCAAATGGAAATGTGAGATTACCCACAATACAGTCCGCAATTGTCTCCCCCTGAGTTTCATCTCTGGTCACATGAACCGCTGTCTTTGAAGACAACATTTTGACACAGACAACGAGGTGTAGGCCAGCGTGGAGAATTGGCGGAAAGCACTGGCGGCTGCCTTCTATGATGAGGCTATTGAAAAGTTGGTACAACGCTATGACAAAAGTCTAAGTCAGAACGGCGACTACGTAGAGAAGTAGCTGAAAGGTGTAGCTAATTGCTACAAGTAAAACATTGGTGATGTTCACTGTGGTTTCAATTTGGCAATCAATCGGAGCTTACTTTCTGAACAGGCCTCGTAGCTGTGCCCTGCGGCGGGGTGTCTGCCCCCACCCTCACTCTGTGTGCAACGGAAGTGAGTGCAGTCTTGCCAACCGTAGCGGAATTCCGCTACGCGTATTGGAGTTTTTTTGGCCTTCGTGGCGTAGCGGCGCAATTCTGAAATTGTTAAAAATGTAGCGGAATTCAACTTTCTTTGGCGAAATGTTAAACCCTCGTAAATTTTCACTGCCAAGTACAAAACATGTAACATATGCACGGGACTGAAGATACCGAACACTCTTTCTCCATGATGACAGACATTAAAACTAAAAGACTTATTAAGCTACTCACGGAAACGTTAAGTGACTTGTTGAAAGTATGATTAGACATCCAAAACAAGAACCGTTATTGATCATTATTATATTTCGTACACAATTACGGAGGAACATTTCCGTAAGATTGAAAAACGTATCAGTTATTATCTGAGAACTGAATGTGATCAAAATATTGCTGCGTCAACAAATTCATACATTTCACTGTGATTTTAATAAACATTGAACCGTTTCACACATACGATGCTAAAAAAATGTTGTGTATTAATTCCTTACGCCGTAGCAAGTTCAGATTCCATATAAAGAGGAAAATTACCTGTCGCATCAAACTACAATTACTATATTAATAGCAACTATTTGAATGAAGCACGATATTCAGGTCCATCACTGTACACTGTCGTCCTAGCTGTCGCTGATCGTTAAATGCCCCAGCTGGAAAGATGTGGAATATATTTGTATATAGCTTAAATTATTTTTTAGCCTGTATAACGTCAGGAATTCTGTAGACTATATCATAAATTACATGAACACTTGCAGTTATGTGAAAACAGTTAAAACTACTCTACAAAATATTTGGAATGAAAGTGAGTTCTCAGACCTTTTCGGGCAGGCAAAGCAGATGAGCTCAATTGACATAACTGTTCCAAGAACGACTGGAAGGCAAACCCAGTGCAGCAAAGTACCAGGAAAAACTGCTGAAATATATTATCGTCGAAATGTATTTTACCCTTTTATTGAACATGTGATCACAGAACTTGATGCTCGTTCTAAAGCACATGAAGAAAAAATCGAAGGAATTCAGATGCTTCTGCCTGAGAAAACCAATAATGACTCCAGAACAAAAGAAAATCTTAAGAAGATAGCGCAAATATTTCTTGGTGAGAATGTAGGCACAATAATTCTGAGTGAATACGAGATATGGCACAATCATTGGAAATCTGTAGAGGAAAAACCTGTCACTGCAATAGAAGTTATTGATCAATGTGATGAACTGTTTTTCCCTTCGATAAAAAAAAGCTTTTTAGCATATTTGCCACACTCCCAGTGTCAACGGCGACCCCTGAAAGATGTTTCTCGATTATGAAGAGGCTAAAAACTTACATAAGGAATAAAATGGGAGGCGAAAAACTTACTGGTCTTGCTCTAATGAGTGTTCATCGTGATCTGGCGGTGCAACTAGATTGTGAAGAAATTATTAGTACGTTAGCAGCAAGACGTAAAAGGCTAAATATAGTACTTTGAAGTAATTAATGTTTATTTTTAAATTAACTTACGACCTGAAGTTACAGCAAAATGCCAAAGTGCCACAATTTAAATACAAAGACTAATATAATAATACTGTTGCTTAATATAAATAATTAATAATGATATTCAAAAATATATAATTACCTCCAATGTTAGCTTACAATTAGTTGCCTTTTCACAAATAAATACCTCAACAGCTACAATACATATGTCTTATTTAAAGTGTTTCTCTACTGTTTTACCCACATGTAATATGAATGCTAACGTATTTGTGGGTTTCTTAATTTCTGCTTGATTGACTCTATTGGCGTTAACAGCAAAACCTTTTTTATGTGGTGGGCGAAGACAGGTTTACCTTCCTAAATGATAGTGTTGGACCGCCCCCCCCCCCCCTCCCCTCACCCATGCAAAAGCTGTAGGTACGTTCCTGGGCTTCCTCCATGGCGCAAGGCACTGTGGTACCGCACTTGCCATGGTTGTTAGCTCTTGATGCGCCTCCCTAGTGCCAGCGGACTCTCCACTGTCAAACACAGTACACAATAACTTACTGTCATTTAGGACGTCAACACAGATGGCACCTCTTTGGCCTCTACGACAGCATTTAGCCCGCCCAAAGTACGCTGGTCCCAATTTCTACCTGGCTTCTTCCCCTGTTGTAGAGACTTTCGCTAATGGCTAAACACTGATTCGCTCTCCCCTGTTTCTGCTGGGCTCTGCTTTACATGCAGTCAATAGGTTTTCCAACTACACATTTCAACAAACCTCCAGAATAAGAAACAACAGTGGCTGCTGCTGCATAAGAGCACAAGAGCTCATGAACACCCCAATTTTTGACACCTTGTGGATTTTTTTTGTTATTTTTCTATGAATGACGTTAAACTTAATGCAGATGCAGTAATCTGAAAAACACGGTACTGAATTTACCCCACTATGCTACATCGCTACTCCTTTAGACTTCGTGAAACTTGACATCAGAGTCGTGATCACATCGTCAGTTGTGCACGTTTTAAGGAGCTTTTGCGCATGCGCAACTGGCGTGACGTAATTGCCTGACATTTCAAATACATACGGATTTGACAAACAACGTGCATGGTTCAGTCCTTGCACAGCTAGCCTTTACCACTGAACTACTAGTTTACCTCAGTGTCATCAGGTGGCAGCACGCTGCAGCATACTTGTATCCCTATTCACTTGGCATAAATCCCGATGGACGGCAGCACATTTCCCAGATATGCCGATTCACTCACTATGTAATAAAATTAGTTCGGATATCAGAACATGCTATAGTTATACCGACAGAAAAACCTATTCCGTTGGTTTCTGAATGAGTTGTAGTATATCAAGTTTTGAATTTTATATTAGGCTAATCCAGCTGGGTCGCTGAGAACCGTAAAACACATCATCGTCGATTGTGAGACTGTAGCATTTATTAATGCTTATGAAATCTGTTGATCTTACGGTGAGTCAGGTTTATCTGTGCTGTAGGCTCACACTGTATAAAAGACATTCACAGGAAGCTGTCTCACTGGTTCGTATGATATTCACTTAAATGTGGGATCCATGACGGTGTGCTTTTTGACCTTATGGTTCTCGGCGCCTCATTTGTATTCTAGTAAGGTGGCCATGCTGGTAGAGATTAATACCTGAATTTAATCATTTCCACGGCAGTTCGTTTGGAATTGGTTGTTTACTATGCTGGAATCAGCTTTCCGTGTGCAGTGCCAACATGAATTCTGTTCAATATGTTTTAAGTGCTAACAGAAAAGAAAATTACCAGGATAAGTTACTCGCTAAGGAACTAAGGACTCCCAGACGAGATCCGTTGACTCAGGAAATGTCGCAATCAAATAAGTGCGTGTACATGCGAACATGCAACAAAAAAACATAAAATAAGCTAACTTGGTGTGTACGCGCAACATAAGAATGTTCCAGAAGTTAACGCGTGTAGTATTACACATGTTAAGGATCTTGTACATTAGTCACAAAAAAAAGAACTCCCCTTACACAAAAATGCGAAACGGGGAGTAGTGAAAGCTTTAACATTACTTTGTTCTTGCCCTAAACTGTACTTAATTGTGTACACAAACAAAAAAATTCCAGAAAAACTATTACTTCTTTTTCAGGCAAGTTATGCATGTTATTATTATTATTATTATCATTATTACTGTTATTATTAATATTATTGCTCTTATTGCCAATGGCTGTAGTTGTATAAACTTTTTGGCAAGCATAACTGTTATACAGCTGATGCTATTCATTGCACATTCTCAAGTCTATCTGAATCTAAAAGTTTGTGAACACCCGGAATGTATATTCACGAGCCGCCACTGGAGATTAATAAGGATATTTAGTAGTTAGATATGACAATCTCTGACATTAACTTTAACCATAATTGTACCCTTATTTCTAACCAGGAATTAATTTAGATTGGCTGGTTTTATCAGTATAATGAAGGCTGGTTATGGTATGTGACGATTTTGACAAAACTATCCAGAGTATCGAATGTAACAACAAGTTTACTCTTACCAGCCACAATTTATTTTCACAATGCATTTTGGAAGTGTAAATCTACGTCATCAGGCGAATTTATGTGGTTTCAAACGCCATGTGAGTGGCGTGTTATGACTTTGGGGTGCCGTGTATCACTGTCTAGTAGGAGGCAACAAAAAGAAACAGTATTGCAGTACATGGTATGTAGCTTTATCGTGGTCTTTGACAGAAATGATTAACGAAAATATAAAAGTAAAAGTAAAAATGCTTCCTGTTATCACAGGCTCCTACTTCTGTTGTGATGCAACACTTTCTCCATCATATTTTGTAACACGACATGAAAAGGAGCCTGTGATCACTGGAAGTGTTTTTACTTTCACATTTATATTTTCGTTCATCCTCTCGGTCAAAGACTTTCACAAAATTATGAACCATGTACTGAAATAGTATTTTCTTTTGTTCTCTTCCACTACACAGTGCCCCAGATTATTCCGTAGTCGTAACACAACATACACACGTCATTTTAATTCACATAAATCCACTTGATGGTGGAGGTTGAAAACATCGAAACGTGACGTGGAAATAAATAAAGTGTATATTAACAGTCACAGTAAAGCCTCACAAAAATGTTCTCATTTAAAGACAACCAGAATATTCTAGAATGGTCAAATGTCCTTTTTTGTGCAAGGTGTAACAACAGAAACCAGGACAAATATGACTCACAAATGCCACATTCTAATCATGCAAATTTTGTAAGTAAAAAACTTTGAGCAGCGCGTGATCAGCCGAGCGGTCTCAGGCGCTGCAGTCATGGACTGTGCGGCTGGTCCCGGCGGTGGTTCGAGTCCTCCCTCAGGCATGGGTGTGTGTGTTTGTCCTTAGGATAATTTAGGCTAAGTGGTGTGTAAGCTTAGGGACTGATGACCTTAGCAGTTGTCCCATAAGATTTCACACACATTTGAACATTTTTGAAATAACTTTGAAACTATAACATTAAGTAGAACATAGGAATTCAAGAAGAAAAACAAGTCATTGTGTGGTAAGGGAAATTCGAAACTCAGAGCTTATATTTAAGATGTTTCATATTTGCTTAATCCAATATTTTCTGACATACAATCTACGGTTTACATGAAAGCAGTAGGAACGGTTTTTTACTGACGACGTACTTATTTACAAGTTTACTCATAACGGAGAGCAACTGCTGCCATTGTGCCACATGTTCAAAAATTGGATCCATTTTCTATCGTGGTTTATGCACACAGGGTGAGTCATTTCTGTTGAGATGTCAAAATATCTTGTAATCTACATAGTCCACAGGACAGCAACTCAGGCCAAATGCGCATTAGCGGCAGTGACTCAATGTTGCCACCGTTAACAATCTTCTAGGTACCTGTGTTATGAGTGAAACGGAGGACCACTCCATTAAAAAAAATGGTATCTCCATAAATTTATCTAACCGAAAGAATAAAATGCGAGTAGAATTAAAATAATCACATCAAGACAGTTGTAAATAAGATATGAAGTAATCAGAGACAGAGCATTGTTCAGAAATCAAATAACGATTTTATCCAAGTGAAACAACTATAATGGGGTGCCCATGTCAAAAGCATTCAAGAAGAAAGGCTACCGTTATGTATCTTGGACTGGATATCAAACGAAGAAGAAAAAAGGGACAACCGCCTAATACCCGCCCAAGGATGTAAACAACCACGCATGAGCAGCGCCTATTAGACGGAGAGGGGGCGACAGCCGATCAGTTCCAGTCATTCCACCAGGAAGGAGGTACGCGGCTCCTGTTTTCTGTAGTTCAACCATGCCTAGGCGGTTAATACCGCGGTTCGATCGCGTCCGCAATGTTACTTTGAAGTGTCCACGCGTCTCGGAGTGAACCAAAGTGATGTTGTTCGAACATAGAGAAGATACAGAGAGAAACTGTCGATGATATATGCCTCGCTCAGACCGCCCAAGGGCTACTACCGCAGTGGATGACCGCTACCTACGGATTATGGCTCGGAGGAACCCTGATAGCCGGCCGGAGTGGCCGTGCGGTTCTAGGCGCTGCAGTCTGGAGCCGAGCGACCGCTACGGTCGCAGGTTCGAATCCTGCCTCGGGCATGGATGTGTGTGATGTCCTTAGGTTAGTTAGGTTTAATTAGTTCTAAGTTCTAGGCGACTGATGACCTCAGAAGTCACATAGTGCTCAGAGCCATTTGAACCCTTTTGAACCCTGACAGCAACGCCACTATGTTCAATAATACCTTGCGTGCAGCCACAGGACGTCGTGTTACGACTCAAACTGTGTGCAATAGGCTGCATGATGCGTAACTTCACTCCCGACGCCAGTGGCGAGGTCTATTTTTGCAACCACGACACCATGCAGCGCAGTACAGATGGGCCCAACAACATGCCGAATGGACCACTAAGGATTGGCATCAAGTTCTCTTCACCGATGTGTGTCGCATATGCCTTCAACCAGACAATCGTCGGAGACGTGATTGGAGGCAACCCTGTCAGGCTGAACGCCTTCGACACACTGTCCAGCAAGTGCAGAAAGGTGGAGGTTCCCTGCTGTTTTGGGGTGGCATTATTTGGGACCGATGTACGCTCCTGGTGGTCACTGAGGACGCCGTAACGGCTGCATGATACGTGAATGCCATCCTCTGATCGATGGTGCAACCATAGTGACAGCATATTGACGAGACATTCGTCTGTCAAAAAATGGTTCAAATGGCTCTGAGCACTATGGGACTTTAACTGCTATGGTCATCAGTCCCCTAGAACTTAGAACTATTTAAACCTAACTAACCTATGGACATCACACACATCCATGCCCGAGGCAGGATTCGAACCTGCGACTGTAGCGGTAGCGCGGTTCCAGACGGTAGCGCCTAGAACCGCTCGGCCACTCCGGCCGCCATTCACCTCTATGGACGACAATTCGCACCCCCATCGTGCACAGCTTGTCAATGATAACAACATTGCTCGTCTGGAGTGGCCGGCATGTTCTCCAGACATGAATCCTATACAACTGGGACAGATTGAAAAAGGCTGTTTATGGACGACGTGACCCCCCAACCACTCAGAGGAATCTACGCCGAATCGGTGTTGAGGAGTGGGACAATCTGGACAGTGCCTTGATGAACTTGTGGATAGTATGCTACGAGGAATACAGGCATGCATCGATGCTAGAGGATGTGCTGCTGGGTTTTAGGAGTACCGGTGTGTACAGCTGTCTGGACCACCACCTCTGAAGGTCTCGCTGTATGGTGGTACAAGATGCAAAGTGTGGTTTTCGTTAGCAATAAAAAGGGCGGAAATGGTGTTTATGTTGATGTCTCTTCCAATTTTCTCTCGGAACCGAGGCGATACAAAACGTTTTTTGGTGTGTGTAGAAATACGCGGTCCAGTCAAAGTAATGTGGCCACCGCTTATGTTTGACGTCAGCGTGCAGTAGCCACTCACAGACGGCATGGGGCAGCACTGACAGTACGTAAAGCGTGCCCAGGGGCGCAGAGAACAGTGTAGTGCACGTAATGCGGAAACTGAGCGGTTTATCTGACGTCCAAAAGTGCACGATCATTGGCTTTCTGGTCAAGGGTGGAAGCGTTTCCGTAGCGCAAAGGTTTGTAAACTGTTTCGCTTACCGCCTACCGTGCATGATAATATGGTCCTATCTGGCGCCAAGGCAACTGTTGTGCACCACGGGCCATAGATGGCAGGAGTGAGCCACAGCTGCAGAGATGAAAAAATGGAAATGAGCGTTTGGCGTCATTGGCCAGGAGGCCCCTTACAGGGCAGGTCCGGCCGCCTTGGTGCAGGACTTTGTTACATTCGACGCTACATTGGGCGACCTGTGCGCCGGATGGAGATGAAATGATGATGAAGACAACACCCAGTCCCTGAGCGGAGGAAATCCCTGACCCAGTCGGGAATCGAACCCGGGCCCCTTAGGACGGCAGTCTGTCACGCTGATCATTCAGCTATCGGGGCGGACAGCTGCAAAGATGGATGGGCTAATAGATGTGCTGTGCAGCTGTTGAGCAACTGACCTCCCAGATGAACCAAGTGGATTTATGCCAAGTGCTCCATTATTGTTATACTGTCTTCTTAACGACCATTCAGCGAACGTTGATGCGAATGGTCCTCCACAGCAGCGCCTGGTTCATGCACCAATGTTGACTGCTTGTTGATCGGTGACGAAGGTAGCTGGACGTCCACTGAGTGGCGACAGATGGTTTTTTCAAGTGAATCAGAGAGATGGTCGTTGGCGATTACGGTCCTGCAACAATCGTCTGTAGGGTCCAGGCCGGAGGAAGGGGCGTTACGGTCTGGGGAATGTTTCCATGACATTCCGTGGGTTAACTCGTCATTCTGGAAGGCGCAGTGGATCAAGAAAAGTACACATCTGTCCTTGTGGACCATTTTCACCCCTACATGTAGTTTGTTTTTCCTCGCCATGGTGGCGTCTACCAGGAGGACAATGCACTGTGTCACACAATCGTAGTGTGCATGTGTGGTTTGAAGAGCACCAGGATGAGTTCACTGTACTCCCATAGCCACCAAACTCTTCAGAGTTAAACACTATGGGGATTCTATGGGATCACCTCGATCGGACTGTTTGCACCATGGATCCTCAGCCGAGTAATCTAGTGGAGATGCCTACAGCTCCGGAGTGGGAATGGCTCTACGTTCCTGTCGGTATCCTCCAGAAGGTCATTACCCATTGAGGTATATCAACAACACCTGTCAGCAGCTGAGGGTTTCAATTAATTATGATTTAGGTCATTAATTGTTTTCCTACGCGTCTCCCATCGGTCCGCGCTGCAAACGATGGTTATTCAGGCTTTTCGCAGAGTATGTCCAGACGTACTTTTCTCAGATGAATTAACCTCACGAACCATTAGATACAATCGGAATTGTTGCACACTGGTTAACTCACACCAGTTGAAGCTCAACATCAGCGACCTCATTGTGCAATAATTGATTATAAACTTGTGTGACCTTGTTGTTCTGTGACGTTCTGAATAGACGCAGTCTTTCTCTGGTATGAAATGAATTACTATTATTACTTGAAGATCTTGGGTTCCTTGAACTCTGAATTAGGTGCTTTCAGAACGGTGCTTGTCGAGCACATTATTTATGAACAGAACGGGATGTGTTAGATAGCACTTAAAGTGATCGCTGGATTGTAAGATATGTTGCTATATATGGCAACCTGGATATCCAGATATTAACGCATATATGCCCAAAACTTTTGTAACGCAGAGTTTTATGGCTTTTATGCATGTCATTTATTAGTGACCACAGACAAGAACTGTAACAGTAATTGCCGGCCGGTGTGGCCGAGCGGTTCTAGGCGCATCAGTCTGGAAACGCGCGACTGCTACGGTCGCAGGTTCGAATCCTGCCTCGGGCATTGATGTGTGTGATGTCCTTAGGTTAGTTAGGTTTAAGTAGTTCTAAGTTCTAGGGGACTTATGACCTCAGATGTTGAGTCCCATAGTGGTCAGAGCCATTTGAACCATTTGTAACAGTAATTCGTAGTTGTGTTTCTGAAAGAAGTTTTTTTCAGTGGGTCGATGATGTCCCCATTGGCACATAAAGTCATATATTACTTTGGAACATGAATAATCAAAGTAAAACACATTTTACGGAAGTCAGCTTTCATTACTATGAATCTGATAATCAGTCTTGTCAGTTATGAACTATTAAGTAATCATATTAGGTAGGGAAGGGACATAAAAAATATCATTATGCATGATACTCTGCAAAGAATTTGCCATGCAAATTTACGTTACATTGCCGCGTATTTTGACAGTTTTATTTTTACAAAGTGCACATCTTTTTACGACCTATTTAACACATTACAACACCATTCATCTCCAGCATATGGGGTGCATGATTTCCATGCGTCACAGCGCCACCGTCCAGTCGCAGCTATGGTCACCAGTTGTCGTGATCAGTCATCGTGACTCATAGCCCGAAACACTTGACCAGTAGCAGTGCACTTGTCGACGTGTCAACATGAGCCTGGACAGAAGGTGGTGGGCATTATTGCTGAAGCTCTATTATCAAAACAACAGTAATGGTGCAGCTGCTCTTGGAAAATATCGCCGGCTAAAAGGATTACTGAAGGATCCTCTTTCTCCACGTGCTGTGCGGAGCATGATGAAGAAGTTCGAATGAACTGGGCGTCGCTCTGAGAAGAGGCCGACGTCCGGTTGTACCACAGGTGGTTGATGACATCGCTTTGCTATTTCAGACAGCGCTGCGCGCAATTCCCGATCGTCATAGGCAGTGCGCGTGCTGTGCCACGACAGTTGGACATCCAGTGGTCCTCTGTACGAAAAGTGCTTCGAACCATTCTCAGATGGTATCTGTACAAGATCCGTATCATACAGCAGCTTGCACCACAGGACTCACAACGACGTGTTGACTTCTCTGTCCACTTTCTCGCGAGAATTGCAGTTGACGAGGGCTGGCCGTGGACCATCCTATGCACAGACGAAGCTAATTTTTCTCTGGCGGGTGAGCTTTAATTTTAATGTCGTGTGACTAGGGCTCCCGTCGGGTAGACCGCTCGGCGGGTGCAAGTCTTTCGATTTGACGCCACTTCAGCGACTTGCGCGTCGATGGTGATGAAATGATGATAGTTAGGACAACACAACACCCAGTCCCTGAGCGGAGAAAATCTCCGACCCAACCCGGAATCGAACCCTGGCCCTTAGGATTGACATTCTGTCACGCTGACCACTCAGCTGCCGGGGGCGGACACGGGTGAGGTGAACACACAGAACTGCCGAGTGTGGGAATCTTCAGCTCCAGTCACTGTGCATGAAGTTCCTCTGTATAGTGAACGTGTCACCCTATGGTGTGGCTTCACGGCTACATTCACCATTGGCCCATTCTTTTTTGAACAGGTTGGCGCTCAGTGACCGAAAACGTTCTGTGTGACTGGCCACGTTACTGCGATATGCTTCGCCAGCCCGTCATACCCGCCCTACAGGAGAGAGACGCATTGAACTCAACAATTTCCATGCAGTTCACCTGCTTCTACGAAATACATCTGGAAACGATCGAATTATCTTCTGGACACTGATGTGTGCCTTATTGAGCCCCTTTTGTAGCAGCAATGGTACCGGTGTGTAATGGTATGATGTACCGTAGCGGCACATTAAAACTGTTTCAACTGAATTTATTCTGCATCATTTGTCTTCCCCATGTCCCTGACATTAATGCTAACAAGTTTGGTCCTCATACGGTAATTAGTTTCTGTGTTGTAATATGTTAAACAGGAAAAGTTTAATTCTAACCACTCGTTATGTTGACCTCGTCGTGATACAGCAAGGTCATTATGGACCCTCTGGGCATATATGGGATAGATTTCTTTCTGTCTCTGGGAATTCTTAACGGATAAAGAGTACTCAGAGGACACGTATTACACAAAGACAGTGGCGAGGAAATACTGTCGTGTATACAGGAATCGCTTACAAGAAGATCAACTAAATGCATGGAATTTGATGTTACCACAGCGAACGTATGCTGGAGTAATTCCTTTACCGACAACTATTGCAGGTCCAGTAAACAGTGACTATTTATTAAAATAAATAGAAGAAAATAAGAAAGTGCCAGTAAAAAGGAATTTATTTTTTCTGGTATAAACTGAGTATGCAGTCAAAAACAGGGATTCTTGAAGAATGAAATTTTCACTCTGCAGCGGAGTGTGCGCTGATATGAAACTTCCTGGCAGATTAAAACTGTGTGCCCGACCGAGACTCGAACTCGGGACCTTTGCCTTTCGCGGGCAAGTGCTCTACCATCTGAGCTACCGAAGCACGACTCACGTCCGGTACTCACAGCTATACTTCTGCCAGTATCTCGTCTCCTACCTTCCAAACTTTACAGAAGCATGGATTCATATTTTAAAAAAACGGGAGACGACCTTTATTATATGTAGTAGAAAATAGATAAAGCCATCTGTAGGCCTCTATTTTCTTGTGTGGATTGTAGTTAGGTGCCTCAACTTAAATGTCTCACATCGAATGGACACCATTTCCAACACAGGTTTTCCTAAGGCGGCAAGGTCTGAAATTGGGATCATAAGCCTCATGAAACTAAATGAGCAACGAAACTGGCCTGCTAGCTACCGACGTAACTCACATCAGATGGCTTGGAGGACTGCGGGTAGCAAGAGACATTTATTTTACGTATTCTGTAAATATTCAAGAAATTAAATACTCATTTACCTGATGTCTCATTCAATGAAGAACTTCATCAACTGAGAGGACAGTTAGACTTTTCTTGAAAATTGGTAATTGTTCCTCTAAACGTTGGTTATCACTGAATTTGGTACAGTTATCTACGTTCAATTGTTTACTAGCCTTCCCCTTGGTTGTAATGCATGAAGGAGAAGTTTGCAAATTATAAACAGATTAATAATAAATCACTGATAACATATCATTGGAAAATAACATATCATTTTCAACGGGCTAACCTCTTATGTCAAGCGTAACAGTACACTTAGATACTTATTTCATTGTACACAAATAGCATGCATATAAAATATAACGATAATATATGAGCCCGAATGACATATTCAACGATTTTGTAAGTACGAGATCCAATTAACTTGTAAAGGTCTCGTATAAACCGAATTTGCACGCAAGACATAAAGAGTATTTTCTATTTTGTAGATGCAAATTTACGCTACATCTTGTAGACAGATTTCGTCAACAGAAACCGTTCCTAAATTTATTGTTTACGTATGTTGCAGGTATTTGCTGATGCTGGTGTTGTAGCGGCTCAGATGTCAGATGATAAGCAGTACGTCCTCCTTGCCTATGATGCTAAGAGGGTAAGACTTTTTTCGAAAATAATCTTTCGAGCTTACTTTCACCTCTTATAGTTATTGATCTTTATGATGATGTGATGCCGTCCTCCGCTCTCCTTTTCCTGTTTTTATCACTGCGTCTCTCCTTACTTGCATCAATACGTATGTTGTGATGGTAAAAAAGGAACGTTGTTGTTAAATAACACATATAAAACACACAATCTATCTTTTGCGAAGGGAAGTAAAATAATATTACACCGCATTGTGATACTAAGTAACCCAAATTTTCTGTGTTAGGTTGGACAGTTCGGTGGGGCTGAATATGTCTGAATATTAATCACTCGACACTAAAGCGGTTCACCCATGTCAGATAAGGTCCAGTGGAAACTAACCCAAATAAAGCAATTTTTCTCTCTTTTAATAACGGAGAAGATTGCAGATTTTTTGACTCATTGTTATCAGTGAACAACATACCATTTTTTTCATGGCAGAGCTACTTTAAATGAATGTTGGATGTGTACTACCCTGCAAAAAGTGAAACAGACAAAAGACATGGTCGGATATCAATGTTAACATATTGCAGATTCACAGTACTAAGTGGCTATGTAAATGATTGGGGGGAAGTGGAATGACCACCAGAGTGCTTCAGTGTCGTTGTTGCTTATTGTTGTTATCAGGCCTGGCAGGGCATATAAGAGTGTGCATAGTGTCAGATGTTGTGTGATCACTGTGAATAACACTGATATGCTATGTACTCATGTGAGGTAGTGTTATCAGCACCTGACAGAGTTTGAAAGGGGTCTAAGTGTGGGTCTCCATTTGGCGATCTGGCAGGATTGTCCAGTATCCAGATTTGTGGGGTATTCGAATGTGACAGTGGCCAGATGTTGGACTGTGTGGGGACATGAGGACACGCGTGCTCATCATGGTTCCGGTTGACCACTTCTGAGTATATTGTGTACCCAAGCACCTTGTAACCCTATCTATTTGCGCCTGGAATTCGAGAGCAGTTAATGGACTCCCTGCAAGAGTCTATGTCATCCCACACCATTGGTCGGAGACCAACAGCAGGCTGAGTAGGCAACTACGGTTACAAGTGTAGGCTGCCGTTAACGCCCCAGCGCAAACGACTGAGTTCAGAGTGGCGCCATGACTGGGAAGCATGGATTGCTGATGAATGGTGTCGCATTGTGTTCAGCAATGAATCGCGGCTCTGTACTACGCCGGATGACCATCTTTGGTGACGATGGCGGCTACCCGGGCAGAGGTCACATTTTCGCAAAGTTTTGGAGGGTGCGTGCGTCACTTGTGTCGTGTCGATGTGGAGCACCATAGGGTATGACTTCAGGTCACGGCTGGCAGCGATTGATGGAACTCTGGCGGCACAACATCACGGGCGTTCTGCGTCCTTACCTCTTATGCAGCAATGTCGAGGTGCCGTTTTTCAACAAGACAATGCTCGATCACATACGAAACCTTTCCCTACGAACTGTGTGCATGATCTGCGATGACGATGGAAGCAGAAGAAATGAATTAAAATTTGTGCTGCGGTCGGGACTTGAAGCCGGATCTTTTTCCTTACTAGGCAGAAATATTAACCATTACATCACCGCAGCACTATGGTCAATGTTGCTGCAAGAACTACCCAAGTCGAGTGCCCTCCCCAACACAAACCGTGATGCATATCTTCAGCTTACTTTCCCCCTACATTGTCACTATTTTCAGGGCTCTCCGGCATTGGAATAGCACTCCAGCGTTGGAGAGGGCAGTCGACTTGGGTAGGTCATGCAGTGATATTGATTGGGGTGTTGCGGTGGTGTAGCGGATAGCATTTGTTCCTAGTAAGCAAGAAGTCCCGGGTTCGAGCCCCGACTGCAGCACAAATTTTGATACATTTCTACTAGGGAAAACTTTAATTATAAGGTCTATAATGTCTGCATGATATTGGGGATTTCCATGGCCAACAAGATCCCCAGATCTCTCCCCGATGGACATCAACTCCGTCCCAGCATCAGTATCCAGGATGTCAAAGACAAGTTAGAGCAGTTGTGGGCCAGCTTGCCTCAGGAAAGAAACAACGGCTTTGTGAGACAATCCTCAACCAAATCATGTACGCGTGCAGATCAGAGGATGTGCTATGCCATAGTGGTGGTGGTGGTTAGTGTTTAACGTCCCGTCGACAACGAGGTCATTAGAGACGGAGCGCAAGCTCGGGTTAGGGAAGGATTTGGAAGGAAATCGGCCGTGCCCTTTCAAAGGAACCATCCCGGCATTTGCCTGAAACGATTTAGGGAAATCACGGAGAACCTAAATCAGGATGGCTGGAGACGGGATTGAACCGTCGTCCTCCCGAATGCGAGTCCAGTGTGCTCATAGTGATAAGTGGGCTCATACGGTGAAGTTCTTTGTAAATTTAACTCTGTACTGTAATCGCTGAAAAAACATCACGTACCCTTTCAAACTGTGAAATTTCATTTCGTTTCCTGGTCACCTTCCGGGTGCTTTCCTCTTTTTGTCAAATAGTGTATTATTTCTTCTAATTTCTGGTTCATTTCGCTAGGAACGTATGCAACTCCAACATTGTAGCTATGTTATGCTTTTAATTAATCATCGCGTGACTTCTCCTCACTCAATCTGGAGGGTCGCTCTTGGATTGTGGAACGTGTTCGACCAGCATTATCTCGAGCATCATGTGGACAACTTGCCAAGGAGGATCCAAACGTGTCACGATGTGTGGTGTGAAGCAATACGACACTGAACGTTTGCCAACGAAAATTTATGATTTCGTAGATGAGCAAAAATATCCACTCTCCAAAAGATCATTTGTATTTTGTTTCTTTTTGCTTTATTTTGCAGCAGTGAATTTTTTGAGTCTAATAAATCATATTCTGTAATTCTCTTCATTTACATATTCGAGTATGCAGCTGGTGTAAAACTTTTTTCGAGCAGTTTGTAAATAAATATAAACAGGACGCAACGACAAAACTAGCAACAGTGAATGCTATTTTGGATGCAACTATAAAGGTGCTCAACACCACAAGATTATTCAAACAGGCTATGGAATATGCAGTCAGGTGTAATCTGTGACAACATCTGGTATTTCGACAGATGAATACCCCGTCATTTTCAAGATACAAATGCAACGAGAGAACAAGGCGCAAAAAAAATTTCTAGCTTTGGTATGCGCCGCTACGCCGACCAAGAACCACAATCGGGATACGAAGAAAGACAAAACACACAAACACGCACATTACATAAACAACGAGCACTGCCACAGACGCCAGTGACCAGCGTTAGTAGTTATCATCATCATTTTCTTGAGCCTTTGTCTCGGATCGGGTTAGGGTCAGCGCGGTTAGTAACGGGTTTGTCATGATTAGTTTAAAGGGTGGGCGGATGCTCTCCCTGACGCCACGCCGCTACATCCCAGGACGGAATATGTGGGCTCCAATTATTTGCGTGCACTGTTATTTGTGTGAAAATGTTTGAGAATCGTGGAACTGAGGCAGACCATGAGTACCAGCGCGGTGTTCACCTAGTGGGATGTGAGAATCCGCTTAAAACCCCGTCCAGGTTGGCCAGCACACAGACCGTCGTTGGTAATCCTTCGAGCGGATTCGATACGGGGGCGGCGCACTTCTCCGTCCCGGAAGTGGTGCTTTAACATCCACATCTATCCGGATGGGTTAATGTCAATAGTTATCGGTAGCGAATATTAATTAAAACTGGGTGACAACTGGCATTAACTCTGCCCTTTCGTTGTTTCGCCAACGAACAGAGCAGGATTCAAAGCAGAATCCACGCAAAAATCTCCATCTCTGTTTATAAGATCATTTATTAATCTTAACCGAGTCCTTAATAACACTATCTCAATGGCTGGAAGTGCACATCACAATCTCTATGTTGTTATATTGCATAAGATGACCGGTACCAAGCCAATGTTCTGAAATAGCCCATTTGCTCGGCTGTTACTAGTGGGCTCACCAGAGTAGCAAGGTGTTTTGCTACAATGTATAATGGACCACCAACGGTGTTAACAACTGGCCGAAAGGAATCCTTTCCTTGTGGATCTAGGAGGGTGGCAGAAGGCAGCACAGTAAGGGTTAAGACTCTTGAGAGTCTCATGAGACAACGATCTGTTTTCCAGGAGATAGTTAGTCCTCCCTACAATCCTTTTAGTCGGGTCATCACTGGATCTACGATACAGTGGATCACGTTGTAAACACTGCATCTTTAAACATAACCTTGATTGTCCAACATAACTGTAACATTGCCTCTATCTGTGGGTAAGATAACAATATCAAGAATCGTACTGACTGAGCGCAAAGCAGCCCTCTTAGCTGCTGTAAGATTATTCTTGGGCGAACGTGTTCAAGTCAACACACGACATGCTTCTTTCCTAACCTTCTCAACAGCACTAGGAGACAAAAAACAGTCTCTTATAGAATTTATAAAATTAACAACTGGTAAATCTTTGGAGGTTTGTGCAAAGTTTAAACCTTTTTCCAGCATAGGTAAAGCTGCGTTCTCCAGACCTTTCTCCGCGAGGCTTATCGCAGAAAGTCTAGATGTAATATTCCACCTCGAGCTACGGAAACGTTCAAACTTAGCCGAATGCCGGGCAGTCACACAACGAAATTCCCCGCCACACTGCTATCAAGAAGCACCGTCCAGCCAATTCCAAGAAACCGCTGAATTTTTCTAAGCATTTATCGAATGAAACTGTAATAGTTCTTTGGAAACAAAAACAAACTGCCGGCGAGTATAACGGATGCTTATGAGAACAAATGTTGAAATGTGTGTGAAATCTTATGGGACTTAACATCAGGCCCCAAGCTTACACACTACTTAACCTAAATTATCCTAAAGACAAACACACACACCCATGCCCGAGGAAGGACTCGAACCTCCGCCGGGACCAGCCGCACCGCACAGTCCATGACTGCAGCTCCCAAGTCCGCTCGGCTAATCCCGCGCGGCTATAAGAACAAGAGCTAAATCAGCGTGTTGCTTATGTGATTAGCGGCTTGTAGAGATTAATAAATTCAGCTTGGGAACCTTACTCTCTCTTTCTCTCTCTCTCTCCGTGGCGAAACAGCAGATTGATAGAGTTAACTCTACTTGCTCACCCGTTGCTGGTTAATATTCACTATGGATGACATCTTACGTTCATCATTTTTTGTTGTGTGGTGGCACTAGTTGTTTACGATGTATACTGTGTGTGTGTGTATGTTTTACAGCGAGAGAGAGAGAGAGAGAGAGAGAGTAAGTGTGTGTGTGTTGTCTTTCTGCGTATGACGTATTATCGTTCTTGGCCGGTGTAGGTTTTGAATCTCCTTACATACTGCTCTCTCGTTGCACTTGAATCTTAAAAATGACAAAGGGAATCACATTAAGATCCTAGACCCGATGAAGGAAAACTCCCGATCTACACCTCCTCGTGGTAAAGAGGAGGCAACGTCACTTTTTATGACGGATAGCATAGAAAGGAACCGAAAGATGACCAGGACAATTTATCACCCCAGCGTTTGTCGGACAGGGCACCCCCATATCTTGGAAATGTGAAACCGTTTCCGAAGGCGAAAGAGCCAATCGACCGTCAACAGCATAGGGGGGTCAAAGGCAAACGAAAACCAGTCTCCCAGGCGGATCTCCATTTGCGGCTCCAAGAGATACAGACGAGGCGAAAAATCACGATTTTAAAACAGCGACTTGGAAAGCGTGAATACTAATACAGTGCTGCAGCAGACTATAAAACCTAAAAAATAAATGGAGCGAATGGAAATCGGCGGTCCTTATCGTATCAGCGATAAGCCGATCCCAAAAGAGTTCTGCCCTGGAAAGCACATAGTCATTCACACAGCAACTAGTCAAGACAGACTGTATTTGTCAGACTTGGAACTGCGGTAATACTGGTGTAGCTGCCCACGTCCAAAGAAGAGGCCGGGGTAGTTGATGAACTATACGAAGAAATAATTACTGAAAATGAAAACCTGATTGTCATGGAGGGGTGGTATGAGGAGGGACTGTGGGCAACTATGGGCTTGGAAGAAGAAATGAAAGAGAAGTCTGACTAATCGAAGTAGTGCTCGAGGCACAAATTAGCTGTTGCAAACACATTTCCAGCTGCACCAGCGGGCGACATGCATCTCGAACGTTCCAGGAAACTTGAGGAGACAACAGATCGACCACAGTTTAGTGAAATCACGTTTTAGTAACCAAGTTAAAGTCTGCAGGAGCTATCCATTTGTAGACATAGATAGCCCCCACAACCTGATCCTAATGAAAAGTTCACTCCGGTGGAAATATCTGAAGAAAAAAACGGTAAAATAGAAATGGGAAACAGAATCACTTAAAACTGCTCGACTGGGAAGGCATTATGCGAAGGGAACAGACATTCTAGGCAAAAATTTCCAAAACAGCTAAGTAAAAGAAGAATGGAAGTAGATTACATCTGGAATATACAAATCAGCATCAAAGATTTTTAGAAAACTAAACCCAAAAAGAAAGGATGCATTATAGCAGATGTTATTTAGCTTATCTAAAACAAAGGAAAAACAGTTAACGAACAAGGAAAAGCTGAAAACAGAAGGTTCAGAAACTTACTCAACAGAGAATACAGAAAAACAAAAAGAAAACAGCTGAATTCGAAGAACTGTTATAGTCTACATAGCAACAAACAAACTTTAAAAAAATTTAGAGCAATCTCTGGTACAGTGGAAGACAAAGAGGGAAAATGCTGTTTGTTGAAGACGTGGCGAAGTAATGGAAAGAATACATTGAGAAATGGTAAACTTATGATGTAGCACCTTTATCGCGGCATGTAATAGGGAGAGGGGCAGGAAGATGTGGAGAGAAAGCAGACGAAAATCAGACGAAATTCTGCAAGAAGAATTTCAGAACGCCCTTTAACACCTACAGAAAATGTTGCTATTGAAACTGATGGGATGCATCTCTTAACGCAGGAGGGATACCAACCGACTTCAGAAATACATAGTGGTTACCATAACGACGAAGGCAGCAGTTACAAAATGTGATTGGTACTGAACCGTAAGCATAATATCGCATACGTCAAAAATTCTCATAATGATAAGTCTGAGGAGAGCTGAAAAGGAAGTAGAAAATTTGCTGAGTGAAGATCGGTTTGGATTCAGAGGGTACAGCAACAAGAGAGGCGTATCTGGCACTGAGGCGTGTTATCGAAAAGAAATTATAGAAAAATAAATCGGATTACGTCGTCTTTGTAGACCTGGAAAATTCATTTGTAAATCTTAGTGCAGGAAATGTTCAGAGTACTGAAGAAAGCAAGTCTAAATTACAAAGACATGCGGGATACTCACTGTCTTTATGAACGAAGTGACTAGTTAGGAACTGTCGTAAGGAAAAGAAGCAAAAATTAGAAAAGGTGAGAGACATGGAATTTATATCTCTCCTCTTGTATTCAATGCTTACATCCAGCAAGCTACAGACCACGTTCGCGAATCAGCGGACCTAAATTAATGGACTGAAGGTAGACACGCTGTGTTACCGAAAGACAATCTAGAGAAGGTACTGACCTCTATGGAAAGGATTTTATACGTAATCGTTATGGTATGAGATTAACCAAGAGGAAGACTAAAGCTGTAGTATAGAGTACTGAAGAGAAATATGAACCTCTAAGAATGAGAACTGGAAGAGAGAAGTTAGAAGTGATAGAGCAGTTTACGTATTTGGGGATGAGGATCACAAGAGATGGTCGAAGCTGGAAAGACACTATGAGCAGAATACAACAGCTCCAAGCTGCAGCTAGTTTTAGGAAGAACTTATTCACCAGCAAGAATATCAGTATAGGAAAAAGTAAATAGATCATACACGTTTTGTTTAAAGTGTGACCTATACGGGCGTGACAATTAGACAATAGGGAAACAAGAAAGGAGACGGCAACACGTCATGGATATGTGGTGCTACAGATGGGTAAAGAAGAGCAGCTGGAGAGATAAAGTTACCAATGAAGAGCTGGTGATAAGAGTACAAGAAACCACATCCAGGCGAGAAAATATGGACTCGTAGGACACATTTTAAGTCACCGTAACATCACTGGAACAATTTCAGAAGGAGTTATTCAGGGAAGGAATCGTCATAGACGACCAAGAATGTCATACATGAAGCAGATTATGAATGATATAGGGAGCGTCAGATAGGCGTGAATGAAGAGGAAAGCAGACAGAAGAGTGAAATGGTAAACACCAAAGAAGAAGAACCTAACTGACAGTCAGTAACACATGTAACTGCCAAATGTTATAATTTTTATTACTGTTAAAAACTTGGTAATTGGCATTCTCCTCTAATAGTAACTTCCATGTTATAACCAAGGGCGGTAACTCCAGTTCCTTAGTTAATTATTATAAATAAAATATTAGTAAAATTACTAATTGCGTTATAAGTCTCTTCCCACTAAAATGAAGGGTTTAAAGACGAGAAATCCGCCTACTTATCACTGATTCGTCTCATAGAGCAGGAATATTTATATGGTAAACATTCAGGTGTGCAGCACCGAACTTTCGTCAGCAACGAGCGTCGACTCAAAATGTCATATGGCTATGGAGCGTCGTAAGGTTTGTCTATAAGTGCTTTGCACATTTTGAACGTCATTATACCGCTATAACAGAAGGATCCAAATAAAAATTACAGTGAAGGAAACGCTTTTCATAGGTTCATTAATAATTTGCAATCAATATTTGGAACGTACTTGACTTAAAGCTTGTTTGAGACAAGTGTCACTGTCTAGGTGTCGCAAATTATTTTGATAAAGGAACAGAAGGGATGGTCGCCGATATGATTCTGATTTTGTAATGCACATAATCGTATTTCCGAGCCTCCGCATTAATAAATTTTCCTGTACAGATTTTGTGAAATGGCTTCCTAATACGGTGCTTTAGTGAAAGTGTACCGAAAAGCCACCTATTCTGGAGCTATGACATGCAAAAAAATTTCGATTTATCGCACATGGAAATATTTTTACAGTCGAAATTTTTCTATTTTACTGTCGTATGTTTAATATTCATTCATATTTTGAGAACTAAATTGTTCAAAAATGGTTCAAATGGGTCTGAGCACTATGGGACTTAACTTCTCAGTCCCCTAGAACTTAGAACTACTTAAACCTAACTAACCTAAGGACATCACACACATCCATGCCCGAGGCAGGATTCGATCCTGCGACCGTAGCGGTCGCGTGGTTCCAGACTATAGCGTCTAGAACCGCTCGGCCACCTCGGCTGGCAACTAAATTGTTGATCGTTCATAAGCATTCTCCATTAGATACGCAAAAGTAATACGGCTTTCAATTGAGACTGCTTTAAGATAAGGAAAATTCTTCTGATTCGGGGATAAGGACTGAGACTATCGTATATAAAACCTGTAAACATTGCTCGAATTATGTATGTATTCAACGGACTGACTGGCAGTATACTATCGCATTTATCTAGTACTTGTGTCAAAAATATATGTAATACTGTCAGATAAATTATCCTTACGAGTTTATGCCTTCATTACACTATGTCTCTGTATTAATAACACATGAAACACCTCGTACTAGTATGATAATTATCACAACATATTCGTGGCACTTGCCAATAGAAAATAACTTTCCCACTTTTAATAATTTCAGTTTGTAACTGTAGCATCAACAACTCAGCACCATTGCTACCACTCAGCACCATTGCTACTACTGCTAAACAAACGTGTGAAAATAGTGCAAATACGTGAAATTTGGAAGTTTATGTCTCACAAAAAACCGTAAACAAAAGTGTCGTATCAACGTCACGTGACTATTTCGGTTTAATCACAGTAAACGACTCTTGTTTAACACGTGTTACAGCTGACAGTTGGCGGTTCGATGATTGCTATGAACCACTTGTGCAATACCATGAAAAAAATTTTTGGGGCCATTTTTTTGAAAATTTGTGTGGGAAGATGGCTTCCCAAGGACTATGAGATGATACTATCCATATTTCTAGGATTTTTTATTACAAAAATTGACACTGCAATCCAAAATAAAAAATATACATGAATGTTATATTATCTTTGATTCACAAAAAAATAATGAATATTTAATTACTGGATGTTAGGGAACAGAAAGATGGATCTACGCACAAAGTGACATTGCAATTGAAGCATATTATTCTTGTTCTTTTTTCTTCTTGTACAGCACATATAACTACGCCTGTACTTCACAATTTTCTTCAACAGATGTTTACCCACATTTGAAAGTCTGAGTTCATCAGGAACACCAATGCTGTCTGCTTCTTTTGAAAAGAATGCTTGTGGACGCCCATGATGTTTCCGTGATAATAATCCTAACAGTAATTCGCTTGCTAACTGTAAACTGAACTGCCCTCCATTTCCTGTGACTGCGGCATCCATTATAAACGCATTCACAATGGCAGCATCAACTAGAAAATAAAAAATTCTGTGCCACCATTTTAGAGATCGCTGTCCAACTTCATACCCTCGTCGATTCTGACCGAAGAGATCCACACCACCCATTACACTGTTGTACAAACTTGCGACACTTGGGCACACATGGAACCATCTCTTCCTTTTCTGGAAACGAGTGTTTTATTCTTGGGAGATGTTGCTGTACACAGAACTGTTACTGCTCTAGTGTCTTGGCACTTTATCGCAATGACTGAATCTTTGATTTTTGCCTTGAACTCGCTTCGCGAAAGTTTCATTTTTCTTCATTTCCGGAAGACCTTATTCTTTTGACTGTGACAGAACTTACGGAATACATCCCAATACGCAAAAGTTTTTTCATTAGGATGTACGAAGTGAAATAGTTGCCAAATGCAACAATGTATTTACTATTTTTTCAAAGTTGAACACAATTCAAGTACAGCCCTTTCAGAAAGAAGAATATTGGCATTATTGTCTTCCCATTTTCCACAATAGATCTGGAACTTCAATTGATAGCCTATGTTAGCATCATCCAGGCAACAGACCTTGTATACTCTTTTTATAGGCTTCATATATTGTTTTATGTTCGATCTTCCCTTAAAAGGTGTCATAGCTTCATCAATGGCAATCTGCCTGAATGATTATATGCCTCTAGGAAATTACTATTTAAGGCGTCCGTAGCCACACTGTATATAATTTATCATATCCGGGAGTACCCTTCCCCACTGCCTTGGAATTATCGTTGACATGAAGGTTTTCTAAATTTTTTTGAATTGTTTAGAGTCATCACTTTCGTCACTGACTCAACATGCAAAAGAGGATCTGAACTCCAGTAATTTGATAAACTTGGCAGTTTTCAGATGCTCATAATGATGAGCAACCCAATAAATCCTTTTATTTCAGTCTGTTGTGTCCACCCTGTTCTTTGTTGTTGCAGTTGTTTCAGAGCTCATTTGAAAATTTTGTCGCTCTTGGGATGAACACAAGTCGTTTGTTCAACAATATTCTGAACGATACTTTAACTGGAGATATCAAGAAAATATTCACATGGACTACTCATTTTAGAGAATGCTTTCTTTGGCAATGCTAAGCTTTCTCTAATGGTATCTATGGCAAATACTGAGCCAGTGTTTTATCCTGGTCAGTTTAAAGGCTCTTATCACTATCACTCAGAGCTGGAATTTTTGTCGACTCTATGCAAGAAGCTGCATATACCCAAAACACTCCATGGACTGTCCTGAGGGCACTTATTTTTGAAAAATAACAGGAGACTGTGTGTGTCTGGAAGTTCAGTATATAATTTTTGTCATCTGTTGAAACATCATCTGATTCAATGTCGGAAACTGACTCATCCTTAGGAAGTGAGAAGAGATACTCCAGCACGTCTTCCTTTGTGGTAATGTAATTCTGTAAAGAAAAATACCTCAGGTAAGCGAATATGCCTAATAACACCTCAGTAAACAAGCATATTGTCCACACTAAAAGTGTGAAACCTAGATATGTGGCCTACTTTGACTATGGGAACAAATATTCCCACATGTTTACAATGTATTTTTGACGTGCTAGAATGGACTAGAAATTTTCTTTCGTGCGTTAACATCAAGAAAATTGCATAAAATATCAAATAAGTACCGTGCAGTTACTTATAAAAGCCATTGTCTGCAGATAGACAAACGATATAACACCAAAACAACGTCTTTCTGCCACCAAACTGAGCACAACAAACAAATAATACTCCATCAATTGTTGCCAGTGCGACTGCTAGCAGCGGCGGGAATTTTCACGTGTTTGTCATTCATGGCAGCACCTACAAGATGTGGGAATCTCGAGTCCCTTGCTTCCAGGAAGACATTACGAGGTTTGTCCGGAAAATACGTATAAAAGTTGAATAATAACTTTATTTTACAATTATTCGGGTATTACAATATGGCCTCCTTCAAAGTACTCGCCCTGAGACGCGATATACTTCCGCCAACGCCGTTTACACTGTTGATAACATTGCTGAAAGTCTTCAGTTGTGATGTTGTTCAGTTGCCGTGTCGTTTCCGCCTTGATGGCTTCCACATCTCCCAAGTGCCGCCCCCAAAGCACTATTTTGCATTTCGGGAACATGAAGAAGTCACACGGGGCTAAATCGGATGAATAAGGCGTGTGGGCTGTCACGGTGATTGAGCCTCGGGCCAAAAACTCGCGCACAACGAGCGACGTGTGAGCGGGCGCATTGTCGTGATGAAGGATCCACCTGTCCCCTTTTGCCAACTCCGGTTGAAGTCGGGCCACACGAGCTCTGAGACGTGTCAGAACTTCAACGTAAAAATTTCCGTTCACTCTCTGGCCGGGAGGGACAAATTCCTTGTGATCAATGCCCCTAGAATCAAAGAAAACAATCAACATTGTCTTCACATTGGACCTTGATTTTCGCGACTTTTTTGTTCTCGGTTCTCCTGCTAGTTTCCATTCCTTGCTTTGAGATTTGAGCTCCACATCGAATTCGTAAAACCATGACTCGTCTCCAGTGATCACAGCACTCAACCCTCTTTGCTTTCCGTTCTGGCGTCAAGAGCTTCGGTACGATTTTCGCACACAACTTCTTCATTTCAAGTTTTTGTGTCAGGATTTCTTGAACGATTGTTTTGGGGATCGAAAGCTCCTCAGCAATCATTCTGACTGTCAATCTACGGTCTTTAAGAACACAAGCCCGAATTCGTTCAACATTTGCATCGGAACTCGATGTCGACGGGCGTCCTGGGCGAGGGTCACCGTTCACTTCTTCTCGGCCATCCCGGAACCTTTTTAAGCACTTGTTCACGGTTGGTTCCTTCAGAGAATTGTCTCCGTAAACCTGTTTCAAACACTCAAAAATCTCACGGCCATTCTTGCCTAGCTTTGCAAGAAACTTGATGTTGACGCGCTGTTCCTCAATCAGAGAGAGATCCATCCCGAAGGCAGGTGAAAAAGGGTAACTGTCAACAAGCTGCCGCACACTGCCACCTTCACGCAGAGTGCTCTGACTCAAACTGAGCGTTGATGGGATTGATTACAGCAGTAGTCCCACCTGGCGGTGACTGCAACTTGTAACATAAAGACATTATTCAACTTTTATGCGTATTTTCCGGACAAACCTGGTAAAGTAAGTGGGAAGGTATCTTCGCATTTCCCATGCAAGGGTAATAATCGCTCCTTAGATATTCCTGGTCTATGATTCAGCTGCTGCCAAAGAGATAGAGTATACATAGAGAGCATGTGATACATCATTCAGTGCTCCCTGCCGTGCCACACTGTACTACTACCCGCCGTACTTCCGGAAGTCATTCTGTACGAGTGACTAAATCAAGGTAGATTTGCCACGTGCGACTGGTGTTCGTACATCGATCACGTGGCGGCAGTTGCTTGCCGTGTGGTACGATCTTTGTCTTGATCGCTAAATTTAGGAAATAGTTGTTAAGGATTCGATGGCAGCTAACTATTTGTGACAAGCAGAACTATAAATATGACTGGTACTCGTTTCATTTGCATATTCTGAAATAAACAGTGAATTATTTGTGGCTGGCAAGAATATAAATGTCACTGCCGTTCATTTCACATGCAGAAATTACATTAGATTGCCACCTAACAACATCCTTTCAAATTACCAAATATTTGGAAAAAACGGTGAACTATTTGTGACAATAAAGAGCATCCAGGGTGCCAATTATTGAACTATTCGAAAGAAACGTAAATTAGTTTCAAACTACGGCGTGCACTTTATTCAACATGTAAACGTCATTACAGATATTCGGATTTAGGTTATGACATGTTCGATATGCCTGCCATCATTGGCGATGATGTGGCGCAGGTGAACAGCGAAATTCTCCACGACCGCTGAAGTGTCGGAACATCGATGCTGTCGATGACCTGGTTTTGGGATTATTGCTGTACACTTAGCCCCACAAAAAAGGAGTCGCATGTGTTCAGTTCCGGAGAATGTGGCGGTCAATCGAGGCCCATGCCAGCGGCCTCTGGGTACCCTGGAGCCAGAATGAGGTCTCCAAAGTGCTCCTCCAGGACATCACTCTCCTGCTTCGGTGGGGTCGAACTCCGTCTTACATGAAACGCATCTTGTCGAAACCTGGGTCACTTTGCATAATGGAGATGAAATCATTTGCCGTTCGGTAGTCACCGCGCCATCAAGGAATATCGCACAGATTATTCCGTGACTGGACATTGCAGGCCACACAGTGGTATGCTATGCTGTTCTAAGATACAGTGTCAAAACAAGGTAGTTATACAAAAATATCATTCTCTCCTGCTTTTTTTTTTTTTTTTTTTTTTTTTTTTCGCCCAAATCAGCTGTCAGAACAATCAAATTGTTCTAGTGTACAAATTTTACTTTATAATTACACACAAAGTTCTTATACGTAGCACTTTTAATGCGTTTTTTTTTCAGGCACGTCTTTAGCAGCTACGGAAATACAGTACAGTATTTCCCACTATTCCACGTACTCTTCTTGACGTTCTGCTTCCCATGTGATGGATTTGTTTTCATTTCTGTTCAAATCGTTCAAATGGCTCTGAGCACTATGGGACTTAACATCTTAGGTCATCACTCCCCTAGAACTTAGAACTACTTAAACCTAACTAACCTAAGGACATCACAGACATCCATGCCCGAGGCAGGATTCGAACCTGCGACCGTAGCAGTCGCGCGGTTCCTGACTGAAGCGCCCAGAACCGCTCCGCCACCGTGGCCGGCTTTCATTTCTGTTCATGTTTTTAGCGATACAATATCTTTCGGAGTGAAACTTATATCACTCACGTCCGCCATATTCGTTGACATACAACGTTCTTCAGGGATTGTCAACTTTACAGCAGCAAATAGCTCAGCTTGTAGACAGAAAAAAGACATCTATTGCTGTAGTTGCTACCAGAAATGTGATACGCAACCTTCTTCGAGGGAGTTATTCAATCCTTAAGCTTGTTGTAGTTATAGCAAATCAAAGCGGCCGTCAGTACCATTCGCTCCTCACCGTTATAGGTAACACCGACTCAAAGGAAGGCCTCGGCGCTTGTTCGTGACGTCATGTCAGCTAGGCACGGCGAACGCCAGGTCTGTTGCAGGCATACTCATAATGGTGGTGTCTCCCTCCCTGACACAGGAAAATGTGTAGCTGTTGGCGGTAGTTGACCAACACATATTGTTCTAAGAGATTTCTGCAATCAATTAACTGTGCAATTCATTACACTTCTAAACAAATAGTGTACTCCTGAACTTAAATTTCCACCGGTTTTGAGGATTGACATTCAAAAACAGCTTCATGGTCCAGCAGCAACAGAATTCGTGCTTCTTTACCTTATTTGTAAATCTGAGGAAGTTATGTTTGTACTGGGTTGCTTTTACAAGAAACTGTGAACATATTGGTGCTCTTCTTTAGGTATCTTGGTTGACTATGGGGTGAGGAGCACTGAATGTTAATGAAATATCTTGCGATTGTACACGTCGGGGGAGGGGGTGGGGGACAGAAGAAGAGGCAAAAGAGCGATACTTGTTTTCTCAAATAAATTTTTTTTTGTCTTATAAAGTTTCTCCTTTCAGTTACAGGAGGGGAATATTTGTCTTTCCTAATGTGCATGTTTAAAAAAGTTTAAGCTCATTAGTATTTTCGATGTATGAAGCTACTTTGTTTCCTGTTTGGAATTCCTTTCGTTGAATGACTGGAAACAGTTGGACATTTACACATGTAAATTAGTTCATATTTCCAGTGACGATGTGAAACGAAAATAAATAAATAAAAGAAACGAGTTAATTGTAAGGGATTGGGGTAAGTTTCGATAGCAAAATGGATCAAGTAAATATAGTTACTTGAATGTAAAATTTCCAAAGCTTGCAAAGGGGCAAAGCATCTTCTCATATTGATCTAAGTTTGTTTCGACAGGATTCAGTAATACAGAACTATGATTTTCATTTGTAGCTTTACGATAGTAAGAAAATCTTTCATTTAAATAAAACTGCAGAATCCAAAACAATACCAAACATTTTGTCCAGAAATAAGAGATTTATAGTGATAAGCACGCCCAGGCGTTTCTGCCTGCAACAGACCTGGCGTTCGCCTTGCCTAGCTGACGTGACGTCACCAACAAGCGCCGAGGCCTTCCTCTGAGCCGGTGTTGTTATCGGCCGCTGGGGCGCGCGAGTACGGACAGTTGACGTCACATTACGTGAGCGAGACGTCACATTACGTGAGCGAGTGTGGCAGCTGTCGAATTGGCACGAGCCGGCCGAGCTGGCCGCTATTTGCGCATTCACATCACGTAGCGGCTGTCTTCTGTTGTTGTGCGTGTGTTCAGCAGTTCCCGGCATTAAATCGAACATGAGCGGAAGCGAAGCCACGTCTATAAGCGGACTTTCTACAATGTAAGCAGTCAGGAAAGAAACTCTTTTCGATAGACTAGCTCATGGAACGCACATTCTACTGAATAGCTAGGGAATAAGAAAAAGTAGTTGTAAATGGGAAATATTTAAGGTGAACACTTTTAGGTTTACTAAATGTATATAAAATATATCTTACAAACTACAGACATGATAAAACTGCATTAGTCGATTCAGTTCTATACTTTTCATTTTTAGCTTTATCTTTTTTGTTCTGACAGCTAATTAAAGGAAAACTGTTTTCTTTAAATATATGAGCCCATGAATCTTAGTTGTGTTGATGTTTTCAATTAGTTGTGCTAGATGCATATTAAACTCACCGGGCAAAAAATTAGTCACCCCTAGAGAAATCGTTACAAGCATTATCAGAATATCCCTATTAAAACATTCTTCTGTAAAGTATATTTTTGAATATTATGTATGGACGATTATCCTCCGCCGGCCGGTGTGGCCGTGCGGTTAAAGGCGCTTCAGTCTGGAACCGCGTGACCGCTACGGTCGCAGGTTCGAATCCTGCCTCGGGCATGGATGTGTGTGATGTCCTTAGGTTAGTTAGGTTTAATTAGTTCTAAGTTCTAGGCGACTGATGACCTCAGCAGTTGAGTCGCATAGTGCTCAGAGCCATATTTGATTATCCTCCTATTTACTTTCTGGAGCCATATTTTGGTTCTTTGTTCATCTTTCGGGAAACTAAAACAGAAAAATCCGATAATGTGGGGAATTATCTCACACGTAAGTATATTTTTACCTTCATGCTGCCCACGCAAGTCCACCGCTACTTCGCATATCTCTGCGTTTGCACTGCAGAGAACAGAGCGCCCGCACTGAAATACTCATTTTTGAATTCTCGTATTCGTACTTGATATATAATTGTGCAGTGAATTGTATCATAATATTTTTATCGTCTTAAAATATGTCTTCCGCATGTAATGAAATATAAGTAAATATAAATGTAAAAATTAAACAAATAATCAAACATGCTAGTTTTACGAAGATTCTACATCAATCAATTTGCTCACATAAGTGTCCACCACTTTTTTACGTTTTTATTTTTATTCCAGATTGTTGGAATTATAAGACCTGGGCTTTACTGTTATGTATCGAAGATATACCAAAATAAACTCTATCCATACAAATATTTTACCATAAGATGAGATTGTTCTTCCTTTTTAAAGGTTTCGAGTAGCAGTTGATTATTACCAGTTGTATTCCATGATTCTGACGGAACGTCGTTTCTATTAGGTAAAAAGTAACTCAGAATGTACACTTATTTTAAGTGAAATGAAATTAAATGATTTAACATTATGCTGTAATATCGTACATGAGTGGTAATATTAATTATATTGTTATTGCTACATTAATTTTACGAGTTCTGTGAAGATGCTCGTGACTAAAGTGGATCAGATTTATATAACAAAAGAAATACTATAGAAAGCTTATGTGAACTACTAGAAATTTACAGCCTTACTTTAATTAGAATGCTGCAATTATATTGCAAGTTTTAGCTCTCGATACTGCATTTAATTGCTCATTATAGATATTATTTTCCAGATCATCCTTTTGTTTTAATGGTAATGTTCCGTAACTAGACAGTATTTCAACGAAAGGACCGAAGCAAATGTAACAACTGTTATCAGGTTTTCTCATTCGATGTTGTCCATTCAGAAGTTTTACTGCGTAAACGGCACGTTGTTGTCTATGATTCCTTGCTTGAAACTGAATCAAAGCTCATATACATTCAGTTCCACAAGAAAATGTACGCCGTTATCTGTGTGAAATAAAAGACACTATTTTAAATATATGTTTACATGAAAACACATGTTATTACTAGTTGTACAATTATCTAATAGTAAATCCAATCGCCGTCATTATCGATTATACCTTGGCACCTTTTTGGTATGCTTTTCACGAGATTTTCTGCAATCCGCTCGGTAACGATCTCCATATCGTCCTGATTTTGTATAACAGCTGATATATTGGCTTTGATTCGGACTTCATCTTATTATCCGAGCAGATATTTACTATCGGATTTGCATCCGGAGACATTGGACGCCAATCCATCGTGGACACCCCATTGAGTCGTCCACGCTATATAGAGACGGCTGCGATGTCTCCTCTTGAAGCACCCAGTTTGCCGAGCCAAATAGCTTCTTAAAGGATCTCAGAAGGCATTTTTGATAAATACTGCACATATTTCAGCGTTAGCCCTCTCTCCAGTAAATCATCCGCGTTTACAATCTCTAAATATCTTTTGACCCACATCGCAACGAATGTCTTTGATTTTCTAAGGAGCTTTGCCGCAGCTCCATGTGAAAGCTTTTGGCCCCTTTGGATGATTTACAAAGAACACTGCCTCGTGACGCTCCAGATATTTTGCACTCGTTTTAAACTGCAACCGAAAAAAAATCACGTCTCACACTGTTTATCTGCACACTATGCAAAATCGCATTGATTACAGATTCGAGACTATTACGAGAGATATCGCTGCGGACGTTACATTTAAAATTATGGCGTACACTTTGTTGTGGAACTGACTGTATAATCAGAAATTTTTTGAGTCAGCAGCGTTTGCACTGATCTGATGCTGCCCACCACCTTTTCCCATATGACGGTAATCTCTTCATTCCTTAGTAACTGCTTTCCCAAACATCCTCCATAGTTTGTTTTATATATTCTGTTCTTTCTCTGCCCCGGTATTTTCCCCTGCGCTGCTCCCTCACGCGCCAAGCTAACTGGTGATGGATGCCATAGCAGACGTCCCACGAACTTTTTGTCTTTTTCTGGTGAGTGTCTTCCAAAACTTCCGTGCTCCCCTTTCGATTTAGTACTTGTTGTTTCGGACTTGATCTGTACACTTCTTAGCATTCTTCGATAGGTCCACATTACAGTTCATTCTTCACTAGATTCCTAAGGTCCACACTTCACTCCCATAAAGTGTAGTAATCCAGATACACTAGGTGATCAAAAGTATCCGGACATCCCCGTGCACTGGGGAACTGACAACTAGACGACACTACAGGCGGACTCGTCAGTATAGAAGGAGGCGGGGTGTACTGTGTTGTCAGTGGCGTAGCAGTAACAGCACATGCGTCGTCCGGGTGAGCTCGCTGACTTCATGCGTGAACTAGTCACTGGATGTCATGTGCATAACAAATCCATCATTTCGATTCTTCTAAAGCTGCCAAAATCGACTGATGGTGATGTGAAGTCGAAAAGCAGGGGAACGACCACAGCTAAATCAAAGCAAAGCGCACCTCATGTAGGCGAGAGTGTTGTACCTGTGTATGTGAGGATAATTGATCATTTTATATCACACGATTTACTATCAAATGCACAGTTCGGCTTTAGAAGTCGCTTAACAACTGAAAGTGCTATATTCTCTTTTCTCTATGAGGTACCGCATGGGTTAAACAATTTCCAACGTTAGTCATATTTTTTGATTCAACTGAGGTGTTTGATTGTGTTGATCACAAAATATTGCTCCAGAATCCGGACCATTACGGAATACGGGGAGTTGGTCACAACTGGTTCATCTATTACTTTAGCAACAGACGGCAAAAGGTCATTATTCACAATGTTGAGAATGGCTGTGATGTGGGGTCTGAATGGAGTACGGTCAAGTGGGGGGTGACCCAGCGATCAGTGTTGGGGCCACTCCTGTTTTTTATTTATATAAATGATATGCCCTCTAGTATTACAGGTAACTGTAAAATATTTCTGTTTGCTGATGACACTACCTTGGTAGTAAAGGATGTTGTGTGCAACATTGGCTCGGTTTAGAATAGTTCAGTTCATAAGTTCATGGCTTGTAGAAAATAAACTAACGCTAAATTACAGTAAGACTCAGTTTGTACAGTTTCTAATAGACAATTCAACAAAAACTGACGTTTTAATTTCACAGAATAGGCATATGATTAGTGAAACTGAACAGTTCAAATTTCTAGGTGTTCAGACAGATAGCAAACTGTCGTGGAAAGCCCACGTTCAGGATTTTGTTCAAAGACTTAATGCTGCCATTTTTACTATTCGAACGGTATATGAAGTAAGTGATCCTTCGACACGAAAATTAGTCTGCTTATTTTCATTCGCTTATGTGGTATGGTATTATATTTTGGGGTAACTCTTCCCATTCTAAAAGGATAAGTTTGGCTCAGAAACGGGCGGTTCGGGCAATAAGTGGTGTAAGTTCACGAACCTCTTCTCGACCCCTGTTCAGGAGTCTGCGTATTTTCACATTGGTCTCTCAATATATATATTCCTTACGATCATTCCTTGTTAACAATATTATCTTATTCCCAAGAATAAGCAGCTTTCACTCAGTTAACAATCGGCAGAAATTAAACCTACATTTGGATCGGACTTCCTCAACTCTTATGCAGAAAGTTGTGCAGTATACTGCTGCATTCATCTTCAGTAAGGTACACTCGAATTCAAAAATCTTAGTAGTAATCCAAGAGCTTTCAAATCGAAACTGAAGAGTTTCCTCATGGGTCACTCCTATTCGGTCGAGGAGTTCCTTGAAAAATTAAGCTGATTCTTGTTGTATGGTTGATTGCGTTTATTTAAACTTATAGCTTGACTCTTTTCGGGTTCATAAACATTTTATTTTATCTATTAATACTATTATGTTGTAATTTCATGTACTGACACATTCCATGACCTTGGAGATTTGCTCCTCAGTTTGGTCCTGCGAACTTGACATGTAAATTAATAAATAACTCTTTTGAAGCTTTTGCATCTACAGTAGAAGTTTAACATGTATTCTTATTCTATTTTGAAGTAATGTCTTTCATTTTAAGTGTGCTGCAGTCTTTTTGTGAAACTAGAAAATTTTGTCTGGAAACGTAGGGTTTTTCCATTTCTGAAGAACTGTTCCAATACGTGATTAGCTATCTAGGAATAATTATTTTATCTGTTGTGCACGACTTTATACACAATGGTAAGGACAGGCGGGCTACAAAGTGATGTCACAACTGTCGTTGTAGGAAAGCTTAATAGGAGCAGAAACGATTAGCAAACAAGTTAACAGAAGTTTTATTGTATTTTAATTTCTCCAGAGTACGAAGACTCATTATAAATAATACAGCAAGAAATAAGTCCAACTGTTACAACAGCAACAAAAATGAGGTTCTCTGATCTGAGCACGAATGATGGAGACGTGGCGAAGGGACTCCAAGTGTGAGTGCGCAGTGCGGCTGCTGCTAAAGTGCGCGTCATTTACGACGGCGGCCAAGTTTAGGTTCGTTCTGCACATCTGACGTCACAAAACACAGTCAGCCAATGAACAGAGAACGACGTTGCCAGAGCTTGACTGCAGTGCAGAGGACGGACGAGTGTCTTCAGTTTTAGAAACGTTCAGTCATAAATAAAGTAATTGAACAAAAGCAATGTCCTGATATCAGACTTTCTATAAAAGAAAGTTTGGAAAAAACATTCTTTATGCCAACTGTTTCATATTCTATTAATTAATTAAACCAAACAAGCAATAAGCCTCCTAATCCAGGCAATAGCAAGGAAATTCATTCTCACTAACCGCTTTTTCGCAATAAAGAACAGCGGTAATTGTTTATTTCCTATTGTAATTCGACGAAACGTGAGTAATTCATAGTCATACCAACAGTGTTTGTCGGTATTTTGCTTGATTGTTTAAAGTACTCCAGGAATTCTGTTGAATGACGAGCTGCGTTAGCGTAATGGTTAAGGTGTTTGGCTGTTAAGTAAAAGATTTCGAGTTCAAATCTTGTTTGATACTTAGTTTTTTCTTTATTTAAAAACAATATCGAAGTGTCTTACTTCATGAATTTTATTCGTTTGATTGTAATTTTTTGAAATTTCTAGTGGCAACTAAAATCGACCGTACGGAAAGTATACGCTGTGGATTTTTACCTCTGCAAACTCTTCAAAATGTCGTGCAATGGTTTACTACATTTAATGCTGCACAATAACTGCGTTGAACATCGAAACAAAATAAAGTCATTTATGGGAGGAAAGGTATCAGTCAAGAAGATGTGTAAAAATTAAATTTTTGGGCCAAATAGTTTTTGTGACATCGAATGATAAGTGTGTTAAAGCAGTCGGAACACCATGTGTCTGCACAGGCGAGCAGTGCAGTGATGACAAAATCGCGCACAGTGCGGAATGCAGGGAGCACGTCTCTGAAGCAGCGAAAGGGTTAATGCGGCAGTGGTGGCTTTACTCCATAAACTGCACGCTCCACCCTAAACGTAAGTTTGCGAACTATACTATACTACGGCGCTGCTTTTCTTGGCGCGTGCAACTGGCAACGCAGCAATCTCCCGCGTCTGGGCGGGCATGCGCGAGCCGCTAAGATAAAAGAATTGAACTAACCATCTTATATTGCAGCGACAGAGGGCGCACGTAGTGCAGAGCCGCTAGAGGCGTGGCTCAGTGGGTACGCACCACTGGTCCGTCAGATCCTGCACGAGCACTGTCGACATCATACGGAAACCTGCAGTTCCATTGCTAAATGTGACTTCCACGGGATGGCATCGATATGTGACATCACACCATTCACATTTCAAAGTGTTGCAATGGAGAAGATCTTGCTAACACTGCATTTAATAGCCTGTTTATTACATTACTACTCTGCTACACGCCAATAATCAGTAAGTAAAGTCAAAATAAGAAGACGTATTAGCAGAAACCAGTTACAAGTTAAAAACCATTTGAAAATGTAGTTATTGGTGGCTAACAAAAATTTGGTTTTTCGAGACGGGTAGATGTTGAGACATCACAGAGACTCAGCTAATTTGCGAATATCAAGTGCTCCACGGTAAAACGACATTCCGTTTCAAGGTATAGAATGGTGCACAACTGATGGAGTATGGCTTAACCATCACCAAGTTTCGCAGGAGAGCTTCTGTAAAGTTTGGAAGGTAGGAGACGAAGTACTGGCAGAAGTGAAGCTGTGAGGACGGGGCGTGAGTCCTGCTTGGGTAGCTCAGTTGGTAGAGCACTTGCTCGCGAAAGGCAAAGGTCCCGAGTTCGAGGTTCGGTCCTGCACACAGTTTTAATCTGCCAGGAAGTTTCATATCAGCACACACTCCGCTGCAGAGTGAAAATCTCATTCTGGAAACTTCCCCCAGGCTGTGGCTAAGCCATGTCTCCGCAATATCCTTTCCTTCAGGAGTGCTAGTTCTGCAAGTTTCGCAGGAGAGCTTCTGTAAAGTTTGGAAGGTAGGAGACGAGGTACTGGCAGAAGTGAAGCTGTGAGGACGCGGCGTGAGTCGTGCTTGGGTAGCTCAGTTGGTAGAGCACTTGCCCACGAAAGGCAAAGGTCCCGAGTTCGAGTCTCGGTACTGCACACAGTTTTAATCTGCCAGGAAGTTTCATATCAGCACACACTCCGCTGCAGAGTGAAAATCTCATTCTGGAAACTTCCCCCAGGCTATGGCTAAGCCATGTCTCCGCAATATCCTTTCTTTCAGGAGTGCTAGTTCTGCAAGTTTCGCAGGAGAGCTTCTGTAAAGTTTGGAAGGTAGGAGACGAGGTACTGGCAGAAGTGAAGCTGTGAGGACGCGGCGTGAGTCGTGCTTGGGTAGCTCAGTTGGTAGAGCGCTTGCCCGCGAAAGGCAAAGGTCCCGAGTTCGAGTCTCGGTCCTGCACACAGTTTTAATCTGCCAGGAAGTTTCATATCAGCGCACACTCCGCTGCAGAGTGAAAATCTCATTCTGGAAACATCCCCATGTTATGTAACCCTTTTTAAAGATATATTGAATTTTACTCACCATAAAATTGTGTAACCGAAGAATGAACAATATCCTCAAAACATCTTTAATGTAAAGAGTTATTCTAAATGATGGACCCATTTTCAAAAATTCCTTTGTATTCAAGTACAAATCCAAACTGAACAAGCTTTTTACCGATGAAAGCGGGAAGTTTCAAAGTTTTTGGCGGGCGGCAGCGGGCGGGCGGTGATAGTTTTAGAAGCGGCCGGTAGAGTTCACGTGGCAATAGGGCCGTCATTCCGTTTCACTGTCAGTTGTGTCCGCCCCGGTAGCTGAGTGGTCAGCGTGACAGACTGTCAATCCTAAGGGCCCGGGTTCGATTCCCGGCTGGGTCGGAGATTTTCTCCGCTCAGGGACTGGGTGTTGTGTTGTCCTAATCATCATCATTTCATCTCCATCGACGCGCAGGTCGCCGAAGTGGCGTCAAATCGAAAGACCAGGCGAACGGTCTACCCGACGGGAGGCCCTAGCCACACGACATTTCCATTTACTGTCAGTTGTGAGCGAGATGGCGACTGTGGAGCACGAGGTTTTCTGCGTTCTTGAGTTCGCGAAAAGTGAGTCGCAAATTGCAGTGCAGCGGACATTTCGTACCAAATTCGGTATTCAACCACCAACTCGCAAAAGCATTAGCCGTTAGATTAAGCAATTTAAATGGTCTAGGAAAATCACAGGCCGACCGCGGTTGTCAAAGGATGATGTCCGACGGATTCGAGAAAGTTTTTTGCACAATCCCAGTAAGTCCACCAATAGAACTATTTCAGAACTTGGAATACACCAACCAACTGTATGGAAAGTTCTGAGATGGCGTTTGCTGTACAAGGCCTACCTATTACAACTTGTACAGGCTCTCAACCCCAATGGCAAAGAGAACTGTCTCGCATTTTGTGATTACGTGCTAGCAAGGAAGGAGGATGATGCATTTCCACAACGTGTAATTTTTAGCGACGTTCCACCCTAGTGGAAAAGTCATCAGACACAAAGTTCGCATGTGGGGTTTGGGAAACCTACATTCGCCGTTGCAAGACAAAAGAGACTCCTGAAGATCAAGGAGTTCTGTGCTGTATCCTGTGTGGAAAGAACTGTGACGGGAATCATGTACCTGGATATGTTGGAACAATGGCTGTTCCCTCAAGTTATGGAAGATTCCCAGGACTTCATTTTCGAACAGGATGGAGCTCCGCTCCATTGGCAGCGTGACGTACGAAGCTTTTTGAATGACTCCTTTCCTCAGCATTGGATTAGTTGCAGGGGACTTGAGCACCTGGTTCTGCACTTCCAGCCACCGAGATCTCCTGATCTCACACCCTGCGACTATTTCGTATGGGGTTATGTGGAGGAAGCTGTTTACGTCCCGCCTATACCAACCACTCTGAACCATCTGCAAAACCGGATCACCTCTGGCGTGTATTCAGGAACAGCAGATACACCTTATCGTGTGTGGGACGTGTTTGGTTACCGCATCAATGTTTGCCGTGCAGTCAACAGTGGCCACGTTGAACATTTATAACATTTATCACGTTTCTAATCATTAAATAATTGTTAAAAACTAATTAATTATAATATATTAACTTAATTAAATTGATATCAAATATTGTGAAAAGCAACTTTGAAACTCCCTCTTTTCATTGGTATAAAGCTTGTTCATTTTGGATTTGTACTTGACTGACTAAATACTAAGTTTTGAAAATGGGTCCATCATTTAGAATAACCCTGTATTATAAGGCACTTAAATGAGCACATAAATGGAGACCTCGTAATATTTATAAACGCTGCGAAAAACACACCCTCTGAACCTCATGTCTCACAATAACAAAAACACTAGGAAGTGCTGGAAACTGCTTGCGGCAGTCTCTAGGGCGCAGTCTTTTATGTGACTGTGAAATCCGTCACTAGACTGAAATACCGACCAAGAAATATGTGTCCTTAGGTACACTATCCTCCAAGTACCACACTTTCCCCCACAGACGGACGGTAAGCATTGCACAGAATAGTTGCAAAAAATCGCCTGAAACCAGCGGAAGGAATCCCTCGTGATTTCCAAAGTTCTGATAGTCCAGCTAGGGCAATGGCAGTGCATAAGGAGACGAAAAGAATGGAGTACAGTGTTCGAGCAGCTCTGAATGAGGCGCACATTTCTGTAGTCATAGCTAAGCCGTACTTCAAGTGGTGAAAAAGTGCGACGCCATTGGATGACCGGAAACGTGCGATATTCAATGATAAATCACACTGCACCCTGTGGCAATCCGATTCAAGAGTTGGTGGTGTTACGGTGTGGGGGTTGCCTTTTGTGGCTAGGCTGTGGTCTTCTTAGTCCACTTATGGAAACGATAAATGCAGAAGGACATTTTACAGCACTTTGTTCTTCCTTCAGTAGAAGAATAGCTCGGAAACTATGATTGTATCAGCTTCACAATGCTCCCTATCATGAAGCAGCATCAGTGAGGCAATGGCTTGTTAACCACAGAAACTCCGTCCAAACAGGTCTTGGAAGGCCCAACGGTACCGACCGGCCGCCGTGTTATCCTCACCCACATGCCTCACTGGATGCGGATATGGAGGGGCATGTAGTCAGAACACAGCTCTCCCAACGTACGTCAGTTTACGAGACCAGAGCCGCTACTTCTCAATCAAGTAGCTCCTCAGTTTGCCTCACAAGGACTGAGTGCACCCCGCTTGCCAACAGCCATCCAAGTGCTAGCTCAGCCCGACATCGCTTAACTGACGGGAAGCGGTGTTACAACTGCGGTAAGCCGTTGGCCTTGTGAGTCATAACATTCCTGAAATAAACTGACCTACCGAGAGTCTAGACAGATCTAAACCCAGTTAAAATGTCGCCTTCGCTTCAGACTCCAGCGTCCAACATTACTGACTTCTCTGGTTTCGGCTGTCGAGGAAGAATGGCGTGCCGTTCCTCCACAGATATTCGGACACCTGATTGAAAGTGACCTCTCCAGAGTTCAAACCGTCATAAAGGCGAAGCCTAGTCACACTGCTACACTCCGTTCATCATAAGAATTAACTTCATGTAAGCAGTACACTATGTATTCTTCCGAGTTTGCTGGCCCGCATCCCGTGGTCGTGCGGTAGCGTTCTCGCTTCCCACGCCCGGGTTCCCGGGTTCGATTCCCGGCGGGGTCAGGGATTTTCTCTGCCTCGTGATGGCTGGGTGTTGTGTGATGTCCTTAGCTTAGATAGGTTTAAGTAGTTCTAAGTTCTAGGGGACTGATGACCATAGATGTTAAGTCCCATAGTGCTCAGAGCCATTTGAACGAGTTTGCTGGAGCCTCATTGGATTTCGTTTAACCTGGAGCAGAAGCCAATCTTTCAAATAATTTCCGGGAATTCAGCCAGGTAACACTTTCAGTGACCGCCGATATTTCTGCGGGAGAACACCCCGCCATTTTCAAGGCAAACTGCAACGGACAGGCGGCGTACATGCAAATTTAAAACCTCGGTTCTCGGACTGAAGCAGGAAAGATAACACAAACACTGAACACTAGTGCCACCAAGTCAGACTATCGATAGTGAGACTATGAATTCGCAGGTGAGGTAGCATTGACTCTGTCCCTCTGTTTTTTGATAAGGGAGAGAGCCGGATTCCAAACAGAGTTTAAACAGAAACCTCCATCCCTGTTAGCGAGGTTGCTCGCTAATTTAATCTCAACTGCCTCCCTAATAAAACTATCCCAATAGCTGGACGTGCATGCCAATATCTCGGTGTTATTATATAACATGGGGTGACCAGTATCCAAGCAATGTTCGGCAATAGCAGACCTATTTGGTTGCTGTAATCGTGTGTGCCGTTTGTGCTCAGTACATCGGTCCTCCACGGTCCTGATTGTTTGACCAATATATGCCATGCCGCAGCTACAAGGAATACGATATACACCCGCCTTACGCAGTGCAAGATCATCCTTAACGGAACTCAAAAGTGCTCTAATTTTAGATGGAGGTGGGAAAACATATTTCACATCGCATTTCCGTAAAATACGACCGATCTTGTTGGACGTGTTTCCTACGTAAGGCAAAAAGGCAGTAGACTTAGGTGTTGACTCAGAATTATCATCAATCACCCGATGTACAACTGGTCGATAGCGCAACGCACGTTCAATCTGTCTATCACTATAACCATTTTGACGAAATGTAACTTCAAGGTGGGACAGCTCAGCTGGCAAAGTCTCAGCGTCAGAAACGACATGTGCCCTGTGTACCAAGGTACGAAGTACCCCTTCACGCTGAGCCGGATGGTGACAACTATTAGCCTGTAAGTACAAGTCGGTGTGAGTACGTTTCCTGTAGACTGCATGTCCCAATGATCCATCATCCTTCCTCTTAACCAACACGTCAAGAAAGGGAAGGCAACCATCCTCTTCCACCTCCATCGTAAAACGAATGTTCGGGTGGATCGAGTTCGGATGTTCTACAAATACATTCAAATTCTCCCTACCGTGAGGCCAAACAACGAAGGTATCATCAACGTATCTAAAGAAACAGGCGGGTTTCCAAGTGCGCCGACTCCATTGCACGTTCCTCGAAGTCTTCCATAAACAAATTTGCGATCACAGGAGACAACGGACTAACCATCGCAACTCCATCTGTCTGCGCGTAATACTGGTCATTAAATAAAAAGTAAGTGGATGTCAACACATGCCGAAAGAGATTAGTTAATTCAGCACCAAACCTGGCCTCAATTAACCGCAACGAATCAAACAGAGGAACACGAGTGCAGAGAGAGACCACATCGAAACTCACTAAAATATCACAGTTTTTCAAACTCAGTCCCTCCAAACGACGTAAAAAATCAGCTGAGTTCGTGATATGATGTTCACACCGACCTACTTGTGGACTCAACAGAGAAGCAAGATGCTTGGCTACACGATATGTCGGAGCGCCGATGTTACTCACTATAGGACGGAAAGGAACCCCTTCCTTGTGAACCTTCGGAAGGCCATATAACCTAGGGGGAACAGCACTATAGGTGTTAAGACTCTTGATAATGTCCTGCGACAAACTATTTTTCTTCAGGAGGCTGTTGGTCTTTCTCTCAGCGCTTTTTGTGGGGTCAGCATCGATTCTTCGATACGCTGAATCAGATAGTAAACGTTGCATCTTTTGTACATAATCATGTTTATTTAAAACAACGGTGGCATTGCCCTTGTCCGCAGGTAAAATAACAATACTAGGATCAACTTTGAGAGAGCGCAAAGCAGCCCTCCCTGCTGCTGTTACATTACTCTTGGGTGGACGAGCCCTAGTCAAAACACGGCATGCCTCCCTCCTAACCTCCTCTGCAGCGTCAGATCTGCTATTGCTGAACATTGCTTGGATACTGGTCACCCCATGTTATATAATAACACCGAGATATTGGCATGCACGTCCAGCTATTGGGACAGTGTTATTAGGGAGGCAGTTGAGATTAAATTAGCGAGCAACCTCGCTAACAGGGATGGAGGTTTCAGTTTAAACTCTGTTTGGAATCCGGCTCTCTCTCTTGTCAAAAAACAGACGGACAGAGTCAATGCTACCTCACCTGCGAATTCATAGTCTCACTATCGATAGCTCTGACTTGGTGGCACTGGTGTTCAGTGTGTGTGTTATCATTCCTGCTTCGGTCCGAGAACCGAGGTTTTAAATTTGCATGTACGTCGCTTGTCCGTTGCAGTTTGCCTTGAAAATGGTGGGGTGTTCTCCCGCCGAAATATCGGCGGTCGCTGAAAGTGTTACCTGGCTGAATTCCCGGAAGTTATTTGAAAGTTGTATACGCCAGGAGAAACTCAGGTCTCACAGAAGCCAATCGGTTTCGAATACAGTCAAGTACGATAATGAGGATACGTTTCATCCTGTGCGTTACGCATACATCGACTCAGCGATGATAGGGGACATTAGCTTTACCTGCGCATTTAACTTGGAAAGCTCTGGTCATCCGCCGGTCCAACTATCCTGCAGTGATGTGAACAGCTGTAGTAAAGACGTAAGAAGAGACGAGCAGAGAACAAAACAGCCTCGAATGTTATTTAATTTTTTAACAGAAGGAAATAACGGTAAAACTCAGGCGATACGCTTCTTAGGTGATCTGAAGGAAAGCATGGTCTCAATCTTAGCTAACATAGTACTGTAATTAAAAGCGAGAGTGATGAAAATTCGTGACTAAGAAGGGTAATTTTTCTACATGAGCTCTGTACGACAAAAAAGCGCACTGCAGGGATTTCACCATGTAGTTAAATATTCAAGCGACTGAAGGTATTACAGTCAGTCGTCTGGTATTCTTTGAGCTTCTTCCATTTCGGACTCCGAGGAAGTCTGTACGTTTCAATACTACTACGCTGATAACGAGGCGATCAACAACAGAACCCCAAGTCACCAAAAAGTGCACAAACAGAACCCCAAGTCACGAAAAAGTGCCCATTTCCCCCTCCTCCTCTTTTATGACGTGCTGTTCTGCATTTCGCCATCGTTCGCCAGTGGCGCGTCACAAAGCTTCGTGCATTAGTTCCAATAAGTTTGGTAGATTGTTATTTCTCGCGACAAAACCCTTAACTTGGCTCCAGATCAATTCTATTGTGTTCAGATAGCCAACTGGAAAAATTCAGCATTTGTACAGTGTGCTCGACGCCATGAAAATTGTTTTCCGAGCTTCTAAGACGCTTATCACTCTGGCTCGTGACAGACCTCATCTGTCCTATAAAACAATGGCATATTCAAACAAAGAGTATTTGATTTCTCATTTATCTCCAAAAAATTCAGTTATGTACCGTTTCTTAACTTCATAATCTGTAACAGTCTTTCATAATACATCGATAATTAAGAATGTGTATTTGCAATGAAAACCAGAATTCTGGCCATGATATGTAATCAGAAACCGGAAGCCGTGCGTTTATCCTGAAAAATGGTGGTTAAGTATGAATTAATTACCACTGTGGTGTGCCGGCCGCGGTGGCCGAGCGGTTCTAGGCGCGCAGTCCGGAACCGCGCGACTGCTACGGTCGCAGGTTCGAATCCTGCCTCGGGCATGGATGTGTGTGATGTCCTTAGGTTAGTTAGGTTTAAGTAGTTCTAAGTTCTAGGGGACTAATGACCACAGTAGTTAAGTCCCATAGTGCTCAGAGCCATTTGAACCATTTTGAACCACTGTGGTGTACGTACTGTAAGACCTTCAATACACACACCATCACATTATTTGACTTGTCGCTCTCACGAAGTAGGCAAGTGTCGGCAATATGTCTCGTGGTCTTATTGTGGCGTGTTTATCTTCTGCCGTTAGGTCAGATGATAGAAATGCCACTTGCACGCTTAGAGTAGCAGATTGATGGGGACCAATTTTAAACAGAACTTGATTAATTTTCACACACATTTATTAAAATAATAACAAGCATAAAAATTACTTAACTTTGTTCTGGATGCTATTTACAATTGACAATCTGAAGTTCCTTTGGTATTGGTACGTTAGTCTTATTCTCACATATATCTCTGATACTTGACAAAAGTGTCTATACATTTATCTTCATGGCTATGTCCAGGAATATGGTAATCTTATTAGGCGCAGACTGAAACTTGACTATGTACTGGTATAGACAAATGTAGAACTCGTACAGACTGGTACAGACTAATGCAGACTGGTACAGAATGGTGCAGACAAATGCAGACTGGTACAGACTGGTGCAGACAAATGCAGACTAACTAATCGGAGGTCTGTAAACTCGTTATGACACCTCGCGCGTTCATGTATCACTGCGCGAGTGTGATCCGTGAGGAGAAAAGGTTCTACGTGAACAGCAATCTCATTGTCTGCGTTACATTTTAATACGCGGATCAGCGGAAGCAGTATTTGGGCCGTCTCTATGGCAGCGCCATCTCGTAGTGTGGAGACGGTCGAGCGCTGCGCCTGTGCTGTTGTGCTTAGCGGGGCGCTCTCTAGTGGGAAAGTTGTGTATGCTCTGACTACGCGGAACTATGTACACAACAACCACATATCGATAAATTTCATGCTGAAATGGTTTAGTTATTCAAACGGAACAAAAAAATTCGTTCATCATACGGAGTTTCGAATTACCGCCCGCCAGCCTATATAATTGTAAAACAACGACGCTACCAACTGCGCCAATATTACATGGAAAAATCCGTTCCTTATTTTTGTAACATCATCTTTCGCAACAAGCGTCAAAGTTCATTTTTCTCTGCAATATTTTGAGAAACATTAAGAACAACATGTTTCTAGCCATTAACGGTGTTCCACGAGCGTGTTTCACTATGTAGCACGGGCCATTGTCATCCATTTTCGCGGTACATATGAACAGTGTGACAAACAGTGCACAAGTGTCGCTTTCAAAGACTGTAACTGTATACGATATTTAAAATAAAAATTAATTAGCTAAAATATGATGAAGAAAAACGTTGATGGCTGTTGTTACATCATTTACAGTTACATTGTCTTAAAATATCTAATACACTCCTGGAAATGGAAAAAAGAACACATTGACACCGGTGTGTCAGACCCACCATACTTGCTCCTGACACTGCGAGAGGGCTGTACAAGCAATGATCACACGCACGGCACAGCGGACACACCAGGAACCGCGGTGTTGGCCGTCGAATGGCGCTAGCTGCGCAGCATTTGTGCACCGCCGCCGTCAGTGTCAGCCAGTTTGCCGTGGCATACGGAGCTCCATCGCAGTCTTTAACACTGGTAGCATGCCGCGACAGCGTGGACGTGAACCGTATGTGCAGTTGACGGACTTTGAGCGAGGGCGTATAGTGGGCATGCGGGAGGCCGGGTGGACGTACCGCCGAATTGCTCAACACGTGGGGCGTGAGGTCTCCACAGTACATCGATGTTGTCGCCAGTGGTCGGCGGAAGGTGCACGTGCCCGTCGACCTGGGACCGGACCGCAGCGACGCACGGATGCACGCCAAGACCGTAGGATCCTACGCAGTGCCGTAGGGGACCGCACCGCCACTTCCCAGCAAATTAGGGGCACTGTTGCTCCTGGGGTATCGGCGAGGACCATTCGCAACCGTCTCCATGAAGCTGGGCTACGGTCCCGCACACCGTTAGGCCGTCTTCCGCTCACGCCCCAACATCGTGCAGCCCGCCTCCAGTGGTGTCGCGACAGGCGTGAATGGAGGGACGAATGGAGACGTGTCGTCTTCAGCGATGAGAGTCACTTCTGCCTTGGTTCCAATGATGGTCGTATGCGTGTTTGGCGCCGTGCAGGTAAGCGCCACAATCGGGACTGCATACGACCGAGGCACACAGGGCCAACACCTGGCATCATGGTGTGGGGAGCGATCTCCTACACTGGCCGTACACCACTCGTGATCGTCGAGGGGACACTGAATAGTGCACGGTACATCCAAACCGTCATCGATCCCATCGTTCTACCATTCCTAGACCGGCAAGCGAACTTCCTGTTCCAACAGGACAATGCACGTCCGCATGTATCCCGTGCCACCCAACGTGCTCTAGAAGGTGTAAGTCAACTACCCTGGCCAGCAAGATCTCCGGATCTGTCCCCCATTGAGCATGTTTGAGACTGGATGAAGCGTCGTCTCACGCGGTCTGCACGTCCAGCACGAACGCTGGTCCAACTGAGGCGCCAGGTGGAAATGGCATAGCAAGCCGTTCCACAGGACTACATCCAGCATCTCTACGATCGTCTCCATGGGAGAATAGCAGCCTGCATTGTTGCGAAAGGTGGATATACACTGTACTAGTGCCGACATTGTGCATGCTCTGTTGCCTGTGTCTATGTGCCTGTGGTTCTGTCAGTGTGATCATGTGATGTATCTGACCCCAGGAATGTGTCAATAAAGTTTCCCCTTCCTGGGACAATGAATTCACGGTGTTCTTATTTCAATTTCCAGGAGTGTACGTGAGTTAGACCCACTTCCAAGTGCGGAACAACAACAGCGTACGAGAGCTTCGACTGCTGACCAATCGTCGCATTTGTGTTTGTTTGCATCAGGTTTGTTCTTATGGTGACCAGAGTGTACTAATGTACACTAACAGCTGACCAGATCATTTTGACTAGATAGTGTACACTTTCAGGAATTTCTTCCACATTTCCATATCAATATCTGATACCAGTAGAGCTATTTCATTGGAGAAGGCTTTCTTCACTTGTTACGCTCTACCTGTACGCCAGATTTTTCCTTATTCTGGTCATCGTGTGATACACTGTGTGATCAAAAGTACCCGGACACCACTAGAAACATATTAGGTGCATTGTGCTGCCACCTGCTACCAGGGACTTCATATCAGCGACCTCAGTAGTCATTAGACATCGTGAGAGAGCAGAATGAGGCGCTCAGTGCAACCCATGGACTTCGAACATGGACAGGTGATAGGGTGTCACTTGTGTCATACGACTGTACACGTGATTTCCACACTCCTAAACATCCCTAGGTCCACTGTTTCCAATGTGACAGTGAAGCGGAAACGTGAAGGGACACGTACACCACAAAAGCGTACAGGCCGACCTCGTCTGTTGACTGACGGAGACCAGCGACAGTTGAAGAGGGTCGTGATGTGTAATAGGCAGACATCTATTCAAACCATCACACAGGAATTCCAAACTGCATCAGGATCCACTGCAAGTACTATGACAGTTAGGTGGCAGATAAGAAAACTTGGATTTCATGATCGAGCGGCTGCTCATAAGCCACACGTCACGCTGGTAAATGCCAAACTATGCCTCGCTTGGTGTAAGGAGCGTAAATATTGGACGACTGATCAATGAAAAAACGTTGTGTAGAGTGACGAATAACAACTATAAATCATTAACATTATCCTCTCTACAATACGATATTATTTTAACAAAAACTGCTATCCCGTACATGCGTTCACAATATTTGTGATACATAGCTTTGCGCATATTAGTGCAGACATATTGTACAAGCAGTTTGGCTTGATCCCATCGACCGCTAGGTATCGACTAAATGCGCTTCTCCAGAATGATTCGAATATAGTATATTGGCACGGATGTCTAAAGGGAGCACTCAACTTCCACACATCAAGCCCTCTGTTTGAGGCTAACAAAAGCCTCTTGCATCATGAGCAACTTGAAATTACTCTTCCAATTGGGAAACGAGTAGGGGAATGTTTTCTAGATACAATGAAGTTATTTAAAATCCTCTACTCTTGTAAAATTGAAAGCTGTAATTTTTCAAGTGGGACTGCAGCAAACTCTCACCTCCAAAAGTGCCATTTGAGAACTCTCTGTACCTTGAACTACTAGGACTATTTTTTTCCATCCTCTGATTGGTCGTGAAATTAAAATGACAAAGGAAATCCAGTGAAGCTTTGTGTATATGTGTTGCGCAGTGTCTCTAGTAGTCCGTCTATAGCGTCACATCGCACTTTTCAGTTCTAAGTGCAAAGCGGGCACGTAAAGATGCCTAGAACAATAGTGTCTCCTGCCAAGTGTGATGTGCCTGTTGGGAGATTTCGCCTGATTTCACACAGCCCACATAACGTAACTGTCATGCGTTTCCTCCTTCACAATTCTCAATCGCATATCGCAGGTGCAACGAAGACGTTCCTGCAACGTTTTCGAAGTAAAGTGTTCGATTACTCACCACAGAGCCCACACTTGTCTCCCTCTGATTTTCATCCCTTGGCTCACATGAACCGCTGGCTATGCAAATAGCATTTCATCACAGACAGCTAGCTGCAGACGGGCGTAAGGAATTGGCGGAAATCACAGGTTGCTTCCTTCTATGTCGAGGGTATTGAAAGTTGGCACAACATTATAACAAATATCAAAGTTTGATTTTCACTGTGGTTTCCATTTGGCGACCAATCGAATGTTGAAAAAAAAAAAAAAATAGCCATCGTGTTATAACTGGAAACATGAAAACTGCTACAACGTTATTTCTTTATGTAATAAACAAGGTGCTGAAATAATTAGTCTATCACGTAAGTCAGAAGGGTTTGACAATCCGTAATGTGTTACTAGTAATCTCTTGCAATTCAACACTGTACTTAGTAACTTCTAAACTTATTGACAGCTTAATAACTTGGAATATACGTAATATCATGAAACAGGAGTCTGCTTCCTTACTCAAACACATATGCTATCAAAATTTTAGGTTTGTAGCTTTCGTATTTTAGCGGAACTAAAATTATGAAACAAAACTCAATTTCCCTGTAAACTTCTAATTGTACTGGTTTCAGTCTTAGGATATTTTACTTTTGTATACAATACTGGCCATTAAAATTGCTTCACCACGAAGATGACGTGCTACAGACGCGAAATTTAACCGACAGAAGGAAGATGTTGTGATATGCAAATGGTTAGCTTTTCAGAGCATTCACACAAGGTTGGCGCCGGTGGCGACACCTACAATGTGCTGACATGAGGAAAGTTTCCAACCGATTTCTCATACGAAAACAGTAGTTGACCGGCGTTGCTTGGTGAAACGTTATTGTGATGCCTCGTGTAAGGAGCAGAAATGCGTACCATCACGTTTCCGACTTTGATAAAGGTTGGATTGTAGCCTATCGCGATTGCGGTTTATCGTATCGCAACATTGCTGCTCGCGTTAGTCGAGATCCAATGACTGTTAGCAGAATATGGAAACGGTGGGTCAGGAGGATAATACAGAACGCCGTGCTGGATCCCAATGGCCTCGTATCACTAGCGGTCGAGATGACAGGCATCTTATCCGCATGGCTGTAACGGATCATGCAGCCACGTCTCGATCCCTGAGTCAACAGATGGGGACGTTTGCAAGACAAGAACCATGTGCACGAACAGTTCGACGACGTTTGCAGCAGCATGGACTATCATATCAGCTCGGAGACCATGGCTGCGGTTACCCTTGACGCTGCATCACAAACGGAAGCGCCTGCGATGGTGTACTCAACGACGAACCTGGGTGCACCAATGGCAAAACGCCATTTTTTGCCGATGAATCCAGGTTCTGTTTACAGCATCATGATGGTCGCATCCATGTTTGGCGACATCGCGGTGAACGCACATTGGAAGCGTGTATTCGTCATCGCCATACTAGCGTATCACCTGGCGTCATTGTATGGGGTGCCATTGGTTACAGGTCTCGGTCACCATTTGTTCGCATTGACGGCACTTTGAACAGTGGACGTTACATTTCAGATGTGTTACGACCATTAGCTCTACCCTTCATTCGATCCCTGCGAAACCGTACATTTCAGCAGGATAATGCACGACCGCATGTTGCAGGTTCTGTACGAGCCTTTTTGGATACAGAAAATGTTCGACTGCTGCCCTGACCAGCACATTCTCCAGATCTCTCCCCAATTGAAAACGTCTGGTCAATGGTGGCCGAGCAACTGGCTTGTCACAATACGCCAGTCACTGCTCTTCATGAACTGTGGTATCGTGTTGAAGCTGCATGGGCAGTTGTACCTGTACACTCCATCCAAGCTCTGTTTGACTCAATGCCCAGGCGTATCAAGGTCGTTATTACGGCCAGAGGTTATTGTTATGGGTACTGATTTCTCAGGATCTATGCACCAAAATTGCGTGAAGATGTAATCACATGTCATTTCTAGTATAATTTGTCCATCTGCATTTCTTGTTGGTGTAGCAATTTTAATGGCCAGTTGTGTATATCTGATCATATTACACTAATTTTGATATATGTTAAGAAACAATCATTTTGATGACGGGGTACTGCTTAATAGCGAACTGCCATGCCTACTGCATTCCCACGCAGGCTCCAACGAACGGGAATGGTTGAGATACCCGCTCTCTCTCAGTGCATAAATCACTGTACTGCTTACGCTTTACAAGCACACTTGCTTCCACACGTGTAATTATCCCAATTCTAACGTTAAGCTGATCGTTATTTCCCTTTCAAGTCTTTATCACCATCGACTTCACTTTGTTTGTTAGTATATACAAACTAGTAGGTTTCTTGTGGTATTCATACAATTTCGTGGTCACCAAAGTCACTAGATTCAACGGTAAACGGTGTACTGTCAAGAAAAATTATGAAGACTACAGCGTGATTGTCATGATCCAGTGAGGTCGTCAAGCTAAAGGTTTCTACAAGAAAGGGAAATCTCCTGCGTTCAAAATGCCAAAAGTCGTCACAATCATAGAAAACGGCTTTCAGAATACCTCTTTAGTAACCATTTTCTGAAACTGATTGTTTTTTCGTTTCACTGTCCGTAAATGTTCTGTTATTTTAATCATTGCCTTAGTTGATTCTGAACTCTTTTTCTTTCAGGTTTTTCGACATGGGGCAAGCGCACGCTACATGGTGTACAGAATCGATGATGAGTAAGTTATATTTATGGAGAATTGTTTTTAAAAATACTGGTAACCTCTTATGTACATCGTCGTTTGTCTCCCGCTGAAGAATCTTGCAAGAGTTGCAAGTTCAAAATTGTTACCGTTCTCTCGAGTTACGTGTAATGCCGCGATTCATTGAACTCTGTCTCGAAGCACAGAACACCAGAGAACAAATAGCCCGGTTGTCAGTAGCAGCCTTTCGCAGACATTATCCACTCCTAGCTAGGACACAGCCAGGGCAATCCACTAGAAAGTACATAGCCCCTTCAATAAGCAGGCAACAAACACCAGCGCTGTGTCTAAGTCGTCGTATATATGAACTGGTCACTAATTAGCAGAAGTTTGGCACTAAACGCAAACGAATGCCGGATACGCTTCTTCTTATTTACTCGCCATTCACATTCCCTCTGTTGCGCGCAGGCTGGCGTTGAGGATGTTACCGCTATTCAGATTACGAAGTGTCTGGTGGGAAGGTATAAGTTAACTTCTGCTCCGAAATATTCTACGGTGCAAAACTAATCTTCTGCTACACTACTATGAAACGCAACGGAAGATTTAGATGCAGATGACTGCTTTGTGGCCCTAGCAGTGAAAATAAAGTAGACACAATGTATTACACTCCAAAAGAAATCCTATTATTTCCCACGTAAATGACCAGAATTAATAAATGTAGATGGAATGGTATCCTCTGAAATAAGAGGTGACATTCAAGATTAACAGACATCGTCCGAACAGGCCGTGAGGGCCTAACGGTACCGACCGTCCGCCATGTCATACTCAGTCCTTGGGCGTCATCAGATGCGGATACGGAGGGTCATGTGGTCAGCACACAGCTCTTCCAGCTATTGTCAGTTTTCGTGACAGGTGCCGCTACTGGTGAATCAAGTAGCTCCCCAGCTGGGCTCACAAGGGCTGATTACACCCTGCTGGCCAACAGCACTCGCCACACCCGGCAGTGACCCACCCCCAAGCCCGACAGCGCTTAAATTCGGTGATCTGACGGAAACGGGTGTCACCACTGCAGCTAGGCCGTTGGCGACATTCAAGATAACGAAAGATTTATTACACAAAGACAGAGTGACATCGTACATAAACAGAAATAAATAGTTCAAGCACATACTTAATGAAATAAAGTACGTACTACTGATGTATGGTTGACCAAGTTCAGTAGTGTGAAATACTTCTTCAATAAAATTCTTCAGGGTATCAGACCGCATCGTCATAATTTAAAATGCGCCAACGTTTCGGCCAGCGTTGCAGCTAGCCTTCATCAGGGCCTTACGTTAACTGCTAAATGAACACACTTGGTTCCTTAAATAGCTGCACGAGAAAACCGTATCGTTACTTGATTGGCTGTAAAAGGAGGAGGAGGAGGGGTGAAAGGTATGCTTTATTGGTGTTTCCTTTATTATCTGTCATTGGCTGAAATAGCTGTTTTCTATTGGTCTTTATATTAATCCACCCCATTGGAGGAGACGGACGAATAGCGAACAGGTGATGGCTGTGACGTCACACTGTTTCCATGCTGTCCAGAAGCCGGCTGCGGCGTGCCATTGCTTTGTGTGCTCGCGACCACTACTGCGGCTCTCCGCGTGTCTGCATGGGCCGCCTCGGCTCTGCCGCCGCTCCGTAGTCCTGCTATTGCAGGCAGCCAAGACCTCGGAAGCTTGTACCCGTCCTCTCTATTCATGTTGGCGGGTCTTTTGGCTATTTCTATCGCCTCTCTAATCTTTCTTTTGAAAGTGAGAGGCTGTTTCGCCAGGACGCGGGCTTCTTGAAAAAATATTGGTTTCCCGCACTCGCCTCGGTGTTCCACCACTGCTGACTTAGTCTGTTGTTTCAGGCGGATATATCTTTCATGTTCCGAGAGCCTTGTGCTAATCGGACGTCCCGTCTCACCTATGTAGACTAATCCATACGCACAACCAATTTCATACACGGCAGCTGTGTGTAGTTTGTCAACTGCATCCTTGGTAGAACCGAGCATGTCTGATATTTTGTTTCTGCAACGCTGGCCGAAACGTTGGCGCATTTTAAATTATGACGATGCTGTCTGATACCCTGAAGAATTTTGTTGAAGAAGACAACGGCCGCGGAAGCCTACGCTTACATAGTGTGGAACAGTTTACTATGCCTCCTACTTTCAATATGGATACCGCTGTCTGACTGAAAATACTTCGGTTGACAGTGATTGTGAACTACAAAGTTGCAAGCTTTTACGGTATGCATGCACTGACCAGCGACTGCTGCTGTTTGTAACAGCTCTCTGTGGAGAGTAAGGATTCACCGTAAAGTTTATAATGCGCTGGAGCTGCAAAGTGCTCACCATGCAGCTGCAGGAGCCTGCAGCGCTGCTGCCAGCGCTCCTACGACTCGAACGATGGGTCTCCGCCTCTTGTCCCAGAGTCTGCGACCGCGTTCCCAGATCAAACCTGAAACCATGACCTAATGCGAATCCATGCTCTCGTCTAAACATACCGTCCAGGTCCGACTCGCCGTGAGGCCAGTCACTTCACTATCATTTCCGAAAACAACGTGGAGTACTCTCGAAAAACTAGAACTACCAACCGAAATGAGGCAGCACTTCTTTAGGCATGTCGCATAATTCTCCTCTCTCAGAACAGCTTCCCCACGGATGACAGGCAGATTCCTGTCCTCTGATCCTATAGCTTTCCAAGATAGAGGACAGATGCCCTCTGATATGTTCTCCAACGTCAACGATGGATTCCCAGTCAAGACATTGGTTCTCTGCTCACATGGGGAACCACTTGCGATTGGTGCCTACGTGACATCTAAAGCTCGCAACTGCTGTCCTGGCAACAGTGTGTTGGGTGTCATGCCGCACTGGTCCGTTTTTAGCCATCCGATCTGAACTGTTGTCATCACCTTTATAAATATGGCTCTCGCAGGAAGGTCCATGGAAAAACATTGGCTGTATACTTGCTGAATCTGAAGAACGCACTCTCCTGGACAGGGATCAGTTATAATGCCGCCAGTCCGTCGCGATTTGGGTAAAGAAGTTGTAAAGGACACTGCTGCAAGTCTCTGGGACAATGTACTGTGGGCCACTACGAACACGTCTCAGCGTGAGGGGATCCTCCTGCTGTTCTGACCCTGCCCGCCACTCTCTGCCTAAACTCAGAAACCAAGTCTCCCAGACCTGTCCAATATAACTTCGTCTGCGCCCCTCCTTGTTCTTTGAACTGACCAGTAACGTGGCCTCTCCGCCATCTTTGGGTGGTGAGCTTCCCATCGACCAGCTTGAGCCATAACTGTCAAACAAAGCATTCTACCAATCGGAAATCCAGTCCCGTCACCTCAAATTACTCCATGCAGTTAGATAGCAATGAACTCAGTACCCAGCCACTGTCAACCCCCATAAGTGTCATATTGGTCACAGTATAAGTATTCTAATTGTACACGCCTGCTTGAACTGAATAATTATTAAAGCAAAAGAGAGGTGAGCCCAAAGGAATTGCTGTCTTTCAATATTTTGATTTGTAAATAAAAAGGATGGTAAAAACAGTGACAATATCCATCATGTGATTTAGGTGATATGTGCTTTTTAAGTAAATGATGACAGGGGTGCTGGTTGCAGTGGTGGTGGTTCTTGGAACCGCAATGGTAAGAAATTTGGATAACACAGGTACTGAAGAGGGTGTTACATGAAAGATGATTATGAAATGTATATAGGAGATGGAACTGGTGGTTAGGGTACAAATATTAGCGAAGGGTAGGATTTCAGTTAACGAGAATCAGTTTAGATTGGGACTGGTGGGGAAGTTAGCTGTTAGGAATGGTAGATTTCTGTGGCTGTCTCAATTTTTGCGAGAGGGAGGATATGCACTGTTTGGGGACGAAACGCTGGTGATCTACGCTGGTATTGGCCTGACGTCAGGCGAACCTTCTTGCGATTTGGCTGATGTAGAATAGTTGAAGGTATTATAGATGTTTGGAGAGTTGAGGAAACTTTCAAACTAGTGCAAGATAAGGATGGGAGAAGCTGGTTCAGATGTTGAAAGCAAGGAAGAGACCATTCAAGGATTTGGAGAGGTCACTGCTATATTGGTATTCGTGTAGTTTACGGACTTGATTGACTAGATAATGGTGATGGGATTTATATTTTAAGTTGGGCTTATTAGTATATTGTGTCTATTGTGGGTTTTATTTTGGATGACTAGTAGGTTGGGCTTGCAAATTAAACTGGTCTGCAAAACTTCAGGACGAAAATAACTTTTGCTTGATGTGTTACAGCCAAATAACATAGTTGATGAAACTTGGACCGCACACATAGAGAACTGCTGTAGTATAGTACTAGGCTTACCGTATTTTTGTGGGTACAAACATATGACCATATTTTTTGTGCCTACCCCAGGATATAGTTTCGAAATTACGTGCACTGAAACGTTAATCATTTATTTACTGTAACTGTAAAAAATATAATATCAGGGCTCAAAATTTTTTCTTTAAAACTTGATGAACTGTTATTTGACTAATAGCAAATTATTTTGTTTAAAATATGGTACAAGTCCCAATAGGATTGTACAGGCGAAGTGCGTGGAGACTCAGAAGTCCCAAAAGTATCACACAGCTAGGATTCTTGCTTCTGGTGATACCTATAAAAACAGTTCATTTTTCCCTTAACGCACAAAAAATTTTACTCTCTGAACACTATGAATGGGGTCTGGATTCAGTCTTTGTAGCTGAGAAAAATTCACCTCTGCCTCTTGAATTGACAAATGTGTATCCTAAAAACGTACGTCGTGTTGTACCGAAAATGCTGCCTTTCTTCTCTTTGGAGACGAAAGTGGAGAATTTTGGTCGTTTTTGGGTCTTCCCCATTTTTTGGACACATGCATTCCAAGTTTTGAGCAGACCAAGTGTAGTTCTGCGCTTGAATTCAATCGATGGAAGTGTCACTTTCACGTCACAGTATTAAATATAGGAATTCACAAGGACCGTTTCGATCATTGGATAAAATAAGCTGTACTAATACTTTTTCGACTTTCTACCTATTTTGTAAAGAGACCTCAACTTGTGAGCTTTAACTACGTCATCTTTGTGATCATTATAATACTGTACAATCGTCAGTGGCCCTACTTATATCTTTGCTCCATCCTTCTGGGTTCTGGGTACCCTGTATACTTCATTTGTATCATAATTTGAAACAAAGTGCGCAGGACCTGAGAGGACTGCTTAGTCCGAATCATATTTTACATTGTAATTGAATATTACAAGGGTACTGTGTAGATATTTTATCCAAATTAACATTAGTATATGCTGTATAAAGACATATACATAAAAGTTATCACTCATCACAGTTCATATATAAGCCTCACATTTATTTAGGTAACCATGCAGTGTTGTTTCACACACCAAGCAGCCATTTGCAGTACAGCTGCAGTATTCTGGGCCGACATATAGGCTTCTGAATAGTCTGCACCCCAAACTGTGACGACATGCAGTGTAGGAAGCACATACCGTATGGGATGGGATCTTTCTGTTCCTACAGGTACAATTAATTGTTCAGCTATATAATTCCAACCACAATCTGTTGGGACTCCTATGTACCAACAGTAAACAATGGGTTAATCAGTATTTATTCAGTTGTATTTGCACTAGACATGACTTTTTTCGGAAATGATTTGTTGGTTTTAATTACATCTTACATTCAGAACAACAAAGTTCTGAATTGATTTTGACATTTAACAGATACTTAACAGTAGATACTGAAAGTCCGTCCCTTTCTGCATACTTAATTTTCTCTGTAATTGAAAAAAATTCTCTTAACTGGAGTGGATGTCCCAGGCAAAGACATCGCAAAATCAACCATTTCATAAATGTTGTTGCATGAAATATCAGCCTTTTGCCACATTAAAAATATCTCTGTGGCAGCACTCTCCAGATCACTGTTATTTCCATCTTTGGATTTTAAAAAATTCTCTTATGTTTGATGAAGCAGTAGCATTAACAACACACTTAAGTTTGGCTGTTTACACATGGGCTTTAATTTAACCTTTTCCTTCACCTGCTGCAGAAAATAGCCAGCAAGCTGTGTGCGAAAGCAGACACGTTATCACTTTTTTTCACACAGTTTCAAAAATGTGATTGCTGTTGCAGGTTATGATTAGTAGGGAAAAAAGGTTCATTCTGGTGCATTTTGTTAGTGCGGATTGCCTACATCAGGGGCAGGTGTGCACTCAGAGGCAAACCTATTGTTCTCCTTTGACAGGTACTTAACCTATTGTTCTGTTAAGTGGTTTTCCATGTCACCCACATTTCCTTTTGATTGACAGGCACTTAACCTATTGTCCCCCCCCCCCCCCCGCCCCAACCTCCCCCGCCCCATGCTGCTTCACGTACACTTTCAGGTCTGAGTTATTGGAATAGCCCCCTCTCACTCTTATCAATCTGATTGACTACTTAATTAAATTGATCAATTAGTTAACCTCTGTGTTGGGAAAGGGCCACGCCCCTCCCCTCCCCCAGATAAAATGGTGGGAAGCTCAAATTCCAACAGGATAGTGCATCACACCATGGTTATCTCTACTAACCTAAGAAACTCGCAGGAAGATAGGTTACTTGGGATACCTCCACTAACCTAAGTCATCCAACCACCACTTCTTCCTAGGAACTGGCTCCAACTTTGAATACCGCAACCTCTTCCTAAGAATTGGCTGGAAAAGGACTCAGCCTGTGCTGGATAGGATGGACATAAGTCTTACTTAACCTATTGTTCTGATAAGTGGTATTTGTTGTCACCCCCCATTTCCTTAAACTATTGCACCACCTTTGACACAAATTTAAGTAATTAGTTATGTCCTTCAACCATTTTCTGGTACACTTTTCGAATTTCACGTGCTTTGAACGCCATTTCTGGCGAATTCTGCTTTGTCATCCACCCCCTTAAACTATTGTAATGCATTTTACACAAAAATTATTCAAATTAACTTAGTGTTCTGCACATAACCCGCGATTCTGCTCCATGTCACCACTCACACCCCTCCACCCCCCCTTAACTATTGTACCGCTAACACCATGTTGATATAAAAAAATTATGCAAATTGGGTAGTTATGCAAATTAATTAAATCTATATTCTTCACACATATGGGGTAGTTTTAATTCGCAGCATCCTGTTGGTTGGTGAAATCGTTGGAATACAGTTTAAACAAAAGATCGCTGATAAAAAAAACACATCCCGCCGCCTGACACCTGACGCCAATGCCGGAAATGGGGTGCACCGCCGGTCCTCGCAAAGCTATAACGCGAACATTCAGCCCTGCAAGCATGAGGTGGTGACGTCTCTTTCATACTTGACACCTGAGAAATTCCTATCGAAATACTTGTTCACCTAGCTACCACTGCTGGCATGATGATACATAGCTGCAATGCGGGTCCAGTGCTGAGAGATGTTGCAATGCTTTCCAGAATAGCATAGGGTGAATTCTTCCTAGCAATTATCACTGAATTTACTTCTGAAACTGCAGCTACTGCCAGTGTGGGAGCACCGTCTCAAATGACATTAGTTTTTGCTGAAGATGAGTGCTATTAAGGAGGTGAAGTTTAAGATGAAAGATAACAAAATATGTATAAAGATTGCATGGAATTACGCCTGTCATACAGCACAAATTGAGTTATGGGAGCAAGAGGCATGTGACCGTGTCTGCTTCCAAAGGTATATAGCAGACATATCTCAAATTATATCTCCTGTACTTGAAGAAAACCACAGACACTGCATGTGGTTAAAAAACTGTACATTATCGCAGCAGGAGCAGGGTTTAGAAAAAAGGACACAGAAGTTGTGAGGTAAAAATTCATTTATTTCTGATCCAACTTAAAAGTAATTTTACATTTTTATAAGCAGACACAGCAACATTTTTTTCATATATGTTCTTGTGTCGATGGAGAGAAGGACACCCGTAGAATTCCAGGTTATGAATAGTAGCAAACTTAAAGATTTGATCTTTATACGGTAAGCCAGGATCATCCCAGTGAATTCCACGGTAGAAATGCGTTAACCACTTTGCACTCTTCCATGTCTTAGAACACTTCACATACTTGAAAGACCTCGGTGATGCAATGTTTGCTAAGAATGTCTCTATTATTCTAGCATCTTGTGTGTACGCTATAAATGTAACGTCTTTAAACATGAACTGTGCATGCTCACGATCATAGAAACCCTGAGCATCTGCGATGATGTTCACACCTTGAGACCCCATTGTGAAATGCTCTAGGTATGGTGCAGCACCTATTCAATTATACAGGTCGTTGCACACCACCAGTGAGTGAGCAGTAGTTGATCACACAGTCATGTAGAACTAGAGCATACACGACGTTGTGTTGTGGGAAATTTATCGAAGATTCAAATTCAGTTCGCACATCTATAGGTGCAGACTTAATTATCTCATTCTGTTTCAAGCAGTCTATTACAATGATTGGTGAAATCTCCTTGAACTTACGTGGACTGAGTAGACACCCTCCTCCCTCTTCTTCGCCAATTTCACAGTAAGAAGCACGAAACCTTGCATACATGTCATAAGCTAGACTGTATACATTCTCATTCCACTGCAGACATAAATTGTAGAATTCTGAATAGAGGTAGACTTTGGCATTAGTTAACTTGCAGTTGTCGAACACAGTGGAATCATTTGCTGTATTACCTCTTCTATCAGTCTGAAACGGAAGTAGGATGAATCTAGGTGTCTCTAGCTGTGAATAGGTTTTAATGGCTCACGTTTGTCTGCTCGCAGTCGGTAACACTGGCTACTCGAAAACCTCCCACGAGCAAAATGTCAGTGACAGGAATGTACCGGAATTCAGGACTTTTAAAAGCTTCAAACGCTCCTTGTCAGATACACTGATGTGAGGCATTTTCCATATTACCTTCCTGATTGTGATCATATTATCCTCTTGTGCGCCTTGAATGTATGAGTTATTGTCCGTCGCATTCTGCACCAGAATTAACTCGTATTTGGCGTTCATAATAATCTGTCTCATGTCCTCAAAGTACCCCATATGCATTTATAGTGGTATGCATGCAGTAAATCGCTTGTACTCCGCAACTGTTTTATCCTCTGGATCATCTATGGACCATCCCGCATTTTCTAAACTATGCAAATCTGCAGGTGATGCAGAGACGTATGTTTTAAGGGTCGATGTTATGCCGACATTGCATGTATGGTCGATCTCAGACCCATTGAGTTCATAGTGTATCTCTTGGAACAGGAATGCTAAAGTGTTATTTGTAAGCTTCGATCCCACTGTATTATTGCCATCGGTTTTCTTGAATGACCCTTCTTGCATGGAAGCGTGAGTGCATCTTGGTGCTGGATGACAATCCTTATTTCATCATTCTTGTTAAATGTGGTTGAAGTGTAAAGTTTATGAGAAAGTATTCTCTCATCATACTCTACCGGACTGGTTATATTGAGTGGGGACGTCATTGCGCGGTTTCAAGCCAACTGATTTAAGAAACTCGTAGTACACACATGTTACCATTTTGCTGTTTGCTAATGAGGTGGCATGCTGTGGATTGCATACTCTTGTTTTATACTGTACGCCCATCCCACCTTAGATGTAATCGTACAATGATCTCCTAGCCACGAAAGTCAACAATTTGGTTATTCTGGTCTACAATACTCAGCTCCAAATTATCCATTGTCTGAGCTGTCACTGGAAGGTATATTGCATTGGCCGGAATCACAACAATCTTATACCTCGTTGCAACTGAGGGGAACAATCCGTCAATAGTATGAATGAGACTATAGTTGAGATAGGAGTTCGTTGCAGTGTTACACTGGCTCGGATTGTGCTGACAGGGTGTATGTGCTCAGTATGACATGACTTGCCAAATTTACTTGGATCCTTCTTCGAAACCTGCCCTTTTGTGAAACCCAGCAGGCGCCCTATTGAATCTTTCTGGTAAAAGTCAATCGTTGAATTTACAGTCATTATTTCAGATTTAAGTGTATTGATGTTTGCACGTAGTTCAATACCATTTCGAGACTATTTTAAGACTTAGTTTAAATCTTCGATATAGTATGCATCTGGTTCTATTTCCACAATATCTTATTGACCATTAATATCCAGATGCAGTATGTTATTAGTCTCAGTGATATTTGGGATGCTTTTGTACGTCTCCAGTCCAATCAGTGCAATACTCCAACCACCAAAGCTCATACCAATTGGCGGGAAGTAATTTGCACACAATACAGATGATCGTTCTTTTAACGTCAAAGTGTACAACGTTGCATCTGAACCTCAACTGATGAAGGAATGTTTAAAGCTCCTCCTTATATACCATGCTTCTTCTTCTTCTTTGCAAACGTCAAGAGAAACATGATGGATAGATGTCCACAGAGGTATGTATTAAAGTCTTGATAGCGTCGATCATTGTAGAACACACGTCTTTTGTGAGTGAAATATCGCTGTAATTCTTCTGGCGGTTGCAGGTCACCAAATGAGTCGAAACAGTAGACAGTATCCGCATTTTTCATAACATATGATACCCAGTGGGTGCTGGGGCCTCCAGCAACATCTAAATTCACAATGCCACATTCACCAGTTTTCCACATAATCTTCCGTAATGTATCCCGCATAAAAACACCACGGAATCTTGGTATGTTGTATTTGTTTCTAACAAACATAAAAAAATCAGTACTTGTTAGTGATCGATCTGGTAGGACCGCTAATGGGCTTTTTTTAATTTATGAATGGACCAAGCCCTTTCATGTACGGTTTCAAGTACAGTCCTTTCCCGATGGCTGCGGCTTCCATCATGCGTTATGCCTTCTTGCCTCTTCCAACTGTGCTTGGGAGTTTTGCGCGTTCTTGACCGTTCGAGAGATAGCTGCAGCACCACCACCGAGGGAACCTACCGCCGAGAGCGCGGAGAGGGCCGGGATGAGAAATGGAAGAAAACCGCCAGATGTCTTGGGTATTGGTAGACCTCGAGGTGCTTTAACCGATCCTCTTCTTCCCGCATCGTTCTGCTTCAGTGCGTTTTTAGCTGCATACATCGCTGTCAGGATACAGTTCTTCAAACAGCCCTGCTTCCCGCCCTTGCCCTTGTTCTTCTTGTTGAGTGCACAACGTGGAGCGTTCATAACTCGCTTGAAATTCATCACTCCTAAACCCAACTTAATTTTTCCTCGCGTTGTTTTATCAACTGCAGATGCCGCGATGCGTTGACCTATACCAATATCCTTTCTTCTCCGTATTGCCTTAGCCTTATCAGCTAAAATCCTATCTGCACTGTGACGACTTGATAGATCTTTATTTGCAGCGTATGCAATGTTGTATTCCATACACGCTTCGTCGAGCAGATTAACCTCCTTATCACATCTTGCCAAGCGTTTCTGAAGCTTTGTGCCAGGTCCTCAGTAGTTATATGTGTAATTCCACTGGCAGTTTGTCTAGAATACCGCCACTTCCTCTAATGCGTCTCCTAGCACGTATGTTATGCTACTGCGGTGGTTGTGAACTATGCGCCCCTATTACATAGCAGATCATAGGCATCAGTCCAACTGTTTTGTGTAGCAGGAAAACAAAGCCATTTGACTAGTGCTTTATTTCCACGACGTCTAATGACTCTCTCGACGAGAAAAACATCCGGTTCTGAGCTTTTCTCGGTGTAGAAGCAGCCTGCAATTTCTTCACCTTTACTATCCTTCAATATATAAGTTCTAGGCTTTGTTCTTTGCACCTTTGAAACTAAAAATATCTGTCTTGACCAGTTCGGTAGGTATGATTTCTCTAATTCCGTCTTGTGTTTTCAGATACGAACCAAATCACCTACATTAAATTTCTGTCTGCGTGGATCCAGCATTATAATGCGATAGTACACCTTATCCACGAGTCCATTATCACTAACATCGATTGGTCTCATTTTTATTGTGGTATGTTTGGTTCGATTATACGGAGCAATTATTTCTGGGAGGATATCTGTCCATTTGTATGAACCGCGAAGGTTAAAACGCATGCACATTCGATCCTTTATTGTTCTGTTCAGACGCTCCACGATACTCGCCTTCAGGTGAGTGAATGTTGACTAGTGATGTATTCCATACCGCTCCATCACGGTCTTGAAATACCTATTGTAGAACTCTCCGCCGTCATCGGTTCCGAGATTGTCTGGGCATCGATTCGTCCCTGTCTGTAGCAAACCCTCAAAAACATCCGCGACAATTCTACTCGTTTTTGTTTTGACAGGTAATGCCCATGCAGATTTGGAATATGTATCAATAATCATTAAAATATATTTTAATCCGTTATTCTCATATGAACATTCCCCCATATCTACAAGATCAGCTTGCCATAAGTCATCCAAACCTTTAATCATAACATGCCTACGAGGGTGTGTTTTGCGTGTTGGTTTGTGCAGTTCTCGAAGTGCTGTCTCCATACTTATTCGATGATACCTCTCTCTCTCTAAGCTCTGAGATTATTGAGACGACCTCATTCGAATGAGCTGTATTACCTGCAGCAGCTGATGCCATGAACAGCTGTAGCCGTTCTATTATTTCATTGGGGTCGTCATAATATGTATACTGAGGGATTCGATTGTTCACTCCTTTATGCTCAATATCAATACCATCACTGCTGCTGCTGTTGTTGTTTTCGCCTTCAAGTATTGGTTTTATAATGGTTTTACATTTCTTGTTGCTCAGGCCCTTTGCGATCTTATGTACATCAGTCATGTGCAGTATTTCACTGTACGTTTCCCTATCATTAATTGAATAATTAATAGGTTTTTTGGTAGGTTTTAGGAGATTAAGACTCATTAAGCCAGGTGTTCTCTCAAACCGCCTATCACCAACCGGTATTGTGTCATCAGTTACAGCTATAGGATGCGTACTCAACATGTACAGGGTTATTACAAATGATTGAAGCGATTTCACAGCTCTACAATAACTTTACTATTCGAGATATTTTCACAATTCTTCGCACACACATACAACAACTCAAAAAGTTTTTTAGGCATTCACAAATGTTCGATATGTGCCCCTTTAGTGATTTGGCAGACATCAAGCCGATAATCAAGTTCCTTCCACACTCGGCGCAGCATGTCCCCATCAATGAGTTCGAAAGCACCGTTGATGCGAGCTCGCAGTTCTGGCACGTTTCTTGGTAGAGGAGGTTTAAACACTGAATCTTTCACATAACCACACAGAAAGAAATCGCATGGAGTTAAGTCGGGAGAGCGTGGAGGCCATGACATGAATCGCTGATCATGATCTCCACCACGACCGATCCATCAGTTTTCCAATCTCCTGTTTAAGAAATGCCGAACATCATGATGGAAGTGCAGTGGAGCACCATCCTGTTGAAAGATGAAGTCGGCGCTGTCGGTCTCCAGTTGTGGCATGAGCCAATTTTCCAGCATGTCCAGATACACGTTTCCTGTAACGTTTTTTTCGCAGAAGAAAAAGGGGCCGTAAACTTTAAACCGTGAGATTGCACAAAACACGTTAACTTTTGGTGAATTGCGAATTTGCTGCACGAATGCGTGAGGATTCTCTACCGCCCAGATTCGCACATTTGTCTGTTCACATCATCATTAAGAAAAAATGTTGCTTCATCACTGAAAACAAGTTTCGCACTGAACGCATCCTCTTCCATGAGCTGTTGCAACCGCGCCGAAAATTCAAAGCGTTTGACTTTGTCATCGGATGTCAGGGCTTGTAGCAATTGTAAACGGTAAGGCTTCTGCTTTAGCCTTGCCCGTAAGATTTTCCTAACCGTCGGCTTTGGTACGTTTAGCTCCCTGCTTGCTTTATTCGTATACTTCCGTGGCCTACGCGTGAAACTTGCCCGCACGCGTTCAACCGTTTCTTCGCTCACTGCAGGCCGACCCGTTGATTTCCCCTTACAGAGGCATCCAGAAGCTTTAAACTGCGCATACCATCGCCTAATGGAGTTAGCAGTTGGTGGATCTTTGTTGAACTTCGTCCTGAAGTGTCGTTGCACTGTTATGACTGACTGATGTGAGTGCATTTCAAGCACGACATACGCTTTCTCGGCTCCTGTCGCCATTTTGTCTCACTGCGCTCTCGAGCGCTCTGGCGGCAGAAACCTGAAGTGGGGCTTCAGCCGAACAAAACTTTATGAGTTTTTCTACGTGTCGTGACCATATGTCAATGAACGGGGCTACAGTGAATTTATGAAATCGCTTCAATCATTTGTAATAGCCCTGTATGGTCTTCCCCTGCCAACGCCGAATGTTCTATCTATCTGACCAGGGCAGGGGCATGACGGATAATGAATTCGTCAATGGCAACACCATCGTTATCGTGTGTTTTTGTTTTTACTGAGAGCTGTCAGAGAGATTCAGTAACCGGCTTAAAAGTCTCTCTCTTAGTATTTCCTGTCGATCCATATGCCCTACCCCAGCAACCGTAATTTCTCACAAACTGCATTTCTCACGAACTGCTTTAGGCGCCTGAATCACTTTCTGCTTCGTTGACATCTCGATGTATACTAATCAGGCATCTCCGCAGCGTTAGGCTTTATACATCCGCTCATTTTCTTCTTCCTCTTACTATGTATCTGCTCCCCCTTCTCAACAACAAGGAACTCTACATCTATTTTCCCCTCAATAGCCTCGATCTTTTCAGTTAAGTCGGCTGCTTTCCTACCGATTCATTAACTAACTCATATAACGCGTTCACCATTCTCAGAAGAGTCTGGTAATACATCTCTAGTTCCCTGCGCATACCTCCAACTTTATACACAATAGCCTGAGTTTTCGCATTCATGTACAGGTGATTGTTCTGTCTGTGTACACCCATTCCCTCGGGTTGAGAGCTAGACATACGCGTCAGTCCAAATGCACTGTTTGGGAGGCGAAGTATAGCACTGTACTCGATTGTATCCAGTCACCTCCACATTCGGAGAGCGTTTGCTCGGTTTTCTGTATATCTGTGTATATCCATGTGTCACGGATCGCTCTTCGACACCCACAACTTTTATCTAAAACATTTTCCTGTAACTCACCTCTATCCAGAGATATTCACCATTGTAGACTAAAATGGTCCACCCACTGTACACATTCACTGAAGCGCCAAAGAAACTGGTATAGGCATGCGTATTCAAATAAAGACATATGTAAAGAGGCAGAATACGACGCTGCGGTAGGCAACGCCTGTGTTAGACAGCAAGTGTCTGATGTAGTTGTTAGATCAGTTATTGCTGCTACAATGGCTGGTTATCAAGATTTAAGTGAGTTTGAGCGTGGTGTTATAGTTGCCGCACGAGCGAAGGGACACAGCATCTCCGAGGTGCGATGAAGTGGGGATTTTCCCGTACGACCATTTCACGAGTACCATGAATATCAGGAATCCGGTAAAACATCAAATCTCCAAATTGTTGCGGCCGGAAAAAAATCATGCAGGAACGGGACCAACGACAACTGATGAGAATCGTTCCATGTGACAAAAGTGCAACCCTTCCGCAAACTTCTGCAGATTTCAATGCTGGGCTATCAACAAGTGTCAGAGAGCGAACGATACAACAAAACGCCATCCATATGGGCTTTTGGTGCCGAAGGCCCACTTATGTACCCTTGATGACTGCACGAAACAAAGCTTTAGCCCAACAACACCGACACTGGACTGTTGTTGACTGGGAACATGTTGACTGGTCGGACGAGTCTCGTTTCAAATTGCATCAAGCGGATGGACGTGCATGGTTATGCAGACAACTTCATGAGTCCATGGACCCTGCATGTCCGTACAGGACTGTTCAAGCTGGTAGAGACTCTGTAATGGTGTGGGGCACATGCATACGTAATCATTCTGTCTGATCACCTGCATCCATTCATGTCCTTTGTGCATTCCGACGGACTTGGGCAATTCCAGTAGAACAATGCGACACCCCACACGTCCAGAATTGCTACAGATTGGTTCCAGGAACACTCTTCTGAATCTGAACACTTCCGCTGGCCACAAAACTCTCCAAACATGAACATTATTGAGCATATCTGGGATGCCTTGCAACGTGCTGTTCGGAAGAGATCTCGACCCACTCGTACTCTTACGGATTCATGAACAGCTCCGCAGGATTCATAGTGTCAATTCCCTCCAGCACTACTTCAGACCTCAGTCGAGTCCAGACCAAGTCGTGTTGCGGCACTTCTCTGTGCTCACGGGGGCCGTACACGATATTAAGCAGGTGTACCAGTTTCTTTGGCTCTTCAGAAACGCGTAAATTGTACATGAACAGTCTACATACCAATGAAAGGAGCAAGTGTCAAAGTTTTTTTACCACACGTTGTAAATATTCATTGTGTCTTCCTTTGCTACATGAGAAACATCCAATGGTAGCCAAACTCATCCCACACCCCGAGAAGTATGTTTTGTGTTACAGAGTTCACCGCAGCAGTGAGTTGGTTCCATAGGTCAGCAAGAGTTGTTGATAGTGGTGTGATGAAAACAGCCTCCTCAACATAGCCTCACGAGAGAAAGTCACAGGGCTACAAGTCCTAGACGTTTGTAACGGGAATTTACGAACACACTGTAGAGTAAACAGTACGTCAGCCGAAACAGCACCGGGACATAACGCTGCGGCCGCCATACACGGACTGATTGGATATCAAAACGTAGGCCTCGAGCCAAGCGGGGCATGCGCGAAAGCGTGTTGCATTGTAAAATGTTAATTACATCCGGAGATATTGTAACCTAAAGATGACGCTTGAAACCTCCGACGTTCAGTTGCGTGTTGTAACAAACACGGGTCACGGTCGGCGAGCAGCATCTGCAGGGACATGTTTACGATGACGACCGTGTTTACGAGTGTGGCTGTAGTGCACTGTTGTGGTTTGGTCTAGCTGTCGCAGTGTCCGCATGTAGCGCTTGCTGCTATTGTTATTCTGCATTCGTCTCCGCACGCAGACCAACTGTAGTACACAGTGTTACCAGACGTCTGTGATAGTGTAGTGTTGTTGGAACTGTGACCATGGTGTATTCGAACTCTGAAAAGGTGGAGATGATACTCATCTATGACGAGTGCCGACGAAATGCAGCTGAAGCCTGCAGGGTGTATGCAGAACGGTACCCGGACAGAGAGCATCCAACGTGCCGCACATTGCAAAACATTTACCGCCAACTGTATGCAACAGGTATGGTCGTAGCACGCAAACGGGTCCGTAACAGGCCCGTCACAGGAGAAGCGGGTGCAGTTGGTGTGTTAGCTGCTGTTGCCATGAACCCACACATGAGTACACGGGACATTGCGAGAGCCGGTGGACTGAGTCAAAGTAGTGTCATGCGCAATCTGCATCGTCACCGCTTTCACCCGTTTCATGTGTCGCTACATCAGCAATTACATGGTGATGATTTTAATCATCGAGTGCAATTCTGTCAATAGGCATTAACAGAGAATGCGTTGCAGTTCTACCTGTTTACCGATGAAGCGGGTTTCACAAACCACGGGGCAGTGAATCTACGGAACATGCATTACTGGTCCGTGGACAATCCCCGGTGGCTCAGACAGGTAGAGCGACAGCGACCGTGGACTGTAAATGTATGGTGCGGAATCATTGGCGGCCACCTCATTGGTCCTCACTTCATTGCAGGGGCCCAAACAGCTGCAACATACATCGCGTTTCTACAGAATGATCTGTCAACGTTGCTCGAAAATGTCCCACTGGAAACGCGTCGACGTATGTGGTATCAGCATGATGGTGCACCTGCACATTCCGCAATTAACACTAGGCTGACCCTTGACAAGATGTTCGACGGGCGTTTCATAGGACGTGGAGGACGCATAAATTGGCCAGCCCGTTCTCCTGATCTTACACCTCTGGACTTCTTTCTGTGTGGTACGTTAAAGGAGAATGTGTACGGTGATGTGCCTACACTACAACCCCAGAGGATATGAAACAACGTATTGTGGCAGCCTGCGGCGACATTACACCAGATGTACTGCGGCGTGTACGACATTCATTACGCCAGAGATTGCAATTGTGTGCAGCAAATGATGGCCACCACATTGAACATCTATTGGCCTGACATGTCGGGACACACTCTATTCCACCCCGTAATTGAAACCGGAAACCACGTGTGTACGTGTACATCATACCTCATGGTAACGTACATGTGCGTCAGTGAAAAAGACCAATAAAAAGGTGTTTGCATGTGGACGTAATGTGCTGTTCCAGTCTCTTCTGTACCTAAGGTCCATCACCGTTCCCTTTGGATCCCTACGTAATTCGGTGCTCTCCGATACACACGATCGAACAGTGGAGGAGTGGTACTCAAGCGTCAACTTTAGGTTACAATATCTCCGGATGTAATTAACATTTTACAATGCAACAAACGGCACTGATTACGTATTTGTTTATATGTTCAGATGCGCTAACAAAACTAACGGGGTTCCATTTAAAAAAACGTAGGTTTGTGTTAAAAAACATACTTCCGTGCATTTTGGATGGTTTGTATTACACTAGCCCCGTAGGTTTGTGTTAAAAACATACTTCCGTGCATTTTTGTATGGTTTGTGTTACACTAGCCCCTCTCCTCACGTTCGGTCTGTGGAATCGATTCGTCAGTATTTGATGTGGTTTACGAAATATATCCAGCGGTAATGTTAGGTGACTCACCCTGTATATATTCTCGGTCGACGTGCAATATCAGGTTTGGATAATTTCCGCTGGACGGAGAAAGGTGAAGGGGTGCGCCTCAGTCCCTGCTTTAAGGAAAAATAACGAAAAATTCCATAAAATATTATTTACTTTTTACTTCAAATAGACTATTAAGCAATAACCGGTCAACCAATAACTTTCAACAGTGTTAATAATGTTGATGTATTATTTTGCTGATACTATTTACAACATTTAACAATATTCGGAAAAGGATAGATTGCTACTCACTGTAAAGATGACTCACTGAATTTTAGACAGGCACAATGGAAAGAGTGTTACACATTATAGCTTTGGGCCAAGGCCTTCTTCAGAAACACATACACACACACACACAGACACACACACACACACACATGCCTGCTATCATTTGCAGCTCCGACTGGAACGCGGTTGTCACATGAATGGCCATCTGGAGTGGGGTGAAGTAGGGGAAGCGGTAGCAGGGTGTGGGTGGGAGAAGAGCGCTGCCTGGTAGATTGTGCATGGACTAGATTGTAGCCTAGCAACACTGCATGGCATAGCGTTGGCAGGTGGGGTTTGAGGGAAAAACAAGTGGAGTGGGAAAGATTGGTACATTGGCAGAGGGTGGACGATATGAAAAAGGAGGAAGTGTTGAGACAGAGGGCAGAAACTCTTGGATGGCGATGTGGGGACAGTAGGTTATCACACGTTGAGGCTAGGATAATTTGAGGAGCAGAGAATGTATTGTAAGGACTGCTCCCATCTGCATTTTTCAGAAAAGCTAGTGATGGAGGGGAGGATGCAGATGGCCTGGGTCGTGAATCAGCCAGTGGTATCAAGCATGTTATGTGTGGTGTCACCGCCAGACACCACACTTGCTAGGTGGTAGCCTATAAATCGGCCGCGGTCCGTTAGTATACGTCGGACCCGCGTGTCGCCACTATCAGTGATTGCAGACCGAGCGCCGCCACACGGCAGGTCTAGAGAGACTTCCTAGCACTCGCCCCAGTTGTACAACCGACTTTGCTAGCGATGGTTCACTGACAAAATACGCTCTCATTTGCCGAGACGGTAGTTAGCATAGCCTTCAGCTACGTCATTTGCTACGACCTAGCAAGGCGCCATTATCAGTTGCTAATGATCTTGTGATGCATGTACCATCAGACCGACGTTCACCATTAATGTATTAAAGTTAAGTATACCACCAGCTACGTCCGTTTTTCTAAAGTCTAATTTCCCTGTCCTGTTCCAGACCTCACGCCAGCCTGCGTGAGCTAAAACGCGTGCCTTTCGGCTTCCTTTAGTATTCCTGAGTTGGCTCTCCAGCCAATCCACAACATTATGTTCTGTTGCAGCTTGGTTCACAGGGTGATCTACTTTGCTGTTGGTTATAGTCTGGCTGTGGCAGTTCATTCTCACAGACACCTCATTGGTAACCACAACATAAAAAAGCTGTGGAATCATTGCAACAGAGTTGGTATACGACACAGCTGCTCTCACAGGTGGCCAAGCCTTTATCAGGTAAGATTAGCCTGTGACAGGACTGGAATAGGAAGTGCCAGGTGGGTGGATTGGGCAGGTCTCACACCTTGGTCTTCCACATGGATATGATTCCTGTGGCAAGGGGTTGGTATGGACAAGGATGATGTGGAGGTTCGGTGGGTGACAGAACGCAACTTTAGGAGCGGTGGGAAGGAGCTTGGATAGGATATCGCTCGTTTTGGGACACAATAATAGATAATAAAAGCCTTGACAAAGGGGATGGTTCAGTTGTTCTAGTGTAGGGGTATATTGGGTGACGAAGGGGTCTTAGGGATGGTGGGAGGATTGGAGGTGTCTGGCAAAATGGCATGGGAAATTTGTTTGGCTGACTAGGTCTTAGGGATAGTGTGTGTCTGTGAAGGCCTTGGTGTGACTTTCAGCATACTGGGAAAGAGAGTTCTTGTCACTGCAAATACACTGTCTCTGGGTGGCCAGGCTGTATGGGAGGGATTTTTTGGTGTGGATGGGATGTGAGCTGTCAAAGTGCAGGCGTTCCTAGTGGTTGGTGAATTTAATGTGGACAGAGGATTGGATGGAATCATCGAGAGGAGGAGGTCAACATCCTGGAAGATGGTATTCTGGGTTGAGGAGAACAAGTAAAGTTAATAGGAGATAAGGTGCTGAGGTTAAAAAAAAATGGCTCTGAGCACTATGGGACTTAACTACTGAGGTCATCAGTCCCCTAGAACTTAGAAGTACTTAAACCTAACTAACCTAAGGACAACACACACATCAGTGCCCGAGGCAGGATTCGAACCTGCGACTGTAGCGGTCGCGTGGCTCCAGACTGTAGTGCCCAGAACCGCTCCGCCACTCTGGCCGGCATAGGGTGCTGAGGTCATGAAGGAATGAGGATATGGTGTCTTGGCCCTGAGTCCTGATCATAAAGATATTACCAGTGAACCTGAATCTTCCCAGGGGTTTAGGAGGCAAGGAAGGTTTCTCTAAATTACCCATAAACACGTTGGCATAGGAGGGTGCCATGCAGATGCTCATTGCTGTGCCACCAATTTAGTCATATCATATACCAGCTCTGCTGCGATCATTCCACAGTTTTTTATGTATATATGACTACGAACCTGCTGTCCACCAGGAATGAATGTCCACCACCAAACTATTATCAGGAGCAAAGTAGATCACACTGTGGCCCAACATGGTGAATATTACATGCTTGATTTCAGAGGCTACTTCACAACCCAGGCCATCTGGATCCTTCATTTCAGCACCAGCTTTTCTGAAATGCGCAGATGTTAGTTACCCTTACAACACATTCTCCGCGCCTCCTTGCCTCAACCTATGGTAACCTCCTTTCCCCACACCCTACACACCTCTGTTATCACTTCCTCCGTTTTCACATCCATCACGTTCATTGTGGGTCACCTTCTGCCAATGCATCTGCCTGTCCTGTCCCCTTCCCTACAACTCTCCTTTACCACTCCACTTGTTTCCCTCTCACACCCCACCTGCCGAAGCTATGCCTGGCAGTCTCATCAGGCAGCTATGTAGTTGCTGCATGCCCTACCAGACAGCATTCATATTCCTCTATCCATCTCCCTTCCTCACCCCACTTCAGACTGCTGTTCACGTGACAGTCGAATTCTGGTTGGAGCTGCATGTGGTAGTGATCCTGTATGTTTTAGGTATGCTTGCTTGTGTGAATGTGTGTGTGTTTTCTTTGCTGAAGGAGGCCTTGGCCGAAAGCTATAGCGTTTGACGATTTTTCCTTTTTGCTTGACTGCATCTCAGTGGGTCATCTTCACAGTGAGTAGCAATCTATCCTTTTCCTATGATATTCCAATGTGGAGTATCCAATGTTTGATTACGCAGAACATTAGTAAGACAAATACGATGAATAATTAAATTTTATTTTGAAAATTTTATTCTTTGATAAGGTCTTTTTATATGCACTGATCTAAAACTTACTGACTAACCAGACCTAATATGATTTAGAAGGTGGCGAAATACGTTGTGGAATACTACTGTCGAAACCTTAAGAATTAGCGCAATAGCTATCGTAAACTTAACTACAGCATACTACTCTTTTCTGGATCAATATCTGTCATACCAACCTTGTAGTCAAACACCTAAACTAGACAATGAGAACCGTAATTGGAACTTTTTACGGATTTACTTAACAGCTGTTTTGTTTAACATTTAAATCTAAAGAGGGTGGAAGGGCTGACCCAATAAAGTGAACATTTCAGTTCCAGTGAGTTTATTAACTACCCAAAATAATCTCACATCAAATTTGACAGACACCACTTAGGCAGGATTATTTACGAGACATTCATTACATAAATCATAAGCAAGTTAATAAATAACTTTAACAAACAACTCTACTTAAGACACATTACTTAGGACCCTTTCAATTCCAAACTTTAACATTACATGTAGCCCACGATTTCCCACCAAAATTGACAGAAGCCACTGAGGCTGAATTTAACTATAACTTTAACAAACAACTCTAGTTAAGACACATTATTTAAGGCCCTTTCAATTCCAAACTTTAACACTACATGGAAAATAAGAGTTGACACAAAGCCTCAACCTTAACACGAATATTTAAAACGTATTTATTAAGCTTAACTTGGGCAATCTTGCAGAGTAAAGTACGAATTTATTAAAATACCCATTGACTTATAAGATGGACTTTTAGGGCATAGAAAGCTACAATTTTGTACAATGATAAATGTGTAACAACATGAGCAATGTCCAAGCAACTACGAACGGTGGAACGGACTGAGCGAAGTAATACTTAACTTCAAACCAAGACGTGACTCCGTTAGCAACCCCACGTCGAGTAGACCACCAAAATCTGAACCAAGCAAACGCTACCGAAGAATAACACACGAGCTCAGGCGAAGTCCACCGCCCATAAGCCAAACTTGTAATCTAAAGGGAAGCTCTGCGCTTTCATTGACTGCTGCCTCAGCTCACTGAAACACAGACCACACCCAACAACAAAACGCAGAGAAACCTTCCTGAACCTTAACATTTGAGATTGGCCATTAAATTAACTTTATAACATCCAGGCTAAACGACAACTAATTTCATTAGGAAGCGCTTTTTTTAAGTGAAACAGTACTTCGTAAACAATCACTAAGAGTGGGAAATGAAATGACTCACGAGAACCGGCACTCACTAGATCTTAATGACACACATCTGCAAATACATCAATATTATGCAGAAGCAGAGCACACGCTTAGTAGGAGGCCTCAAATGAAATCGAGCAAGAATCACATCACACGTCGTGCAACGTCTTACTGTACCAAGAGCGATCAAAATCACAGTTAACTAAGCGCTCTTAGTCATTAGCGTACTTAACTAGGTGCCTCGATGCTGGGGCGATTTTGCGAAGATGTCAGACCGTCACTTCGCAAGACCATAACAGCGTATCCCTTCAAGGAAGCAGGCACATCCACAGCTCACGAGATTGCCGGAGAATGCACAGCGCCGGCCAACTCCAGTACAACCACGTGACAACCGCCGCCCGGGCTCAGGTACGCCGTCTTCGCTTCTGTCCACCAGCCAATCACCGACTCGCGCTCTGCTGTGTTCCGTTCTCAAACGTTGTGTCCTCTCTTCCTACTCGCGGTCGGCACTCCATTATATCTGGAGTCGGCCCAAGCCCAAAGACAAACCTCTGCACAAGGAAATCGATCGTACTCCTGTCAGAGATACTACTGGTGCCAACTCCCGCCACGGCTGAGAACTATTAGTGGTTACCCTTACCGAGTAATATTGCATCTCTGCAAACTAGACGACCGGCAGGACTCAAATCACAGTTGGAAAAATGTAGTGCTAACCTATCCCTTCGCAGTCATGTTCCTGCAGATTTCCTTAAACGGCAGCAACTGAGACTGAAGTCCAGACATTCACCTGTAGCACTCGCCAACCTACTGCTGACCGACCCAACTCTGCAGGAATCTGGATTTTCTCTTCCCAGTGGACAGTGGTGCAACATTACCAGGATTCGCACAAACCGTGGTACTTGCAACAAGAGCCTGGTTCAGTGGGCAGCTTCAGAATGCTCTCGATGTGACCAATGTGGGGCTGAAGAGCAAATAACTGCTTCACTATATTTTTCAGTGGTACGTTACAAGACATCCACGACTGCACCAACGAAGCATTGGAATGGATGGTTCATAGTGACGTGTGTTTGTGAGAAAAAAGTACAATAGACGAAGTAGATATTTCTAACTTTAAGTTTTCAATAGTAATTATATTTTTTATGCTATTATTGCAATGTGCTCAAGTTCATTCGAATAAATAAATAAAGAATATGCCTTGGAAACCTACAGGGTAATTATAATTACACTTTCAAACTGCTGCAGAAATAACACCTCTGGTCAGAATGACGTCAAATTGCAACGGAATATTATCGAAGAAGGTGGAAAACGTACGGCAGAAGAAAAATAAATACTTACAAAATGTAGCAATAGATGGCACTGTAAGCATCATAATTTAATAGTGGTCGACTGCAAATGACAAATGAATCATACAACTATCAAACGTTCAAATGTGTGTGAAATCTTATGGGACTTAACTGCTAAGGTCATCAGTCCATAAGGTTACACACTACTTAACCTAAATTATCCTAAGGACAAACGCGCACACACACACACCCATGCCCGAGGGAGGACTCGAACGTCCGCCAGGACCACCTGCACAGTCCATGACTGCAGCGCCTCAGACCGCTCGGCTAATCCCGCGCGGCGTACAACTATCCCTAAGGTGTACATTTGACGTTAAACAAACTGTACTACTCAGTGTGCATAGGTGTACAGGTGTGATACTGTTAGTTACGTAAGCCCATCCACCACGGCAAGGTTATATCACATCGGATGGGAAAATTCGGTTTTTAATTGTCCTTAGGCCAAAAACCGCTTAAAAACCCTCTCACATATCGGTTTTTAGTTCTCCTGAGGCCAAAAACTGCAAAAAAGCATGAATCACATAGGCTTTTAATTGTCCTGAGGCCAAAAACCGTATAAATATCATCAATCAAAATCAAATCAGATTATTAATTTCCATGTGACTGGCGCACAACATGTTCAGTATGCTGTCCACCGTTTTCTACAACAAGTTGAAATCGAGAAACAGCGTGTTCCACAACTGATCGATGTGTTTCCGCGGTCACGTTCAGAATGTGTTGCGCAATGCGTGCCTTCAATGCAGCTAAGTTGGCATCGGAACACTGAACACAACATCTTTCAGATAGCCCCACAGCTAGAAGTCACGCGGGTTAAGATCTGGTGACCGGGACGGCCAGGCTGTAGGGAAATGGCGGCTGATAATTCTAGCATTTCCGAAGTGGCGCTGCGGCAGCTGCTTAACTGGATTTTCAATGTGCGGTGGTACGCCATCTTGCATAAAAATGATCCCATCCACACACTGTTGGAGAGCTGGAATAACGTGATTGCGCAAAAGACACCCATAGCGCTTACTAGTGACGGTCCAGGTAACAGAACCGGAAGCATCTCTTCGAAAAAATATGGGCCTATGATAAATGATGCCGTAAACCCGTACCACACAGTGACCATTTCAGGATGAAGTGGCGCTGGTTGATTTGCGTGTGGATTTTCCGTTGCCCAAATTCGACAATTCTGTGTATTGACATATCCTGTCAGATGGAAGTGGGCTTCGTCTGTCCACAAAATCTTCCATGGCCAATCATTATCCACTTCCACACAATCAAGAAATTCCAAAGCAAAGGTCTTTCTTGCCGGCACGTCAACAGGAAGAAACACGTGCGCATGGGTAATTTTGAATGGATGAGCAAGAAGGATGTTTCTTAGGATTTTACTCACCGTGCTCAAGGGTATGTCCAAAAATGGTTGAAATAGCTCTGAGCACTATGGGACTTAACATCTGACGTCATCAGTCCCCTAGAACTTAGAACTACTTAAACCTAACTAACCTATAGACATCACACAGATCCACGCCCGAGGCAGGATTGGAACCTGCGACCGTAGCGGTCGCGCGGTTCCAGACTGAAGCGCCTAGAACCGCTCGGTCACACAGGCCGGTCGGTATGTCCAATTTTCGGGCAATTCTCCGTGCACTACAAGTTTGCACACCACCACTCGTCTCCACCTGCATTGCTGTGGCCACTGCTTCCACTGACGTCGAATCAATTCGTTTCCTCTCTCTACCACATTGCACACCAAAAGAACCTGTCTTTTCGAATTTCCGAATTATTTTCTCCAGACCCATGGCAATCATCGGACCAACGCCTTTTTTTTTCAAACCTTTCAGTGTCCGTAACTTCTGCAGAGCGACGTGTGCACAGTCATCATTCTTGTAATACAGCTTTACAAGAAGAGGGCGATCTTTCATTGAGACAGTCATGGCGAACCTCGCAGACGCGAAAGAAGGAAAAGCCGTGTACCCGGCGTGTTTATACCAACTTTAATGGGTCGTGCGCAGGACAGGTGTTCTCATTTACGTATTGTGACCCATACAACGTCATCTATTGATCACTTTAAACACTGTTTTTTTTCTTCTGGTATACGTTTTCCCACTTCTCCGAAAATATTGCGTTGCAATTTGACGTCATTCTGACCAGTTATGTTATTTCTACAGCGTTTTGAAATTTAATTGTAATCACCCTGTACGCCGATACATAGGTGCATCCTGGATTACTTGCTGCTTCTGTTTCTCGTTTTACGTAAGCTATTTATTGTACTCTCCATGTGTTTGCCAACTCTCTCGGCTGGATCATTTACAAATTCCAGACTAATAAATATGTGTAGAGAGACCGTGGAAATTTCATTTCCATTCGACTGGGAAACAATTTTTTAAAGAATGTGACACACAGATCAATTCTGTTAATAATGGGATTTGTTTCTAATGAAAAAGAAACAATTCTTTTTTACTAATTTGTGGGATGTGATCGATTCCTATTACAGCTGTTTTAACATCTTTCTATGATGGTTCTGCCACGAACTACGCTGATCATTTTTATTTTTGTTTCAGAAGGGAAAATAAGATCCTTGGCAGAAGAAAGAAAACAGGAGACAGGTATGATAAGTAATTAATTTTTTTTATAAAACCTCCCGGTATATATTATAATCGACAATCTGATTATTTTAATGTTTTGAAGAAATAAGGAGTTCAAATACTCTGCTTCGGTTTCGAAAAGCACACAGAATCATGCTTTGACACACACTGTGATAAGGACAGTTTGCATTTTCTTCTTGACGTGATACTTCAAATTCATCACGAACATAAAAAGTTTTGAGCAGTAAACAGCTTTCGCTATCTATCTTGCATGAGATGATGCTTCCACCAGAGAAACCACAATTAATTCTAATTCATCAATATTGTCTTCTCTAGGTTGCTGTTCTCTGAAGGAAAAGTCGAGGATCAACTTGATACAAACATTCCTTGACTTTGCGTGCCGAATTCCGGGTTATAAACATAATTCATTAACATTAATTACGGAACTACTGTCTTGAAATATTTTTCAGGATTGGTGTAGTAATTCCTGTGGTTTTTATAACCCGTCTTGTCTTCAAAATTCGTGTTTCTTACACCTCCAAGATAAATATGAGAGATTTTTTCGAAAATAGTTAAAACACATGCAACTCTAAAAGATCCAGTATTTGACGCAGTTGCGTAAAAACTAATGCTTAACACAGGACTGAAAACTCTATTCAGTGGATGCTTCATAGACAACTTTTGCCTGTTCTTTCCTGTAGTAACTTAAAAGATCGAAACATTCGTAAAATTAACAGCATAGAGTGATTAACGAACATTTCTTTCTTCCATTTTCAAATATGTTTATGTGCAAAATTTATAAGCAAAGAAATACATGACAACGTAACATATGAATTTCGTATTCACTTCGTTCATCGCTCTTCGTGGCTGTCTGCTCGCTCAGAAATTCTCTTTCTCAAGTAACCGATGACAGATTCCATGCTTGAACATCAGCTCTTTCTTTTCAGCTGTTGTCTCACCAAAAACGGCTATCTTCTACACTGAAGAGCCAAAGACACTGGTACACCTGCCTAATATCGTGTAGGGCCCTCGCGAGCACGCAGAAGTGCCGCAACACGAAGTGGCGTGGACGCGACTAATGTCTGAAGTAGTACTGGAGCAGTGCTGTCCATAAATCCGTAAGATTACGAGGGGTAGAGATCTCTTCTAAACAGCACGTTGCAAGGCATCCCAGATATGGTCAATAATGTTTATGTCTGGAGTTCGGTGGCCAGCGGAAGTGTTTAAACTCAGAAGAGTGTTCCTGGAGCCACTCTGTAGCAATTCTGGACGTGTGGGGTGTCGGATTGTCCTGCTGGAAATGCCCAAGTCCGACGGAATGCACAATGGGCATGAATGGATGCAGGTCATTAGAAAGGATGTTAATGTGCGTGTCAGCTGTCAGAGTCATATATAGACGTATCAGGGGTCATATATCAATTCAACTCCACACGCCCCACACCATTACAGAGCCTTCGGCTCCGAAAGCCCATATCGATGATATTACGTTGAATCTTTCGCACGCTGTCGCTTGTTGATGGCCCAGCATTGAAATCTACAGCAATTTGCTGAAGGATTGCACTTCTGTCACGCTGAACGATTCTCTTCAGTCGTCGTTGGTGCCGTTCTTGTAGGATCTTTTTCCGGCAGCAGTGATGTCGGAGATTTGATGTTTTACCAAATTCCTGTTATTAGCGGTACACTCGTGAAATGATCGTACGGGAAGATCACCACTTCATCGCTACCTCGGAGATGCCGTTTCCCATCGCTCAGCCGGCCGGGGTGGCCGAGCGGTTCTAGGCGCTACAGTCTGGAACCGCGCGACCGCCTGCCTCGGGCATGGCTGTGTGTGATGTCCTTAGGTTAGTTAGGTTTAAGTAGTTCTAAGTTCTAGGGGACTGATGACCTCAGAAGTTAAGTCCCATAGTGCTCAGAGTCATTTTTTTTCCCCATCGCTCGTGCGCCTACTGTAACTCTACGTTCACTCACTTAAATCTTGATAACCTGCCATTGCAGCAGCAGTAATCGATCTAACAACTGCTCCAGACACTTGCTGTGTTAGGCAGGCGTTGCCTACCACAGCGTCTTATTCCGCCTGTTTACATATTTCTTTATTTGAATACGCATGCCTCTACCAGTTTCTTTGGCCCTTCAGTGTGCAATAGTAATAATATTCAAAGCATGAGCACATTCTGTCTCTTCAAGATTTTCGCATAAAATATGTTTGTTTTAGCTTATGAACCTTTGACGAGCTTCCAGAACGTTTTCTGTATTTACCCCTAGTGTTAATAAGCTTCTAATTTTGGTTCGCAGTTTCTCAGCACCTTTGTTGGCATTCATGTTCTTTCCCAATGATCATCACTTCCGGTACAGGTGGTGAGCCCCTGTGACGCACAGTTAATTTACACTCTCGAGAAACATTAGCTGAAATCATTAACGCGTGTTTCACAGATGGCAGTTTGCTTCCAGCTGTTTCATCGGACTCTACTGGGCACTTTCGTTTTGTTTGGCGCACTTGCAGTTTTATCATAGCCTTATATTATAAATCAACATTCACCTGATGGCAGATGCACTTAGGAATGGACTGTGGTATCTGTATATTTAAATTTGTCTCTATACCTTTTTCTAATTACCACAAAAAGCCGAGAACCACCATCTTTGAGTGCAGTAATATTAGTCTTCTTGGCTGCACTGAAAATATTCTTCCTCTGTCTTCATTGAAAATACTCTTCCTGTATTATTTTGCCCGCATCTCGTGGTCGTGCGGTAGCGTTCTCGCTTCCCACGCCCGGGTTCCCGGGTTCGATTCCCGGCGTGGTCAGGGATTTTCTCTGCCTCCTGATGGCTGGGTGTTGTGTGCTGTCCTTAGGTTAGTAAGGTTTAAGTAGTTCTAAGTTCTAGGGGACTGATGACCATAGATGTTAAGTCCCATAGTGCTCAGCGCCATTTGAACCATTTTTTTGGATTATTTTCCCGTTTCAGATATACATGAACTAACGGCTCTTAATTGAAATTTCACAATAATTTGTTCTACTTCTCTTCTCCTACTATATATGGAACTAGGAATCTAAGTTTTCTTCTATCTTCGTTGTATTTGACTTTAACAGATCTTTTTTGTATTACTGTGCGTTTGCTCCCTCTAAATTCAAAACTTTTAAAACTGGAACTCTCATGAACGACGTTCGCTATTTGATGTGTAATACTTTTTATTTGGACGTTCACCCGCCAAGTTAGCCAGGAGCGCTAATGCGATGCTTCCTGGACTCAGGTAGGCGCGCTGGCCCCAGATCGAACCCGCCTGGCGGATTAACGACGAGGGCCGGTGTGCCAGACAACCTGGATATCGTTTTTAGGCGGTTTTCCGCATCTCACTAGATGAATACCTAGCTGGACACCATGTCCCGCCTCAGTTACACGACTTGCAGACATTTGAAAACGTTCACACCATTTTATGGCTTACACTAGACGCAGACAGCTGGGGTACACTACTTCTGTCCCAAGGGTACAAGGTGGTGACAGGAAGGGCATCCGGCCATAGTAACAGGGCCGACCATGCGTTGAAGTGGGACAAAGGCGCAAGAAAATGACGATGATGACATTTTATTTGGACATTCCACAGCTTGTGTGTGTTCAATGGCCCCAATTTTTCTCAAGAGGACCTTTAAAACAGCCGGTATGTTTTCGTGATCTGACACCACTGCTTTATTTTGTGGAGGAGTTAAAAGACGTTCTTCAAAAACAGAAAGTGAATAGCATACGTCACATCGGAGCACCGTGTCCTTCATCGGAATCGAAACCAGCTGGTGGTGACTCTGTCGCCTGCACCTGCGACGACGTACATACTGGGCAAACCACTGTGAAGTGCATGGCAGAGGATACTTCCCACTGTTCCCTTTCCGATACCTACAGAGGGATACATTGAAGATTGTAGTACATTTGTAGATTCCTCACTTAAAACTAGTTCTTGAACGTTTGTGAGTAGCTATCACGGGATTGTCTGCATCTCCCCCCAAGTGTCTGTCTCTTCAGTATTGGAGCATCTCCGTGACTCTGTCCTAGCGGTGAAACAAATCTATGATTATGCACAAGCCCTTCTTTGTATCTCCCCTGTTAGTTCTTTTTGGTATAAGCCCACACGATGACTCTTCATCCAAGATAACACGGTGCGTCCTCCATAGCAAGAAATCCTCAGTCCAGACTCAAATTCCATTAGATACTGCGTACTTCGTACTTTCGTTAACAAGCGTAGTGGTAGTAACGATCCAAATTATTTTCGGAAGTAAAGAAGAACTGTGTCTATCTGTCCGCCTTGAGACGTGTTTTTCAGGGTGTCATGTGGCAAAAGCGCGAGTTCGCTTTCGCATGACCGAATCCGTGGTGGTGAGAATGGAGGAGACAATTTAGTCTGAGATATCTCATTCCCTTTAAGCTCAGAATATCTTCTGAGATTCTACAGCAAGAGTTTGTCAAGGATGTAGGACGGTAGTCACTTTTGTTACCCTTCTAGTGGGCGAGAGTGAACTGTGCTTTCTTCCAGCTACTTTGTGCAGATGATGCAGTTATCTGAAATAAAGTATTGTGTGTAGAGAGTCACAGAGGTCCTGAAAGCACTGCAGTGGCAAGCGCCTGAAGACAGGCGAAAACTATCGTTTTTAAGTAATGAATCTAGGAATATGTTAGAGACAGAGCTGTACAGATTCGATACTTACTTGTTAGCCAGGCAGGCATATATTCATTCTGGGTCACTTCGGCCAGAAAACTGGGGATTTTATTTTTCCTTTTTTTTCACTTCGGCGTATTTCGAGCTTATTTATTTATTTCAATAGGGACAGTTCTGTCTGCAACATCACCCAATTTCGACTAGTAATAGCTATCCTTAAATCAAACCATCACCAGGTCACCTCTAAAACATGTTTTCTGTAGTAAGCAGAACCATCTCTGAAAATCGAGATTCTTTGCACTTAAGAACTGAAGATGCCTATTATACTGCAACGCCAAGTAAAGTAACGTTTTGAAAGTTTAGTTTCTGTAACCTTAGTGTGTTTCAGCCATGTGTGAGATCTTTTATACCAATTTTAATTACTGTTGCCAGTATGTGTACTGTGGATTCGCTAAGTGGCCGAAATAATTCATTTTAAATTCCCCAAATGTTTAGGAAACACAAAGTTCGTTTTTCATATCACGTTAATCTAAAATGTACATGATGAAAAACGAATCATTTCTTTCATAGTAAGCTTTTTTCACACTGCGTTGCATACTACCAGAATATAGTTTTTAATATCCACTGAGCCATGTATTCTTCCCGTGTCAATCAATGTTTGACCTAAGTATGGAAAGCCTGTATACTGCTTGAAATGCCTGGGCTAGGAGGACAGAGCGGATTAGGTTGTGGAAAGGGGCCAAAATGAAATCCTGTCAGTTGCACTCACCATACAAACGTCATTTATCAACACACAATATTACAACAAGGATACAAAACACTCAAAACTTTAGTCGACCTCATCTGATTAACTTTAGATCGGCTGAAGACCACATTCAAAATCCAAGACACAAGGCTTAATCAAATTGAAATACAAGGTTCTTCTTGAGGTTTCACCCAAGAATATTTTCTAAATCGTCAATCTAATCGGCTGAAGGCCTTTGCAATTTAATTTTAATGGAACTAGGCTGGAGGTCGCATATTAAGCAATAAGAAGAGTTTCCATCAATAGGCAGAAGGCCTTATCTTAAAACATTTCATGCAAATTGGGCTGAAATCCCCATTCAAAAGCATAACAATCTTACGCCTTAAGGGCAAGAGAAGAAGATTAAAACTTCCTGGCAGATTAAAACTGTGTGCCGGACCGAGACTCGAACTCGGGAACTTTGCCTTTCCGGAGTGCTAGTTCTGCAAGGTTCGCAGGAGAGCTTCTGTAAAGTTTGGAAGGTAGGAGACGAGGTACTGGCAGAAGTAAAGCTGTGAGGACGGGACGTGAGTCGTGCTTGGGTAGCTCAGTTGGTAGAGCACTTGCCCGAGAAAGGCAAAGTTCCCGAGTTCGAGTCTCGGTCCGGCACACAGTTTTAATCTGCCAGGAAGTTTCATATCAGCACACACTCCGCTGTAGAGTGAAAATTTCGTTCTAGAAGAAGATTAATTTAAGAGATATTAAAACTCGGCTGAAGGCCGCTCACTAACAAATTTAATGGCTTAAGCCCTAGAAGAAGAGTTTCAATTTTAACGGGCAGAAGGCCGTATCCTAAAACATTTCATATAAAATAAAAAAATAACAATCTCATGCCTTAAGGGCAAGACAATGACATTAATTTAAGAGATCACGTGTTAAATTAATGTCATTGTCTTGCCCTTAAGGCATGAGATTGTTATAAAATAAAAAATAACAATCTCATGCCTTAAGGGCAAGACAATGACATTAATTTAACACGTGATCTCTTAAATTAATGTCATTGTCTTGCCCTTAAGGCATGAGATTGTTATTTTTTTATTTTATATGAAATGTTTTAGGATACGGCCTTCTGCCCGTTAAAATTGAAACTCTTCTTCTAGGGCTTAAGCCATTAAATTTGTTAGTGAGCGGCCTTCAGCCGAGTTTTAATATCTCTTAAATTAATCTTCTTTTAGAACGAAATTTTCACTCTACAGCGGAGTGTGTGCTGATATGAAACTTCCTGGCAGATTAAAACTGTGTGCCGGACCGAGACTCGAACTCGGGAACTTTGCCTTTCTCGGGCAAGTGCTCAGCTGAAGGCCACATATCAACTAAATATGTTTAACGGCTTAAGGCCTGCAAAGAGTTTCAATCTAAAAGGCAGAAGGCCTTATCTTAAAACCTCTGCAGTAAAATTCGGCTTAAGGCCCCATATAAAAATATAACAATCTCATGCGTTAAGGGCAAGACAAAAACATTAATTTAAGAGATACTGATACTCGGCTGAAAGCCAGACATCAACCAAATAACTAAAATCCAAACAGGGAAATGACTACATAACACACAAGGAACAGCGCTCAGAAGTTTCCAAGGATTGGCCTGTCCACCTACTTCTTAATCTGGAGGCAACCCAACCGACAGACAGCCGACCGACCAATCAACCAAATCAGTTCCGCTCCACGCAACCAGCAAAGCGAACACAAGATTTCTATACACGACACACAGAATATTGGCGCCCAAAATGACCAACAACACCTCAGCTGTCGAACTACACGCCGCGCTGGACAGCAACAACACGACGAGGAAAATACACTGCCTAAAATTACGTCAACTACCAGGGCAGGTAACCGGAACGTCAACGGCCACAAGGCAGAAAATACCGCTGGTGAACTTCCATAACAGGGAATAAATTAAGTTAAATTTTACAGGAAGACGGCTGGAATCTTAGCCGACTTAAATACACGCACGTTGTTGCTCGGGGAATGTCCCAAAAGCGACGAAGCGACGACCAGGATCAAACGATGAAATGTAAACAGTTGAGGCTCGATAGTATATTGAGGACTCAACTTTCATGTCCAAGATCAGTGTAAGACGAACTTCGTAGCAATGGAATTCAGTATCTAACAATCCAACCGCGCGTGCAAGCCGCCAGTGGCTCGGGGCGATGGGGGCCTGCTTGCTGCTCCACGCCAACCGACCGACTGGACTGCTGGTCCGTCCGCGACTGCACTGCTGGTGCGTCTCCCACTCACTGACTGCCCCACACACAACGACCCGGAAATACTGTAGGTCGATCCAGAAATGGTACGACAGTGTGCTTATCGATACACGCTGCTGCTGCCACTCCCGGGCAAGTAAGGCAGGGAAAAATCAAATGTCGTGTGGCTAGGGCCTCCCGTCGGGTAGACCGTTCGCCTGGTGCAGGTCTTTTGAGTTGACGCCACTTCGGCGACCTGCGCGTCGATGGGGATGAAATGATGATGATTAGGACAACACAATACCCAGTCCCTGAGCGGAGAAAATCTCCGACCCAGCCGGGAATCGAACCCGGGCCCTTAGGATTGACAGTCTGTCACGCTGACCACTCAGCTACCGGGGGCGGACAGTAAGGCAGGAAGTTAGTGATGCCAGTAAATAGAATAAGAAAACGTGGCGGTATTACTGTAATAGAAGATGACAAACAATTAATGGCATGAACACGAGCCATGCACGGCTCACTGCTAAAGGGCCTCAATTTTTGTCACGCATTTCCACACATTTGTCAGCCACTAAGCCTTTGTCCTCTTTAAAAATACACACATAAAAAAAAAGTATTGCATCGCCTCGATTCCGAGAGGTCCGGAACCTGTACAGAAAACTGGACTAGAGATCAACATAAACATCATTTCCACCCTTTTTATTGCTCATGAAAACCACACGTAGCATGTGGTACCACCATACAGTGAGATCTTCAGAGGTGGTGGTTCAGATTGCTGTTCACACTGGTACTTCTAATACGCAGTAGCACGTCCTCTTGCAGTGACGCATGTCCGTGGTCGTCGTGGCATACTATCCACAAGTTCATCAAGGCACTGGTGGTCCAGATTGTCCCACTCCTCAACTTCGATTCGGCGTAGATCCCTCATAGTGGATCTACATCTACATCTACATTTATACTCCGCAAGCCACCCAACGGTGTGTGGCGGAGGGCACTTTACGTGCCACTGTCATTACCTCCCTTTCCTGTTCCAGTCGCGTATGGTTCGCGGGAAGAACGACTGTCTGAAAGCCTCCGTGCGCGCTCTAATCTCTCTAATTTTACATTCGTGATCTCCTCGGGAGGTATAAGTAGGGGGAAGCAATATATTCGATACCTCATCCAGAAACGCACCCTCTCGAAACCTGGCGAGCAAGCTACACCGCGATGCAGAGCGCCTCTCTTGCAGAGTCTGCCACTTGAGTTTATTAAACATCTCCGTAACGCTATCACGGTTACCAAATAACCCTGTGACGAAACGCGCCCCTCTTCTTTGGATCTTCTCTATCTCCTCCGTCAACCCGATCTGGTACGGATCCCACACTGATGAGCAATATTCAAGTATAGGTCGAACGAATGTTTTGTAAGCCACCTCCTTTGTTGATGGACTACATTTTCTAAGCACTCTCCCACTGAATCTCAAACTGGTACCCGCCCTACCAACAATTAATTTTATATGATCATTCCACTTCAAATCGTTCCGCACGCATACTCCCAGATATCTTACAGAAGTAACTGCTACCAGTGTTTGTTCCGCTATCATATAATCATACAATAAAGGATCCTTCTTTCTATGTATTCGCAATACATTACATTTGTCTATGTTAAGGGTCAGTTGCCACTCCCTGCACCAAGTGCCTATCCGCTGCAGATCTTCCTGCATTTCGCTACAATTTTCTAATGCTGCAACTTCTCTGTATACTACAGCATCATCCGCGAAAAGCCGCATGGAACTTCCGACATTATCTACTAGGTCATTTATATATATATTGTGAAAAGCAATGGTCCCATAACACTCCCCTGTAGCACGCCAGAGGTTACGTCCATAAACAGCCCTTTTCATTCTACCCAAGGCATCTTCGATAGGGTTCGTGTCTGAACAACATGTTGGCCACTCTAGTCGAGCGATGTCGTCATCCTGAAGGAAGTCATTCACAAGATGTGCACGATGGGACAGGGAATTGTCGTCCATGAAAATGAATGCCATGCCAATATGCTGCCGATATGGTTGCACTATCAGTCGAAGGATGGCATTCACGGATCGCACAGCCGTTACGACGCCTTCCATGACCACCAGTGGCGTGCGTCGGCCACACATAATGCCACCCCAAAACCGCAGGGAACGTCCACCTCGCTGCACTCGCTGGACAGTGTGTCTAACACGTTCAGCCTGACCCGGTTGCCTGGAAACACGTCTCCGACGATTGTATGGTTGAAGGCATATGCGACACTCATCGGTGAAGAGAACGTGATGCCAATCCTGAACGTTCCATTCGGTATGTTGTTGGGCACATCTGTACGGCGCTGCATGGTGTCGTGGTTGCAAAGATGAACCTCGCCATGGACGTCGGGAGTGAAGCTGCGCATCATGCAGCCTATTGCACACAGTTTGAGTCTTAACATTATGTCCTGTGGCTGCACGAAAAGCGTTATTCAACATAGTGGCGTTGCTGTCAGGGTTCCTCCGAGCCATAATCCGTAGGTAGCGGGCATTCACAGCTGTAGTAGCCCTTGGGCGCTCTGAGCGAGGCATGTCTGTATCTCCTCCATATCCGATCAACATCGCTTTGGTTCACTGCGAGTCGCCTGGACATTTCCCCTGTTGAGAGCCCTTGCTGGCACAAAGTAACAATGCGGACGCGATCGAACCGCGGTACTGACCGTCTAGGCATGGTTGAACTACAGACAACACGAGCCGTGTACCTCCTTCCTGGTGGAATGGCTGGAACTGATCAGCTGTCGGACCCCCTCCGTCTAGTAGGCGCTGTTCAAGCTCGGTTGTTTACACCTTTGGGTTGGTTTAGTGACATCTTTGTACAGTAAAAGGGATTGTGATACAATATCCACAATCAACGACTATCTTCAGGAGTTATGGGAACCGGGGTGATGCAGAACGTTTTTTGCTGTGTGTGTTTATGAAGTGAGGAAACTGCTTCTACTAAAATGTCGTAACATACTCGAGGCCCCTGAATAAGTGTTTAGTAACTGTTTACACCATTCGCATTGCGAGACACCTACCGATTTATTGAAAGCTGCCTCATATAAAACACGAAGACTTTTCCTCTGCTGGACCTTGGCTCTCTTTCGTAACTTGTATACATTCCCCAATTCTTAATTTCTCCTCAATTTTCTTTACGTTTGACTTGTTCATTTTTCTGCTCCAACCATTATGATACATGACCTGCAGTGAAACTACCCACGCGAAAACACAGCTGGCTGTTCTGTAGTCACGTTAGATTTACAGCGCAACCTCTAGTCGGGTGCAGCAGGTTGGGCGGCTCCCGTAAAGCGTGCCAGGCTACCGGAAACCCATGCTGGCCGCCTTTAACCACTGTGCTTCAGTAAACATTTACTCTGCGCTTTCCGTTACAGCGGGTTGGACTGCTTTAGTGGTTGCGGCGAAGACAGCTGCAGGCAGGCTCGAAGGAGAATTTTTGCACCTCCGACTCCAAAACCCTACGTATCGCTCCAGTAGAGATCGTGAAGGCAAGATTCGACTAGCATGCACACGGGCGTTTAAGCAATCATTGTACACTCCCTCCATATTGTTGCTGTGGCCCTAAGTCCAGAGACTGGTTTGATGCAGCTCTCCATGTTACTCTAGCCTGTGCAAGCCTCTTCATCTCAGAATGACTACTGCGACCTACATCCTTCTGAATCTGTTTAGTCTGTTCATGTCTTGGGCTCCCTCTACGATTTTTATCACCCACGCTTTCCTCCAATACTAAATTGGTCATCCCTTGATGCCTCAGAACTTGTTCTACCAACCGATCCCTTCTTCTAGTCAAGTTGTGCCACAATTCCTCTTCTCCCCAATTCTATTCAGTACCTCCTCATTTGTTACGTGATCTACCCATCTAATCTTCAGCAATCTTCAGTAGCACCACATTTCGAAAGCTTCTATTCTCTTTTTGTCTACACTGTTTATCGTCCATGTTTGACTTCCATACAAGGCTACACTCTATACCAATACTTACAGAAATGACTTTCTGACACTTAAATATATACTCGATCTTAACAAATTTCTCTTCTTCAGAAACGCTTTCCTTCCCATAGCCAGTCTACATTATATATCCTATCCTCTCTACTTCGACCATCATCAATTATTTTGCTTCCAAAATAGCAAAACTCACTTACTACTTTAAATGACTCATTTCTTATTTTAATTCCCTCAGCATCACCTGATTTAAGTTGACTACATTCCAACACCTTCATTTTGCTTTTGTTGCCGTTCGTCTTATTATATCCTCCTATTCGCTTCAACTGTTCTTCCAGGTCCTTTGTTGTTTCTGACAGAATTACAATGTCGTCAGCAAATCTCAAAATTTTCATTTCTTCTCCGTGGATTTTAATTCCTACTCCAGATTTTTCTTTTGTTTCTTTTACTGCTTGCTCAATATAAAGACTGAATAACATCGGGAATAAGCTGCAACCCTGTCTCACTCCATTCTCAACAACTGCTTCCCTTTCGTGCCCCTAGACTCTTATAACTGGCATCTGGTTCCTGTACAAATTGTAAATAGCCTTTCGCTCCCTGTATTTTACACCTGCCACCTGCAGAATTTGAAAGAGAGTATTGTAGTCAACATCGTGAAAACCTATCTCTAAGGCTACAAATACTGCAAACTTAGGTTTGCCTCTCCTTAACATATCTTGTAAGACAAGTCGCAGGGTCAGTGTTGCCTCGCGTGTTCCAACATTTCTATGCAATCTTCACCGAGGTCGGCTTCTAGCAGTTTTTGCATTCGTTTGAAAGAATTCGTGTTAGTATTTCGCAACCATGACTTATTAAACTGTTGTTGTTGTCGTTGTGGTCTTCAGTCCTGAGACTGTTTTGAAGCAGCTCTCCATGCTAATCTATCCTGTGCAAGCTCCTTCATCTCCCAGTACCTACTGCAACCTACATCCTTCTGAATCTGCTTAGTGTATTCATCTCTTGGTCTCCCTCTACGATTTTTACCCTCCACGCTACCCTCCAATACTAAATTTGTGATCCCTTGATGCCTCAGAACATGTCCTACCAACCGAACCCTTCTTCTAGTCAAGTTGTGCCACAAACTTCTCTTCTCCCCAATCCTATTCAACACCTCCTCATTAGTTACGTGATCTACCCACCTAATCTTCAACATTCTTCTGTAGACTACATTTCGAAAGCTTCTACTCTCTTCTTGTCCAAACTATTTATTGTCCATGTTTCACTTCCATACATGGCTACACTCCATACAAATACTTTCAGAAACGACTTCCTGACATTTAAATCTATGCTCGATGTTAACAAATTTCTCTTCTTCAGAGACGCTTTCCTTGCCATTGCCTGTCTACATTTTATATCCTCTCTACTTCGACCATCATCAGTTATTTTGCTCCCCAAATAACAAAACTCCAATACTACTTTAAGGGTTTCATTTCCTAATCTAATTCCCTCAGCATCACCCGACTTAATTCGACTACATTCCATTATCCTCGTTTTGCTTTTGTTGATGTTCATCTTATACCCTCCTTTCAAGACACTGTCCATTCCGTTCAACTGCTCTTCCAAGTCCTTTCCTGTCTCTGACAGAATTAAAATGTCATCGGCGAACCTCAAAGTTTTTATTTCTGCTCCCTGGATTTTAATACCTACTCCAAATTTTTCTTTTGTTTCCTTTACTGCTTGCTCAATATACAGATTGAATAACATCGGGGACAGGCTACAACCCTGTCTCACTCCCTTCCCAACCACTGCTTCCTTTTCATGCCCCTCGACTCTTATAACTGCCATCTGGTTTCTGTACAAATTGTAAATAGCCTATCGCTCCCTGTATTTTACCCCTGACACCTATAGAATTTGAAAGAAAGTATTCCAGTCACCATTGTCAAACGCTTTCTCTAAGTCTACAAATGCTAGAAACGTAGATTTTCCTTTCCTTAATCTTTCTTCTAAGATAAGTCCTAGGGTCAGTATTGCATCACGTGTTCCAACATTTCTATGGAATCCAAACTGATCTTCCCCGAGGTCGGCTTCTACCAGTTTTTCCATTCGTCTGTAAATAATTCGCGTTAGCATTTTGCAACTGTGACTTATTAAACTGACAGTTCGGTAATTTTCACATCTGTCAACGGCTGCTTTCTTTGGGATTGGAATTATTATATTCTTCTTGAAGTCTGAGGGTATTTCGCCTGTCTCATACATCTTGCTCACCGGATGGTAGAGTTTTGTCAGGATTGGCTCTCCCAAGGCCGTCAGTAGTTGTAATGGAATGTTGTCTACTCCCGGGGCCTTGTTTCGACTCAGGTCTTTCAGTGCTCTGTCAAACTCTTCACGCAGTATCGTATCTCCCATTTCATCTTCATCTACATCCTCTTCCATTTCCATAATTTTGTCCACAAATACATCGCCCATGTATAGACTCTCTATATACTCCTTCCACCTTTCTGCTTTCCCCTCTTTGCTTAGAACTGGGTTTCCATCTGAGCTCTTGATATTCATACAAGTGGTTTCCTTTTCTCCAAAGGTCTCTTTAATTTTCCCGTAGGCTGTATCTATCTTACCCCTAGCGAGATAAGCCTCTACATCCTTACATCTGTCCTCTAGCCATGCCTCCTTAGCCATTTTGCACTTCCTATCGATATCATTTTTTAGACGTTTGTATTCCTTTTTGCCTGCTTCATTTACTGCATTTTTATAATTTCTCCTTTCATCAATTAAATTCAATATTTCTTCTGTTACCCAAGGATTTCTACTAGCCCTCGTCTTTTTACCTACTTGACCCTCTGCTGCCTTCACTACTTCATCCCTCAGAGCTACCGATTCGTCTTCTACTGTATTTCTTTCCCCCATTCCTGTCAATTGTTCCCTTATGCTCTCCCTGAAACTCTGTACAACCACTGGTTTAGTTAGTTTATCCAGGTCCCATCTCCTTATATTCCCATCTTTTTGCAATTTCTTCAGTTTTAATCTACAGTTCATAACCAATAGATTGTGGTCAGAGTCCACATCTGCCCCTGGAAATGTCCCACAATTTAAAACCTGGTTCCTAAATCTCTGTCTTAACATTATATAATCTGTCTGATACCTTTTAGTATCTCCAAGATTCTTCCATGTATACAACCTTCTTTTATGATTCTTGAACCAAGTATTAGCTATGATTAAGTTATGCTCTGTGCAAAATTCTATGAGACGGCTTCCTCTTTCATTTCTTAGCCCCAATCCATATTCACCTACTATGTTTCCTTCTCTCCCTTTTCCTACTGTCGAATTCCAGTTACCCATCACTACTAAATTTTCGTCTCCTTCACTACCTGAATAATTTCTATTATCTCATCATACATTTCTTCAATTTCTTCATCATCTGCAGAGCTAGCTGGCATATAAACTTGTACTACTATAGTAGGCATGGGCTTCGTGTCTATCTTGGGCACTCTAATACGTTCACTATGCTGTTTGTAGTAGCTTACCCGCACTCCTATTTTTTATTCATTATTAAACCTACTCCTCCATTACCCCTATTTGATTTTGTATTTATAACCCTGTATTCACCTGACCAGAAGTCTTGTTCCTCCTGCCACCGAACTTCACTAATTCCCACTATATCTAACTTCAACCTATCCATTTCCCTTCTTAAATTTTCTAACCTACCTGCCCGATTAAGGGATCTGACATTCCACGCTCCGATCCGTAGAATGCCAGTTTTCTTTCTCCTGATAACGACGTCCTCCTGAGTAGTCCCCGCCCGGAGATCGGAATGGGGGACTATTTTACCTCCGGAATATTTTACCCAAGAGGACGCCATCATCATTTAACCATACAGTAAAGCTGCATGCCCTCGGGAAAAATTACGGCTGTAGTTTCCCCTTGCTTTCAGCCGTTCGCAGTACCAGGTCGTTTTGGTTAGTGATACAAGGCCAGATCAGTCAATCATCCAGACTGTTGCCCCTGCAACTACTGAAAAGGCTGCTGCCCCTCTTCAGGAACCACACGTTTGTCTGGCCTCTCAACAGATACCCCTCCGTTGTGGTTGCACCTACGGTACGGCTATCTGTATCGTTGAGGCACGCAAGTCTCCCCACCAATGGCAAGGTCCATGGTTCGTGGAGGGGAGGATTAAACTGATAGTTCGGTAATTTTCACATCTGTCAACACCTGTTTCGTTTGGGATTGGAATTATTATATTCTTCTTGAAGTCTGAAGGTATTTTGCCTGTTTCATACATCTTGCTCACCAGGTGTAAGAATATTGTCATGGCTGGCTCTTCCAAGGCTATCAGTAGATCTAATGGAATGCTATCTACTCTCGGGGACTTGTTATATTTTCTCCTTTCGTCAATTAAATTCAGTGTATCTTCTGTTACCCAAGGATTTCTACTAGCCCTCGGCTTTTACCTACTTGATCCTCTGCCTACCTTCACTATTTCATCTCTCAAAGCTACCCATTCTTCTTCTACTGTATTTCTTTCCCCTGTTCTAGCCAATCGTTCCCTAATGCTCTCTCTGAAACTCTCTACAACCTATGGTCCTTTCAGTTTCTAAAGTTCATAACCAATAAATTGTGGCCATCCACATCTGCCCGTGGAAATGTCTTACAATTTAAAAACTGGTTCCTAAATCTCTATCTTCCCATTATATAATCTATCTGAAATCGTCCAGTGTCTCCAGGTCTCTTCCACGTACAGAATCTTCCTTCATGATTCTCAGTTATGATTAAGTTATGCTCTGTGCAAAATTCTACCAGGCGGCTTCCTCTTTCTTTCCTTACTCCCAGTCCATATTCACCTACTGCTTTTCCCTCTCTTCCTTTTTCTACAATCTAAATCCAGTCAGTCCCCCATGAGTATTAAATTTTCATCTCCCTTAACTGTCTGAATAATTTCTTTTATCGCAACATACATTTTTTAACTCTTCATCATCTGCGGAGCTAGCTGGCATATAAACTTGTACAACTGTAGTACGCATGAGCTTCGTGTGTATCTTGACTACAGTAATGCTTAAACTATTCTGTTCATAGTAGCATATCCGTGTTCCTATTTTTTATTCATTATTAAACCTCTTCCTGCATTACCATTATTTGACTTTGTATTTATAACCCTGTATTCACCTGACCAGAAGTCAGGAGAACTGCCACCGAACTTCACTAATTCCCACTATATCTAACTTTAACCTATCCATTTCCCCTTTTGAATTTTATAACCAACCTGCCCGATTAAGGGATCTGACATTCTGGTCCGTAGAACGTCAGTTTTGTCTCTGCTGATAACGACATCCTCCTGAGTAGTCCCCACCCAGATATCCGAATGGGGGACTATTGTACCTCCGGAATATTTTACCCAAGAGGTCGGCATTATCGTTTAATCATACAGTAGAGCTGCATGCCCTCGGAAAAATTACGGCTGTAGTTTCCGCTTGCTTTCAGCTGTTCGCAGTACCAGCACAGCAAGGCGTTTTGGTTAGTGTTACAAGGCCAGATCAGTCAGTCATCCAAACTGTTGCTCCTGCAACTACTGAAAAGGCTGCTGCCCCTCTTCAGGAACCGCACGTTTGTCTGGCCTCTCAACAGATACCTCTCCGTTGTGGTTTCACCTACGGTACGGCTATCTGTATCGCTGAGGCACGCAAGCCTCTCCACCAACGGCAAAGTCCACGGTTGATTGGAGGGGGAGGACGATTGGGGGGGGGGGGGAGGAGGATTCCCTCCATACATGACTGAAACGGGAAAAGCCCTAATAGAATGGTAAGCATCCACTGCCATTTTACATCTGCATCTACATATCTACATATATACTCCGCTAGCCACCAAGCAGTTTGTGGCGGAGGGCACAATTCACGCCAAAGTCATATTTCCCCCCTTTGTTCCACTCGCGGATCGCGCGAGGGAAAAACGACTGTCTGAACGCTTCAGTACGAGCTCTTATATCCCTTATCTTTGAATGATGATCATTAAGCTATACAGACGAACAATACTCCAAGACTGGACGAACTAACGTATTATAAGCTATTTCCTTTGTTGAAGGACTGCATCGCTTCAGGATTCTACCAATAAACCGCAATCTAGAGTTCGCCTTACCCGTTACTTGTGTAATCTGATCATTCCATTTGAGATCATTTCGAATAGTCACACCCAGATACTTGACTGATGTTACCGCTTCTAAAGACTGATCATTTATTTTGTACTCAAACATTAACGGGAATTTTCGCCTTGTTATACGCAGTAGATTACACTTATTAATATTGAGAGATATTTTGGCTGAGGACTAAATTGTTCAAGTCTGACACTGTCGGGAGAACGGTGCCGCAGTATTCAACATTTGTGTGTCTCCTCAGCAGGGTGACACAGATCGGCGGTGGAAAACGCCTTCAGCTGGTGATGTGGGGCACAAAAAGCCAGCTGGCGTATGTGTACGGAAACAACATCTGCTACCTGACGTCGCCTGACGCTGAATGAATACAGATCACCAAAGACGGGGTACCAGTCATCACACCACGCATTTATTTTCTGCAAATCTTCATTGATTTGTTCACAACTTTCGTGTGATACTACTTCCCTGTAGACTAAAGCATCATCGGCAAACAGTCTAAGGTCGCTGTCAATACCATCAACCAGATCGTTTATGTAAATCGTAAAAAGCAGAGGACCTATTAAGCTGCCCTGGGACACACCTGAAGTTACTCTTGTTTCTGCTGAAGTTACCCCGTTCAGGACGACATACTGCTGCCTGTCTGTTAGAAAATTTGCTATCCAATCGCATATGTCATTGGATAGACCGTAAGAGCGCACTTTTTGTAACAAGCGACCGTGCGGAACTGAGTCGAACGCCTTTCGGAAGTAGAGTAATATGGCATCAACCTGGGAGCCGGCATCTAGAGCCTGTTTATCATACACAAAGAGGGCCAGCTGTGTCTCGCATGACCGCTGTTTCCTAAAACCGTGTTGGTTTCTGCAGATGAGCCTCTCAGAGTCTAGAAAGGTCATTATGTCTTAACACAAAATATGTTCCATGATTCTACAACAAATTGATGTCAGTGAAATTGGCCGGTAATTATGGGCATCCGATTTTCTACCCTTTTTATAGTTTGCTATCCTGGGCCTTCTTCTAGTCCCGTGGAACTTTCCGCCGTTCCAATGATCTCTGATAGATGACGGATACGAATGGTACTATATTTGTAGCATAGTCAACATAAAATCGTACGGGAATACCGTCTGGGCTAGATGTCTTCCTGGCGTCTAAGGATCTTAACTGTTTTACAATCCCAGATACACTAAACACTATGTCAGCCATCCTTTCGTTTGTTCGATAATTAAAAGGGGGAATGGTGCTGCAGTCTTCTATCGTAAACGAGTTATTGAAAGCTAGGTTTAGAATTTCGGCCTTCTGTTCATCATCATCAGTTACGTTACCCGTACTGTCAGCAAGAGAAGGTATTGAATTATTTGTAGCATTCATAGAGTTTACGTACGACTTTCAAAGTTGTTTTCAGATCATGGACATACAGGTATACGCAGATTTACAATCACGTACACGTAAGCACATTCCTGTAGGATAAAGCGTTTGTTTATACAATGTGCGATATTTTGGCTGAGGACTAAATTGTTCAAGTCTGACACCGTCGGGAGAACGGTGCCGTAGTATTCAACATTTGTGTGTCTCCTCAGCAGGGTGACGCAGATCGGCGGTGGAAAACGCCTTCAACTGGTGATGTGGGGCACAAAAAGCCAGCTGGCGTATGTGTACGGAAACAACATCTACTACCTGACGTCGCCTGACGCTGAACCAATACAGATAACCAAAGACGGGGTACCGAACGTCGTCTTCAATGGAATCCTGGAGTCATATGCTAACGGTAAGTTGTGCAGTATTATCTGCCGAGTTTGTTGTTCCCAGTTGTGTCTGTAGCCTGCTGACTGTACAACAGTACTTCAGACTCATAGTACGTGCTAAAGCATTAATATGCGGTTTGCTCATATCCCAGTTTGACCTGTTATAATAAGAGCACTCTGGAGAATCATGTTTTGTAAATATGCTGAACATCAGCATCTACTGCTCACGTCAGCATGATAAAAACCGGTATCTTTTTCGGCGTAGGATTATACAGGGTGACACCGAAAAATGTGAGCATTTCCACAATCCAATAAAACTAGAAGTTATGAAGGAAGGAAATTGCATTCACAGTAATTGAAACCTTACAACTTTTCCATTTACGAAACATTGATGGCATTTATCATTTTTTTTTAAGTTACTTCCTTTAGATGGCGTCCTCGTGTACGAATACATTCGTGAAATCTGCTGTTGAGATTCCTCATTGACCGCTGCAACATGTCAGCTGGTATAGTGTGCATCCCGAATTCTCTGTTTTAACTCATCCACGGCTCTTGGTCGAGTCGTGTAGACACAAGAAAAAATGACACAAAAAAATCACAAACAGATAAATCTGGCGATCGGTAGGGCCAGGGAATGTTACGGAATCGTGAAATCACACGGTTGCCAAGTAATTATCGCACATACGCCATTGATTGCCGTGCAGTGTGTGATCTCGCTCCATCCTGTTGAAACCAGGCATCTTGAACGGTCGGAAAGTTGTTCAATGCAGGTGTAACGAATGTTGGTAACATCTCCACGTAACGATCGACATTGACAGTTACTGTGTTTCCCTGTTCATCTGCGAAAAATTATGGTCCGATAATCCCATGTGATGAAACACCACACCATACTGTACTAGCGTGTAAAGGGCTCTCATGAACGTGATTAGGATTTGTGTTTGCTCAGTAACGGTAGTTCTGAAAATGTGCCTCACCTGACATCCACAACTTGTTTAGAATTTCATCGCGATTGTTTATTTTGTTATCATTTGTTGACAGAATCTTAATCGTAACCAGTAATCACTGTCCTTCAATTGTTGAACCATCTGTAGTTTGTACGGACCAAATTTTAAATCAAGATGATGAATTTTGCGAACACTCTCCCGGGACATTCCAACCACTGCTGCTTGCTTACGAATTGAATGCCGTGGGCTCCGTCGCGAACAACATCAATGTTTGTTGGAGAACGCACACTTGTTGGTCGTCCTGTTGGTTTTTCTTGAGGGCAGATCCAGTCTCTTCAAAGTTCTTAATCCAACATTTTATCGCATGTTTCGACGGAACGGCATCATGACGTCCTAAATTATAAAAACGTCGAAACTCCCTCTACGCCGCTGCCAAACTATAATTGTTTTTATAAGACATTTTTATGGCTAACACACTCTGTTGTTAATTCCACAGATGCATGATTACTGAAATGGCGGAGCAGTGCTGCCACCTGCCCATGGGTTCCACTACTCATTTCAAACATTCCCGTTATTCTGTGTCACCATTTTTAATAAGCCCAAAGATCATATCGATTGCGGCAGAGTCTTGATTACCCAGGTCAATGCGGGTCCGAAACTGCACGCATAATCGAAAAACACGACTAATTCAAAATTATCATGAAATTCAGTCCGAGAGGCTAAAATTCGTGTGGACATGCCGATTCAGTACAAATAGTTTCATCAGCGTTGTTCTGGTTCTGCGAGAAGATTATTCTGTTCGTTGTAACTGATGAAATCGTCGCAAAGAGCGTCTGTTAACTCTTTGTAGCAGCTAGTTTCTAGCCCAGAATAGCAGTGTCTCGAGTTGTATAAAGACGTTTAAATCGAGTCAGCCATCTTGATGAAGCCTTAAATCTTCAGAGTTCACAAAAATGGTTCAAATGGCTCTGAGCACTATGGGACTTAACTTCTGAGGTCATCAGTCCCCTAGAACTTAGAACTACTTAAACGTAACTAACCTAAGGACATACCACACATCTATGCCCGAGGCAGGATTCGAACCTGCGACCGCAGAGGTCGCGCGGCTCAAGACTGTAACGACTAGAACCGCTCGGCCACTGCGGCCGGCTCTTCAGAGTTCCGTGGAACTCGCTTGCATGCTCTTTTAACATCGGACCTGATATTGGAAATCCTTCTGCTCTCTTCTGGTTGAACCGCTAATGCAGTGCTTCATCTAGTTTAGCGTAAGGTGACGTTTTCAGGCACTTAGATCTAAGCAGTGATGATACGAATGCGCTGTCAACCTCGGTTGCAAAATGTATCGGCTATTCTTTGTCTTTCCTTCACGTCTCTCGCTGTTTGTGTGCCTATACCATAAATCTGAGAACGCTGGGCTGCAGATTCCCCTTTTTGTAAATTTTCCAGAACTCCTTTTCGATCGTCAGAAAATCACAACTGCGTTTATGTCTCATCCTCCTAACACTTATAAGCGGCCCATAACTTCAGAAACAACAAGAAATGGAATACCATTAGGCTAACAGTAATTGTCAATGACTCATTATAAAAGCTGCGGTATTACTGAGATCCATCGGCGACTTGGAAATTAGGAACAACAAAACATTACTCCTGTCGATATTTAACAGCATGTGTTCATTGTCTCAACACGGGGCAAGAATTCTGAAATGAACGGTGTGACAATCAAACCTATTTCACTTTCTTTTACTATGGACTATAACTAGCTTGGAACTGTAGCTCCTAGCGAAAAGGCTAGACAAATATAGGAGGGCTATTCAGAAAGTAGGGAACATTTCCGTCTGATACCGTTAGGCGCGCGCCGATTGCGTATATTTTGGTATGTGCGTGCTCAGCAGCTCAGTCGGCATCCATCCGTGACAGCGGGAACGTCTCTGCGCGTCTGGCTTTTTCGATATTCAGATTTTGAAATGTACGCTGCAATCGAAAATACCGCCAGTTGTGAGGTGCGGTCTGTGGTAAGGATTTTGTTGGCAAAAACCCTAAAACCTATAGAAATTTATCGTGAACTGTGCGAAGTATACGTAAACAACGTAATGAGTGAATGTTCCGTCCGGAAATGGTGCATTCGGTTTTAAAATGGCCGAACCAACGTTCATGATGAAGAGCAGAGTGGACGTCCGAGCATTGTGACTGACGGTCTTGTCGCTAAAGTTGATGAAACGATACGTGAAAACCGTCGCTTCACAATAACGGAGCTTTCGCTTTCTTTTCTACAAGTTTCACGGGCTTTGCTGTTTGAAATCGTCACTCACAAGCTAGGCTACCACAAATTTTGTGCACGGTGGGTGTTCAAAATGCTTACAGAGCACCGTGAAGAACAGCGAATGGGGGCAACGTTGACATTTTTGGAGGCCTACCACAAACATGGTGATTCATTACTGGATCGAATGGTGGCTGGTGACGAGACTTGGATGAAACACCTCAACTGCGAGACAAAATTACAGTCCATGGAGTGGGGGCACACAAGGTCTCCCCCCCCCCTCCCCCCTCCCCCTCCAAAACCAAGAAAATCTTTGCAAACCTTGTCGATGGCGACAGTGTTTTGGGATATGCAAGGTGTGCTTCTTATTGCTTGGAGCAACCATAAATTCTGCCTGGTACTGTCAAACTTCGCACAGCCTTAGAAGAGGAGATCAAAACAAACGCTTTGATGACGACGCGGAACTCCAGGCGGGCGTGACTCACTGGCTCAAGTCTCAGGCGGCAAATTTTACGACGAAGGTCTTTCAAAGCTTCTCCAGCGCTATGATAAGTGCCTCTATGTGTTTGGTGACTATGTGGAAAAGTAATATGTTAGTCGCTCTTTCAGATGTATATAATAAAATGTATATTTTGTAATTAGTTATTTTTAATGCCAAAACGTTCCCTACTTTCTGAACACAACTCGTACACACAGAAAATTGGCCACGAACCTGTTACAAGAGTAGGGTACCCACATTTACCGAAGGTGAAATGGGAAACAGAAATATATCTTAGGAACGTCTGACGGTGAGATTGGGATCCGTATCATTTGCCAGCGGTTAAACGTAATGGACAAGCGTAATCGTGTATTCTAATTACAACAGCACACTTCAACACAAACTACTCAATATTTGCAGATCGTCTTGAACAGGAATATCATGGGCTAAGCATAATCGGAAAGATATGAATACCGAAAGAATCAGAAAAGGCACACACCTCATCACTTTTCAAGGACGCTACCACATACACAAACCATTAACAAACCGTCAATAGCTACTTAATGACTCAGCAACTATTGGAAACCAGAAACCAATAAAATCATTCAGTTAATCACGTAAAAATAAACCTTATCTTTCACCTCCCTCCCTCTCTCTCTCTCTTCCCCCCCCCCCCCCCCCCCCCACACACACACACACTGACCTACTCATTCATTCTCCAAAGGAAGGAATGAAGACTGGGTTTAACGTCCCGTCTACATCGAGGTCATTAGAGACGGAGCACAGGCTCGGATGCTGTCAAGGCTGGAGAAGACAACCGACTGTGGCTTTTCAACGGAACCATATAGGCATTTGCCTGGAGCGATTTGGTAAAACTACGGAAACCCTAAACCTGGATGGCTGGACATGTATTTCAACCGTCGTCCTCCGTAATGGGAGTTTAGTGTGCTAACCACTGCGCCACCTCACTCAGTCTCACTCACTCTCTCCCACCATTCCCTCAACTGCCACTCTATCCCCACCTCTCTTTCCTGCATCTCGTTACCAACTCACTTTCTCACTCTCCTCCCCTACTAAATATCTTAGCACTCACTGTGTACTACTTTTACTCATCTTTACCTACCCCTCCGCTCTTCCCATCTACTCACGATTTAGGTCTTCAGTTCCAATACTATTCCTAAATTTCACTTACATCTAAAATAATTATAGACGATAAATAAATAAAATGACTTTATGCATATATCGCAAACTATAGATTAAGAGAACATTTTAGATCAAGTGAATACCGAAATTGCCTTTTAAGGTGGCAACACTACTCATACAAAAACAAACAGCGACAAATTTAGCCCAGAGTATGCAGTGGTGCTCTATTCTGTCGTATTTCCGATTTTAAAAAAAATGTCTGGTGTTGCAAGCTGATGTGAGGGTAGGCAAAAAACAGCAGCGTCGAACGGTGGAATACCTCAGAAATGTGCAAAGAGGCAACATATCCAGATGGAGGCGAAAATCGGACATAAAATACCGTAAGAAAAATTATAGCACAATATCTTTTGTGGTGTGGACGAGCGGTTCTAGGCGCTTCAGTCTAGAACCGCGCGACCGCTACGGTCGCAGGTTCGAATCCTGCATCGGGCATGGATGTGTGTGATATCCTTAGGTTAGTTAGGTTTAAGTAGTTCTAAGTTCTAGGGGACTGATGACCTCAGATGTTAAGTCCCATAGTGCTCAGAACCACTTGAACCAATATCTTTCGTATCGAACTGTTTTTAGATCTAGAAAGCAAGTCAAACTGTAAATACTGTTCACTACAAGCTACTGATGATTTTTATATCAGTAAAACGAAGCGCGATCGCTGATAAAAATACGAGAATGGCATGAATCAAGAGCGGGCCCGCAAAATTACAGACCAGTATCCTTAACATGCGTTTGCTGCACAATTCCTGAACACTTTCTAAGTCTGAATATAATAAATTTCCTTTACATCGTGAAGCTTATGTTCGCGAATCAGCACGGTTATAGAAAGCATCGCTTTTAGGATGTTTGTCTCCGTGCCCGCAGGCCAGGCCTGCCTTTCCTCGATCCAGAATTTTGCGAAATTTGCGAAGGCATCTGGTGATGATTCTGTTGTGTTAATACGTGATGGGCAACATATCACGTTGTTGTGAGACCAAGGAGAAAAACGTGACCACGTCATCTGTTTATTACCCCATTCCATGCATAAAACGCAGCCTGTTGTGTGGAATTCATGTGACTGTTTAAAACGCATTGTCCCCAAGAAACAAAAACCTGGTGCGTAGTAAATGATTGTCATATAATGATATGCTGCGAATTCTGGATGAAGGGCAACAGGCAGATTCAATAGCCCTATTTTTGCGGAAAAGTTTGACACGGTGCCCCATTGCATTCTGTTGACGGAGGTCCGAGAATCTATTTAGGATCCCAGATACGTGATTTGCTCGAAGATTTTTTAAATAATAGTATCCATTACGTGGCCCTCGACTGCGGGCGTTCATTAGAGATAAGGGCGTCGTCAAGAGTGCCCCAGGGAACCGCGATAGGACGACTTTTATTCTCCATATACATAACGACCAGACGGATAGGGTGAGCACCAATAAACGACTGTTTCTGATGACGCTGTTGTGTACGAGAAGGTGTCGTCGTTGACAGGCTGTAGGATATACAAGATGACTTAGGTAACATTTATAGTTGGTGTGATGAATGGCAACTAGCTCTAAATGTAGAAAAAGTAAGTTAATGCAGATAAGGAGGAGAAACAATCACCTGCAGTTCGAATACAGCATTAGTAGTTTGCTACTTGACCCAGTCACGTCCATTATATAGCGAGGTGTAATGTTGTAAAGCGACATAAAGTGGAACGAGCATGTAAGGATTGTAGTGGAGAAGGCGAGTGGTCGACTTTAGTTTACTGGAAGAGCTTTGGGAAACTGTGGCTCATCTGCAAAGGAAACTGCATATAGGACACCAGTGCGACCCATTCCTGACTACTGCTTGACTGTCAATGTCCCCACCAGGCTGGATTAAAGGGAGATACCGAAGCAACTCAGAGGCGGTTCAAAAATGGCTCTGAGCACTATGGGACTCAACTGCTGAGGTCATTAGTCCCCTAGAACTTAGAACTAGTTAAACCTAACTAACCTAAGGACATCACAAATATCCATGCCCGAGGCAGGATTCGAACCTGCGACCGTAGCGGTCTTGCGGTTCCAGACTGCAGCGCCTTTAACCGCACGACCACTTCGGCCGGCCCAACTCAGAGGCGGGCTGCTAGGGGATGCTTCAGGAGCTCAAGTGGGAATGCCACAAGGGAACGCGATGTTCTTTTTGATAAACACTACTGAGAAATTTTAGAGAACCGGCATTTGAAGCTGATTGTAGAATGATCCTATTGCCGCCAATGAACGTTTTGTGGTATCGATAGCTAGGATGCCACGGCGTAGCTGCCAGTTAAGTTCGCACTACGACAGACAACGATGACAGCGCCCTCTAGCAGGCGCAGTTCATCTCTACGAGCACAACGGTAGATTCTGTCCATTTCATCAAGTGCAGACAACCAGGACACTTCGCTTCAGCTTTGCTCTACATACGACGGGTCTAAGACTATGCATCTTTACAAAGTTATGTATTCTTCTTGCACCAGTACACCACTTTTACTCACTGCAGGACCGACGTAATTTTCGTGCTCCTGCAACTACCCACGCGCCGCCTTCCAGGCGGATACAAAACGTTTAATGTAAGGGCCACGAACATACGATAAGGGAAATCAGAGCTCATGCAGAGGAATACTGACACTCGTTTGTCCCTCACTCTGCGAGTGGAATAGGAATACGGATGTTTGGTAGTGTTACAATGTACCCTCCGCCACGCACCGTACGGTGGCTTGCGGAGTATGTATGTAAATGTAAATGATCATATATCACAGACCGTGTTGCATTTTAAGACAGTGCAGACATCTTGTGTTTTTGCACACGCACTGTAACAAGAGGATGCGATGTCATACATGGTGGAGTGTGCGACCACCTGCGGTCAGTCTGCCACCAGAGGATGACGAGTTTTAGTGTGTAGCACAGCTGGCGTAAAAATGGTCACTGCACTGGTCTTGCTACGGAAAAATGTCGGGGTGATGGAATGTTAAAAAGCCTCTATTTCAGAAAATGTCCCCGAAGAGTAGTACGCGAGTTATAAAATTATTTTTGAGAATATTGGCATTGGCATTGGTCTGCAGCCTGCACGGTGAGCTGAACTGTTCTGAATGCATGAGGTGAGAGTTAATTGTTTATACAGCATCCCGCCGGCACTGCGCAGTCACTGGGGAATGAGGATAACGACAGTAGCACAGTGTGTGCCAGTGGACAGCGTTGTGGCTCATCCGCGTTCTTCAGGCTCGCAGCAGTGTTGGTAGCGAACACATTACGGTGGAGGCAACACCAGCGTTGATGTGAAGCGCTGGGCGGCACGGTCCGGTGTAGCACTCTTTGACGTGCTTGGGGCTCTCCAAGATGTGGTGTTTACTTGAAAGCAGGTATCGCAACCGCTTCCGTCCTGCGGCAACAGTAGTGACAGTAGTTTAGATACACTACCGGCCATTAAAATAGCTACACCAAGAAGAAATGCAGATGATAAACAGGTATTCATTGGACAAATACATTATACTAGAACTGACATGTGATTACATTTTGATGGCATTTGGGTACATAGATCCTGAGAAATCAGTACCCAGAACAACCACCTCTGGCCGTAATAACGGCCTTGATACGCCTGAGCTTTGAGTCAAACAGATCTTGGATGACGTGTACAGATACAGTTGCCCATGCAGATTCAACACGATACCACAGTTCATCGAGAGTAGTGACTGGCGTATTGTGACAAGCCAGTAGCTCGGCCACCGTTTTCAGTTGGGGAGAGATCTGGAGAATGTGCTGGCCAGGGCAGCATTCGACCTTTTTCTGTATCCAGAAAGGCCCGTACAGGACCTGCAAGATGCGGTCGTGCATTATCCTGCTGAAATGTAAGGTTTCGCAAGGATCGAATGAAGGGTAGAGCCACGGGTCGTAACACATCTGAAATGTAATGTCCACTGTTCAAAGTGCCGTCAGTGCGAACAAGAGGTGACCGAGACGTGTAAGCAATGGCACTCCACACCATCACGCCGGGTGATACGTCAGTATGGCGATGACGAATACACGCTTCCAATGTCCATTCACCGCGATGTCGCCAAACACGGATGCGACCATCATGATGCTGTAAACAGAACCTGTTCATCCAAAAAAATGACGTATTACCATTCGTGCAGCCAGGTTCGTCGTTGAGTACACCATCACAGGCGCTCCTATCTGTGATACAGCGTCAAGGGTAACCGCAGCCATGGTCTCCGAGCTGATATTCCATGCTGCTGCAAACGTCGTCGAACTGTTCGTGCAGATGGTTTTTGTCTTGCAAACGTCCAGATCTGTTAACTCAGGGATCGAGACGTGGCTGCACGATCCGTTACAGCCATGCGGATAAGATGCCTGTCATCTCGACTGCTAGTGATACGAGGCCGTCGGGATCCAGCACGCCGTTCCGTATTACCCTCCTGAACCCACCGATACCATATTATGCTAACAGTCATTGGATCTCGACCAACGCGAGCAGCAATGTCGCGATACGATAAACCACAATCGCGATAGGCTACAATCCGACCTTTATCAAAGTCGGAAACGTGATGGTATGCATTTCTCTTCCTTACACGAGGCATCCCAACTACGTTTCACCAGGCAACGTCGGTGAACTACTGTTTGTATATGAGAAATCTATTGGAAATGTGTGGCCTGCGGTTAAAGGCGCTTCAGTCTGGAACCGCGTGACCGCAACGGTCGCAGGTTCGAATCCTGCCTCGGGCATGGATGTGTGTGATGTCCTTAGGTTAGTTAGGTTTAATTAGTTCTAAGTTCTAGGCGACTGATGACCTCAGAAGTTAAGTCGCATAGTGCTCAGAACCATTTGAACCATTTTTTGTTGGAAATGTTCCTCATGTCAGAACGTTGTAGGTGTCGCCACCGTCGTCAATCTTGTGTGAATGCTCTGAAAAGCTAATGATTTGCATATCACAGCATCTTTCTCCTGTCGGTTCAATTTCGTATCTGCAGTACGTCATCTTCGTGGTGTGGCAATTTTAATGGCCAGTAGTGTAATAAATATAGACATTACTAGTAGTGATAACGTTGTCTGGTGTGAACTCTGAGGCTTCGTTTTCAAAAAAGTTGCTACTTCATTGCTAAATGCTGTGGAGTTAGACCGCCTTGAAAAGTAGCCAAAACTGGGTAGCTCATCACATCAATCCTCATTTCTTATCAATATGAATCCAAGCCCTGTGTAGAAGTTTGATAGAGCACAGGAAGTTCACCAGAGGCTGTAACTTTCGAGTGTGTATTATTCAACACTTTACGTGACCTATTTATTCAGATGTTAAAATTCTTGATACAGGTCGAAAAGCTGAGAGGCGTCTGCTTAGTATTTTTTTTTAGATTTTTAGAGTTTATACGTGTTGTCTCAGAAGTGCTGCTCAAGTGGTAGGGACTCAGTGAAAAGTCTCATTCAGATGTCTGTCCCCCCTCTTCTGCTGATGCTTCACAATGGGGTTGGCAACATCTTCACGTCTGCAGAGTGTGCGTCAGTGGCTGTGCATATACAAGTACCAAACTCCCGTACAGTGAACCTGCATCCCCAGAATCTTGTTGCTGCTTGTGATAGCTGCACCGCCCACTATGTAAACAGAAGGCTGCACAGTGAGAGCACTTAACACAGTTGTACGGCCCACACTGACGCGGCAGCAGCAGTCGCCATGCTGTGCACGAGGGAGGCCAGTAGTTGAACAGCTGGACAGCAGCTCTGTGTGGTGACAATGCATGTTATCTACATGGTTCCCACCTCCCCCGCATCCCCTTCCCTACAGTCGCACACAGAAATGAATGCAATGCTAGAGTGGACCAGATGCGGCAGTACAGTTTGTCTTTTGCGAGCAGACCTGTGTGAGTAGCAATGACTTACTAAAGCTGCAAATATGTACCTGTCATATTTTTATGCTACTAGAAACGGCGGTGATCTGTGTTCGAGGCTGCCTCCATGGGTAATACAGCTTTGAAATTTGGGATGTATGTATTTTTTCTTCAAGTTTCCTGCTCTGCTGGCTTTACGTTTACTTAAAACAGCAGATATTGCTGACTGATGCAAACGCATCGCTATAAAGCTATAATGCGTCCGTGATTGTAAAATACTTTTTTATACAGTGGTGGCGATGTCTGCAGTAGGTTTTTAATTCTACATACTTGTATGTAGAAACGATCCTGTGATGTTAGATTTTGGTCATAAGTTATTGTAATTAAGATAATTCAGTAGGATAAAGCGGCGCCATTTGTACATCACCTAACCGACGCAGAAGTATGGGGAGGGAAAAGGTGGCCATTTTCGCTCACAAGACAATCCATACAAATTATAAAAATATATGTTGTATGTTCCATACTGCTCCTCAGCCACTGGACAGATTTGAACCAGACTTGGTACACATATCATTTACTGTCTGGAAAGAATCACTGTATGAGTGAGAACCACCCACCTATCACATAGGTCGCAGTGGGGGTGGAAAGCAGTGTAGATGGGAGAACACCGATTTTTAGTCATCCAGTATTTCAGAATGAGAGCACTTACACTTCCAACAAACTTAACACATTATTTCAAACCTTTACGAAACTAGACACATCAAAAAAACTTTTGCATCGCCCCAGTTCCCAGACCTCCTGAAGACAGACGTTTACTGTGGGTGTTATATCACAGACACTGTCCCTCTCACTGCTCGGAGAGTCACTAAACAAGCCCAAAGATGTAAACAACCATGCATGAGCAGCGCCTATTAGACAACAACGCCACCATGTTGAAAATGCTTTTCGTGCAGCCACAGGACGTCGTGTTGCGATTCAAACTGTGTGCAATAGGCCACCTGATGCGCAACTTCACTCCCGACGTCCATGCCGAGGTCCATCTTTGCAACCACGACACCACGCAGCGCGGTACAGATGGGCCCAACATGCCGAATGCACCTCTCAGGATTGGCATCACGTTCTCTTCACCGATGATGTCGCATATTTCTTCAACCAGACAATCATCGGAGACTTGTTTGGAGGCAACCAAGTCAGGGTGAATGCCTTACACACACTGTCCAGCAAGTGCAGCAAGGTGGACGTTCCCTGCTGTTTTGGGTTGGCATTATATTGGGTCGACGTACGCCGCTGGTGGTCATGGAAGGCTGCGTAACGGCTGTTCGATAGTTCGATACATGAATGCCATCCTCCGATCGATAGTACAACCATGTCGGCAGCATATTGGCAAGGCATTCAAAGACGCCAATTCGCGCCCCCAACATGCACATCTTGTGAATGAGTTCCTTCAGGATAACGACATCGCTCGACTGGAGTGGCCAGCATTTTCTCCGGACATTCACCCTATCGAATATGCCTGAAAAGGGCCGTTTATGGACCAAGTGAGCCACCAACCACTCTGAGGGATCTACGCCGAATCGCCGTTGAGGAGTGGGAGAATCTGGAACAACAGTGCCTTGATGAACTTGTGGATAGTGTGCCACGACGAATACAGGCATGCATCAATGCAAGAGGACGTGCTGCTGGGCATTAGAGGTACCGGTGTGGACAGAAATTTGGACTACCATCTCTGAAGGTCTCACTTTATGGTGGTACAACAAGCAATGTGTGGTTTTTATGAGCAATAGAAAGGACAGAAATGATGTTTATGTGGTGTCACCGCCAGACACCACACTTGCTAGGCGGTAGCCTTTAAATCGACCGCGGTCCGTTAGTATACGTCGGACCCGCGTGTCGCCACTATCAGTGATTGCAGACCGAGCGCCGCCACACGGCAGGTCTAGAGAGACTTCCTAGCACTCGCCCCGGTTGTACAGCCGACTTTGCTAGAGATGGTTCACTGACAAATTGCGCTCTCATTTGCCGAGACGATAGTTAGCATAGCCCTCAGCTACGTCATTTGCTACGACCTAGCATGGCGCCATTATCATTTGCTATTTATCTTGTGATGCATGTACCGTCAGACCGATGTTCACCAATTATGGATTAAAGTTAAGTATTCCAGAAGCTCCGTACTTTTTTTACTAGACTCAACTCCTTTAACTGTTCCGGACCTCACGCCAGCCTGCGTGAGCTTAAACGCGTGCCTTTCGGCTTCCTCTTAGTGGCTTGGCTGTCTTGCCAAGTCACAACAGTTTATGTTGATGTTTATTCTGATTTTATGTACAGGTTCCGGAACTCTCGGAACCGAGGTGAACACTGACGACACCTACAAAAAGATGACAGGATAGAAGTTTGTCGTTTGCTACATTTTCGCTTTTCATGCAATAAAACTGCCATGTGAAGCACGAGATTTTAATTTATTACTTCTTTACTTCTAACTGTATTCGTAATACATTTCAGTCGGTGGCACTTTACAATACGCGCGTCGTCAGTTACGCCGCCGCGTTTCCCACAGACGCCCCCGCGGAACGAGGGCGCTACCACGAACGATTACGCTGCTGCCAATGAGATGCAAGCATCCCCCCTCTGGACATCTAGCGGAGAGTTTACTGAAGTTCAAACATCGAAGTGCAGAGCCCATTTGGCGTGTTTGTCATTTCATATCATTTACAGACTTTTATAGCAGTCAGGACTCGTCACCTACGGAAAAGTCATAGCACTGAAGACTGCCTGAATTGTAAACGTTTGTATTTGTATATATTTCAACATTTAAATCTTCTGCAAGCAACTGACACTGCAACTACAGCAAACAAAGTTATGTATTACTTTCACTGTTTGACGTTAGATGCAGAATAAATTTGTATCTGAATTCTCTGTGCATGAATGGCATCTCTTCCTCGATCTTGTATCCACTAGAGAACCACAAAGCTCTCTGTGGTGTCACCGCCAGACACCACACTTGCTAGGTGGTAGCCTTTAAATCGGCCGCGGTCCGTTAGTATACGTCGGACCCGCGTGTAGCCACTATCAGTGATTGCAGACCGAGCGCCGCCACACGGCAGGTCTAGAGAGACTCACTAGCACTTGCCCCAGTTGTACAGCCGACTTTGCTAGCGATGGTTCACTGTCTACATACGCTCTCATTTGCAGAGACGACAGTTTAGCATAGCCTTCAGCTACGTGATTTGCTACGACCTAGCAATGGCCATATTCAGTTACTATTCTGAACAGATAATATTGTGAATCATGTACCGTCAAGAGCGACGTTCATCATTAATGGATTAAAATTAAGTATCACACTAATTACGTCCGCTTTCTGAATTCTAATTCCTTGTCATGTTCTAGACCTCACGTCATTATAGTTCTTCCCTCCTCACGCCAGCCTGCGTGAGCTAAAACGCGTGCTTTTTGGCTTCCACTAGTAACACGGTGTTGGTTGGCTCTCTGCCAACTACAACACTCTCCAAGCAAGTTACAACAATAACGTGGAGAGAAGCGAGGACGGAGAGATGGACAGACAACAATGGGGAAGGAGGAGATACACATAGAATGAGCGGGAAGTGGACAGCGAGAGGGGTGAGGAATTGGGCAGAGAGAGGGGAGAGGAGGAGATGTTCAGAGAAACGAAAGAGAAGTAGATGGGCAGCAACAGGGGGAGGAAGAGATAGGCAGAGCTATGGGGGAAGAATAGATGAACAGACAGAGGGGAGGAGGAAATAGATAAAGGGAAGAGGATGAGATGGATAGAGGGGATAGGAGGTGAATGGACGCAGGAAGAGAGGGGAAGGATACGAACAGGGAGAGGGGGAAGAAGAGATGGACAGAGAGAGTGGGAGGAGGAAATGGACAGAGAGAGGACAGAAAGTGATAGAAAGAGATTGGGGGGGGGGGGGGTGGATAAGGAGGACAGAGAGAGGTGGCAGTGAAGGTGAACAGAGTGTGATGGTGGAGGAGGTGGTAAGAGAGAAGGGGAAGGCGGAAATGGACTAACAGAAGATTGGAGTCTTGGAGTAAATGCATACCTGGGCAACGCCAAGTACTTACATAGTTTGGTCATAATTTAGTGGCCGTCCCCAGTGGCCGTGCGGTTCTAGGCGCTTCAATCTGGAACCGCGCGACCGCTACAGTCGCAGGTTCCAATCCTGCCTCGGGCATGCAAGTGTATGATGATGTCGTTAGGTTGGTTAGGTTTAAGTAGTTCTAAGTTCAAGGGGAGTAATGACCTCAGACGTTAAGTCCCATAGTGCTCAGAACCATTCGAACCATAATTTAGTCGCAGACACAAGAACACGAGCGTATACTTTGATTATATAAGGTCCCAAGCCAAGTGGTTGCTTTGTTTACAGAAGGACGACAACGAGCCGCCTGTGCTCATATCTGCTCAGCCATACCACTATTTCTACAGCTACATCTACATCTACATGATTATTCTGCAATTCACATTTAAGTGCTTGGCAGAGGGTTCATCGAACCACAATCATACTATCTCTCTGCCATTGCACTCCCGAACAGCGCGCGGGAAAAACGAACACCTAAACCTTTCTGTTCGAGTTCTGATTTCTCTTATTTTATTTTGATGATCATTACTACCGATTTAGGTTGGGCTCAACAAAATATTTTCGCATTCGGAAGAGAAAGTTGGTGACTGAAATTTCGTAAATAGATCTCGCCGCGACGAAAAACGTCTTTGCTTTAATGACTTCCATCCCAACTCGCGTATCATATCTGCCACACTCTCTCCCCTATTACGTGATAATACAAAACTAGCTTCCCTTTTTTGCACCCTTTCGATCTCCTCCGTCAATCCCACCTGGTAAGGATCCCACACCGCACAGCAATACTCTAACAGAGGACGAACGAGTGTAGTGTAAGCTGTCTCTTTAGTGGACTTGTTGCATCTTCTAAGTGTCCTGCCAATGAAACGCAACTTTTGGCTCGCCTTCCCCACAGTATTATCTATGTGGTCTTTCCAACTGAAGTTGTTCGTAATTTTAACACCCAGGTACTTAGTTGAATTGACAGCCTTGAGAATTGTACTATTTATCGAGTAATCGAATTTCAACGGATTTCTTTTGGAAATCATGTGGATCACCTCACACTTTTCGTTATTTAGCGTCAACTGTCACCTGCCACACCATACATCAATCTTTTCTAAATAGCTTAGCAACTGATACTGGTCTTCGGATGACCTTACTAGATGGTAAATTACAGCATCATCTGCGAACAACCTAAGAGAACTGCTCAGATTGTCACCCAGGTCATTTATATAGATCAGGAACAGCGGAGATACCAGGACGCTTCCCTGGGGAACACCTGATATCACTTCAGTTTTACTCGATGATTTGCCGTCTATCACTACGAACTGCGACCTTCCTGACAGGAAATCATGAATCCAGTCGAACAACTGAGGCGATACCCCATAGGCCCGCAGCTTGATTAGAAGTCGCTTTTGAGGAACGGTGTCAAAAGCTTTCCGGAAGTCTAGAAATACGGAATCAACTTGAGATCCCCTGTCGATAGCGGCCATTACTTCGTGCGAATAAAGAGCTAGCTGCGTTGCACAAGAACGATGTTTTCTGAAACCATGCTGATTACGTATCAATAGATCGTTCCCTTCGAGGTGATTCATAATGTTTGAATACAGTATATGCTCCAAAACCCTACTGCAAACCGACGTCAATGATATAGGTCTGTAGTTCGATGGCTTACTCCTACTACCCTTCTTAAACACTGGTGCGACCTGCGCAATTTCCCAATCTGTAGGTACAGGTCTATCGGTGAGCGAGCTGTTGTATATGATTGCTAAGTAGGGAGCTATTGTATCAGCGTAATCTGAAAGGAACCTAATCGGTATACAATCTGGACCTGAAGACTTGCCCGTATCAAGCGATTTGAGTTGCTTCGCAACCCCTAAGGTATCTACTTCTACTATGCAAAGCTTAATAGTAATGTGAAGCAAAGAACTCTGTCGACAATATAGTACCGCAAGTTCCTAATGCTACGTAGAGGACAATAGTGGAAGAGAATATACAATAAAAATATTGTGCTAATTTTAAATATGTGCAAATGAGGTTTATGAAAGTAATATTACTTTGAATGTATTCATCATATTTTTGAAAATTCACATAATTTTGTGACAATGATTTATTATTTCAAGTGCCTTGAAATAGCACGTAATCCTAAACAGTGCTAGGTTGAACTCAAAACTACTAACGTTTAATTTCCCCCCAAAAAATGGCAATGCGGCTGTGAATTCCTTGACAGCATGGCACCTGTTCCTTGTGCTACTTGTGATGCACATATAGGGTGTTTCAAAAATGACCGGTATATTTGAAACGGCAATAAAAACTAAACGAGCAGCGATAGAAATACACCGTTTGTTGTAATATGCTTGGGACAACAGTACATTTTCAGGCGGACAAACTTTCGAAATTACAGTAGTTACAATTTTCAACAACAGATGGCGCTGCAAGTGATGTGAAAGATATAGAAGACAACGCAGTCTGTGGGTGCGCCATTCTGTACGTCGTCTTTCTGCTGTAAGCGTGTGCTGTTCACAACGTGCAAGTGTGCTGTAGACAACATGGTTTATTCCTTAGAACAGAGGATTTTTCTGGTGTTGGAATTCCACCGCCTAGAACACAGTGTTGTTGCAACAAGACGAAGTTTTCAACGGAGGTTTAATGTAACCAAAGGACCGAAAAGCGATACAATAAAGGATCTGTTTGAAAAATTTCAACGGACTGGGAACGTGATGGATGAACGTGCTGGAAAGGTAGGGCGACCGTGTACGGCAACCACAGAGGGCAACGCGCAGCTAGTGCAGCAGGTGATCCAACAGCGGCCTCGGGTTTCCGTTCGCTGTGTTGCAGCTGCGGTCCAAATGACGCCAACGTCCACGTATCGTCTCATGCGCCAGAGTTTACACCTCTATCCATACAAAATTCAAATGCGGCAACCCCTCAGCGCCGCTACCATTGCTGCACGAGAGACATTCGCTAACGATATAGTGCACAGGATTGATGACGGCGATATGCATGTGGGCAGCTTATTTTTACCTGGACGGCTTCGTCAATAAACAGAACTGGCGCATATGGGGAACCGAAAAGCCCCATGTTGCAGTCCCATTGTCCCTGCATCCTCAAAAAATACTGGTCTGGGCCGCCATTTCTTCCAAAGGAATCATTGGCCCATTTTTCAGATCCGAAACGATTACTGCATCACGCTATCTGGACATTCTTCGTGAATTTGTGGCGGTACAAACTGCCTTAGACGACACTGCGAACACCTCGTGGTTTATGCAAGATGGTGCCCGGCCACATCGCACGGCCGACGTCTTTAATTTCCTGAATGAATATTTCGATGATCGTGTGATTGCTTTGGGCTATCCGAAACATGCAGGAGGCGGCGTGGATTGGCCTCCCTATTCGCCAGACATGAACCCCTGTGACTTCTTTCTGTGGGGACACATGAAAGACCAGGTGTACCGCCAGAATCCAGAAACAATTGAACAGCTGAAGCAGTACATCTCATCTGCATGTGAAGCCATTCCGCCAGACACGTTGTCAAAGGTTTCGGGTAATTTCATTCAGAGACTACGCCATATTATTGCTACGCATGGTGGATATGTGGAAAATATCCCAGACCGCAGCGCCATCTGTTGTTGAAAATTGTAACTACTGTAATTTCGAAAGTTTGTCTGCCTGAAAATGTACTGTTGTCCCAAGCATATTGCAACAAACGGTGTATTTCTATCGCTGCTCGTTTAGTTTTTATTGCCGTTTCAAATATACCGGTCATTTTTGAAACACCCTGTATAAAACGCCCGTGTGTGACTATACTGGGTGTTCAGTGTGACGTCATATTTGCATTGTATGATGCTGACAGGGGGGAGAGGGTGAAACATAGTGCTTAAAACAGGATGATGTGGTTGATTGTAGCAGGCGTTTCAAACAGGCGTTGCAGGTGGACGTGTACAAGTCAGGCGCACAGCGCAACTTCGTTGCCACACACCTCGCTTCTTCGATAGCTGTGTCCCTTACGCAGAAGATATCGCACTGCCGTAGATCCATTGATAGTTGATTTGGGAGAGCGGAGCAAACAGGGATCGATCCCATCGGATTAGGGAAGGATGGGGAAGGAAATCGGCATTGCCCTTCCGAGGGAACCATTCTGGCATTTTCCTGAAGCGTTTTAGGGAAATCACGGAAAGCGTAAATCAGGATGGCCGGACGAGGGTTTGAACCGTCGTCCTCCCGAATGTGAGTCTATTGTGCTAACCACTGCTCCACGTCGCTCGGTATTTGATGGGCTGCTTGCCTGCTGGCAATGAGTATTTAAATATTTTTAGGATGCCAGAATACTCTTTACTTTTCAGGAGAACTATCGTTTGCAATGTGTACCACTCATAATGACCATTACATTAAATAACTTAAAGAACACACAAGTGAAGTAGAACGAAATCTGTACTTTATCAGTAAACACTTCCGGGCTAAGTTGCCGTGGTCGATCTGTAGAACTTCTTCTCCCTGACGTTTCGTTCTCAACTACGGAGAACATCTTCCGAGGTGAGTCGACGACTGGATGCTAGGAGCTGGGCCGCCGCTTATATAGAGATCGTAGGGGGCGGCACCACACGTCACGTGGCGTCGATGTGCAGCTATCTCTGGCTATCGTCTGTTCTCTCGATTGCAGGCAATCGATTGTCACGTGATTGATGCAACGTCGACCGCCATATCTTATCCAATTTTAATCCTTCTTCTGTACGATTAAAATTGTATTGATGTTTGTGGATTTCAATTGCCTCTCTATACATACGTGTATAATAGTGCGACGTCCTCGCTAGCACGCTTGTTTCTACAGATCGACCACGGCAACTTAGCCCTGAAGTGTTTACTGATAAAGACGCCGGCTGTGAAAGCCTACATGGAATGAAATCTGTACTGTTTAGGACATGCTCTCACTCTATGTACATCTTTCTCCATGCACATTCACCCTCAGACCGAAGCCACCCATTGTGTCAGATGTTTCAGGAGTCTATGATCTCGGATGTTAGCAATTCAGAGGCAAAAAAAGGCGACGCTTCCTTATAATATCGTTGTTCTGACGGTCAATTGGAGACGAGAAAATATATTTCTCAATCGTTTCACGTAACTGACCCCACACACAGTGCATGATCACGACACAGTAGGTTTATTTGACTGGAATAAGTCTCTCAGTGAACCGGCGTCTTGTTTCAGATCTAGCATATCTCAGCATAGGGCCAGTCAGCCACAAGTTTACAGTAGCCTATGTTTCTCGAATAGACCCAAGAGGACCACTGGACTTTAACTCCCTCCTCCATAGGGATTCCCGTCAACAGTGTGGCAGGTCCTCACTCCACAAAACACTATGGGGAAGTTTGGACTCGAATCGAGGACAATGGCGCGAGGGCTGGAGAGCAGCGACTAAACAGCACAGTCCTTCCTTCCCTCGCCGACCGAAGATGGGTGGTGGGAGAGCTTCACCCCGCCACGGTATCAACCTGCTATCTCAGGGTCGAGCGCCACCAAACATTCATGAGTTAGCGCCATCGGTTACGGAGGTGGCTGGATTAGCAATGTGAAATGAACTAGTACTCTGTTGAAGAAGATGTGTGCTAAAGTGAAACCTAGTGATCAGCTCTGCTTAATACTGCAGCCTTTCACAAAATGTTTCTTGCTCGTGTCCTCCGCCACAGTGCGATATTTTTTGTTTCTTTCACAGGGTATGTACACTAGTATCCTGAGACTGTCAGTTGACTCCTGAGCAACCAGTGCCTGAAGAAACGATTTAATGTTCCAGCATGGTCCCACCCAGTGGATACCGTGGGCCAGGATGGATCGCTGTTGTTTTCTCCCGACGGAAGGAAGCTGATCTTTATCCAGAACGACGTCTCCTCAGTGGACAACGCCACATTCGTTTACTACGGCAGACCTGGAGCCCTGGAGAATCAGTACGCTAACCTGGTTACCTTCCGCTTCCCCAAGGTAAATTTTGCAGCGACGCTTTGTTATATCGCACATACACCAGCAGTTTTACTAGTCATTTGAAGAATGTCTAAACTCCTTACCGAAATGGCAATGAAGTGAAGCACATCTAACACGCAGTTTCCATACAACATACAGCACCGCATTTTAAATTTTTAACGGATGTAGTAGTATTTTACTACATAGCCCTAAGATGTTCGAAACAAGATTTTCAGTGCTAGCAATGTACTTTGTTAGAACTGTTTTGCTGCAACATAGTGATATATGGAGTAAATTGTAGCCGCGCTGGATTAGCCGAGCGGTCCAAGGCGCTACAGTCATGGACTGTGCGGCTGGTCCCGGCGGAGGTTCGAGTCTTCCCTCGGGCATGGGTGTGTGTGTTTGTCCTTAGGATAATTTAGGCTAAGTAGTGTGTAAGCCTAAGGACTGATGACCTTAGCAGTTAAGTCCCATAAGATTTCACACACATTTGAACATTTGAGTAAATTGTCGCAATTCTATTTACTTATACGTAACAGCGAATACTACCAAAAATTCTAAGAGAATCGGTTCTATGAATCGATTTTGAGACAAAATTCACTGTTTTCGGCACAAAATTACTAAATTCGAGTTGAATCCGATGATAAAGAGTTTTTAACATATAATTCTGACATCCCAATTAGCCTGCTGCTCTCAAGTTGAGAACGACGACAGTACAGAACAACTCCGAAGACGCCCACACCTGCTCAGAGTAACCACTCGCAAACAGTAAACGAAGCTTCAGCGATTGTCTTTATAATAAAGTCCATGTTTTCTCACTGGAGACTAATTTTACACTCATAGGGACCACAAACCAGTGGTTGAGTTATCGGGGCCGTACTCCCGTGTTCCAGAGCGGCCAGCACTATCCATGCCTACAGCTTGTGGATACTTTCTCTCACCTCCTACAACTAACTGTACCATTAAACACAAGCCCGCCGCACAACACGAAAATGAGGACGGCTACGTCGGCCATTCGAGGAACCAGACCCGGCGTTTGACCAGACATACCGGTTGGTTATAATTAAACTTTTCCTATTGAACACGTTATAACAAGGAACCTAACCACCATACGGAAACCAAACTTGGTAGCATTAATGTCAAGGACATGGGGAAGAGAAATAATGCAGAATCTATTCAACTGAAACACTTTTAATGTGCTACTAGGTACATCATACGATTACAGACAAATGCAGGAAGATCTGCAGCGGATAGGCACTTGGTGCAGGGAGTGGCAACTGACCCTTAACATAGACAAATGTAATGTATTGCGAATACATAGAGAGAATGATACTTTATTGTATGATTATATAATAACGGAACAAACACTGGTAGCAGTTACTTCTGTAAAATATACGGGAGTATGCGTACGGAACGATTTGAAGTGGAATGATCATATAAAATTAATTGTTGGTAAGGAGGGTGCCAGGCTGAGATTCATTGGGAGAGTCCTTAGAAAATGTAGTCCATCAACAAAGGAGGTGGCTTACAAAACACTCGTTCGACCTATACTTGAGTAGTGCTCATCAGTGTGGGATCCGTACCAGGTCGGGTTGACAGAGGAGATAGAGAAGATCCAAAGAAGAGCGGCGCGTTTCGTCACAGGGTTATTTGGTAAGCGTGATAGCGTTACGGAGATGTTTAGCAAACTCAAGTGGCAGACTCTGCAAGAGAGGCGCTCTGCATCGCGGTGTAGCTTGCCGTCCAGGTTTCGAGAGGGTGCGTTTCTGGATGAGGTATCGAATATATTGCTACCCCCTACTTATAGCCCCCGAGGAGATCACGAATGTAAAATTAGAGAGATTAGAGCGCGCACGGAGGCTTTCAGACAGTCGTTCTTCCCGCGAACCATACGCGACTGTAACAGGAAAGGGAGGTAATGACAGTGGCACGTAAAGTGCACTCCGCCACACACCGTTGGGTGGCTTGCGGAGTATAAATGTAGATGTAGATTACATACCGATACCATTACTTCTAAAACAGGGCTCGAGATGGCGCCCATGAGTGTCGAGAAGAGTCTGAAAGCGCAGGACTGCATTCTGCACAGCAGAACGAAGCATGTGCGTAGGTATGCTGGCTATCTTTCTTGTTACGCTGCGCTTCAGATCAACACATGTGTGAACGTTCCCCTGCTAAACCCTGTCCTTCAGGTAGCCCCACAACCAGAAATCGCAGAGAGTGAGATCTGCTGATGCAGCCGACTAAGCATTTGGAAACGATAGGCTGGTAGTTCGACCGATTCAAAATGTGTTTCGGAGAAGCAGATGAATTCACGAGCGATATGCGGTGGTGCCCCGTCTTGCATGAAAACTGTTGAGTTCAGTGCGTCTCTCTTCTGTAGAGCGTGTATGACACGCTGGCGAACCTCATAGCAGTAACGCTGGCCAGTCACCCTGCACGTCTTTGGTCCTTCAAAGCCAACCTGTTCAAAAAACAATGGGCCGATGATGAATGTAACCGTGAAGGCACACCATACGGTAGTACCTCACAGAAAAATGAGCTTCGTCTGTCCATTGGATGGTTCAGGACCAGCCCTCGTCAACATTAATCCTTGCGAGAAAGTGGAGTGTAATGTCAACACGTCGTTGTGTGTCCTGGAAGTGCAGCTGCAGAATGAGTGTTGTCTTGATAACAGGGCTTCGCCGATAATGCCCTGCTCCTTTTGTCCAAGCTCATGTTGGCATGTCAACAAGTGCACTGCTACTGATCAGGTGTGTGAGACTATGAATCACGGTGACTGATCACGGCACCTAGTGGCCATAGTTGGAACTGGACGGTGGCGCTGTAACGCATGGAAATCATGCACCCCAAACTCTGGACATTAATGCTAGCAAGACTGATACTCGTACGGTAATTAGCTTCCGTGTTATAACATGTTAAATACGGAAAGTTTAATTATAACCACCCGGCAGACGTGGAACATTTCAGGGAACACTAGGAGAAGAGAGCGTATAAATTTTCTGATAGTGCTAAAGTACACTCCTGGAAATGGAAAAAAGAACACATTGACACCGGTGTGTCAGACCCACCATACTTGCTCCGGACACTGCGAGAGGGCTGTACAAGCAATGATCACACGCACGGCACAGTAGACACACCAGGAACCGCGGTGTTGGCCGTCGAATGGCGCTAGCTGCGCAGCATTTGTGCACCGCCGCCGTCAGTGTCAGCCAGTTTGCCGTGGCATACGGAGCTCCATCGCAGTCTTTAACACTGGTAGCATGCCGCAACAGCGTGGACGTGAACCGTATGTGCAGTTGACGGACTTTGAGCGAGGGCGTATAGTGGGCATGCGGGAGGCCGGGTGGACGTACCGCCGAATTGCTCAACACGTGGGGCGTGAGGTCTCCACAGTACATCGATGTTGTCGCCAGTGGTCGGCGGAAGGTGCACGTGCCCGTCGACCTGGGACCGGACCGCAGCGACGCACGGAGGCACGCCAAGACCGTAGGATCCTACGCAGTGCCGTAGGGGACCGCACCGCCACTTCCCAGCAAATTAGGGACACTGTTGCTCCTGGGGTATCGGCGAGGACCATTCGCAACCGTCTCCATGAAGCTGGGCTACGGTCCCGCACACCGTTAGGCCGTCTTCCGCTCACGCCCCAACATCGTGCAGCCCGCCTCCAGTGGTGTCGCGACAGGCGTGAATGGAAGGACGAATGGAGACGTGTCGTCTTCAGCGATGAGAGTCGCTTCTGCCTTGGTGCCAATGATGGTCGTATGCGTGTTTGGCGCCGTGCAGGTGAGCGCCACAATCAGGACTGCATACGACCGAGGCACACAGGGCCAACACCCGGCATCATGGTGTGGGGAGCGATCTCCTACACTGGCCGTACACCACTGGTGATCGTCGAGGGGACACTGAATAGTGCACGGTACATCCAAACCGTCATCGATCCCATCGTTCTACCATTCCTAGACCGGCAAGGGAACTTGCTGTTCCAACAGGACAATGCACGTCCGCATGTATCCTGTGCCACCCAACGTGCTCTAGAAGGTGTAAGTCAACTACCCTGGCCAGCAAGATCTCCGGATCTGTCCCCCATTGAGCATGTTTGGGACTGGATGAAGCGTCGTCTCACGCGGTCTGCACGTCCAGCACGAACGCTGGTCCAACTGAGGCGCCAGGTGGAAATGGCATGGCAAGCCGTTCCACAGGACTACATCCAGCATCTCTACGATCGTCTCCATGGGAGAATAGCAGCCTGCATTGTTGCGAAAGGTGGATATACACTGTACTAGTGCCGACATTGTGCATGCTCTGTTGCCTGTGTCTATGTGCCTGTGGTTCTGTCAGTGTGATCATGTGATGTATCTGACCCCAGGAATGTGTCAATAAAGTTTCCCCTTCCTGGGACAATGAATTCACGGTGTTCTTATTTCAATTTCCAAGAGTGTATTAGGTGCAGATCTCAACTTAGCAGCTACATCGTGGGAGAGTCACACGATTAGGTAAGGAAATAGAGACAGGGAGTCGTGTGAAATCAATCTAAGTGCCTTATCCGAAAATCACCTTGAGCTATTAGTCAGGGAACTCACACGTGTGGCTAACATCTTAGATCTTCTCGTTACAAACAGACGGGAACTTTTAGTTCCAATTGTGGAGCAAGGAATCAGCGGTAATAAGACCATTGTTGCATCAATGACTATGAGTCTCAATAGGAAGATATGTGTTTCTGCTTATAAAGTGCAAACAGGAACAGATTACATAATACCTGATCAGTCTCCATGTAACATTCATCTCTAAGACTGGTGTTTTTATGTATGCAAATTTCAAGAGTGCTGTACTAAGCGCCATGACAGGTAAGTGCCAAGAAAAGTCATGAGGGACGACTGGATTCGACATCTGTCGCATCAGGGGCACTCTGGAGCTCCCCACTGAGACAGTCTTTCGTTGTAGATACCATGATTTCTGCGAATCCTGTTAAAGTTGCACTTATGGCAAGTTTACTGGTACCTGCAAAGCTGGACCTGCCACGGGGAAGGAGTTCGTGACATTCTCACCATGCCAAAGTGATGTCCGATGATCACTGATGTTGAAGTCGCTAAGGTGGTTGGCGACTGCTACAGGTACCAGTAGATGTCTTGACTTCAGTGTCAGTTGCTGCCGTTTAAGGAAATCTGTATCGACAAGAATGGAAAGGGTTGGGTTGGCATTACTTTTTTTTAACTGTTATTTGAGAAATGCCAGTCGTTTTAGTTAGTGGAGGTGCAGTATTACTCATTGATAGTAGCCATTGGAGTGGAGTTGGTCTAATAGTTCCAGTTATGGTTCGCATCGCCTGGTTTAGCTGTGTGCCAGCAAGGTTGGTATGGCAGCTATTGATCCAGACAGAAGAACAGTATTCTGCTGTTGAGTGTACGAGGGATTTTGTGCTAATTGTTAAAGTTTAGGCTTCTGAATCGGGTTAGTTCAAGTTCTCAGTTCTGCTACATATTTTTCCGGGTGTTGTTTGAAGGTGAGTGTTCTATCGAGAATGACACCAACCTACGTAGGTTGTTTATTACGCTTCAGAATGGTTCAAATGGCTCTGAGCTCTATGGGACTTAACATCTGAGGTCATCAGTCCCTTAGAACTTAGAACTACTTAAATCTAACTAACCTAAGAACATCACATGTTGTGGCTTGGCGAGACAGCAAAGCCACTATGAGGAAGCCGAAAGGCACGCGTTTAAGCTAACGCAGGCTGGCGTGAGGTCTGGAACAGGACAAGGTACTTAATATAGACAATAACATACGTAGCTGCTGGAATACTTAACTTTAATCCATAATTGGTGAACATCGCTCGTGACTGTACACGTTTTACAGCATCAATAGTAACTGGTAATGGCGCCTTGCTAGGTCGTAGCAAATGACGTAGCTGAAGGCTATGTTAACTATCGTCTCGGCAAATGAGAGCGTAATTTGTCAGTAAACCATCGCTAGCAAAGTCGGCTGTACAACTGGGGCGAGTGCTAGGAAGTCTCTCTAGACCTGCCGTGTGGCGGCGCTCGGTCTGCAGTCACTGATAGTGGCGACACGCGGGTCCGACATATACTAACGGACCGCGGCCGATTTAAAGGCTACCACCTAGCAAGTGTGGTGTCTGGCGGTGAGACCACATCACACACATCCATGCCCGAGGCAGCATTCGAACCTGCGACTGTAGCAGCAGCGCGGTACCGGACTGAAGCGCCTAGAACCGCACGGCCACCGCGGCCGGCTATCAAGGTTCATTGTGAACTTATCATAATGGATAATAACAGTTTTTTGCTCATATCTGTTGTTTAGATGAAACGACGTGACTTCAGTTTTGTTAGGATTTCACTGGAGCGCCCATTTTTTTAAATATTCAGGTATTATTCGAAGGTCTTCTGTCAGTACAGTCATAAGTTTGGGCAAAGCTCGAAGTTTGGTTACCGATGGCAATGTCACCCGCATAAATAAATTTCCCAGACGTTGGTGGTATATCTGAGATGCATATTGGTGAGGTCAAAAACAGTCTGAAACGTTTGTAAGGGTGTAGCAGGGTAGATTGTGCAGAGATATAATTTTTAAGGGAAAAAATGGATACGCTGAGCCACTTCCGAGTTAACTAGCGTTGAAGTTAGCCAATTAGGCTGTTGCAGGCGCAAATACAAGCGGCCCGCCAGATACAACTACGTCAGTTGTTATAGCGTAGATGCCTGCGCGCGAGACTGTCCAGCCTTTGGCTGCTGTCCATCCCTACTACCACCACATGTCCAATCTGCGTATCGATCTCTTGTTCGGTTTTAGGAAACTAAACGAAGAACACGTTTGGTGACGTCGTCTCTGACGAGTTGGGGTGGCAGTCACTGAAACAAAAGCGGGTTTCTTCTTGGCGAGATCTATTTACGAAATTTCAATCACCAACTTTCTCTTACGAATGCGAAAATATTTTGTTGAGACCCGCCTACGCAGGGAGGAATGATCATCATAATAAATTAAGAGAAATCAGAGGTCGAACGGAAAGATTTAGGTGTTCCTTTTTCCCATACGCCATTAGAGAATGGAATGGTAGAGAAGTAGTATGAAAATGGTTCGATGAACCCTCTGCTAGGCACTTAAGTGTGTGTTGCAGAGTAACCATGTAGATGTAGATTGGCTAACTTCAGTGCTAGTTAACTCTGAAACGGCGCAACGTATGAAATTTGTTTCTTAACAGTTATTTCTCAGCACAGCCTACCCTGCAACACTCTTACAAGCTTTTCAGGCACCCTGCGTACAATTATGTCGTCAAATCATATTCACCAAGTTTCAAGAAGGTGCATTAAGAAGTGAATTTAGGAACATACAGCCCAACCCATCCCACCAAGTTTCGCTCGCGTAGGGATCGTGAAACGAAGTTTGAACTATCTACAGCATAAACGGAGTCGGACGTCGTAGGCTTTCCTGGCGTAATAAATCTTGAAAGCCTCTTGCTGCCGGATCGTAAAATCAACTCGATCCGATATTTCGGCGAACCAACTGGTCGCCATTTTCACTGTCTGCTTTCATCTAGTACTTTCCGCTCTTTGGGGAAGTGTGAGGGGGAGTTTGTAGCCTTTCGGCTTTTACTCCCCTGTGTACTTGTGTGTGTGATTATTTCTGTACTTTTTTGGTGTCTGTGAACTGTGATGATTGTTCTGTGTGAGTCTGGTACTTGCCTGAGGTTTGGCGAGATAATTGTAGTAATTTGGGTAGGAGCAGGATTTGGGAATGGATATTGGGATTTTTCTCTTCGACTTAGTCGTCGAAGATCGTCATGGGGCGATTGTGTTTATCGCGGGACATGTCGTACCGACCTAGGGAGTGGATGAGGGCGTTTCCCGACCTGGAAGTACCTTCATAGAAGGCCCTTGCCAGGTCTTGAAAACGCTCTCTCAGGAGTGGGATTTCTGCAGCGACATGCAAATCGTCGATAGGGAATCCAAGGGGTAAACGCAGTGCCCTCCTGAGGGCGCGGTTCTGCAGCCTCTGGAGTTTGTCCAGGTGCTGCTTTGCCGCGTATCCCCAGACAGGACACGCGTATTCCATGACTGGCCGGATCAGGGCCTGGTATACGTTCACTCCTACTGAGCAGGAAAGGGAGCTGGATGAGTTGAGGATTGGGTACAGGATGGACATTCTGGCGCAGACCTTCCTATGGACCTCGTCTATGTGGGGTTTCCACGTAAGACGAGAGTCCAAGGTTACGCCAAGGTACTTGGCGGTTCTGCGCCAGGGGAGTTGGGTTCCGTTTAGGTGAAAGTGGAGGGGGGGGGGGGGGGGAGCGTTGAGGAGGTTCGCGCCTTCCGAGCCTACGGGTGATCAGCATCGCCTGCGTCTTTTCAGAATTGATGGTGATTCGCCAGCGACGGGCCCAAGTTTCTGTGTCATCTAAAACCCTTTGTAGCCTACGGATGACCAGGTCCTTGTTCGCATGTCTTGTGTAGTAGGCTGTATCGTCAGCGTACTGTGCAGTGTGCACCAGGGGGGCCGTTGGTGTGTCCGCAGTGTACAGACTGTACAAAACGGGCCCCAGGACCGATCCCTGTGGCACCCCAGCACGAATACGCCTTCTGGTGGAGGTGGCTGTTTCTACTTTGACAGAGAAAGTTCTGTTCGAGAGATAGCTTTTGATCTGTTTAACTATACTCCCGAGGAACCCTTGGGTGTACAACTTGTAGAGTAGCCCTCTGTGCCATACTGAGTCTTCAGGAGAGTGCTGCTTCTGCTGATGAGTCCTGCTGATAACTGACGCCAAGCTGGCAATCGACGTCCTATATAGGCCTCCGTACCGTACACGGCGCATTCGCCGCCCATCATAGTTGCTGCCGTGCAAGACTGGGAGGTGGCGGCAACGATATATCGCACTCAGGGACGATATTCGAACACTCGGACTGGCCGCACCGAAGAACGTTCTGTTTCGATGCGAGATAGTACAGGATTCCACGGCCTGCTAAGAGGAAACCCATTGTCTCTGTTCATTAAATTATCCGCCAACCTAATTTCAATTGCTTCTTTGTAGACACTGTTCCAAAAACCAGAAGTGTTGGCAACCATCACAATTTCTTCAAATTTCATACCGTGTCCCTCATTTAAGCAGTGTTCTGCTACTGCCGATGCCGGCCGCTGTGGCCGCGCGGTTCCAGGCACTTCAGTCTGGAACCGCGCGACCGCTACGGTCGCAGGTTCGAATCCTTCTTCCGGCATGGATGTGTGTGATGTCCTTAGGTTAGTTGGGTTTAAGTTGTTCTAAAATCTAGGGGACTGATGATCTCAGAGGTTAAGTCCCATAGTGCTCAGAGCCATTTGAACCGTCTACTTCCGATTTTTCCGGCTGTTGTAGCCTCGTATGACGTCGATGTTCCACATACCTGTCATGAACTATGCGAATCGAACGGCCGATGTAAGCCTTCCCACATTGGCACGTAAGTTCGTATGCACCGAGTTTCCTAAGCTGCAAATCGTCTTTCACAGAGCCGAGTAGTAACCTGATCTTAGATGGTGGACGGAACACACTTTTAATGTTAAAAGTCCTTAAAATTTTTCCTATCTTAAACAAAATGCCCCCAGCGTAAGGCATAAAGGCCACCGATCTACGCTCCTCTTCATGCACCTCCAGTGGTGGTCCAAACCGACGGATCTGCTTCTCAGTGTATCCATTTTCCTTAAAACAGCTTTCAAATGCGCAAGTTCTTGTGTTAAGCTGCCCGCATCGGAAGCGGCATATGCTCTTCGTACCAAAGTCCTAAGGAGGCCACTGCATTGGTGTGATAGATGACAACTCTTAGAATGCAGGTACCGATCTGTGTGCGTCGGCTTTCGGTGAACACTATGTCCCAAAGTACCATCAGGTTTTTTTATAAACCATGACATCTAAAAATGGGAGCATCCCATTACTTTCTACCTCCATGGTGATTTTAATGCGGTGATGAAGACAGTTGAAGTGGTCCAAAAATCTATTAAGAGCATCACGTCCATGTTTCAGACGGAAAGAGAATCATCCACATGTCTCCAGAAGCACGTTGGTTGCAAAGCCGAAGTCCTAAGTGCCATATCCTCGAAGTCCTCCATAAATAAATTGCCTCTATGGGTGATAAAGGACTACCCATAGCCACTCCGTGATTCTGTTCAAAAACGTTGCCGGAAATAAAAAGTGCTTGGATGTCAGCACATGACGACAAAGCTTCACCAACTCTTCATACAGTTTTTCACTAAAACCAAGGAACTCTTCCACAGGGACTCGTGTAAACAGAGATACCACATCAAAACTCACTAATACATCTGAAGGGCTCAGCGCCAGTGATTTCAGTCGTGGAATAAAATGGAGACATATGGATGATTCCTTTTTCGTCTGGCCACATGGACGTGACGCTCTTAATAGATTTTTGGACCACTTCAACTGTCTTCATCCCCGCATTAAATTTACCATGGAGGTTGAAAGTAATGGGATGCTTCCATTTTTAGATGTTACGGTTTATAAAAAACCTGATGGTACTTTGGGATTTAGTGTTCACCGAAAGCCGACGCACACGGATCGGTATCTGCATTCTAAGAGTTGTCATCCACCATACCAACGCAGTGGCGTCCTTAGGACTTTGGTACGCAGAGCATATGCCGTTTCTGACTCGTGCAGCGTAACACAAGAACTTGCGCATTTGAAGGCTGTTGTACGGAAAATGGATACTCTGAGAAGCAGATTCGTCGGGCTATGGAGTTTGGACCATGACTGGAACATATATCGGTAGCCTTTATCCCTTATACTGGGGGCGTATTGTTTAAGGTAGGAAGAATTTTAAGGAATTTTAACATTAAGAGTGTGTTCCGTCCACTTTCTAAGATTAGGGCACCACTCGGCTCTGTGAAAGATGATTTGGGGCCCAGGAAACCCGGTGTGTACAAAATTCCGTGTCAACTTCAGCTAACATCGCCCGTTCGATTCGCACAGATCATGACATGTGTGTGGAACATCGCCATCATACGAGGTTACAACAGCCGGAAAAATCGGCAGTATAGAACACTGCTTAAATGAGGGACAAGGTATAAAATTTGAAGAAACTGTGATAGTTGCCAACACTTCCGGTTTTTGGAAGAGTGTCTATAAAGAAGCAAATGAAATTAGATTGGCAGATAATTTAATTAACAGAGACAATGGGTTTCCTCTTAGCAGGTCGTGGAATCCTGTACTATTCCGCATCGAACGTTCTTCGGTGTGGCCAGTCCGAGTATTCGAATATCGTCCCTGAGTGCGATATATCGTTGCCGCCAGTGTTCTAGTAAGGGCGGGGCAACCTCTCAGTCTTGGAAGGCAGCAACTATGATGGGCGGCGCATGCGCCGTGTACGGAACGGAGGCCTATACAGGACGTCGATTGGCAGCCTGGTGTTGTTTCTCCAGTGCCATGTGCAGTGCTACGTTATATCGCCACCAACAGTGTTGCCAGTGTCACTCATTTGTGTTCCCGCTGTGGTGTTTCTTAGTTTTCGCTTTGGTCTCCGCATGTGTGTGTGTGTGTGTGGCTCTCATCTATGTTTTTTAATCAACCTTTTCTACTCATCTTTTTTTTATTGTTTATTCACCCATTTTTACCATTCTCGTTTATGTATTCTTTTCATGAGTGCTTATGTTTTTTGTATCTCTCTTGGCTGAAGAGCGGCGTATTGTGCCGCTGCCAGCACGCCCCATAATGGGTAGTGAAATAACAATAAAGAGAAAAAAAGCTTGGCGTCAGTTATCAGTGGAACTCATCAGCAGAAGCAGCATTTTCCTCAAGATGGCGAACAGTTGGATCGCCGAAATGCCGAATCGAGTTGATGCTACGATCTGGCAGCAAACCCAAAGTGATTTTCATGAACAGAATTTTTTAAGCATTCACCCATCCCATGTTCCATACATAGATGGAATGGGAAAAATTCTGTTGAGAATAGGACGTATCCTCTGCCATGCACTTCACTTTGGTCTGCATATTATTAGATGTAGATGTGTTAAAAGCATTAAGACCGCCGCTCGCAAAGGAGTTGCCAATGTTAAGCGCTACCTGACCAGTTGAGCATGAATAATTTCTGCACGTTATATTCATCTGTGTTTTAACAGACATGTTCTACATTTGACTGGTTTAAAGCATAAGTAACATCTATCTGCCTTTGTAGTAATGCTCATAAATGAGTTCTACGTAGCAATTTATGTCTATTGCACAACACAGCAGGATTGATGTTCCAGGCCGGCACGCCGATGCCCACCGTAGCACTGAAGGTGGCGAGTCTGCCGTCTGAAGATTGCCGCTGCCTGAGCATTCAACAGCTGCTGGCTCCAGTCGACGTCGTCAGCGAGTAAGTGAAACTGCTGTGTTCGTTAAGTATCCTGTCAGCACATATACTAATATGCCACGACACTACACATATTGGTCGGCCATTGTGGCTGAGAGTTTCTAGGCGCTTCAGTCCAGAACCGCGTGACTGCTACGATTGCAGGTGCGAATCCTGCTTCGGTCTTGGATGTGTGTGATGTCCTTAGGTTGGTTAGGTTTAAGTAGTCCTAAGTAACTGATGACCTCCGATGTTAAGCCCATAGTGCTCAAAATCATTTGAGTACACATATTGTGACCACTAGACGCTGCGAATTAGCTGTAATGCTGTGAATTAATTTTTGGAAGGAAGGAGTTTGGTCGAGACATTTTATTCACTGCAGTCCTTTCCGTTGAGAACTGTCCCGAGTGTCTGGTAGACACTGTATTAAGGAGCATGTCAAAATGGACCTACTGAATAATATTCAATGGTTAAAGTTGAAAAAGTTGACAGGGCCAGTTGTATGGATCAACTTCCAAAGCACTGTGTTGTGTCGTATCAAGTTAGGAGACAAAATACTGCAGAGAGCTTTGCATTTTTATGCAGAGCGTTTAACTCTACGGACCTCTCGTGTGAAGTAGGCTTTGCGTCGGAACCGTGTTTTTTGTTACAGACCGTTGTGTTCCACACACAATCTTGAAAAGAAGTAACAACCATACCAGTTATAGAGTGAGGCACCCAATGTGTGTGTCATTATGAATAAAAGTATCTTGCTTCTAACGGATACTTTTGTGCGTTGCCACGTTTTGTGCAAGTTACGTAGTGCTAAAATTTCCCGGATACCTGCGAGAAAGACTTATGTAGTAGCCCCTGTTTCCTGTCAGCTAATTTCAATAATTGCTGAGGGTTACACAATTCTTGGTAAATTAGCATTAATCGCATTGCGAAGGTTGACAACATTACAGAGAGGAAAAGCCGAAGACAGAGAACATTTCTTCTAGGAGTGCTAGTCGCGCAGGTTACGCAGACACACAAAATTGTGTGTCTGTGAAAGTTGCAAAGTAGGAGATGAGGTAGTGGCAGAAGTGAAGCTGTGAGGACGGGATAGTTGTGCACAGATGGCTCGGATGGTAGAGAACTTGCCTGCGAAGTGTTGGACTTCTGAGGAACTTGGCCAGAAATAAAAGTCGTAGGTGTGGGAGCTCCAGATGGCCAATGGTTCAGAAATAACAGCATTTTTGGAGTGGGTCGTGTGACCATAAGCCATTTACGTTACCTCAGTTACCAGGCTGCGGGTGGCGCAGTGAAAAGAGTACAGAACGGTAATTCGAAGGTCGTGAAATCGAGTCTATAGGGGGGAGCATTTTATTTGCTACTTCTGAGTTATTCACATTGCAAATAAAACGAAATAATGCTCAATACATTTTAGCTGTTATGATAAAACCCTATGTGGAAGAGAACAAATTTCTTCTGTTAACTGACTCGTGTGAAGAATGAACAAGTCCACAATTCCATGACGCGATTTTTCAAGATGAAGAAGGATTAAAGTAGCCGCCAGAAACACACCGCTAGTCAAAACTTGTGATTTACTATTATCGTCAGCTAAATAATTTGATCAAAAAGATTCAAAATTTGTCTCGCTGAATGAGAAAAAGAAATCGCATCCTGAGAAGATTGCAACAAAATATATTTCATTGAACATCACAAGTTATGTTCACCAATAACGGCACAATAATGCGTTACGTGTGGTTTACTGTCAAACTGTGCGATGAGAGAGAACCCTTTATAAATGTAAACCAAATTTGTTTTGTACGGAATCTTTAAAACAACTATTCATATTAATATTGTGGTGTTTACAATGTGTACAAGATGCCGAGAAAATTACTGCTTACCCTGTTTTTACGATAAATATCACCCCAGCACTTGTAAATCATCAACTGTAAAATAAAGTCTAAGACAAAAAAAGAAAACGAAAACAACGACGCACCACGAAGGAAGTACCAAAAAAAAAAAAAAAAAGGTTCAAATGGCTCTGAGCACTTTGGGCTTAACTTCTGAGGTCATCAGTCCCCTAGAACTTAGAACTACTGAAACATAACTAACCTAAGGACATCACACACACCCATGCCCGAGGCAGGATTCGAACCTGCTAACGTAGCGGTCGCCCGGTTCCAGACTGTAGCGCCTAGAACCGCTCCACCCTGGCCGGCGGAAGTATCCGAATTGGACGGAAATCAGTAAAGTTGATTTAATGTGGGAGCAAATAAATGAGTGCAACTGCAGAAAAATTGGGTCATTTATTCAAGAGAAGGAGTTTCACAAATTGATCATATCAGTAACGTGCTGGTTCACCTCTGGTCCTTATGCCAGATGTTGTACGGCTTGACGCTGATTCTGCCAAACTGTGCCCAATTGGCGAGTTGAATCGTCAGTCCTGAGCTGGTTGGAGGGTCCTGCCCATAATGATCCAAATATTCTCACCTTGCTGGGCAAGGTACGGTTTGACACGCGCTAAGTCAAGCAGTAGCAACTCTCGAAGTGTATGGGCAGACATTATCTTGCTGAAATGTAAGCACAAAGCCCAGGATGGATTGTCAGGAGTGGCAACTAAACGGACCATTGAATATCGTCGGCGTACCGTTGTGCTGTACGGGTGCCACGGATGACAAATGAACGATCCTGTTATGGAAAGAATCGGCATCCGAGACCCTCACTCCTGGTTGTCGGGCTGTGGGGTGGATGACAGTCAGGTTGATATCCATCGCTGTCTGGAGCGTCTCCAGACACGTCTTCGCAGGTCATCGAGGCTCATTTCGAAGCAGGACTCAAATAATCACTGAAGACCTTCTTCTCCAGTCAATAAGGTTTCAGGCAGCCGACATGTCTGGAGATGTTCCAGACAGCCGTAGGATACCAACCTGACTGTCGCCTGCCATTCAGCCCAACAATCAGGAGTGATGGTCTGGGAAGTCATTTCTTTTCATGGGGCGACGTCTTTGGTTATCAACCGTGGCACCCATATGGAACAGAGATAAATAGACGATATTTTACCCCCCGTTTTATTGCCCTTCATGGCAAGCCGCCCAGGGCTTATATTTCAGCAAGAGTTGCTACTGCTTGCCTTTGTGCTTGCCGTATCCTACCTTGGCCAGCAAGGTCGCCGGATGTCTCCTCAATTGTGAACGTTTGGAGCATTGTGGGCAGGACCCTCCAACCAGCTAAGGATTTTGACGATCTAACGCGCCAGTTGGAAAGACTCTGCCATGATATCCCTCAGAAGACCATCCAGCACCTTTATCAATCAACTCCAAGCCAAATATCTGTCTGCATAAGGCCCAGAGGTGGACAAACGACTTATTGACTAGCTCAAGTTGTGAAGCACTTTCATTTGAAAAAAATATCCACTTTTTTGAAAGTGTAATTATTTGCTTGCCATGTACATCACATCTGCTGACTTCTACCCCATTCAGATAGTTTCCTTGTGGTGCATCTTTTTTTTGTTTTAGACTGTAATTGAAGTACCAAATTTCATTTATGAAGTTCTCATGTATGCTTTACCCTCCCTTCCTCTAAATTTATTTATAATCAGAAATTTTCCTTTGCGTTTCTTGTTTGTCTTTTACAAAAATATTAATAAATTATTAATTAATAATATTAAATATATGCAAGATTATTTCGGTTTATTTACAGGGTAAGTAACGTAAAAATTGAGAGTAAAAAAGCTGCTCCAAAGGGCCTCAAGCCCACAACCTCTGAATTACCATTCTGTACTCTTTCCACTGCTCCAACCGTTACCTCGGAAGTAGGTTAATGTAGATGACTCATGCCTCACCCGGATCACGACAAAATGCAGTTATTTTCGTAACCTTTGGCCAACTGGAGTTCCCACTTGTGCTAGCGTAAGCTGGTGCCAGCACATCATGCGGCATAGAAGTTGCAAGAAGATCAACAGAGGCCAAAAACAGACTCGCAGGAAACGCGCTACCAACGCCCTCTCAGCCGCGGACCAGAGGGACAGTTAGTTCGAGTCTGTCGCACCAATTTAGTTCGTGTCATCAGTCGCACCCCAGAGGGAATCGCAGTAGCAGTTAGCTCCGCTGTATCGCCTCACGAGGTAGCCGCACAGCCCAAGGCACCTTGTCACAGTCTGGGCGGCTCCCCCTGTCGGGGGTTCGAGTTCTCCCTCAGGCATGGGTGTGTGTGTTGTCCTTAGCATAAGTTAGATTAAGCAGTGCCGATGACCTCAGCAGCTTGGTCCCATAAGACGTCAGCACAAATTTCCAAAAAACAAAAAAACAAAAACAAAAACACAATGCTCCGCCGCTAACTCAGAGACAGGCAGCACATAACAATCGTAATTGTGAACATCTTTGTACTCCACTCGCAGTGAGGCTAACATGGACTATACAGCTATACAGAAGAGCTTATACCACAACGTATATCTTGAGCTATGTAAACCTTCCGATCTTATGAAAAAAGAACCCAGTTAATCTATGCGTGCAGTTTGTGTTATAGAAAGAGGATAGTGGCCACCAAACAGCATCTTCTCCTTGCTTCCCATGGTACAGCTCTACAGAGACAACTAGATGACATAAAATCACTTCCGTCACTTTGGTTTCTGGCCAAGTCCTGTATACACTATAAAATCGGCGATGACGAGTAGGTTGGGTCCCCTTGTAAGTTCCACGGGGAGGGACCTAGTGCGTATACCTACTGTCCAGTCGGGGCCTCAAACTGGCGATTGCTACTGGCAGGTCCCTGTGACGACATCATCCAGCACAGCCTCATAGTCCTGGTAGGCCTGCAAGACTACGAACTGTTTCATTACAAAAATGTCCAGCAGATGCAGTCGGCTGCGCCACACTTGTTGTGCATATGCGCCACCATTGGTCACACATCCTAAAACACCGCTGCCAATGTCGGTGTGGAAATTTGCCTTGCCGCTTGCTGCGCTGGTCAATGCGGTACAGCTGAGTTCGCTGTTTCAGCAAGCTTACCTCCCTCGCTACATTGCTTCAGCCTTGCTTATTGCTCAGGTGTTTCAGTGACGACATCCCGCACTCACCTGTTTTCAGCACTCGTGCAATACATCGCTCAGGCTCACACTACTGGTCGGCACACTACAATAGTGTGCTACTTGTCAGGAAGTGTGTGCAAAAAGTTTTTCAAAGTTGTATGCACAGAAGCCTTAACGAACTAAAGTTTTTTATCGCTATAAAGCGTTTTATGGTATAATGCTGAGACACTGTTTGAAAACTAACTTAGTTTCCCTTTATTTTGCACGTAATAATTTCAGTGTCACTAAGTGTTGATACGTAAATGCTGTTTAAATTTTACGAATTAACATTTTTGAATAATTATTTCGGTTTTATCAATGAATAGTTGTTCTTATCGACTAAAATAAATAAATTTTTAGATAAAATATATTTCTTTTGCAAAAATATAATTTAAAACATATATAAAAATATAATTGCGTAGGCTTCCGCGGCCAGAGTCAGTCGACATAAGTTTTCTGGGTTTGGTACTGCGTCGTAATGTAAAAACTACTGCTGCTATAGAAAAGCCAACGTTTCGGCCACGATTGCAGCGGCCTTCTTCTGGGTCTAATGGTGCGTTCCAGCTACGCAGTGTCCTTTATATTTTGTTGTTAGTGTTTACTGCGCATGCCATTATGTCATAATTTTAAAAAGGTAGTTGGTTTATTGGTCACAGTGGGGCACAGAGTATATCGTAAGCCTACACATACTGACAGGTATCTGCACGCCAAATCCTACCACCACCCAGCGCACGAGAACTCTGTCATCCGCTCTTTGGCAATCCGTTCAAAATGGTTCAAATGGCTCTGAGCACTATGGGACTTAACATCTATGGTCATCAGTCCCCTAGAACTTAGAACTACTTAAACCTAACTAACCTAAGGACAGCACACAACACCCAGCCATCACGAGGCAGAGAAAATCCCTGACCCCGCCGGGAATCGAACCCGGGAACCCGGGCGTGGGAAGCGAGAACGCTACCGCACGACCACGAGATGCGGGCTTTGGCAATCCGTGCTCAGCCCCTAAGTGATGCTCGAAACATCACACCTGAGCTTAAAAGGTTACGGGCAACGTTTGTAGCCAATGGCTACAACCATAAGTCAATAAACACAGCCTTGTCGACCAACACAAGCAAGAAAGATAAGCAGGAAATAGACAAACTGCAGCCAACAGTACGCTTACCTATGTGAAAAACGTCACTGACCGAATAGGCAAACACCTTCGCCGCGTTGGAGTGCAGCCTGTCTTCTATAGTGGTCGTAGGATCCAGGACGTGCTAGGCTCCACCAAGGACAAGGTGGATTCATTACACACTTCAGGCGTTTACAAGGTGGAATGCGAATGTGGAGAGGCATTCATCGGCGAGACTGGTAGGCCAATAGCAACGCGCATTCGGAAGCACGAGCGTTATATTCGTCTAGGGCAACACAACAAATCCGCAGTGGCAGAACACCACCATGACTGCGGAAAAGAAATAAAATTCGGCGAAGCCTGTGTGTGGGCCAAGCAGCCAATTATGACGAAACGCAAAATCAGAGAGGCCATCGAAATATTTAAACACCCTAACAACATGAACAGGGAGGATGGACTCAGGCTTGCCCCATCTTGGCTGCCAGCAATCAGAGCCCAACAGACCGCACTGTCAACACGAGGCACGAGCACCACCGGCGAGTAACTGCCGCCGCGCGGCCGACGTCCAGCAGTTGGTAAACAGCAGCAAACTTCTCATTCGACGGTGGCCACCAATCGTGGTACACAACACAGAAGCCAATAGACAACAGAGGTCACGTTCTCCCTCCACCGCAATAACCTATTAAAATAAAGTTCCCTCTCCTTCTTCCTTAAGTGACCAATAAACTAACTACTTTTTTAAAATTATGGCGTAATGGCATGCGCAGTGAACACTAACAACAAAATATAAAGGACACTGCGTAGCTAGAACGCACCATTAGACCCAGAAGAAGGCCGCTGCAATCGTGGCCGAAACGTTGGCTTTTCTATAGCAGCAGTAGTTTTTACATTATGATGCGGTACCAAACCCAGAAAACTTTTATGTCGTCAATATATAAAACATGAAATGAGGTCGCCCAAGGATAGAAAAAACGGGGGTCCAAAGTTTTGGAAGTCCAGTCGCTGGTCAGCTCATGCTGATCTTTGTTAAACTGTCTACATTAGCATCAAGTATTGAAAAAGCACCAGGTCAAAAATGGTTCAAATGGCTCTGAGCACTATGGGACTCAACATCTTAGGTCATAAGTCCCCTAGAACTTAGAACTACTTAAACCTAACTAACCGAAGGACATCACACACACCCATGCCCGAGGCAGGATTCGAACCTGCGACCGTAGCAGTCCCGCGGTTCCGGACTGCAGCGCCAGAACCGCTAGGCACCAGGTCAAAATGATATGATAGAAGACATCTTAAAATTATCTCAGTCCGAGAATAAATTTGTAGATGACGAGAAAGCTCACAGAAATACGAAAAGGCAAGAATAAATTAGAGAGGGCATTCATGAAGAAGCTGAAGAGCTCAAAGAAGAGGTATAAGGTCTTGTAAATAATTATAATGTAAACGAAGATAGTTCGGAGAACAGTACACCAGATGAAGAGGGAGGGAATGAAGAAGAAACCACTGAAAGTAGCAGTAATATTTTGTTTTAGGCTCATAATGGCCTTTCCCTGTTCCAGAACATCTAATATTTGGCTTAATTAAAATAGGGTGTCAAGCATTTCAACCCGGCCTCTGTGACCGAGCGGTTCTAGGCGCTTCAGTTCGGAACCGCGCTGCTGCTGCGGTCGCAGGTTCGAATCCTGCCTCGGGCATGGATGTGTGTGATCTCCTTAGGTTAGTTAGGTTTAAGTAGTTCCAAGTCTAGGGAACTGATGGCCTCAGATGTAAGTGCCATAGTGCTTAGAGCCATTTGAACCATCAAGCATTTCAAAACAAAGATGGACCATTTGTCTGCTATCAGATAAGGCGATAAGGATAAGACAAAATGAGCTAACCGATAGCGACGTCTGATTGCTTCTGTATCAGTCACCTAAACGGTGAGAAAGTCCTGAACACGTGGATGCCATACTACAGTTTGTACTATTTCTTCTATAGGCTTTTAAGCACAGAAGAAAGTTTCAACAATACATCTCAATTTGTTACTACTTTTTCGAGCTTGATGGACACTTAGTCCGAAAGTTTACAACCATGACACCTCAGTGAAACATCAAGCTTGTTTTGAAAAATACGAAACTTTACGAAGAAGTCCGATTTCCAATAGAAAATCTAATCATACTACAGCATTTAAAACAGAAAAGAAACGGAGGGATATTTTAAAAAGATAGCTAGACGCCATTACGTCTTTAGCTACACTAAATCTTCCATTCCGTGGGCACTTTGAGAGCATATTTTGGCAGAAAAAATGGAATTTTTCTGCAGCTGGTCAAAGTGTTATCTAAATATGAGGCTGTACCAATGGCACATCTGATCAAATGGTTCAAATGGCTCAGAGCACTATGGGACTTAACATCTATGGTCATTAGTCCCCTAGAACTTAGAACTACTTAAACCTAACTAACCTAAGGACATCACACAACACCCGGTCATCACGAGGCAGAGAAAATCCCTTACCCCGCCGGGAATCGAACCCGGGAACCCGGGCGTGGGAAACGAGAACGCTACCGCACGACCACGAGCTGCGGACCACATCTGATCAGACTAAAACAGTCCACTCAGGAATAGTCGGGCAAAATATATACAAGTTATTTATCCCTCATTACGCAAAATTAATGTATCTCACTTATGCAAAAAAATTTTAAAGAAGTGTTTTTAAATGATATAAAAAATTCTATGTAGTTTTGTATCATCTTTGACAGCATGCCGGACATCTCGCTCACAGATCAAATCAGTGAATCATTCGTCACATGCACACACAAAACAAAAAAAAACAAAAAAAATAAAAGAAGTTATTTCTGTGTTATTTACAGCAAACTGGGAAGAAAGTCGTTAGCATAAAGGAAGTTATTCAACATGATGGTCTGGGTATAACAATGTGGCGAGGACAAGGATACGACAGTGCTTCTACGATGGGTGTAGTTCAACCAAGATACGTGAACGTAATCCTAAGGCATGTTTGTACCCAGTGCAAACCATTCAGTCTGTGCGGATTACATAACAGTTCCATTATGTGTAACTTTTTTTGGAATCTTATAAAGTATGCACGTGTTTTACTCAATTTCTACCCACAGACATTCATGTACACGATGGAGAGCTCGCTGCAAAGGTGTTAAACATGTGTTTCAGTGGTTTAAGAAGGTTATCTATGCCACTGAAGAACTGTCTGATTCTTCGGAAAGCATAGAAACCAGAAGAACTGCTCAACTCTGTTGTCTGCATTATTTGATTTCTCGCTTTTGTGTGTTTTTTCGTGTGTAGGGAAAACTGTCTTAGAAGAAGTCAGCCATGTTCGAAAGTATTTACAAGTTCGGAATTTGCATTACTAAGACGAGAAGTGTTAAGACAAGAGAAATTATCTTCCTGATGAAGGACTTCGATGTAGAGAGGATACTCGTGACAAGATGGGGCACTCCTCAGGAAATATAGAAATATGAAGAAGAAGAAAATAATGCCTGGAGAGAAGGCTACAGACGAGGCGTTGATTTTGTGCCAGGAACTGAGAAGGTCAATGTTAAGAGCGCATCGACAGGTTTTCACAAGAAACCGATCACGCTACAAAACCATGGAGCGTATAGCAGATGTTTTTGCTGTTATACAGCCCAGAAATCTACTTAAAACCTCAGAAAAGCAACTTTCCACGACTGTAAAAAGTTTAGTTGACAATTAAGATGAGATTTACAGATGGCATCCTTGCAGGACTCTGTGCAGGCCAGTCCATTACGGGGATGTTATTGTCGTGTAACCACTCCGCCACAGGCCGTGCATTATGAACATGTGCTCGTTCGTGTTGAAAGATGAAATCACTATCCCCGAATTACTCTTCAACGGTGGGAAGCAAGAAGATGCTTAAAGCATCAATTTACGCCTGTGCTGTGATAGTGCGACGCAAAACAACAAGGGGTGCTAGCCCCCTCCATGAAAGAGACGACCACCGCCTCCGAATTTTACTGTTGCCACTAGACACACTGGCAGATGACATTCACCGGGCATTCTCCATACCCACACACAGCCATCGGATCGCCACACTGTGTACCGTGATTCGTCATTCCACACAACGTTTTTACACTGTTCAGTAGTCCAACGTTTACGTTCCTTTCACCAAGCGAGGCGTCTTTTGGCGTTTACCGATCTGATGTGTGGCTTTTGAGCAGCCGCTCGACCATGAAATCCTTCTCACCTCCCGCCTAACTGTCATAGTACTTGCAGTGGATCCTGATGCAGTTTGGAATTCCTGTGTGATGGTCTGGATAGATGTCTGCCTATTACACATTACGACCCTCTTCAACTGTCGATGGTCTCTGTCAGTCGAGGTCGGCCTATACGCTTTTGTGGTACGTGTTCCTTCTCGTTTCCACTTCACAATCACATCGGAAATAGTGGTGCTAGGGATGTTTAGAAGAGTGGAAATCTCACGTACATATGTATGACACAAGTGACACCCAATCACCTGACCACGTTCGAACTCCGTGAGTTCCGCGGATCGCCCCATTCTGCTCTCTCACGATGTCTGATGACTACTGAGGTCGCTGATATGGAGTACCTGGCAGTAGGTGGCAGCACAATGCACCTAATATGAAAAACGTATGTTTTTGTGGGTGTCCGCATACTTTTGATCAAATGATGTAATGGCAAGCAGTCGAAGTTCCAAAAAGAGAATCTCTTAAATTGCTCACCATTAAGATTCTTACATTTCGTAGCTGAATACGAATTTTCTGAATCTGCTCCCAATCTCATTTTGGCGTTAAGATTTTTCTTAGATCTGTGTGTGAGAGAGGTGTTTTTCAAAACTCAAACTGTTTAAGAAATATCTTAGGTCCACTACGAGCCTCTAGTTGGGTACCTTAGTCAGTCGAAAATAGTGTAGCTACAGGTATCAATTTTGATTACACAGTTTCAAGATTTGCAGCAAAAAAGTTAGAATGAAGAGATTCACGTTGAAGTCATCTATCACTAAGATGATAGTTGTTATTTGTGTTGCTCCATTAATAACCAGTCAAACTATGTTACTTACAAAAATGAGTGTTACTTATTTATCTCCATTCATAAAAACATTGCGTTTTGCTTAAGTTACTACATATGGTGAAGCGAAATTCGCGCACTCGGGCTTCGCAGCGCGACTCCTCACATGCCAGCGATAAAAAATGTCTCTCACAAAATTTCGTCCGGTGAGTACATCCGGCAGAAAAAGGACGTTAAGGAGTGACATTCTGGCAACACTGTAACCACATGTATTGCAACTATCTCTGTCAGCACGTAATGGTTGTACTGTGAGGTTTTGGTTAGCGTGCAGGAGGTCGAGAGTTCGATACTGGGTTGGGGCGCATTTTTTTATTTGCTAAATTCATTCTGACATTTTATTTTGTAATATACACCATTTCTTAAGTCACACGTATCCTAAATTAACAACATTTTGTACCGCTGAACATAAGAAATACGTGGTTAGGCAAATAAGAAATAGACAGTTGAAACAAATGACCTGTCATAGAACAGAATAACTACAAAAACAATATTAGTTTCGAAATGCTAAAGGTGACAGCACAGTACAATAACACAACATCTATTTGTCATTTATACTGCACGTAATATGAGGGCTCAGACGTCGCACATTAGCAACTAGTGATAATAATAATGTACATATTAACGACCGCATGATCTTCACTACAGAATATGTTGTCCTCAGAACAACGGAAACTCAAAGCGACCTCCCCCGAGGCCAGACATTGTGCAGCTCGCCGGATCATACAGCTCTGGTCCCTTCGACCAAAGGTTCATGCACAGTAACAAGAGCAGAACGAACATGCCCTACCAATTCTTCCACATTCTTCGGCGGAGTAGACTACATGTGCTCCTTGAGGTGTCCACACAGGAAGAAATCCAAGGGATTTAGGTCAGGTGAAAGCGGTGGCCATTCAACTGGACCTCCACGTCCGAGCCATTTCCCTGGAAATGTTCTGTCCAAATACTGTCGCACATTAATTCCAGGGTGTGGAGGTGCACCAAATCCTCTGCCGAACATGTAGTGAAAAATCTTCCAGCGCATCAGGCAGACAGTTCGAGAGGAATGCATGATACCTTCGTGCAGTCAATTGGTCAGGCAATATGTAGGGCCCAGGCACCTGTCGCCCAATATTCCGGCCCGGACTTTGATACCAAAGCGAACTCGGTATCCACGGTCGTGGGTGATGTGCGGGTTAACCTCACACCAGTGGTGGGCATTGTGCATATTGAAGACACCCTTACGAGTGAATGTTGGTTCATCTGACCAAATTACGGTGTTCACAAAGTCATCGCTGGCTTCCTGTTGTTGGAATCACACAGAATTGCATTCTCTGATGCCGATGTGCAGGATGCAGATGTTTCGTGAAAGCATAATGATAGGGGTGCAACCCATGCTCGTGCAGCATGTTAACGACCGTGCTTTGCAAGACACGCAGCTGCCTTCATAGCTACGTGTACTTCGATGAGGTTCTTGGTGTATGACCTCCAGAATAGCTTCCTGAGTAGCTGGGGTACAGCGAGTCCGTGGACGAACTCTGTCACGCGATAGTGGAAGGAGACAACCTGACTCCTGAAGGCGCAGCTCCAGATGACAACACTCATTTTTTTCTGGATGGCGTCGACGAAGATATCTAGCAGCATATTCACGAGCGGCAACGCCATTCCGGTTATCAAATGCTCCAGGGACAAGAAGCACATCCACATATACATCGTTTTTATGTGCCATGTATCTGCCACACTGATTTAGAGATTTACAATGAGAAAATTCGATACGTGTACGCATGAACATTGGAGTCTATCACGGGCGCGTTACTCCGTTCGCAACTAGTCCCTGTCTGGTGGACAGTGCGTACAGTATAAACACGCCGTCAGTCCTGTGCGCTGTTCCACCTGATTCACATTACCCCTCTAAATGGTTCAAATGGCTCTGAGCACTATGGGACTCAACTTCTGTGGTCATCAGTCCCCTAGAACTTAGAACTACTTAAACCTAACTAACCTAAGGACATCACACACATCCATGCCCGAGGCAGGATCCGAACCTGCGACCGTAGCAGTCCCGCGATTCCGGACTGCGCGCCTAGAACCACTAGACCACCGCGGTCGGCTACATTACCCCTCTGACAGATATCGTTGTGCATGATTCATCCCGACACCGCTAATTGTGAAATGTTCAGTTTCGAATTACACTGTTTCCCTAATGGTAATAGACGTGATGTTTCCACATCCTAACCGAGCGAAGTGGCGCAGTGGTTAGCACACTGGACTCGCATTCGGGAGGACGACGGTTCAATCCCCTCTCCGGCCATCCTAATTTTGGTTTTCTGTGATTTCCCTAAATCGTTTCAGGCAAATTCCGGGATGGTTCCTTTGAAAGGGCACGGCCGATATCCTTCCCAATCCTTCCCTAACCCGAGCTTGCGCTCCGTCTCTAATGACCTCGTTGTCGACGGGACGTTAAACACTAACCACCACCACCATCCACATCCTAGCGGTAGAATAATAATAATAATAATAATAATAATAATAATAATAATAATGTATTGAGATAGTACTAAACAGCATGCGCTTACAAGGCTCAGTGTTGAAAGGCATAATTAGTGGGACCATGGTGATAACACATACAAATAGTAACCGAGTTTGGACATTATTCGCAAAGCACAGTGCTAGTCCTACTGGTAACGTAAGGCCCTAACGAAATGTAATGGACCTGAACGAGGCAAGAATAATAATTGGTACTAATCTATGGGACCATTGGAGGAAGGTACAAAGAAAACAGGTTTCGCATCAAGTAGATGAAGTGGTGCGAATAAATTCAAGCCCACGATGTGGAAAGGGCTTCTTCCAAAGCTGACCGGTCTTCCATTTCTACGATTGTAGTGTGTAAGTGCAAATTTTTGCTAGAGGACCCGCTGCAGTCGCTGTTGATGATTAAGATGCCATATACCCTACCACATGGACTACATTTACCAAATAAAAAACGTATGTCTCAACCCAGGATCTAACCCACGACCTCCTGCATGCTAACCCAAAACGTTATACCCTGTACCAACTGCACGGTACATCCAATATGTACTGACAGAGAGATACCACACATGTAGTTACGGTGTTGCCAGATTGTCACTCTTTAAAGCCCTTTTTCTGCCGGATATACTCACCAAACGAAATTTTGGGATAGAGATTTTTTTATCGCTGGCAGGCGAGGTGTCGAGCTGCTAAGGCCGAGGGTGCGAATTTCGCTTCACCTTGTAGGTTTAGAGCCGGCCGAAGTGGCCGTGCGGTTAAAGGCGCTACAGTCTGGAACCGAAAGACCGCTACGGTTGCAGGTTCGAATCCTGCCTCGGGCATGGATGTTTGTGATGTCCTTAGGTTAGTTAGGTTTAACTAGTTCTAAGTTCTAGGGGACTAATGACCTCAGCAGTTGAGTCCCATAGTGCTCAGAGCCATTTGTAGGTTTAGTCGGGGTTGTGGAGGGGACAGCAGGCGGCACAATTTAAAACACTGCACCAGGTGCCAAACTACTGAGGTATTCCACAGCTTCACTGTTGTCTGCAGGCTAGTCTTTAACATAGAGCACATTTCTTTTAGTGCTGTAACACGTTTTGTTTCTTTTATAATATCTCTACCTCTGGTGCGAAAATGACACAGTACAGTTTAGATTCATCAGTTAGAACACTCACATGTTCTTTACACGAAGCTGCTATATTCTGTTTTCTTTATCTCGAAATGACTGTCATCACGTAGCGAGAGCTGTGAAGTATACCGCTTGAAAGAACACGTGTGAGTGAACGCTTCGGCTTCTACAGGCAGCATTTGTGTAACATGCACTTCCTCGCACGAATACAGATTTGCCTTCAGCTCCGAGCAACATGCAGCAGCAGGGTGGGGGTACAGGGTTCAGGGAGTCTGCACAACTCCGCTGATTCTTGTTGTGAACTAAAAGAAACGTGGAAATGGGCAAACAAGAAATTCCTACATAATTAGTGCAAGTAGCAGTTTCTCAGCAAGGTGAAAACTCTGTTAAAAGCTACAGAAGTTGTACAAATTTAGATACAAGGAAATTTATGCATTTTCACGTGGCTGATTTTACACTCCAGCACCCTCATATAGTAAAAGTTATTTTTGTAATAAGTTAAGGTTATAAAGTACAGGGATGTATAATATTGATTAAAAATGAATACAGTTTTTTTTTGAGTCATCAGTCTTCTGACTTGTTTGATGGGGCCCTCCACGAATTCCTTTCCAGAGCCAATCTCTTCATCTCAGAGTAGCAATTGCAACCTATGTTCTCAATTATTTGCTTGATATATTTCAATCTCTGTCTCCCTCTACAGTTTTTACCCTTTACAGCTTCATCTAGTACCATGGGAGTTATTCGCTGATATCTTAACAGATGTCCCAATATCCCATCCCTTCGCCCTATCAGTGTTTTCGCATATTCCTTTCCTCTCCGATTCTGCGCAGAACCTCCTCATTTCTTTTATCAGTCCACCTAGTTTTCAAAATACTTCTGTAGCATCGCATCTCAAATGCTTCGATTCTCTTCAGTTCCGGTTTTTATCACAGTCCATGCTTCACTACCATACAATGCTGTGCTCCAAACGTACATTCTCAGAAACTTCTTCCTCTAATTAAGGCATATGTTTTTATAGTAGTAGACTTCTCGTGGACAGGAATGCTCTTTTCGCCAGTGCTGTTCTGCTTTTGATGTCCTCTTTCCTCCGTCCTTCGTTGGTTTACAACACCCTCATTGGCATTGTAGCGAGATGGAAGTACTTCTCTGGGCGGTATCACTAACCTGGTGTCTCGCTGCTTCGATAAGTCCCTCGTAGTACAGTGGTAGCGCTCAGTCGCCAGGTTCCATGTAGTTGGTGATCCTGTTGAGGTGGAGTGTTTTGGGATGTCAGTTGTTAATTGTCAACAATGTTTGTACTATACTTCTTTTAATACAGAAATTTCTTTGTCATACAGGTCACAGAATCAGCATTTGCAATATGGCGGCTCGTGACTACGCCATTATATTCGACCCTTTACACACATTAATCCCGTTTTCTGACTTAACGTAATGATAGACCCTGCCCACGACACGTGGCGTTCTTATAACTAATAACTTCACTTTATATCTTGTTTAACATCTGAAACATGCACTCGCGACCGTTCTTTCAGAGCCGCCCCGGTTACTCGACCGTGCGTTTTGAGTGGTTCCTCGCGACTGGCTCGGCCTGTCTTCCCCAAGGACAAGAGACCACCCCTTTCTCCTACTTCTCTCGTATATATATATATATATATATATATATATATATATATATATATATATATATATATGTGTGTGTGTGTGTGTGTGTGTGTGTGTGTGTGTTTGCGGACATTGTGACGTAAGTTTGTCTCGGAACACTGTCTCAGATTGTAATATCCTACTCCCGAATAGTCGGATCTTGTCCCTACTAAGGTTGCACAACATTGCCTCCTATGATTTCATCACTAATGCTCTTGCTGACGGTAAACTGTTAAATGTACATGTAGCCTGGCTGTTACTGAGCATTCCCGATCGCATAAATGTGCGTAATACTTGGCTTAAACACGTGAAGGGAATGCATATATGCATTACGGGTTATTTCGCTGCCTAGGTAGCAGAAATCCTCAACTTCATCTACTAAGTGACCGCTTAACTTCATCTACTGAACGTAAATTCTGATGTTAAGTTTCTCACTATTCTCATTTCTGCTACTTCTCATTACTTTCGTCTTTCTTCGATTTACTCTCAGTCAATATTCTGCACTCATTAGGCTGTTCATTCCATTCAGCAGATCATATAATTCTTCTTCACTTTCACCCAGGGTAGCAATGTCAGCAGTGAATCGTAACATTGATACCCTTTTACCTAGAATTTTAATTCCACTCCTGAAATTTCTTTTATTGCCATCATTGCTTCTTTAATATACAAATTGACAGTAGGGCGGAAGACTACATCCTGTCTTAGGTCCTTTTTATTCCATTCTTATCATCCCCTCTTGGATATTGTACAATTTGTATATTATCTGTCTCTCCCTACAGCTTACCCCTATTTTCCTTAGAATTCCGAACATCTTGCCCCATTTGAAATTACCAAATACTTTTTCCATGTCTACAAATCCTATGAATGGTTCTTGATTTCTACTTAGTCTTGCTTCCACTGTCAACCGCAAGGTGAGAAATGCCATTCCCGTTCCTAAAGTCAAACAGACCGTCATCTAACACATACTCAGTTTTCTTTTCTCTACTTCTGTATATTATTCTTGCCAGCAACTTGGATGCATGAGCTGTTAAGCTGATTGTGCGATAATCCTCGCACTTGTCTACTATTGCAGTCTTCGGAATTGTGTAGATGATATTCTTCCGAAAGTCAGATCGTATATCGCCAGACTCATACACTCCAACGTGAATAGTCGTTTTGTTGCTACTTCCTCCAATGATCTTAGAAATTGTGATAGAAAGTTATCTACCCTTTCTGCCTTATTTGATCTTAAGTCTTCCAAAGCTCTTTTAAATTTTGATTTTAATAGTGGATCCCATCTTTCTTCTATATCTACTCCTGTTTCTTCTCCTATCACATTAGTCAAATCCTTTCCCCTAATACAGGCCTTCAATTTACTCTTTGCACCTGTGCGCTCTCTCTTATGCACTTAGAATGTTATAAGTAATACATATTAATTATAATGCAACAAGCGAGAAATGATTTTTTTAAAGAAGAACAAATGCAGGTAATTACAAGAGTATGCTACTTGCAGTAGGTTGAATGTCTGTAGAGTTTGGCACTGTAGAGTGTGTTCCAGAGTAGAGGCTGCTGCAGCTATAGATATGAGTGGTGTCTGTTTCGCCAGACATGTCGGACGGAACAGACGCAACTCCAGATGAAGCAGCCAGGACACATACAAGAATAATTGGGATGAAAGGAATGGAAAGGAAACGTGATGGTAAATGGGAAGGAAATAATCACTTCCAGCCGCATAGGGCATTGTGGCAATGCAACGATGACAGTTCAAAATTCGTACGGGACCGGAGTTCAAACCCAATTGCTTCACTTCTGTAGAATAGTTGCCTTAACCACCTCCTGTACTGCTTGCTCAATATACAGATTGAATGACATCGGAGACAGGCTACAACCCTGTCTCACTCCCTTCCCAACCGCTGCTTCCCTTTCATGCCCCTCGACTCTTATAACTGCCATCTGGTTTCTGTACAAATTGCAAATAGCCTTTCGCTCCCTGTATTTTACCCTTGCCACCTTTAGAATTTGAAAGAGAGTATTCCAGTCAACATTGTCAAAAGCTTTCCCTAAGTCTACAAATGCTAGAAACGTTGGTTTGCCTTTCCTTAATCTTTCTTCTAGGATAAGTCGTAAGGTCAGTATTGCCTCACGTGTTCCAATATTTCTACGGAATCCAAACTGATCTTCCCCGAGGTCGGCTTCTACCAGTTTTTCCATTCGTCTGTAAAGAATTCGTGTTAGTATTTTGCAGCCAATGCTTATTAAACTGATAGTTCGGCAATTTTCACATCTGTCAACACCTGCTTTCTTTGGGATTGGAATTATTATATTCTTCTTGAAGTCTGAGGGTATTTCGCCTGTCTCATACATCTTGCTCACCAGATGGTAGAGTTTTGTCAGGACTGGCTCTCCCAAGGCCATCAGTAGTTCTAATGGAATGTTGTCTACTCCCGAGGCCTTGTTTCGACTTAGGTCTTTCAGTGCTCTGTCAAACTCTTCACGCAGTATCGTATCTCACATTTCATCTTCATCCAGATTCTCTTCCATTTCCATAATATTGTCCTCAAGTACGTCGCTCTTGGCTTCGTGTCTATCTTGGCCACAATAATGCGTTCACTATGCTGTTTGTAGTAGCTTACCCGCACTCCTGTTTTTTTATTCATTATTAAACCTACTCATGCATTACCCCTATTTGATTTTGTATTTATAACCCTGTATTCACCTGACCAAAAGTCTTATTCCTCCTGCTACCGAACTTCACTCATTCCCACTATATCTAACTTTAACCTATCCATTTCCCTTTTTGAATTTTCTAACCTACCAGCCCGATTAAGGGATCTGACATTCCACGCTCCGATCCGTAGAACGCCAGTTTTCTTTCTCCTGATAACGACGTCCTCTTGAGTAGTCCGCGCCCGGAGATCCGAATGGGGGACTATTTTACCTCCGGAATATTTTACCCAAGAGGATGCCATCATCATTTAACCATACAGTAAAGCTGCATGCCCTCGGGAAAATTTACGGCTGTAGTTTCCCCTTGCTTTTAGCCGTTCGCAGTACCAGCACAGCAAGGCCGTTTTGGTTATTTTTACAGGGCCAGATCAGTCAATCATCCAGACTGTTGCCCCTGCAACTACTGAAAAGGCTGCTGCCCCTCTTCAGGAACCACACATTTGTCTGGCCTCTCAACAGATACCCCTTCGTTCTGGTTGCACGTACGGTACGGCCATCTGTATCGCTGAGGCACGCAAGCCTCTCCACCAACGGCAAGGTCCATGGTTCATGGGGGAAGGACATCACACATAGATTTAAAAAGCACATCATAGTGTATGTTGAGATAAAGTTATACCTTAAAAGATGCCAGAGGAATTAATCCCTTTCTCAAAGTGGCAGACAGAAGATTACATACTCCAAACAAAACTATATAATTTTCTATCTCTCAAGTTACATGCCTATAAATTTTCTGTTTAACCGGTTGTATAACAGAGCGAAACAATTTTTTATTACAGAGACCACTACCTTGAATCAGTGGCGTGGGTTGACGACAACACCGTTATGGCTTGGTGGATGAATCGCACTGCAAACGTCAGGCAAGATGTGATCTACTTCCTTTCCAATGACGTGAAGCAAATTGCTGGGGAAAAGGTAAACTACTTCCTCCTGCATATTGTTTTATACTAACCGTTTGTTCCTTAGCAAAAAGAATGGTTCAAATGGGTCTGAGCACTATGGGACTTAACTTCTGAGGGCATCGGTATCCTAGAACTCAGAACTACTTAAACCTGACTAACCTAAAGATATCACACACATCCATACCCGAGGCAGGATTCGAACCTGCGACCGTAGCGGTCGCGCGGTTCCATACTGTAGCGCCTAGAACTGCTCGGCCACCCCGGCGGGCTGTTCCGTAGCATTTGGGCTGGAATACTGTAGCGTGAACAAACAGCTGAGGGAGAATACCTATACAGAATGTGGAATGTGATTTGTCTACAAAGTGTCCACAATTAACCAACAAATGTACTGCTACTATCCATCTTTCCATTAATCATTCAATAACATTTGATAACATCGACCTATGTGCACATTTCGGTTAATAAACAACATACCAGTCCTAAAACACTAAACACGTAGCTGCAATCTCTCAGACAGTGCTACAAAATGATTCCAGACTGATCCGTTCGTCTGTATGCACAGGAATCAGAATTGGCGAGTGGCATTAGAACCTGACTCTGCCAGCAGCAGGCGTGCTGTTTACAGGGTTGCGTTGTTTCACTGCTAATTGCATCACTGTCATTCAAACTGTATCAGTTTGCTTGTGTTCTTGTCAGGCCTTATTATTTTCAACTAGCAAACCCGTCAATGCTTTGCATTTGCTGAATGTAGATGGGAATTGCATATACATCCTAAATTACATTCCCCCCCTCCCCCCGCTCTATCTGCCCATCCTCTCAACCCCTCTCTCTCAGAACAACTCCTCCTTACTCACCTCTCTGTGCCTAATCTCCTCCCTCCCTCTCTGTCCATCCCATTCTCATCTCTCTATATCCGTCTGTGTCTGAATATTCACTTGCTCTGTGTAACTTCTCCCCCCACTTCTCTGTGCATAACCTCCTCCCTCTCGCTCTCTCTCTCTCTCTCTGTTCACCTTCTCCTCCCCTTCTTTCTATGTCTATTTCCGTCTGAATTTTCAGTACATCATCGTGTAAAAATTTGAAGTAAATCCGTCAAGATTTTCCAGATTTTTGGTAACAATGTTTCACCTTTATGTATTAAATATATATTGATAAACGTAAACAAACATATACAAAATATGTAAAAAATATAGCGTAAGTCCATCAGAATGTTCATTAGAGTATCGTGTAAAAATGTCAAGTAATTCGGTAAAGAACTTTTAGAGATTTGCGGTAACAACCCTTCTCCCTTTGTATATTTTATATATATGTATAGATTGTATATCTTACAAAAATTTATAGGGTATGTCCGTCCGAACGTTCGTTAGAGTATTAAGTGAAAATTTGTAGTAAATCGGTCAATAACTTTTCGAGACTTTCGGTACCAACATTTCCCCTCTATAAAGGATGATTTTTTCCATCGTGTAAAACTCTAAGGATTGATCGATGAGAGGATACGGAACAAAAAAGGTCTATTGATTCATGAATTCCTGCTTTCTGAAACCACCCTGTCTGAGACAAACGGCGAAACATTGTTGCAAACATTGAAAAGTGTGGTTGTTGTCGGCGGGGATAGGTCTCCTGATACTACCTCGCTGGCCGCCGCCCGTTGCAATTTGCCTTTCCGTATGTATGTATGTATTTAACTGGGGACCTAGAAACGACGGAGAGGCTTCGTCCCCGCCGTGGCCCTCAGTGGTACACAACCCCCAAACAGGCTACAGCAGTCCACTCACTCCACCGCCGCCCCACACCGAACCCGGGGTTATTGTGCGGTTCGGCTCCCAGTGGACACCCCCCCCCCCCTGGGAACGTCTCATTTCAGACGAGTGTAACCCCAATGTTTGCGTGGTAGAGTAACTATGGTGTACGCTTATGTGGAAAAGGTGTTTGCGCAGCAATCGCCGACATAGTGTAACTGAGGCGGAATAAGAGGAACCAGCCATTGTGTACGACGCTGCATCACATCCACTTCAAGGTGAGTCAGCAATAAAAGTGAATCGGACACAACATTACCAATTACTATGACAGGAGAGGGCGGTAGGTCATGACGTATGAGGAACACTACCACCCTCTAGGAGGAAACCATGCACACGGTACTGTAGCTGCATGATAGAGAGCGCATTAGGCCGCCGTCTCTGTAACAAAGTATGACTGAATAAATGGTCTCCAGCATGGAGACCATGCATTTCCGGACCTAAGTTCATTAGACCTTTCTTGTTCCGCATCTTCTCATCGATCAGTCCCTACACATCGTACTTGGTGGAAAAAATCACCATATGTATTACATATCTATTTGTATATTATATATATAAACTGTCAAATTGATTTTTTTGGTGTTGTTGTTAATAAAACATGTGACAGCAGAACTGAGAAACTGTACGCATTTTTTAAAAATTTTCTTTCTTCATATCAAAATTCCGTTAAACCAAATCGCTCGAGCCGTCCTCAAGCGATGACCTTTCATAACTGATTTTAGTTTCCGACTTTTCCGATGGCTTTTCCGAAAATTTTCTTTCATACAATCCTTGCCCTAACAATAAGCAACGTAACAACGAAAATCAACCAAATCGTTCAAGCCATTCTCACTTGATGACCTCTCATACAGGCGGCAATTGATTTTTATTTATATAAATTTTTAAGGTACTTTATTTGAGATAATGAAACAACTTTCATGACGTACGCATTTCAAATACATGTGTACAATACAACCCGTTTAAGACCACAGATGTTACTGGGTTTAATAAACACAGCAGTGAATGAATAAATACTAATAATAATTTTCCATTGCTATTCCTCCACAACCACCAATACAGTAACAAAGGGTTCAACAAATTACTGTAAAAACGATTTGTGACGCATTGTTTCGTGTATTCTTTAAACTTTATCCTCAACTGTAAGACAAAAACAATTTACAGCAGAATATCACAAACGAGTGGCAAACAAATAAGTGTAGATTTTCTGCAGAAGGACAGGGCATAAACATGGAACTCTTGTTGTGACATTTGGTCGCACTGTGTCAAAGTTACTACATTTCTCATTTATATGTCATTTGGTATTACTTGCCTTCTACAATCCATAGAAACGCCATGTCTATAGCTAAGGTTTCGTTTACGTAGGTTGCTTGGTTCGCCACCAAGATCGACTGATTAACAGGTTGATTCATTTGTTTCTACCATATTAACAATATTCAAATAAATTGTGAACACTATTGGGGTAAGCCCAGAGTTGCTTATTCGTTTGAAGCTTTGTCTCCAATAAGTATGACATCCGTGTTCTTCTGGCTAGGAACTCTTAAATCCAGTCTCAAAGCTGGCCTGATATTTTCACTGTTTGTATTTTATTCATTAGGTGACAGTGTGGGAGCGTAACGAACGCCATCGGGAAATCCTGGTACTCGGCGTGTAATTCAGTTAATAAGATATACGACCTGTGACACATTTTGAAATATTAAGAACGTTTGCACAGGAACTAAGTATATGTTTCTATACGGGTAATATTAACTAATACTTTGGATATGCTGTATGAATATCTCTTGTAATAACATTCTTCGTCATAGCTTACTGTGCATCCATTATCGATGCACTTGTTTCGTGATGTATGAAGCTGATGCCACATTATTGCGTTCTAGGGCCTAAAAATAGAGCAGAAGAACGGCTGGGTAGACATACATCCACAGTATTTCCAAAAAGGAAAGGAGACTTCAACTTACGTGACGATCCTGTGGCAGCCTCATGACGACAATGTTAGTTTCCCTCACTTGGTCAAAGTGTCGGGGAATTCCACGAAAGCCATCACATCAGGAGAGCTGACAGTCACTAAGATATACGGATGGGCCCCCAATGGCACAGTGTAAGTACCTAGTGAATACTAATAATATCTTTAACTGATCTCCAAACTGGCTTGTATGACCAAATAAAAAAAGCTTGTACGTCTCCACTGTGCAGCGTTTGTACTTTCTGTTGAATTGCAGCGCCTTCAGTGCTGATTGAGTGGTACTTATACAAAAGAAAGAAAAAGATCCCATGATGACCATACATGCGTTTAGCTGATTGTATACCCACCTGTAGCAATTTTTCATTCACTGACTCTTGTAAGGGACAAGGGAGAGATAACATTCATTCGGAATTAAAATTATTGGCAGTACTGGACACCAAGCCAACGGCCTTGCCACAGTAGTATCACCGGTTCCCGTCAGATCACCATAGTTAGGGGCTGTCGCACTTGGCTAGCACTGGGATGGGTCACAGTCAGGGCCTGCCGAGTGCTGTTGGTAAGCGGTGTGCACTCTGTGCTTGTGAGAGAAATTGAGGAGAAGTAGTGGCTCTGATCACGAAAGCGGACAATAGCTGGAAGAGCAGTGTGCTGAACATATGCGCAGCCACATCAGGTGACACCTATCAACTGAAAATGACACGTAGTTTAGTCCTTACTGTTGGACCTTCCAAGGCCTGTTTGGACGGACTTTGAGTTTCAATGGAAACCAAATGACTATTCACGTTGGTGCGTAAAAACTATCCGACTGGAGGAATACCATCAGCCATTTGGAAAAATACACTATCTTGTAAAAAGTATCCACACACCTATTAGCGGACATTAATAAGGGTCTTTATGATGGCTAGGACTCTGCTGAGCGCACTTCCAATCAGGTGATTGAATGTCTGTGGAGGAATGGCAGCACATTATTCCTCAAGAGCTGAGACCCGGGTAGGTAGTGATGTTAGGGCCTGGGGCCTGGAGAGAAATAGACATTATAACTGATCCCAAAGGTGTCCTGTTGGATTCGTATTGCGGCCCTGTAAAGGCCAGTCATTTCAGGAATGTTAGTGTCCACAAACCACTGTCTCACAGGTGTTACTTCATAACAAAATGCATTATCATGCTGATTGTTGTTGTTGTTGTGGTCTTCAGTCCTGAGACTGATTTGATGGAGCTCTTCATGCTACTCTATCCTGTGCAAGCTTCTTCATCTCCCAGTACCTACTGAAGCCTACATCCTTCTGAATCTGCTTAGTGTATTCATTTCTTGGTCTCCCTCTACGATTTTTACCCTCCACGCTGCCGATTTTTACCCTCCACTCTGCCATCCAGTACTAAATTGGTGATCGCTAGATGCCTCAGAACATGTCCTACCAACCGATCCCTTCTTCTAGTCAAGTTGTGCCACAAACTCCTCTTCTCCCCAATTCTATTCAATACCTCCTCATTAGTTATGTGATCTACCAACCTAATCTTCAGCATTCTTCTGTAGCACCGCATTTCGAAAGCTTCTATTCTCTTCTTGTCTAAACTATTTATCGTCCATGTTTCACTTCCATACATGGCTACACTCCATGCAAATACTTTCAGAAACGACTTCTTGACACTTGAATCAATACTCGATGTTAACAAATTTCTCTTCTTCAGAAACGCTTTCCTTGCCATTGCCATTCTACATTTTATATCCTGTCTACTTCGACCATCATCAATTATTTTGCTCCCCAAATAGCAAAACTCCTTTACTACTTTAAGTGTCTCATTTCCTAACCTAATTCACGCTGATACATCATGTCAAAACTATTCCTCTACTATTGCAATGCTGTAAAATGTATTCGCATCTTTCCGCATACAGGGTTTCCATTGCGCATCAATGGAACCATACCCTAACCACGAAAACACACTCATACCATAACACCACCTCCTCGGTGCTTTACTGTTGCACTGCAAATGATATCAGGCAACGTTCTACAGTTATTCGCCAAACCCAAACCCTTCCATTGGATTGTCGCACGGTATAGCGTGAGTCATCACTCCAAATCACTCATTTGCAGTCATCTACTACCAAGTGACGTGGTTCCCAAGCATCGTTTAGTATTGACTATAGAAATGTGTGGCTTACGAGCAGCTGCTCGACCATTTTACCCCAACTACCTGTGCACAGGTATTGTGCCTTGTTTGATAGAGCGTTGGAACTGACAGGTGATCCCTTCCGGGGATTTCACTCGATTCTTTACAACCAGCCACCGCAATGTTAGACGGTCGCTGTCCGTCACTACATGAGGTCTGCTTGTTGGTGGTTTAGCTCTGGTTGTCCCTATGCGTTTCCCCTTCACAGTGAAATCACCAGCAGTCGATTTGGATAGCTTTGGAAGGATTGAAATGTCCCTGCTGGATTTGTTACACAAGTGACAACAAATAACTGGTCTGCGTTCGAAGTTCCTCAGCTCCCCTGACCGCCCTGTTCAGGTGTTACTGCTTCACTACTGACAACTCAGTACTCCCTGCCTCCTTTTATACTGGCGGATCCGCCTCTCGCTACATCTAGTAATCCACTCCGCGTTAGACATGGGAGTCTGGATACTTTTGATAAAATAGTGTGTGATCTACACAGCTCCGGAGATAGCAAGCGCAGATACGCGGGAAATATTGTACAATCAGCTTAATACTCGGTGCACCCAAATTCCTAACAAGAATAAGATGCAGAAGAATGGAGAGGAAAACTAAGAGTATGTTAGATTACGATCACTTTGCCTTCAAGAGAGGTGAAGTTAACAGAGAGGTAGTTCTCAAGTTGCGCTTAATAACGGAAACCAGGCTTTACAAAACTCGACATACCTTCACTACATACGCTACTGGCCATTAAAATTGCTACACCAAGATAAAATGCGGATGATAAGCAGGTATTCATTGGACAAATATTTTATACTAGAACTGACATGTGATTACATTTTCACGTAATTTGGGTGCATAGATCCTAAGAAATCAGTACCCAGAACAACCACCTCTGCCGATAATAACGGCCTTGATACGCCTGAGCATTGAGTCAAACAGAGCTTGGATGGCATGTACAGGTACAGATGCCCATGCAACTTCAATACGATACCACAGTTCATCAAGAGTAGTGACTGGCGAATTGTGACGAGCCAGTTGCTCGGCCACCATTGACCAGACGTTTTCAGTTGGTGAGATATCTGGACAATGTGCTGGCCAGGGTACCAGTCGAACATTGTCTGTATCCAGAAAGGCCCGTACAGGACCTGCAACATGCGGTCGTGCATTATCCTGCTGAAATGTAGGGTTTCGCAGGGATCGAATGAAGCATAGAGCCACGGGTCGTACCACATCTGAAATGTAACGTCCACTGTTCAAAGTGCCGTCAATGCGAACAAGAGGTGACCGAGACGTGTAACCAATGGCACCGCATACCATCACGCCAGGTCATACGCCAGTATGGCGATGACGAATACATGCTTCCAATGTGCGCTCACCGAGATGTCGCCAAACACGGATGCGACCATCCGAGAAAATCACGTTTTGCCATTCGTGCACCCAGGTTCGTCGTTGAGTACGCCATCGCAGGCGCTCCTGTCTGTGATGCAGCGTGAAGGGTAACCGCAGTCACGGTCTCCGAGCTGATAGGCCATGCTGCTGCAAACGTCGTCGAACTGTTCGTGCAGATGGTTGTTGTCTTGCAAACGTCTGTTAACTCAGGGATCGAGACGTGGCTGCACGATCCGTTACAGAAATGCGGATAAGATGCCTGTCATCTCGACTGGTAGTGATACGAGGCCGTTGGGATCCAGCACGGCGTTCCGTATTACCCTCCTGAACAAACCGATTCCACATTCCGCTAACAGTCATTGAATCTCGACCAACGCGAGCATCAATGTCGCGATACGATAAACCGCAATCGCGATAGGCTACAATCCGACCTTTATCAAAGTCGGAAACGTGATGGTAGGCATTTCTCCTTATACGAGGCATCACAACAACGTTTCACCGGGCAACGCCGGTCAACTGCTGTTTGTGTATGAAAAATCTGTTGGAAACTTTCCACATGTCAGCACATTGTAGGTGTCGCCACTGGCGCCAGCCTTCTGAAAAGCAAATCATTTGCATATCACATCATCTTCTTCCTGACGGTTAAATTTCACGTCTGTAGCACGTCATCTTCGTGGTGTAGCAATTTTAATGGCCAATAGTGTATATCAATCTTTTAGTACAAAATCATAGAAAATACGAGAGGAGTACAGTTGGACTGTAAGCGTACCGTAATAGTATGAGGCACCACGATCTGGGGCTGAAATGAGGATTGGTAAAGAGTTCGCATTCCACTAAATCCAGAATTTTTTTCCATCTTCGCGTTTGCTGAAGTGTTGCGGGAAATTCCTGTGAAATTAAAAGAATTAATTTCTCTAATATTTGATGTTATGTAAATGTAAGTGCGCTTTCTGTGAGGGGTAAGTTTCTTCCTTCTGGAGAACTAACTTTTTAAGCTGATGTCCTTTTTGAGTGGTCCTGAATTTTATTAGACGTTCACGGATACTGGAGTTTTTACTTATATATACCACAGACAGAACAACACGACTAGCAAATGGTTAAGAAACGAGATGTGCGTTTTAATAGAGCTAACATAGAAATTCTACGTGCGTCCATTTTGGTGAACAAACTGTATGGTTTGCGAGCCAAATAAAGCCTACATCTGCAGCTGGATAGCGCTGAGAGCGCGCAATCACGCTAAGCAGCTCGTGGTGTGTGCGAACGATGCTGTGCCTCATGATGTGGTATACTCCATCTGCATGCATGTCAACGGTAGCTGTCTCGCCCCTTGTACAGATGGCTTCAGCGTCTCCCCAGTAATGCCAACCTGGGCATGGCTGGGCGGAACTGCTCCTCGGCTGAATGCCTAAGCGAGCACCGGCATTACCGCCCCTGGCAGACACGGACCTTTTGCTCTCGGAGGAAGCATGCAGTGTGTGACTTCACGAGTTTACAAAACTGCTGAGAGACGCCCTTTCACTATCAGTTGTTGCAGTGCGTGGGAGGCTAAGTTGCTCAGTTGTTGGCAGTGTTTAGTAGAATCAGTTCGTGCCGGTATTTGACTTCGCGACCAGCAGTCGCAACGATAGCATCCGCCATTCTGCGAGATGTGTGTTCGTTTCCACAGCCTTGGAAGGCACCAAGCATAGTCACGCTGAGTTTTTAACTGGTCATTCGCCGTAGAGCGCTCATAGCAAAACAGACCGTGATTAACACGTAAAAACACACATCAAAAAAACTTTTGATCACCCCGGTTTCGAGAGACCCGGAACCGGAGCAGAAAACTGGAATAGAGATCAACATAAACATCATTTCCGCCCTTGCCCGTGAAAACCACACATTGCATGTTGTACAACTGTACAGCGAGACCTTCAGAGGTGGTGGTTCAGATTTCTGAACACACCGGTACCTCTAATACCCAGTAGCACGTCCTCTTACATTCATACATGCCTGTATTCGTCGCGGCATACTATCCACAAGTTCATCAACGAACTGTTAGTCTAGATTGTCCCACTCCTCAACAGCGATTCGGCGTACATACCTCATAGTGGTTGGTGTGTCACGTCGTCCATAAACAGCCCTTATCAATCTATCCCAGGCATGCTCGATACGGTTCATGTCTGGAGAACATGCTGACCACTCCAGTTGAGCGATGCCGTTATCCTGAAGGAAGTAATTTACAAGATGTGCACGATGGGGGCGCGATTTGTCCATAAAGACGAATGCCTCGCCAATAAGCTGCGGATATGGCTGCACTATCTGTCGAAGGATGACATTCACGTATTGTACAGCCGTTATGGTGCCTTCGATTATCACCAGCGGCGTACGTCGGCCCCACATAATGCCATCCGAAAACAGTAGGGAACCTCCACCATGCTGCACCGCGTTGCCTCCTAACACGTCTCCGACGATTGCCTCGTCGAAGCCATATGCGACACTCATCGGTGAAGAGAAGGTGATGCCAATCCTGAGCGGTCCATTCGGCATGTTGTTGGGACCATCTGTACTGCACTGAATGGTGTCGTGGTTGCAAAGATGGACCTCGCCATGGACGTCGGGAGTGAAGCTGCGCATCATGCAGCATACTGCGCACAGTTTGAGTGGTAACACTATGTCCTGTGGCTGCACTAAAAGCATTATTCAACTTGGTGGCGTTGCTGTCAGGGTTCCTCCGAGCCATAATCCGTGGGTAGCGGCCATCCACTGCATTATTAGCCGTTGGACGGCCTCAGTGATGCATGTCATCGACAGTTGCTGTCTATCTGTATCTCCTCCATGTCCGAACAACATTGCTTTGGTTCTCTCCGAGACGCCTGGACGCTTCCCTTGTTGAGAGCCCTTTCTGGCACAAAGTAACAGTGCGGACGGGATTGAGCCGCGGTATTGACCGTCTAGGCATGGTTGAACTACAGACAACACGAGCCGTGTACCTCCTTCCTGGTGGAATGACTGGAACTGATAGGCTGTCGGACCCCTTCCGTCTAATAGGCGCTGCTCATGCATGTTTTTTTTACATCTTTTGGCATGTTTAGTGGCATCTCGGAACAGTGAAAGGGACTGTGTCTGTGATAAAATATCCACAGTGAACATCTATCTTCAGGAGTTCTGGGAACTGGAGTGATGCAAAACTTTTCTTGATGTGTGTATATTGTTAGCACTGCGAGATACCAGCCTCACAGTTTTAGTAGTCTATGTCGTCCTTCCCCTGTCCATGTGCTCGCAACATGTTTCTACTCACAGCTCTTTAGCTTAAATTGTGATTAGAATCCCGAATCCGTCTCCCATTACCCACGACGATCCTCTATGACCTGATCGCTTTCCCACATCTCCTCCTTTTCCTTGAGCACATTCGTATCACCAACTGCAGTCTCGATCCCCCTCACCCCTTGGTGTCTCCTTTCCTCTCCACTCCCCGCCTGCTGCTGCCCCTCTACTGATGTGCCCACCCTCCCTGCATCTTCACACCCTCCACATCCTCTCCCAAAGAAACTTCCAGCGTCTCCCAATCCCGGATGATGTGCTTTGACACATTTATCTTTCCTTCCAAGCCTGATCCTGCTCATCCTCTCCCCTCCTTCCTAGGACTCCCTCTCCTTCGCCTTCACCCCCTGTTCTTACTTCTCCTGCGCTCCTTCCTAGATTGCTCCCTTCCCCACCCTCCCCATCTCCTGCCCCTTGGTGTGATACCGGCTCCCCACCCTTCCGCCCCTTCGTCCCTCCCCTCCTCCGCCGATCCCCTTCTCTAGCAGCTCTTTCCCTCCTCTCTGCCCTCCCCTTCCTTGGCAGGTCCTTCTAGTTTTAATCCAGTTGCTCTCTGTCGTGTTTTTGTGGTCGTCGTATGTTTTACACAAGTTCAGTGTGTGTTAAGTGTCGTCATTCCGTGTGGCTTTCATTACGGTGAATGTCGTTTTTTGTGCTCTTCGTGCTGCCAATGTTTATGTACTACGTCCTCGTGTCATTTTAATTATATGTGGATTTTGCAGACGTGGTTCGTTAAACTGCTCCTTTTTAGTGTAATTTAACTACAATTTTTCCCTTTCTCATGTGACAACGTTATCTTCTACCCTGTATTGTTTGTATTTTATATTTCTCCTGTGCTAGTTTCTACAGTCTCTTGGCTGAAGAACGGCGTATTGTGCCGCTGACAGTCCACCCCTACCCTCATAAGGCAGGGGTATGAAATAACAATTAAGAAAAAAGGAAAACTGCATTAAAACTTTCTCTAGAGACTGGAATAGTTATCGTTATATGTGTTCATATTTTATGTCTGTTCCTGTATCTGCAGCTTGGTCCACAGCAAACCTGCGGATCGTCTCAATAGCTCTGCCTCGTGACTGGGTGTTGTGTGATGTCCTTAGCTTAGTTAGGTTTAAGTAGTTCTAAGTTCTAGGGGAGTGATGACCATAGATGTTGTCCCATAGTGCTCAGAGCCATTTGATCGTCTCGATAGTCCGAAATTGTGAATGTCTAATCACGATCTGTTTATATTGGGACTACCTCTCATTTCAAGCTGTTAACGAGATGCATCTGCTTTTGCTTTAGCTGACTGTTACAGGTCTGCAATCTCTCCCCATTATTTTTATTAACCAATTAATTTGAATCATCAATCGAAATCCCTGCACTACGTGGGGATGAATCCGATGCCATCATGGCCCAAAGAGCAGCGGACAAGTAGGTGCGGTCCTTCTAATCTGATGGTGGCGAAGATGGTTGACAGACAAAACTCAATTATGTCTTTCATTTCAATGCTTCAGAAACCAGCAGGAACAAGCTACGTATTGTAGATGACAATAACAACACAGGCCTACGACAAAATATGCCTTGATTCCTTTTTGTCAGGTGGAAGCTTAACCTCACGATTTTTTGTGCACTGAAGCCGTATCTGGCCTTAGTTTTTTCTCAGTGACATAAACATTTCTCACAATGTGGTTCGTTACTAACTAGAAAAGTAGCAAAACGTGTAAATGTAATGAATCCTTTCAGTAAGGAGAAATGTTTCATTGAACTGTGAGCATGAAAACACCTCTTTATTACCTTGGTCGTGTGTGTCCATTCGCTGACATTCCTCTTCTCCTTAAAGCATCTAATACAGCTACGCTTCAAAGAATCGCCTGTTCAGCGTCTCAGTGAAGTGACCAGCTGCAGTCTCCCACCATACTGGTATTCCAGGTGACAGCACTCTGTCTTCAGGCCACAAGTGGCCCATCGGGACCATCCGACCGCCGTGTCATCCTCAGGGGAGGATGCGGATAGGAGGGGCGTGTGGTCAGCACACTGCTCTCCCGGTCGTTATGAAGGTTTTCTTTGATCGGAGCCGCTACTATTCGGTCGAGTAGCTCCTCAATTGGCATCACGAGGCTGAGTGCACCAAGAAAAATGGCAACAGCGCATGGCGACTGGATGGTCACCCATCCAAGTGCCGGCCCCGCCCGACAGCGCTTACCTTCGGTGATCTCACGGGAACCGGTGTATCCACTGCGGCAAGGCCGTTGCCTATTCCAGCTGACAGACGTTATCCAAATTCTCTCGAAAAGTAATGTTGCAGCTCATCAAACGGCCTAGCATACAGAATTTAAACAACATCTCAGCTAATGAAACTTCACTCATCGGGAAGGTATGTAATGTTATTTCTTCATTGCAAAATCGAGTTATATTTAAACGAGAGGGCACGAAATAGAAAGCCTGAACAGCATAAACACTATTTGCTCCTGTGGATCACATTCAGATTTGGTCGAATTGTTCTGAGCGGTCCCAATTGGTTCCGCACTGTGCTTTGTCTGTTGGTTTTGCGTTTATATTTCTCAATTTTACTTTTCAGCGAGCTTTCTTTCTTTTAGACGCTGCACAAAAGAATTAAAGGGCCACTTTCTTAAACGCTGTCTCCTCCCCATTACGATGCAGAACTGTGAAATTTGGCTCGCAGTTGCCGACAACCTTTCTCTGCAATAGGGCTCTGAGACGCAACCCTTGGTCCCTCAGACAGCAAGGTGTCGGAGGATGCACAAAAAAAAGGCCAGAGATTGGAAGGTCATGTGAGTTGTAAAGAAGGTTAACGATGTCACACTGACACGAAATTTCAACAAAATTCTTCCCAACGCTACTGTGGACGTGTCATTATGACAGGAAGATCATCACCCGCTCCCTTAACTACATCTATTGCCTAGTCTTGACGTCTCTGCGATGGAGATTAGTACCACAACGACCAACATAGAAATCACGCGGTTTTAATAGTAGTGGCAGAGCAAAATATTTCAAGCGCATCGTCACTGTGAATCGACGTAAAAAGGCCTTATGAGATTGCAAGAAGAGTTTCAATGAAACCACCCCCTCACTTGTGACATTCATTTAAACACATTTCGCGGTCGAAAACGACAGCTTCCAGTGCGATGTCCAACGAAACAAAGTTCAAAGAAATGTTCAAATGTATGTGAAATCTTATGGGACTTAACTACTAAGGTCATCAGTCCCTAAGCTTACACACTACTTAACCTAAGTTATCCCAAGAACAAACAGACACACTCATGCCCGAGGGAGGACTCAAACCTCCGCCGGGACCAGCCGCACAGTCCATGACTGCAGCGTCTGAGACCGCTCTACAGTACTAGCATCAAGCACATCAGTACGTAGCATCAACAGGTTAGTGTTCGTCACGAACGTGGTTTTGCAGTCAGTGCAATGTTTACAAATGCGGAGTTGCCAGATGCCCATTTGATGTATGGATTAGCACGGAGCAATAGCCGTGGCGCGGTACGTTTGTATCGAGACAGATTTCCAGAACGAATGTGTCCCGAGAAGAAGACGTTCGAAGCAATTGATCGGCGTCTTAGGGAGCACGGAACATTCCGGCCTATGACTCGTGACTGGGGAAGACCTAGAACGACGTGGACACCTGCAATGGTCGAGGCAATTCTTCATGCAGTTCACGATAACCCTGATGTCAGCGTCAGAGAAGTTTCTGCTGTACAAGGTAACGTTGACCACGTCACTGTATGGAGAGTGCTACGGGAGAACCAGTTGTTTCCGTACCATGTACAGAGTGTGCAGGCACTATCAGCAGCTGATTGGCCTCCACGGGTACACTTCTGCGAATGGTTCATCCAACAATGTGTCAATCCTCATTTCGGTGCAAATGTTCTCTTTACGGATGAGGCTTCATTCCAACGTGATCAAATTGTAAATTTTCACAAACAACATGTGTGGGCTGACGAGAATCCGCACGCAATTGTGCAATCACGTCATCAACACAGATTTTCTGTGAACGTTTGGGCAGGCATTGTTGGTGATGTCTCGATTGGGCCCATGTTCTTCCACCTACGCTCAATGGAGCACGTTATCATGATTTCATACGGGATACTCTACCTGTGCTGCTAGAACATGTGCCTTTACAAGTACGACACAACATATGGTTCATGCACGATGGAGCTCCTGCACATTTCAGTCGAAGTGTTCGTACGCTTCTCAACAACAGATTCGGTGACCGATGGATTGGTAGAGGCGGACCAATTCCATGGCCTCCACGCTCTCCTGATCTCAACCCTCTTGACTTTCATTTATGGGGGCATTTGAAAGCTCTTATCTACGCAGCCCCGGTACCAAATGTAGAGACTCTTCGTGCTCGTATTGTGGACGGCTGTGATACAATACGCCATTCTCTAGGGCTGCATCAGCGCATCAGGGATTCCATGCGACGGGCGGTGGATGCATGTATCCCCGCTAACGGAGGACGTTTTGAACATTTCCTGGAACAAAGTGTTTGCTGTGTGTTTCCATTCCATGATTAATATGATTTGCAGAGAAGTAATAAAATGAGCTCTAACATGGAAAGTAAGCGTTTCCGGACACATGTCCACATAACATATTTTCTTTATTTGTGTGTGAGGAATGTTTCCTGAAAGTTTGGCCGCACCTTTTTGTAACACCCTGTAGAATATAGGTGCTACCTCATAATCCTTCAATATGACCGATTGTGGTCAATATTATGTGTGTACGATAGCAGTGATGCCATCGCCTAGTCATACACAACTATTTTTTAACATAATTAATGGCAGTCAATCCATATAAGTATCACGGGAGGGGTAACGTCGCCTTGCCACAATTTACTGGATACGAAGTTTTGGTTCACACTAGCCGGATCAGTTTCAATTGATCTTACTCAATGACGTTTAAAGGTGTCCTTTGGAGCGTTGTTCGCCAAATCACATCATAATTTAACCATCTTCCCATAGTTTAGACTAGTTCTTTAAGTATATATCGACCTTTGTCGGTCACTAGTTTTAAGTGTGTTGACTGGAGCGATGTTCTCCAAGCCACACTTTAGCTTTAAATATAATTCCACTGTCATTCCCTAAGTTCAATGGCAGTGATCACCAGGCCCAAATTATGATGGCAGTGTTCCACACACAGTTTTATAGTATGTGTGTGGATCACCTCCATGAAGACAAATTGAGTACCCCATTGTCGGCACATTATCCCCTACTTTAGTGTTTTCTGTAACTCATAACCATAACTTCGTCATGAAGCTCAATCAGGCACGTGCATTAGTTTATTTTGACTTGATTCTAGACCATTTCAGGTCAAATATACTAATCTTGAATAATGACCATCTATATTATATGGCTCGTATTGCCGGATCTTACAGACTTGTTCATAAGTTCATTCATGACCATTTGTGTGCCACGTCAAAAAATAGGAGGTTCATGCGTTGTAATCATAGCTAAGCGAATGCTTAACATTTACGTCTCAAAAATTTTTTTAGACCTAGACATAATAATGACGATGTTGCCTTTATATTATCCTTCCACTCCTAAGTTCTTTAAGGTGATTAACTCCGTGCTTAAGCACAAAAATTTCCTAGACAGGCCACACGTTGTAAGCACATGATGTCTTCCTCATATCATGACCAACGAATACTTCATAAATGTTAAGACAGTCGAACTAAGTACGTTCTACACAGGATAACATATACGCCCTTTTCCTCGGCTGTACTCGTGGTCGTGCGGTAGCGTTCTCGCTTCCCGCGCCCAGGTTCCCGGGTTCGATTCCCGGCGTGGTCAGGGATTTTCTCTGCCTCGTGATGACTGGGTGTTGCGTGATGTCCTTAGGTTAGTTAGGTTAAACTAGTTCTAAGTTCTAGCGGACTGATGACCATAGATGTTAAGTCCCATCGTGCTCAGAGCCATTTTTGAACCTCGGCTGTACCTTTCTTTTATTTCACTGTACTAGTAAATTCAAGGTCAGGAGTTAGGTTCGCGTCTTGTCCCAACATGTACCAATCACACAGTTTATGCGCAGGCGCAAGGTAGTGTGTCCGCCTAGGCGGGTATCATGACGCTACGGTTAATTCTAGTACAGCACTCGTGGCGGGGCCAAGGCAGTTTCAGATAAGTTTTTGCAATCTGACGATAATTTATGGATTTGTAGAATGAGATTTTCACTCTGCAGCGGAGTGTGCGCTGATATGAAACTTCCTGACAGATTAAAACTTTGTGCCGGACCGAGACTCGAACTCGAGACCTTTGCCTTTCGCGGTCAAGTGCTCTAGCAACTGATCTACCCGAGCACGACTCACGCCCCGGCCTCACAGCTTTACTTCTGCCAGTACCTCGTCTCCTACTTTCCAAACTTTACAGAAGCTCTCCTGCGAACCTTGCAGAACTAGCAATCCTGAAAGAAAGGATACTGCGGAGACATGGCTTAGCCACAGCCAGTTCTGCAAGGTTCGCAGGAGAGCTTCTGTAAAGTTTGGAAAGTAGGAGACGAGGTACTGGCAGAAGTAAAGCTGTGAGGACGGGGCGTGAGTCGTGCTTGGGTAGCTCAGTTGGCAGAGCACTTGCCCGCGAAAGGCAAAGGTCCCGAGTTCGAGTCACGGTCCGGCACACAGTTTTAATCTGCCAGGAAGTTTCATATGGATTTGTAGTTTTAGCTTGACGATGTCCACTATGAACAAACGGTAGTTACTTTTATTCTGAAGAAGGTTGGGTTATCCCGACTGAAACCTAGGTGAAGCTAGGTAAACCTTGCAGCTGAGGCTGTTGGTTTAAAATTAAAATTTATATTTAATCAGTTGCTGACAGGGCCGCGAAATGTTTAAAATATTTAAGAAGTTACATTACTCAACATACTGGCCCATACACACGATTCCACTGATATGACTTACGTCAGTGTAGCAGTCATATGACCACTGGTACCAGATCTGTACTACCTACAGCACTTCAAAACGGCCGGCCGTGTTGGCCGAGTGGCTCTAGGCGCTTCAGTCTGGAACCGCGCGACCACTACGGTCGCAGGTTCGAATCCTGCCTCGGGCATGGATGTGTGTGATGTCCTTAGGTTAGTTATGTTTAAGTAGTTCTAAGTTCTAGGGGACTGATGGCCTCAGAAGTTAAATGCCATAGTGCTCCGAGCCATTTTTGAACTTCAAAACGACCAGTGTGCGCTTTTAATGGACTGTCAAATATTTGGTCTGGTGAGTTCACAGAGCAGTCGGTGTGCGGTTGTGTGAAGATTTTCGCGTGCGCCCTGCAGGTACTACCAGGCCACCGAGGAGGGACGGCCATCCACGCGGCAGGTGTTGGCCGTGGAGGAGGGTGGCGACCCCCGCTGCCTCAGCTGCGCCCTGACCAGCCCAGAGGGCAACGCCTGCCAACGGGCCGACGCCTCCTTCACCGACGACTTCGAGTGGTTCGGCATCTCGTGCTTCGGGCCAGACCCGCGTTTCTCCATGCTACTGAACACTGCTGCCCCCAATGGTGAGAACACCGGCTTAATTTACGTTTTGTATTAACACCACCTTCAGGAAAGACGGCGATGGTTCCAATTAATATCAGCTACCAGGAAATGAACAGAATACGTATCAACAATTATAATCTCGCAAGCTGGCAAACGGTGTTGAGGTTATTGACTCTTAGGTTGATATATATTTGGTTGGTCAAAAAATTTCGTGGCGTTCTTCCGTAAGTTTATTAAACTCAACAGATATACATAACACAGATTTGAATCATCAATAACACACTACTGGCCATTAAAATTGCTGCACCACAAAGATGACGTGCTACAGACGCGAAATTTAACCGACAGGAAGAAGATGCTGTGATATGCAAATGATTAGTTTTCAGAGCATTCACACAAGGTTGGCGCCGGTGGCGACACCTACAATGTGCTGGCATGAGGAAAGTTTCCAACCGATTTCTCATACACAAGGAGGAATTGATCGGAGTTGCCTAGTGAAACATTGTTGTGATGCCTCGTGTAAGAAGGAGAAATGCGTACCATCACGTTTCCGACTTTGATAAAGGTCAGATTGTGGCCTGTCGCGATTGCGGTTTATCGTATCGCGACATTGCTGGTCGAGTTGGTCGAGATCCAATGACTGTTAGCAGAATATGGAATCGGTGGGTTCAGGAGGGCAATACGGAACGCCCTGCTGGATCCCAACAGCCTCGTATCACTAGCAGTCGAGATGACAGGCATCTTATCCGCACGGCTGTAACGGATCGTGCAGCCACGTCTCTATCCCTGAGTCAACAGGTGGGAACGTTTGCAAGACAACAACCATCTCCATGAACAGTTCGACAGTTCGACGACGTTTGCAGCAGCATGGACTATCAGCTCGGAGACCATGGCTGCGGTTACCCTTGACGCAGCATCACAGACAGGAGCGCCTGCGATGGTGAACTCAACGACGAACCTGGGTGCACGAATGGCAAAACGTCATTTTCTCGGATGAATCCAGGGTCCCATCCGTGTTTGGCGCACATTGGAAGCGTGTATTCGTCATCGCCATACTGGCGTATCACCCGGCGTGATGGTATGGGGTGCCATCAGTTACACGTCTCGGTCACCTCTTGTTCGCGTTGACGGCACTTTGAACAGTGGAAGTTACATTTCAGATGTGTTACGAGCGGTGGCTCTACCCTTCATTCGATCCCTGCGAAACCCTACATTTCAGCACGATAATGCACGACCGCATCTTGCAGGTCTTGTACGGGCCTTTCTGGATACAGAAAATGTTCGACTGCTGCCCTCGCCAGCACATTCTCCAGATCTCTCACCAACTGAAATCATCTGGTCAATGGTGGCCGAGTAACTGGCTCGTCACAATGCGCCAGTCACTACTCTTGATGAACTGTGGTACCGTGTTGAAGCTGCATGGACAACTGTACCTGTACGCCCCATCCAAGCTCTGTTTGACTCAATGCCCGTTATTACGGCCAGAGGTGGTTGTTCTGGGTTCTGATTTCTCAGGATCTATGAACCGAAATTGCGTGAAAATGTAATCACATGTCAGTTCTAGTATAATATATTTTTCCAATGAATACCCGTTTATCATCTGCATTTCTTGTTGGTGCAGCAATTTTAATGCCCAGTAGTGTATTTTCTCCTTCACTATTTAGAACAGTCTACCAACACCGAACTTTTCGATTCAGCGACAGTAGAAATCAGGTCGTTTTGAGGCAGAGAACTCGTCGAGCTATATTCGGAGCGTATTTTTAATCGGAAAGGAAGTTCCTTGAAGATTGATCGAGAGAGAACGGTGGGGGTGAAAATTTGAGGGCGCGAAATCAGGTGAATAACGTGGGTGCAGGATGACTTCCCAGTCCAACTCCTGTATAGTGTTTTTGGTCAGTCTAGCAGAATGCGAACGGTCGTTATCGTGGAGTTGCATCACTTCATGCAGTCTGCCTGGTCAGATTCCATCTGCAAGGCGTCTCAGATGTTGACAGTAAATGTCAGCTGTGATAAGCTCGGGGAAGCAATTCATAGTACTCCACACCGTCGCTGTTCCATCAGATGCATAACGATATCTTTTGTGGATGCGCGCTGGTCTTTTGTACGCGAAGTTCCTGCTTTGTTTGGGCTCAACCATTCCTCTCTTTTCCTTATGTTAGCATAAAGACACCATTTCTCACCACCAGTAACGATACAGGATAGGAATGGTCGGTGTTGTTGATGAGCCAGTTGATAACGGCAAGCAGACATGCACAGCTGACCACCCGCTGACTTTTGAGATTTTGACTTAGATTATGCAGTACCCGCGTACGCGATTTCTGAACCTTCCGCACTGCCTGCAAATCTCGCACTATGGTGGAAGATCACAGCTCATTACATCTGCCAGTTCTCGAGTACCGTGATGCGGTCAATGTAGAGCAAAACGTTTAAACAATCTTCATCTGACCCCGAAGGTCTTCCCGAACCTGGAGAATCATTAACGTCAAAACGATCCTCCTTAAAACGAGAAAAACATCACCTTGCCGTGCTCTGTTCAATGGCACCCTCCCCATATGAGGCGCAAATTTTTCTATCTGCCTCTGCTGCTGTCACCCCTCCATTGAAGTCAAACAGAAAAATACGTTCCGATTTTTCCATTTGGCACTCCACTTGCTACCGACCACAGCTCCACCTCAGTATCTCCAAATCACAAAATGACAATATGTAAACACAAATAGCAACATTGAACTACAAATAAAAAACGCCAATCGAGAAATAAACCCATAGCAACCGGAATACCCCTAGCAAAACGTGTGGCCGAGCGGTTCTAGGCGCTTCAGCCTGTAACCGCACGACCGCAACGGTGGCAGGTTTGAATCCTGCCTCGGGCATGGATGTGTGTGATGTCCTTAGGTTATTGATTGGTGACTCCATGTATGTTAAATTAAAAGGAAGGTCAGCGTTGGCCATAATATTGCTGTTTTATTTATGGCAAAATCGATTTTCAATCACATAGTGATCGCCTTCAGTGCTGTGGTGTACAAATTAAATTGTGATCGCTTCTCAGCTTTGGTTAATGATAACTAGATACCAGTGTCTAAGAGTTTAATTTGTACACCACAGCACTGAAGGCGATCACTATGTGATTGAAAATCGATTTTGCCATCAATAACACATCAATATTACGTCCAACGCTGACCTTCCTTTTAATGTCATTAGGTCAGTTAGGTTGAAGTAGTTCTGAGTTCTAGGGGACTGATGACCTCAGATGTTGAGTCCCATAGTGCTCAGAGCCATTTGAACCATTTGAACCTAGCAAAACAAATACCCTATGAACTTATGCACCAATCTAATACAATGGAAGATAACGTTCTGTTAATCTGTCAAATGCAGAGCGCCGTAGACAAAGGCGCCCAGGTTAGTTTAGTGTTCTTCGACTTTTCGAAAGGCATTAAATGAAATTCCTTGCTGTCGTAGATGACAAAAATACGAGCGTACCGTGTATTGGACCAGATTTGTGGCTGGCTTCGGAAATTTCTAAGACAGACAACTCGGTTATTATTAATGGAACGGAATCGATGTAAGTAAAGGTAATTTCTTTGGTACTCCAAGTAAGTGTTTAAGAACCGCTGCCGTTTACAGTATAAAATGTGTTTGTTTTAGCTTGAAACAACTAAATAAATCGAAAATGACACATCGTACGAAAACAATGTCCTAGGTAGAAAGTTAATATTAATCAAGGGAACATCCGTCTGTGCTACAACTGGACACCTCCTAACCACCCGTCCTGCGTGGGTGGGGTCAATTTTGTATTTTCAAATGGGAACACTCCCCTTCCCCATTGGTATTGAGTATGTGGATTCTACACCAACAAATACTTACAGTTCACTCAAATCATTGTTTCCTGTAGTGGTAGAAGGCGCTGTAAACGACAAATATCAGGTGTGTCTATTTTTGCAGTTAAAAAGCGATGCATTTGATTCTACATTTCATTTACTATGTAAATGTAAACCTTTGTGTTCTAACGGTTGATACTGATGTTCAAACATTGGTTGAATGTTGCAAATGTGATAATATATTACTGATAAAATGGCTCGTCATTAACATTTCTGACAAATAACTTACCTGTATGGTAACGTAGTTTTCTGTTCCCTGCGGCGTTGAATGTTGTGGGTCCCCAAAGCATCGGAATGCATGATTTCTGTGGCCGCCCTTGAAGCCCACTAAAATGGTGAATAATTTCAATGTGTGCTTCCATCCAACCGCCGGAACTCTCGCGCTGGCCACTACGCAGCTATCGGCGGAATACAAACCACAACCGTTGTAAGAAGGTAAAATGTTCATGAAATGATACTGACAGGCGCAGCTGCCATGAATACTCAACGAAATCAAGCACCCGAATGGTGAGAGGCAAGGGGTCACCAATATCAAACATTCCTATGGGAACAGAAGAACATTACATCACTCTAAACGTAGTTTCCAACCAGCCATTGAAACGGTTATCCATATTATACTGTACAATGAAATTTGCAACACTAAAGTAAATTTCGAACATAAATATGAACCGGTAGAACACAATGGTCAACATTTACATCGTAAATGAAAGGTAGAATCAAATGTGTCGGTTCTTAACTGCAAAAGCAGGCACACTTAATATTTGTCGATTAAAGCGCCATGTACAACGAAACAGTGGTTGAATTAACTGTACTTACTTTCTGGCGTAGAATCCGAGTAGGCAATAAAAACGGAAGGTTCCCATTTGAAAATGCAAAGTTGATCCCGCCCATGCAGGATGGGTGCTTAGGAGACACTCAGCTGTAGCACAAACAGATATCCCCATTAGTAATATTAACTTTTCACTTAGATATTTAGTTGACTGAAGTGAAAACAAGCACTCGTTATAAGAATAATGTAATTCAGGAATGGCCAAGAGTTCTGCATGGGTCTAGTGCACTCGCCACCTGACTGCACACTTTCGCCATCATCACATCACGTTGTCTGAGCAGGAGGAAGGGGAAGAGAGGAGAAATACAAACGTATTGCATTTAGATGGAACGCTGATCATCTCACATGCGGCTTAGTCTCACATTTCATAACAACATAGGTCACAAACGAACAAAATGTTCGGTGTTATTTAATTGTTTTTGGTGCGCTGAGGACGGAATAAAATGTATATCTGGTACAAACGGTCTGCTTACGGACAGACGCAGACAGAATCTCAGATAATTGTTACTTCAGTTGCTACGTAATCGTGACTTAGTTTCTGTAGTTTCATAATCGAAAGAAACGTTTCTAACGAATATGTTGATTGAAGCATTTGACCACGTTTGGAGCCTCATTATGGAGACGTAGAAACTTTTCCCGAGGAAAACAACGTGGGACTACTGGAAAGTTTTATCGGAAAAGAATTAGTCGTCCAAACGGGAACTGCACCGAACATCGATCGGTTCTATTTGTATGCGTAGGCCTACATGGGAAATTTCAACTGAAATGGCAAATGGTCTCGAAAACAGCTCAAACACAGGTTTTAGACTGGCAGTGTTCTCAAGACATTTAGAAAACTATTCCTGTAATTCTTTCAATGCCACAATGAATTCTTCAAGATTCGCGTTTTCTTGAACAACAGTGAGCTTTAGAAATGCTTCAAATGGCTCTAAGCACTATGAGACTTAACATCTGAGGTCATCAGTCCCCTAGAACTTAGAACTACTTAAACCTAACTAACCTAAGTACAACACACACATCCATGCCCGAGGCAGGATTCGAACCTGCGACCGTAGCAGTCGCGCGGCTCCGGACTGAGCGCCTAGAACCGCTAGACCACCGCGGCCGGCGATGAAATTACAGACAATGGTGGAACGCAACCATGGATCTGAGGAATGGTATCAAAGACTCGTTTGAAATTGGAAGAGGAGTGAGACGGTGTTGTTATCTTCCACAAACTCTGTTTATAATGCAGTAAAATTTCTGTAATTCGAGCCCCAGCAATCCGATCTTCCGTTTAATCTAAGGCGCATGACAGATGACTACCACGTTAAAAATATGAAAAGAATATCACTGATGAAAATACGCAGGGGGTGGCGTGGGTGTGATGGGCGGCCGAGATGCACGCGCACACATTTCTTGCGATGGTGCCCACTTCAGCCACTATTGTTTCACTCACTGCCAATCAGCTATTTTCTGCTCAGTCTCAGTGCGGTTTATATGTGTAGATGGGTCATGTTACACAATTATTATTGTTTCTGCCATTTTAGATTAGTTCAGTCCTAGTGGACCATTACCAGTAACATCTGTGCCACAGCATAAAATCCTGAGCGGAGGGGGCAGGACCCTGCGGTGTAAAAGAAGTTACGTTATACAGAATATATCAGCACTTGTAACCAATAATGGAGGCATTCATCAATCGACAGCCGAAGGTTGGAATTACTGAGGGCAGTGATACTCGAAGGGGAGTACGCAATATCTGAATGCAAGAACGATAATGGAAACGTATCATGTACCACATATAAAAAAATGCTGGGCAGCCTGGATCTGTATATGAGTAAATACTTCTCCATGATGGATTTAAAGTGTGAGTATCAACAGTTGGAAATGGTTTCAGAAAACCACCTCAAGACTCCTTTTATATTCCATGACACAACCAATATCAACAAATGCTTACCGATGCTTAAGAATGTGCCAGCCATATTCCAGAGATTATTAGAGGGAGTGATAACGGTATTAAAAATGACATACGATATTTTTGTGTTTTCCAAAGACCTAGAGCAGCACGCTCAACGGCTGGAGGAAGCGTTTAAGAGCTTGCATTTGGTGTGGTTAACATTATGTATTGAAAAATGTCACTTTGTGTTCACAGAGATAAACTATATAAGGTCTCTCTCCTAAGAGTCGTCAGGCGCAGTTTCTCTAGTGTTTCAGTAGGTATTTGCAATTTCGTTTTGGCGTTGTGTAGCTGGGGTCAGCGTAACAAAATCATCATGTCTTTCATGCGATGCCCAGTGTCGACGGAAAGGGTCGGTTTAATTTTGATAGAAATCCCATTTCATTCAAACTAGTCCTTGGAAGTCAATTTAGGATAAATATGGGAAATGGATGGTCATATACGAGGGTTGTCCAGAAAATAAGTTCCGATCGGTCGCGAAATAAAATACACAGTGAAAATCAGAAACATTTTATTTGCAAGAGTTAGCTACACTTTCCAGATACTTCTCTACATAGTCACCACTCCGACTTAGACATTTGTCGGAGAGTTATACCAAATTTCCAACGCCATAGTCATCGAAGGCAGCCGCCTGTGCTTTCCGATAATTCTCTACGCTGGTCTATAGCGGGTAGCCTGCGCCCAAGTGTCGTCTTGTCTCCAGCGTTTCATGTGAACAGAGATGATACTCAGATGAGCCAATTAGGGATGTATTGTGGGTGATGGAACCCATCGAAAAGGCTACAGGAGCGTCTTCACTGTCCCTGCAGAGTGCGGCTGAGAACTGCCATGAAGAAGGAAGTACCGGGGGCCGGACGGAGTGGCCGAGCGGTTCTAGGTGCTACAGTCTGGAACAGCGCGACCACCTCGGGCGTGGATGTGTGTTAGTTAGTTAGGTTTAAGTAAGTCTAAGTTCTAGGGGACTGATGACCTCAGAAGTTGAGTCCCATAGTGCTCAGAGCCATTTGAACCATTTTTGAAGGAAGTGCGTGGCAGTTGTGTTAGGTGGGCTGCATTCATTAAGGCGAAGCCTCTCAGTGGGCCCTCCTACTTGGCGGGAGACATCGTTTTTCTAGGCACCTTTAATCGCTCACAGTGCGCTCACAACTGAAAAGAGCGTCGTGATGCGATCGACAGTCGTACTAGAGACACTACCCAACAAATTCGTGCAAAGCTTCATCAGGTTTTCACAGTTGTGTCGATTTCGCGACCGATCGGAACTTGCTTTCTGGACAACACTTGTGTTTTTGGATCAACATTACATGAGTATTTACGTCATCTGAAAACTGTTAATTATAGCTATTGCAAGTCATATTGCTTAATACCTCCAAGAACATGTGAAAGAGCAAGCCATTAATGATTAATTTCCCCTGGGGAGGTCGGATGTTGAAGTGGGAAGTGTGGATGCAAAACAGTTAGTCTATACTGACAGCCGTAGTCCACTTAGTGGTGCAGCTATGACTGTGCAGAAGGCATCAGGTCATAAAGTTTGTGATATGATTGTGGAAAGACTGTATTATACAGAGAAAAACAACCTTCACAATGATGTTTGCACATATCAAGTTACCACACATAAAAATACCTGCACCTCTTTATCCCTGTATGTTGTGAAAACGATTATCCCTTAGATATTATGTGAGTGTGCAGGGGAAGGTACACAGAAAACTTATGAAATATGTGTTGTGTACATAGTTCCGCGTAGTCAGCGCGTACACTACTTTCCCACTAGAGCACGCCCCACTAAGCACAACAGCACAGGCACAGCACTCGTCCATCTCCGCACTACGAGATGGCGCTGCCATAGAGATGGACCAAATTCTGCTTCCGCCGATCCGCGTATTAATATGTAACGCAGCCAATGAGATTGCTGCTAATGTAGAACCTATTCTCCTCGCGGATCACACTCGCGCAGTGATACATGAATGCACAAGGTATTATAACGAGTGTACAGACCTCTGATTAGTCAGTCTGCATTTGTCTGCACCAGTCTGTACCAGTCTGCATTAGTCTGTACCAGTCTGTACGAGTTCTACATTTGTCTGTACCAGTCTATAGTCAAGTTTCAGTCTGCGCCTAATAAGATTACCAAATTCCTGTACCTAGCCATGAATATAAATGTATAGACACTTTTGTCAAGTATCAGAGATATATGTGAGAATAAGATTAACGTACCAATACCAAAGGACCTTCAGATTGTCAATTGTAAATAGCATCCAGAACCAAGTTAAGTAATTTTTATGCTTGTTATTATTTTAATAAATTTGTGTGAAAATTAATCAAGTTCTGTTTAAAGTTGGTCACCGTCAATCTGCTACTCTAAGCGTGCAAGTGGTATTTCTATCGTCTGACCTAACGGCAGAAGATAAACACGCCACGATAAGACCACGAGACATATTGCTGACACTCGCCTACTTCGTTAGAGCGACAAGTCAAATAATCTGATGGTGTGTGTACTGAAAGTCTTACAGTATGCACAGCACAGTATGTGAAGTTTTTTCGAAATTTCCTTTACATTATCCGTAGTTCTTATCGTTTATTTGTTATGCATTAGATAGTTATAGTCGTTTGTAATCGCGATATTCATTCTAAATTGCTTTTTACAGTCTTTTATCTGTGTGCTAAGTTTGTTTCGGTACGGTTTCCTCTTTAAATCACGAAACATATGTATATTTTTGCCCCTTGTGTGTTACAGGCGACAGGAAACTGACGTCAAACAGCAAAGAACTGCGGAAGTTGTTGAAATCTAGACTGCAGCCAGGGCGTCTGGATGACTGGGTGGAGGTGGAGGGAGGGGTGGCAGCCCAGGTGCGCCTCCTGCTGCCCCCAGACCTCGACCCCAATGGCTCCGAGAAGAGGCCCGCCGTTGTCAGTGTGTGAGTGCAGACAATTGAGCCTTTCAGGTGCACGGGCTACCCACAAGGTGTTGACGCGGCTGTAGCGTGAGAGAGACGGGGTGTATCAACAACGCACAGCGTAGCACAAGCTGCCAAAGATGACCGATACTACCTCGTCTGATGACACATCAGCGCGAGCGGCGTCTGTGAGCGTGGGATTTCAAGTGGCCACAATCACTTGCTCGTAGATTGCAAAGTCACAGAGTGCAGTCGCATGATGTGGCTTCTTCGAGCCTAGTTTACCACTGCATTGAAAAGAAATGAACACATGAAAACGACCATTCGTTGACAATTCGCCGGTGTTCACTACTCTACATCTACATCCATACTCCGCAAGCCACCTGACAGTGTGTGGCGGAGGGTACCTTGAGTACCTCTATCGATTCTTCCTTCTATTCCAGTCTCGTATTGTTCGTGGAAACAAGGATTGTCGGTATGCCTCTGTGTGGGCTCTAATGTCTCTGATTTTATCCTCATGGTCTCTTCGCGAGATATACGTAGGAAGGAGCAACATACCGCTTGACTCCTCGGTGGAGTTATGTTCTCGAAACTTCAACAAAAGCCCGTACCCAGCTACCGAGCGTCTCTCCTGGTGAGTCTTCCACTGGAGTTTATCTGTCATCTCCGTAACGCTTTCGCGATTACTAAATGATCCTGTAACGAAGCGCGCTGCTCTCCGTTGGATCTCCTCTATCTCTTCTATCAACCCTATCTGGTACGGATCCCACACTGCCGAGCAGTATTCAAGCAGTGGGCGAACAACTGTAACCTACTTCCTTTGTTTTCGGATTGAATTTCCTTAGGATTCTTCCAATGAATCTCAGTCTGGGATCTGCTTTACCGATGATCAACTTTATATGATCATTCCGTTTTAAATCAGTCCTAATGCGTACTCCCAGATAATTTGTGGAATTAACTGCTTCCAGTTTCTGACTTGCTATATTGTAGCTAAATGATAAGGAATTTTTCTTCCTATGTATTCGCAGCACATTACACTTGTCTACATTGAGATTCAATTGCCATTCCCTGCACCATACGTCAATTCGCTGCGGATCCTCCGGCATTTCAGTACAATTTTCCATTGTTACAACCTCTCGATATACCACAGCATCATCCGCAAAAAGCCTCAGTAAACTTCCGATGTCATCCACAAGGTCATTTATGTATATTGTGAATAGCAACGGTCCTACGACACTCCCATGCGGCACACCTGAAATCACCCTTACTTCGGAAGACTTCTCTCCATTGAGAATGACATGCTGCGTTCTGTTATCTAGGAACTTTTCAATACAATCACACAATAGGTCTGATAGTCCATATGGTCTTACTTTGTTCATGCTGATTCGTTTATTTGACAGTACTGATACCGTGCATAAATAATTTGTTCCTATTTGCTTGTATCTGTAAACAAGCATTTACCCTATAGGGACCTGTGAGAAAACACGAGACAATGAGCATAACCTATGCTACTGTTTTATGACGCTAATAATCTGCACATAATACAGAAGGAAGAGATGTGCGAGGAAAGTAATGAGACTGATTTTTTTATCTGCCAAAATTTTTATATTTTCAAACAACAATACTTTCCTTTTCGAAGAAGTTCCCTTCGGCAGCTATTCATCGAATGTCGTTGTTCCCAGTCTTGGTAGCAGCGCTGAAAGGCTTCAAATGGTACGGCCTTTAATGTCATTCTTTCTAATGTTCTCCAGAGTCCCAATATGATGTCCCTTAAGACATTTTTCAATTTCGGGAAAAAAGTCACAAGAGCTCTGATCAGGTGAACAGGGGGGCTCTGAACAACAAGAACGCCTATTGAGGTCAAAAATTCCTTGATGGAAGTAGCCGTGAGACATGCGTTCTCATGATACGGCATCCACGTGTCTGCTACGTCCAGCTTCACTCGATTCACCCTCTTCCTGAGCCTTTCAAGAACAGCTTCGTAAAACATTTGGTTGACAGTCTCTCCTGGAGGAACAAATTCTTTATGCACGTTATCAGTACTGTCAAAAAAGTAAATCAGCACTGTTTTGATCTTTAATTTGCTCATTCGAACTCTTTACAGTCGAGGAGATGTTCCAGTGTCCCGGACTTCACTTTGCTTTGTTGCCTCAGGATCGTGCTGAAAAATCCAGGATTCGTCCCCAGCTATGATTACCCAACTGAACCATTCGTGATCATTGCCGATCCTCTCAAGAAGATTAACGGAACCGTTTCATCGATTGTCCTTGTGCTCAGTTTGTGAGTTTTTTCGGCACCACTTGGCACACACCCTTCACATGTGCAAAACTTCAGTCAAAACTTGATGTAAGGTGAAAAAGTGAGTAAGTTTAGCAGGTCACCCCTCATCCTTGTTGTTAAACGTCAGACTGATCTCACAAGAGCACGCACATGTTCGACATTTTCCTCCGTTTTTTAATCTGAAAGCCTCTCTGAAAGAGGTTCATCTTCAACGTGTTCTTGGCCTTCCAAAACAGACTTTTGCCAGCGAAAATTTGTGCTGTTGATAACAAATTTTCCCCATAGGCCTATTTCAACTTTTCAAGTCACACTCGTGGGTTCCCCAAGTTTTACACAAAATTTGAGATCATAACGTCGCCCTAAATTCCGCTGTTCTAATTTTCGTATCACACAACAAAAACACAACTTTACCGATGGCGTTCTCAAAAAAAAAAAAAAAAAAAAGCGTGATGGCTATATGGAGCTGAAACTCGGATTGAGCCTACATCTACATACATACTCCGCAATCCACCATACGGTGCGTGGCGGAGGGTACCTCATACCACAACTAGCATCTTCTCTCCCTGTTCCACTCCCAAACAGAACGAGGGCAAAATGACTACCTATATGCCTCTGTACGAGCCCTAATCTCTCTTACCTTATCTTTGTGGTCTTTCCGCGAAATATAAGTTGGCGGCATCCCTCTGGAAGGGATGAACACACCAGTCTACACAAGTAGAACAACTCCCTTAGCTGAGTGGACAGGACGTCTGACTGTCATGCAATGAACCAGGGCTCGATTCCCAGCCGGGTTCGAGATTTTCTCCGTTCTCCTCACCATCATTTCATCACCATCGCCACGCAAGTCGCCCAAGAGACTTGCAACTCGGCGGCCCAACTTCTCCAGGTGGGAACTCTCGGCCAAGAATGCCATACTATCATTTCACTCGTCACCGATTGAGCCTTGTGGCTGCTCAAACACCTGAAGGTAGGCAAACTCCAGCTTAAGATGTCGAAGGAGTTGCCTAACGGTCAGGCGCTAGAGCAACCTCATGACTTAATTTGTGTCAAAGTTACTGAGAAGTATATTTTTAACATGCTCAAGAAAGGTGTATGAGTGACATCAAAAGTGTTGCCGGACTGAATGGTCTTAGGACACTACGCCCGTAATCACGCCACAGGAGGGCGTGAAAAAGAAGTGGCGAAAAAGCATAAAAACACTTTTCCACTTCGAAAAACGTTCAAATTTCGTCGAATTGCTCTGTACGGTCCATAGTGGTTCCATCCTCCATCTTGTTGTTGTTGCTGTGGTCTTCAGTCCTGATACTGGTTTTGAAGCAGCTCTCCATGCTACCCTATCCTGTGCAAGTTTCTTCATCTCCCTGTACCTACTGCAACCTACATCCTTCTGAATCTGCTTAGTGTATTCATCTCTTGGTCTCCCTCTACGATTTCTACCCTCCACGCTGCCATCCAATGCTAAATTCCCTTGATGTCTCAGAACATGTCTTACCAACCGGTCCCTTCTTCTCGTCAAGCTGTGCCACAAACTCCTCTTCTCCTCAATTCTGTTCAATATCTCCTCATTAGTTATGTGACCTACCCATCTAATCTTCAGCATTCTTCTGTAGCACCACATTTCGAAAGCTTCTATTCTCTTCCTGTCCAAACTATTTATCGTCCATGTTTCACTTCCATACATGGCTACACTCCATACGAATACTTTCAGAAACGACTTCCTGACACTTAAATCTATACTCGATGTTAACAAATTTCTCTTCTTCAGAAACGCTTTCCTTGCTATTGCCAGTCTACATTTTATATCCTCTGTACTTCGACCATCATTAGATATTTTGCTCCCCAAATAGCAAAACTCCTTTACTACTTTAAGTGTCTCATTTCCTAATCTAATTCCCTCAGCATCACCCAACTTAATTCGACTACATTCCATTATCCTCGTTTTGTTTTTGTTTATGTTCATCTTATACCCTCCTTTCAAGACACTGTCCATTCCGTTCAACTGGTCTTCCAAGTCCTTTGCTGTCTCTGACAGAATTACAATGTCATCGGCGAACCGCAAAGTTTTTATTTCTTCTCCATGGATTTTAATACCTACTCCGAATTTTTCTTTTGTTTCCTTTACTGCTTGCTCAATATACAGATTGAATAGCATCGGGGAGAGGCTACAACCCTGTCTCAGTCCCTTCTCAACCATTGCTTCCCTATCATACCCCTCGACTCTTATAACTGCAATCTGGTTCCTGTAAAAATTGTAAATAGCCTTTCGCTCCCTGTATTTTACCCTTGCCACCTTTAGAATTTGAAAGAGAGTATTCCAGTCAACATTGTCAAAAGCTTTCTCTAAGTCTGGAAATGCTAGAAACGTAGGTTTGCCTTTCCTTAATCTTTCTTCTAAGATAAGTCGTAAGGTCAGTATTGCCTCACGTGTTCCAATATTTCTACGGAATCCAAACTGATCTTCCCCGAGGTCGGCTTCTACCAGTTTTTCCATTCGTCTGAAAAGGATTCGCGTTAGTATTTTGCAGCCAATGCTTATTAAACTGATAGTTCGGCAATTTTCACATCTGTCAACACCTGCTTTCTTTGGGATTGGAATTATTATATTCTTCTTTTAGTCTGAGGGTACTTCGCCTGTCTCATACATCTTGCTCGCCAGATGGTAGAGTTTTGTCAGGACTGGCTCTCCCAAGGCCATCAGTAGTTCTAATGGAATGTTGTCTACTCCCGGGGCCTTGTTTCGACTCAGGTCTTTCAGTGCTCTATCAAACTCTTCACGCAGTATCGTATCTCCCATTTCATCTTCATCTACATCCTCTTCCATTTCCATAATATTGTCCTCAAGTACATCGCCCTTGTGTAGACCCTCTATATACTCCTTCCACCTTTCTGCTTTCACTTCTTCGGTTAGAACTGGGGTTCCATTTGAGCTCTTGATATTCATACAAGTGGTTCTCTTTTCTCCAAACGTCTCTTTAATTTTCCTTTGGCAGTATCTATCTTACCCCTAGCGAGATAAGCCTCTACATCCTTACATTTGTCCTCTAGCCATCCCTGCTTAGCCATTTTGCACTTCCTGTCGATCTCATTTTTGAGACATTTGTATTCCTTTTTGCCTGCTTCATTTACTGCATTTTTATATTTTCTCCTTTCATCAATTAAATTCAATATTTCTTCTGTTACCCAAGGAGTTCTACTAGCCCTCGTCTTTTTACCTACTTGATCCTCTGCTGCCTTCACTACTTCATCCCTCAGAGCGACCCATTCTTCTTCTACTGTACTTCTTTCCCCCATTGCTGTCAATTGTTTCCTTATGCTCTCCCTGAAACTCTGTACAACCTGTGGTTTAGTCAGTTTATCCAGGTAACATCTCCTTAAATTCCCACCTTTTTGCAGTTTCTTCGGTTTTAATCTACAGTTCATAACCAATAGATTGTGGTCAGAGTCCACATCTGCCCCTGGAAATGTCTTACAATTTAGAACCTGGTTCCTAAATCTCTGTCTTACCATTATATAATCTATCTGATACCTTTTAGTATCTCCAGGATTCTTCTATGTATACAACCTTCTTTCATGATTCTTGAACCAATTGTTAGCTATGATTAAGTTATGCTCTGTGCAAAATTCTACTATACGGCTTCCTATTTCATTTCTTACCCCTAATCCATATTCTCCTGCTACATTTCCTTCTCTCCCTTTTCCAACTACTGAATTCCAGTCACCCATGACTATTAAATTTTCGTCCCCCTTCACTACCTGAATAATTTCTTTTATCTCATCATACATTTCATCAATTTCTTCATCATCTGCAGAGCTAGTTGGCATATAAACTTGTACTACTGTAGTAGGCGTGGGCTTCGTGTCTATCTTGGCCACAATAATGCGTTCACTGTGCTGTTTGTAGTAGCTTACCCTCACTCCTATTTTTTATTCATTATTAAATCTACTCCTGCATTACCCCTATTCGATTCTGTATTTATAATCCTGTATTCGGGTGCCCAAAAGTATTGTTCCTCCTGCCACCGAACTTCACTAATTCCCACTATATCTAACTTTAACCTATCCATTTCCCATTTTAAATTTTCTAACCTACCTGCTCGATTAAGCGATCTGACATTCCACGCTCCGATCCGTAGAATGCCAGTTTTCTTTTTCCTGATAACGACGTCCTCTTGAGTAGTCCCCGCCCGGAGATCCGAATGGGGGACTATTTCACCTGCGGAATATTTTACCCAAGAGGACGCCATCATCATTTAACCATACAGTAAAGCTGCATGCCCTCGGGAAAAATTACGGCTGTAGTTTCCCCTTGCTTTCAGCCGTTCGCAGTACCAGCACAGCAAGGCCGTTTTGGTTATTGTTACAGGGGCAGATCAGTCAATCATCCAGACTGTTGCCCCTGCAACTACTGAAAAGGCTGCTGCCCCTCTTCAGGAACCACACGTTTGTCTGGCCTCTGAACAGATACCCCTCCGTTGTGGTTGCACCTACGGTACGGCCATCTGTATCGCTGAAGCACGCAAGTCTCCCCACCAACGGCAAGGTCCATGTTTCATTAGGGGGGGGGGGGGAGGAGACCTCCATAGCACAGCAAGAACTACTGTCACACAGTACTCTTAAAGGGGTGCAATCACGTTCAGTCGAGTTGCAACTAGGCAGTGTTGATAGAGTAGGGTTGAAATGCCCGGGGGAGGCAGCAATGGCCACATTTGTCAAGAACGTCGCACTGTTCCTCATCGCACTGCCAACTGTCATTTTCGACAGCGAAACAAAGTGCCGGTGGAACGGATGGTTTCACTGATGTGCTTTATGCGGCACCAGGAGACTTCTTTGTGTCGATTCTGAGCGACAGTGTGTCTGAAATGTTTCCCTCCGTCACTCATACGAAAACTGCGGGTTTTAAACGCCTGGTGTCACGGTTCTAACCTCCGTGACAGAGGCTTCAGAAAAATGGATGAAATGTCGGAAGAGGTAGTGCAACGACGATCCCATCTTGTGACTCATCCACGGTATGCGCTGTGCAGAATTGTGACGAAATTTGGTGCCAATGCAACGTCAATAGCCCATCTTACAGCTCACAGCTCACGCGATCTTCTGAGCTTTGTTTCTTTCTTTCTGTCTTTTTTTTTCATGTTTTCACCCCTTGCTGTTTGAAACATCACCGAGCTGGAGGGCGAAGCAGCTGAGAACCACGCTTTTGCATCATTACAGAGGAAGGTTGTAGGCATAAACTGTGCAAGGCAATAACACGTTGGCCTACCTCTAACCCTTATGCCAGTAATTAGTCGGCTTGGCGCTGGTTGATATAGTTGTTGGATTTGTATTTCGGTATAGTGCGAAATTCTGTCCAACTCTGTCTGGATCGTTAAAATCCCGAGCCCGTTCAAGGACCCTGCCCGTAATGCTCCAAACGTTCCCAATTGTGGAGAGATCGGGTGAACTTGCTGGACAAGGTAGGGCTTGGCAAGTACGAAGACAATCAATAGAAACTCTTGCTGTGTGCAAGCTGGTGTTATCTTGCTGAAATGCAAGCCCAGGATAACTTGGCATGAATGGCAACAAAACGGGAGATGGAATATCGTCGACATACGAGGGCCGTTTGAAAAGTCCGTGCAAATTCCGAGAGATGGCACCACCGGCGCTTATCGAGGTCATTTTTAGTTAGTAGCATCTTTGTAAAGAACGCACACCAATTAGGAGCCATATTGGTCTATTTCTATGTGTCCGGCATTCGTGTGATTCAAGGAAGTCGAGTGATTGTCAAAAAATGGACGAAAAAGAATTTGTTGTGGTGATTTAACATTACTTTATGAAAGGCAAAATGCCACAGGAGACTAAAGAGAAACTTGATAAAAAATTACGGTGACTTTGCACCTTTGACTAGAACAGTTTATAAGTGGTTTCAAAATTTTCGGAGTGGTCATATGGGCACAAGTGATGCTGAACGTTCTGGACGCCCTGTGGAGGTTACGACTCCAGAAATCATTGATAAAATCCATGATATGGTGATGGATGGCAGAAGAGTTAAGGTGCGTGAGATTGCTAGTGCTGTAGGCATTTCGAATGAACTGGTACATAATATTTTGCATAAACATTTGGACATGAACAAGCTATCCGCAAGATGGGTTCCGCGATTGCTCACGCTTGACCAAAGACGGAATCGTGTGAAGTGTTGCAAGGATGGTTTGCAGCTGTTCAGGAAGCATCCGCAAGACTAACCATCGTTTCGTTCAAATGTGTGTGAAATCTTATGGGACTTAACTGCTAAGTTCATCAGTCCCTAAGCTTATACGCTACTTAACCTAATTTATCCTAAGGACAAACACACACACACCCATGCCCGAGGGGGGACTCGAACCTCCGTTGGGACCAGCCGCACAGTCCATTACTGCAGCGCCTTAGACCGCTCGGCTAATCACGCGCGGACGTCGTTTCGTCACTGTTGATAAAACAGGGATACATTACTATACTGCTGAGACAAAAGAACAGTCTAAGCAATGGGTTACCAAGGGAGAATCTGCACCAAAAAGGCGAAGACCATTCTTTCAGCCAGAAAGGTTATAGCGACTGTCTTTTGGGATTCATTAGGGATAATCCTCCTCGACTATCTGGGAAAGGGTAAAACTATTACATAGGTGCATATTATTCATCGTTATTGGACCGTTTCAAAACCGAGCTGCAAGAAAAACGCCGGCGATTGGACCGCAAAAAGTCCTTTTCCATCACGACAATGCACCAGCACACACCTCAGCAGTTGTGGCCGCAAAATTAATGGAAATAGGATTCCAACTGGTTTCACATCCTCCCTATGCTCCAGACTTGGGTCCCTCGGACTACTATTTGTTCCTCAATTTGAAGAAATGGCTGGCGGGACAAGGATTTTATTCAAACGAGTAGGTGATTGCAGCACCTAATAGCTGTTTTGCACACTTGGACAATTCCTCTTATTCACAAGGGATCAACAAATTAGATCATAATGAGATTTTCACTCTGCAGCGGAGTGTGCGCTGATATTAAACTTCCTGGCAGATTAAAACTGTGTGCCGGACCGAGACTCAAACTCGGGACCTTTGCCTTTCGCGGGCAAGTGCTCTACCAACTGAGCTACCCAAGCACGACTCACGCCCCGTCCCCACAGCTTTAGTTTCAAATTGGAACAGAGTTGGGCGAAGTGTATAAGTCTAAGAGCAGACTATGTCGAAAAATAAAAATGGTTTACCCCAAACACATAAGTAGTTTTTATTTTTGCACGTACTGCTGTGCAGTAAGGCTGTCGCGGATGAAAACCAAAGGGGTCCTGCTATGAAAAAATAATGGCACCCGAGACTACCGTTGTTGGCGGGCTGCATGGTGAGCGACAGTCAGGTTGGTATCCCAAGGCTGCCCAGAGCGCCTCCAGACTCATCACTGGAGACAGATCAACTCCAGTCAATGAGATTTCAGGCAGAATGTGCCAAACACCACTGCAGACGGGCTTGTCGGTGTACAGAGGTCAACGGGAGTCGACGCCAGGGGCGCCGTGAGCTCAGCCCCTTTCTGTGAGCCGCCTATAAATGGTCCTTTTGGTCACTGAAGGACCAGTTGCTCGTCGGATCGATGATAATGAAGTATCTGTGGCTCTGACTCCCTCTCTGTCGCCCCTGATCGCTTCTATCTTGACGCTGTATGTAGCCGTGGTTCACCCATTCCTACCAACATCGTCGAATACTGACATCGCTCCCGTTCAAGTGTCGAGCGATTCGCCGACTACTCTGACCAGCTTCTTGGAGCCCAGCTGCACGTCCTCCGTCAAATACTGAAACCTGTGTATATCTTTCAGGCACCTGTCTACGAGGCATAATGTCAAACTGACTGCACGGAATGGAATTCGCAAAGACTTTATACCCAGGTATCGACATGTCCCCTGTTTATTATCCGTGCCAGCCTACCTGCAGTGCAACACGTTCATCCATCGGTCACATAGAGTGCGCAGTTTTGCAGTTTTCATCGATACCTGTGTGATTATCAATTTGTGACCAGTTTGCGTAGCTCCTTCGTGAGGAATCTATTCGCGAGTGGCTACGAAAGCGCCCATCCAGCTCATTCGTGGTGGCTGCAAAGGACGTCAAGGCGTAATCAGTTAGGCTGCACATTCGCCTGATTTGGCGCCGCTGTTTTCTTTTCTCTGAGACAAGCTCGTCCGCAGCTCGTGGTCGTGCGGTAGCGTTCTCGCTTCCCACGCCCGGGTTCCCGGGTTCGATTCCCGGCGGGGTCAGGGATTTTCTCTGCCTCGTGATGACTGGGTGTTGTTGATGTCCTTAGGTTAGTTAGGTTTAAGTAGTTCTAAGTTCTAGGGGACTGATGACCATAGATGTTAAGTCCCATAGTGCTCAGAGCCATTTTTTTGAGATAAGCTCGAAGATGAACTTCCGACGACCCAAAGGGATTTAAATCATCGCATTGTTACAGAATGTTCAATGATACCGAAGGAATATCTTCAATTTGTCCAGGAGTCTTTTTTTTTTAATGCATGGTGTCTGTTTCTTAGAAAGAACAGATAGCACGCAGATCTCGCAGCTGTGAAACACTAAATGTAATTTGAAGGGGGATGAGTGCTATCAGCTGCAGCGGGACATTAAACGGAATCAGTGACGACTAACGAAAATGTGTACCGGATCAGGATTCGAAGCCGGGATCTCGTGCTTACTAGACAAGTGCGGCAACCACTGCGCTATCCGGGACACAGCGTTGTCGCAACTGCACGGTCTACTGAAACTTCCCCTTTGAAAATTAAGAATGACAGTGCCGGAAAAACTCTTACGTTATTTGATTTTCAAACAGCTGAGCAAAACTGAACGTACTCAGGCATTTCTCTCTTTACTTATTCTGATCATCACTAAACTGACACACAATATTTTTAGCGAAACGCAATCTGACTTTCAATAATCCCTACAAAAGAATGTCCCTGACTATCAATAACCTATACCTTTCATGAATCACTTACCTCACAAAAATCTTTGTTACTCGAACTACTGCAATACAGCGAGCGCCAATACTGCCAGCTAAATGAAAGATTCTAACTACAAAAATAACTGTAGGTATTTTCTGGCCGTTGTTTCGTTATAGGCTAGCAGAATATATTTTTGCGTGTGGTTTCGTGAAACCCAGGTCTTACGGAAGTATACACCTTTGCACACTATCTTGTGTTGTGGAGAAGAACGTACGTTAACTTATACCCTTTTACATAAATGTCTTCCAAGACTTAAAATTGTTTAAGACAAGTTGTATTTGAATAACATTCTGAAGGGCGTTGTTTTACGAGGTTTTAATATCCAGTTATATTATTTTTTCAGGTTTAGCGCAAGCTTAAATATTCCGTTCTTATACATAACAATGTGATCGACATTGTGTTCACATTATTACATTAATATCGTTGTTACCACTATTCAAGCCGCGATTCTTCGGGAAAGTATCTTCCATCATACTACATTCTTTCATAGCTGCATGAAGCTTACAAACATTTTTGCAAGGATGTGAGTAACAAACCGGTTAGTAAGACAGTTTATGAGTCTTACTTCCACAAACTGAATCTTGCTATAAAAGCACCAAAAAAGGACACTTGTCACACTTGGAGCAGGTTTGAAAATGAACATCTCTAATGCAAAGGGGGAAGATAAAGAGAAACTGAGGAAGAGTTAAAGCATCATCACAATCTTTTTAATGTTGCATAATGTCCAAAATCTAACGACAAGAATATATCCGTAATGTACAATATAAACACCAAAGTGACACTAACTTTCGACATGCAGAATGTTTGCCCACTTCAGAAATTGACTCTTCCATCACATTTTACAAATGGCTTCTGTGGACATATAAGCTTACTGTACATGACTGCAGTGATTCTCAGGCATACTGTTACATGTCGAGAAACGACGTCCGAGGCAGAAGAACAAATCAAGCTGCATTCTGTGTTGCTGAACATCTACTTCGCCATCGTTCTCATGCGAAACATGTCATTTTGTATTCGAATACCATTGGTGGACAGAATAAGAACAGCCGTACGGCTGCTATGTGCTGAAAAATGCTTGGAAAGATTGATCACAAATTCAGTTTGGCAGGACATACACACGTAGTGTCCGACACCGACCTCTCCTTAATAGAAAAAAAAGAAAAAGAAGAGCAACGCTCCTATGGGCGTTCTCCCGATCATACGTCAGTTTACGAGCCCAGAGCCACTACTTCTCAGTCAAGTAGCTCGTCAGTTTGCCTCACAAGAGCCGAGTGCATCCCCTTGCCAACAACTCTCAGCAGATAGGATGGTCACCCATCCAAGTGCTAGCCAAGTACAATAGCGCTTAACTTCGGTAATTTTATGGGAACAGGTGTTACCACTGCGGCAAGGCCGTTGGCGAAATTAAATTAAGGGTATTGTAATACAACGCAATGAATACAAGAAAAATGAATTTCAGAACATTTCGTGAACATTTGTGATTAAATGTTACAGTGTATAATGCACTAAAATATCAGTACAATTTCTGTTATTAATCAGTTAATCAACTGGTCACACAGACAACACAACAACACTTCGTCATGCTGTTACTATGTCACAAATTTGGGTTCTCTAAATATGGTAGGATTCTGAAGCAGAGAACAGTCAGCAAGAAGCGTTCTGTATGGTGGGGGCCCCTAATAATCAGTACCTGGGCGTCCGCGGCAAACTTACCGTCCTGTTACTATAGTTCGTCTATTGGGGTTTGATAACATACTAATTTATGAAGGTCACCTATTAATAAAAAGATCGGTGCATATGCGACGATTTCGTCGCTATTGGCCATCGAATTTGGCGCCTCCACGCATGCGCACTTCCTGCCTAAGACTGGCATAAATAGGGGGCTCTAGTCATGCCTTAGCAGTGTGTTCGTCGCACCTGAAGATGTCGGCCAGTTGCGCTGATGAAATATTGTGGAGTTTTCACTATGACATCCGACGTCTCGCCCGAGAACCATGTATACAGTAACTAAGACTGTTTTTAACAAAAAAAGAATTTTTATCTTTATTGATGGGAGTGAAATAAAGGGGACGCCAGATTTCTGAATAAGTCCCCGATCGTTTCGGGGATGAGGTCAGCATGAAACGGAATTAACAACTCAGTTCTAAAATTTAAAGTACACCAATAATTAGCAGATGATTTTTGTATTGCACTCGTACAGGGGGGGGGGGGGGGGGGTTGTTTGGGGGAAGGACCAAACAGCGAGGTCATCGGTCTCATCGGATTAGGGAAGGATGGAAAAGAAAGTCGGCCGTGCCCTTTCAAAGGAACCATCCCGGCATTTGCCTGGAGAGATTTAGGGAAATCACGGAAAACATAAATCAGGCTGGCCGGACGCGTGATTGAACCGTCGTCCCCCCGAGTGCGAGTCCAGTGTGCTAACCACTGCGCCACCTCGCTCGGTGTACTCGTACGTTTTCCCAGCTAACAGCAGAATTCAGCACAAAATTTAACTTGCTCAATAACTCACAACTGGGAAAGTTTTTCCACTGTAACTGACACGCCAAACGAAATGTTTTGATCTTTACAATGCCACATCCTCTGTCTCATGCAGGAACGCCTACCCGGGTGCCCAACGTATAGGCGACTACTTCACCACGGACATCTCCAGTTACTTCACCACCAACCGGCGATACGTCGTCATCTACATCGACGGGCGCGGGTCTGGCTGCAAGGGCGACAGGACGCTCTTCTCCGTCTACCGGAGGCTGGGCACTGTCGAAGTGGAGGACCAGATCAGCGTCACCAAGTAAGGCCGCTGTCGTCTACTGTTTACCTACTCGTATTGTACAGCTTTTTAGTGTTTATTTCTTCTCACAATTACAATGACGGAAAAAAATTAACAGCAAGAGGGAGTTGGGCGACGTAAACGAAAGTTGGTAGGCGTGTTTCAACATCTGAAAGATGACGTTATAACTATATGTTTACTTTTGTGTATTAACGTATAGCTATAATCAGCGGGCCCGGGTTCGATTCCAGGCTGGGTCGGATTTTATCCGCTCAGGGATTGGGTATTGTGCTGTCTTCATCATAATTTTATCCCCATCCGGAGCGCAGGTCGCCCAATGTGGCGTCGAATGTAATAAGACCTTCACCATGGCGGCCGGACCTGCCTCGTAAGGGGTCTCCCGGCCAATGACGCCAAGCGCTCATTTCCATATATATATATATATTGAATTACTGGTCAGGACTTTTACGCCGACTGTGTGTGGCTGTTTCTTGTTGAATCGTCTGATCAGTCGGAAGTTGCTTTGCAGAGAGGGTAAATGACTACTGAAAATATAATTGTTTTCTGGATAGCTCAACATGAATTTTCTAAGGCACCGAAGTTTATCATGCATTTACCAGTAGAATAAGGTGCAGAGAAAATACTTCGCCGTTTGCAACTTCCATCCGATTTCGACGAAACAATTCGTGACTGTGAACCATCAAACTTTGCAGAAACATAAAAGAAAATTAAATACGTATGGTCATGAAGAAGTGAGACATCAGTTCTATACTAAATAATTTGTCCATACACAAGTTCCATTTAACTCTGAATTTATGGCAGTCAATAGATAACGAACTTCATCCTTCGACATTTCCAGATACAAGTCGCACAATATAGCTTCTCACGTAAATCTACTGCTATGCAGTATGGAACCTTCACGTTACACTAAAATACTATTTTTTAAACAATAATAATACTGAGGTAAGATATGCGTGTCCGACACAAATTATAAGAGACAGAAGAGTGAGTAGCTGTTCATCGAGAATATTCCGTACATCAAAAGAATGTGTAAAAAATGTTCTTTTGTCCGCCTTTCGTGCAGCGGCTTTCAAAGTCAATAGCTCACAGCATCTCTGACGGCGCTTCCACAATAAACACGTCACGTCACACGACGTTAGTTTTTTACGTTCTCGCAACGTTATTTGCTAACTATAGCTGTTGCCGAGCGACTGCTCGCTTAGTGAATGATTTAAAATGGTAGGGCAATCACATAATGATAACATTGCTTTCCATGGGAATCTTGGAAATCAATCAGATTACCAAGATTCACATGTCGCCGTTGACATTATGGGATTGAGTACTTTACGGATTTACATGGATTGAATATAGTGTTTCTGTCATTTGACTATTAGGATTACACAAATATGGTGATCTCTTATTCTGAGACAAAAGACAATTCTTAAGGTAACGATACACAGAAAAAATTTAAAAAACACTAAGACAGTAAATCTACAAAGTTTACAATGGAGATTATACATTATGCTCATTATATTCCATTTTACAGAGTTCATAAGGACCATCTTTGTGGCCTCAAGTTATTGTCCAGAGCTTATAGGCTCTTTGCTTCTGAAAGAAAACACATAAACATTCATCCTTTTATACACATATTCTTCTCACACATGGAATTTCTTACACGTGTCCATCTTCCATTGATCACTAGTTGTCATGATTTTTATGCTTTCATTGTTTGTGTATTTATAGGGTAAGTTAAAATTGATTATTCTCCAGATGAAGCTTATCCCTTGAGAAACTGGATTGCTACTTAGCATTCTCAAAGAAGAAAACTTTTTATCAGCTCTGGTGAGTGAGTCTCGTTCGCACATTAGGTACAAACGTTACACGTAACAAAAAATATAAATACCTATTAGTCTAAGAACTAAGCTTAAATCTAATTTTAGTGTTGTGTCTAGACAAGACAGCCTAGACACAATGAGAGGAAGCCGAAAGGCACGCGCTAAGCTGAAGCAGGATGGCGTGAGGTCTGAAACAGGATACGTAATGAATGCTATAAAGAAAAGTACGTAGCTTCTGGAATACTTAACTTTAATCCATCCTTTTGGTACATCTGGAGATTGTGGCGATACAAGTGAGACTCTTTAGATACATGCAATGTTACTAATGGCGCCTTGCTAGGTCGTAGCCATTGACTTAGCTGAAGGCTATTCTAACTATCTGCTCTGCAAAAGAGCGAGGCTTCGTCAGTGTGCATCGCTAGCTACGTCGTCCGTACAACTGGGGCGAGTGCTACTCCGTATCTCGAGACCTGCCTTGTGGTGGCGCTCGGTCTGCGATCCCTGACAGTGGCGACACGCGGGTCCGACATGTACTAATGGACCGCGGCCGATTTAAAGCTACCACCTAGCGAGTGTGGTGTCTGGCGGTGACACCACATTTAGGACTTGGGATTCATAGGAATCTGACTTTGTCACTATTCGCGTGAGGTTTGACTGTCCGCATTTCATTCAGGGGATTACATTTTTTTATGTTGTGAACCCATATAAGAGTCTTATTTTGGAAGTGGCTTTCAAGGAAAAGTCCGTTTCGTTCAACTAGAGCGGGAGTGCTGTGCTGGTACACCACTTTAAATTTAACGCGTTTGTTGCATCGATGGACGTTGGCACGGGCTGATTGTTAGTGCTGAACCGCAACTCGAGGCGCTCACTAGCCACCACGCGGTATTTCAGCCTTCCATTCACGGTTCAGTGAAGTTGCGTCGATGGTGCTGTGATATTTTGTGGTTTGCTGAGCTGGTGCGGAGGGATAACACTTACACTTGGTTTTCGATGCACTGCACTTAATCACATCACCGCCTTCGGTTACACAACCGGAGCATCACTGTCCGTCGGCATATCTGCACGTGTAACACTTTCATCGTGAACGAAATTGTCACTCATTTATAACATCGACGTATTGCTTCATGTCTGTGGCAGACTTCCACACCATTTTAAGCCTCCACTTATACACTGCTATGTGCACAAATTTTTTTTACAGTTTATGATCAAATAGTTTGTCTCACTTTGAAGCTTGCTAATTGAGAGCTTCTATTATCATGTCCATTTCGATTTCTGTTGCTTTGTTGGTAACCACCTTAACATTTCGCTTTACATTATTCATCATCTTTCTCTAAGACTAATTACGCTTTCGATTCACAGTCACAATACATTAGTTTCTCCGATTTGCTAGCAATTATATATTTTTTGGATTCATTTGAATCGTTCTTTCTGTTCATTAGATTCATTTAAGTTATCACTGTCATTTCCACAAAAATTTCCTTTTTACTAGATGCGAGGATCAGTCACACTTGATCGCCCTCTTACATGAGAACAAAACACCATTCAAGAAAATATTCAAATTCCTTATCGCGATCGCAGTTCGGGTCTCGGATTGACTTTAAAAGAAAAAGTAAAGACATTTCAAAACTAGCTTTTTTCGGTTTCGTACAAGCGTTTCCTTTTGAAAATCGTTTGCCAAACCAGCCTCCCACGTCAACCGCATTTCTCAATCTGTGACGTCAAGTCTACGGGAAGGGTTTAGGCGGGTTAGGATATTTACACAAATTCAGAAGAAAGACATAGATATAATAGTACATAGAAGAAGAAATATAGCAAACAATTCCTTGTTCCTTATGACTTAGCAATTAATTTTTCTTTCCGTCGTACGTCTGCATAAGCGCCGTAATTAAGAACTACCTGCTTTGTTTTACTTACGATTTCATTTTCATCTTATTCTCGCTTTGACGCCTGCTTGCGTTGCGCTGCATTGACCTCTATATATGACCTTAAGTCATCATTCCTTTCTCCTTGTCACTTACGCTCTTATGCTTGGTATTTTATTTTACTTATGGCTTTAAATGTATCCGACCTGCGTATTGCAATTACAATTAATGCTACTCTGTTTATCTAGCTGAAGGATAGCGCTTTCGTTGTCATGTTTCTACTTACAAGTAACTCACATGCTTCGTAAGCGTTACGTTATTTTCATGCAGAGATGAACTTGTTCCAGATTTCTAAGTACATTAGAACTTACTTATTTTCCTTTTTAGTGGCATCACGAACCATTAATTGTCAAGCGACCCTTGTCCTTGACGAAAATAAATTTCCTTTTTCGATCATTGCTCCTTAAACTTAAAAAAATTTCTTACATACTACGTTTTATTTTCATTTATTTACCATTACATATCGCAGAAGCCGGCTTGTTGGACACACCCTTCGCTTTATATTTCATTTTTCTCTCATAAATATTATATGTTTAAAACTAAATCTTAAAACTAGAGTTCTCGGATTTGATCACTTTCTTTGTTAAACAAGAATATTTCACTGGCTTGTCTGTACATAAATTATGGCTCAAGATAACATATTTTAAATTCTCTGCTGTATAGCAAGACAGGCTCACTGTCGTGTAGTTTATTCTAAACATTTTAACGAAGTCAGATCAGTTTTCACTTAGTTACTAGCGGCTAACCTTCTCTTGCCAATATAAAGCTTCCTCTTGACTTATTTTTTAGCATGATACCTTTCAAGATCAGAGTGATGGTGTAATCCTTTTATTTTTCCATTTGTGGGATGAGAAACCAAATAACAACCTGTGTGCGGTATACGAAGGATCTCGTAAGGTCCCTCAAAAATACTTAAAAAAATGGCTCAAATGGCTCCGAGCACTATGGGACTCAACTGCTTTGGTCATAAGTCCCCTAGAACTTAGAACTACTTAAACCTAACTAACCTAAGGACATCACACACACCCATGCCCGAGGCAGGATTCGAACCTGCGACCGTAGCGGTCGTGCGGTTCCAGACTGTAGCGCCTTTAACCGCTCGGCCACTCCGGCCGGCCAAAAATACTTACCCATTATCGATTTTTGAGTGAGAGCAACGATTGTTTAAGGTGCGATTTTAGCAAGACTTTTTCGCCTACTTTATAAGTTAACATCTTATTAATATGTTTGTCATATGCCTTCTTGCGTAAACTGGTTTTGATGGTCAATGTTGTTAGAGCTTATCTTATTCTGGCGTCTAAACTAGCGCTTTTGTTGCTACACTTAGGAATTGAATTGATCCATTCATTTTTCTGTTGGTCAGGAGACATCAACTCACTCAGAGTGAAACCAGTAGACAGGTGCGGTAGATTATTCACTATTTCCTCGAAAGGTGACACAAAGTCAACCCAGCAAGTCTGCTGATTTGGTACATGCGTACGAATGAAACGATTAAACTCTTTGAAGACTCGTTTAATCGGGTTCGACTGGTGCCTAAATTTTGAGATAAGGATTTGCCTAATTTGATGACTAGCAAGGAAAAGTTTCCATCTTTTGCAAACAAAGTTAGACCCATTGTCTGAGAGAATTGATTCAGGTCCTCCGAATATAGGAAAGTAGTCACGTTCTAAACGATTGATGATTGGTTGAGTGTTTGCAGATGTCATAGCGTACAATCTCAAATGTTTGGTAAATAGTACGATGACAGCTACAAGGTACCTTAGTCCTCCACGACCTCGTGGGATTGGTCTTGCCAAATCTATGCCTAGGATTTGTCTAGGTATCTCTGTGATGATAGGATTCAAAGGCAGTATATTCAAAAGATTAAAAGGCTTTGCCTTTTGACAAATGACACAGTGTTTCAAGAGCTTGTGAATTCTGCTATGAAGGTTAGGGATGTAGCAGTACTTTGCAGTTTGACGCTTACACTTTTCTGGACCAGTGTGTCCCCATGAAATATGTGTATACCAGAGTAAGTGTTCTACATATTCCTGCGGAATGCACACTAGCCAATTTTCTGATGACAATGATGCTCGGTGGAAAAGAACTTGATGATGCACTTTGGAATATTTGCACATGCGATGGCTAGGATTAGTTTCGAGGATCTGTTTCACACCTTTCCATTTTGGATCAGTTTGCTGCAGCTGAACAATCTAGTTACAACGATCAAGAAAATATTTGCGATGTATTGGATCCTTCATCAAGAGAATTCTTTAATTTGACATTTGTTCCAAAAGTTCAGTACTGTCAGAAGAGCCTTCAGGCATGCGAGATAGAGCATCTGCAATAATGTTATCTTTGCCTTTTATATAGATTATTTCGAAATCATATTACTGCAAGAAAAGACACCACGTCGTAAAGTGAGGATGTAGGAGTTTACACGTCAGAAGAAAACTAAGAGCCTGATGTTCAGAATAAACTTTGATTTTACAATTTAATGAACACCCTTAGCTGCTTACAGGCGTTGACATACGTCAACAGGGAGAGATGAAAATGTGTGCCCCGACCGGGACTCGAACCCGGCATCTCCTGCTTACATGGCAGACGCTCTATCCATCTGAGCCACGGAGGACACAGTGGGTAGCGCGACTGCAGGGATTTATCTCTGGCACGCCACCCGCGAAACCCCCATTCTCAACGTATTGTCCCGCACTACATTCGTAGTGCCCCCGCCCATTACACTCATTACTCGTGGCGCGTTGCCGATTCCCGTAAGAGTTCGGGCACTGTTTGTGCATTCGCACAGAAGAAGAAGATGGTCAAGTGGCCGGTGAGCCTTAACTATATATTTGCTAAGATGGTATCTGCTCTTTCACAAATGGTTCAAATGGCTCTGAGCACTCTGGGACTTAACTGCTATGGTCATCAGTCCCCTAGAACTGAGAACTACTTAAACCTAACTAACCTAAGGACATCACACAACACCCAGTCATCACGAGGCAGAGAAAATCCCTGAATTCGCCGGGAATCGAACCCGGGAACCCGGGCGTGGGAAGCCAGTACGTTACCGCACGACCACGAGCTGCGGACAGATATCTGCTCTTTCGGACATACCATCTTAGTAAATATAAACTTTGATTTTCTTGCCATTGATGTAGTAGTTGAATCTCTTGAAAGCCCAAATAGAGTAGGATCGTTCTGTTTCTGTAAGAACCCTACAGGCAAAACTAATTACTCTGATTTCTTGTTTTCCATTGGCTTCATGGATCTGGAAGAGACATGCGCCTATTCCCTGGAAACTTGCCTCAGATGACACACAAAATTCCGTTTGCATATCTGGATGATGAAGAATGTTGCTATTTAACAAAGCTTCATTGATATCGAGGAATGCCTTTTGACAGTCGTCGGTCCAATTCCACTGAGTATTTTTCTTTAAGAATTTCAATAAATGAGGGTTGTTTATCGCTTGCTTTGGTAAGAATCTTCTGACGAACGAAGTGAGTCCGAGATAACCTTTAAGTTGTCGTTTTTAAGATGAGATAGAAATATTTTTAATTGCCCTTAGCGATCAGGAGGGATTCCGTCAGATGAAATGATGTATCCTAAGAATTTGATTTCGGCTCGGCTAAAGTGTGACTTTTACAAGTTGGCAGTGACTCCGTAATCCACGAATCGCTGAAACACTTTCTGTACTAGTTCCACGTGGCCTTCCCAGGTTTTAGTAGCAATTAAAAATCATCAACGTAGAGAATGACTTTATCAAGAATATCTGGACCAAGATCATGATCTAGGGCAGAGATGAATACTCCAGAACTAACTTTCAGTACAAAAGGCATGACCCGAAATTGATAACATCTGCAGGCGAAGATAAATGCCGTATACTTAGGATTTAGTGTCACTTGCCAATATGATATCTTCAAATCAATGCTACTCAGATATTTAATTCCATAAAATCTCTGCGTTGTTCTTCAGTCGCTTCAGGTCCCGTTCGTACTGGTACAATAATTTTATTTATGTTTCGCGCGTCAAGTACGAGTCGTACTGTGTTATCGTGTTTCAAAATCATCAACAATGGGCTACTATAAGGCGAATTAGATTACTCTATGACTTTCCAACTCAGCATCTTAATTTCATTGCGAACTGCTTCCCTTCATGCATACGGTATGAGGTATGTCGTCCGAAAGAAAGTATGGTGCGGCACAAAAAAAAAAAAAAAAAAAAAAAAAAAAAAAATTGAAATGACTCTAAGCACTATGGGATTTAACATCTGAGGTCATCAGCCCCCTAGCCTTAGAACTACTTAAACCTAACTAACCTAAGAACATGACACGCATCCATGCCCGAGGCAGGATTCGAACCTGCAACCGTAGCAGCAGCGCTGTTCCGGACGAAAGCGACCTAGAACCGCTCGCCCACCGCGGCCGGCCGGTGGGGCACCACTTCCATAGTATATTCATAGTCATTTATAATACCAGGTCGTTTGAAAAACACTTGGATCTATTGTGACAACAAATTGAATAATTTCTGTCGCTGAGGTTCGGATAACTCTGTTGATTCTTAGGTCATATTAGTTATTTCCTGCGGAGAGGATAAGTCACTGACTGTTATTGTATCATTAAATGTGTCACAGTTACCATATGTTGTGTCTAGACAAGACAGCCTAGACACAATGAGAGGAAGCCGAAAGGCACGCGCTTAGCAGGCAAGAGATAGGTCTGTAACAGGATACGTAATGAATGCTATAAAGAAAAGTACGTAGCTTCTGTAATACTTAACTTTAATCCATCCTTTTGGTACATCGCTATTGACGATATAAGTGAGACTCCATAGATACATGCAATGTTACTAATGGCGCCTTGCTAGGTCGTAGCCATTGACTTAGCTGAAGGCTATTCTAACTATGTGCTCGGCTAATGAGCTATGCTTCGTCCATGTAGTCGCTAGCAAAGTCGTCCGTACAACTGGGGCGAGTGCTAGTCCGTATCTCGAGACCTGCCTTGTGGTGGCGCTCGGTCTGCGATCACACAGTGGCGACACGCGGGTCCGACATGTACTAATGGACCGCGGTCGATTTAAAACTACCACCTAACAAGTGTGGTGTCTGGCGGTGACACCACACCATAGAACAAATTGAAATGATTACGACAAGGAGGGCTTTTGCCTGTCCTTTGTAATCTATTGCTATTACAAGTGCCAAAGTGTTTTACTCTTTCTTTCACTAACTCCAGTGCTACTTCTGTCTGCTGTACTATAGTTCAATTTTTTTATCTTGGCGGCTCGCGCATGCCTGTCCAGACGCGGGAGATTGCTGCGTTGCCAGTTGCAAACGACGCACGCGCCAAGAGAACCAGCACCATAGTAGAGCAGAGAGACGAAAACATTGAATATGATGTTGCCAAAGCAGCGAAGCAAAGAATTGCGTCAGACAATCAAGTAGCTCGGCAACGTACGAGCCGAAATTCTGCTCTAAACTTACGTTTAGGAGGGAGCGTGCAGTTTATGAAGTAAAGCCACCACGTCCGCATTACCCATTCGCTGTTATGGAGACGTGCTCCCTGCATTCCGCGCTGTGCGCGATTTTTTCATCACTGCACTGCTCGCCTGTGCAGACACATGGTGTTCCGACTGCTTTGACACACTTGCCATTCGATTTCACAAAAACTATTTGGCCCAAAAATTTGATTTTTACACATATTCTTGACTGATGCCTTCCCCCCATTAATGACTTAATTTTGTTTCGATGTTCAACGCAGTTATTGTGCAGCATTAAATGTAGTAAACCATTGCACGAAATTTTGAAGAGTTTGCAGAGGTAAAAGTCCATAGCGTATACTTTCCGTATGGTCGATTTTAGCTGCCACAATGTTGAGAATGAAATGTGGACAAGATACCTAAATTTCATATAAAATTTACTGTAGAACAATATCTCATTTAATTTAAGTACCAGATAGGTGTCGTATGTAATATTGGGAAATATTCCATCTTTAGCGACTGTAATAAAACTTTTATTTATACCAGGGTCATTTCGCTTTTTTCTAAAATGTTCTGATTAAAACAACGTTGGCGAAGTACACAAAACTGAATTGTGGATGTAATAAAACATAGAAACTAAAATATATTGCCAGTGAGGGGCAGCGTGCAAACAATTTGTGTTTGTCACAACGGAAAGCAAATAGTTGCCAAAACATAGGTCGACGAAAACATTGAATATGATGGTGCCAAAGCAACGAAGCAAAGAATTGCGCCAGATAATCTAGTAGCTCGGCAACGTACGAGCCGAAATTCTGCTCTAAATAATACTTTTAATACTGTCGAAAAGAACATATCTCAATATGAATAGTAAAACAGCGACTGCGGAAGAGAAGATATACAAACAAAACAGATAACGTGAATATTGTATGTGTGCCTTTTCACTGTTTTTAATTGCTGTGAAAGGAAATATTGGAGGACACAAGTAGAAAAACCGAAAACTTATTATGATTATAATGAAGAGAGAAAGCACTAGAAATTTCAAAAAATTACATTCAAACGAATAATATTCATGAAGTAAGACACTTCGATGTTGTTTATAAATAAAGAAAATAATTAGGACCAAACAAGGTTTTTTTTTTAACTCAAGATTCTTTTGGTGGGTAGTCAAACACCTTAACCATTACGCTAACGTACCTCGTCGTTTATTAGGCTTCCTGGAGGACTCTAAAATAGCACGCGAAATACCGACAAACACTACTGGTATGACTATAAATTATTCACGTTTCGTCGAAGTACAATAGGAAATAAACAATTACCGCTGTTCTTTATTGCGAAAAAGCGGTTCGTGAGAATGATACAAACACCTTTCCTTGCTATCGCCTGAATTCAGAGGATTATTGCTTGTTTGGTTTAATTAATTGATAGAATATGAAGCAATTGGTATAAAGAATGCTTTTTCCAAACTTTGCATAAAAGAAAGTCTGCTATCAAGACATTGCTTTTGTTCAATTACTTTATTTATGACTGAACGTTTCTAAAACTAAAGACACACGTCCCTGCTCTGCACTGCAGTCGAGCTCTGGCAACATCGTTCTCTGTTCATTGGCTAACTGCGTTTTTGACACCAGATGCGCAGAACGAACCTAAACTCGGCCGCCCGTCATAAATGACGCGCACTATATCACTGTGCAAATGCCAGTATAAAGGTCTATTCGGGCTCTATATCGTCTTAGAAAATCCATTCCCAAGAGACAGGGCGCTGCCAAATTCTTGAAAACGAAGAAAATAAATTTGATGGGTATTGATTGAATCTCCGGTGGTACCCAAGCTTGTATACTGACCTTTTGTGTCTGGGAGCCGATGGCTCCTGTTATTGAACATTCTTGGACGAGTAAGGTTGGAATTTTAATTAATGTACTAATTTGCTTATAGAAACATAAGGGCATAGCATTAATATTTGCACCTGTATCCAAAATTACAGTCGTCAAAATTCCTGCTATAGTAAGTTTTGTCATGTATCGGTTCGTCACCGTCAGTCGTCTCTTTCTCTTGTAATATTTCTCCTGTCATGTCAATTCTGTCATTGTATCTCAGTACAAGTACGTCATGGTTAGGCTCTTTGTCGAAGTGGTCGCCCCCATTCTGTCTCACAGCATCCCTTAGGGAGCTTTCATATGCTGAAATTAGTTTTCGCGTTTGCGTGGTTTAGATTGGCCTTCATCATTAGGAAGTTAGACCAATCTGACGTTATGAGAACACTGAGGAACAAAATTACTATTATGTACAAACATCGTGTCAGACTGTTGTTGCGTTTGTTCTGGTGTCCAGTATGTGTTATTGACTTCCGCGTTCGCGAAAAAATACATTATACAGTACAAGATATAATTTTGTACTGCTTTCGCGGGGTCCTATGATTTTTATTCCCGTTATGATTTCCGGAGTTGTTATGGTGAAATCCACCTCACACTGTGGCTTGCCGTTAAACTGTGTGTTTCTATACATTCCCTGCGCTTGATTTTTACTAGGCGCGGATTTGTGTTGGTATGAGTGGACATTATGAGCTGTCTGTTGCTGCCCGTAATCTGAGTGTTCGCCGTACGAATACGGTTCATTCCATTGCGATCCGCTCTGCTGTTGCCAACCCTTTCGACTGAAACCATTTCGAAACTTCTGCTTGCACGGTTGAGTGCCGTACTGGTTACCAGTCGTGTTATACACGGAACTGAATCGGTTGTGTTGATTATGTCTACTCTTTTTTTACGGATACCCATTGCCTTTATTTCCGTTTTGCCAATTGTTACTATTTTTGTAACCAGTTTTTGCAACCAGTTTTTCACAGCCGTTACTCTCGTAATGTTGTGGCCAAGAATTGTGTGGAGTGTTCCGTGGTTTGTTAGCTCTCATGTCCTCGTAGATCAGGTCTAGGGAATCTAATATCGACAGAAAGGTATCTGGATCATCATCTGGTATGGCTATCAGCTTTTCACGAATTGATATGGGTAATTTAGACTTGAGGATCATAATTATATCTTTACTATTAATAGGGGTATCACAATACCGGATTTTGCCAAGTTATTTTTCGAAGTACTTTCTCAGGCTACTATTCCTGGGGTCAAATTGTTCCGCGTTATGAACTTACGAAGGCGCTTCTGAACACCTTCGCTCCAAAATTTGCTGAGGAACAGTGCTCAAACTCCTCATATGTTCGACACTTATCAACCATTTCGGTTCCCCATATTGCCGATTTGCCACCTATATATTCGGTAACAAATTGGATACGCTGTCTATCGGTCCACGAATTTGGAAAAATCCCAGAGAATCCACGAAGAAAAACAACTGGGCGTATACTTCGTTTTTCCAGATTAAAGGTTTGAAAAACACGGTTTTATCATGCTCTTTTCCTTCATCATTTGTACTACTGACAAGGAGAGGCCGCAAATTGTGAAATTCAGATTCGATTCATACTGCGCATAATAAAAGCTCATGGCCAGAGGTGTAATGTGGCAAAGCACCAAGATGCACTTCTCAGCCGTTGTCGAGAAAATCGACAGTTAAAAGAAACCGTTGTGGTGAAATACTCTCTACGATGAATAGTTTTCTATAGCGTTGTGGCGGAGCGGTAAGCGCTCGGCTTCGTAATCCGAAGATCGCCGGATCGAATCTCGCACCATGCAATTTTTTTATTATTAGTTTTTTGTAAATAAATATATATATATAAACTATTAATGAATTGCTTATGCATGTTGGTGAAGGCGGATCGCTCTCCAATTGTACCGCCCCCATTTTTCCGTTTTTTTTGACAGGGTGTACCAAAGCTTTCCCGTCCGCACCGATTTTCGACGATGTTATAAGTTGCGCTAGGGACCGCATCTACCTTCTTTCGAAGTTAGCAGGCAACTACGCTGTTATGCGGCGACTCGTTTCGGCCCATTCAACATCTGTCCTTCAAGTGTAACGAGCGAGTAACGGAGTTTATATTTCATACCTGCCACAGTGAATTTGTGTTCGTGGGGTCTCTATTCTAATTCGAACGTTTGACTTACGCTATACGTATTCGTTTCGGAATATCGGTTCTACGTCTTCCGTTAACTATACGTGGTTAACATTATGAAGACAATTAATAACGTTTGTGACATATAACTTTATTTGCGGAAAACATAATGATGTTCGAAGTCGCCAGTTTTTCCACGACAAACGACTTTCAACAACTTATTATATGCATAATTGTTGCAACTGATTGCCGGGAAATATATATATATATATATATATATATATATATATATATATATATATATATATATATATGTGCGTGTGCGTGTGTGTGTGTGTGTGTGTGTGTGTGTGTGCGTGTATACATATATACACATTTGAATTACAAAAAACAAATACTAAAAAAAAAAAGTTGCATGGTGCGGGATTCGATCCGGCGACCTGCGGATTACAAACCCGACCGCGTACCACTGCGCCACGACGCTGTGGAAAATCATTGTTCTTAGAGAGTATTTCAGCGGAACGGTTTCGTTTAACTGTAGATTTTCTCGACAACGGCTGAGAAGTGCATCTTGGTGCTTTGCCACGTTACACCTCTGGCCATGAGCTTTTATTATGCGCAGTATGAATCGAATCTGAATTTCACAATTGGTGGCCTCCCCTTGTGAGTCAGATTCTTGATTTCGGTGACTACCTGAAGTATGTGATGGTGAAATGTGTATTTGGAATTGCCTAAATAATTTATCTTCTTCCTCTGAGGCTATAGAGGTACGAAATCCGGTCTCTGTATTCCGCAACGACTACTCACTTGTGCTCTCAAGTTGTTTAATTGTTCCGTTACCTCTTGCTTCCAATTTGGTATATCTTGCTGAAGGGTACGCCTAATGCTACCGAGTTCAGACATTACAGAATCTCCGGAGCTTCCAGGAGCTGCCAAGATACTAAGAGTGGTTGCTTTCACCGTCTGTACTAGGTCTTTGTTAATTTTACTTTCGACAAATTTGTTCTTTCCAGCAATCCAATTCTCATACTTTTCTCTAAATTCTCTCTCATGACTGTCTAGTCTCTCTTTTACTTTTGTTTCAGTTTCCAGAGTAAAATTTGACATTCCCTCGGTTAGTTTTTCTACCAGCGTAGTTACTCTGTCTGATCTATGATTAACCGTGGTTACAGAGGAGTCATGATTCTTGGTTATGTCTTGGATGTCAGCTGTCTCCCTTTGCATAGCAGTTAAAGGGTCGTTCAGTTCGGAAATTATTCCACTTCGTATTTGAGAAACTGCATCCTTAACTTGATTTCCTACTTGGTTGGCTACGTCATCTCTAACAGTTTAATTTCTTCGCTTACTGTGGAAAGTTTATCTTCAAGCGAGCCCAACATCTCTCCATTTTCCTCCATCATATCTTCTTTCATTTGACGATTTTCGTCTTTCAAATCCTTTCGAATGGAATTCGCCAATTGGCGATTTTCTTCTTTTAAATCATTTTTAATGGAATTCACCATTTGGCGATTTTCCTCTTTCATTTGCGACTTCCGTCCTGCATCATTTGACTTCTTTGATTCAGTAGATGTTTGAATACATCGTCTGTCCTGAATTACTTTCACCTGCCTCCCTTGTAACAGGTATATGGCTACGAGCACTAGTGGCAGAAACTGTACTGACATTGTCTAGTTCAGTAACATTATGGTGTGAGGCACCAAAGTCTATAATATTTCTTACTTCACTTTCTACAGTTGTTTCGATTGGTGTCTCAGCCCTACTAATTATCCTGCGGGGCGGTAAGCGACGCGACACTTCACTCGTTTCGTGGGTAGACACTGGACTCGCATTCGGAAGGACGACGGTTCTATCCCGCGTCCGCCCATCCTGATTTAGGTTTTCCGTGATTTCCCTAAATCACTCCAGACAAATGCCGGGATGGTTCCTCTGAAAGGGCACAGCCGACTTCCTTCCCCATCCTTCCCTAATCCGATGAGACCGATGACCACGCTGTCTGGTCTCCTTCCCCAAACCAACCAACCAACCAACTTCACTCGTTTCATTCTGTTCATTTGAATCTAGAGATGACATTTTATCGTCTGCCATAGCTCACTTATTTACAAACAGTAAATCAATGAAGTTCGTTTGAGCTACAGCCGTCAGCTGTTCAAAATGGTTCAAATGGCTCTGAGCACTATGGGACTTAACTGCTGAGGTCATCAGTCCTCTAGAACTTAGAACTACTTAAACCTAACTAACATAAGGACATCATCACACACATCCATGCCCGAGGCAGGATTCGAACCTGCGACCGTAGCGGTCGCGCGGTTCCACCGTCAGCTGTCGACAGAGATAATAATTTAATGGTAGCAAGTCGGTTGTCAATGTTACGTCAAAAGATCGGAAAGTCGGGAGTTGCAAGTCACGAGAGCAAGTGACTATTCTGGACCGTAAAGAAAGTATGGCTGCACACGGATCAAAATAAATGAAAACTAATACTGGTCAGTTCCGTGAACAGGCAGCGGACATTTAAAATCAACTGATATACAATACACAACAATGGAATGTAAGCAGTCGTTAAAGAAATGCCCAGTCTACTAAATGCAAACTACTGAATTTGAAGAAAATTTTCTACTGCAACTACTGAAGATGGTCACAAATTGATTAATGACGGCTGAAACTAAGGAAGCTTGGTTACGGCTGACAAAATTTTAACTTACGTTGCTGATGGCTGCCTTCGGCGATGCAACAAGATTTTCCCACAAATTCTGTTCCAAAAAATCTCTTTTCCGCAAATTTCTCTGATTGCCCTATCGCGTTTGTTCGCTCGATGGAAATTTTATTGGATGGCGTTTGATGCCTGTAACAAATCAAAAGCACAAGACTAGCTACAATTTTTTTTGAAGATTTCCACAATGCGTAGCTTTCTAAAAAAATTTTATTCCTTTGAGCAGTACACGAGTTTTTTAATTCGTGTCCCTGTTCAGAGACGCCAATTATAACAATATGTTTTCGTTTGTGCATTAACATACAGCTATAATCGGCGGTGGAAATATATTTGCAGAGAAAAGCACATAATTATATAGAAATTGTATTTTAGGCCAATAGATATAACTAGTTATTGTAGTGGTTTTGAATACCTTTTACGCCGACTGTATGCGGCTGTTTCTTGTTGAATCGTCTGATCAGTCGGAAGTTGCTTTGCATAGAGGGTAAATGACTATTAAAAATATAATTGTTTTTGGATAGCTCAACATGAATTTCCTAAGGGACCGAAGTTTATCATGCATTTACCAGTAGAATAAGGTGCAGAGAAAATACTTCGCCGTATGCAACTTCCGTCCGATTTCGACGAAACAATTAGTGACTGTGAACCATCTAACTTTGCAGAAACATAAAAGAAAATTAAATACGTATGGCCATGAACTAGTGAGACATAGGTTCTACACTAAATAATTAGTCCATACAAAAATGGTTCAAATGGCTCTGAGCACTATGGGACTTAACTTCTGAGGTCATCAGTCCCCTAGAACTCAGAACTATTTAAACCTAACTAACCTAAGGACATCACACACATCCATGCCCGTGGCAGGATTCGAACGTGCGACCGTAGGAGTCAAAATGGTTCAAATGGCTCTGAGCACTATGGGACTTAACATCTGTGGTCATCAGTCCCCTAGAACTTAGAACTACTTAAACCTAACTAACCGAAGGACATCACACACATCCATGCCCGAGGCAGGGTTCGAACCTGCGACCGAGCGGTCACGCGGTTCCAGACTGAAGCGCCTTTAACCGCACGGCCACCCGTCGGAGTCGCGCGGTTCCGGACTGAAGCGCCTAGAACCGCTCGGCCACCGCTGCCGGCTAGTGCATACACAAGTTCCATTTAACTTTGAATTTATGGCAGTCAATAGATAGCGACCTTACCTCCTTCGACATTTCCAGATACACGTCGCACAATATAGCTTCTCTCATTAATCTACTGCTATGCAGTATGGCACTTCCACATTACACTAAAATAATATTTTTTAAACAATAATAATACGGTGGCAAGACCTGCGTGCCCGGCACAAATTACAAGAGACAGAAGAGTGAGTAACTGTTCATCGAGAATATCTCGTATATCAAAAGAATGTGTAAAAATTGTTCTTCTTTTGTCCGCGCAACTCACACCATCTCTGACGGCGCTTCCACAATAAACACGCCACGTCACAGGACATTTTTTTTTTTTTTACATTTTCGCAATGTTATTGCTATCTATAGCTGTTGCCGAGCGACTGCTCGGTTAGTGAATGATTTAAAATGGTAGGGCAATCACATAATGTTATAACGTCTATTCACATTTCGCGCCAGTTGCATAAGAGCGGCACTAGTAGCATTGCTATGAGGATGCAGATCAAGTTTGCTTTATATAGACACTGTAGCGGTCGTGAACGTTACTTACGTCTGAGTTGGACCTGGTGAGTTACTGTTAGTGAAGAATGCCTTTAAGGCGACAAAGATGCCATTAAAGCACATCACTCAGTTTCAACGAGATCTTGTAATAGGACTACAAGAAACTGGATGTTCCTTTTGTGATGCTGCAGAAAGACTTGGCAGGAAAGTAGCGTCTGTACATAATAGCTGGCAGCGGTGGTCACGGGAATATACGGTCCCGAGCAGACCGCGCTCCAGACAGCCACGTGGCCTTAACGAGACAGAAGACCATCGTGTTCAGCGTATGGCTCTGGCGCATCGTACTGCATCTGCAGAAGCAGTTTAAGCAGCAGTTGGCACCATAGCGACACGACGAAATTTACAAACCGGTTACTTCAAGGACAGCTCCGGGTAATTTCCAAGAATGATTGCCTATCGAAGTCGCGGGGTCCAAACGATACATATCGAGCGTGCGATTGTAAATCGATCATGCGACTCTGGTGGCGGGCGTTATGATCAATTATTTGTGATCGTCATTATTATCTGTTTTCCGTCGTCCCCTTAGTTGCTCTAAGTCACATGCCTCCGCGAATTAATGGCAAAAAGGGAATTGTTCCCGTAGCGTATGTGAAGCGGTGAGTAAGTTACGTCACTGGTTTAAAGTTTTGATGTCGTCTTTAATCACGTGAGCCTGGCAACTAATTTGGTGGTCAGCCAGAAGGCGAAGGGAAACATACTGACCTTAGTTTCCAGTCTGCATGGCCACATTCCGGTTCAGCCCACTGAAAGAAGTGTCTATTTCCCATCTTTTTTCCTGGATCAGGACTATGACTTCAGTAAAAGTTTTAAGTTCCAATCAAGATTTAATTTAATTAAAGTTTCTCACAAACAATACTTAAAATTGCGTTATGTTCAATTGAAAACAAGTCTTTCTAATCTAACAGCACCTTTAGCAGTTCAGAGGCGACTTCTACGGTAATTTCCTACCAGATTGTTTTTCGCCCTGACTAACATCACTCAATTGAAAGTTCGCAATAAATGTTCAAAAAGGTAAAGCTCGCCATAAAAGTGGAAATAAATTCACCACTTGCCCAGCGGAATGACATTTCACACGGACGGCACACTACCAGTTATTTTACCGAATTCTAAACGATCCAGGACGGTGTACAGTCCTCGCGAGTTCACTATCCGCAAATACGCGCTTGTCACAGCTCGATTCTGACGTCATCCGAGACAGAGCGCTACCAGACGTTTAACTGGCGTGGACCTCACAGTGTCTGAGACTGAAGTGAACCTTCCTACTGCTTCAGGAACTGTATTTATAAGGTGCCGGTGCGGACTGCCGAGAAAACATCTGTTGTCTCTGTCTATTTGCATACGGCGGCAGTCTACAAACGACCGCTATCTCGGGCACATAATCTTTAATAATATATTTACCAATTACTTCAGAACCTTCTTAATTTTTGCTGGTATGCTGATAAGCAGTTTCAACGCACGGTGAAGGTTTCAGCTCGCTAGAATGAAAACTTTGCTTAATAGAATTTATTTAGTGGAACTAACGGTAGATTGTTACCTCTGAACCATACCTCTGCTAAGACTTATATCAGTTGCTATTTATATTACAAGTCTTAAACTTGGTGTAGCTCTATTATTTGATATATTTGATCATCTGATTTAACCAAAATCCTCTATCATTAAAATTTCAAGTACTTAATCTACTACACTTAGGTACATTTTAGTTACAAAATTTGTTTTTATTTAATTACTCAAAAACTATAAGAGGTAGATTAACGTGGACTCTCTGTTATTATTTTTGGGGTGTATGGAAGCATAAAACAAATTTTCAAGTTTCTAAGTCCATTATTTAGCGCCTCTGATTTTTCCGAAAAACGTGGATTCTGGCGTTAATTTTTGTTTTATGGTTTTGGAAACCACCATCACTTGTTTACAACTTGTAACTGCACCTTCTGACCAAATTCTGGCTTCCTAGCGTTATTATTTAGCGCCTCTGATTTTTCTCTTAAAACGGCATTTTTCCGTAAACTATTAAGTTTAGAACATCAAGACTTGGTATTTGGTACATTATTACACTAAACTGTAATTTAACAAAGTTTTAAACATAAATTTTGATTTTTAATTTCATACTAAATTGTGGTGCAATACGTGTGCGCTACATACATGCAGACGCGTTAAGGTGACGTGGCGCTACTAACAGTGAACTGGGGTAAGTTTCGGCGCACTCGCTCGCCTCTGTATCTCACACATGATACAGCGCTTAGTTTGCTTCACGTAAACATCACATGACCTTTCACATGACGACAACACCGACGACGAATAAGGTAAGTCATCTCCTTTGTAATTACAAGTATATTTGTAACAGCCTTCTTTCGTCATTGCTGCAGTGACCACCGTAAACATACTCACAACGCCAGCCACCAGAGCGCGTGATCTATTTTAGATCGCACGTTCGATATGTATCGTTTGTACCCTCGAATTCGATAGGCAATTATTCTTGGATATTACCCAGCTGCGATCCAGAAGCCCTGTAGCGTGTATTCCACTGACCCCAAACCACCGACGTGTGCGACCACAGCTCATTGGAGGGCAGAGTGGAAGTCTGTTGTGTTTCCCGATGTTAGCTGTTTCTACCTCGACGCCTGTGATGGACGTCTGTTGATTAGGAGGAGGCCAGTTAAGGACGTGCAACCAGCCTCTTTGCGTGTTAGACACACCGGACCTATACCTCAGGTTATGATCTGGGGTGCGATTTTGTAAGTAGGTGCCTCCTTGTGGTTGCTCCACGCACCCTGACTGCAAATTTGTACGTCAATCTGGTGACTTGACCTGTTGTGTTGCTATGCGCGAACAGCATTCCAGCGAGTGTTGTCCAACGGGATATGGCTCGCCCACATACCGCTGTTGTAACCCTTCATGCTCGACAGAGTGTAGAAATGTTTCCTTGGTCTGCTCACTCACCAGATCTGTCTCCAGTCGAGCACATATGAGACACCATCAGACGACAATTCCAGATTCATTCACAACCAGCATTCACTGTCCTCGTATTGACTGACCAAGTGCAACAAGCGTGGAACTCCATCCCTCAAACCTGTACAATACGAGATATACACGTTTGCATGCTTGAATTCCACTTTCTGGGGGTTACACTGGTCGTCAGTCTAGCAGCGTCTCACATTTGCAATGGCTTATCCTACAGTTACATTAACCTGTGTTTTTGCAATGTTAATTACTTAATTTTGTTACTTACAGAAATGTATTCCCAATTTTTTTTTTTTTGCTCTCTTAACTAATTTTTTTCTAACAGTGTAATAGTTGTTCTGTTTGTTTATGGAGTCGTTCAAAGTCAGGAAGTGGTGTAGAATCCATGCAAAATAAGGTGGCACCTGTGCAGGAACGGATTTTCGTCCTGTGCGTTGGGCGAGCCAGCCCCTCTGTTCCAAAGAGGCGGCTGCCACAGCTGCCTGTCACCTACCAATTTGTATATTTCCAGCGTACTCATTGCCATCTCTTGACGACATATTATGGCATAACAGTCTTCATGTACCAATGATGCAGGTGAATTTCTTCGTAATAAAACACATGGGATCATATGCAAGAGGCAAGGAACCATCAGCTATTAAAATTGTACAATAAAGATAATAAAGAAGGAGGGGAAAACATAGATGCAAGTACCGCCAAAGGCTTAACTGCTTCGCAAAGAAGCAGAAGAGGGAGAAGAAAATTTTGGTGATATTGCCCAACAGATTTTCAGGGGATTTATACAATAATTTCCACATGAGCCATGATCTCTATGTTACATTGTGAGAATAGTAATAAGCAACGATGTTTGCTATGTTACATTTTTACTCTTTTTTTTGTTTTTGTGGTTTTCTTGAGTAAGAGTTTCTACACAATGGTAAGGACAGGTGGGCTGCAGATTGGTGCCACAACTGTCATCATAGGAAAGCTGGACAGGAGCAGGAATGATTAGCAAACAAATTACCACAGCAAACGGAAATTTACTTAACTTGCATTTCTCCAAGCATACGAAGATTCATTACAAATAAAGTAACAGGAAATTGAGCCCAGCACACAATGCCAACAGTGAAGAGGTTCCCTGCACTACAACATGAACAATGGCGTTGGAGCCACGACAGGGCATTGTCTGTGTAGCATCACATACTGCAGGGGCTCCAAGTGTGAGTGTGGTGTCTGGCTGCTGCTGGCTGCAGCAGAGGTCGCTCATGCTACCGAGCTGCTGGAGGTGTGGCACAGTGGGGCTGCGCCATTGGGTCTGCCAGTTCCCATACAACTCTGTAGACATCTGGCGGAAAGTTGCAGTTCCATTCCCAACCTAAAGACGCTGGTAGGGTGGTATCGACACGTCATACGGCCCTTTCGTTATAACTTATAGAAATAAGATATGGCCTGATAAAGAATCATTTATTTTCCTTCACCTTGAACAGATATGAAAAATATTATATATACCATGGTTTTTAGATAATACCAAAGAATATCATTGCAGTACATCAAATAAATTCTCTTTCATTGCCTCATCTGCTGCCTCTACAGTCAATCAGACTCCTTATGACATGCAAGGTACGACCACATCGTTGGCAATCAAGTAATTAAAAATGCATTAGCATTATTCTCCCTCAGGCTTCAGTTCAAAGAACTGCAATCGTCTCGTAAGAAATGTAATAGACTGATTCAAACTCTTCTTACTAAACGCACACTCATCAAATCTCGACATCTTTGGCTTATTACATTTCAAAAACATTTTGCTGCAACGCAAGTCTATCACTGCTTTGCTTTAACAGAAGATCAACTCCTAGAATATCATCAGTTGCCTACCTCGGGACTATCACAAAATTTGGAGAAAGCTTCCTACCTTGAAAAATAAAACCAGTATAAATTTTTCTCTTCACCTCTACACTTTTTCCAGTAATTTCTCACTTCATCTGCAAAGAAAGTGTAGGTCATGAACCTACACATTTACACCTCTGAAAAGCTACCTCACTCAATACAGACACCTAGCTACTCATTTACAGAACACATTACGTAGTAACTCCATTAAAATCTATTTGAATCACTGTACTTAATAAAGAATTTACATCTTCCTGTCTTTCATCAAGCAAAAGCTCCCTCATATCTTCAAATTCAAGATACTCAACTGTTCATAGCTAACGTTCATCGTATTTGGGGAACTCGATTCAGATGCAGATTGAAATTGTTAGTCAATGGTGGTGGGCTCTTTGCATACATTTTACTATACGAATCAACTGATTGAACCTCCACAATGGATGGACCTGAATCCCTATCATTCCGGTGACCACCTCTACTGTTCCCTCTGCTACATCGATAATTACCAAATCCTCCACCATCTGTCCCTACCTCTCCCATAATCGCCATTTTTATGGCAGTCGGTTCTCCCGTTGCTATGCCTTCGTCTGCTGTTATTATACCTGTCATGTTGTGAATCATACTGACCCTGATCATAATTCCTATTTCTTTGTGGCCTAGGGTCGTAATAAACAAACTGATTGCTACGTGTACCATGACCATTCTCTTAATTACTGTCATATTCCAATTTCTGGGAACCTGCCAAGTCATCTTTCACTCTATCAGGAAGAATAACTTGACATAAATGTGAAAAAATTCTATTTGGTCTTCAGGCTTCAAGCTTTTGATTGATGAAAGACAGGAAGATGTAAATTCTTTATTAAGTAGAGTGATTCAAATAGATTTTAATGGAGTTACTACGTAATGTGTTCTGTAAATGGGTAGATAGGTGTCTGTGTTGAGTGAGGTAGCTTTTCAGAGGTGTAAATGTGTAGGTGCAGAAAATAAAATTGTTCTTACAAAGCATGAGTATGAATGCCATTTGTTAAATTTCGAAAGAACTGAAAGTTTTCGACAAATAAAAAATAATTTAATGAAAACCAGGCATGCCTTCATGGTGCACATGCTCTCTAGGAAAGTCTCTACAACTTCAATGGGTTCTTCTCTCTCATAATGAGATGCAGTATCTGCTTCATCTTCATGACCTGAATTTATTTCCTCATCAGACACGTAGCCCTTAGTATAACAATGACCTGCAGCAACACCTTCACCTGTCTTCTCCTCAATCCTTGATAATTTCTCATTTAACTCTTGTGCTTACTCCCTTCTGTTCCTGTCAATCTCCGTCAGAGCCTCTTTAAATTTCAGAAATGACCTTACTTCCTCTAACTCTCCAACCCCAGCAAGAACAATACCACTAGAATTCTGCTCAGTATTAATTACTGATTGATTAACTGAGGAACTTTGCTTATTAACTTTCTTTAATATCTGTTTAATCTCTTCTTTGACCTCTGCAATCACTTTCTCACTATTGAGCTTCAACTTCTCAAAATTATTTTGTAAACTTGTAACGATTTGCTATGACTTGAAATCTGTTCTTGAATCTGAGTAACAGCTTTCTGATTATGCATCCTCCGGATCCATTCTGGCATTCTGTTTTATTCTTCTCACATTCTTCCTTCAAATTTGGAAAATTATTTTGCAGTTGCCAATTTATTCATTAACAACCAAACTGAAACTGTTCCTGACTTCCTTCAACAGTAGCAAGTGTGCTTCCAAGATTGGAAATTCTACCATCAGACTCTCCATTTAATTCTCCTCTTAATTATGCACCCAATACATTAAGATTCCCTGTCATCTCTTCATTAATAGTCTCACATTTTGCTGTAGACCCTGTATTTGCACTCGTGCTGTGCTAACATTGGCTTGCTGTTCTCTTGAAATACTTTCAACCTGTTCCCTCAAGCTATCTGTTCTCCCTTTCTGTTCTTTAGCACTAGTTTCTGTTTTCTCTCTTAATAAATTTCCATCACACTATTTTCCATTTCTGCTGACAAATCTTTATTCAGCGTTGTGTTACTAGCCTCTGACCTATGCATGGATGCTAATAACCTGTTAAAGAAATCTCAGTGAAGAATGAGTGCAGCAGTTGAAATACTCTTGGCTGTTCTATCTGAACTAAGCGCGCTTTAGAAGCCAGGACACCATAATCACTAAAGGACTCCTGTGGCTATGATTACATTCTCGCTCATAATAGCACTTCTTCTATACTGACTGTCAATATTAACATCACTGGGTAGAGCACACGCTCCTTGACTACCAGGCACAGCAACTGAATAACTATTAAGTAAATTATCACTACTCTGGATAGCAGCAACTGATATGACCTCTTTTGTCTACTTTTTTTTAAATTTGGTTCTCCTTTTTCCTTTCTGACAAAGTGAAGGGATCTCTATTACGTCTTGATTAGCAACTCTGTAAAGTACCAGCCGAATAATTCATATGACCTCATAAGTCACAGACTTACGCCAAAAATCTATAAGTTTAGAGCTACTTAAGAATAAAAAACCCCTCTGAAAATTCTTCAGTAATCATTCACAAACCACATTATTATGAAAAATACTCAAAATGTAGCTCACAGGCTCTTCTCATTACCGTCAATATAAAGGAAAACCAAAGTTACAGAAGAAAAATGTTGGAAATTGCGAAAATGTTAATATAAAACAGAAATGGTAAAACTGTCCTAGAAAATCTTTATCTAAGGCACTATCTGATTTCCCCAAAGGCCTTAATACCTTCAGTAATCCCTCTGTACACCTAACACCACCTCATACCCAGTTCATGTATAGGATTCAAAAGTTCAGTAAGATACGTGTTAATGATAAGCAACTCACCATTATCAGCATGAACAAATTCTGTGCAAATGCCTCCTTAGTTAACTCTGTGGTATCAGTCTTCCCTTACAAGTCACTCAAGGGCGGTTAAAAGTTCTTAAACCCAGATGTTATCATTAAATTTCCACTTCCCAAGAATAATTACCATCCAAATTTCTTGCTGATACTCTGTTTCTGAATCGAACCTATTCATAGCCAATCATGACCTTCTTTGCTAATATCTTCCTGCTGAAACCTACTGAATTAAATTGCAATCCCTGACTTTTCTCCAATCAACAATATATAGTTCTCATACACTAAAGCAAAACTGTGTAGATATAAATCTCAGGTTATACAGAACATATGAAAGAAATAACTTTAATACTTCAGAAGAAATCCAACCTCAACAATGCAAACCAGTGTTTCTTCAACACACAACAAAAAATGAATACCACTGAGGAAAACCAAGAAAATAATCCCTTAAAGCAATTCTAGAGAACTCAAATACTGACCTCTTGTGCTTTAGAAATACGAATCTACTTATTTCACAAATAAAAGATAACCATTCCACTGAACCATTAAATTCAAAAGAAAATTTTATTCTTCTTCTGCTATCAGCAGCCGCATGGGATTAGCCAAGCAGTCTAAGGTGCTGCAGTCACCGACTGTGTGGCTGGTCCCGGCGGAGGTTCGAGTCCTCCCTCGGGAATGGGTGTGTGTGTTTGTCCTTAGGATAATTTAGGTTAAGTAGTATGTACGGTTAGGGACTGATGACCTTAGCGGTTACGTCTCATAAGATTTCACACACATTTGAACATTTTTTTTCTATCAGCATTTCCTGGTAGTTACTTTCCTATATAATCAATACTGTTACTCCCAGTCTCACACAAGACACAGACTGCATTCACCAACAAATCCACATAGTAATTTCCATTACAGTATTATTAATTGTTGTGAATGTACAGTTAGAAAAATTATTAAATATTGCGTTGCGCAGATACAACTCATAAATAAGAGTATATATGTTCCAATGGCAAAAAGATATCTGTGTGTACAAAGTAATCTGAATTCATAAGAAGAAGAAGAAATAAAAATTTGCTCAAGCTATGATAGATTGTACTAACATAGATATATTGAAAAATCATTGTGTGGCCACTAATTAATCAGACCAATTCAAAAATGCAAATAACCCTCAACTAGGACATGGAAATCAGTATTGCGCGAAAGCATTAAATGAAAAAATTAGTGCAGGACTACACTGTCTGAAAATACTAAATGACAGAAATTGTATCTGCAAAACAAGTAAGATTACAGGAATGAAAAATCCTAGCAATGGTCGCCACAATGAAAGTAATGGTTGTGTTTATTCAGAAAGCATCAGTCACCCTCTGCAGTAGCAGTGTGGTAGTCCTTATATTGTAGTGATATAAGTAACTAATTACTAAGGACCATGAAGGATTATTTACGCTATTTTACTGAGAACAATGCTTGAAGGGTAAACACACTGCACACACTAACATATAATTAAGTGCAGCGGGTAGTAAAGGGCTAGCTTATCTTAGTGCAGAATATAATACATAAGTAAACAGATTTAAACAGATTCATAAAAGCAACAGGTGTGACTGTTTTGTATCAGCTGCAAGCTAGTGGTGATCTGCTCTATAATGGCGATTTTCCATGAGTATGTACTCACCTGCTCATGGAGAATGCAATATTTCTTATTTATTTACTGTAAATTTAAAGACCTGTTACCTGATGTTTTAAAACAGGTTGTAAAAATAACAAATAATTTCAAGTTGAAACATAAATAACATTTTGTTGTTATCAGAAGAATGTAAATAAAAAGATGATAGGATAGAGCAGAGCTTCATTAGTGTCATCAGAAGTTGTGAATGCAATGGCTAATCATTTGGCTAAAGTTAGTGACCCTTATACATTTCTCACGAGTAAAATAGTGATGTATTCAGCATTTCAGTGCTGCCACGTGTAGCAGTTCAATGTTCAACAATAGCAACCAATATAACTGTTAGCTGTTGGCACATGGGACGAGGCAGCTAACGTTGACATGCATGCAGATGGGGTATGCCACACCAGGAGACACAGCATCGTTGGCACACACCGCGAGCTGATTAACATGATTTTCCGCTCTCAGCGCTCTGCAGCGACAGTTGTCGGCTTTATTTGACTCACAAACCATACAGTCTGTTCACGAAAACAGGTGCACATAGAATTCCTACATTAATTTTATTAAAACGCATATTTCCTTTCTTGACCATAAGCTAGTCATTTTGTTCTGTGTGCAGTATACATAAATAAAACCTACAGTATCCCTGAACGTGTAATAAGACAAAAATGAAATATACATGTCCATTCAGGAAGGACAGCAGCTTATAAAAGTTCACCGAAACGAAAAAACTCACTCCTGACAGAGAGAACACTTATGTATACGTAACATCAAATGTAGAAAACTCCTACAACGATAGGATACAGCGGGACTCGAATCCTCTTCTGAACCACTTGCAGGTCCAGATTGTGACACCTCAACCAACCACACTTCTTTTCTTTTTGCCGATCTCATTTTGTTCGTAATTGTTCTTAAAACGGCTAACTCTCATAACATGCGAGTTATAAGGAGAAAATAACTAAATACGAAAATTCGTTAGCTTTCAATATGACATTTTCCGTCATTTAATTCGTACCAATAACTATTCGTTCTCGAGGTATTCAATATGCTGGTGCTTAGGAACAGCATATGTTCATAGGGTGTAGTGTATAACGCAAAGCTCACTGAACATGGCCGTCTACTGAACACGACAAATATAGTACAGCTTCGTGGTTTTTCTTGCGACCTAGGGAACGCTCTTGCTTCCAATTGGTTTTACTTTACGTGGCTCGTTGCCGGAATACTGCAGAACTTATTTTGTGCCTCACGTAGTGGAATGACTCCTCAGCGAGAAATGGCAGGAAGTGAAGTCACAAAACCCGAAGAGCGCCACGTCGATGTTAGCCAAGTCGTCTCGCGTGCTGATGGCGTTACCCTATCTGATGGCTGGGGCAACTGGGCTATATTATATTCTTAGATTCCATCCATGTCTCATGACCCATTCCTCAGATCATCAGCCTCATTTTCCCCAGTATTTATCTGACCTCAGTCTGACACCACCTATATTCTGTGTATATGTTATCGGCAAAACCTGATTTTAGCATGAACTAGTTTCGCCTAGGTCAAATTCGTTCATCCTGTTACCGATAGGACAAAACAGTTTAGCCTATGTCGAATCAGTTTATCCCAGTTATAATTTACATGCTTTAGGATAAACTGGTACGTCCTAGTCTGAACTAATTTTGCGTAGTCGAAACGCATGTCGTTGGCTGTACGAACGGGGAATCCCCGCATCATCTCCAGCTCGCCCCTCGCGCCTCTCAACCGCTGTTCGCTCTCATTGTTCTTTGTTTTGAACGGTATTTTGCATCGACGAGTGTGCGTATTAAGTTGCTGTTCGGGTTTAAAAGATTTTATTATAATCCTAGTATAATTACTGTGAGGCGTTTCATGGATGAGCCTTCGTGTACTAGACAAGCCAATCAAAAGTTGCGGAAAGAAAATTTTCTAGAGGAAATTTTGCAAAGTGAAAACAAAAAGTCTTCTCGTTATAAGGTGTTATCAGTAGACGAATATGTGGATTTGGTTAAAGTAGTAGAAGATTCGGAAAAGTTGGAAAAAAATGGTTCAAAATGGCTCTGAGCACTATGGGACTTAACATCTATGGTCATCAGTCCCCTAGAACTTAGAACTACTCAAACCTAACTAACCTAAGGACATCACACAACACCCAGTCATCACAAGGCACAGAAAATCCCTGACCCCGAAAGTTGGAAAAAAGAACATCATTACAAAAAAGAAGATTGAAATGATTTGCTATTTTGAAAATTGGTGATGTGAAAAAAACTCATTGCACGGTGTGAAGGAAATATAAAATACTTTGTTCCAGCTGATGTAAATATCGTGTGACTAGGGCCTCCCGTCGGGTAGACCGTTCGCCGGATGTGAGTCTTTGGAGACGCCACTTCGACGACTTGTGTGTCGATGGGGATGACATGATGATGCTGATTAGGCGACACAACACCCACTCCCTGAGCGGAGAAAATCTCTGACCCAGCCGGTAATCGAACCCGGGCCCTTAGAATTGACATTTGTCGCTCTGACCACTCAGCTACCGGGGGCGGACGTTCGAGCTGATGAACTTTATGATGTGATTGACGCAGCTCATGTAGCTGTGGGTCATGGTGGTCGCGATAGGATGTTAGCCAAGACATCAAAAAAATATGTCAATATCACAAAGGAAATGATATGCCTCTATTTATCAACGTGTGATGTTTGTCAACAAAAGAAGACAAAAAAATAAAAGAGGGCTAGTTTCAAAGGCAGTTCTACATTCGGAAATGAATAGCAGATGCCAAGTCGATTTGATAGATTTTCAAACACAACCAGACGGGAATTTAAAATTCATTCTAGTTTACCAAGATCATCTCACAAAATGTGCATTAACACCAAAGAGGGCTGAAGAAGTGGCTCATCATTTGAATTGTTCTTGTTCAGTGTGCTCCCTGCCGCCGTTGGATAAGCAGCTGCAGCAGCAAGTCGTATACTCCTAGCTCACTCATTTGTTACATAGTTTAATTCTTAACTTCTTTGTGTGTTTTTGGTACTTGCATTGTTTAATTCATAAATTTAGGGCATATTATAGTATTTGCGAGTTATAGCATCGCGTTTTAGTACCTGAATAGTGTAAATTCGCGTAGTCGTCTGTCTTCTGTTTTTGTTTTGAACGGCCAGTGTCGGTTGGTCACAGTCAGTGTGCTCCCTGCCGCCGTTGGATAAACAGCTGCAGCAGCAAGTCGTATACTCCTAGCTCACTCATTTGTTACATAGTTTAATTCTTAATTTCTTCGCGTGTTTTTGGTACTTGCATTGTTTAATTCATAAATTTCGGGCGTATTATAGTATTTGAGAGCTGTAGCATCGCGTTTTAGTACCTGAATAGTATAAAATCGCGTAGTCTCCTTCCGGCGCCGAGCAGTGTGTCAGCAGTGCGCAAGTAGCAGCATTACTGCATTTACTAGGCAATCTTGTATTTTAATAACCGTTTAAAGTTTGTGTTGATTTGTTTGCGCTCTCTGTAGATTAGTTCAGACGTTCTTTGCACAACAGTTTTTATCATGGATAGGGACTGCAACTGATGTGTTCGGATGCAGGCTGAGTTGCCATCCCTTCGCTCCCAGCTTCAGGCAGTGTTGGCTTCGGTCACACAGCTTGAGGCTGTTGCCAATGGGCATCACTGTGGGGGTCCGAATGGGGGTTTGTCGGGGACGGCCAGCTCGTCCCACGCATCCCCCGATCGGACTACGACTGTGGTTGCCCGGGATACTGCCCGCATTGAGGCTGATCCCTCACCTGTGGTAGAGTGGGAGGTCGTCTCAAGGTGTGGCACGGGGCGAAAGACATTCCGGAGGGCTGAACGGAAGGCCTCTCCAGTTTGTCTGACGAACCAGTTTCAGGCTCTGTCTCAGGCTGATACTGATCTTCGGCCTGACATGGCTGCTTGTCCTGTTCCAGAGGTTGCCCCTCAGTCTGCAAGATCCGGGCGGTCGCAGAGGGTGGGCTTACTGGTAGTTGGGAGCTCCAACAACAGGCGCGTAATGGGGTCCCTTAGGGATATGGCAGCAAGAGAGGGGAAGAAAACCAATGTGCACTCCGTGTGCATACCGGGGCGAGTCATTCCAGATGTGGAAAGGGTACTTCCAGATGCCATGAAGGGTACGGGGTGCACCCATCTGCAGGTGGTCGCTCATGTCGGCACCAATGATGTGTGTCGCTATGGATCGGAGGAAATCCTCTCTGGCTTCCAGCGGCTATCTGATTTGGTGAAGACTGCCAGTCTCGCTAGCGGGATGAAAGCAGAGCTCTCCATCTGCAGCATCGTCGACAGGTCTGACTGCGGACCTTTGGTACAGAGCCGAGTGGAGGGTCTGAATCAGAGGCTGAGACGGTTCTGCGACCGTGTGGGCTGCAGATTCCTCGACTTGCGCCATAGGGTGGTGGGGTTTCGGGTTCCGCTGGATAGGTCAGGAGTCCACTACACGCAGCAAGCGACTACACGGGTAGCAGGGGTTGTGTGGCGTGGGCTGGGCGGTTTTTTAGGTTAGATGGCCTTGGGCAAGTACAGAAAGGGCAACAGCCTCAACAGGAGCGGGGCAAAGTCAGGACATGCGGGGACCAAGCAGCAATCGGTATTGTAATTGTAAACTGTCGAAGCTGCGTTGGTAAAGTACCGGAACTTCAAGGGCTGATAGAAATCACCGAACCTGAAATCGTTATAGGTACAGAAAGCTGGCTGAAGCCAGAGATAAATTCTGCCGAAATTTTTACAAAGGTACAGACGGTGTTTAGAAAGGATAGATTGCATGCAACCGGTGGTGGAGTGTTCGTCGCTGTTAGTAGTAGTTTATCCTGTAGTGAAGTAGAAGTGGATAGTTCCTGTGAATTATTATGGGTGGAGGTTACACTCAACAACCAAGCTAGGTTAATAATTGGCTCCTTTTACCGACCTCCCGACTCAGCAGCATTAGTGGCAGAACAACTGATAGAAAATTTGGAATACATTTCACATAAATTTTCTCAGCATGTTATAGTCTTAGGCGGAGATTTCAATTTACCAGATATAGACTGGGACACTCAGATGTTTAGGACGGGTGGTAGGGACAGAGCATCGAGTGACATTATACTGAGTGCACTATCCGAAAATTACCTCGAGCAATTAAACAGAGAACCGACTCGCGGAGATAACATTTTGGACCTACTGATAACAAACAGACCCGAACTTTTCGACTCTGTATGTGCAGAACAGGGAATCAGTGATCATAAGGCCGTTGCAGCATCCCTGAATGTGGAAGTCAATAGGAATATAAAAAAAGGGAGGAAGGTTTATCTGTTTAGCAAGAGTAATAGAAGGCAGATTTCAGTCTACCTAACAGATCAAAACGAAAATTTCTGTTCCGACACTTACAATGTTGAGTGTTTATGGAAAAAGTTCAAGGCAATCGTAAAATGCGTTTTAGACAGGTACGTGCCGAGTAAAACTGTGAGGGACGGGAAAAACCCATCGTGGTACAACAACAAAGTTAGAAAACTACTGCGAAAGCAAAGAGAGCTTCACTCCAAGTTTAAACGCAGCCAAAACCTCTCAGACAAACAGAAGCTAAACGATGTCAAAGTTAGCGTAAGGAGGGCTATGCGTGAAGCGTTCAGTGAATTCGAAAGTAAAATTCTATGTACCGACTTGACAGAAAATCCTAGGAAGTTCTGGTCTTACGTTAAATCAGTAAGTGGCTCGAAACAACATATCCAGACACTCCGGGATGATGATGGCATTGAAACAGAGGATGACAATGGTAAAGCTGAAATACTAAACACCTTTTTCCAAAGCTGTTTCACAGAGGAAGACCGCACTGCAGTTCCTTCTCTAAATCCTCGCACAAACGAAAAAATGGCTGACATCGAAATAAGTGTCTAAGGAATAGAAAAGCAACTGGAATCACTCAACAGAGGAAAGTACGCTGGACCTGACGGGATACCAATTCGATTCTACACAGAGTACGCGAAAGAACTTGCCCCCCTTCTAACAGCCGTGTACTGCAAGTCTCTAGAGGAACGGAAGGTTCCAAATGATTGGAAAAGAGCACAGGTACTCCCAGTCTTCAAGAAGGATCGTCGGGCAGATGCGCAAAACTATAGACCTATATCTCTGTCGTCGATCTGTTGTAGAATTTTAGAACATGTTTTTTGCTCGAGTATCATGTCGTTTTTGGAAACCCAGAAACTACTCTGCAGGAATCAACATGGATTCCGGAAACAGCGATCGTGTGAGACCTAACTCGCTTTATTTGTTCATGAGACCCAGAAAATATTAGATACAGGCTCCCAGGTAGATGCTATTTTTCTTGACTTCCGGAAGGCGTTCGATACAGTTCCGCACTGTCGCCTGATAAACAGGAAAGAGCCTACGGAATATCAGACCAGCTGTGTGGCTCGATTTAAGAGTTTTTAGCAAACAGAACACAGCATGTTGTTATCAATGGGGAGACGTCTACAGACGTTAAAGTAACTTCTGGCGTGCCAGAGGGGAGTGTTATGGGACCATTGCTTTTCACAATATATATAAATGACCTAGTAGATAGTTTCGGAAGTTCCATGCGGCTTTTCGCGGATGATGCTGTAGTATACAGAGAAGTTGCAGCATTAGAAAATTGTAGCGAAATGCAGGAAGATCTGCAGCGGATAGGCACTTGGTGCAGGGAGTGGCAACTGACCATTAACATAGACAAATGTAATGTATTGCGAATACATAGAAAGAAGGATCCTTTATTCTATGATTATATGATAGCGGAACAAACACTGGTAGCAGTTACTTCTGTAAAATATCTGGGAGTATGCATGCGGAACGATTTGAAGTGGAACGATCATATAAAATTAATTGTTGGTAAGGCGGGTACCAGGTTGAGATTCATTGGGAGAGTCCTTAGAAAATGCAGTCCATCAACAAAGGAGGTGGCTTACGGAACGCTCGTTCGACCTATACTTGAGAATTGCTCATCAGTGTGGGATCCGTACCAGATCGGGTTGACGGAGGAGATAGAGAAGATCCAGAGAAGAGCGGCGCGTTTCGTCACAGGGTTATTTGGTAACCGTGATAGCGTTACGGAGATGTTTAACAAACTCAAGTGGCAGACTCTGCAAGAGAGGCGCTCTGCATCGCGGTGTAGCTTGCTCGCCAGGTTTCGAGAGGGTGCGTTTCTGGATGAGGTATCGAATATATTGCTTCCCCCTACTTATACCTCCCGAGGAGATCACGAATGTAAAATTAGAGAGATTCGAGTGCGCTCGGAGGCTTTCAGACAGTCGTTCTTCCCGCGAACCATACGCGACTGGAACAGGAAAGGGAGGTAATGACAGTGGCACGTAAAGTTCCCTCCGCCACACACTGTTGGGTGGCTTGCGGAGTATAAATGTAGATGTAGATGTAGAATGACATATTCCTAACTGTAGGGGCGCCGTACATTCTTCAGTCTGATAATGGCAAAGAATTTGTCAATAATGTTCTAAGTGAACTCGCAAATTTTTGGTTAGAACTGAAAATTGTGCATGGAAAACCAAGGCACAGCCAAAGTCAGGGTTCTGTTGATCGTGCCAACCAAGACATTGACAATATGATAAGTTCGTGGTTAAAGGACAACAATTCGACGAAGTGGTCGGAAGGACTAAGGTATGTCTCATTCATGAAAAATCGAGCTTACACTCTGGCATAAAACAGTCACCTTACAAAGCATTATTCGGAATCGAACCTAGAGTATGACTTTCCAGATCCTCGTTGTCCTAAGAAATCATAAATGATATTCAGAATTGAGATGACCAAAGGCAATCGAAGATGACAAGAATACTGAACAGTACGAAGACAGTGATGATGATAACATTGTGAAAATTGACGCAAACGACATTCAAAATGCTAGAAAAATTGCGATAAAAATTTTTAAAAAACAAGCTAAAAGAATGAAAGCTTCCGCTGACAAATCCCATCCACCACCTGACATTGGAGACAACGTAACCATACTTATTCCAGATGTAGATAAAGACAGAGGTGACCTTCGAAACATAATTGGAGTAATACTTAAAAAAACTGATGAGGGCAAAGTTGGCACCAAAAATGACGTACTTCAAAAACATTTTTGCAGGTGTAATTTTATTACGATTTTCCATGTTTTTTTTGTAATAACATATTAAAAATACTTGTTTTGACTTCTTTTTTATTTTTTAAGAACTGATTTCGACGCCTGCATTCAGAAGTTTTTAGATGTGGGAGATATTAACGAGTATATTGAAATATCTTTAAGGACTTTAAGGACAACACGAAACTTTTGAATCAAATTGAAAACACAAGATTACCATTTCGCCGAGAGAATTGTGATTAGGTCTGAGTTTGCAAACAACCTTACAAATTGAAAGCACAACGTGATATCGAGAACATAGCATACTATCTCTTCAATGTATAATTTAATGCGGATAAACGGAACACGAAATAGAATGAAACAAACTTGAAAAATGATGGAATTATCCGTTGCTCAACAGCTGATAATTAGTAATGTATTGTAGCTTATATCACTGCACATAAATATGCGCTTGCGAGAAACGGTGAGGGGGGGGGGGGGATACAAAATGGTGGCGTACCATTTATCTCACACAACAGCACAGACGTCCTTGCAGTAAATTTACTCGGAAGTATCTTACCGACAATTTGACGCATTATACAATTATTCAGTACTCTAGCTCGCCCTCAGGCAAATAAATTCATCAAGTATACAAATACGTGCTGTCTGCTCTTTCTGATGTGTCCGAAAGAACAGACGCTATGCAGGATCCTCAGCTATATTACATTATATGTAAATTGAAGGGGCCGGCCGGTTTGGCCGTGCGGTTCTAGGCGCTACAGTCTGGAGCCGAGCGACCGCTACTGTCGCAGGTTCGAATCCTGCCTCGGGCATGGATGTGTGTGATGTCCTTAGGTTAGTTAGGTTTAAGTAGTTCTAAGTCTAGGTGACTGATTGTGGTGTCCCCGCCAGACTCCACACTTGCTAGGTGGTAGCCTTTAAATCGGCCGCGGTCTGTTAGTATACGTCGGACCCGCGTGTCGCCACTATCAGTGATTGCAGACCGAGCGCCGCCACACGGCAGGTCTAGAGAGACGTACTAGCACTCGCCCCAGTTGTACAGCCGACGTTGCTAGCCATGGTTCACTGACAAATTACGCTCTCATTTGCCGAGACGATAGTTAGCATAGCCTTCAGCTACGTCATTTGCTACGACCTAGCAAGGCGCCATTATCATTTGCTATTTAACTTGTGATGCATGTACCGTCAGACCGATGTTCACCAATTATGGATTAAAGTTAAGTATTCCAGAAGCTCCGTACTTTTTTTACTAGATTCAACTCCTTTAACTGTTCCAGACCTCACGCCAGCCTGCGTGAGCTTAAACGCGTGCCTTTCGGCTACCTCACAGTGGCTTGGCTGTCTTGCCAAGTCACAACACTGATGACCTCAGAAGTTAAGTCGCATAGTGCTCAGAGCCATTTGAACCATTTTTTTAAATTGAAGGTGACATGGGGGAGAAAGAAAAGGGAGGGGATCACTGCTGTCAACTGCGTCGGGACACTACGCGTAATCAGCGGCAACGAGTGAAAATGTGTACCAGAAATGGTTCAAATAGCTCTGAGCACTATGGGACTTAACATCTGTGGTCATCAGTCCCCTACACTTAGAACTACTTAAACCTAACTAACCTAAGGACATCACACACATCCATGCCCGAGGTAGGATTCGAACCTGCGACGGTAGCGGTCACGCGGTTCCAGACAGAAGCGCCTAGAACCGCACGGCCACACCGGCCGGCTGTGTACCAGACCCGGGATTCGAACTGAGGAACACACTTACAAGGGAGGTGCGTAGACCACTGCGCCATCCAGAACGCAGCGTTATTACAACTGCACGGACTACCAAGGCAACATTCCCATCGAGCACCACCTATCCACAGTCCCTGTCCATTTCCTCCATGTTCGCTACCCTGAGATTCCCACAGGAGGTCGGACGTATTTGTGCATCAGCACAGAAATTCTGAAAGCAACACATTCATCCTCATTCGTTGGTTTGATGGGGAGACCAAACAGCGAGGTCATCAGTCCCATCGAATTAGGGAAGGGGGAGAAGGAAATTGGCTGTGTCCTTTCCAAAGAACCATCGTGCCGTTTGTCTGAAGTGATTCAGGGAAATCACGGAAAACCGAAGTCAGGATGACCGAACACGTGATTGTATCGTCCAGTGTGCCAACCGCTGCGCCACTTCGCTCTGTCCTCATTGCTCCAAGCGACACCACTCTACTAGAAGAAGAAAAGAATAGCAGACTTCCGTTTTTGAAGCAGAACCACACGGAACACACTACCACCAAGCCCGGCGATTGGCTGAGAGCCAGCGGAACACTAAAGACAAAGTTTCGAATGCAGTGGTACGCAAAGAACGTATAAACGTACCGAAAACGATACGTAATGAAGCTGACTAGCTTAATATCTCAAAGTTAGTTGTCAAATAAATGTTATAGATATTGAAAAAGGTAGAAATGACGCTGAGGAAACGAAAGAGCCAACAGCAGGCACCTTTCACAGTATTTGCTGATACTGCAACATAAAAATGTCACTCAAATGACTTCCCTGTCGCCGCAGGTTTCAATTACTGGCAACCATTTTTCAGCTGCAATTTCCTCTCTGGGTACCATGTTTTCTATCTCTGTTTCGTCTCGTGACATCATTAATAGTTTTTCGTCTGTAAGAGACATCGGATCTCAGTAAGCAACGTGGAAAATGGCGTTCTTTTTTCAACACCATCCACTTTTTTTAATTAATAAAAAACAACAAAGGCTTAATCGTTTTTAGACATCTTGGCTTCTTGAAATCACATATCCTAATTTAAATAGGTCTACTAATGTGTGATGCTTTTTTTTTAAAATTTATTGGCATTTCCATTCCCCATCAGGGGCGTGCTGGCAGCAACATAAGCGCTGCTCTTCAGCCAAGAGACATAAATAGACAGGAAAACATTTAAAAACAATATAAAGAAGATAACATGACGGAATATAGAAACAAAATAGGCGGAACAGAAGGAAAGAGGACATACAAATGGGAGATACAAAAATCTAAAAAAGTAGGTTACACAGAAACAGCACACAGTACATTAAAAGGCACCAGGCAAAGTACGGTCAGAGCATAAAAGTTCCTAGAACGAGTAAAACAGCCACATGACGGACGGTGTAGCAAGGATCTGTCATGGATGATAAACAGGTCGAGCACACAATTAAAATCCACATCATTACATGACACTGTATAATAGCACCGAAGCACTAGTGTAGCACACTGAGAACGAATAAACACCTGGAAGGGTCTGCAAGGGGGGGAATGGGAAGAAGGGGAAAGGAGGTGAGGAGGAGGGGAGAGAAAGGGGGATGACGTGGGGGGCGCACTGAACGAGGGCTCGGAAGGGAAAGGATGGGAGAGGAAAACAGCCGAGGAGTGGGTGCAGGCAGGGAAGGTGGAAACCAGGGGTCGGGGGGATCAAGCCTGCAGACATTGTAAAGGATACGGAGATGTAGGAGGAAAAGGAGGAGGAGGGGGGAGGGAATGAAGTCATACAGGAGCCGTGTGGGGGAAGGAAGGCGGATACGGAAGGCAAGGCGGAGCGCATGGTGTTCAAGGATTTGGAGGGCCTTGTAAAAGCAGGTGGGTGCGGAGACCCAGGCAACGGTGGCATAACAGATGATAGGACATATGAGGGATTTGTAGGTGTGGAGGATAGTGGAAGGATGAAATCCCCATGTCTGGCCAGTCAGGAGTTTCAGGAGGCAGAGACGGGAGTGGGCTTTCTGCTGGATGGTCAGGAGGTGAGGGATCGAGGTGTCATGGTCAAGGGTGAGGCCAATGTATCTCAGGGTGGTGGTGAGCTGGATGGGACAACCATAAAGGATGAGATAGAAATGATGGAAGGAGCAGGAGGTGGAGCCTATGATGATTGCCTGGGTTTTGGAGGGGTTGAGATGAAGGAACCACTGGTTACACCAAGTGGTGAACTGGTCAAGGTGGGTTTGGCGAGTGTGTTGGAACCATTGAAGGATAGGATAGAGAGCCAGGAAGGCGGTGCCATTAGAATATTGGAGAAGGCCGACACATGAGGGTGGCTTGGGCATATCTGCCGCATACAAGAAATAAAGGAGAGGGGAGTCGACAGAGCCCTGGGGACACCAGCAGTGGGATAAAAGATAGAGGAGTTGGTGTTGTGGAGGGTGACATAGGAAGGATGGGGCGAGAGGAAGGAAGTGACCAGACAGATAAAATTGATAGGCAGGGCATAGGTTTGGAGTTTAAAGATGAGACCAGGATGCCATACACTGTCATAGGCATTTTGAAGGTCAAGGGAAACAAAAATGGTGGAGAGACAGGAGTTAAGCTGGAGTGAGAGAAGGTGAACGAGGTTAAGGAATTGGTCTTCAGCGGAAAAGAAGGGTCGGAAGCCACACTGGGTAAGGGGGAGGAGTTGGTGTTGATTAAGGTACTGATGAATACGATGGGAGAGGATGGATTTGAAGGCCTAACTGAAGAGAGAGGTGAGGCAGATGGGACGATAGGAAGAGGCGATGGAAGGGGGTTTGTTGGGTATGAGGAATAAGAGGACGCGGGAAGTCTTCCACAGGTCAGGGTAGAAACCGGTAGAGAGGATGACATTATGGAGATGGGCAATGTAATGACACATTCCTATGCAGAGACATACGATATCTTAAAAGCTGCGCCAAAGATAAATTGAGAGGCATGTATATTATAATCTTTGTAAAGTTCACATTGGATTCTCTTTTGTTTGATACTCCAAGGAGCTAAGGGACACTTTCGATTGTTGCCTTGTGGAGGATGGACGTGATTTTTGGACTGTGCGGAAAGGCAGCCATGTGGTTGGTAATTATGGTTTGTGCGACGAGCACAGCAAGTCTTATTGTGTTGTGAATAAAAAATAGTGAAAAGTATCGAAGTGTTACGAAAATTATTTATAGCGACGTAGCATAGTATTCCTTGGTTTCCACCGTCTTCGTGAAGTGAACCGATGCCGACTCATGATGGTACACACGGTCAACAAAGAGAAGAACATCGATGGCGACTAATGAATTAATATTGTGGCAGAAGGACTAATTCTACGTCTAAGGTGAGAACTCTGATTAAATCAACAATGACGTGGAATTTAAAATATAAAATGTTTTTTGTTTAATTCGCCACACTGGCGACCGCTGACAGGGACAGTGCTGGTGGAACAAAGAGTAAGTACTTCATTGTTGTGCTACAAATGTACTTGTACTAATTACTGTTTCTCTGTTACATGACGCACATGGAAAATGACGAATAAAGTGAAACAATATTAACTGTATAAACGGATGGCACAATAACCAGAAGGAACAAGGACAAGGATTTACAAAACTAACGTAATCGTGAGTGACGCAGCTCAGTCGGAATTAAGGTAGGAAAGCGCAAACGCATGCAGTGGCTGCACCTTGGCTTAGCTCCACTTAAAGCAGAACCTTTTCCTGTCCATATTAAAATCCTGGTAGTGTTTGTGGCAACACACAATTACACTTTGATAATTACTTTTTTATGTTCAACAATCGCAGAATTAGAAGACGTAGTGCGCCATCTTGTAAATTTCCGACGCGCAACAGATAACAATCGCGAGATATTTTTATTAATTCAACTGCGAGAGAATTTAAAGATTTAGATTAACAGTAAAGTACAGATAAAAATATACCGAGCGAGGTGGCGCAGTGGTTAGACACTGGACTCGCATTCGGGAGGACGACGGTTCAATCCCGTGTCCGGCCATCCTGATTTAGGTTTTCCGTGATTTCCCTAAATCGCTCCAGGCAAATGCCGGGATGGTTCCTTTCAAAGGGCACGGCCGACTTCCTTCCCCGTCCTTCCCTAATCCGATGAGACCGATGACCTCGCTGTCTGGTCTCCTTCCCCAAACCAACCAACCAACCAACCAGATAAAAATAATATCTTCACAATGGAATCGAAGAACTTTAATTTGACAAATGTTCATGGACACGTCACCGATTCTGACAATAGTGACGTAAATGATGACGCAATTAGTTTTTCAGCACAACATAATGTAGAAGTAAATACAATTCAATTGCACTCCACAGGGATTAACAATAACGAACCACTTGCAAATGAAACCTTGTGCACAGTCGATGAAGCATCGATTACCAGATCAGATGAAAATATTTCGCGTGAAGTCAGTGAACCTAGCCCGGTTTCGATTCAATCAGACCGTGGCAGAGAAACAATGGCAACAAATAATGGCATAAATACAAACACACAAGCTTCGTCAGTTACGCTTGAGGCATTATATAGTCTGATGTCAAATGTGAGCGAGAAACTGGCGAATCTAGAAATAATGACAAACACAAAATTGTCAAACATGGAAATTGGGTTCCAACAGCAGTTTTCAAGTGTAAACACGCAATTTGAAAACATACACAGACATTTCGATCAACGCTTAAATAAACTCACCAATGAAATCGATCAAAAGATCGAAGACAAAGTCATCAAAACCGTCAATAGTGTATACAATGTATTGGCAAATGACTTAGAAAAGAAATTGTCAGATCTTACAACCAAACAGGAACAGGAACTGTCAGAAATAGTAGAAACACACAATCAAACACAAACCGTACAAAAAGAAATACATGAAAACGTACAGGCTATTCAATTAAATTTAGCAAGAGTACAGTCCGCATGTGAAGAAATACCTGACCAAGTTAATAAAGTTAACGAAGAAGTCGGTTTTTTGAAACAGGAGACTCGACGTATCAACGCGGACATTATCAAAATAAATGAAACTTTAGAAAACGGTAGTGTAAATGAATCAATAACTGACCGGGAAACAAAACTTTTTGAAAAATTAGGTAATGAAATCAAAGTAGCCGAGGACAGAATACGCAAGGAAATTGCTGGTAGACTGAATGTTTCAAATGACTTGCCTACGTCAAGCAACAGGCAGCGCGACACTAATTCGCCCGTGCCAGATTACGATGTCAATAACGCAGAACATCACGCGCCCAGTCCGGCGTATGTGCACGCACCGGCACAGGCAAACAATGGCTATTCGCCAAACGCGGTGCTGCAACAGGCAGTAGGCGTGTCGCCTTGCATCTCGACGATTCTAGTCGATGAGAGCCTGTTGAAACATAGACAGTTTCCAGTTTTCTCCACAGAATCCAGAAAAACTCATCCAGTCGTATTTGTAAGAGCATTTAAAAATGTCTTACCAAGAAACTGGACTGAGGCACAGAAGATTAGATATGTAGTAGGGTTCACACAAGGCGACGCACTTTTGTGGGCCACAGACATGGCTGAACAGTGCGTCACCTACGAACAATTTGAACGGGCTTTCTTGGAGAAATATTGGTCTGCTGGGGTCCAAGAAAGACTGCGCCGTGAAGTATTCAACCCACAACCGTTCAACCTAAAAAACGGCGGGTTGAGAAAGTATTTCGAAAAGTACTTGAATAAGACGCGCTATTGGAACAATCCAATACCGCACGTAGATGTTCTCAAAATTCTGAAAAACGGACTACCCGCGAATTTACGCGAAAAATTGGTAACCATACCGGAAAACGACCTTGACTACTTTCTTTCCGTGCTTGACTCAATTGATCTAATATACGAAGAGCCGAGCACAAGTAATCGGAATGAATATTCCGGAACCAATCAAAACAACGGTAACGGATATAATTTTAATGGCAGTGGACAAAACCCACACAGTTGGCATCCGTATGCGACAAGGCCAAATAATGGAACCTGGAATTACGGGAATCGGAGGAATTCGGCGCTACAGAGACGTGAAGACCGAAGGTATAGTACAGATTACGGTCCACGGCGGTATGGAAATGATAGAAATCACGTGAATGATTGGTCAGGCCCGCGTGATGAAAGGCGGCACACAAATGAAAATTACAATAGTTACAGTAATAGGAATGACAGACCAAGGAGGAATAGCGACGGCCGGTCGCAAGAAAATGTTGCACGCAGCGGCCCGGAAACTAATTGGCGACAGAATAACCACTCAGTACACTTTGTAGAGGTAACGGACAGTACTGAAGCAACGCCGTTGTCTCCCCCGGTAAACAACAATCGGTCGTAATGAGCCCCCACCGGCCGACCGACTTGACAACAGGGGGCACAAGCAAGCACACATTACATCTTAGACAATTATTTTTAAGATATGATCAGGATGCGACCGTAGAAGATGATCTATGTGAAGAAGAGATGAAAGCACCGGACAAGGTAAGTGACCTCGTGCAGGCTGTAATGACAACAAAAAGATAAAAAAGGTTACAGAATTTAACATTGGACAGGAAGTACTATTACATACCCACCCAAAATCTTCTAAAATTAAGGCATTAAACAAAAAGTGGCAGTTGTTGTATGATGGCCCTTTCATTATAATAGACAAACCTCACCCAGGATGTTATCTGTTAGGTAACACACGAACGGGCAAGGTGAAAGGGTTATACCCCCACAAGGACATCAAGGAATTTTTTCATTAAAGGTTATATGTTATTTTAGTAAAATTGAAATTGTACAACCTTGGATCACATAGTAAAATTGCTGTCATTAACCTAAGAAACTTGCGAACAACTGGGGGCATATGCCAGCTGAACAACGCATAGTTAACCACACCTAATGAAACATGTGTTACTGTGAGTCTTAACACTAAAAAATAAACCACACAGTACTTTTGTAGTCTAACTCAGTTATTTAAGAGAGGGGAACAAAGACAAATTAGCGCGACGGTCAGAGTTTGTTCGCTTGAGACGAGCAAGAAACCACGCGTCGAAGTTGCAATCCAATGCTCAGCTCATGAGCACGCGATAACTGCATGTCAAGACGAGGTCATTGGCCGCGCTGTAGGCAGCGAGCCGGGGAGAAATCTTCCCCCCTTCCATGTCCGATCAGCTGAGCGTATACAAAGCGCGAAGGCGCATGCGCGGTCGAGTCCAGGTGTCACGTAACTATTACACGATGGTGGCTATCACGAATAATGTTCACCAACAATGCAGAGTTTTCCCCGCACCTACAGTCCAGTCGTGGTACGTAAGCGCGCATGCGCGGAAAGTTTAGTTTTGAGACCACTCTTACTATGAGACACAGAGACGAAAGTCATTCAAAAACAAGAAAGGAAAGGGTACACAAGTCTTATAAATAGTAACTTAGAAAATTTAATTATAAGCTGGTATTACGTAATAAAAGTGAACATACAAGTACATACTGGTCATGGACGGTATTGTAATATTATATTATACTGAGTAAAATCTTAGCTTGTACGGAAGGAGAAAGAAAATAGAAAAAATAAATAAATAAATAATGCAGATATATAACCGGAAGAAAGGCTATGTACACGAGAACAGCACACAATTACATATAGGGAAAAAGCAGCAAAGAGGAAATCAAAGAGATAACGCGTACATTTACATTACACAGTAGCTAGCGATTTTCAGAATGAACAACAAGGTAAACGCGGGAATTTTTGTGACTAAGGAAAAGAGTGACACAAGCTTTAAAATAGGGTAATAATAAACAGATCTATGCAGCGTGAGTAATGAACTGAATCGCTCTCAAAACAAATACCTAGAGTTTATAGAGAGAGAGACACACATTAACGTTAGGAAACACCTGAAGCACTCAGCAAACAACTTTGTAGAATATATAAGCTATACACGAGGGTACATGTACGAAAGCTAAAGTGTAAAGGAGGAAAATAGGGAATGTTGCGCATTAATGGACTGTAAGGCAGTTATGTATGTAAGAAGAAATATTTAGTTGTAAGTATTATTAGTATAAGGGACGATGCTCAGCACACCCTGAATTATTTTGGAATATTGAAGGAATGGTGCAGGGTACCGAAAAAGGGCCCCACCAGCAAAGTATATATTATAGTGGTAGATATTTTTTTGTGTATAAACGTATGTATGAATGTGTGAAAGGCGAAAGAAGCCCTGTACATGTACGGAACTTAAACAACGTAGAAGTGTATAAGGAAAATTAAACTCTAAGAGAACCTCGTATAAAGAGGTATACCTAACGTCAGGAAACAACTTAATTAAAACTGTAAGACTCTACGAGTGTACGAGAAAAGGTGAAAAACCTGACACAAAGTGCAATATTAGCGATGCTTCACTCATTTATGCAAAAGGAAGGTATGAATTACTTTACCCACTTGAAACATGAAAGGAAAAATCATGTCAAAATTATATCTTTCACACATATAACAATTTACAGTCACAAGGAATGAAAATGATATCACCGCTATACGAGAAACAGGTAAGTAGTGTGATCGACGACCTGTAAGCAAAGGAATCGTCTATAAAATAAACTATGAAAAAAAAAAGTCATACAGACTTTCATGCTGCACTGAAGCTATGAAAGTGTGATTATAAGTGTACATAGATTTTCATGACAACCGATGCATTAAAATGTCTATTTTTTCCCCAAGATAACACAAGACGCCTATAAGCGCACTTTAATTGAAAATGATACACGCACACAAGGGCGTGCCGCTATTATGAAACACTGTACATATTAATAGTAGCTACACCCTGAACTTCAAAATTTTATGTTTATATGTCTATGTTAAGGTAGGAAGTTTTATTAGGGTTAACGATTTATAAGCACACCAGAACGTGCTTAAGCACAAAACACTGTACATATTAGGGTTATGCTGCATATAAATGATTATTTCGTGCATTTTCAGATTTTATACGCAAAAAACCGTAGCATACACGTAGTCGTTGCCACTACCCTAAGTAGAAGGTAGAAAATTCCCTTTCCAAGCTTCAGTGGAGCGGCTACAGGTGTATTCTCTGCATGCTGATGCATGTCGTTGCGTATGAAGAATACGTAACGGAGGTAAACCTTAACTTATACTCGAGTTCAAGAAGGAAAACAAAGGACTTGTTCCTTCTAACAGATTAATGGAAAAAGGCGAGTGTGTGTGTGTGTCAGTAAAATCCAAGACGAAGAAGCCACTATGAGTGCTCAAAAATTTTTTCAATTTTAGTCGATAGTTATTTCCTGCAGTTAATGTAAACAATGTATTGTATGTATTATATGTTATTCCATTGTATGTGATGTATTTTGTATTTCATGCCAAGTCCCGTGACTTACAAATTATGTACATTGACCAGAAGTATTGAGGGGAATGAATCTCAGTACAATAGGTAAAAGGGGTTAATGCGAAGAAAAAAAAGTGTAGTGAAAAGGAAGTTTCGATCGCAATACTCGCGGTTAAAGTGGTGTGTGTAGAAATTAAAATTGTGCAAAGTAGTGCTACGTTGCAAGTGTCAGCGAGCCTAAACAAGTGACATCGAAAATTGAAGCTGGTATCGTCAAACGACCCATGGCGTCACAATAGGAAAGGACAATGCCAAACAAGTTTGACATGGTACGCTTCTTACCTGGAGTTGCATCGACGGGATCGTCCTCCGCCTCGCACATAGTGTGGTGTGTTCTGCGGGGCACATATTCCAGTGTACCTCGTCGTATCCAGTCTAAGTACTGGAAGGAACTACAAAAAGCACACGCATACTGAGGTTCGGAAGTCTTGACGGTACCCGCACGTCGGTGTATATTCAGTGCACTGGCGCGCCCATTCAACCAACGTCGCCAGCTAACGGACGACCAAACAATCAGGCGCGCGTATCACCCGCCCATATTCAACACGGGCTAGCGAACAAAGCTCGTCGCCCCAGAATAAATACAGAAAGCAATACAAGGACTTAATTTTCACCTCTGATGAGGAAGGAAACATTTGTATGTAACGTTGTATTCAGTGTATATTTTATTGTACAAACTTTACTACATGATGTCATTTTCTCAGTATTAACCAGAACTTTGTATATTAGGATTAAGGTTTGTAAATATTAGCATAAGTATACCAAAAAACTGACACACACTCAGAAATACCAAAGAATTCACAGTGCCATGAAAATGTGACAATAAAAATGAAGTTTGTGAATAAAAGACCCCCAAACCTATCAATTGCAAGGTCGACTACTGTATCCTGTCAATCAAATAAAATTTTCTAGTGACAGTATACAGTAGGGGGGCAGTTGTAATGACACATTCCTATGCAGAGACATACGATATCTTAAAAGCTGCGCCAAAGATAAATTGAGAGGCATGTATATTATAATCTTTGTAAAGTTCACATTGGATTCTCTTTTGTTTGATACTCCAAGGAGCTAAGGGACACTTTCGATTGTTGCCTTGTGGAGGATGGACGTGATTTTTGGACTGTGCGGAAAGGCAGCCATGTGGTTGGTAATTATGGTTTGTGCGACGAGCACAGCAAGTCTTATTGTGTTGTGAATAAAAAATAGTGAAAAGTATCGAAGTGTTACGAAAATTATTTATAGCGACGTAGCATAGTATTCCTTGGTTTCCACCGTCTTCGTGAAGTGAACCGATGCCGACTCATGATGGTACACACGGTCAACAAAGAGAAGAACATCGATGGCGACTAATGAATTAATATTGTGGCAGAAGGACTAATTCTACGTCTAAGGTGAGAACTCTGATTAAATCAACAATGACGTGGAATTTAAAATATAAAATGTTTTTTGTTTATTTCGCCACAGCAAGGACAGTCAGGAAGGAAAAGGGGCTTTCCCTAAGGTGTCAGTATGTGACACAGTGACAACCAGGGGCGATGTTGCATTTGGACCGGAGGATAAGTTTAATGTCTTGTGCTGTGATTGGAGTGTTGATGTCAGAACGGGCAACTGCCGCAAGTACTTGAGACTAGGAGCAAGTGGAGCGACCGAAGTATCGGCATGTTCCATGACAGTGGGGAAAGAGAATAATCAAAGTGGGGATCATGTGGTATGGAGAAAACCTCGGAAAGGTGGGATATGAAGTGGTTGGCCTTACTGAGATTGTCAGGAAAGGGGCGGTCGTTCAGGGGAAGGGGGTAGTAGGGAGCAGAATGGGAACCAGTAAGGCGATGGAAGACAGACCTGTTCTTGGAGGAGTTGACAGGGAGGGTGGCGTTGAGTCGTCTGCAGGTCTGGCGCCAGTCCCGGCGTTTCTTTGCTGTAATAAGGTTCTGTACGTGTTGCTGTATTTGCCGGTGGCGTTGGAGTGTATACCTGTCACGAGTGCACAGGAAGAGCGATAGAGACGGCGGGATTCGCGGAGGAGGAGGACAGCCCACGGAGGGAGAGTGGGATGATGGGCGTGGACGGTTTCAGTAGGAACATGGGCCTCCATGGCATCAGTAATTATCTCCTGAAGGAAGGACGATGCGTGGATGATGTCATCAGAACAGTGATAGGTAAGAGGGTGGCTTTCGACCTGGGTGACGATGGATTCCCGTTAGGTATCCCAGTTGGCACGGCGGTAACCATGGAGGACCTTTGGAGGGGGAGCAGGGCGGGGAGCCGGAGGGGGGTGGTGAGCAGACGTTATGGTGGGAAGGACGGGGATGTGATCAGTACCTCTGGGGTCAAGGATGTCGATGGCGATACGCCCAAGGAGAGGCTTGACATCATCGGGGGTGGTGTGTGTGATGCTGGCTTCAGTAGGATATGTTGAAATACTGGTGATGCCCATTTATATACTGGCCGTGTCTGGAAAGATGCGGACACAGTGCCTTGCAAGTCGCCAAACTACGAGGGCGTTCAATAAGTAATGGAATACTTTTCCTTTCTCGGACAATTTTGGGTTGGAAAAATGAGGAATTTGTTGTGGCACATCGTGGAATATTCCCGCTTCAGCCCGTGTAGTTTCATGAAGTCCCGATAGATGGCGGCGCTACACATAGCCTTGAAAATGGCGTCCGCAACAGAGGTGCGTTCGAAGCATACTCACAGGCGTTTGTCTATGGGGTTCCAGCAGTGAAGAAAAGCGCAGTAAGTCCTTGGGCGAGGTGTCTGTCATCATCGCAACAAGGTCCCGCCAACCTGTCCGATCTCCCGCATGCTGACCGGCCGCATACAATTGTGCTACGCTCAGGAAATTGAAGAAGCGACTTCAGCGTGTTCGTCGCCAGAAAAACACGAACGTACTGCTTCTTCTCCAGACGACCCAGGGCCTCACACAAGTCTTAGCATCCGAGAGGAGCTCACAAAAACTTCATTGGACTGTTCTTCCCCGTCCGTCCTAGAGTTCGAATTTCCATCTGTTTGACGAATGAAGGATGCACTCTGCGGGAAGCAGTAGGTCGATGATGGTGAGGTTACTGATGCACCAGTGGAGTGGTGCCATGTGGGAATACGGGCCCTCCCAGTAATGTGACATAACGCCATCGCCTTGAACGGAGGTTATGTAGAAAAATAGGATTTGTAGCCAAAGGAGTGGGGAATGATATGGCGTATTGGAGTTCTGAAAAAAAAACCAACCTACTTTCACAGAAAAAAATGTGTTGTATTACTAACTGAACACCGATCGTACCTGAAAATGCGGTTTCCACAAATCTCAGGCAAAACTTGCTGTCTACGTATGTCCGTGTCCGCATTTCTGCAGAGATTCCCTGACCGTACAGCCGCGATATCGCAACTGTAACCTTTCCCTTAACTTGCAACAATGGGATGGTGCCTTGGGAGACAATGGTTTGCAAATGACGGGAAGCTGAAGACTACTGTTGCCAACTGGTTCAGTTCCTAGGTGGCGAACCTCTGTGCAGAGGGGTTGACGAAGCTTAGAAAAGCACGGCGATTATGTACAACAGTGAAGCATGTTTTCAGGAATCTGGGGCAGCCAATAGCAGTAAATTATATCGAATATACTTTTTTATGGCGTTTGCTTTTCAGAGACACCAAGCAGGAAGCGGTCATAACAATCTGATTTCATAATGCATCGTCTTTAATGATCTCTGAAGTAGACACCAAGTAGTTTCTTCCGTCATCATAGTGAGTAAGCTTTGCAGCTGAGGGAGATAGGTTCTACATGGCAGAAAGTGGACCGTCACGTCAATAGGCTTTGCAGCTGGGAGGAGATACAGTCAACATGATAGAAACTGGACGGTGACGTCGCCAATTGGCGTTCTGCTTTGTCCCACAGATGGCTGACTGAGAAGTACCCCTTCATCGACAGCTCACGTGTCGCCATCTGGGGCAAGGGCTACGGTGGCTACGCGGCGGCCATGGCGCTGGCCAGGGATGAGGACGACGTCTTCAAGTGCGGCGTCTCCGTGGCTCCCGTAACCAGCTGGATATACGCCGGTGAGTACAGCCACGCCACCGGATCACCAAGTAGCAAAGTGGGAATTCATGAAAAGATATGCCTAATGCTGCTGTCTTATACTGTGTATTTCGCACCTGTTTGTTACCTACATCTACATCTACATCTGCATGGTTACTCTGCAATTCACACTTAAGTGCCTGACAGAGGGTTCATCGAACCATTTTCATACTACTTCTCTCACTCTCGACTGGTGCGTGGGAAAAAGGAACATCTGAATATTTCCGTTTCTCTTACTTTATTATGATGATCATTTCTCCCTGCGTAGGTGGGTGTCAACAAAATATTTTCGCATTCAGAAGGGAAAGTTGATGATTGAAATTTGGTAAATAGATCTCGCCGCAAAGAAAACCGCCTTTGTTTCAGTGACTGCCACCCCAACTCGCATATCATATCAGTGACACTCTCACCCCTATTGCGCGATAACACGACACGGGTTGCCCTTCTTTGGACTTTTTCGATGTCCTCCGTCAATCCTACCTGCTAAGGCTCCCACGCCGCGCAACAATATTCCAGCAGAGGACGGACAAGTGTAATGTAGGCTATCTCTTTAGTGGATTTTTCGCGTCTTCTAAGTGTTCTGCCAACAAAGCGCAGTCTTTGTTTCGCCTTCCCCACAATATTATCTATGTGGTCTTTCCAGTTTAAGTAGCTCGTAATTGTAGTTCCTAGGTATTTAGTCGAATTGACAGCCCTTAGATTTGTGCGATTTATTGTATACCCAATATTTATCGGATTTCTTTTAGTACCCATGTGGATGACCTCACACTTTTCTTTGTTTAGCGCATATTGCCACTTGTCGCACCATACCGTAATTCTCTCTAGATCATTTTGTAATTGGAATTGATCGTCTTACGATTTTACTAGACGGTAAATTACAGCATCACCTGCAAACAATCTAAGGGGGCTGCTCAGATTATCACCTAGATCATTTATGTAAATCAGGAACAGCAGAGGGCCTATGACACTACCTTGCGGAACGCCAGATATTACTTCCGTTCTACTCGATGATTTACCGTCTATCACTACGAATTGTGACCTCTCTGACAGGAAATCACGAATCCAGTCACACAACTGAGACGATACTCCATATGCACGCAATTTGATTAACAGTCGCTTGTGAGGAACGGTATCAAAAGCCTTCTGGAAATCGAGGAATATGGAATCTATCTGAGATCGCTTGTCGTCAGCACTCATTACTTCATGGGAATAATGAGCTAGCTGTGTTGCACAAGAACGATATTTTCTGAATGCGTGTAGGTTATGTATCAATAAGTCATTTTCTTCAAGGTGATTCATAATGTTCGAGTACAGTATATGCTCCAAAATCCTACTGCGAATTGAGGTCAGTGATATGGGTCTGTAATTCAATGGGTTCTTATTTCCTTTCTTGAATATTGGTATGAACTGTGCTACTTTCCAGTCTTTAGGAACAGAACTTTCGTCAAGTGAGCGGTCGTATATGATTGCAAAGAAAGGCGCTATTGTGTCTGCCTACTCTGAAAGGAACCTGATTGGTATACCATCTGGACCGGAAGACTTGCGTTTCTTAAGTGACTTGAGTTGTTTCGCAACACCTAAGATATCTACTTTTATTTCACTCATGCTAACAGCTGTTCTCGTTACCTCTGGTAAACATGGGAGGTTGCACAGTTTAATGTTGACGTATCTGCTTTGTTTAACTTCTTGTACAGATTCGTTCGTAGGTGTCGATAACATAGTCGTTCGGTGGAATCCGCCATGAAAAAGAACGTAGAAGTCTCTCGGATAAACCTCTCTCGATATTCGAACTTGAGGATTCGAAGATAATTTCTGTCTTCTTTTTCGGAAGTAGAAGAGTGCCGGAGCCTGTGAACGTCTCTTCTATAGTAATAATCTGCCTTACTATTGATGGAACGACGCCACTTGGGGCAAGATTTTCGTGAGAAAATGAGGTAAATGGGTAGTGAAGCAGTGAAGAGAATGCAGCCCTCCACCCTGCTACATTCTCCTTCCTTCGCTCCCCAGAATTAAGAATTATTACGGGGTGGAAGGAAAACACCGACCGCCCATGACATCACCATTTAGTTTTGCAATCAGGTTTTTGAGTATGATTCTCCGTCTCTAGCGCCTAAAGCAATGGGACGCAACTCTCATGCCCGGACATAAAATTCCTACAGCAGTACGACGCAAGTCTCGAAGGAAATCGATAAAAATCGAAGATTGGAAGATTCCTGAGAACATTTAAGCACAAAACAGTGCAACAGTTTAAAGAAAGTATCTGGTAACTGACTCAGTGCCGTGTAGCAATATTAGTAATTTAAACACGAGGTCCCCGATTCGAATCTTGCTAGCAGCAATAGTTTTTCCCTACTCTCATTTAAATTCTATATTTATTTTGAAATGAAAAAGTAATTAACAAAAATCGGATCGGAGTCTTTAATAAATATGATATGATTTCATTTTTAATTACCAGCCGGCCGGTAGAGCCGAGCGGTTCTAGGCACTTAAGTCTGGAACTGCGCGACCGCTACGGTCGCAGGTTACAATTCTGCCTCGGGCATGGATGTGTGTGATGTCCTTAGGTTAGTTAGGTTTAAGTAGTTCTGAGTTCTAGGGGACTGATGACCTCAGATGTTAAGTCCCATAGTGTTCAGAGCCATTTGAACCATTTAATTACCAGTTGCATGAAACACAAGTACTCAAAATAAACTACAATTTGGTACAAGACAGTGAATCATCAAACAGAAATTAAAATACTTTTGTTACATATAGAGACTGAACAATATTAATGAGGTATATCTCTTTTTTTCATTTAACAATGAAACATTCCGCATGCCTGTAGCAAATTCTAAATTGTTTTCTTGTGATTAGTTACTTACTAGGCTGACCACACAAACCGCAGTCGGTCTTTAGCGTCGCCGGTTAGCCTCCTGCATTTTCCTCGGTCCTTGTATTTTTTCCCACTTTCACTATCGTAATCATCTCCTCTCTGGCCCAGTCAGTTCGTCTCACCCGTGATGTTCCCCTCGGCATGTTGCCTCTGATTTCTTCTTCCGCCAGCTGCCTGGTGATCTGGGCCTTCTCGACGCATTACGTGCCCATACTCCCTCAAATCACAGCCGCCGGCTTTTGTGGCCGAGCGGTTGTAGGCGTTTCAGTCCGAAACCGCGCTGCCGCTACGGTCGCAAGTTCGAATCCTGCCTCGGGCATGGATGTGTGTGATGTCCTTAGGTTAGTTAGGTTTAAGTAGTTCTAAGTCTAGGGGACTGATGACGTCAGGTTTTAAGTCCCATAGTGCTCAGAGCCATTTGAACCGTTTGAAATCACAGCCACAGTGTCCAGCGATTTGTACAACTCTTATAACTCGCGATTTCTCCTTTTTTCTCAAGTTGTCTCCATCCTTCACTGATCCAAAAGTCTGTCTCAGAACGTTATTTTCAAATGGCAGGAATTTCCTGTCTGTCTTTTGCGTCATAGTCCAGGTCTCTGCTCCGTTAAGATGACAGGTTGAACTATTGTCCTGTAGATCGTAATCTTCGTGGAGCTCGATAGAAGGCGGGACTTCGGCAACTTTCCGAGTGCGTTCTTGTGGTTACTAATTAAAAATAAACAATGTTATTTTTATATAAAAAATTTTATTTAATTTTTTTAATTAACATTTTGGTTTGGTAATAAAGATAGAATATAGATCAACGTAAAAATGTTGTTACTACTTAAACTCTAACTGTGACCTTTGAAATCATAAAACTTACACACTACAGCTACTGGCAATTATAATAAAATAATGGGAATATAGTGTCTTTAAATGCGTTCTGAAATCTTCTGGTCTACAAAGGAAATTCTATAAACGCGAAGAAAATCGAATAAACTGAAAAGCCCCTGTCTACAAGGTGACCTTGTAAGACTGTAAATACTCATTGTTGAATACATTGGTGCACATATCCGAATTCCTGCAGAATCTCTCATTATCCTAATAAGACGAAGCATGAGATAGTACAATATCGAATGAATAAAACGACAGGTGGCAATTTGTGATGTACCCAGGGAGATTGTAGGACATGATCGCTTTGGTGGTTCTGATGTTACGACGCGGGAAGGCAGTTGTCAGCCACGCTGGTGGATAACGGAACGCCCCACCAAAAGAACTCCTCGCCAACATTGTGGCCAGCATGGGAGCACGCTGCAGAGCGTGCACTGCCGTTCATCTAAATCTACATACATACTCCGCAATCCACCATACGGTGCGTGGCGGAGGGTACCTCGTACCACAACTAGCATCTTCTCTCCCTGTTCCACTCCCAAACAGAACGAGGGAAAAATGACTGCCTCTATGCCTCTGTACGAGCCCTAATCTCTCTTATCTTATCTTTGTGGTCTTTCCGCGAAATATAAGTTGGCGGCACTAAAATTGTACTGCAGTCAGCCTCAAATGCTGGTTCTCTAAATTTCCTCAGTAGCGATTCACGAAAAGAACGCGTCCTTTCCTCTAGAGACTCCCACCCGAGTTCCTGAACCATTTCCGTAACACTCGCGTGATGATCAAACCTACCAGTAACAAATCTGACCATTCTTCCTATTAATAACAATGTGCTGACATTTGCCATGTCCTGGGTATCATCATTATTCACACTGACTTCAGTATTCAGATTGTCATTTCTGTTCATCCCTTTGCTTAATTGTTTCAATTACCTTCTGTACTACACTGTGGCAGTACTTTCTTTGTGTTCTAGGCGCGCAGTCCGGAACCATGCGACTGCTACGGTCGCAGGTTCGAATCCTGCCTCGGGCATGGATGTGTGCGATGTCCTTAGGTTAGTTAGGTTTAAGTAGTTCTAAGTTCTAGGGGACTAATGACCACAGCAGTTGAGTCCCATAGTGCTCAGAGCCATTTGAACCATTTGAACTTTCTTTGTATGGTCCAAGTTTAATCGAGCCATGTTACTTGGCAGGAAGACATGATGCAAAAGCTGCCTTCGTCCTTAAGATTTGCACACCAGCGTTCATTTGGACAACCGAATGGAACGACATTGTTTTTACCGACGAATCCTGAATCTAGCTGCATCAACACGATGGTCGGATTAGAGGCTGGAGACACCGGTGAGAGACTGTTGAACGGTTGCTTTATGCATCTCCATACTGGCCCTGCACCCGTTGTTATGGTTTGGGGTGGTATTTGATTCTACTCCCGCGCAACGCCCCTCCCCTACCAGTAGGCATCGCCGGTACACTAACCAAACAGCGTTACATCTCTGAAATGTTGGAGCCTATTGTTCTCTCATACCTTCGGAGCTTGTCGACGGCCACATTGTAGGAGGATAACGCGCGACCACATATAGCACGCAGTGTTCTAGATTTCCTCGTGGCCCATCGGACTGTCTGTGCCTCCCTGTCCTCCCGATCTCTCGCCCATCGAAACCGTCTGGTCGATGACTGCAGAACGCAGTCGCTCCAGGGTACACCACCCGCTGCTACACCAGATCAACTTTGGCAACATGTAAAGCAGCATGAAGTGCTGTACGCCAACAACACACGCAGAGTCTCTTTGATTCAATGCCGAGGCGTGTAGCAGCAGTCATACCCAGCAGCAGTGGCAACTCTCAATACTGACTTCATCATCTTTCTCATTTCAATCATGTGTTCTTTGTACAACATGTTATCTACCAAATCAGTCTGGTTGCGGTGTTCCGGCCCTTCTTGGTGTTACATTTTGGATGGCCAGCAGTCTATAAAGGCCATGTTGGCTAGTATTACAAAGCCAGATCGAACAATCATCCAAATGTGGTTACTTCAAGTAATAAAGAAGTTGCTGCCCCACTTCAGAAACTATACGTTTGTGTGAGGTCTGTCTGGCGTCTCCACAGATTCCACTCCATTGTGATTGCACCTATTGTGCGGCTGTCTGTATCGCTGAGGCAGGCAAGTCACCCCACCTCGCCAAGGTTCATGATTAATCTGAAGCCGATAGTTGTTATAAGTCTGCAACATTTTTAGGATTTCTTGCCGAGCTAATGATCATCGTATCACTACTTTTAGCCACCGATAATACAATTTACACAACCTTTAACGGCCTTGCCTCTCCTTGAGGCATATCGTACATATAACGCGCCCAGAAAACCGAGAGAACTTTATACATCGACGCGACCGCAATAAAACCCTCCCGGATAACCGCTCGTGTCAGCACGCCGCTTCCGGGTTTGGCGGAGGCCCGCCAGGTCCGGATCGAATCCGGCCAGCGAATTAAGGACGAGAGTCCTTGTGAAAGCCAGCATGGGTGCGGTTTTTAGACGGTTTTCCGACATTCTAATGGGTGAATACCAAGTCCAAACTCAGTTAAGGGATTAGGAAATACTTAGAAAACTTTGGTACACTTCGACGTTAAGTCTAGACGTCGACTTTGGAACACACAGATGGGGAACTGGCTGGACGGGGTGAGTGACAGGAAGGGCATTCGGTCACTCGGTACCACTACCGCTGCAAAATCCGAAAATTATCACGCCGATCCCGTGAAGATACAGTATAAAAGCCAGGAAAGTGGATGTGACCGGAAAAACCAAGAAGCCGTAACAGTCTCAGTAAAATTCATTGCCTTCACCGGTTGAAGGCAGCATTGTTGGTAGCTATACACACACCACTTTCGACACACAGGAGACGTGGAGAGTAAACATTCAGTAACTTGGCTTCTGTGATTGGAAGGCGGCAGGAGAATCACAGAGCGCCGGCCGGAGTGGCCGAGCGGTTCTAGTTAGGTTTAAGTAGTTCTAAGTTCTAGGGGACTGATGACGTCAGAAGTTAAGTCGCAATCACAGAGCGTACATATGATGGACTGACCAATATGGATTCGCGAAGAAAATTCTTCTGACCCCTGTCGTACGCTGCGTATTTCCAGCCCGACAGAAGCCCTCGTCAAGACACATGCTTGCTGTTCGACATCTGAATCTGTGACGGGCAACCTTGGTCGGCTGCAACGTCACATTATCTCTGTAGTGAACGAGTTTTGAAATCTTGTTTTTATGGGCTGAGGCATCTTTGCGATGAAGAACATTGTTCCCGTGTTGAATTTGTGTCGGTTTTGATCTCTCCTCCATGTCCGAAGTGATGATTTTAATGGAGGAAGCCAATAAGGTGGTATGTTTTGCCTGCATCAGGCGGCGAACCCTGCATAGTCTCTGCGCATGTTCTCAACATCTAACCGGGCTAGTCACGTGATTTTGGGATGACACTGCTTCTCTACAATTTGGGGTAACAGTGTAAGTTGAATATTACGTGTATTCCCCTTGTTTTATATACGTTTTTGCACGTTTGAGTTTTAGTAATAGTTATGGTGCGGTATTGTCGTTACTACGGATGTAAAGAGATGTGAAAGGAGGAGCAGTTCTTTTTCATAGGTATGTACAATAAACATTTAATCGTAAACGTCATATTGATATGAAGCACTTTAAATGTTGAAAACTATGGAGGCACGGTATAATGATGTCTTGTATAGTAGAGGTAATTTCTGTGATTTTATGTCACGTGTTTACAAGACAAGTGCTAGATGAAACTGCAAATGTGTTTGGGTAAACTGCCAGTCTGTGTATATACAATGATGCTATGTTCACAAGCAGATGAAATTTATACATGACATTCTGATCAATTTCCTCCGACTTGTGCCGATTGTCAAACCGTTCTGTAATCTATGTATTTTTAAACGAGATAGTTTCTACAGTCATTGCAACGCACTTAATTAGAACAAATTCGATAGTAAAATCAGTGCAATAGAAAAACTGGAAAAAGAAAATATTGTTGGTTATCACTTCTTTTATTGTTCCAAAACTCGAGCACTTATCTTGTATTTTTTATTTTTTGTGCGTAGTGTATGGTTTTACTTTACTGATGAGATGGGGAAAAAAATGTTGTAGATGTTTTACTTGTCTATATAAAGTAGGAGCTTAAATAAAGAAAAATTGAAAATAATAATGGACAAGCAGGTGGAGCAAATCGCTTGCCGTATTTACCGTACCAATTTCATAGTTCCAAATGTGTTGTTTTTTAGTCACACTTCGGCGTCGTCTACAGTGTCATTGTAACGCAATTAATTAGAGCAGTGATTCGACAATATTAATAAATGCGATAGAAAACGTAAAAAAATACTGTTGGCTGTCACTTCTTATAACATTGCAGAAAAAAACGTAAATAAAGTGGAATCTGAGCTATGATACTGTGGCGAAAGAGCAGAATACTATTGCTCTTCACACGTTTAGGTCAGCTTCAGTTTCTGGTATAAAACTGTTAAGATGTCTATAAAACACGGTAATCCTGAAGGTGAGCTAGCTGCAGCAGCGAAGTAATGACACGAGGCAATGACACTAAAAATACGCAAAGTTTTATAAAAGCTAACATTTGCCATTCCAAAATCACATTACTTGATCTGCAGCAGATGTTGTGGACAGAATTCTCGTTCTGTGTATCCAAATGCTCACTCTATAGATATGTATACTCTACGGCCCAGGTTTGCGAGCAGCGACTGGTGTCCGCACAGGATACGTTGGCCAATGCGCTGACCGAGTTCATTCGTTTGTTCGCAAGGCGAGGCCGACAGTGTTGCCACCTATTGGCCGCTCGGCGATGACAGAAGCGAGTCGCACGCCCTGCGATCTTTCTCAAACGATTTAGACGAAACTACTCGGTAAAAAAAGTTTTCAGTTTTGTGTCACTTATAGCTTTAAATGTAGCGTTCATGATGTGTCCATCATTTGGTTAATGGATGTAGTTACTGTGATATTTACGTGGAAGTAAGACGCTGCGCGAAATTCGAAAAAGTTTGCAGTGAAAAGTAGACATCACTATGATTTTGCAGTTGGTGCATATTACATAATATGTTGATTTGTATGAAATTTAGCGAACGTATTGAATTTTTCTGTAGACTTGGGTGGAGGTCTCTATCAGTCATCAATCTCGAGAAAACTGGTGTGAAGTAGCACACTCATTTGCGATCGCACCGCGCCAACGATAAAGCCAGAGTGAAATACCACAACAATCCTAAACTGGTTTAGATATCGAAATGGAATTTTGGCAAATGACAGCACATGAAAACGACAGTATTTTTCCATATGGTTGTTATGCAATACTTCATTATCTGCCGTGTTATTTCAGTAACTGTAGACTTTTTCAATGACAGAATGCAATGTGTAAGGGCCATCGATAGAGGTGAAACGAGAAATGCTATGGGTTTTGGAACAACATAACTGGTGAAGCCCCCCAAAAATTGAGAGTGTAAGTTTCAGTTCAGAACGGCACTTTCCCTCCAGCGCTCGACATTTCCCCTATAGCTTCTGCCCGCAACCCCCACCACTACTGCTTTCCCCATGCTTGCCTGCCGTCTGTTCATCTACTGGCCACGGTATTCCGCACGGACTGTTCTGTACTCCCTCTGCTCCACGTCATAGCTTGGGGAAGGTAGGGGGGAGCCGTCTGGAGACTCAAGACAGACACTGCGTGTTTCTCAAGCTAACTAATTTTGCAGCCAGAAAAGTGCGTCACTGTAAATGAGGTTTCACTGCTATAAATTAAACAAACGGAAAATGCATTTCATTGTTAAGTGGGTATGTGTTTCTCATATTTCTTAATCAGGCATTACACACGTAACAATATTTAATCAGCTCTTGCACTTTGCATCTCCCCACCCGTTTTCCATTTCGCAAGAGCGTTCGGTGCACTGTATATTTAGCCTGCAGTTTAGGTTACAGACTGAAAATGAGTTTCGCAAACACGTGTGTTGTTCCTTATCGTTGAAAACGTTTTTCGCAGAGGTAATGTAACATTGATATTACACCTGCAGCCATTTTGCGTAAACGAGGGAATCGACCCTGAATGAAATTCTTGTAGAAATGTAAAATCTTTCTCTTGCCACCGAGGTCATTATACTCCCTGTCGTACTACAGGCCAGTTACTTCAAGGTGCAGATCAAAGCGAATGTCATCGACGCTCACTGAATATAGAGAGGAACACAGATCAAAATCACTCTACTGTGCTGTCACATTGTTGAATCATAACTGGTAATCTTCCTTAAGATTACGTAGAATCGGTTGATAGCGTTCGAAATCTGTCAATAACGGAAACTTTCGATGAAGGTAATTATGGAAAAGGAAGTGTAAAACCTTCGTGCAGTTCATTCTTCCCAGACCGACAATTTGATTTTGAATGCTAGTGTACGGCCGACGAAATGCCTTATCAACAGATCGTTACCCTGAAGCGGTAAGTCGTTCGGATAGCTGGTTATGTCTGTAAGGAATGAAGACTGTTTTAATCCAGAAACACAAATATAACTCATTTCCATAAACACATCTGTCTTACTCAAAAGATGAAATAAAAACTGATTTAACAATGAGCCCCTACTAAGCCAGTGCATCTTATTGTAGTGAGGCGGAATTCTTTGCAAGTTGTCAATATCTACAAGCGCTGTCGAAGACATGCTGTCGTATATCATTAATTGTACGACTGCAGTCATTTCATTTTTCAACGTTAACATTCTTTGGTGAGAACGTATTCGATTTCACTGATTACTGAAAGATATTATCTCATTAAAGTGCGCTGAAATTATTTACAACATGGGTGACGTTCCATCTGTAGACTTTTCTGAAGTTCCTCCAGCACGAATGGCTGGCAATGTCAAAGGTTCACCTTCATTGATGACAGTGGATCATTTCATTTACTTCATTTGCATCTGTACTGAACAGGACTTTAACTCAGCCTGCAATTGGTGTTGAGAGCATGCATCCAGAGATAAGTTTGAAAGTCCACACACGTGCATATTCCTGCTTTTTTTACGTGGTTACAATCTACACGGTTCGCAGACATACGAGAGTCAGAGAGGTACATGGGCTTTCCCACGCCCGAGGACAACGAGGAGGGCTACAACGCCAGTGACGTCACACGACTAGCAGAGCGCTTCGCGGGAAAGAAGTTCCTGTTGATGCACGGCACCGCGGACGACACAGTCCTCTACCAGAACTCCATGGCGCTGGCGACAGCCCTCGAGGAGGCCGGCGTGCTCTTCGACCAGCAGGTATGTTCCAGAACCTCGTCAGACCAAGTCATACATGCACTATATTCCTTCTTAACAATCTGTAGCCATATTCAATGTTAATCGACTGTGATTGTTTCAAAAACATGAAAAGGTTTTACAAATACGTCTACCAGTCACAAAATTTGTTAAGTACTTAAATTATTTTATTAGGAACATGTTAAACCTCATCATCAGCTATAGAGGTAGTAAAAACCAGAAAGTGACTAGTAGCGGTGTTTCTAAAACATTTTAATGTTTCTTTTCGATTGGCTTCCACAGATTCGATAAACTGTAGAAGTGACATCATGTAACACCGTAAGCTGCTGTTTAAATTATTCTTAAACGTATGTACAATTTCGGTCAAAGAGCCTAGTCCAGCACCTGCTGTACAAACGTCATGGATACAGTAAAATCGTAGGTAAAATGGATGTTTGAAAATTGTAATAAAAATACATTGTGCAACTCAGTGAAAGGATCACTTTTTTGAAAGCCCGCAACCGTCCGCCTTTGTGGTACATGAGTTTAAAATGTATCTCAAAGTGCCTGCGAACTTCATCTGTAGTGGTGCAGAAGTGCCTAGAGCTCGGCGTCGCTTCAAACAGTGAGGTATCGACACAACCCAAAAAAAAGACCACACCTCAAAAATGCATGTGAGCTGTAAAGTGGGTTAATGATGCCACATTGGCACCAAATCCCACCACAATTGCGACCAGCGCCACCACGATGTTTTTTCAGACGGTGGGAAAGTCATCACACCTCTTTTACCGTTTCTTTTGACGCCTCTACAGTGGAGGTCAGAAGTACGACGCCTAGCGTTGAAATCGCCCGATTTCTTATTGGGTGGCCGAGGAAAAAATTTCAGACATATAGCCACTCAGAATCGACACGAAAAACCCTTACAGGGCAGCATAAAGTGCACCTATGTTGATTCCCACAGCAACAGGATGACGTTCTTGACAGCTTTCGGCGCTGCTGACAACTTCCAGACGCTTCAGCACTTTTCTAAGGACGTCGTGAGCCAGCAACCCTACTGAATGTGATCACACCCACGTGGAGTGCAGTGCGACCACAAATTTTCCTCTTGTGTACAGTGTGGAACCACTAGAGACCGTTCAAATAAATTCAACGAAATCTCAACACAATGCAAAGCAACAAAGGATGCTTATGCTTTTTCAGCCCTTCTGTTTAGACCATTCTGTGCTGTGACCACAGAGGGGTGTGAGATTGACACATGTGTGAATAAAACTACTAAGGGAGCCTATAAGACCACTCAGTTAGGCAGCACCCTCGATACCTCCTGCTCACCTTGCTGAGCACCTTAAAAATATACCCGTGCAGACAGATTCTGTGACAAAAGTCCTAGGCGCCTGCAGGCAGGCTACACTGCTGCTCCTGCGCCTGCTAGCAAGAAGCGGAGGGGTGCCGAAGCGGTCGCTCCTCTGCCACGTATAACGCTATTTCAATTGAGAATAATATTATCAGGCTTATTCTTATACAGGGGAGAGGTGATCGATAATATCATAAATAATTAATAGCATTGAAAAAATTCTAATTAAAATTATCGATATATAATCTCTCACCAGAATAACGCCCACAGGAAAGTAGTGCCTCAGGGAAATCAAAGAGGGTTCAACGCTGCTGCTTTTGTTTCTAAATTCTACTATATAAACCATGCACAGGTATTGTTAGTTCTCTTGTCTCGTTTTCTGCACTCTGAATAAGTGTACGTAGCTGCAGCCTGCGATATAACTGGCATTTCCGAGTGATGTGCTACGGAAGCGATCAGGGCACTTCTGTTAAACTGCGAGGAAAGTGACTACAGTTTGTACGGGACAGACTTACGTTGAAACTTATACTGAGATCTAAGTAGATCTTTGCCGTAAGGTCAAGGACTAAGAATATCTGAGGAATTGTGTGCGCGAGAGGAAGTAGCGCTCAATATTAAACGCTATTACATGCCGAATAACCAATAATAGCACCTATGGGCTACACGAAGAGACGTTAAATTGAATATAAGTACGGAATCGGACACTTAGCTATGTTAAAGTAAAAGTGTCCGAAGTTTGAATTACTGTATCGAAGTGTAGCAATGGACCATAGTCCTTGCTGTAATATCTTTGAGTGAGGAACTATAAAAATCACGGACATTTCAGTTGACATAATTGCTGACAGTAATTGTAGGATCAACCCTCTCTTTCTCTGTATACAAAACACAATAATTCATGATCAATCAACTATTATTAAATGTTGTTAAAAAAACTAAAGTGATTTCCAGAATAGGTTGTGTATTAGTCAACGATAATCATAGGCAAGTTGCAAACTGTATCTCTCGATGAAGGCAGGTACGATTATGAGATATTACGAAACGTAAATTGTGACTTAAAAGCTATTTAACATCGGACAGGAATAATACAAAATCAGAAACAGTGCGGATAAGTAGTAACATCGGAAATAGGAAGATGAAATAGTAACTAAAGTCCAAAGACGTTATTAACTTTCTTGTCTTCGGTAACGCAGCAACAAATAGTGGTCGACTAAGCAAAAGTCAACTTTAATTATTATTATGAAAACCTGAAATTTAGTCACTGTTACAGTGAAGGACTTGGAAGAGCAGTTGAACGGAATGGATAGCGTCTTGAAAGGAGGATATAAGATGAACATCAACAAAAGTAAAACGAGGATAATGGAATGTAGTCGAATTAAATCTGGTGATGCTGAGGGAATTAGATTAGGAAATGAGACACTTAAAGTAGTAAAGGAGTTTTGCTATTTGTGGAGCAAAATAACTTATGATGGTCGAAGTAGAGAGGATATAAAATGTAGACTGGCAATGGCAAGGAAAGCGTTTCTGAAGAAGAGAAATTTGTTAACATCGAGTATAGATTTAAGTGTCAGGAAGTCATTTCTGAAAGTATTTGTATGGAGTGTAGCCATGTATGGATGTGAAACATGGACGATAGTTTGGACAAGAAGAGAATAGAAACTTTCGAAATGTGGTGCTACAGAAGAATGCTGAAGGTTAGATGTGTAGATCACATAACTAATGAGGAAGTATTGAATAGGATTGGGGAGAAGAGAAGTTTGTGGCACAACTTGACAAGAAGAAGGGATCGGTTGGTAGGACATGTTCTGAGGCATCAAGGGATCACCAATTTAGTATTGGAGGGCAGCGTGGAGGGTAAAAATCGTAGAGGGAGACCAACAGATGAATACACTAAGCAGATTCAGAAGGATGTAGGTTGCAGTAGGTACTGGGAGATGAAGAAGCTTGCACAGGATAGAGTAGCATGGAGAGCTGCATCAAACCAGTCTCAGGACTGAAGACCACAACAACAACAACAGTGAAGATGTTTGTGGCTGCTCCATCTGATGTGTGGATACAACGAAAAGTCGGGCATATACAGTAGCTAACAACATCAATGTCTTACGTCAGAGAAGTCGACGAAAGCAGATCGACGGAGGGCGGCTACAACTGGCGTCCACAGTTTGCACTCTGCTGCTCAGTGTTGTCTCTATTCAGGTACGCTTTTAAAGTGTTCAGCAAACGCAGGTGGGTGGCACTGAGGGTGCTGCTAAACAGGGGGTCTTAGAAGGACCGTTTGCCGCTTTATTCACGCGTGTGTCAATGTCGCACCCCTCCCAGATCTCGCCACAGTAGGGCGCGAAACAGGAGAGCTGAAAAAAATAGAAACATACTTTGCTGCTTCCTGTGTTGTTCAGATTTCGTCGAATGGTTTTGAACGGTCCCTCGTAGTTCTTCTCTGTACACCAGAGCAAAAATTTCAGTCGCATCGCATGCGAAATGGGTGCAATGACGTACAATAGGGTTGCTGGCTTAAGAGAAGAGTTGAATCGTCCGAGGGGTGTAGGAGTGTCAAAGGCTATCGAGAACGTCTTCGTGTTACTCGTCGCACTGTGAAATGTTTTCGACCGCAAAATGCATGGGAATTAACGATCTAGGAAGAGGGATAGTTTCCTTGACGCCCTTTGTGTTGGGGAGGGCATTCGACTTGGGTAGTTTGGTCAGCAACGTTAATCATAGTGCTGCGCTGGTGTAATAGTTACCATTTCTGCCTCGTAAGCAAAAAGGTCTTGGTTCCAATCGCGCGTGTAACAGAATTTTTAATTCATTTATTCAGTTTCACGATTATGGTTGTATTTGTTTGAAGTATTTTCGACTGATCATTTACGCTACATGCGTTTTCCATTTCGTCCTGCTATTTGTGTTTTTATCATTTATGGCGAATATGAAATTTCCTCTCACATTACAACTAAACTCGAAGCTGGAACTTCTCTTTCGCCGTCAAGGGCTCTATTGACTGCTAGCCAGCACGAGTCACGGCCGCGCCCTCACAGCTTTACTTCCGTCAGTGCCGTATCTCCTACCTTCTAAACTTCACGGAATTTCGCATTACACCCGTGCACGGTTTCTTAGTATGTCCGAACACTAGACAGTTGTAACGTATACTAACCGATAACTCGTAGAGGGCCACTTCACACTGTGTCCCATGGAAATAGATGTACTGGGGAATTTGTTGCCCATCAAAGGTTAAGATACTTTTATCTGATTTAATTTCAGACCTAATATTGACGCAGAATACTGCTTTTAGAAATCTTCGCCGCCGATAACTTTTATTGGAGATATTACTTCTGTTAAAAAGTTCCTCTGCCGAAACATCAGTGACCATTCCGCGAATGACACTGTGTCTATGAACTAAAAGTTGGCTTTGTTTTCTCTGGTGCAGCCCATTTGACAATACGTTGTCGCTGTACTGGTATCCCTCTTTCCTATCCGTTTGATGTTGACAGTCTGACGGCGTAACTCGGCTAGCTGTTGATGCAACAGTTTTTCTACAGCCATGAGGTGCTTCTTGTTGCTATTCGTCTCTCTTCCTACTAATTGGACAAAGCGCTGTGCGGTACTCGTCATCCTATAGAAACTGGTCTCGCAGGTACTCGAATTCAGATTTTTTGTACTATTATCTGCTGCATTGACTGTAATACCCTCTTTCCAATTCTGAAGGTGGCAGGGGTAAAATACAGGGATCGAAAGGCTGTTTACAATTTGTACAGATACCAGATGGCAGTTATAAGAGTCGAGGTGCATGAAAGGGAAGCAGCGGTCGGGAAGGGAGTCAGACAGGGTTGTAGCCTCTCCCCGATGCTATTCAATCTGTATATTGAGCAAGCAGTAAAGGAAACAAAAGAAAAGTTCGGAGTAGGTATTAAAATCCATGGAGAGGAAATAAAAAATTGAGGTTCGCCGATGACATTGTAATTGTGTCAGAGACAGCAAAGGACTTGGAAGAGCAGTTGAACGGAATGGACAGTGTCTTGAAAGGAGGGTATAAGATGAATGTCAACAAAAGCAAAACGAGGATAATGGAATGTAGTCGAATTAAATCGGGTGATGCTGAGGGAATTAGATTAGGAAATGAGACACTTAAAGTAGTGAAGGAGTTTTGCTATTTGGGGAGCAAACTAACTGATGATGGTCGAAGTTGAGAGGATATAAAATGTATACTGGCTATGGCAAGGAAAGCGTTTCTGAAGAAGAGAAATTTGTTAACATCGAGTATAGATTTAAGTGTCAGGAAGTCGTTTCTGAAAGTATTTGTATGGAGTGTAGCCACGTATGGAAGAGAAACATGGACGATAAATAGTTCAGACAAGAAGAGAATAGAAGCTTTTGAAATGTGGTGCTACAGAAGAATGCTGAAGATTAGATGGGTAGATCACATAACTAATGAGGAGGTATTGAATAGAATTGGGGAGAAGAGGAGTTTGTGGCACAACTTGACTAGAAGAAGAGATCGCTTGGTAGGACATGTTCTGAGGCATCAAGGGATCACCAATTTGGTACTGCAGGGCAGCGTGGAGGCTAAAAATCGTAGAGGGAGACCAAGAGATGAATACACTAAGCAGATTCAGAAGGATGTAGGCTGCAGTAGGTACTGGGAGATGAAGAGGCTTGCACAGGATAGAGTAGCATGGAGAGCTCCATCAAACCAGCCTCAGGACTGAAGACCACAACAACAACAACATATCTACTGCGCTGTTCATTCTGTGTCCTACTTCCGCTATCGTCTTATTCTGCATGCTTTGTCTAGTCATTTCCCTTTCTATCGCTAATCATTTATCTATAATGTCACTCGCTTCTTCCTCATTGGCCTTGTGTGTGTGTTTTGTTTGCGTGAACGTGTGTGTGTGTGTGTGTGTGTGTGTGTGTGTGTGTGTGTGTGTGTGTTGTCTGCTTTAGAAGGCCTTTTCGCCGAAAACTAGCTTCTTTAGTTGTCATTTTGTTGTGTCTGTCTGCGACACAGCATCTCCGTTATATGGCGAGTAGCGATCTGTGCTTTTCGTAATATTGTCATTATTCCATTCTTTATTTTGCAGTGTTTGATTTCGCTTGGGATTTTGTTTCTCGTGATGACTTCAACACTCCGGCGACCACATACATCATTTCGACATCTACTGCGTCGCCATGGAACGTACCTGCACTAGCGGAAAAAAAAATCGCAACACCAAGAGGGAATTGTGCGACATAAACGAAAGTTGGTAGGTGCGTTTCTGCATCTGAAAGATGACGTTCATTCACATTTCGTGCCAGTTGCGTAAGAGTGGCGCTAGTAGCGTCATTATGAGGATACAACTTAGGTTTGCTTTAAATACGTGCTGTAACGGTCGTGATCGTTAGTTACCTTTGAGGTTCGACATGGTGAGTTGATGTTAGTGAAGAATGCCTTTAAGGAGGCAAACACGCCATTGTCTTCACCTCATTGAGTTTGAACGAGGTTGTGCAACAGGGCTCCAAGAAGGTGGATGTTCCTTCTGCGATATTGCGGAAAGACTCGGCAGAAATATAGCCACCGTACATTATTGCTGCCAGCGGTGGTCACGGAAATACACTACTGGTCATTAAAATTGCTACACCACGAAGATGACGTGCTACAAACGCGAAATTTAACCGACAGGAAGAAGATGCTGTGATATGCAAATGATTAGCTTTTCAAAACATTCACACAAGGTTGGCGCCGGTGGCGACACTTACAACGTGCTCCAATCAGGAAAGTTTCCAACCGATTTCTCATACACAAACAGCAGTTGACCGGCGATGCCTGGTGAAACGTTGTTGTGATGCCTCGTGTAAGGAGAAGAAATGCTTACCATCACGTTTCCGGTTTGATAAAGGTCGGATTGTAGCCTATCGCGATTGCGGTATATCGTATCGCGACATTGCTGCTCGCGTTGGTCGAGATCCAAAGACCGTTAGCAGAATATGGAATCGGTGGGTTAAGGAGGGTAATACGGAACGCTGTGCTGGATCCCAACGGCCTCGTATCACTAGCAGTCGACATGACAGGCTTCTTATCCGCATTGCTGTAACGGATCGTGCAGCCACGTCTCGATCCCTGAGACACCAGATGGGGACGTTTGCAAGACAACAACCATCTGCACGAACAGTTCGACGACGTTTGCAGCAGCATGGACTATCAGCTCGGAGACCGTGGCTGCGGTTACCCTTGCGCTGCATCACAGACAGGAGCGCCTGCTATGGTGTACTCAACGACGAACCTGGGTGCACGAATGGCAAAACGTCATTTTTTCGGATGAATCGAGGTTCTGTTTACAGCATCATGATGGTCGCATCAGTGTTTGGCGACATCGCGGTGAACGCACATTGGAAGCGTGTATTCGTCATCGCGATACTGGCGTATCACCCGGCGTGATGGTATGGGGTGCCATTGCTTACACGTCTCGGTCACCTCTTGTTCGCATTGACGGCACTTTGAACAGTGGACGTTACATTTCAGATGTGTTACGACCCGTGGCTCTACCCTTCATTCGATCCCTGCGAAACTCTACATTTCAGCATATTAATGCACGACCGCATGTTGCAGGTCCTGTAGAGGTCTTTCTGGGTACAGAAGATGTTCGATTGCTGTCCTGGCCAGCACATTCTCCAGATCTCTCACCAATTGAAAACGTCTGGTCAATGGTGGCCGAACAACTGGTTCGTCACAATATGCCAGTCACTACTCTTGATGAACTGTGGTATCGTGTTGAAGCCGCATGGGCAGCTGTACCTGTACACGCCATCCAAGCTCTGTTTGCCTCAATTCCCAGGCGTATCAAGGCCGTTATTACGGCCAGAGCTGGTTGTTCTAGGTACTGATTTCTCAGGATCTATGCACCCAAATTGTGTGAAAATGAAATCATGTCAGTTCTAGTATATTTATCCAATGAATACCCGTTTATCATCTGCATTTCTTCTTGGTGTAGCAATTTTAATGGCCAGTGGTGTATATGGTCTATAAGTGGCACTACCGAGAGGGAAGACCATCGTGTTCGGCATACGGATCTGTCACATCATACTGCATCTACAGTATCAATCTGAGCTGCAGTTGGTACTATAGTGACACAAAGAACTGTTACAAATTGGCTACTTCAAGGACAGCTCCGAGCCAGTCATCCTGTGGCGTGCATTGCACTTAAGCCAAACCACCGCCGTCTGTAACTTCAGTGTATGAAGCGAGAGCTCCACTGGAGGACAGGTTAGAGGCCTATTGTGTTTACTAATGAAAGCTGTTTTGTGCCTCAGTGAGGTCATGTGTCGGTTAGAAGGAAGGTAGCTGAGGGCCTGAATGTTGGGCACACTGGGCCTACACCTGAGTTATGGTTTTGGGTGCGATGTTATTTGACAGCGTATCCTGGCTGCAAATTTGTACGTCAGTCTTGAGATCTGGCCTGTTGTGCTGCCATTCATGAACAGCATCCAAGGAGGTGTTTTCCATCACGATAACGCTCGCCCATATGCCGCTGTTGTAACCCAACATGCTCCATAGAGTGTCAATATGTTGCCTTGGTCTGTAGAAAAGAAAATCCTCGTCGCTTATAGGGTGCCTAAAGGTTGTTGCGTTCTCAGATAGCTATTCAACAATTCAAGCACATCACATTAATAGTTTTTATTACAAATAAGAAGATTGACAATATTTAAATTTGAATTTGCAATGGTGTCGCAAGCGATGGCTGACATGCAAGCAATCAAAGTCCTTTCCTACAGAATCTCGTTATATACTCGCCTCTGGGTGTCACTTCAGTAATATACCGCGTGGTTATAATTAAACTGCGTTTCGAGTGATGCAGTTCAGGCTATATATATCGCAGGATGCAGAAACATCATACACTGAAAAGCCAAAGAAACTGGTACACCTGCCCAATTTCGTGTAGAGATCCCGCGAGCACAGAGAAGTGCCGCAACACAACGTGGCATGGACTCTACTTGTGTCTGAAGTGCGTCTGCAATGATCGAGACTCTTGGATATGCAGAGGTGCTCACGATGAGTTCCACGAGTGCGCACAGCGGACCACAAGATTCAAAGAAAGGTTGGAGCGTTTTCAGACCGACAGAGAGGCCTTTCTGTCACGGATCGTTATGGGGGACGAAATCTGTGTACACCACTTTGCGCCGGAAACAAAAAGGCAGTCCATGGAGTGGCATTATCCTCATTCACGACAAAAGAAGAAATTCAAGATAACCCCGTCTGCCGGAAATGCCATTGTGACAGTCTTCTGGGATTGTGACGGCATTATTCTCATGGATATGATGCCAAGTGGGTCAGCCATGAATTCAGAGGAATACGTGAAGACTCTGAATAAACTCAAGAACAGTTTCCGACGTGTTCGATCGGACAAGAATCCAGCAGAAATATTACTCCAACACGATAATGCAAGCCCACACACAAGTCTGAGAACTCGAGAACACATCGCCAAATTCAGTTGGACATAATTGTCTCATTCACCCTACAGTCTAGATCTGGCATCCTCGGACTTGCACCTCTTTGGGCAGCTTAAAGAGTCTCTACAGGGAACATGGATACGCCTACAGGACAAGAGCTTTTACCAGCAGGGAATACATGCTCTTCCACAACGTTGGCAGATGGCCATGGAACGTGATGGAGATTACGTAGAAAAACAGGACATGACACAGACATGTTGATGTGTATTGTCACCAAATTCTGACTCTTAACAATAAATATGCACAATGAGATTTTCACTCTGTAGGGGAGTGTGCGCTGATATGAAACTTCCTGGCAGATTAAAACTGTGTGCTGGACCGAGACTCGAACTGGGGACCTTTGCCTTTCGCAGGCAAGTGCTCTACCAACTGAGCTACCCAAGCACGACTGACGCCCCGTCCTCACAGCTCCACTTCTGCCAGCACCTCGTATCCTCCCTACCAAACTTTGCAGAAGGCAAAGGTCCCGAGTTCGAGTCTCGGTCAGGCACACAGTTTTAACCTGCCAAGAAGTTTCAACAATAAATGTGTTCTGAGAAAAAGAATTTGGGGCATTACTTACTGAACGACCCTCGTATTTTGCGCAAGGGGTATATTTCGCGCTCATTTTCCTCTTAATCATTCGTGAAACTCTCGGTAGGTGGTGAGACATTTGAAAATTTATTCGTGCCGTGGATGGTATAGTGAATGGCAGAAACTAAAAGAACTGTCTAAAATACTATATGTTCTAAACGTCGATCAATGACGTAACAGAGATATACAGAGACAGGGATTCGATAGCGGTGTTTCAGAAACTCTGTTCACCCCCTTTTGATGTAAGCAGTGGAACGTGAAAATTGTGCCTGGATTGGCAGTACACTCTTCTGCTGCAACACCAGAGCTTTTGGGAAGACCATAAGCGCTGTACTCGAGGAAACCACTGCCCCAAACCTATGCTACATAGAGCTGAGTGCTATTTCAAGGCGAGGCGAAACCGTAAGACTAGCTACTACCTGTTCGAAAAACATCGCGTGACATCACGTATCAACAGTTCCAAAAACGTTGACCTGCTTATAAATCCATGTGGGGAATACGAGAAATGCGTTCTGATAACTTAAATTCTGTAATACGTTATTGAAAAATTTATTTTAATAAATATTTTGGGGCGGTTCCACCTCGGAGCCTATAATTACGAGCCGCGCCTGGTCTGAGCTAAACTACCCGTTCCAAACACTGCGAGCTCATCGCCACATATCGCCACATTGGGCCGTTGCTGCATTCGACTCCTTGCGTCACTCGAAAAGTGGAAAAATCGCGACTAGCCGGATCACACTACATGTCTCAGACAGTCGGTTACTGTCCAGTTTCTAAATGGTTCAAATGGCTCTAAGCACTATGGGACTTAACATCTGTGGTCATCAGTCCCCTAGAACTTAGAACTACTTAAACCTAACTAACCTAAGGACATCACACAACACCCAGTCATCACGAGGCAGAGAAAATCCCTGACCCCGCCGGGAATCGAACCCGGGAACCCGGGCATGGGAAGCAAGAACGCTACCGCACGACCACGAGCTGCGGACTGTCCAGTTTCTGTGTTTTTCGGCCAACTGAGAACGTGCAGCTTTATGTGCTACTTTGAAGAATGGCCTGTGAGGTACCAGACTCCAAATTTCCATTGCACGCAGTTTCCTTCCAAATTCCCATTCGGAAATTGATTGAGGCGAATCTGCTTTCACTGAAAGTCGCAAATCCTGTCTGGTTTGAAACATACTGTCTTTGACAAGGCTTTTGACACACGTCTCCAGTCGCTGTCCTTTAGGATCTTTTCACGATCACTGTTCTTACTCCGTGTTGGATGGCTGTGAGTGGTCCGCCATTCTTTGTATACATGCTGGTCACTCCGCACTGATACACCAATAAATCTGACGATTTGATTCAGTGTGGTCACGTGCACGTCCAACTACGACAGCTCCAGTCTGCCATTGTGTCACGTCTTTACGTCGACCCCATCTTACCGCGTTGATTCCATCCAACCGTCCGGCGCATCGCTTCACTTCTCTGCCATGACCTGCTGTATGTCAGCGATGGAGGGTCATGCGACAGTCTGCCAGCAGTTCTACACCGTATACAGTATACCAAAGCGACTAGTGTGATTTTTTTTAAAGGGGAGGCTAACATTTTGTATGGTGAGCTTATGTTTATGTATAAAACACTTATATTTTTCAAATTTTAGTAAAAACTTCTAAATTTCCATAAGAAATCATGCCACCATCATGAAATGATCTCACGTTTGATGTGAAACTACGTATGTAAAATAAATAATTCGTTAAAATTGTAGCGGCTGAACTGTTTTCTAGGTGTTATGTTTCTAATGCAGATTTCTAGACCGATTACGGTTCAATAAATACTTATTGCTTCTTGTTAGCCTCTGGATTCTATCTGCTGCCTGTCTTCGTTCTGTTCACAGAGCTACCCGGACGAGGAGCACGGGCTGAGTAGCGTAAATGGTCACGTGTACCGTACCATGGACGAGTTCTTCCTGAAGTGCTTCGACCGAACTCCTCTTCTGGTCGACATTATCAGCGAACTCATCTCCTAGAGATGTTTACACTCCAGTCTTAACCACTGCTGTAAACTGTCGCAAATGTTTACCAATAGCTGTTGGTTTTACAGAAACTATCGTTGTAGATAAATTACATCAGTACGATTCTACACACTGTCGATGTTAATTTCTCCTTCTCTTTCGACACCAGCTGCATCCTATCTTGATGTGTTATATGACGTTCAGAACTTTAAATGGTCCTGCTTATACCATGCATTTTATATCAGACAATTCAATTTTCCATTTGAGCAAAACGAAAAGTGTTAATCATAGTGCCTAACGACAGCAAAAGGTGATTTACGGTTACATAAATTTCACCTGTCAGGCGAGAGGATATCTAGGTTTGGAGCTGTGGATGGTAGACAAATTAGTTTCGTGGAAGGGGAAATGGTTGGGGAAACACAGTTTTTTCCAAAATAAACATAATTTGTTCAAAAACTTTTATTAAAGCCAGACATGCAAGTGCCGCCAGTTTATAATGCGCACCTGCTACCTGCAATGTGCTTAACTGAAACAGCATATAAAGGGTGCTATAGCTGTTCCCACTGTTGTCGTTTTATGCAATCGGTAATGTTGTTTTTGGCCTTTATTTTCCCTAGCTCGCTGCGCATAAACTATTAGTCCTACAGAAAAAAATTAACACCACCGTTTTGTAGGAAATTAAACGTAGTTAAATTCTGTACTGGGATACGTTTTCGCTGAGGCACGATTTTCGAGTTATTCAAGAAAAACATACAAAAGGGATCCTTAAACGCACCTTCACCCACACTCATCCCTCCCCAGTCAGGACTTCTAGTATGTTGTTCGTGGCACTCCTTCCTATCGCTCTACAGAAATTTCCAACTATGCGAACTATTCCCGACATTCGACTTTTATGGTCAATATTGATTGGGCTATTACGCCACCTGCATAGTCAGCTACTTTGTTATCATTGTTAATTTAAAACTCCCCGTCATTGTAATGAACGAGAAAAGGAGTTACGCAAAAATTAATAACGTTGACAATTCCGAACGTAACCCTTACAAACACAGTAGTTTCGTAGTCAGAAGACCTGATACCGATGTATTTGTTTATTTTATGCTGCTATAATCTACTAAATTGTTATGTAAAATTTACACATACGTCAGTTTTACAATTTATAAGTGCTCGACTAAGCTGGTCGCGTAATAAGGCCTGTCTGTGAAGACCAAAAAAGGTAAATAATTCGTGCAGTCCCGAATATTTATGCAGTGATAGGACAGAGTGTCATACTAGAAATCGTGATCGGTGGGGCTGAGCGAGGGTGTGTGGGTGCGTTTCAAGGTCATTTGTATGTATTTTTATTGAATAACTCGAAAACTACAGCCTCTAGCGAAAACATATCCCTGTACAAAATTTAAATACATTAAATTTACTACAAAATTTCCTGCTTTTTTCCCACTAATAATTTGTGCGTAACGAGCAAGTGAATATAAAAATCAGTGTGTGGTTTATGAAGGCTAGCTATGACGGAGGTTGCATAAAACGGCAACAGTAGGGGCAGCTGAATCACTCTGTTTAGTTTCTATGAATTTGGCCGTCAGGCAGATACGGTTCATATACATACAAGAGTGTCTATAATCCCATTTTCGTAGATTTTGACAATAACTAATAACACGAGAAAAAAGCCTAAAATTGAAGGTTCAACGCTACTGGATCGGTTTAGCGTCCAAAGGCATCTGGTACATTCAGTTGCAAGGACAACAGTAACAAGTAACTGTTTAATTTTAAAGTTTTACGATGAATGGCTGTGGGTACCCTTGCTATCCATTACGTGCCTTGATTTTCTTCAAAGGCGACCACTAACTATCAAATAACACAATACTTGGCTCATTCTTGACATCAGGCAAATTAAGTGCGGTATAAACCACGCCACTTGAGGATAAACACACACATCTGGATATCTCCAGGATGCAACTGCCAATAACAAACAACGAACTGAAATTTCCCTAGCAATACCAAAATATATTAGAACTTGTATTTAGTATCAGATATTTACCAGTGTTAATAAACTGTATTTTCTCCTATTTTTGTTGTTCAGCTGTTTTCTCTATCTTCAGTGGCTCCTAGAGTGCTTCCAGATGGAGAGATGATGTCTGCAGTCGACGTCACCACAAATATTGTTATTGCCTAGTAATTGTTTTTCTATCATGAACTTTCTGGTTACAACAACACCTAACCACTGTGAATTGTGTAACACTATGAAGAAATAAGTGCACGAATATTCTGTTAATCCTGTCTGTGATTATTCTTTTCTATGTAAAAATGATGTCACCCAATTTCGTTCTGACTTCATGTGCTCCCAAAGCACTTGCTGTTCTATGAACTCTGCCATGCGTCTTTGGCGAAACCAGTGCCAATGACAAGTTCCCATGGTTACACAATATACCGTCTCCTAGAAGCTTGTTTGAGCTCTGTGTTCATTAAGGTTCATATCTTCTCAGAAAACACATGCTATCTGATCAGTGCACTAAGAAAACAGACTAAATTAGGAATTTGTGGGATGTGTGAAGAGAAATTACTTTGAAACTGAATGAGAGAAGGAAATTTAAAACCAAGAATAATGAAGTGAGGACACATTTACTCAAGAGCCAAAGAAACTGGTACACCTGCCTAATATCCTGTAGGGCTCCCGCGAGTTCGCAGGAGTGCCGCAACACGACGTGGCTTGGACTCAACTAATGTCTGAGGCAGTGCTGGAGGGAACTGACACCATGAATAGAGCAGAGTTGTCCATATATCCGTAAGAGTACGAGGGGGTGGAGATCTCCTCTGGACAGCACATTGCAAGGCATCCCTGATATGCTCAATAATGTTCATGTCTGGTGAGTTTGGTGGTCAGCGGAAGTGTTTAAACTCAGAAGAGTGTTCCTGGAGCCACTCTGTAGCAGTTCTGGGGTGTTGCATTGTCCTGCTGGAATTTCCCAAGTCCGTCGAAATGCACAATCGACATGAATGGCTGCAGGCAATCGGACAGGATGCTTACGTATGTGTCACCTGTCAGAGTAGTATCTAGACGTATCATGGGGTCTCATGTCACCGCTCCAACTGCACACGCCCAAACCATTACAGAGCCTCCTCCAGCTTGAACAAGCAGCTGCTGACATGCAGGGTCCACGGAGTCATGAGGTTTCCATACACATACACATAGATCCGCTTGATACAATTTGAAACGAGACTCATCCGACCAGGCAACATGTAGCCAGTCATCAACAGGCCAATGTCACTGTTGATGGGCCCAGGCGAGGTGTGAAGATTTGTGCCCATCGAGGGTACACTAATAGGCCTTCGGCACCGAAAGCCCATATCGGTTCGCACACTGATACTTGTTGACGGCCCAGCACTGAAATCAGCAGCAATTTACGGAAGTGTTGCACCTCTGCCACGTTGAACGATTCTCTTCAGTCGTTGGTGGTCTCGTTCATGTAGGACCTTTTTCCAGCTGCAGTGATGTCAGAGAGTTGATGTTTTACCAGATTCCTGATATTCACGGTACACTCGTGAAATGGTCGTATAAGAAAATCCTCACTTCATCACTACCTCGGAGATGCTGTGTCCCATGACTCGCGCACTGACCTAACAACACATTCACAACACCAACTTGAATATTGATAACCTGCCATTGTAGCAGCAGTAACCTATCTAACAACTGCACCAGGCGCTTGTTGTTTAACATAGACGTTGCCAACCGCAGCGTCATATTCTGCCTGTTTACATTTCTCTATATTTGAATACGCATCCCTAAGCCAGTTTCTTTGGTGCTTCAGTGTAGAATGCTATGTATTGAACTGAGACGAGAAATTAAGCAAGTCAGAAAGTATCTTGAAAACGAATGTAAGTAGGAAAGGAGGGAATGTATGGCACCCTATACGAAAGAGAAATGCAAAATGTGAAAAACATTGACGTAGAAAATTAATTACAAAGATTAATAATATAGATCAGTTGGAAATGTACAAAAATAACGAGGAACTTGTGCAAACAGATAAAGAATTCGTGCAAAAGCTGTACAAAACATGCCACAAACTTGTGATGCAGAATCATCTATCTCATGTCTTATGATGCAAAGGTAATGCTAAAGATCGTGAACAGAGGACTGGGAGGAGAACAGGGAATAACTACGCTGAGGGGCAATTCGGATTTAGAAGAAGCCGGCTGCGGTTGCCGAGCGGTTCTAGGCGCTCAGTCCGGAACCGCGCGATTGCTACGACCGCAGGTTCGAATCCTGCCTCGGGCATGGATGTGTGTGACGTCCTTAGGTTAGTTAGGTTTAAGTAGTTTTAAGTTCTAGGGGACTGATGACCTCAGATGTTTAGTCCCATAGTGCTCAGAGCCATTTAGAAGAAATGTAAGGACAAGGGATGCAAAAGGATACATACACATTCTGGGAGAGAGACTCTATGAGGAGGGACAGGTACTGTACACACGCTGTTGCAGTTGTTCTCCTCTACAAGTTATAAAACAACTGAAGACATGGTTTAATTAGTCAGGTAAATATGAGAAACCCTACTCTTGCTGTAGGGTTATGAATGTAGCTTATTTGCCAGAGTGCCACAGCAACAGATTATATTTTCTGAAGTAGAACTTTAGTTTTTCTATCATGTAGCTGATGTGCCTAAAATCAATTTAAAAATAAATTTAAATCAAATTCCTATGAGTTTTGATTATGGTGCTGAAGACTTTCAAAGTTTTGTGTGTGGATGCAACATGCAGTACCATTTCGAGTGTCCGCCTGGGTGCAGTGGGGCAGGCACGGGCAAAGCTGAGCAGGGCTGGACAAACAAATGACACGCAGGCAGTCCTTCAGCCGGGCCGTAGCATAATATGGAGCTGGTCCACCAAAAGTGGCCAAGGGTGGACACTGGGTCATGCATGCGTAGAACATCTACATCTACAATTACACTCTGCAAGCCTTCCAACGGTCTGTGGCGGAGGGCACTTACGTGCCACTGTCATTAGGCCGGTATTACACTATCAAATTTCTTTGTCAAAGATTTGATCAAACATGTGATCAAATATTCCGTCAAATATATTTGATATAGATCTCTGACGTAGCGCTAGAAGGGGTATTACACTGTCTTCAAATTTTTCGTCAAAGTTCAAGATGGCTGACAACAACTTGTTATTAACCGCAGCAGTTGCACTTACCGCAATTACATTGTGAGCACATGCGGAAAAGATGTGGGGGAAAAAAAGGAACCATACATACAAGGTTGTCAGTCTTTAATTCCTGGGATTAAACTTGATAATACATTCAGTTGGGAGGAGCACACCACAGAACTGCAGAAGCGCCTTAACAAATCTGTATTTGCAATTAGAGTGTTAGCAGACATAGGCAACATAAAAATGAAAAAGCTTGCGTACTTTGCCTACTTTTATTCCATAATATCGTATGGTATAATATTTTGGGGTAAGTTGTAATATATCTCTTTTTCCAACAAACAACTCAGTTCATACATACAATACCAGGAACAAAAATGATCTGCACAAGGTCTTAAAAGCACTTACTTTAGTTCAAAAAGGGGTCAACTACTCAGGAACACTCATCTTCAATAATTTGCCAGCAAACATAAAAAATTTTTTTACAAATGAAGATCAGTTTAAAAGAAGCCTGAAAGACTTACTAGTGGCCAACTCCTTCTACTCCATTGACGAAATTTTTAATAGAAACAAATGATGTATTTATTCATACCATTAGTATTGTTATTTCAGCTTAAAAAAAATTGATGTGTTCCACATCCACGAGGATCTCCTCAGCACGGATCTATGGAACGAAAAACTAATCTGTGGGTTTTACGACGACACGATAAAAGCATTCAACAAAACTTGTTACGTGAGCTTACAGTGGAAGACGTCAAGTCGTGCACTAATTACTTAAGAATGGATGAGCATACATTTCTGTATGTGCTCAGTGAAGTGTATCCTCATATCACAAAGCACAATATTCACTCAAGAACTGCTACATCTTCAGAGGACAGGCTCACTGTAATACTCCGATTCCTTGCTACAAGAGAGGGTTATGTTAGGTTAGGTTAGGTTAGGTTAGGTTAGGTTAGGTCACGACAGGTCTCCAATTTTCTTAATCTATTTTTCTATTCAGGGTGCCTCACGTTGTAAAGCGCCTCGTCAGCTTCATACATCTCTATTAATTTTGTAGTTGTCGGCACACACCAATAGTATTTCCCGGCATTGTTTATAAAAAAAAACACTACAGACGACAGAATGCTGTAGCGATGCTAGCGCTCCATGTGGTAACATGTCACATTGCAGTGAACAGAAGACAAGCGATTTCTTTGTTCAAATCTACAGCGAGGCCCTAGATTTGATCAAATATTGGACGACATTTGACAAAGTCACTATTACACTATCAAATATCTTTGACAAAGATATTGGACAAAGAAACTTGATAGTGTAATGCCGGCCTTACCTCCCTTTCCTGTTCCAGTCGCATATGGTTCGCAGGAAGAAAGACTGCCAGAAAGCCTCCATCCACGCTCGAATCTCTCTAATTTTACATTCGTGCTCTCCTCTGGAGGTATAAGTAGGGGGAAGCAATATATTCGATACCTCATCCAGAAACGCACCCTCTCGAAACCTGGACAGCAAGTTACACCGCGATGCAGAGCGCCTCTCTTGCAGAGTCTGCCATTTGAGTTTGCTGAACATCTCCGTAACGGTATCACCCTTACCAAATAACTCTGTGACGAAATGCGCCGCTCTTCTTTCGATCTTCTCTATCTCCTCTGTCAACCCGACCTGGTACGGATCGCATGCTGATGAGCAATACTCAAGTATAGGCCGAGCGAGTGTTTTGTAAGCCACCTCCTTTGTTGATGGACTACATTTTCTAAGGACTCCCCAATGAATCTCAACCTGGTACCCGCCTTACCAACAACTAATTTTATATGATCATTCCACTTCAAATCGTTCCATACGCATACTCCCAGATATTTTACAGAAGTAACTGCTACCAGTATTTGTTCCCACTACCGTATAATCATACAATAAAGGATCCTTCTTTCTATGTATTCGCAATACATTACATTTGTCTGTGTTAAGGGTCAGTTGCCACTCCCTGCACCAAGTGCCTATCTGCTGCAGATCTTCCTGCATTTCGCTGCAACTTTCTAATGCTGCAACTTCTCTGTATACTACAGCATCATCCGCGAAAAGCCGCATGGAACTTCCGACACGATCTACTAGGTCATTTGTATATATTTTGAAAAGCAATGGTCCAATAACACTCCCCTGTGGCACGCCAGAGGTTACTTTAACGTCTGTATACGTCTCTCCATTGAGAACAACATGCTGTGTTCTGTTTGCTAAAAACTCTTCAATCCAGCCACACAGCTTGTCTGATGTTCCGTAGGCTCTTACTTTGTTTATCAGGCGACAGTGCGGAACTGTATCGAATGCCTTCCGGAAGTCAAGGAAAATGGCATCTACCTGGGAGCCTGTATCTAATATTTTCTGGGTCTCATGAACAAATAAAGCGAGTTGGGTCTCACACGATCGCTGTTTCCGGAATCCATGTTGATTCCTACAGAGTAGATTCTGGGTTTCCAGAAATGATACGCGAGCAGAAAACATGTTCTAGAATTCTGCAACAGATCGATGTCAGAGATATACTCCTATAGTTTTGCGCATCTGCTCGACGGCCCTTCTTGAAGACTGGGACTACCTGTGCTCTTTTCCAAACATTTGGAACCTTCCGTTCCTCTAGAGACTTGCGGTATACGGCTGTTAGAAGAGGGGCAAGTTCTTTCGCGTACTCTGTGTAGAATCGAATTGGTATCCCGTCAGGTCCAGTGCACTTTCCTCTGTTGAGTGATTTCAGTTGCTTTTCTATTCCTTGGACGTTCATTTCGTTGTCAGCCAGTTTTTCGTTCGTGCTAGGATTTAGAGAAGGAACTGCAGTGCGGTCTTCCTCTGTGAAACGTGTCCAATTGTGTCATTTGGTAGCCCACATTACTTGCGGCCATCCATGAGCGTGGTGAGAGGATGCTCGCGTTCGCCCTTGCCCAATGGGGCAGCATCGCAATAGCATGCTGTACATAATTGTCTATGTTCAGATGGATGTTCTGTTGGCGGAATGTTGTTTGAAGTGAGATGTTCAAAGGTGTCCATTATCCTGAATGCACAGCTCAGAGCAGCGTCTAAATGGCCTGCAGACGAGATGTATAGTTGCTGATGTGGGCGACTTTGCACACAGTGGTAAGGGGAGGTGGGCTACAGAGTGGTGCAGCAACTGTCGTCGTAGGGAAGGTGGACAGGAACACAAATGATTAGTAAACAAGGTAACACAGGAAACAGAAGGTTTACTTAACTTGTATTTCTCCAAGCGTACAAAGACTTATTACAAATAATGTACCAAGAGGTGGAGTCCAGATAATACAACAGCATCAAGGATGAGGCTCCTTGAACTAAAGCACGAATGATAGCGGCAGAGCAGAGACTACGTGGTGTCTGTGTGCCGGCATGTACGAGGGTCGTTCAATAAGTAATGCCTCATATTTTTTTCTCAGAACATATTTATTATTAAGAGTCAGAATTTGATGACAATATATACTGAAACTATGTCTTTAATTACTTTTATCATTGAAACACTGACCTACAGAATCTTTTCTGACAAAGACAACTAAAGCTTAACCTATTCATTTATTACCCACAATATACAAGTCCAATACAGTCTGACTGCTGTAAAGTGACAACATGATTTCCAATAATTAATACAAAAGAATGGCCTTGAATTGCAAGAAATCCTAACAATCATAAAAATCCAAAAAATATGAAATTAAAGAAATGTGAAACTAAACTCATTTCAATCACGAACCCCATTTTTTTATAAGTCACTTATCTCACAGAAAATCTTCAGAAAACGAACTACAGCAAGCAGCAACTACAGCCAAGTAAATAAAAATGTTCTAACTACTATAGGCTCTTAACTACTAGAAGGCATATGGTTAGCAAAAAGCCCCCCTTCTCCCATCAAAAAATTTTATCACGAGTTTTGGTCAGTGGCCAAGACTAAGTTGTTAAAATTTTTATATTAACAGTATCAAATAGAGCAGGTGCACACAAAGGTTAAGTAATATGCTGTTGGTCAGTAAAGTAAAAATTCTCCTCAGAGTCCCTAAAGAGTCCTAATAATTCATCGAAAGAGAAGTCTGTGCCAGTTTTACGCACAAAGGCTGACAGTATATGAAAATGCACAAGTAAGTAGTGGATAACCATGCAGTCTTTCCAATGCATTTGATAGTGTAGATCTTGTTACACTTTAAAAAAAAAAAAAGAGCTAAAGTTTTATGGAACTAATGGCTTTGCACTCAGCTGGTTTGAATCATACTTAACAAACACAATGCAGAAGGTTATGCTGAATAATTCAGAGTTGTAAAAATAGAAAATTTAGTGGCTAGGGAAATAAAAAATTACAAAGTGATCCGACAAGGTTCAATTTTGGGACCACTTCCTTATATAGGTGAAGGACTGCCCGCTTAATATTTAAAATTGCTAGTTTTTGCAGACAATGATAAATCCCTTTAGAGAGAAAGCCATAGGAAAATTGATTAATCGCATTTTCCAAAGAATTATTAAGTGGTTCTTTGAAAATGGACTCTCCCTAAATATTGAGAAAACGCACTACATTCAGTTCTGTACAACAAATAGAATCATACCAACAACTGATGTAGCACTTGAGCAGCAGTCAGTAAATATGGTAGAATGCTCCAAATTTTGGGTGCACATATTGATAAAAACTTGAATCAAAAGAAGCATATTGTATCTCTTCAAGGATCTAGGCATTTTAATCACACTGCCGCAATGCATATACTCGCTAGTGAAATTCGTCACAAATAATCCCTCACAATTTGAGAAGAACACTAATTTCTATACCTACAACACTAGAGGAAAAATTACCTTTATTTCCCATTGCTAAATCTCTCAGTGGCTCAGAAAGCAGTTCAGTATGCAGCAACAAAAATTTTTGATGATTCGCACAATAACACAAAATGTCTAACACATAGCAAAGCTAAGTTTTAGTCTAATGTAAAACCATTTTTCGCGGACCACTTCTTCTGTTACACTGACGAATTTCTACTTAAAAACTGGTAGCAAGTACAAAAGAAAGCGTAAGTGTAGTTGTATGAACAAAATTAAAAAGGTAATATGTTCATTAATATTAACACTAATCATATACACATATCCTGTAAAATTACTTTTTCCACGTCATTTCTATAAAAGAATCGTTCAAATGAGCTGTGGAACGTGTAACTAACTAACTAACTAACTAACTAACATCCCCACTGAATACGATCGCATCCTTTGGAGTGTAGCATGGGACCAGTTTTTGCTCTCATGTACAGGTATGAACCACTAGAGATGGTTCAAAACCATTCGACGAAATTTGAACTCGATCTGAAGCAGCAAAAGGTACTTTGCTTTCTTCAACCCTCCTGTTTTCCGCCCTGGTGTGGTGTTAAACTGTAGGAGTGCAACATTAACATAAAATGGCAAAGGGTCTCTCTGAGACCCTCCAGTTCGGCAAAACCCTCACTGCAACCTACACACCTTTGTTGCGCACATTAGAAATGTGTCTTCAGAAATTTGTACACCAAATCAGCCTGGGAGGTGCTGTAGCGCCTAAGCATAGGCAAACCCCCCTAAAGGGTTGTCGAAGGGGCTGCCTAACCCGTAGGAGCTAGAACAGTCGCGAGGCTGATTTGCTGTCAAAATTTCTGAAGATAAATTTCTAAAGTGTGCAACAAAGTTGCATGTTTGACGCCAGAGCTGTTGCCAAACTGGTGGGTGCCATAGAGGGACCATTTTCCGTTTTATTCACGCACATGTTTATGTTGCACTCCCTCGTGATGACGCTACAGAGGGTGGAAAAAGAGAAGGTTTGAAAAAGTTTAACTACCCTTTTCTGCTTAGGATCACTTTCAAATTTCGTCGAATAGTTTTTTAACCATCCCTAATAGTTCTAGCCTGTACACGGAGGGAAAATTGCGACAGTGCTGCACTCCAAAGGGGTGCGATGTCGTTCAATGGGGATGCAGCCCCACCGTGTCCTTAGAGAAGGGCTGAAACGTCCGAGGATGCTGGCAGTGTCAAAGATTGTCAAGAACATCTGCCTTCTGCTCATCGTACTGCGAACTGTCGTCTTCGAACGCAAAATGCATGGAAATCAGTGCCACAAGGAAAACGGTTGTTTCATCGATGCCCATCATCACACCCCCTTTCGCGTCCATTATGAGCGGCGGTGTGTCTGAAATGTTTTCCTCGGTCACCAATACGAGAAGCGCGTGATTTCAATGCTGGGCTTACCTCCATCGGGGAGACGTCAGAAAAAGGGTTGAAATGTAAGTGGGGCTTTGAGAACCTCCTCATGGTGTGACACGTCCACAGTAGCGTTGGGTAGAATTATGATGAAATTTGGAGCCAATGTGGCATCATCAACCCTCCCTTACAGCTCACATGAACTTCAGAGCTGTGGCATTTTTATTTTTTTTATTTTTTTGCCTCTGTCAACACCTTGCTGTTTGAAGCGTCGCCGCTTTTGCGCCATTACAGACGAAGGTAGTAGGCACCCTTGAGCCAGATTTCAAATTTAAGTGAGGCAGTTACGGAATTTCGAATAAGTGAATCTCTTTTGCAGTGTGTAATGCTCATATGGAACCAACCGCTGTACGAGAATACTACCGTGACCCATTGTGATCGAATAAGTAGTTGTTGCAACGTGGAAAACATACAAGAATTTAGATGTACATTCCAGTGCGCAAATGTGTAATTCTGATCAGTCTTTTCGGCGTATGTAGTCACGTGCTGTGGTACAATTCGCTCCCACATGGCAGTGACGTATTAGTTTGTGGAGCTTTTACGTAGCTAGAGGTAGTTAGTGTTTCATGGGAGAAACGGATTTGGTGAGACTTACCTAAAGCGAATAACTGTATCTGTTTCTTTGGAAACGTTAAGTGTTTTCTTTCTTCTTTAGTTTGTAATTGCTGCTCCTGTTTTGGCTTTATGGAGCTTGCGATGAACCAGTTGCAGACAGTGTGTTGGCTTACGATTTTTTCCAGTGCAATTGGATTGCTACAAGGAATTTGTGATTGGAATTGGAGTAGTTGGGCTAGCGACACTTATTATGACTGCTTTAAAAAGAGCTACAACAAGGTATATTGTACCTGTCGAGGAAGACATCGACATTATTCTGTACATACATAAAAAAAGACACGTTCACGTACAACAAACTTTCAAATTTTTTTGTTTGGGAGATATTGTCCCAGAGTTGTATTAAAAATAGTTCTAATCCCCCGGTTCTGACCAAAGTTTTCGCAGTTTCCCTTTGCTGTAAGTCTAATGTCAGAACTGGAATCCCTTCCTTCCCCACTAACGCACCCGTCCCCTTCCACACCTCGCAAATGTTCCCAGTTGGGATTTTGTCTGCTCCACAATTTGATCAACTGGAATTTGGCTGAGAAGACCCTGACTCTCCAATGGCTCAGCTCTACCCAAAGAATTAAAAGTATACAAAAAGGCACTGTAGTTCTGATAACTGATTCGGGCCTGCTAATAAACATTTCCTAGTTTATCAACGAAGCAATACAGCCTGTAATTTGTTTCGCGCTGTGCCATGAAATTATGAAGGACATTTCAGAGTTCCTTTAAATAGGTCTCCCTCCGCCCCACAAAAAGGATCGAGGACTATCCATTGCGGAAGACAAGGATGATGTTTTCATACTATAAAGGAAAACGTGGATGTATGAAACTGAGCGTCCATACAGATCTTGATCGGCAATGCTACTCATGCGTATGCACCATACACGCTCTGAATGCAGCTGTGACCTAGTCGTAACAATCCGTGGAGGTCGACAGAAACATCCATAGCATGCCAGCGTCTTCGTTGGGCATTTATAATTTGAGGGGGGGGGGGGGTGGGTTTGCTCATGAAAAACACAGTGTTTAAAAGATGCACCAGATCCACAATTTTGAGCATGATATGTTGTACCATATTTTACATGCAGTTCAAACATTTACTGTTACGTTCCTTGGATCATACATATGACTCGTACCACACCATTTCGATAAAAGAATCGTTGAAATGATCAACAGAACGTGTAAGCAACTAACTAGGTACTTAACTTTTTTTATGCAATTTAAAAATTTTATTTCCAAAAACTATTACGTGTACCTTTTCCTCAGAAACTATTCAAGAGATCCCCACATAACTTTCTCTGTTTGATCTCTTTGCAGACAGTTAGCTTCTGTCACGAGGTTTTTTGAATATATCAAAAAGGAGAATTTCATTAATTTTTTAAATATAATTCTGTAAGTGTAATACAAAACTCACGCAAAATTCCCAACGCTTTGCCCCATATCTCAGCTTATACAAAGAATTTCGAAATTTACTCTTGAGATCACATTTATTGGGGTTATAGAAAAAAAGTGTACAAAACTTTATAAGTCTAGTCCTCATAGATTCTGAGAGAGAAGTATATAAACTTCAAAAAATATATAATTTTCAGGAGATGCAGTTTGAAGCTAAACCTAACTTTATTCTTATTTCATCTCTTCAGAAGGTCCAGTTTCGCACTCAGGGTCCTCATTGCCTTGAAGGCTTCTATTCCGGTTTTTTTTTTTTTTTTTTTTTTTTTTTTTTTTTTTTACCACATCTTCAACTGACTTTTCAGCTGCAGAGAGGCGCTCTGAATTTATTTTATCTCAAGATGTCTCAAGTGAAATTTTCTAACTTAGAGCCCATTCGCTCTAATACCTTCATCCTCCCTACGCTCCAGTCATTAAACACATGAACTGCATCATAAGTTGCAATTCTAACATTTGCAGCAGATAAAAACGCGGTTAAAGACATAGCTACCATATGAGTGAATTTAGTCACTTATTTGTATTTCGGATTTTGCAACGAATACGCAAACCCGCACGTGGGCTTGACAACATCAAGTATACAATTTGAGAGCCTCTCCTTAGGACTGTAGGGGGTTGTCATTCTTTGAGTCTGTAGATATTTACACCAGCTAATGTGGCACAGATGATAAATGGGATGTTCATCTGTTGACACCTGTGAAAATATGTAGCCCATACTGCACTTTCCATCCCACTTACACTAGACACGTTCAGTCTGATAGCCTTGTCATCTTTGTCAGTAACTCAAGCCAAAACAAGAATTACTTCTTCATGAACAAAGCAGCTGGTTTGTTATCGTTTCTAAGATAAGAAACAAAATCGCAAATGATTCATAAGACCAAAGAGTATATATCACCACCTTCTAGTTGTATCATGTAGAAATTTGCTTAAAAGTAATCCACAGAATCTTTGTTCAGCGAATTAATATTTAAGTGTTGCTTCAGAAAGTGGGCGTGGCAGAAAGATCGCGTCACACATTCAATTATTTTTCAAGCTTTAAAAGAGCTTTGGAAGAGTTAAAATCAAACAAGGCACAAGGAACAGATAACATTCAATCAGAATTTCTAAAATCATTGGAGGAAGTGGCAACAAAACAACTATTCACGCTGGTGTGTAGAATGCATGAGTCTGGCGATATACCATCTCACTTTCGGAATTAACATCATTCACACAATTTCGAACATGGCGAGAGCTGTCAAGTACGAGAATCGTCATACAGTCAGCTTAACAGTTCATGTATCCCAATTTCTAATAAGAATAATGTACAGAAGAATGGAAAAGAAAACTGAGTATGTGTTGGATGACGATCAGTTTGACTTTAGAAAAGGTAACGCCACAAAATAGGCAATTCTAACGCTGGAAGAAAAATTAAAAAAAAAAATCAAGAGGCGTTCATAGGATTTGTCGACCTGGAAAAAGCGTTCGACAATGTAAAATGGTGTAAGATATCCACAATTCTGAGAAAAATAGGGGTGAGCTATAGGGAGAGGGAATAAGGAATTTGACGACGAAGAACGAAGTGCTCGTATTAAAAAGGGTGTAAGACAGGCATGTAGTCTTTCACCCCTACTGTTCAATTTGTACGTCGAGGAAGCAACGGTGGAAACAAAAGAAAGGCTCCAGAGCGAAATTGAGATTCAGGGTGAAAGGATCGCTGTGGCGTTGCTGTCCTGAGTGGAAGTGAAGAAGAATTACATAATCTGCTGAATGAAATGAACAGTCTGAGTACAGAATAGGGATTGAGAGTAAATCGAAGAAAGACGAAAGTAATGAGAAGAACGAGAAACTTAACATCATACATACTTGATGATCACGAAGTGCATGAAGTTAAGGAATTTTGCTACTTGAGCAGCAAAATAACCGATAATGAACGGAACAAGGAGGACATCAAAAGCAGACTAGCGCTGGCAAAAAGAGCGTTCCTGACCAAGAGAAGACTAAGAGCATCAAAGTTAGGCCTTAATTTGAGGAAGAAATTTTTGAGAACGTGCGTTTGGAGCACAGCATTGCATGATGGAAAAACCGGAACAGAAAAGAATCGTACCATTTGAGATGTGGTGCTACAGAAGAATGTTGAAAATTAGGTGGACTGATAAGGTGAGGAGTGATGTTCTCTGCAGGATCACTAAAGAAAGGAATGTATGGAAAACTCTGACAAGGAGAAGGGGTAGGATGATATGACATACACACATCAAAAAAAGTTTTGCATCACTCCAGTTGCAAGAACTCTGGAAGATAGACGTTGACTGTGGATATTTTATCACAGACACTGTCCCTTTGACTGTTCAGGGATGTCACTAAACCCACCCAAAGATGTAAATAACCATGCATGAGCAGCGCCTATTAGACGGAAAGAGTCTGCCAGCCGATCAGTTCCAGTCATTCCACAAGGAAGGAGGTACACGGTTCGTGGTGTCTGTAGTTCAACCATGCTGTAGTAACAACAACCAACCGCGGGAACGCCTTGGGCTGCGGATCGGAGCCGCCAGGCGGGGAAGCCGCCGGCGGTGGAGCACGCACCACCGGGTAAACACAGGACGAGTCGGACGACAGACCAACGACAACTGACAACAACCGACCACGACCGACTATGAGCGACACAACAAGGAAGAGATAAACAACGGAGGCTTGTGGAAACCACAACACCAAACACCAAACGTAAATCCACTCGGAACCAGAGCCAGGCAAATGTCAACAACGAGTAACGACCAGAACGCAGTACCGCCGAGATAGAAACGAAATCCAGGGCGAGTACCAGACTGGCTGGACTAGGTTTTTTTTTTTTCTTTATTGTATTTCAATTCCCCATCGGGGCGGGCTGGCAGCAGCATAGGCGCTGCTCTTCAGCCGAAAGACATAGAACAAAACAATAGAAGACATTTAAAAACAGCAAAGGAGAGAATAAGGTGAACATAGATATAAAAAAGGGGGAACATCATGGAAGGCAATATACAAAAAACGGGGTGACTGTAAAATGGAGATAAAAAACTGTTTAAAAGTAGCACACACAAAAAGCCACACACTGCGACGGTTAAAAGAACACAAGGCACAGTACGACAGGAGCATAAAGGTATCGACGGATGGCATAGCACATAACGTAACGCTGACGGCGAACCTCAAGGCAGTACACAATTAAAATCACACCTCTTGACGCACACGAGAAACAGCACTAAACACAGCCGGACTAAGGCAGAGCGGGTCCCTATATACGAAACCGGAGGGAGCGGCTATTGGCCGCTGTCTGCACGTGGCGTAGCGGTGGCGCCCTCGCTGCGCGAGAGCGGCTGCGCGGAATAGCCGCCGCGGAGGCGGAGCCCTCTATCGGCTGACCACGTCCATTTGTTCTGCCGCGTGTTCGACTTCCGCAGCGGAAGGTACTAGACATGCCTAGACTGTCAGTACCGCTATTCGATCCCGTCCGCATTGTTACTTTGTGCCACGAAGGGTTCTGCCGCGTGTTCGACTTCCGCAGCGGAAGGTACTAGACATGCCTAGACTGTCAGTACCGCGATTCGATCCCGTCCGCATTGTTACTTTGTGCCACGAAGGGCTCTCAACAAGGGAAGTGACCGGGCGTCTCTGAGTGAACCAGAGCGATGTTGTTCGGACATGGAGGAGATAGAGAGAGACAGGAACTGTCGATGATATGTCTCTCTCAGGCCGCCCAAGGACTACTACTGCATTGGATGATCACTACCTACGGATTATGGCTCGGAGGAACCCTGACAGCAACGCCACCATGTTGAACAATGCTTTTCGTGCAGCCACAGGACGTCGTGTTACGGCTCAAGCTGTGCGGAATAGGCTCCATGATGCTAACTTCACTCCCGACGTCCATGGTGAGGTCTATCTTTGCAACCATGACACCGTGCAGAGCGGTACAGATGGGCCCAACAACATGCCGAATGGACCGCTCAAGCTGTGCGCAATAGGCTTAGTTTCAAAACTTCTAATTTACTAAAAGCACTCAAAGCTATTTGTGATCAAATGTTTCAGCCGAACGAAATCAAAGACTCCTCATAAATTACACAAGGGATTTTTATCAGGATTTTCACAGTCAAACGAAGAGTGTACAACTGGCAAATAGGGTACCAAATTCACCAGCGTGAGGTCTAGTTTCGGAAAAAATATTTAATAGTTTGGAAATAATGTGGCTAAATAAGGAAAACTTGATTAGTGATCAGAGGAAAAATTACGGAATAGGTTTCTGTCCAAATGTTCATAGCCGTACAAAGAGTCGGAAATGGACAAACGGAGTATCAAATTGACCAGCGGAAGGTCTAATTTTTCAAAAAAGGATTTAATAACAATTTTCTTTATATTTTTTTCTATCCATACAGTCATTGTTATCAACTGCGTCAAATAAGAAAAAGGTCATCCATAAAAGCTACGACTTCAGTGTTAAATTGTATTACTTTCTTTTCAATATGCTGATTATAATTTTTTCCATCATTGTAACTGGTTTTCACATCTACTTTCAAACGTACGCTAGTAAGTTCTTCTATACGTTATGACGTTTATTTGCATTACTCAGCAAACGTGGTATGACCATGGAGGGATGCATTTTGAACATGTGATTCAAAGAATCATTTCTATTAGTAACAGAATATGTCCTGAACAGCACTTTAATATACGTTTAAGGTTTTCGACTGACATTATTGCATCACTCACGTTACACGTTTCGTGCGTTTTGTTATCTGTTTCTTTACCTATCACATTAGAGTGCGTCAGAATTTTATGAGTAATTAACAGATTTATTTGTAATAGAAAACTCTGCCTATAAAATTCCCACATACATTGTATATCTGTATAGCATGCCAGCACCAACCGGCTGTAGACCTGCTGTAATTTCCACCGATGAACTCTTTTCAGGGAACTAGCAGAGTAATGTATTCGCTTCGCAGCATCGTTACAATTTTCTCATTCGTTAGCTTCATGCCTAAAGACACTTCGCCCGAAGCTGACAAGTAAGAAACATGTGGAATCGTCTTTCCCAAATGAACATACTACTCGTTTAATTTCGCGAAAAGAGTTCATCAGTATCAGAATCGAGTTATATGGGGTGACATGATGTGTGTGGAAAGTCAAACAACGTGCACAAGGAGTGATCAGAGTTAAAGTAAACCACCATTTTTGGCTGTTCCCCAGTAGAACCTACCAGTCAACTGCAAAAAGCGTTCGTTTTCAGTGTAGTATTGAATCAATTTCATAGCCAAATTTTTATTCACCAGACGATATTAGACCTCTTTCCCTCAGAAGTACAGTCAATTATTTTTAGAGTTGTAGTGAACTAAACCCATAACAGGCTCGTTTTATGACATTTACGTATTCATGGTGCATCTTTTTGGTTTACTTGTTTTGTAAATAAATAGGCAAATTTGCCTTGAGTTTTAATAGTTTGACATAATGGGAGAACAAAAACAAGTCAACATCATATTGTATCAGCACGTTCTTAAGAGGGAATGGACGAAAGTCGAAACATATTCTCGCGTCCGTCGGCCGTCGTAATTTAATGTATATATTATTATTGTTATTATTATTTTTTGATTGTTGCCGACTTGCGTGGTGGGCCTTCATAAAAAATGATATTTAAGTTGAGCAATGTAATAAACTTTTCATATAAATTTCCTCGGCTAGTCAGTTGACGTTAAAGCAAAAGATCTTTAGTTATTAATTACAATTGCGGCCCACACACGCGCGAGAGTATTTTCTTACCTCCGTTAACCATTGTATTGTAGTCAGAGTCCTGGCTCTGGGTCTCGGCTATGCTACTGAAAATAAGAATCTTAAAGCTAAGTATTTCTGCAACTTCGTGCGGCTGTGGAGAAAAATTAATATTATGCTAATAGCGGGCGAGTTTTCCGCTTCCGCTAATTTTTCATAAGTTAATATCGCCACGTAATGGCGTCGTTGGCTGCATCGGCGGCTGCGATTGTTGAGCTGTAAATTACTTGAATGCAGGTTAATTCAAGGAAGGCGGACATGAAATCGGGATCACCTCTTACAAATTAAAAGTGAAGAATAATATTAAATCAGTATATTATATGCTTAACTCATACAAATATGCTTACATTCGTCAGCACACACAAGATGTCCCTCTAGACACATTCAAGACAAGCGAAGAAGTAAGGTCGACTAAAAAATTAACAAAAGAGTGTAACTGGGCGTCTCTTTAGATCATTCTGTCATAAATTATTTCTTTGCAATCTAAACCTACACAGAGAAATTATTATTTTAAGGCTACATGAGAAAAAAAATCTCTTACAAATTATGAATGTCTTCTTTATAAATATGGTCTTTTCGTAATATGGCACTGGGGACGCTATATTGCCCCCCGAAATGTTTATGTCATAAAAAATGTTCGTGTTTTTGACATAAATATTTCCTCTTTCATGTCCACCGTGTCCACACGCAATTTTTTCTTTCACAGTTTACATATGTCACATCGTATATTTAAAGCGTTAAATTACTGAGGTGTGTTGTCCACAAAGTGTAATACAGATGAGGTTCAAGGTATACAACCACGAGTTAGTCCGGAATATTTGAAGTCCCAGGGGTGTCAACCGTTCGCTCCCCATTTGGCGCGGCCGTAGGGAAACCTGGGGAAAACCTCGGCGGAGCGACAGACTAACTGCTTTGGTCACTTTCACTTAATTGTTTCTGGAATGTCATTGGAGTACAGGATGTGCATACAAATATTTTTGTTGCACTATGCAAAAAATGAGGTCATTAAAACAATTGATTGCGGTGTCGTTGATGATCTACGCCGCGACGTTTGGCTCGCGACGGCGTCGGTTGGTGTGTTCGGTGCTCGGCGTTCGCGGCGGCTGCGGAGAGGTCAACGCCCGCTCGACGCCAGCGTGTGTCTCGCCGTCGCGGAACGTCAGAATCAGCTGATCGGCTGTACCGTTGGCGATGCGCTTCTGTCTCGGCCGGGCGTGGCGGAGTGGGATGATATCCGCCCCCCGCTCTTGTTGGCAGGAGTCAGCTCTGCTCCGCATCTCCGACGTAGTACATGAAACACACACACAACCAACGTAATATTTGTTTCCCGCTTCAGATGGTTACGCTAGTGGGAAAGGAGCATTTATTAGTGCGGCAGTTGTTGTTAAGTTTTCGCCAGTTTCCGAGTGTCAAGCTAGCACTGTCTTGCAGAAAACATGACATGGACCTTCTCCCGTGAATGCAGTTTTGATGCAATACTGTTTCCATTACACGTCAGTTTTTGTCTTGATAAAATTATTTATGTTTTCGCCGCACTCGCAGGCACTGGTGAGTGTCCCAATACGAGCTTAGCACAAACATTCGCCGTTTCTGCGGTCGCTGTTTTGCAACAGTCCACGCATCGCATTCCAATCTCGCATTATTGTGCTCACTGAAACTACAGTCTGTCCCAAAAATATTGACTGTGGGTTCACTTCACGTTAACAGTTCACATTTATAGGCAAATTCACAGTTTTTCGTGCGTAATATTGGCGTTTGGCGTCCTCACCGCTGTTGAACGTTCAATACTAGCACTTCACTGTCCATATCACAGTTTCACCTTCACAGTTTTTCACACTGCTTAAAGTAACTGTTTCGATTAGTTCACAAACACTAATGTATTTCATTCAGTCTGAACTGGATTTTGGCTAGTGCTGGATTTTACCAGTCTCTCGCACTAATTATCTCTTTTTATTTTCCACTTAGAGTCGTACTTGCCTTCAGATTTTTTGACTATACAATTGTATTTCCGTCTCATCTGAGGTAAGTCCCCATGTCATGTCTGCCCACTCATTGCGTACTTGCTCTCCAGAGCCAGGCTCGACTTTACAAAACTTTGCCTCTCGCATTATTGCACACATTTTATAATCTAGGCCTAGCGTGCAAGTTCCTAGATTAGTGTTAGATTTGTGACTTTTGTTTACACTACAAATTCGTGCAAATCTCTGCCTTAGCAGATGGCAATATATTTTAACAGTGCTTAGCGGTAGTCGCGTTTACTGATTTGCTTTGTACCTTGTCCACAACACATGAGGTACCTTGGGTGATGTACACCCTGCACTCATGTTGTTTAGTAAATTATGATTGAGCATATTTCAAGATCGGTATAGACATAAATACATGGAACAACATATACATTATAATATTAAATTTTCATAAGTTTCATTACTACTACAGTTCAAAAATATTCATGACACACTAATGAAAAATTCTTTCATCATTACATGCTATTGAATTTTCTCTTTTTTTAAATATTTTTTTTAGCATTTTTCAACATGCAATTTTTAACATATTCTTAAACCTACGTTCATTTTTTTTTTCTTCAAAATGCAATTGCTTAAAAATACTATTATTCCTTAACATCTACAAAATTGAATCGCACTAATGTTGTGTGCCTCATTGTCTTTAAATATTACACTAAAATCTTAACATTTACACACAGAAAAAAAAATACACTCTAAACTTAACCTACTACACATATGTAAACGTTGCTCTACTGAGCGAACTTCTTTAAGTCTTTGTAAGTATTTTTTCTTATTTCCTTGGTAACTGCCTCCTTATTTGACCACGGAATGGTGTAGTTTGCGTGACAGAAAGTATCGTGAGGTACCACTTCGATGTTATAGGTGTAGCCCTCGATAACACCGGGTTTTTCCGAAAACACATTCTCATAATCTGTAAGTAGCTGAGTCAATTCGTTTTGTTGTGCTTCAGTCAAATGTTCTGACTCCCTAACTTTCATGGCTATCAGTTTCCTTTTTTTCTCTTTGTCTTCAGTAATAAAATCTTTAAAATATACTTGTCTTGTACTTAAGTCAGAATATAAATTCATTACCTGTATTCCTTCGAATCTCGTTTGAAAGCTCCGGCAATATTTACCGTGCACTTCCCGTGTCCTCAACAACGGCAAAACTACACGTCTATCCTCATTCACAAGGCTTACTTCCCCGCACAAGAGGTCGATTTTTGCGTCCCTCTGGCGTAAAAATTCCATCCCCAGGATGCAAGCAACACCTAATCCCTTAACTACTAGGAACGAGCTTTTCATTGCTTCATTTCCTACCGTAAACTCGACTTGCACCTGGTGCTTTATGATATGAGATTGTGCACCTATTGCACCTGTAACACGACAATTCTTCACTGGCAATACTGGTATTCTATTATTTTGACTCAAGTACTTGTAAAAATTTGCGCTCATGACATTGGTTGACGCACCAGTATCGACTATTATGTGTATTGGTGCTCCGTACATATCTGCTTGCAATATAGCCTGCACAACACTTTTGTCGGTTCGGTTACATTTCTGCGGTATGTCTACAAGTTCCTTTTCTATTTTTGTTCCTTCATTGTATCTCAGCATACAAAGTTTATGGCTGTCATCTGTGAATGTGCCCTCACTACACCATCCTGCAGCCAACAACGGAGAGCGTATTGTGGCTGTCTTTAGTTTAACGGATGAGCATTAGTGGGTTGACAGTTGTCTGTCACTTCCACTAACCTCACATTGTGATTCTGATTGTTGTTGTTGCTACTGTTGGGTTGGCCACCCTGCCTCCCCGATGGTGTATTTTGATATTGTGTATGGCTCTGGTTTTGCGGTGGTCGGTTGTAACTTCCTGACATGTTCTGTGATGGACCTGGGTTGGCGTTCCATTGTGGCGCTGTGTTTTGTTGCCACTGTGGTGTCGGTTCGTTACGACCACGCCACTGGTTTCGGTTGTTCCGCCATTGCGGATTGCCGATACCATTATATCCATTACTCATGCGTCCATCATGATGTCTCTTTCGATTTTCACGATTATAACCGTTGCCGTTATAACCATTGCCATTGTTTGTGCCTCGATTCTGTTGCCGGTGCTCTTGCCTATTCCCGTTACCATTTGGTACTAAGTTACTACCGTTACTGTGGCTGCTATTGTAATCGGCTTTGTGTTGATTATAGCCTGCATGGCTCCACTTGTTTTCGGTTTTCATATCTTCGATCAATAGGTCAACAGAATCCACTATTTCCATGAATTGTTCTATATCGTATTCCGGCACATTGATGAAATATCTTTTAATTTCACTGGGCAACTTCATTTTTATTAATCTGATTATGTCACGATCGGACATGGGCTCGTCCCAGTACCTGGTTTTGTTTATATACTTTTCGAAATATTTGCGTAACGTTCCCATCTTAGGATTGTACATTTCTGGACTGTACAACTCCTTTCGTAGTCTTTCTTGGACGCTATCGGACCAGAATTTTTGCAAGAATGCACCTTCAAACTGTTGCATCGTTAGACATTTTTCGGACACGTCGGTGGCCCACAGTGCCGCGTCACCTTGAATAAAGGAGACCACGAACTGTATTCTTTGTCTTTCCGTCCATGTCCTGGGAAACACATTCCTAAAGCTCTTAATAAATACAACAGGGTGGACATTTCGTTTTTCGCTATTGAAGGGTTGGAATGTCCTGTGTTTTATTACATTGTCCTCTTTTTTGCATATCTGATTGCTACATTCTGGGACATTCATCACTTCGTGATGTACGCTGCACGGTATCGCATGTTGTTCGTGCTCATAATTCGCATTAGGTTGCGGTTGCCCACTCGCACCCTGGCTACCGCCAGCGTTATTATAGTAATCAGTACGCGGAGTCGGATTCATGATCTGTCCGCCACTGTTTACATTGCTTTCCAACGCAGACAGTCTCCGCGCGACCTCCTGTTGCCAATTTGGCAACTCCGCAGTCACACGGGACTTAATCTGTGTTAATTCGGCATGTAGTGCGGCAGCGCTAGCGTCAATATTTACACTCGCGGCCGCAGTCGCTTGTTCTACAGCTGTTTTTACATCGCTTTCAATCTTTGCAGATATCTCGCGATCCTTTACTTCTAGCCATTCATTTAATTCTTTTTCTACTTTTTGAGCTTGCACTTCCAAATATGCGTCAATACTTTTCCGTGCATCTATCTCCACATTATCCACGCGGTTGGATAAAGTCTGGACATTATCTTCAAGCCTAGCCTGCGATATCTTTAATTTTTGCATCTCGCCGGCTAAGCTTTGCACAAGATCGGGTATTTCTTTGTACGCGTCCCGCATCTCGGCTAGTTCGCTTTGGATCCTATCTAGTTTTGCTTCATTGCGCTGCTCTTGCTCACGTAGCATCTGAGCCAGTTTCTGATCTCTTTCCCTATCTCTTTCTTCTAACCTGCGCAGAAATTCTGCAAATGGGTCTGCAATCGGTGAGCATACTGGTGCCCCGCTTAATCTAGCACTCGATTGGCCCCCCTGCCCAGGCAGTGGAGTTGTTACTCTATTCCCATTCTGCTGTGGAGCGTCATTCACCGTCCACAGATCCTCGCCCCCCGCTCCGGAAATTATGTTATCCGAGGCGGTGGCTTGGGACTCGTTTACATATTGCAAATGATCCTCACTTTCCATATTAACAGAATTTTGTTCTTCTGGTACGGATGCTTTAGGTTGTCCTATCTTACCCATACTAAATTCACTTTAAGCCACTGACAAATCTTTAACACTGATACACACACGATTAATTATCCCCTCCAAAAATAAACATATAAATACACAAAACGAATAATTATCCCCTCCAAAAATAAACACATAAACACACAAAACACCGAAGGTATCTCATGTGCACATGGGTTCGATATTCCGCACAGAGCTACACAGGATGCTTGCACAATAGGCCTTACCTTACTTATTTTTCTTTCTCGCAATCCTTTTTCTTTTCTACACTTTTTCCTCTCCAGATCTCCTCAGGGTGTGGTTTTGTTGTTGTACATGTAAAAGAATTCATACAAGCATTAATATTTTACAACAATTAGACACATACATAATTACATTCATTACAATAGAATCATATTAATCGGGCCCCAAAGTTGCGGCGCCAATCTCGCGTCCGTCGGCCGTCGTAATTTAATGTATATATTATTATTGTTATTATTATTTTTTGATTGTTGCCGACTTGCGTGGTGGGCCTTCATAAAAAATGATATTTAAGTTGAGCAATGTAATAAACTTTTCATATAAATTTCCTCGGCTAGTCAGTTGACGTTAAAGCAAAAGATCTTTAGTTATTAATTACAATTGCGGCCCACACACGCGCGAGAGTATTTTCTTACCTCCGTTAACCATTGTATTGTAGTCAGAGTCCTGGCTCTGGGTCTCGGCTATGCTACTGAAAATAAGAATCTTAAAGCTAAGTATTTCTGCAACTTCGTGCGGCTGTGGAGAAAAATTAATATTATGCTAATAGCGGGCGAGTTTTCCGCTTCCGCTAATTTTTCATAAGTTAATATCGCCACGTAATGGCGTCGTTGGCTGCATCGGCCGCTGCGATTGTTGAGCTGTAAATTACTTGAATGCAGGTTAATTCAAGGAAGGCGGACATGAAATCGGGATCACCTCTTACAAATTAAAAGTGAAGAATAATATTAAATCAGTATATTATATGCTTAACTCATACAAATATGCTTACATTCGTCAGCACACACAAGATGTCCCTCTAGACACATTCAAGACAAGCGAAGAAGTAAGGTCGACTAAAAAATTAACAAAAGAGTGTAACTGGGCGTCTCTTTAGATCATTCTGTCATAAATTATTTCTTTGCAATCTAAACCTACACAGAGAAATTATTATTTTAAGGCTACATGAGAAAAAAAATCTCTTACAAATTATGAATGTCTTCTTTATAAATATGGTCTTTTCGTAATATGGCACTGGGGACGCTATAATATATCTCTGTTTTCAGACTCATGCACCTGAAAACCTCGAAACACCTAAATCACCTAAATGCCCATTATTCTATGAAAACAAGTTTGAGGTCCTAACTTGAAAATGGAAACTGAAGGTATGAAGTCTCGGAAAAAGCTTGCCAGAGGATTAGATCGATATGACAAAGTCAGCGAAGATGAATTAGCCCAACTTCATAGTCTTTTTAATCTTCAAGAATAAATTTCTAAGCATCAAAATTTTGAAAAATCCAAATCAAACAGGAAAGCGGGCACTCTAGGACAGCCTGTCAGTGGTATGAACGCATGGAGGATGTTATTTGAAAACCGTTCGCACTTAATGATTAAATTCAAAGAAACATTCGACGAAGTCTGTACTTCTTTTCGAGATATTAGCCTGGAAACAAACGACAAGGAAGACTTCAGAGGACTCCAGAAAACATGCATCAAGATTTACGTTCTTAGCCCAGAAGTCCAGTGCAAGCCGGTGGTGGCACCATAATGGTAAGAGTTGTGTTTAAATGGCATGGGCTGGCACCTCTGAATATTCGGCTACTGTGCGACCATTTACACTCGTTTATCGACGTCATGTTCACAAACAACGATGGAACTGTTATGGATGACAATGCACCATGTCACCGGGCCACATCTATTTGTGATTGGGTTGAAGAACATCCTGGAATGATTTGGCCATTCAGACTGCCCTTCATGAATCCTACTGAACATTTATGGAACATAATCGAGAGATCGGTTGGTGTGCAAAATCCTGCACAGGTCACTTTCGAAATTAAGGCCGGCTATAGAGGCAGCACTGCTCAATATTTCTGCCGAGGATTTCTAACGACTTGTTGAGTCCATGCCACGTCGAGTTGCCACACTATGGCGGGCAAAAGGAGCTATGCCACGATGTCAGGAGGTATCCCAAGACTTAAACCTCAATGTAGTAATATTACACCATTTCAAAGAACCACTTCTACCAAAAAAAGAGTGCATGAAAGACGTATATGTTAATAAACACATCAACGAAAGTTTTGCGTCACCCCTGATCCCAGAACCCCTGAAGGTAGACGTTGACTGAAGACACAAATATGAAATTGGTGTCTAAATGTTTACAAACGATCAAAGTTTTTTTTCACACATCAGTAAATTTCCACATGAACACCCTTGGTCGCACGTAGCACATCTAGACGATTGGGGTTTGGTCGTCCGTGCCTATCTCGATATGACCTTTCCTGCGCGATGGATTGGTCGTGATGGGCCAACGGTTTGGCCTCCACGCTCTCCTGACATAACCCCATGAGACTTCTTTTTATGGGGTTATGTCAAGGACGAGGTCTACCGAACACGTGTACCTTTTGAAACCTGCGGCAACGGATAACCACAGTCGTTGAATCGATCCCTCCAGTGATGTTGGCTAATGTGTGGACGGATATTCAATTTCCGTCCACACATTAGCCAACATCACTGGAGGGATCGATTCAACGACTGTGGTTATCCGTTGCCGCAGGTTTCAAAAGGTACACGTGTTCGGTAGACCTCGTCCTTGACATAACCCCATAAAAAGAAGTCTCATGGGGTTATGTCAGGAGAGCGTGGAGGCCAAACCGTTGGCCCATCACGACCAATCCATCGCGCAGGAAAGGTCATATCGAGATAGGCACGGACGACCAAACCCCAATGAGGCAGTGCACCGTCTTGCTGAAACAAGACATCGGGGTGATACTGAAGCAGCTGAGGAACAGCATACAGTTGCAACATGTCCAGATACACTGCAGATGTGATGGTAGCCTCAGCGAAGAAGAATGGCCCGATAATTCAATCGTGCAATAGCGCGCAACTTTGGACTGCCTCTGGTGCACTCCAAGACCTCGCCAGGGGGCTGTGAACCCCAAATGCGCACATTATGGCGATTCACTACTCCACTGACAAAAAAGGTCGCTTCGTCGGAAAAGGCAATTCGTCTGAGATAATCATCATCGTCCTCAATACGTGATAGCATTTCGACCGCAAAGTCATATCGACGTGTACTACCATTGGGCAACAAGGCCTGAACGATTTGCACTTTGTATGCACGAAACAATAAACGTTTGTGTAAAATGTCATGGAGAGAGCTTTTTGGCATCTGTAATTCACGTGAGTCCCTGCGCACAGATTCCTTAGGACTTCGCAGAAAAGGCTGCCTTACAGCTTCCACCCTGTCTGCTGAGGTTCTTGGTCGAACAGACCTCGGAAGGTCAGCAACTGATCCTGCGTTTTTGAACTTCTCATACCACGCTTTAATGCTCTTGACGTCAGGTGGATTTCTTCCAAATGTTGTCTGGAAGTGTCTCTGCACTGTGGTTGGTGATCGTGTCTCATGGTACCACAGGACACACTGTGCCTTCTCCTGATTGGTTAACATGGCTTCTTGGGCACTACACCTCATCCACTACTTACGTACTGCGAACCGAAAACAGAAAAAAAACTTTGATAGTTCTAAACCATTCGTCACAAGTTTCATACTTGCATCTTACTTCTAGCCTGAGTTATCAATTTATGTAATCAGGGAAAGTCTTTTCGGACACCCTGTATTACTGTAGTAAATAAAGTGTATGTTTATAAACTTTCTAAAAAAAATTAATGTGTAACAAAATACATTTCTTCTTGTCTGTAGGTTTTAGTATGGTGTATAATATAAATGATTTTATTTGTTACATATAAATTATTGACAGTGCATAATTATTAATTATAAAAAATAAAATGAGCCACAATTAAGAGGTGAGAAATTATCACTTTTCATCAAAAAGTAACTGTTTTCCTACTATAATTTTACTTCACATTTCCTTGTTTTGTGCGAAAAAAATCATTGGTTATGTTATGTCCAGCCCCTATGCTCTTGGCACCATCGTAACGGGTTCCGCCGTTGCACGGGCGTCAACGGAACACAGAGTAGGCCCTACTTGTTGCCGGGCGAAGAGACCACTCCCACGCAGTCGCCGCGCCTCTGAGGAGGGTGACACTGCCTGCTTTTTTCAATCCTGTTAAAAGTCGCTGCAAGTGCATCCTCTCCTTGACGTGGGTCTCTTCTTGTCTGTTGCACAATGTAGGAGCCATCTGCTGCTGTAGTCGACCATAGCTGATCACCTCCTATCCTTCGTGCAGCAGTGTTTGTGATTCGGAACACTTGCCATGCATGTGAAACAATGCTGTGCTCGATACCAAGCTCCTAGGCTACACTCGCCAATGATTCTTCCCTGTCTTATCCAAATGTTGTCTCCGGCCCATGTTGTAATGAAAAATACTAAATGGTTCATATGGTTCTGAGCACTATGGGACTTAACTTCGGAGGTCATCAGTCCCCTAGAACTTAGAACTACTTAAATCTAACTAACCTGACATCATACACATCCATGCCCGAGGCAGGATTCGAACCTGCGACCGTAGCAGTCGCGCTTCCGGACTGTAGCGCCTAGAACCGCTCGGCCACTTCGGCCGGCAATGAGAAATACTGTGCACGTCCAGTGCTCGCCGATTGGCGCACGTCGTCTTTTCCCGTTCCTTCAACTGTATTGTGTGCATCGTAAGAATATATCTGATGTAAACATTACACCGTGTTTTCTCCCGCTTTGGCTTGAATCTCGTTGGGCTTTGTTTCACGTGGAGCGGAAGCCAAGCTGTGTCCAGTACAGTCAAGTACGATCGATCATGAGGACAGGTTTTCTGCTGTATAACACGCAGACTGCGCGATAATGCCGAACAACAGCGTTACCGGTGCATTTAACTTGGACAGCACCGGCCAGTCAGATGGTCCAACTAACCTGCAATAATGTGAGCAGTAGACGTAAAAAGAGACGAGCAGAGAAACAATACAGCTTCGAATATCATTTAATTTCTAAAGATAACGAAATAAAATTCCGCAAAACTCCAGCACCACCGCACGCTTCTTAGGTGACTAGACGGAAAGCAGAAGGTGCTCCCGTTTTCACCTAACATAGTATTCTAATAACTAATAAAAGTGATGAAAATTCCTATCTTAAACGCAGAGTAATTATTCTGAGCGAGCTATATGTGATGCAAGAGGATACTGCGGGGATTTCACCGTATTCTTGAATACTGAAGCCATTGAAAGTATTAATTACAGTCAGTCGTCTGGTAATCTCTTGGATCCCTTCTTATCCGAATCCTGGAATAACGACTAGATCAACAACAGAATCCAAGAAACCACCTGGGCCCCTCAATTTACTCCTCTTCTTTTATGACGTGCCATTCTACACTGAAGGGCCAAAGAAACTGGTACATCTGCCTAATATCGTGTAGGGCCCCTGTGAGCATGCAGAATTGCCGCAACACGACGTGGCATGGGCTCGACTAATATATGAAGTAGTGCTGGAGGGAACTGAGACCATGAATGCTGCAAGGCTGTCCATAAAACCGTAAGAGTACAAGGGAGCGGAGATCTCTTCTGAACAGCACGTTGCAAGGCATACCAGATATGCTCAATGTTCATGTCTGGGGGTGTCTGGCGGCCAGCGCATGTGTTTACACTCAGAAGAGTGTTACTGGAGCCACTCTGTAGAAATTCTGGACGTGTGGGGTGTCGTATTGCCCTGCTGGAATTGCCCAAGTCCGTCGGAATACACAATGGTCATGAAAGGATGCAGGTGATCAGACAGGATGCTTTCGTAGATTCACCTGTCAGAGTCGTATCTAGACGTATCAGGGGTCCCATATCACTCCAACTACACACGCTCCACACCGTGACAGAGCCAGCTTGAACAGTCCCCTGCTGACATGCAGGGTCCACGGATTCATGAGGTTGCCTCCATAACCGTACCCGTCCATCCGCTCGGTACAGTTTGAAACGAGACTCGTCCGACCAGGCAACTTGTTTCCAGTCATCAACAGTCCAATGTTGGTGTTGGCGGGCCCAGGAGAAGCGTAAAGCTTTGTGTGGTGCAGTCACCAGGGGTACATTAGCCCATATCGATGGTGTTTCGTTGAATGGTTCGCGTGCTGACACTTCTTGATGGCCCAGCATTGAAATCTGCAGCAATCGGCGGAAGGGTTGCACTTGTGTCACGTTGAACGATTCTCTTCAGTCGTCATTGGTCCCGTTCTTGAAGAATCATTTTCCGGCCGCAGGAATGTCGGAGATTTGATGTTTTGCCGGATTCCCGATATTCACGTTACATTCGCGAAATGGTCGTACGGGAAAATCCTCGCTTCATCGCTACCTTCACTGATGCTGTGTCCCATCGCTCGTGCGCCGTCTATAACACCACGTTCAAACTCACTTAAATCTTGATAACGTGCCATTGTACGAGGTGCATTCAAGTTCTAAGGCCTCCGATTTTTTTCTCCAGACTGGAAAGAGATAGAAACATGCGCATTGTTTTAAAATGAGGCCGCGTTCATTGTCAATACGTCCCATAGATGGCAGCACTGTACGGTAGATGGAATTTTACCGCCAGTGGCGAGAATGAGAACTGTTTTAAATACTTAAAATGGCGACGTTTTCCTTACTTGAACAGCGTGCAATCATTCGTTTTCTGAATTTGCGTGGTGTGAAACCAATTGAAATTCATCGACAGTTGAAGGAGACATGTGGTGATGGAGTTATGGATGTGTCGAAAGTGCGTTCGTGGGTGCGACAGTTTAATGAAGGCAGAACATCGTGTGACAACAAACCGAAACAACCTCGGGCTCGCACAAGCCGATCTGACGACGTGATCGAGAAAGTGGAGAGAATTGTTTTCGGGGATCGCCGAATGACTGTTGAAAAGATCGCCTCCAGAGTTGGCATTTCTGTGGGTTCTGTGCACACAATCCTGCATGACGACCTTAAAACGCGAAAAGTGTCATCCAGGTTGGTGCCACGAATGCTGACGGACGACCACATGGCTGCCCGTGTGGCATGTTGCCAAGCAATGTTGACGCGCAACGACAGCATGAATGGGACTATCTTTTCGTCGGTAGTGACAATGGATGAGACGTGGATGCCATTTTTCAATCCAGAAACAAAGCGCCAGTCAGCTCAATGGAAGCACACAGATTCACCGCCACCAAAAAAATTTCGGATGACCACCAGTGCTGAAAAAATTATGGTGTCCATGTTCTGGGACAGCGAGGGCGTAATCCTTACCCATTGCGTTCCAAAGGGCACTACGGTAACAGGTGCATCCTACGAAAATGTTTTGAAGAACAAATTCCTTCCTGCACTGCAACAAAAACGTCCGGGAAGGGCTGCGCGTGTGCTGTTTCACCAAGACAACGCACCCGCACATCGAGCTAACGTTACGCAACAGTTTCTTCGTGATAACAACTTTGAAGTGATTCCTCATGCTCCCTACTCACCTGACCTGGCTCCTAGTGACTTTTGGCTTTTTCCAACAATGAAAGACACTCTCCGTGGCCGCACATTCACCAACCGTGCTGCTATTGCCCCAGCGATTTTCCAGTGGTCAAAACAGACTCCTAAAGAAGCCTTCGCCGCTGCCATGGAATCATGGCGTCAGCGTTGTGAAAAATGTGTGCGTCTGCAGGGCGATTACGTCGAGAAGTAACGCCAGTTTCATCGATTTCGGGTGAGTAGTTAATTAGAAAAAAAATCGGAGGCCTTAGAACTTGAATGCACCTCGTAGCAGCAGTAACCGATCTAACAACTGCCCCATACGTTTGTTGTCTTATAGCGCCGTATTCTGCCTGTTTACGTATCTCTGCATTTCAATATGCATGCCTGTACCAGTTTCTTTGGCGCTACATCCCGCCAGCGTTCGTCAGTGACATGTGAAAAAGCTGCGGGCGTTAGTTCCAGTTTGTCTGGCAGCTTAACAGCCTTGTTAATCGCGAGAAATGCATTAACTTGGCTCCAGATCAGTTATGTTGGGTTCATACTGTAATGGTACAGTGGCAAATGAAAGAATGCAGCATTTGTATGGTGTGCTCAATGCTGTGAAAATGATTATTTTTCTTGTTTCTACGACACTTAATAAAAAATGATGAATTTTACAGTTACGAGATGAAGGTATTTCAGACTGAACGTGAAAATAATGACCAAGGCGAGACTTAATCAATGAACCGTTAACTGTGCCTGTTTATCAATCTACTACACTACCGATTCCGCTACACTTCCAATGGGTGTTTGCCTCTCACCTGTATCAAATACAGTCCCTCGGGAAACTTCGAAGCCGATTTTTTTCGCCAACTTTATGAAAAACATTAATAACAACCCATTTCGCGGCACTATTTAACCGCGTTCCACACGCGTGTTTCACTACGGAGCAGGAAACAGCCTCAGCCATTTTCATACTGCGTATTAACAGCGCGACAAACAGAGTACAACAGTACAGAAATTGTGAATGTACACCATATCTGAATTAAAAACTGCTCAGCTAAAGCGTGATTAAGAAAAACGTTGATAGTTGTTAACACATTACAATTTCTTAAAGTTTCATTTAACGTAACTTAGTAATGAGATATCTAATACATAAGTAGGACCTACTTCTAAGAACGAAACAACACCAGCGTACGTGTGCCACGGCTACTAACAAATCATCGCGTTTGTGTTTATTTACATCAGGTATATTCTTATGATAAACGGAGCGTACGCCGTGTTGTGGGGCCAGTCCCATTTGGCGATACGGTCACGCTGACCCTATGCCACGTGACTGCGGCTCTCTGTAGCCGACTGGGAGATGGTTCAAATGGCTCTGAGCACTATGGGACATCTGATGTCATCAGTCCCCTAGAACTTAGAACTACTTAAACCTAACTAACCTAAGGACATCACAAATCCATGCCCGAGGCAGGATTCGAACCTGCGACTGTAGCGGTCGCGCGGTTCCAGATTGAAGAGCCTAGAACCGCTCGGCCACTCCGGCAGGCGGAGAATTACAGATTATTGTGATAATGGTCGGCTGATGACTTAATGTCGGATTTATATTATAGAAATGTTCTCGAAAATCTTGGAATCCCTGATGATATTTTGCTAGTAGCAATGCAGATAACAGAGTGGGAGACTTCTGGCAACATGTCCGCGCACTTTCATCCATTTCCACCTAGTTGTTGATATGTTACGTTACTTTACCTCATCTTTCAGTTTTTCAGAGCAGTGTATTTTCCATTTCAGTTATTATTCTATCACATAGAAAGGACACTGTCTCAGTCTCCCTTCAGCTCTCAGTTGGCAGAAATTGGCAAAAATCTGAAGTCTTCCGTCAAATAGTACATTTGTGTCGGCATCCGCTGTCTGACCTCTTAGATCTACAATAATGTAGCAAAGCGGTAGCATGAATTCTCTCGTGCTGAGCGTGAACGAGCCGTGTAGGCGGCAGCAGTGTGAACCAGGCGTTGTTAACCCATGAACCTTGATAGCGACAGACGTGAGATCGTTAATGGTCTTCCCTTTACGATGCTACTTCGGCGAAACGACACTGCAGAAATGACGCTGTGGCAAGAGTGGGCATTCACAGCAACGGGACGAGGCACTTCTTCTCGCAGGCAGACGATAAGAGCGCAAGAGGTAGTAGAACCCACACGTCTTCCATTTAGTTCTTACAGGAGGAACATTCATGAAAAACACACACTGCAGGCATTTAAAAGATGTACCAAATCCACAACTCTGAAGCTACAGCAATTAAATTACTGTTAAGTTCCTTGGTTTATGTTTAACTTTTTCTCAGACCCTAGTAATTGCTACAAAATTTTCTCTGTTTAATTTCTTTGCGTATAGTAAGCTCCTCTCATGAGGTTTTTTGAATATAGGAGAATTTTAATAATTTTCAATTATAATTCTGTAAACATATTATAAAATTCATACAGAGTTCCAAGCACTTTGACCTATATCTCACGTTACACACAGAATTTCAAAATTTACTCTTGAGACAACATTTACTGGGTTTATAGAAATTGTAACACTACCGGCCCTTACCAAATTGGCAATGACAAAAATATGAAGTGTGTGTAGCTGTCTGTAAGTAAAAGTTATAAAAAGACAGCAGTAACATTTCACTTTGAACAGGTTTGTAAATTTTTAATTGTTTGTTTCTTTGTATATGTTGCCTTGAAGTAGTGTTTAAAGTTGGGTAGTCATTTACAAAACCAATTTTACTTTGTCTCCAATGACAGAGTAGTTGCTATGTCCCTTGTTACTTGCTGAACTAATTTTGCATTATTCATTGTTACAAAAGGTATTTCCCATTTTCTTAATTTTGTGTTTTGCCATTTTCAACTGATTATGGTTCCTCAAACCATACAAATTTAAGGATCCCCATAAGCTGCTCAACTTGTGTGATAAATGAAAGTAATGATTGATTCTGAGCAAGTGTAGCAATCAGTACAATTATTTATTCTGCACCAAAACTTTTCTTATAAATAATAATTGCACTGCCCATTTGTATAGAGTAACTCCATGTGCAAATCTATGAAGCCCATAATAATCAGTACTATTTCAAATCATGATCTCTTTTGTGATAGTTGATTAAAATAATAGTAGTTTATGCTATTGCACCTCAGACTTTGTTAGTAGGTTCATATGACCTTCTGCATTTGTTCATTATATTGCATAGTAATCTTCTGCAAAGGGTTTAGCCTGACTGTGACAGTACCTAATGACAACAATCGGACTGTAATTTTGTAATCGCGAATAAATGAAACAGTAACAAGAGCAAAGCAAACAGGTTTTGAACTAACGCTCTACTAGTATTTGAAAGCGAACTGTACTTATATGTACATGAGGTCACCAGCTTAATTAGGCAATTCGGTATCAAGTTTTATAGCAAAGCGGAAATAAACTTCGCCTATGAAAATTAACCTCAATTGATACTCTAATCTCTTCTAACACAGTTATTCTCAGTATTATACAGTAACTTGCCCTAGTAAACAACACAACTGCGAACCCTTACGCAGAACATAGAATGGCCAATAAATGCAGCAGTACACACTGCCTCACAATAACACTTACTGTTGGAAAAAACTACTATGCAATATAATGAACAAATGCAGAAGGTCATATGAACCTACTAACAAAGTCTGAGGTGCAATAGCATAAACTACTATTATTTTAATCAACTATCACAAAAGAGATCATGATTTGAAATAGTACTGATTATTATGGGCTTCAGAGATTTGCACATGGAGTTACTCTATACAAATGGGCAGTACAATTATTATTTATAAGAAAAGTTTTGGTGCAGAATAAATAATTGTACTGATTGCTACACTTGCTCAGAATCAATCATTACTTTCATTTATCACACAAGTTGAGCAGCTTATGGGGATCCTTAAACTTGCATGGTTTGAGGAACCATAATCAATTGAAAATGGCAAAACACAAAATTAAGAAAATGGGAAATACCTTTTGTAACAATGAATAATGCAAAATTAGTTCAGCAAGTAACAAGGGACATAGCAACTACTCTGTCATTGGAGACAAAGTAAAATTGGTTTTGTAAATGACTACCCAACTTTAAACACTACTTCAAGGCAACATATACAAAGAAACAAACAATTAAAAATTTACAAACATGTTCAAAGTGAAATGTTACTGCTGTCTTTTTATAACTTTTACTTACAGATAGCTACACACACTTCATATTTTTGTCATTGATTATTTTAATGGCCGCTTCTTATTTAATGAAAAGCTTTCTTTATGAACACATTTCAGGAAACTTTAAGATGAAAAATTATGTGGAGTAAATAATTTACTACTGTACAGAAAACTAAACAAACTTTATACTCTTCAAAGTTTGTTAAAATTGCAAAATGTTTTAGTGCCAAAATTGACAGTTTAATAAAAGCAGGATACTGGGAACTAATTCACTTGGAAAGAACCCTATCTAGAAACGTGACTGGGGATAATGATGGGTGTACACACGGAAGTTAGAAGTTCCATACAAAGTTATTATTCAATACATAATACCTGGACCATTGGATGTACGTATTTAGATAACATTTCTGCTAAAGATGGTGGTGCTTGTGGCAAATTGCAGTGGCTCTAAAACTGGGGGTCCAGCAACCATGGTTCTTAACGTTAGCCACTCCCTGATATAACTCTTCTTCGCGTCGTAAATTAAACCAAACAGAGCCGATAACGATACCATGGTCGATAGGTCACTTTGCATGCCATTCGTGACTAATTTACATGCTCGCAAGCTCTTCTTCCCTCAATTTATACATCCAAATTAACCACAATAGCTGACCAAGGTTGCCGCTGTGCACTCAGTATCACAGTCAGAACTCGAATTGCCACTCGCCATAAAGGAATCAAGCGCCTCGCGTGCAAAGTCCACCTTTTCCTGTCCCGCCAAACTACTTCCGTAGCCGCGCGGTTTTACTACCGTTTCACATTTAGCTACCCTAGTTATGGATCAGTAAAGTATACAGAGTTTTTGCAAATTATTACATTCACGGAGTATTACATATAAAACCAGAGGTACAGCTACAATATGGTTTCTTAAAACGCGAAAATAATTAACATAATTATCACGTATTTACATAACCGAAGATCTTGACTATGCATATACACTAGTGTATATGCATAGTGTATATGTACATAAATTTATCCATTATTGGCGTTACAAAATTTCATAATTCTAGCCTTCATATATTCTGAGAAAAAGGTGCAAAAACTTCAAAAAATATAATTTTCATGAAATGTAATTTAAAGTTCAACCTAACGTTTTTTATTATCTCTTCAGAAGGCCACAGATTTGTATTCAGGGTCCTCTTTCCCATTAAGACTTCTCTTTTGGTTGCTTGTTTCTCTGCCTCCTGTCCTATACTAGGTCTTCGCTGCAGACAGGCGATTTAAATCTATTTCTCTCGAGATGTCGTAACCGAAATTTCCTTTCTTAAAGCCCACTCTTTATAATACTTTCATTGTCCCTACGTTCCCATAATTAAATACAAGAACGGTATCATAAGTTGCATTCTGACAACTGTAGAAGATGAAAATATGGTTTTAGGGCATCGTTTCCATTCATTTCGATTCCGATTTATACCATGAATTTTAGAATTCCAAGGTCTGCTAGAAAGCAGTAAGTGGCCTTGATAACATTTGGAAGCCTTTCCGTGTGAATGCAAGGGTTTTTACTACTCTGAGCCCGTAGATGTTGAAGTGCTGCTTAGAAAGCTGGCGTGGCAGGAAGGTTGTGTCACAGATTTAATTATTTTTCAGGCACTTCGGATGCAATTTCATCATTGAAACTTTGGGAACTTATAGTCCATGAATTCGGCGGCCGAACTTCCGCGGATAGGACCCTCCCGGTCAACGCTGCCATACGCTCATTTCCATTTCTACTAAATATTTACTGCGCCAAGGACGCATAAAGCTTAGTATATTACATGAATTTGACCTTGATACGCCAGACTGTACCAGAGAACAATGATCTTCAGAGACGGAGAGACAAACACACGGACAGATAAAAAATTACAAAAAATATGTTTTGGTGTTATATAATTACCAGTTAACAAGTTTCAGATTTTTTACTTTGCTTGTTCTGTGAAACCTTGCTTCTCGCGAAATTTCATGATTCTAGGTTAACTAGAAGCACACTATAGATTTTGATGACTGAATTTTCGAGTATCAAAAGACGTAACGTAAATGGCCGTAACCTTTGATTGCACTGACGTAGAAGTTTAAAATTTTTCCATCGCCAAGGGACCATAGACCCTAATAAGTGACAAATTTGAGCTTGATACCCGACAGAAACCAGATGTCAGTTATAAGAGTCGAGGGGCATGAAAGGGAAGCAGTGGTTGGGAAGGGAGTGAGACAGGGTTGTAGCCTATCCTCAATGGTATTCAATCTGTATTGATCAAGCAGTGAAGAAAACAAAAGAAAAATTCGGAGTAGGAATTAAAATCCATGGAGACAAAATAAAAACTTTGAGGTTTGCCGATGACATTGTAATTCTGTCAGAGACAGCAAAGGACCTGGAAGGGCAGTTGAACGGAATGGACAGTGTCTTAAAAGGAGGATATAAGATAAACATGCACAAAAGCAAAACGAGGATAAGGGAATGTAGTCGAATTAAATCGGATGGTGCTGAGGGAATTAGATTATGAAATGAGACATTTAAAGAAGTAGATGAGTTTTGCTATTTGGGGAGCGAAATAAGTGATGATGGTCGAAGTAGAGAGGATATAAAATGTCTGGCAATGGCAAGGAAAGCGTCTCTGAAGAAGAGTATAGATTTAAGTGTCGGGAAGTCGTTTCTGAAAGTATTTGTATGAAGCGTAGCCGTGTATGGAAGTGAAACATGGACGATAAATAGTTTAGACAAGAAGAGAAGAAAAACTTTCGAAATGTGGTGCTGTAGAAGATGCTGATGATTAGATGGGTAGATCACATAACTAATGAGGAGGTATTAAATAGAATTGGGGAGAAGAGAAATTTGTCGCAGAACTTGATTAGAAGACGGGATCGGTTGGTAGGACATGTTCTGAGGCATCAAGGGATCACCAGTTTAGTATTGGAGGACAGCGTGGAGGGTAAAAATCGTAGAGGGAGATCAAGAGATGAATGCGCTTAGCAGATGCAGAAGGATGTAGGTTGCAGTAGGGGACTGGAAGATGAAGAAGCTTGCACGGGACTGAGTAGCATGGAGAGCTGCATCAAACCAGTCTCTGGACTGAAGATCACAACAACTACACGTCTACCCGTTCCTAAGAGAAATTGTTCTTAACAATCGGACAGAAAGAAAGGCAGACGGACAACAAAGCCATTCTATAAGGGTTCCGTTTTTGCAGACTGAGATCCTAAAAAAAATGGAAGCATGTGAATGCTGAAAAACTTAATTCTCTTCCAAAAAGATATTGAATTTCTTCTTCTTCTTCTTCTTCTTCTTTTTCTTCTTCTTCTCCTCCCTCTTTGTCTTTTTTTCCCGTTTCTCTGCTTTGTTGTACGTGTAGAAGCAATGTCAGCGACAATGGGTAGGCGGGTGCTGTTGCTGACTCCGCAACTCCTGCTGGACCGGAATCTGTGCGCCCCATCCTTCTGCATCTAACGTAAATTTCATGTTAAAGTCTGAGGACGTTTTCTAAACGTTTGCGTCGCTGGTATCTGAGGCAGGACATGGGGAACGAGCCCGATATTTACATGCGGAAAACGGCCTAAAATCTTCATCCATGCTAGCCGTCTCACCAGTCCTCGTCATTAATCCGCAAGGCGGAGTCAACCCGGAGCAGGCTCGCCTCCCTGAATCCTGGAAGCGATGCACTAACGCGCTCAGCTGTTCGGGCAGGCTAATTTCGATTAGTATGGTTTCCTAATTTTTGATGCTAAATAACTTCGCTTTATACTAGTAACAGGAGCTTCTACATCCACTATTTGAAATACGTGGGTGATTCTATAAGTCATGACAACTATGATACATCATGTGACACCACCACAGTCGCAGTAAATACATTCTAAGGCCCGTGGCAAACAGTACCGATATCAACCAAAAAACTGCAACCACATGTGAGAATGGGTCTGGCCGTGCCACAAGATGAATGTAAGCTGTAGGACTGGTGATATTTTTAAAAACATCGGGAATCCGATGTATCGATATTTTAAAAAATGTAACATTATCGGCTTTCCAAATATTTAATGCAGTATCGATATATCGATAGACCTGCCTATAAAAATATCGGCTGCACAATGTAAATATACTGTCAGTTTTAAAGCTGTGTGTCTAAGTACTGATTTATTATTAGCTATTCTGTAAAATAACTAGTTAACGGCCTACCTATCCCCCTTAGCGCAGGAATGAAAGGAGAACGATACACGTTCACGCTTGGCGATAACCAGTTCTCTATCAATAGTAGCCGCGCATAAGTGGCACAATAAAAGGTTTCTGATGGGTCCATCGTTTGGTTTCGTCACATATCGGATTCCAGTAACGAACACTTCACATCGACTTCCCTGTTTTTTCGTTTCTACAACACCAGCGACCTAGCAGCTGTAGTGTCAAAATTGCGCGTTGAAGCTAAACGTTGCAGTTTCCGCTGGTAGCGCCAAGCGCCGATTACGTCAGCCTTTCCCCTCACACGTCTCCGTTCAGCGCAACGACCAATCTTGTCGTTCAGATTTTTGTCGTCATTTTCAGCAACTGTTTTCGAAGAATGTCGACGTGAAGAAGTAGCACACAAGTTCCGTTAAAAATAGTTTTTAACGCACGCGACAAGTGTGCTGATTCTTCACATCGAAGAAGTCTTGTCATTCTATTCATTCACACCGCCACCCCTCCCCCCCCCCCCCCCAAGCCACCCACGCCGCGCAATCGGTATTCTACTTTTGTGCCACATGTACAAAGAGAAAGACTATACGTGATGAAAGCTCAGAAAAGTAGCAAGACTCCTTCACACAGTGAAAATAAAATTATGTCCTACTGCAATTTCAAGAGAACAACTTCAAATATTTTCCGAAAATCGTGAAAAAAATAATATAAAATAAAAATAATGGCACTCTATATTGCCGTTTTGATATCGATGTATCGTGCAAAAAATGTATCTCCGATATATACGATATTTTTGGAAATATACCTCCATATCGATATATCGATGTCGAGTGGAACAACGAGCTCTTCTCGCTGGCAGAAACGCTACTCAGTGTCCTGCAAAACTACGAATAGCTGTGGGTGACGGGGCATCATACACGAAGGTCACGCTCATTGTGGCGTATGACAGCCACGTTACTCTGGAGTGTCACCGTGTCAGGGACGACCACACCGTCATTGCCCAATACAGCCGCAACTTTCCTCCGTACCATCTGCGATGTACACTTCGGCGAAAACGTCCGGGACTAGTGGAGAAGGGACTCCTACTCCACGATAACGCTAAAGCCCAAAGTGCAGGCGTCATAAAGAACTGTTTGTGTACAGCGGTGGGGGTGTGAAATCCTCCCTCATCCACCCAAATCACTGTCTATGTGACTTCGAGCTCATTTCAAACCTGAAGGAGCCATTCCGCGGGAGGAGCTTTGCAAAAATGGTTCAAATGGCTCTGAGCACTGTAGGACTTAACATCTGTGGTCATCAGTCCCCTAGAACTTAGAACTACTTAAACCTAACTAACCTAAGGACATCACACAACACCCAGTCATCACGAGGCAGAGAAAATCCTTGACCCCGCCGGGAATCGAACCCGGGAAACCGGGCGCGGGAAGGAGCTTTGCAAACAGGGCGGAAATCCTTACGGCATTTGGATAAGTGGCACGCATTGCGTTAAGGCCAATGGCATTCAACTCCTTTCCCATCATTGGCAACGCTGTGTGAATGCAGTGGGGCGCTATTTCGAAGGACAGTAGTTGAATTTGGTTCATTCTTGTTCCAGTTATGCTCGTGTGCAGTAAATGCACACAGAGTTCCAATGCATGCGTTTCATTTCAACTTTTCCAGTGACCGCATGCACTGAACCCTATTTAATGTTGACATTCCGAAACACACTGCCTCACCGGTTCAAAGCGCGTCGTGGAACTCCCGTGTTCAAGATACAATGAAGCGCCAAAGAAACCGATTTAGGCGGGCGCATTCAAATACACAGATACCGAAACAGGCAGAAGAAGGTGCTGCGGTCGGCAACGCCTATATAAGACAACACGTGTCCAGCGCAGTTGTTGATCGGTTTCTGCTGCTACAATGGCAAGTTATCAAGACTTAAGTGAGTTTGAACGTGGTGTTATAGTCAGCGCAAGAGCGATGGGACACAGCATCTCCGTGGTAACGATGAAGTGGCGATTTTCCCGTATGACTATTTCACGAGTGTACCGTGAATATCAGGAATCCGGTAAAACATCAAATCTCCGACATCTCTGCGGTCGGAAAGAGATTCTGCAAGAACGGGACCAACGACGAGTAAAGACAATCGTTCAACATGACAGAAGTGTAACCCTTCCGCAAGTTGCTGCAAATTTCAATGTTGGGCCATAAACAAGTGTCAGCGTGCGAACCATTCAACGAAACATCATCGATATGGGCTTTCGGAGCAGAAGACCCACTCGTGTACCCTTGACGACTGCACTACACAGAGCTTTACGCCTGGCCTGGGTCCGTCAACACCGACATTGAACTGTTGATGGCTGGAAACATGTTACCTGGTCGGACGAGTCTCGTTTCACATCGTATCGAACGGATAACCGCTACGAGCATGGAGACGACCTCGTGAATCCATGGGCCCTATATCTCAGCAGGGGTCTGTTCAAGCTGGTGGAGGCTCTGTAATGGTGTGGAGCGTGTGCAGTTGGAGTGATATGGGACCTCTGATACATCTAGATACGACTCTGGTAGGTGACACGTACGTAAGCATCATGTCTGATTACCTGCATCCATTCACGTCCATTGTCCATTCCGACGGACTTGAGTAATTCCAGAAGGTCAGTGTGACACCCCACAAGTCCAGAATTTTTACAGTGTCTCCAGGAAAACTCTTCTGAGTTTAAACACTTCCGCTGTCCACCAAACTTCCCAGACATGAACATTATTGAGGATATCTGCGATGCCTTGCAACGTACTGTTCAGAAGATATCTCCAATTTATGGACGTCCCTGCAGGTTTCATGGTCTCAGTTCCTTGCAGCACTACTTCAGACATTAGTCAAGTCCATGGCACATCGTGTTGCAGGACTTCTGTGTGCTGCGGGGGCCCTACGCTATATTAGGCTGATGCACTAGTTTCCTTGGCTGTTGAGTGTATATCATAGCTGGCATGACTTATGAACTGACCTTCGTATATGAATGTTACTAAAAAAACACCACACCTACAAGAGTAGGACAAAAATATGGCAACACTGCAAGAAATGGATGCTTGATCATAAATGCAGATGCTAGCCAAGCCTGCAGGCTGGGACGTAGTAATCTTCCACAACGGTACCTGTACAGTGTCCTCAATACGTTGCAAGGGCCAGTCTTGGTCAAAACAGTGTTCTGCGTAATTGTGAGAGCATTATGTCGCAGCTGAGAGAATTCGAACATGGGCAAATTGTTGGTGATCGTATGGCGGGTGCTTCTGTGGCCAAGAGGGGCGAAGCGTCTGGTGTTTCAGGAGGCACCACATTGAAGATCTACAATGCATCGAGCGAAAGTGGATAAACATCATGCGCTAAGTCACAACGGGGACGAACGTGTGTGTTGATTGATCGTGACAGACTGTCATTCAAGAGCATTGTGACGAAAAGTAAGAGGACGAGAGCCACAAAAGTCACTGCGGAACTGAATGTCGCACTCGCAAACCCTATCAGCACCAAAACAGCACGAAGCAGCGAATTGCAATGCGGGCTGGAATTTCAAAAACACACGTTAGTGATGCATATCTCCGTAACAGAAAAACGTGATGCCGATGCCATAAAACCTAGATTATGGAGCAACATTAACAAAAGCAAAACGAGGATAATAGAATGTAGTCGAATTAAGTCGGGTGATGGTGAGGGAATTAATTAGGAAATGAGACACCTAAAGTAGTTAAGGAGTTTTGCTATTTGGGGAGCAAAATAACTGATGATGGTCGAAGTAGAGAGGATATAAAATGTAGCCTGGCAATGGCAAGGAAAGCGTTTCTGAAGAAGAGAAATTTCTTAACATCGAGTATAGATTTAAGTGTAAGGAAGTCGTTTCTGAAAGTATTTGTATGGAGTGTAGCCATGTATGGAAGTGAAGCATGGACGATAAATAGTTTGGACAAGAAGAGAATAGAAGCTTTCGAAATGTGGTGCTACAGAATACTGCTGAATATTAGATGGGTAGATCACATAAGTAATGAGGAGGTACTGAATTGAATTGGGGAGAAGAGGAGTTTGTGGCACAACTTGACTAGAAGAAGGGATCGGTTGGTAGGACATGTTCTGAGGCATCAAGGGATCACCAATTTAATATTGGAGGGAAGCGCGGAGGGTAAAAATCGTAGAGGGAGACCAAGAGATGAATACACCAAGCAGATTCAGAAGGATGTAGGTTGCAGTATGTACTGGGAGATGTAGAAGCTTGCACAGGATAGAGTAGCATGGAGAGCTGCATCAAACCAGTCTCAGGACTGACGACCACCTCAACAACAATGGAGCAACAGAAGAGTGTCATTTGGTCGGATGAGTCTTGTTGCACACTGTTTCCAACTTCTGGCCGGGTTTACGTATCAAGAGATAAACATGACGGGGGTTCGGTGGCAATTTGGCCCCATTGTTACCCTGGAAGGTTGCATTACTGCCAAGGATTATATCCATTATGGCAATGGTGATGCTACGTTCCAAGACATGTTCCTTGTTCACTCAGTTCGCATCGTCTAGGATTGGTTTTGTCAGCACGAGGATCAATAGTCACATCGCCCCTGGCCACTACAGTGACGAAATCTCAAAATTATTAATCCATTGGAGAGAAGCGCGCTTGAACGGTATCCACCTCTATCATTGTTACCTGAACTTGCCGCTATTTTTCAGTAAGAGTGGTATAAAAGTCCCTTGAAAACCATACGGAACCTGTATTCATTCATTCCGAGAGGACTGGAAGCTGTTTTAAATGCCAACCATATTCCTATACCGTATCAGGCATGTTGTGATTTTGTGTTTTCGTTCTTTTGTCCATCCCCTGTGTATTTCAGGTACGTAGATTAGGATACAATCGGTTTCATGCTTAATGAAAACGTTCATGTGACCAAAAAGTCATCAACCTTCTTTGTAACTAGTTCTCACAAAGTGGCAGAAATGTGCGAGTGCCTGAATCAAAAAATGCCCAACCGCTATATATAGTGCTAAAAGGCATATTTTGGAACAAGACGAGCTCACTCATACCCTTCGCCGACCACCTGGCGCAAGCACAGCCAACAATACACGCAGAGAACATAAAGACAAGCTGCGACGTACTGTACTCCAACCACAGGTCTGAGGGAAAGGAAGTATGGATAAAACGCTGGCCTGATAAATTGCGTACTGATCCGTGTTTGAATTAACGAAAAACTTAAGCCTTCTACAGTTTCATTTTATCTTGTAAGTCCCTCCGTAGCTGTTACAGTGTGTTTCTCGCGCGGTTTCAGCTTAACGTTTCCAGCTACTGTTGCATTTCATGGGTTAAAGGTCTGTCTATTTTCGTGGAAGGGGACATGTTGGGAGCAAATAGCCTGTCAATATGGGGCCTCTTTGATGGACCTGATGTAGCTGTAAATTAAGTTATTTCTATTACTTATTTAAGTCACTAGTTACTGTTAATTTCACTCTCTGGCTACAAAGCTTTTAGACTTCTACCTATGATTTCAAACAGTGTGATTTCCCTTATAATTTCTATGGCATTTGCAGGTGGCGTCACTCCTAACCTGAATTAAGCACTACAGATTCTTTTACGCCCAAGAAGACTAGGGGGCATAATATACTTTGGTTTGCTCTCAGTGGCCTCATACAAGTCGAAAATGTGTAGTTAGTATCTCCAGCTTCAAAGCAGGAGTTCAACAGAAATTTTACGTAACGGATTTTGTGAAACTAATGGAACCAAATTGAGAAGAGGCCTTCAGTTTCAGTGCTTTTATGTTACTATTGTCTCCGTTTATGCATCATACACATGAAAGTTTAAACATGGGCACTGCCGTTAAGCAGTACATTGACACACATCAAAAGTGAAATTCCATCTTTCTCCCAACACACCTGTCAAGCAACTATCTTCTAAGTATTTCTGTGTGAAATATGACGCACCTTTCGAAAGCCAACATAATTTTTGCATATGGAATTCCTTATAAACGTCACTGATAACTGTGCAAATTGAAGAAGGGGCTGTCCCATTTGCCACGACGTTTTGACCAGAAATGTGGATGAAGTTGGGAATTTGATAAATTTTCTTAACTTCTGTAATGTAGACATATTCTTTGCAAGACTGTGTTTGAGACCAAAGATAGTGATCAGAGAGGTTACTTCATTTGAAGAGAATAACAGGAACAGTGTGTGTTAGCTTGGATGGAAACTGCCCTGCCGTGTAGTGGAGACAGTATTATTTAAAAAGGGTTTTGTAATAATATGTTTTGTGGAAAGGTATTTAGGAAATGATATAACATTAAGGGACGGATTATAAAAGCCAATTTTTAAAGTAATCCAGTTTTTTTTGTATTTGTAACTGTGTAGCATCTTATTGTTAGAACATAGCGTATGGTCGAAGTTTGTCGAAGAAATTTTATGATGCAACATATGGTTTTGTCGAATAGTTGAAAAAAGTGTCGAGGAATGCAACTGTGCACAGAAAAGTTATTAAGAAATATTTTGCTAATTTGTCTAGGTGTGAAAACTTTATGAAAAGACGTATTGTTGTCACATGTTAATGAAGCATAATTAAATTTTGAGTCTTTGTTCTCATTTGTCAGTCGTTATGTTTACTTCACCATTTTCATTTTACTTTCATGAATCTGTTTGCACACTCGCACTGCACATCGCGCATTGTGTACTGAGAAAGATTTTATGAAAACTGGATACCGTCTTGCATCGCACATCGCAAGAACGTCGAATAAAATTTGAGTTTTGACAGTCACGTCATTATTCCTAACAGCGACAGGTTGCAGGGCACACAAGCGTTCCATGGGCACAGGTGTGCCAATAAATTTCATCACCCTCAAAATTCATATCCATTGTAAGGCACGTGGGTTATCAGAGGGTATGTGTGAAAATAATATCATGTCAGTTCAGAGGCTTAAAACCAGTAGAAGATTACAGTAAAGTGCTTTCTTATGAATTTTCAAGCAGTTTTACCAGAAATTCAGATGCGTTAATTTTTATGTATATTTGCTGTGTAATTACAATAACAGTTCTCACAGAGTGATTGTTTGCAGGACTAAAGATAAAAATTAGCAATATTCAGAGCCAACATTTTAACCTGAATCATTTTGTTTTTCACAGGTAGTAAATGTAAATTTCATTGAAAACAGATTGCTTACTCGCAGGTAAACTATTTGAAGTACCAGCTACGCCAGATCTCGCATTGTGTAGCGTAAGCTCCACGGATTTCCATTCAAAATTAAATTTTCACAAAGCTTTGTTGCTCTGCACCAAAATTTACACATTTCGACATCCAAATAAGTTTTATTCATTTCTCAGATACCAACACGACACGAGCTGAAGTACAATGTTAAACTTTCTAGACGTAAATTAAATATCAAACAGGTATTTCTAACTTTAAAGTAATATCCCCACTTCTGTGTAATGATCACATTCTGAGTAAATACAGTGTAGCATTCCTATTCCGAATACCCCAAGGTATGAATGTTTGATATGAGTGGTTGTTGTTGATGCATTTGAAAACAACATCACCATTTAATGTTGACTTTTTTGCTGAACATGGGTTTTTAAATTTTAAGTACTGCTTTGCTGTTACAAAAATCCAAAAATTATATTAGTACCAGTGTCTACGCGAATTAAGCGTTTTTCTAAACTTCGATTTGAATTGCAGTTTGCATATTTAATACTAGAATTTTATCCCAGCTCATCAGTTTTGAAATAACGTAAAATGCATTGTGTTTACTTACAACGGAACCTCGCCATCGCATCCCCCTCAGATTTAGTTATAAGTTGGCGCAGTGGATAGGCCTTGAAAAACTGAACACAGATCAATTGAGAAAACAGGAAGAAGTTGTGTGGAACTATGAAAAAAATAGGCAAAATATACAACCGAGTAGTCCAGGCGCAAAATAGGCAACATCAAGGTGGTATGAGCTCAGGAGCGCCGTGGTCCCGTGGTTTGTGTGAGTAGCCGCGGAACGAGAGATCCTTCGTTCAAGTCTTCCCTCGACTGAAAAATTTAATTTTTTATTTTCAGACAATTTTTATCTGTCCGTCCGTCCGTCCGTTGCGAGATAACTGCGCCGTAGTATGGGGACGCTACATCTAAAAAAAACATCGAAACACAGTTTTTTGGGAGTGATTATCACATCCACAAGAAAACCTAAATCGGGCAAGGTACAAGAATCTTTTTACCCATTCGCCAAGTGTACAAGTTAGGTGGGTCGACAAAATATTCCTGTCATGTGACGCACATGTCGTCGCCAGTGTCGTATAGAATATATCAGACGTGTTTTGCTGTGGAGCAATCGGTTGACCTATGACCTTGCGATCAAATGTTTTCGGTTCCCATTGGAGAGGCACGTCCTTCCGTCTACTAATCGCACGGTTTTGCGGTGCGGTCGCAAAACAAAGACACTAAACTTATTAGAGTGAACAGACGTCAATGAACGAACGGACAGATCATAACTTTGCGAAAATAAAGTAAGTAAACTTTCCGCTCGAGGGAAGTCTTGAAGCAAGGACCTCTCGTTCCGCAGCTGCTCAAGCTAACCACGGGACCAAGGCGCTCCTGAGCTCACACTATCCTCGATGTTGCCTATCTGTGTATGGACTACTTAGTTTGTATATTTTGCTTATTTTTTCATAGTTCCACACAATTTCTTCCTGTTTTCTCGATTGACCTGTGTTCAGTTTTTCAAGGCCTATCCACTGTCTAACTTATAACTAAATCCAAGGGGGGTGCGATTGGGAGGTTCCCTTGTTAGTACTCAAAGCTTTACAGTGACGTATGAATAACAGATAAGTTATAAGTCTTCATAATCTGTAAATTTTTAAGCTAACGAGGACAGTGTGGCAAGTGCCATTACCAGACTTTCCAGAAGCTTCGCTCAGTGGAAGAGGGTTCAAAATAAGTGAACACATATATCGGTTTATCTGTAAATATTCGGCTATTACTGGGAAAACAACGTTAAAAGTTTTCAAGGTACTCAAGTGTCTTTTAGCGAATAAAGAGTCGCACCGAAGCAGCAGCACAGTGGCTAGAGTCCGCACAGGATAGGGTGACCGATGCGAAGCGACCAGTTTTCGTCCAGAGTGCTGGGCGAGTACACTCGTTTGTTTGGAATGGGAGGCTGACATTGTTGTTCCCTTTCGGCCAGTCAGCTATGACAGTAGCGAGGCGGACGCCCTGCAATCTTTCTCAAACGATTTTACAGAAACTATTCAGTTTAAAAGAAATAATTTGTGCGTTGCTTGTAGCTCTACAAGTCAGCTTGATGATGATGTGCCCATCATTTCGTTAATGGTCACAGTTATGGTGATATTTGCAAGTAAGACGCTGTGCAAAATTCGAAGAAGATTGCAGTGAAAAACAGGGGTCACTATGGTTTTGACTTTGGTGCAATTATATAATATGTTGCTGTATATGAAATTTAGCTAATATATTGAATTTTTCTTTATACTTGGGCGGAGGTCTCTGCCTGTCACCAGTCTTGAGAAAATTGATCTGATTCAGCACACTCATTTGTGCTCGCTCACCTCAGCGATAAAGCCAAAGTGAAACATCCACAACATTTCTCATATTTCTTAAACGGTTTGAGATACCAAAATAAGAGCTTGGCAAATGATATCAGGCTAAGAAGAGAATATTTTTCCATATGATTCTCATAACAGTCTACTGCGTTATTTCACTAACAACAGACTATTTGGATGAAAGAACGTAATTTTTGGGGGCTATCGATAGCTGATGAAACGAGAAATGCTACAGGTTATGAAACACTATAAGTGAATCCAATAAGCGTTTATTTTTCTAGCGAGAATGTGATTTTACATAAATTACTGACTATTTTTTTTCAGTTCTTCACTTAATGAACTTAATAAACCATTGTTTCAGAATTCTGTTGCAATTGCCTCTACACATCATGTTAGAGAGGTGACACTGTGTAAACTCGGCTGAGTTTTGGCAAACGAGGCATGTTTAAACATGACATCGAGACAAGTGTGTAAGTTTTACTCAAAATTCGCCACTCATGACGCTTCTCTGAAAGCTAAAAATGGTTAAGAAGCTAGGTGAAAATAAATTACTGCTGTGGAATTGCTTTTAGATACTAACAAAAGCAGAGGTGACAGTAGATCTTTCTGAATGATCACCATGCAAGTGTGGCCGTGGAGGGATCATACTTAATATTTACAAAAAATATAAACGTAGGCGTCAGTTTAGAACTGCACTTCCCCTCCTTGCATTTCCTTTACAGCGCCTGCCTGCAGCCCCCACCATCACTGCCCTTCCCATGTATGTTCTGCGCACCTACTGGCCACGCTATTCTGCGTGCATTGTAACATAGAGACTTCACACTTTTGCGCTCCACGTTCGAAGCAAGACCATTACTTTTATTTTTAATCTTTGTTTTTCATTTATCTACCCATGTCTGTAGAAGATCACTACACGAATATTTTTCAATGTATACTGAAATAACATTGTCCTTATTTGTCTGCTAATGCTAAGTCTGGTGAATGAATTTAAAAAAAAAAAAACTGAATGGAAAATTTTTTTTAAACTGTTTTCGGTGAAAAGTCTGTTGTGTATCTTGATTCATAATCAGCTGCAGGCGTCAGTTTCCGGAAAAGTGATTCGTTATGCACACTTTTCCGCAAAATTATTGCCGACCTCTGAAATCTTCAGCAATGTCAACGACGTTTCTTTCCCGAGTGAGACTGATACGGAAAAAGGTCGGTCTGGCTACCTGCCTTCGCATGATGTTCGGAATTTCCATGTTTCGAATGTTTCTAGAACCAGTATCATCCAAGCGAATGCACCAAATGTTACTGGAGAATAAATGTAAGAATTAAGAACTGATAAAGAATTAAATATCAGAATTTAAAGGGACTGTAACCCTTGCAAATACCAGGACACTTATTGTCAAAGCTAGTTACTTTACAATTAATATAGCGCCCTTGTATCCCCTAACTTGATGTGACACGTTTGTGCAGTAACCTCCTACAGGCATGGGTAGATGAATGAAAAAATAAAATAAATTGAAATAATAATAAGATTTCGAACACAGAACGCAAAAAGGATAGGCTGCAACACTAGACACTATGTCACCAGCCAGTCTGAATTTATGGCACGATAAAAGGCATCTAAATTGCATTAAACATTTTGAAGATCGTTTTCTCAGGAACGGTCAAGTATCTACAGATAAGCCCAGACACATGTTTGCTAGTTTTGGATCCACTTTCACTGAGTGGATTTTCTCGGTAATTGGGTTTAATGTGAAAATACGGCCACTTAATATGGGCAGGAAGGTAATTGGGGAAGTGCTAGACCAATGTGGATTTGCTATAGTTCATTCTCTGACACGATATAAAAATTTATTATGCACAGCCTGAATTACATTAAACCCAATTAAGAATTTAATTAAACGATTCATTTGAATACTGAACAATAATCAGTGATGGCAGAAACTGATGATTATACCTCGCACGCAGTCACTGTCTGCCAGACCATAAGATAAGAGACTAATGATACATACTTCAAGCCATATTTAAACAGGCATGAAAATTACCATAACTTCATGAGTGGAAGAAACCAATAAAAAATTTAGTGAAACAAAACCGGCCAAATAATAGGGCAATGTCAAAATATTCTTATACTAAAATACATAGTTATCACAGAAGGACAACAAAAGGTTTAAAAAATCATAAAACAGTTATGGTAGCAAAGCTTATAGAGTTCCAAAACAATATTCAAATAATTATAATCCACATTAAATAAGAATGACTGTTGAGACCACAACTACCAGTAAAATTGTAAGAGGTCCATGATTAAGGAATTTGTTACTAGCGCACTCGAGCAGATGTATTTTCGATGGAATGCTCACGCGCTGCCTGCGATCAGTAGGAACTGTGTAGCAGTTGGAGTGAGTAGTTGCTAGCGAGCTGTCTGGTGTATCGTGTTGGCTGGGCCGGTCGTGAGGGGCGATGGCGGAGCCTGAGCGATATAATATAAGGTAAAAGCAGCCTCGTGCATATGTACTATTGTTATGTCAAGCCCCATGTAAATGTTTTTAAAAAATCTCTTAATAATAATCTTTCTTATAAAAAATTAACTTTTGATAATCATTCATCTCAATTTAAAGAACTTACTAATTTCTCCAATCCATGGTCATCCCGATTATTGTAAAGAAAAATCAGTTGTTACTTTTTATACATGGCAAATCTATCGTCCAGCATTGCACAGGGCTGTGCCAGAAAAATTTCTTATAGGAGCAGATATATACGCGTTATCCGGCGACCTTATTGAGGTAAGAATTTTCAATTTATTCAGAATGATCTTTCAGGACCATGACGCAGCGCTGCTGACGTCCAAAATTCACCAGTTTAAATTAACAGTCATTATTGAAAGGTTATAAGTGAGCGACAATTTTATTGAGAAATTAGTCACATTGTATTATTGATAGGTTACGTAATTTATTTATTGGGAGGTTACGCTAAATGTCAATGTTATAGTTATATTTTTACTGTTGGGAGGTTACGGAAGTTTTCTGTTGGGAGGTTACACTAAATGTGAATATTATTCATATTATTTTATTGTGGGTAGGTTACAAAATTTTCAAATAACTTGAAGAAGAAATAAGGTTATAAAAAGGGAACCTGTTTTACTTATGTATGGTGGCAGAATAAATGAAGGTCAAGTTCACACCTTACATAAGAGTCTTATACGTCGTAACGGGAAGTTGAATATGACACCTAACTTACTTCGGCAGTCATGAGCAGATTTGCCTGTAAGTACGTAATGCAAAAGGGACGACACTCAATTAACGCTATTAGCACGCCGCTCCTGTATAATGCATGTCAATGAGCAGAAGGTGAAACAAGCAGTGAGAGGAAACATTTGTGTGGAAATGGGTGTGGGCAGAAGCAGAGGCAGCAACATGGGAGCACCACAAAAAGCTCTTATGGGGCGTCACACGGTGGGAGTCAGCGACCGGACAGGTGACGCACAGTCCAATGGTAGGGCCCTTGCGATTGGCAGAGAGAGTTTTCAGAAAATAAGAGGAACACTCCTATTCGTCGAAAAATGCCATGACGTGGAGAAAGAAAGAACCCAGGTGGGGAGACAGTTCAACTACGAGAAAGACAAGAACGAAATTTGAGAGGACTCTTCTCTGAACTGGCGTCAAGCGCAGAACGGAGTGCATAACGCTCTGTACGACGCAGAGGAGAAATTTGTGTGAACACAGCGTTCACTGCGGCTGACATTCAGCCATAGTCCGTGGGACGAGTGATTGGTACTGACAGTTCCGGCGGGCAGACGGCGCTGTTGCCGAACGTGGCTCACGGCACGCGGCGCCCTGTCTGCTACACGCGTTCTCTAGCAGCAGAAATAAAAGCGAGACAAAATACAAGTCGTATTGGTACGCGTGAATTTATTTAAAGTTGATGCTTGAAATATATGAACTCGAAAACTGATCAGAGCTATTTAGTACAAGTGTCTAAGATGCTGAAACATAATAAAGTTATTTGTTAGACTTCACAACTGAAATGAAAACTATTTTCGCAAGTTGTTGAACATTAGCAGTTTTGGTTTCCGTTGTTAAGTATTAGCATTATTAATTTGTTCTACTACAAGCTACAGAATAATTGGTCAGTGCATTAAGAGTTATAATCTGAAGAAAGTACTCACAATATGATGATCTGGTTGTAGATCGATAGCAAACTCCCTCCTTACATTCCTGAATACGTTGTAGTTACTGTAATGGAAAAACACCACTCACATCACTGTCAGAATCTGATTTGACATTGTCTTCCTCAGCACTACTCGAACTATCACTGCTCTCTCCCAGATGTATAATTAAATTTTCGATGCATTCTTCCACAACCCCTTCGGTTTTGGCCGCCTCTCTGATGGCACTTGCAGTGCTGTTTACAATTTTACCCCACGTCTCGCTTGTCACTTTATTGATAGCTGCTGGAAGGAGAGTTTCCACTTCAGAGATCGTGAATTTTTTATTGTTTGCAGCAATGTAATTTTTTATCTGCGCCCACACTCCTTCAATTGCATTGAAGTGACAGTGGTATGGAGGAAGCCGAACGATTTCATGCCCGTGCCTTTTAGCAATCTCGTCAATTACATATGTTGGAAATTGGGGTTTCTTTTGTGCCACAATTTCGAGCAGTTCCGCCTTCCTTAAATCTTCTCTGAAATCTACTTTTCGCCGTTTCAACTGAATGATATCGTCTTTTTTTGTTGCCAAGGTTGGTGCCTTATCGTGAACAACGGAATGATAAGGCGCATTGTCCATAACAATCACTGATGGACTTGTCAGATTCGTCATAAGCGATGTCTCGAACCATTCTTGAAATACTACACTGTTCATTTCTTCATGGTAATCTCCCGTCTTTTTTGACCGAAACATTTTCAAGCAGTTTGGCACAAAACCTTTCGATGTTCCTGCATGTAAGACAATAATACGCCCTCCTTTGCCAACAGGCACTGCCATTGTCCCCTCGGGCGTTCCATCATTCCAGCCTCTACGTAAAGAATGGCTGGCATTGACCCAAGTTTCATCTAACCACACTATACTTTCGAATTCCAAACCCATGATCCTGCGCAGAAATCTGCACCGCCATGCAACTACATCTGTCCTTTCCATTAATATTTTGCGTCCGTTAAACAGTGAATAGCTGAAGCCTATGTCTTTCAACACTGTACGCAATGAAAATTTGCTCCCTTTAAAAAGATCGTCTTTCTGAAGCGACACCTGTAATTTAGATAGAGTGGGATGTTCCCTTCTCTTATAATAGCTGTATATATGACGACGAATAGCGTCTTTCTGAAAATCGTCCAAAGCTGTCACCAGCTCATTTCTCGGTGGCTTCTTTCCTGGTGTGTGCAGCTTTGTTGTGCCACTCTCGTCACAATCTACACTATACTGTTCTTTCCCTATCTTTACAACAGTGTTCTTACTTATTTTCAATGCTGCTGCAGTTCTCTTCACAACCTGAACAACAGGAATTAAGGGCCCACCTTTGTCCTTTTCTTTCTCAAAGTAATCCCTCACAGAGCACACGAATTCACGGGCCTGGGTGTGTAGCACACTTTTCTTCCTCCGTTTCACTTCTTGTGTTGGGCTGGTACTACCCGCCGCACTAGACATTGTTTACAACGAAACATAAACAAAGAAACACTAAAAACAACAAAAACGAAATAAACTGCGAATTCAACTTCAGACAAACGACGAACGACCGCACCGCCTGCACGCGAGACACTGGTAAGTTTCATAAGCGCGCGCGACCGGGTTTCAGAGCAGCAACGTGGCCCTTGCTACCCCTCAAAGTCAGGCCGTCATTGGCTGCTTGCCTGCGGTCGCTAGGCAACAGAAAGACGCTACCGAGCTGTCAATACCAAAGACTCGTCTCCCAGACTAATAGGTATCAGCTGTAGCGTCGTTGAGCTCCAACTGTGGAGAAACGGGCTGGGCCAGCCACTTAGTTAATTGTCCTTGCGAGGACTGGGAGGGCATTTTAATAAGCACGCTGCTCCAGCCATGTGCGTGCATATCGCCATATTCCAAGAGTAGGGAATAGTACGAGGCGTGTTTTTTAAGTATGCGCCGTTTTGAAATTAAAAACAGACGTGCTAAGATATCTCAATAATTTTATTTTTACATGAAAGCCTGTACCTTAATCCACTTTTCTACTTAATTTCCGTCAATATTGAGGCACTTGTCATACTGTTGTACCAGTTTTTGAATACCCTCCTCACAGAAGTCTGCTGCCTTACTTGTTAACCACTGCATCACCACTGTTTTGACTTCGTCATCGTCTTGAAGACGCTGACCCGCCCAGGTGTTTCTTCAAGTGCAGGAACTGATGATGCCGGCCGCGGTGGCCGTGCGGTTCTAGGCGCTCCAGTCCGGAGCCGCGCTGCTGCTACGGTCGCAGGTTCGAATCCTGCCTCGGGCATGGGTGTGTGTGATGTCCTTAGGCTAGTTAGGTTTAAGTAGTTCTAAGTTCTAGGGGACTAATGACCACAGCAGTTGAGTCCCATAGTGCTCAGAGCCATTTGAACCATTTTTTTGAACTGATGGTAGTCACTGGGGGGCAAGATCGGGGCTGTACGGAGGATGATCTAGAGTTTCCCATCGAAAAGATGTGATGAGATCTTTGGTCTGATTCGCCACATGCGGACGGGCATTGTCTTGCAGCAAAACGATGGCCTTGCTCAACTTGCATGGACTGTTGCTTTGATTCTGGTGTGTCGTATGCCACCCATGTTTCATCGCCTGTAACAATTTTTCTTAAGAAATCGTCACCATCGTTGTGGTACCGCCCAAGGAAAGTCAATGCACTGTCTAAAAGTTTGGTTTTGTGCTCATCCGTCAACATTTTCGGTATCCAACGTACGCACAATTTTCGGTAATTCAAGTGCTCGGTCACAATGCCATACAAAACACTACGAGAAACATTAGGAAAGTCATCCCGCAAGGAGGAAATCGTAAAGTGTCTGTTTTCTCTCACCTTATTGTCCACTTCCTGCACCAAACTTTCGTTAACTACCGAAGGACGCCCACTCCGTTGTTTATAATGCACATTTGTGCGGCCATCTTTAAATGCTATCACGCTCTTTCCTACTGTTCCATCACTCATAATGTTTTATCCGTAAACTGGACAGATCACACTATGAATATCGATCGCTTTCAGGCCTTTAACACTAAGGAATCTTATAACAGGCCGTACTTCACAGTCGGCGGGACTCACGATGATCGGAGGCATCTTAAACACTCAGTACACAAAGTAAACAAGGAAGAATCAGACTTCAATGGCGTCAGTGCGTAGATTAAGGTACAGGCTTCCATGTACAAATAAAATTATTCAGTTATCTTAGCACGTTTTTTTTAAATTCAAAACGGTACTTACTTAAAAATCACGCCTCGTACATGTTTTCTCACATAATGTGAAACATAGGGAGAGTTCCTGCTGGAAAAATCAGCAAAGGCTTAATTAGTTTTTAAGGAATTTCAGAGTATGAGAGCAGCCATGCAGGCGACAGATCATCGCAGCTGAGGTAAATACCACGAGCAGAGGCGTAAACTTGTTGGTTCACCAGCTTGCATCCACTGTAACCTCGAGCGACCTAGGGGAATCTTTTGCTCAACTTCTCACAAAACTAACCATCCTCTGTAGATTTGATTGTCATAATAAACAGTACTGAACTCTGAACCGGAATCGGATGATTTATCATAGTACAGGCCAACATCATGATGTAGAATAATTTTGTAAAGAAACTTCTAGTTAAAATTTACCATCGTTGTGTTTAGGATTATTTCACTTTCTGAGAACGAGAAGCGTTCGTTTAACTGTCGTAACATTGTCACATTGCAAACTGTGTAAATGTGTGTATTTCTGTGATAAGATTGCAACATTAAACAAAAAAATCTTTACAGCTTACACAGTTGTTGTTCTGACTCCAAAACCTTACAAACAGAATGACTCAGAATTGCTCTAGAGCTTCAACTTAACTTTGAACAGCAGCATTAATGGCCATGGCTGCACTTAGGAGACGGACAGCGCGCGCTTTCGCTGCCCAAAACTTGGGCATGGAATAGCCATCTGAGCCTAGAATGAGTGGGCTGCAGCACAAATAAATTCCAATAAGTGCAAGCTCGAATTGCAGCCAAAATTATAATAAATAATGATAACACTCTCAAAGATTAATGTATTTTGTTATGGAATGATGCTCAAAATTTAATAGTCTTCTAGGAAGTTAGCAAAAAATTTAAGACTGACTCACAGCTGGCTTAAGAAAATGTCAGAAGTACAGTTATACCAAAACCTGATGGAACAAATGATTAAGCGGACCCCCAGCCACCTGTCTTAAATTTTACGGCTCCTGGGTACGTACTCAGTCCAGCCCAAGCTCAGGACGGAGAATGTTTCCTAAAACAAACTAAAATTTTCGTATAAACTACTTAAATAAAATACACACACGATACACATGACCTGAAGCTGAATAATGAGTACATTAGTCTCAGTGCATAAGAGCCAAATCCACAAAGACGGTAAATGTTCCGGCAAACGACAATTACAAATTGAGCACAGCATTCATCCAAAATGTGCAAATTAATCGTAAGTCTTGCGGTTCTTCACACTAACCCTGACAATATTCGCCAGCATGATAGTTGACTTTCACACCAGGAATAGACAATCTGTGATAACATTAAATGTCGACAGATACCGTGCGCCAGAACTAACATCAGCTGATAATTATCTGCCTCGAAGAAGGCGAGAATTAGTAACAGACAGGTAAAAGCACTTATACACACATAAGTACTACACTCCCAATGAGCTTCACAACGAGTTTCCTTGTAGAGCTGTACTCTAACATTAATACAAATCAGACATGCCACGGACACTTAAAATTCACAGATAAAACTTTCAATAAGATGCAATATACAAAGATCTAATCAATTGTTTAACAGACCTTTTGAACACATAAATTCTTGCTCATGCAATTCAGCCCGCAAATTTCATGAAGGTGTGGAGTTCACTACCAATAAACAGAACCGGAGCAACCAGAAAATTCGGCAGACACGGCTCTGACAACTCTGCCGGTTTTCAGTAATCCTGAGATTCCTCGGCACTGCAAGACAAGCACAGGGCAACATGACCCTCTACATCTACATCTACAAACATACTCCGCAAACCACCTGACGGTGTGTGGCGGAGGGTACCTTGAGTACCTCTATCGGTTCTCCCTTCTATTCTAGTCTCGTATTGTTCGTGGAAAGAAGGATTGTCGGTATGCCTCTGTGTGGGCTCTAATTTCTCTGATTTTATCTTCATGGTCTCTTCACGAGATATACGTAGGAGGGAGCAATGTACTGCTTGACTCCTCGGTGAAGGTATGTTCTCGAAACTTCAACAAAAGCCCGTACCGAGCTACTGAGCGTCTCTCCTGCAGAGTCTACCACTGGAGTTTATCTATCATCTCCGTAACGCTTTCGCTATTACTAAATGATCCTGTAACGAAGCGCGCTGCTCTCCGTTGGATCTTCTCTATCTCTTCTATCAACCCTATCTGATACGGATCCAACACTGCTGAGCAGTATTCAAGCAGTGGGCGAACAACTGTAACCTACTTCCTTTGTTTTCGGATTGCATTTCCTTAGGATTCTTCCAATGAATCTATCTGGCATCTGCTTTACCGACGATCAACTTTATATGATCATTCCATTTTAAATCACTCCTAATGCGTACTCCCAGATAATTTATGGAATTAACTGCTTCCAGTTGCTGACCTGCTATATTGTAGCTAAATGATATGGGATCTTTCTTTCTATGTATTCGCAGCACATTGCACTTGTCTACATTGAGATTTAATTGCCGTTCCCTGCACCATGCATCAATTCGCTGCAGATCCTCCTGCATTTCAGTACATTTTTCCATTGTTACAACCTCTCGATACACCACAGCATCATCTGCAAAAAGCCTCAGTGAACTTCCGATGTCATCCACAAGGTCATTTATGTATATTGTGAATAGCAACGGTCCTACGACACTCCCCTGCGGCACACCTGAAATCACTCTTACTTCGGAAGACTTCTCTCCATTGAGAATGACATGCTACGTTCTGTTATCTAGGAACTCTTCAATCCAATCACACAATTGGTCTGATAGTTCATATGCTCTTACTTTTTCTATTAAACGACTGTGGGGAACTGTATCGAACGCCTTGCGGAAGTCAAGAAACACGGCATCTACCTGTGAACCCGTGTCTATGGCCCTCTGAGTCTCGTGGACGAATAGCGCGAGCTGGGTTTCACACGATCGTCTTTTTCGAAACCCACGCTGATTCCTACAGAGTAGATTTCTAGTTTCCAGAAAAGTCATTATTCTCTAACATAATACGTGTTCCAAGATTCTACAACTGATCGACGTTAGAGATATAGGTCTATAGTTCTGCACATCTGTTCGACGTCCCTTCTTGAAAACGGGGATGACCTGTGCCCTTTTCCAATCCTTTGGAACGCTACGCTCTTCTAGAGACGTACGGTACACCGCTGCAAGAAGGGGGACAAGTTCCTTCGCGTACTCTGTGTAAAATCCCTGCATATTCTTTCCAGTACGCCAACACAGAGACAGGTTGGTGGAGGGGCAAAAGTCCCTGTTTCCACTGGGTGTTCTGCTGATACTCCCACCATCATACTAGCTGTCATACTGCCCTTGTGGACCCAGCAAACCGGCCCTGCTGGCCACACCAGAAGTACCGGCACTCACTGGGCAACATCTTAGAGCATATCGATATCGATAGACCTCGATAAGCCGCCACGGCTTATCGGGTTAAGGCACTTTCCGTGTTCTCCTCGTAAGCGTTTAATCAGATTATGTACCAAGTTATGTTCCTTATTAATTTGATTGACTTTTCACTTTTTTGCGCAAGATGTTGTCACTATCGAAGTAATTCGAGTATTAATCACAATTAAATTACTTCTCTAGATATGTTGGTGATCACAGACGTAGTTGTAACAAATACGTCTTAGAAATCTTTGTCTCTTTTATCAGTATGCGAGAACGTGAAAAGAATATTAATCTACGCAGAAGAGCCAAAGAAACTGGTACAAGAACCTTCAACATCGCAGCGCGTCAGCAATCGTTGGTGTAAGTAGGCTGTTTGTTTTCTTATTGGCAACGTTACGTAGCGCTTTGTATGAAAATCACTGGCTGTGCTGTGTGCAGTCTGTGGCTAATTTGCATTGTTGTCTGCCATTGTAGTGTTGGGCAGCGGCAGCTGGATGTTAACAGCGCATAGCGTTGCGCAGTTGGAGGCGAGCCGCCAGCAGTGGTGGATGTGGGGAGAGAAAAGGCAGAGTTTTGAAATTTGTAAGACTGTATGTCATGAACTGCTATATATATTATGACTATTAAGGTAAATACATTGTTTGTTCTCTGTTAAAATCTTTCATTTGCTAACTATGCCTATCAGTAGTTAATGCCTTCAGTAGTTTGAATATTTTATTTAGCTGGCAGTAGTGGCGCTCGCTGTATTGCAGTAGTTCGAGTAACGAAGATTTTTGGTGAGGTAACTGATTTGTGAAAGGTATAGGTCAATGTTAGTCAGGGCCATTCTTTTGTAGAGATTTTTGAAAGTCAGATTGCGTTGCGCTAAAAAAAAAAATATTGTGTGTCAGTTTAAGCACAGTCATGTATAATTCTTCTAAGGGGACGTTTCATATGTCGACCCTTAGCCGAGGATACCTCACTGGAATCTTCTGATTTTTTCTTGTAGTTTGTGTGATTAGTGTAGATTTTGTTTATTGCTAGCGCGTAATTGTAGGGAGAATCTCCTTTGTAGTTGCAGTCTTTCATTGTTGTACAGTAAAACAGGTGTGGCACGCATGTAAATTTGCACCAACTATTTCGCAGCTGCGCTTGCAATTAACTAGATATTATTTTCAGTGCTATGTTAATGTGTTTTTTTATTTTTGCTCTTCAAATTGTGCTTTTCTGTGTTATCGTGTGAAATATTGTGACAATAATGGCGTGTGAAAAACGTGACGACTATAAGGCTCACATACTGAGAACATATACTGGTAGTGCTAATGAGATTTTAATGCAACATTTTGCTTTACTTGAAAATACATTCTTGATTTAAAGTACTTTCTGTGAGATACCAGATGAGACAGTGGTTAGTTTATGTGACAGCTACACGATTTTATCACGACGCTACTAATGAGTGACAATTTACAATGTTGCTTTTGCAGTGTTTCTGTTTTAAATCTGCACAGTTTTTCTGTATTATTCTGGAAAGTAAAACATGTTTTAGTAGTAACTTTGTGGTATAGCTACAATGAGACAGCCTTTTCCATAGCACAACAATACGTTACAGCACCAGTACTTTCTTCATCACGGCAATAAGCGTAGTAACTAAGATATCTATACGCAAAGTATTTCACTTTTGTTTATCATGAGGTAAGTACATTGGCTTCTGCAGAACTTAGCTTTCAGAGGACGATAACTACGACACTTCCACAGAGATTATCTTACAACAAGACGAACAGTTTAGCGCTACAGTACACGTATTTGAGTGATTAATTTTGTACTTAAAACATTTATTTTTAAAGATTTTTGAAGTACAATGATACAAAGGTTTTCCGTGATACATTTCATTCCATTGCTGTAATCTGTAACACCTGAGGGTATAATTACATTAATCCTCAGGGGGGTACACGCTTACTTTGTGTATCATGTGTTTGGCAAGCACAAGGAGCCCTAGCTAATATGATATTTGCTTATACAACTTTACTCATCGGTACCATATTTCTCTAACACACAAATTACACAGCTATCTGATCATTTAACTGAGAGATAAACATTTTTTTTACTACATCAGTGACACATGTTTACGCAATTACACAGTTGGGTAACTTCACATTTATGAAATTGTATTTTGTATGTACTTTGTGAACTCCTCATATTTTTTCAGAATCATTGTGATACTATGAGAGCTTTGAATGATGTATTTGGTATGGGTCATGATATTTAAAGTACGTTTGAGGTGGATGACACTATTTAAATGAGCAGAGAATTTTTTTAGGTTTTGAAGTTATTGCAGAAAGCTACGACGTTTTTGAGAGTTGACTGAGGTGTTTTGATGTTATTTTTATGACAACGATGTGTATTATGCTGTTGAGGAATGTTTATTATGATATGTGTTTATTATGATATGTATTTATTATGATGGAATATTGAAGTGTCGTCGCAAGATTGACGTGTCGACGAATATGTATATGTGTAATAAGGTAAGGAGTAATGAATAGTGGTTAGGGACTCTGACTTGTGAAAAAGGATGTTGGAAACCAAGAATCGTACTTTAAGAGTTATGAAATGTGTGTAAATGCGTGAATGTATCACAATGCCGGCGAAAATTTTTTGGACACTGTTTTATTCATAAGATTTTGTATCTACACATTTGCAACGCAAATTCTCGACCCGTGAAATTTTGTATATGAGACTGCCACTGTAGTGCAAACTGGTGTTGTAAATATTTCGGTAAGAAAGTTAAGTGACCACCTGCACGTAATGCATCATGGGCAACCAACTGGGCGACAGACGCCTGGAAAAAAGCCATTCATGTGTGCCTTTCAGAGGCACAGGTGGAGAAAAAAAAAGGGAGGCCATATCCTCGCTATTGACATTCCTTTGTAGAAAGCATCACAAATACGACACGCTCAAACTTGAAAACATATGATTATACCGAGGAGCTCTTAATTTATGATATTTACTAAAATGCCTAATGAAATGATGAGAAACATTTCACGGCTATTGTCTTGCTAGTTGAGAGAAATGCCATATGGCTTGGTTTATGTATTTATTATCATTTTGTTTAATATATAGTTTCTAGCTGCACTGCAGTGTTGGTTAAAATAAAATTTTATAGATGTACTAATATAAATATTTTCTGTCTACAGATCGAGTAAATCATAATTTTTTTCAAAAAAATGAGGGAGCACTGCATTCATAATTTTCTTTTCAAGTACTTGGTAATTTATTTTGTAGAATAAGTTGTGGTGCACCACTTTAATGACATAGATATTAAGATGTGAATATACATTTCCCTTATCTGCATTGTTGTCTTTAGTGTACTATTTTTTCTGCTTGAGCTTTGTCATGTTTAGATATAAGTTATTGCATTTGCTGCTGCTGTTTGCCAGGCATAGTGCTACTAAATTTCACTTTGTATTACACTGTTAAGCCACTTTTACTACGAATTTATTTTTCTTATTTGCTGCGCATTGCCTTATATTAGTTGTAATATTGCATTTGCTTTGCTAATTTGTGCTGCTTGCTTCACCTTTTGTATTTTTTTATCATTCCTGTTTGTGTTAATTGTTTTGTGCTGCTGCATTGTCTCGTTCCTTAGTATATGTATCCGAGCTCAGTAGATTTAATTTAGCTCAAAATGGGGAAGGCTATATAAGGGAACGAGTTGTGATGAATTGGAAGAAATGCATTGAGAAGCTATAAGAATATGGTTTGGCCAAAAAAAAGTATTTTGAAAGAGGATATGAACAAAAAAAAGTAGGGTTTAGAGACAACAAGTCTAGGTAGGATTTTCTTGGAAATAAATGATGTAAGATAATGGAAAATAAATAATGAGGTAAGAAATATGTGAACATATAAATACAGAAAGCATGCTTGGATAGGATGTTTTGGTGAAAACAAATGTTGAAATAAGATGAAAGGTCTATGGAATGAAGTTTTGGGTTGGACTGCAGTACCAAATGTTACACTGAAAACGAACCCTGTCCTTTCCATTGTGTTATCCCCCTATGTGTTTGTGTACTCTTGTATATTTGCGTTTTTCCTGTCTTTATGTGTTTAGCTAATAAGAGTTATGTTGTAGAATTTTTCTAATAATATGTTATTTACTTTGTAAAGATGTTTAGGCATTATTTATTCTGTTTTGTTTTAATGCTCATGTGTGAAGTTGATGTTTCAAAAGTTATTCTGATATTTTTTCATAATTCCTGTAACACTGATGTATATGTTTATTCTATTCTTTTGTAAAGTTTGTGTTACTACAAATGTTATCTGTATTGTTATGTTCTTTAATGATGTATTTTGTACCTTTCTAATTGTATTCTTATGTTATAAAATTGTAATTGACACCAGTTCATCAAATAAAGTAACTTGTAAGTTCCATTTCACTGCACACGTTTCTGTTGGTCATAGTATTTGGACAATATGTGAGAAGTAGGGACTGTTAGTGTTTGCACGTGTGTTAATAATTCAGCAAGGGACTGGATAACAGCATTGCTGGTTCTGAGGACAATTCCAAAAACTTTGTGAGTGCACAAGTGGTGGTTATGGACTTGCTACATTATCCGCAAGAGTCTTCAATGGTGATTGTGCACCTGCGCAGTCACAACAGATGGCTGCTGGCCATCTCTACAAGAGCTACAGTGGGTCTGCATCTTTGATGACCCACTAATACCATTATTTCTACAAGGACTGCAGTGGGTCTGCACCTCTGGTGGCCCACCAATACTGTAGTCTCCACCAGGACTACAGTGGGTCTGCTCTGTGATGACCTACCTACCAATATTCTTCAAAACGTCGAATGACTCTGCTGTGGGTTTGCTCTGTTGTGGCCCATTGCCTGTCAGCATGTCAAGAGTCAACACTGTCTTTCCGTTGGAAGGACAACACTACTTCTTCAAGACTGCATGGAAATCCACTACTTCCGTGTGCATTGTCTTTTGCTGCTCAGACTTTGAGAAAAGAAACGGCAGTTTTACTGTGATGAATGATCAGGACTGTCTTTATGGACTGTGAGAAAATTTTAGCTTTTGACCAACATTGTATTAATAAGTGTGTGCATTTGATATCTTTCTTACTGTAATTATGAAAAATTTTTTCAAATCTGTATTGGCCAGTGCCCAAAACAATTTGTAAAATTTTTGTGGGGAGCATGGGGGCCATGTAAGTAGTCTGTTTGTTTTCTTATTGGCAACGTTACGTAGCGCTCTGTATGAAAATCACTGGCTGTGCTGTGTGCAGTCTGTGACTAGTTTGCATTGTTGTCTGCCATTGTAGTGTTGGGCAGCGGCAGCTGGATGTGAACAGCGCGTAGCGTTGCGCAGTTGGAGGCGAGCCGCCAGCAGTGGTGGATGTGGGGAGAGAAAAGGCGGAGTTTTGAAATTTGTAAGACTGGATGTCATGAACTGCTATATATATTACGACTATTAAGGTAAATACATTGTTTGTTCTCTGTTAAAATCTTTCATTTGCTAACTATGCCTATCAGTAGTTAGTGCCTTCAGTAGTCTGAATCTTTTATTTAGTTGGCAGTAGTGGCGCTCGCTGTATTGCAGTAGTTCGAGTAACGAAGATTTTTGGTGACGTAACTGATTTGTGAAAGGTATAGGTTAATGTTAGTCAGGGCCATTCTTTTGTAGAGATCTTTGAAAGTCAGATTGCGTTGCGCTAAAAAAAATATTGTGTGTCAGTTTAAGCACAGTCATGTATAATTCTTCTAAGGGGACGTTTCATATGTTAATATATTAAAAAATTAGAAACCCGCCTAGATTGCGAAAAAAAGCACCTGGTGTTAACCTAGGTTTCGGCGTAGATAACTACAACTTCTTCAGAACAATAAAACCCACAAGTGCCTAAGAAGACCTTTGTCAATGATTAAATGAACACCATAGCTATACATTTATAAACGAAAAAAAGGAAAGCACAAAGAGTACATATGTACAAAGTCCAAACCGTTACTTAACTTAATGGTGTAACCTCCACCTCACACTGGCCTATGTTCGATGGGCCATGATCCGCCATAAACTGCAGCTACAAATGGTCGCTCACTTACACGCCCGAACCGCTACCTATGCACATGCGCAAGACAAGGGAAGTTACTTGAATGCGCATGCGCATACGAATACGTGAAAGTTTATACATGGGTCGTGGCTAAATAGCCCTTATATTCCTAACCGTGGATCAACGTATATCAAAAAATAGGATGGATAGAATAAGTGACGAGCTAAATTGGAGATGAAGCTTAAAAATAACAGTACACGGTTGCTTATGCTAGGAAAGAAACATATATGAAGCTACCTAAGACAACAGGAGGAACTCTTAAAAACTATTCCTAAAGCCAATAGTTAGCCGGGGTGGGGGGGGGGGGGGCTGAGGAGACGTAAACTAAAGACGTCGTGGTAATAAAGTTATAGGGATAAAACGTGAGGTGTTCAACGGGCTAAAATCACTTTCATCGTAAAGGAAATGAGGAAAAAGAAAAAAGATGAACAGCTTGACCAACCGCGCTCGCCAATCAGCGCACGCATGTGAAAATCCCCAGATCATCAGATTTACGAGTATGAAGAACAAATTAAAGGTGCGAAACCTTCAAAAAAATTTCTGTTTCTTAGTAGGAGTTGGTCGTTAAGGATATTGTCTTTATCACGTTGCAGATGCTTAAAGATCTGCATTTCTTCCAAAACATCCAGTTTTAAGCCCTTAACCTCGGCATGAAGTAACTCGATATTAACTGGAGGGCTCGGCGCATGAGCCGTTTGCACAAGGTGTTCCGCATAAGTAGAGCCCTTAGTACCGTCACCGCTTCTAGTAGGAATATGCTCTTCATGCTTTTTTTTCGCAATCGAGGCGGGTTTCTAATTTTTTAATAAACTGGTACAACTGTCTAATATCGTGTAGGGACCCCGAAAGCACGCATAAGTGCCGCAACACATCGTGGCATGAACTCGACTACTGCCTGAGGTAGTGCTGGAGGGAATTGACACCACGAATCCTGCGGGGCTGTGCATACGTAAGAGTACGAGGGGGTGGATATTTCTTCCGAACAGCACATTGCAAGGCATCCCAAATATCCTCAATAATGTTCATGTCAAGGGAATTTGGTCACCAGCGAAAGTGCTTAAGCTCAGAAGGCTGTTCCTGGAGCTACTCTGTAGCAATTCTGGACGTGTGGGGTGTCGCACTGTCCTGCTGGAATTGCCCAAGTCCGTCGGAATGCACAATGAACATGAATGGATGCACATGATCACACCAGAGGCTTACGTATGTGTGACCTGCTAGAGTCGTTTCTAGACGTATCAGGGGTCCCATATCACTCCAGCTGCACACGTCCCACACCATTACAGTGTCCACCAACTTGAATAGTCCCCTGCTGGCACGCAGGGTCCATGGATTCATGCGGTTGTCTCCATACCCTTACATGTCCATCCGCTCTATACAATTTGAAATGAGACTCATTCGCTCAGGCAACATGTATTCAGTCATCAACAGTCCAATGTCAGAGTTGACAGTCCCTGAGAGGTGTAAAGGTTTGTATCGTGCAGTGATCAAGGGTACACGAATAGGCTTTCGGCTTCGAAACCCATATCGATCATGTTACATTAAACGGTTCGCACTCTGACACTTGTTGATGGTCCAGCACTGAAATCTGCAGCTACTTGCAGAAGGGTTGCGCTTCTGTCACGTTGATCGATTCTCTTCGATCGTCGTTGGTTCCGATCTCGCAGAATCTTTTTCCGGCCACATCGATGTCGGAGATTTGATGTTTTACCGTATTTTTGGTATTCACAGTACACTTGTGAAATGGTCGTACCGAAAAGTCCCCAGTTCATCGCTACCTCGGAGATGCTGTGTTCCACCGCTCGTGCACAGCACGTGTTGTTTTATATACGGTTTGCCAACCGCAGCGCCGTATTCTGCCTCTTTACATAACTTTCTATTAGCTTACGTATGCAGCTGGCCATAGTGGCCGAGCGGTTCTAGGCGCTTCAGTGTGGAACCGCGCGACCGCTGCGGTCGCAAGTTCGAACCCTGCCTCGGGCATGGATGTGTGCGATGTCCTTAAGTTAGTAAGGTTTAAGTAGTTCTAAGTTCTATGGGACTTATGACCACAGCAGTTGAGTCCCATAGTGCTCAGAGCCATTTGAATACATACGCCTATTTCAGTTTCTTTGGCGCTTCAGTATATGAGCAAAAATCTGATGTGTATTTCTTGCCTACAAGTTTTATTTGGTGGCCTTTGAGCGTACAACACAGTATTGTAGAATCCGATAAATGGCCTATTTTGTTACTGCAGTTCATTTCTGGTACTCCATGAAATCTGCTTGATACAAAACCTTCGTAAATCACCCAAGCAAGCGATCTGACGTGCTATGCGCAGCCATAATCACTCTTTCATCTCCAATTCTTGACATGTATCGACATCTACATCTAATTCTATATCCACATACATACTCCGTAAGACACTGTATGGTGCTTGGTGGAAGGTACCCTGCACCAGTACTATTCATTTCCTTTCCTGTTCCACTCGCAAATAGAGCGAGGGAAAACGACTATCTAGATGTCTCCGTACGAGTCCTAGTGTCTCCAATCTTATCTTCACGGTCCTTACACGAAATATACGGTGGCGGTAGGAGAATCGTTCTGCAGTCAGCCTCAAGCACCGATGTCCTAAATTTTCTTTATAGTCACCTGCCCTCCACTGATTCCCGTTTGAGTTTCCGAAGCATCTCCGTGATGCCTGGTGCGGATCCCACTCACTCGAACGGTACTCAACAATGGGTCGTACAAGTATCGATTATGCGTCTCCTTTACAGATGAACCACACTTTCCTAAAATTCTTCCAATAAACCGAAGTCGACCATCACCTTCTCTATTACAATCCTTACATGCTCATTCCATTTCATATCTCTTTGCAGTGTTACGCCCAGGTATTTAATCGATGTGACTGTGTCAAACACCACACTACTAACGCTGTAGTCGAACATTATGGGTTTGTTTTTCCGACTCACCTGCAATGACTTACAATTTTCTGAATTTAGAGCACCACCAGCCATCACATCAACTAGAAATTTTGTCTAAGTCATCCGGTATCCTCCTACGATTACTCAACGACCACAACTTACCTTACACTAAAGCATCATCAGCAAACAGCCGCATACTGCTGCTTATCCTGTTCGCCAGATCATTTATGTATACGAAAAATAACAGTGGTCCTGTCACACTTCCTTGAGGCACTCCTGACGATACCCTTCTCTCTAACGAACACTCGCCGTCCAGGGCAGCACACTGAGCTCTGTTAGGAACTTTTTGAGTCACTCACATACTTGAGAACCTGTTCCGTACCTTCATTAACAGTCGGCTGTGTGGCGCCGTGTCAAATGCTTTACGGAAATCTTGGAGTGTGGAATCCACCTGTTGCCGTTCATCCATGGTTCACAGCATATCATGTGAGAAATGGCAAGCTGAGTTTCACAGTGGCGATGCTTTCTAAAATCGTGTTGATATGCTGACAGAAGCTTCTCCCTCTCAAGAAAATTTATTATATTCACAATAAGAATATGTTCAAGGAGCAAACTGGTGTTAAAGAGATTGGTCCGTTCTTTTGCCCTTCTTATATGCAGGAGCTACCGGCACTTCTTTCCAGTCGCTTGGGACTTTGCACTGGGCTAGAGATTCGCGATAAATGGAAACAAAGTACGGGACCAACGTTGTAGAGTACCCTTTGTAAAACCGAAATGGGATTCTGTCAGAACCTGGCGATTTATTTGCTTTCAGTTCTTTCAAATGAGGCTCATTACTATGTCCTCCATAAAAGATTCTGTGAGATGGTCAAACGACAGTATGTTTGTACGATTCTCCAGCGTGAACGGTTTCTTAAACGCGAAATTTAAAACTTGGGCTTTACTTTTGCTGTCTTCTACTGCCACACTAGAATGGTCAACAAGTGACTGAATAGAAGCCTTAAACCAACTTAGAGAATTTACGTAGGTCCAGAATTTTCTCAAGTTGTCGGAAAGATCTGTTGCTAAGGTATGACGGCGGTAGTTGTACGCTTCGCGCATCGATCTTTTTACAGACACACGAATTTCTACTAACATTTGCCTTTTGTCATTTTAGCGTCATAAAGACATTTTCATCTGCTTAAGAGAAAGTTATTTTAAAATCCCCGGTATCCAGCAACTGCTGCTTAAAGCTTGTTATGCTTATAGTTGACACAATTACCATGACGCGAATGGCTAGACTAGGAACCTGAAGAGTGATGTGTATTAACGCCATTTCCGACATTAGCGTCAAGGCCTGTATTTACCTCTTGTTGTGAGATTATTTGATAATCATCGACCAGATATAACGAAGGACTAAAAGCCATGTCGGTAAGGAGGAGGAAAACATTTTTTTCAAAGGACTGCCTACCTTTCCACAGCAGTGCGTTGTGGCCAGAGCATCCTCATATTAAAAGTAACAGTGTTGCGGCTGTTCGTACTAGTCGCTGTCGGTGTAGGCAATGCAAGACCCAGTTTGTTGGCTTGACTCGTTATGATATCACAGGGATCAGTCATGCACCGCCAGTTTAAGGCCCACACCTGTACAGGTTGACAATTAGTGAACTATATGAAATAAAGGCGTCATAACTTCAGAACGGTTCGTTTTAGGACTGTTGGTCGCGGGGCATGATGGGAATTATATCCCATCAATCTATTTTGTTTAGCGACGAACCCCACTTTCATTTTGATGGGCTTGTCAATGAGCAAAATTATAATTTGCGGTACTGAGAATCCGCATTTCGCGATCTAGAAGTCTCCTCGCCCTCAATAGGTGATTGTATAGTGTACCATGTCCAGTCACGGAACAACGGTGCGATTTTCCTTGAAGGCATGGTGACTACCGGAAAGTACGTGAAGGTTTTGGAAGATGATTTCATCCCTATTATCCAAGGCGACCCTGATTTCGACAAAATGTGGTTCATGGGAGATGCAGATCGACCCCATCGAAGCAGGAGAGTGTTTGATGTCGTGGAGGAGTATTCTTGGGACCGCATTCTGGCTCTGGGGTACCCAGAGGCCACTGGAATGGGTCTCGATTGGCATCCATATTTTCCGGATCTGACCCATGCGACTCCTTTTTGTGTGACTACGTTAAAGACAAGGTGTACAGCAATAACCCCAAAACAACTGCTGAGCTGAAAACAGCCATCGACAGCATAGATGTTCCGACACTCCAGCGGGTCACGCACAATGTCGCTATTCGTCTGCGCCACATTATCGCCAATGATGCCAGGCATATCCGACATGTCATAACCTAAATCCGAATATTTGTAGTGACGTTTACATGTTGAATAAAGTGTGTGCACGCCGTAGTTTGTAACTAATTTACGTTTTTTTCATATAGTTCAATAATTGGCACCATGTAGTACAGAATTGATTCATAACTCTTTTAATTACATAGGCAAGTTGGCGAATTATATATAAATAAGTGACACTGTTGGGTAAATCCTGTAGGAAGTTGACGAAAGGATGGGATTATACCGTAGCTTAAATCAAATAAGTGGTTATTGGATCATATTCACACATATGTGTATGGTGACCTCACATAAATTGCGAATTCAAATCAAAAAAATTAAACAATAATTAATATATGTAATGCGAGCACAGAGCATTGAGTACGGAAACTCATGCGAGCACAGTTCATTTAACTGCACATTAATTCACAAAAATCAACAGTAAATAATCGAAGTGCGAAAGTGCAAGTGTATAAAGGTTTGGCCGATGGGATGTACGTCAGATGCGGGTGGGTATGCAGCGTTTAGGAGATGGTTGCAGGGTATGGAATCAGAAATGGCGAAGTTCAACATCGAAACTGAATCTAGGCATGGCTTATTATCAAGGGATAGAGAAATGAAATCTGCAGTCCTTCGTATAATGTTGAGACCTCATGGTCGGAGAGGAGCGGAAGGAAGGCCTGAACAGTCCAAGATCTGGTTGAGAAGAGAGCGACCGAACTTCACTTCTGCGCGCTTCTCAGCTCGCTCCTGTGCACCACGTGACCAATTCCGTTCCTGTGATTGGCTTCGGCCGGTACGTTTAATCGTCAGACAGCCTCAACGACGCTCGGTCGTGGCGTTACCCTGTCAGCACAAGCTGACACTTCCATCGCGAGAAGAGAACGTGAAGCGACTGCCCTCCAGCTAATATCTAGTGTTAGGCAGCCCAGGGTCTGCTGCAGCTTATGAAAACCTTCACGAGCTAGTCACGAACGAAATTTCGAAGAAATTGTTGTGTACATAGTTCCGCGTAGTCAGCGCGTACACAACTTTCCCACTAGAGCGCGCCCCGCTAAGCACAACAGCGCAGACGCAGCGCTCGTCTGTCTCCGCACTACGAGATGGCGCTGCCATAGAGACCGACCAAATTCTGCTTCCGCCGATCCGCGCATTAATATGTAACGCAGCCAATAAGATTGCTGCTAATGTAGAACCTATTCTCCTCGCGGATCACACTCGCGCAGTGATACATGAACGCGGGAGGTATTATAACGAGTGTACAGACCTCCGATTAGTCAGTCTGCATTTGTCTGCACCAGTCTGTACCAATCTGCATTAGTCTGTACCAGTCTGTACGAGTTCTACATTTGTCTGTACCAGTCTATAGTCAAGTTTCAGTCTGCGTCTAATAAGATTACCATATTCCTGTACATAGCCATGAAGATAAATGTATAGACACTTTTGTCAAGTATCAGAGATATATGTGAGAATAAGATTAACGTACCAGTACCAAAGGAACTTCAGATTGTCAATTGTTAATAGCATCCAGAACCAAGTTAAGTAATTTTTATGCTTGTTATTATTTTAATAAATGTGTGTGAAAATTAATCAAGTTCTGTTTAAAGTTGGTCACCGTCAATCTGCTACTCTAAGCATGCAAGTGGCATTTCTATCGTCTGACCTAACGGCAGAAGATAAACACGCCACGATAAGACCGCGAGACATATTGCTGACACTCGCCTACTTCGTTAGAGCGACAAGTCAAATAATCTGATGGTGTGTGTAGTGAAGGTCTTACAGTACGCACACCACAGAAATAAATCAGTTTATTGCCTACTACGCCTGCCAGCCCTATACACTCCTCCCCCTTCCGCAAGAGCAGAATGTCTGTTCGAAAACACTACAAAGTGATTATTTTTCTTAAATTTTAAGTGCTCATTTGGACAGGCAATATGTAACGAGGTCTTATTTGATAAGGAAGTTACAGTTATAGGTTACAGTTTCCGTGTACATGGTGGCAGCCAGTCAAGGAATATTTTAGGGAATTTGTTTAAAAGATTTATTTCAAAGGCCCAGTCAAATCTTTACAAGTTTACTCCTAGAGCAACTTGCGCTGTGCCTACGTGACACAAGATGCCTGTCTTTCAAAATCCAGGCAGTTCTGTCCAGTTAAAGCTGCTGACAAGGGACGTACTGAGATTTCTGCTGAAACTGCTAGCGGATTCATGCCATTGGTTTTAGCCAACAGCGTGCGTGGGATACAGGTCACGTGTGTGGACGCTGGAGTGTTCTGCGGTGCGGAACACAGATGCCTCTCTTTCTTGTAATCCAGACCTCGAGCAGAACAGACGTCTTTTTGGAAGGCAGACCCTCTGGTTCTGCTTTTCACGACCGGCCACCAACATACGTTAACATGAACCGCTTCCCCTTCCGTTGACCATTTCAATTAATTGTTTGACCCCCTAGACTGGCCTAAACCTGGTAACTTCCGACCCTAGGCGCGCCCCTAGTATGCCATACACTAAAATATATTCTCTTTATTGTGGATATGTTGGAGGAATAGGAGCAGATGGGGGAAATGAATGAGGTCATAGAGGATCCGCGTGGGGGACGGTAGGCGTATACGGAAGGCGAGGCGGAGTGCATGACGCTCAAGGATCTGGAGGGACTTACAGAATTTGGGGGGTAACCACTGAGCCAGACACTTGTCTTATATAGGCGTTGCCGACCGCAGCGCCGTATTCTACCTGTTTACATATCTCTGTATTTGAATACGCATGCGGATACCAGTTTGTTTGCTACTTCAGTGTAGGAAGTTACAAATAAGCAGAAATTTTGTTGTTCGTAAGATAAGTAATTCAAACAGAACGTAAAATACAGTAAAATTTACAATAACCGTGCAGAGGATGGTTGCAGGTGTAGCTCTAGTTTAGGTTTACAATGGCAGGCCTGTAGCCAATGCGGCGGTGGTGACGATGCGGTGTTTGCGGCGTCGCGAGGGCTCTGATTGCTGTGGCGGAGCGTCGGCAGTGCCTGCAATAGCGCCGTAGGAGGTGGGCGAGGTGGCCAAGCTTCGCGGTCTTACGAGAGCTAGAACTGTAACACTCCATCGAAGGTGCGCATCAGCTGAGGCTCAGGCCTATATTTCAGCAGTGGAGAGCGAAATGAATCAGGTCGACAGTATCTTTATGGAGTAAAACGTCTAATCGAAATACCTTCAGTTGTGTTATGTTCCAGTTGTTATTTTATTTGAGCAACAAGTCTGAGCGCTACATTAAGCCATCTTCAGGCCTTGGGTGATCAGATACAGACCTATAAAAAAGAGGACAAACAGCTTAAAAAAGGAGGGCGAAGCCAGAGAAAAGATGACTCACGGAAACATGAGTTCAATGAATTAATCAATAGACATTACGTAAATTCCTTAACTTTTATTGGAACTTCTCTGGAGATAGAATCTTTTGTAGTTGTGTGGGCTTACTTACAGGGTAATTGTAAAAAAGATACACAGGAAAAATTTTTAAATGATACTGGACAATAAAATACCTTTAACAGATTCAATGTTAAACATCTTCCTGTCATTGTGTTGCAATTAGCGAAAATACTCGTTCTGCATTTGCATTATGCCCTGATACAATGAAAAAGTATTCGGCAAGTTTTAACTGTTCTGAATGACAGTCAAGAGACCTACTTTCGCAAAAATACTTGGCCTATTTTTTAACTACAAGATACACCAGTAAATTTCAGGATCATTATTTATCTCTTTCAGAAATTGCCTAAAATTATAGAATTGCTCAAAACATTTTACGTCTTCAATTTCAAAAGCTTTACATTTAGCTTGCAAATACAAAACGTTTTTTTCAACATTACTGTAGCTAACATCTTTCTTAAGAGAGATCCATTTGAAACGCGAAAAATCTCCAAACAGAGTCATCGTTTTAAATGTTCGTGGGATGATAGATAAAGCAACATATGCATCCTTCACAAAAAGATTAATGTCTTTGTCAAAGCCTTCTTCTATTGCAGTTTACATCTTCTGTTTAACCTTTAGGCAAATGAATTTTTCATTTAATCGGTTCTCAAGCACCTTATCTACAGAAACTAAAATTTCAATCACTTCAAGCACAGAATTGTCCTCCTACTCTATTTTGTGTTATACCACAAAATTTGCAATGTCTTTGTTATTTATAATGTAGCTGTCAGTAGTGGCACACAGCCAATACAAGGACACATAATTTATTCAAAATGGCGGCTGGTTTTCCCTGCCCATTATAATGTCACACCCCCTCCACCCCTGTAAATGGCGGGAAATTTTGGCTGCAAATAGAGCAATTCGCGTATCTCCACTAACCTAACTCCCCCACCCTACACCCACTCCTACAACGTCATTACACCTATGACGTCACTCCTGAAAATGGTGGGAAACGTTAATTCTGTACTGGAAAGGGGGATTTTATTTATTTACAGCTCAATTTGGCTACCTCCAGTTACCTAAATTGGAAACATTTGTGTTCTCCTCGACAGGCACGGACTGACTGAGCCACTTCGCACTACATCCACCAGATAACGCTGTTGGCTTCTCCCCTCCTCCCCCACTCACCCCACCCTCCCATTACTTCCACAACTCCTCTTTTTGTGTGGAACCTTAAGTCTGTGTCGAGCTCTTGGAAAAGCTGCCATAAGACTTTGCAATGTGTTCACTGCAGACCAGTTACAGTTGAGTTCAGATTAGGTTCTGTTCAGTCAAAGGTTAGCATACAAGTTTAAGTTTGCTAACAGTCTGTGGGTACATAGCTTTGGTAGTACATAGATTTTTATAGAGCGAGAGATAAAGTTGGGCTACATTTCATACAGAAACATATAATGAGGGGTTACATCTGGAACTCTCGGACCTGCTGGATGGAGAGAGAAAGAGAGACTTGTAAAGATTTCTCTCACTACAGCCCCAACAAAGGAGTGTTACATCCCTGATCACACCACCTCATAGTCGAAAAAGAGACTTCTGTTTCTGGCTGCAGAAAGCAGTCACAGATGGAAAAAAGACTCAACAACATGATGCTTCAAATGGTTCAAATGCCTCTGAGCACTATGGGACTTAACTGCTGAGGTCATCAGTCCCCTAGAACTTACAACTACTTAAACCTAACTAACTTAAGGATATCACACCCATCCATGCCCAAGGCCGTAGGGTCACGCAGATCCAGACTGTAGCACCTAGAACCGCACGGCCACTCCGGCCGGCCCATGATGCTTCCTGCATGCCGTTAAATTTATTTCATGGAAAGATTGGCCACCTGGGACAATAACGACATATCCGACTGTTTGTCTTGGATGAAGCACTGAATGGTCAACAGCAGTGTAGGAAAAACATTAAACTGGCCAAAACTTCTCTTTTATAAATGAGATTTTTCACTATGCAGCGGAGTGTGCGCTGATATGAAACTTCCTGGCAGATTAAAACTGTGTGCCGGACCGAGACTCGAACTCGGGACCTTTGCCTTTCGCGAGCAAGTGCTCTACCAACTGAGCTACCCAAGCACGACTCACGTCTCGTCCTCACAGCTCAGTTGGTAGAGCACTTGCCCGCGAAAGGCAAAGGTCCCGAGTTCGAGTCTCGGTCCGACACACAGTTTTAATCTGCCAGGAAGTTTCTTTTTTATGCTTTTCACTGCTGATGCGGCTATTCCTCCCTCATACCTATCTGCCGGAATGCTTTGGCACTGAAATATGGTCTCCTGTGGTTATTTCCGTTCGTCAGATGTACTATTACACGTTGAACGAATGTTATTTCATGTTAAGGTTTTCCAGGACAATTTCTCTGCATCCATTCAGCTAGTATATTAGACTGATCAAAGCTACTCTTCGAACCTTCTCAGTGATAACACCTGCGTACCTGTAACCACTGGAAACTTTCATGGTTTGTCGTTCACTGTGGATTAAGTGTCACTTGAGAGATGTTCACAATACTGCCTTCGAAAGAAATTGACAGGAACGCTGCAATGTTGTATAACTTAGACCACATGAATTCGACAACAGAATTCACTCAAAAACCTTCCTAAATCCGCTTACAGATCCTGCGCAGAGACTGCACAGTGAACCCGTATTGAGCTGCCTGTCCCAAGTCTGTGGCACTGCTGATCTGTGTGGCCTCAACTGCCGGGTGAGACGGCATGCGGAGTCCTGTTATGATTTCACAAAGAGTGACGTGGTCCATTCTGCAGGATACAAACTCAAATATGCACTAAGCTTCATGTGTATAGATAGACGAGAACAGACAGAAGCTGTCGCCAGTCTACATCAATACCATACTTTCGCAACACCTGTGTATGTGTGGTATGAGAAGAACAGTCCTCTCCGCTCATAAATAAGGGACTCTGTCGGTCAGTTTCACAGACAAAGTCCTTACTGAAGTACAGCTCTCTAACCTCCCCATTGTCACAACTTTCAACAACAGTCTCCAATAATACAGCTATTTCCAGAGCACTCTGCCATTAAAGCTAAAAGCTTTCTCAGCACGTGTAACAGGACACACACGTAATAGCTTTCAAAACCAAACAGTTCTTCCGCTAACAAAATCCCTGTACGGACTATTTCACAAATCGTTAAGTGTTTTGGCTTCACGGAAATTCCTGAGCGCTGAGGGGAAATGCTTTCTGCAAATCGAAACGTGTCTGCCTTGTGGACAATAGCAAAATACCTGTCTGCTGACCACCCATTTCCAAATGTATATCCCCAACTCGAATTCGTAGCGACTGAGTAAACAGGCGTCTTCAGATCGCTTAAGTATTGTGAAAATCATGTACAACAGTATGTCATAGATTGTATACTATTTGCAAGATTATTACGCCAGAAATACGACAGTGTAATGCACTCAGAGTCCTCGTTGACGGCCTAATGTTTTGTGAGAAATACATCACCTTTTCTTTTGTTCGGAGCATACCTCATTAATATGAATCTAACAGTATCACAGAGCTTCAATACACTATCCACTGAACCACTTAGATTAGAGCAACAACCTGACACTTTCATACATATTTAGAGCTGCTGCAAGAGGAGGGGGAGATTCACGATTCAATCGCAGCATTTTTCTCTTCATTGACGCCGACTGACCCAGCACTGGCAACGAAGAATCAGGGACAATGTCCTGGCAGCCACATCGAACTACATCAGAGGAAGTTTCTGGGATTGATGACCACTGCGACTGGTCGGAACCAGTCGAAGAGATACACGAATTGGCACCCCCAGTTGATGACGACTCACTTACAGGATGCACACCACGGAACGAAAACAATGGAGGACAGTCAGTTGGTGGGCACCCCCTGAGCACGAATAGTGGTCTAAAAACCCTTGGAGTTCACAATGACATGACACGAGCATGACAACGACAACGGACCAAGCATATAAGATGGAAACAGTGAACATTAACATCACAAGTTCGCTTGCAAAGATGCAAGTTTTCCGGAACATGATTTACACCACAGATGTGGATATTCTGCTGGTGCAGGAAACCTATAACGCTGCCTTTCCCGACACGTGCGTGGTTACAACACTTATCTAGCGCCGACTCCAGACGGAGGACGTGGCACAGCGATATTAGCCCGGGAAGGGATTCCGATGTGTGACCCCGATTACAACCCTTCGGCTCGGGGTTGGGCATGACCGTGTAGGGCATTCGTATCGTCAACATCTATGCACGCTCCGGATCTGACAATCGAGGGGCACGAGCACAATTCTGCTCGGAGGAGGTTGCCCCTCTAATTTAAGCTCCTGCTATGCATTGCACACGATCTGCAGGGACATGGCACAAATGGACACGTGGGAAAAGATCCATGGGCAGCGAGTGGGCTACATGTTTTTTTATTAGCCACTCGGCGAGCAGGCTGGATCGGATTTATGTTTCTGACAGATTAAGGGACCACGTTGTTGGCTGCTGAACGTTGGCCCACAGCTTTTACGGATCATGCACTTTAACCCTGCCACGGCAGCGGGCCTGGCGGAGCCGTAGTTCATGGAAACTTAATTCATCCTTATTGGTGGCTCTCGAATGTAGCCAGCGGATGGAAGAAACGTGGCAGACATGTACTCGCCGTCTGCCGATGCACCGTACGGTTCTTTCATGGTGGCTGCAATGTGCAAAACCGGCGATAGGAAGAGCTCTCATAACGTATGGCAAGAAAAAAAACGAAATGGCTCCGAGACACACTTGTTTGTTACTACTTGGTGCTCCGTGACCTGTCCTCCAGGGCCCCATCTCCCGAACATCAAGCGGAAGTCCATCGCATTCAGGCGTTCATTTTATCGATCACGAGACGTCGACTGTAGTGACTTCGATCCGTGCTCGGTGCTTGGGGAACGTCGATGGAGAAAGTATTAGCATGCATCATGTGACCAAGGGACATGCGCGTAATCGCCTATCCTTGATCACAGTGGTCCATGATGATGATGACCGGCCGTTGACGTCGCAACAGGATATTGCTGCTGGGTTTTCTGGAGAATTATCGCCTCCTTGTAGCTGGGACGCCAACGGACAATCGGATAGGAGAAGAAATTTTGCGACAGATGTAAATGGATGTAGATAGTCCGGATGCAGAGGCGTTATTGGAACCGCTAACGGGAGATGACATACGGAGGGCAATCACGAAGGGTGCAGTGCATAAATCTCCTGGGCTGGATGGGTTGGCCCGCATCTCGTGGTCGTGCGGTAGCGTTCTCGCTTCCCACGCTCGGGTTCCCGGGTTCGATTCCCGGCGGGGTCAGGGATTTTCTCTGCCTCGTGATGGCTGGGTGTTGTGTGCTGTCCTTAGGTTAGTTAGGTTTAAGTAGTTCTAAGTTCTAGGGGACTGATGACCATAGATGTTAAGTCCCATAGTGCTCAGAGCCATTTGGACCATTTGGATGGGTTGACACTCGAATTTTATAGCGCATTTGCGGATTTAATGATGTCCCAATTACTGTTGAGGTATAATGAGTTATTGAGCTCTGACAAGAACGTACCATCGCAGTTCATGGCGGGACTGGTTATCCAAAACCGAAATCCGCAGCGAGTGTCAGCGCCCATCAATTTAGACTACTCACAATGCTCAGTACTGACTATTGCGCGAATGTTGCCGGCAAGGCACAAGGCTGTAATATCCAAGACATTCCCATCAGACTAGGCTTGTCTAGGGATTCGGAGCAACATCCATTCTATCCTAGGCGAATACCGTGACATAATTTCCGTGGCGGAAGCTTGTCGCATGCGAGCGGCTTTGGTATCAGTGGATTTTGATCGTGCCTTTGACCGGATCAGCCAAGAGTTCCTTGACTCGACCATGCGATACATGACGATACCTCAGGATTTTATTATCATCCTCATGCGCCTCCTTCACGGCGCTCCTTCGATGGTGAGAGTCAATGGTAGGGAGGTAGGAACGATTCCTGTTTGCCGCTCAATTAGGCAGTGATGTCCCTTGTCGATGATGCTGTTTGCAATAGTGTTCGAACCATTGATGCAGACTCTTAGACAGACTCTTAGACAGACTCTTACAGGCGTCCGACTCCGTGCGAGCTCCTTCACGTGTCGTGCATATGCCGACGACTTGACGATACTTGTCCGGTCGGAGAAAGAAGTACGTGAGGTGGGTGTCTTTCTTACTACGTACGGAGTATCTGCGGGAAGCAGGGTCAACATGAATAAAACCAAGACTATGCACATCGGACGAGAGTTAGACGCTCTGCACAGTCCGTTTACGACGGTATCTTTCACCCGATCGCTACAGCAATCAGCGGCGGCGAGCTACCGACGTCTGCTCCAGCACGTCCGACTGCACATACGCAACAATTCACTCCGAACCCACGACCTGCTCCAAAGGGTGGAATACACTAATGATCATCTGGCCTCGCAACTGCCGCACCTGGCACAGGTACTGCCAATGATATTGCTGACAGGTTAATGGCGGCCTTTGGATACTATGTCAGGCAAGGAATGTTGTTTAAGGTCAAATACGAGACCGGAACAGGGCTCTAGTTCTATACCTGCGAGCGACGCTACGAACATGGAACCAACGGCAACACGCCATCACGTCGGCTATCCTGGACGTACTTCTTCCCCCGTCCTTTGAACCGCCGGTGGCGGTAGGCGCAATATCGCCTTCTTTTTCTCAAGTTGCGCGATTCTTTGTTGAGGAGGAGGTTAGTGTTTAATGTCCCGTCGACAACGAGGTCATTAGAGACGGAGCGCAAACTCGTGCTAGGGAAGGATGGGGAAGGAAATCGGCCGTGCCCTTTCAAAGGAACCATCCCGGCATTTGCCTGAAACGATTTAGGGAAATCACGGAAAACCTAAATCAGGATGGCTGGAGACGGGATTGAACCGTCGTCCTCCCGAATGCGAGTCCAGTGTGCTAAGCACTGCGCCACCTCGCTCGGTCTTTGTTGATTTATGTTCAATTAGAGATACCTTCTACAAGGATCCTCACTACCCGTGAGATATATCGATACTTGAGGCGTCATCATGGCAGCAATGTTGCTGAACGTAAATACCCAACGCGGTATTGGCGACAGATTTGGCGAGCTGTCCATACGCCTCTCCTCACCACGGCAGCGAGATCGTCTTGGTATACATTATCAACCGCAAGACAGTCAACCGCCAACGATTGTACGACATTCGCATGGTAGATTCCCCGTTCTACCTCATATGTGACATGCAGGAAACCGACGAACATTCTCTGCAGTGCGGTGAGGTAAAGGTTGTTTGGCGGCTGACGCAATGCATCGTGGCACACCTCCGACGCACCGACGAATCCACCATCACGACGGACGCTTTATTTTTCCCTGACGCTGTCTTTTTCCCCTCACAGAATACGTCGGCAACCCGCTGGATTGGAGGACACGCATCGCACTTCGTGCTCTCGCGGACCTTGATATCGGGCATGGACTATTGGCCTTATCTACTAGAACGAAATCATCCGACGCCACTCTAAATACAAAACGCACTTTGCGAACTTTCTAGGCAGCATGTTTCATGACCCCCGAAGCGGTGGGGAGTCCCAGGTTTACGTAGTTTCACGGGATAGGATATTACTCCCAGTGAAGTGACGAGGATGTGACTTCGGCCCTATTTTTCTTTCCTTTCTTTTTCATATATGTTTTTTCTTCTGGGACATTAAAATTAAATAAATAAATAAAAAATAATTTAAAAAATATTACATACATGTACTATGTTTCCTTCCCGCTGCCTGTCCCTTATCCTGTCAGGAGACGGGGACACTGTGGCCAGGCCTCCATGCACGACCCCTGCCCACTCTACCCCCTGATCTACTATACCTTATAAAAAAAAAAAGTCTGCCATGTAAGCAGGAGATCCCGGGTTCGAGTCCCGGTCGGGGCACTAATTTTCAACTCTCACCGTTGACATTTATCTACGCCCGTAAGCAGCTAATGGTCTGGATTTCATTGTAATTTCACCTCAGGAAGGACTTTGTCTGTGAAATTGACCGACAGAGTCCATTATTTATGAACAGAGATGACTGCGGCCTCATACCACACACACATGGGTGTTGTGAAAGTATGCTATTCATGTAGACTGGCGACAGCTTCTGTCTGCCCTCGTCCATCAATACACGTGAAGCTGAGTGCATATTTGTGTTTGGATCCTGTAGAACGGACCACGCTAGTCTTGTGAAATCATAACAGGACTTGGGATGCCGTCTCAGCCGGCAGTTGAGGCCACACTCGCCAGCGGTACGACAGACTTGGGACCGGCAGCTCCACACATGTTCACTGTGCAGTCTTTGTGTTTAGGACGTTTCTGGGTGAATTGTGTTGTCCAATTCATGTGGCCTTGGTTATACTGCACTGCAGCGTTTCTGACATTTTTTTTTCGAAGGCAGTATCGTAAACACCTCTCAAGTGACACTTAATCCACAGTGAACGACAGACCATGACAGTTTCCAGAGGTTACAGGTACGCAAGTGTCAACAGTGAGAAGGTTCAAAGAGTAGCTTTGATCAGTCTAACATACTAGCTGAATGGATGCAGAGAAATTGCTCTGGAAAACCTTAACATGAAATAACATTCGTTTAACGTGTAACACTAAATCTGGCGAACGGAAATACCCACACGAGACCATATTTCAATGCTAAAAGATTCTGGCAGATAGGTATGAGGGAGAAACATAGGTATCAGCAGTGAGAAGCATCAAAGAGTAATTTTGACCAGCCTAATGTTTTTCCTACACTGCTGTTGGCCATTCAGTTCTTCATCCATGATAAATAATCGGATATTTCGCCATTGTTCCAAGGGGCCAGTCTTTTCGAGAAATACGTTTAACAGCATGCAGGAAGCGACGTGTTCTTCAGTCCTTTTTCCATCTGTGACTGCTTTCTGCAACCAGAAACAGAAGCCTTCTGTTCGGCTATGAGGTGGTGTCACCAGTGACGTAACACTTCTTTGTCGGGGCTGTAGTGAGAAAAAACGTTACAAGTATCTCTCTCTTTCTATATATCTCTCTCTCCATCCAAAAGATCTGAGCGTTCCAGAAGCCACTTCTTCATTTCTGAGGTACACTGTCATTCTACAGATTTCCCATCTTAATCTGATGGAGAGAACATAAACTGCGACGTATTGTTTGGATCGAGATGGTGGAAGTAACATATGCTGGTTCTCTAAACGTAAAGAACAAATATGGTTATGAGTATTAAAACCTTAGTTGACTTTTTGAAGTATAATGATGCTCTGGAATCTGTTACGGCATTGATATCGGTATTTGTTAAAAAAATACGAATGGTACTACCGGTTTCCTCTATTTTCGAGTTCTCACATAAAAATCTTCACAGACGAGGTAAGTTTCTACTTACTCAATGGTTTGCAGCACGTCCCACGCTGAAGTTTGGACACTCTAAAGATACAGGGCTATTACAAATGATTGAAGCGATTTCATAAATTCACTGTAGCTCGATTCATTGACATATGGTCACGACACACTACAGATACGTAGAAAAACTCATAAAGTTTTGTTCGGCTGAAGCCGCACTGAGAAAGTGTATGTCGTGCTTGAAATGCACTCACATCAGTCAGTCATAACAGTGCAACGACACTTCAGGACGAAGTTCAACAAAGATCCACCAACTGCTAACTCCATTCGGCCATGGTATGCGCAGTTTAAAGCTTCTGGATGCCTCTGTAAGGGGAAATCAACGGGTTGGCCTGCAGTGAGCGAAGAAACGGTTGAACGCGTGCGGGAAAGTTTCACGCGTAGCCCGCGGAAGTCGACGAATAAAGCAAGCAGGGAGCTAAACGTACCACAGCCGACGGTTAGGAAAATCTTACGGAAAAGGCTAAAGCAGAAGCCTTACCGTTTACAATTGCTACAAGTCCTGACACCCGATGACAAAGTCAAATGCTTGGAATTTTCGGCGCGGTTGCAACAGCTCATGGAAGAGGATGCGTTCAGTGCGAAACTTGTTTTCAGTGATGAAGCAACACTTTTTCTTAATGGTGAAGTGAACAGACACAATGTGCGAATCTGGGCGGTAGAGAATCCTCACGCATTCGTGCAGCAAATTCGCAATTCACCAAAAGTTAACGTGTTTTGTGCAATCTCACGGTTTAAAGTTTACGGCCCCTTTTTCTTCTGCGAAAGAAACGTTACAGGACACGTGTATCTGGACATGCTGGAAAATTGGCTCATGCCACAACTGGAGACCGACAGCGCCGACTTCATCTTTCAACAGGGTGGTGCTCCACTGCACTTCCATCATGATGTTCGGCATTTCTTAAACAGGAGATTGGAAAACCGATGGATCGGTCGTGGTGGAGATCATGATCAGCAATTCATGTCATGGCCTCCACGCTCTCCCGACTAAACCCCATGCGATTTCTTTCTGTGGGGTTATGTGAAAGATTCAGTGTTTAAACCTCCTCTACCAAGAAACGTGCCAGAACTGCGAGCTCGCATCAACGATGCTTTCGAACTCATTGATGGGGACATGCTGCGCCGAGTGTGGGAGGAGCTTGATTATCGGCTTGATGTCTGCCGAATCACTAAAGGGGCACATATTGAATATTTGTGAATGCCTAAAAAAACTTTTTGAGTTTTTGTATGTGTGTGCAAAGCATTGTGAAAATATCTCAAATAATAAAGTTATTGTAGAGCTGTGAAATCGCTTCAATCATTTGTAATAACCCTGTATAATTTCCAGTCTTTATCTTCAGAATTATACTGTGCAGGTGATCGGTGGCATACTGCTACGTGGTTGATATCAAGAACAGTCACTTAAATGGTATGATATTTCGGAAAGCAATCTGAAAATACATGAAGTTCTGGAAATTTTCATTCGCTTCTCAATTATGTCAGCATAAAAATGGGGAAAATTTCGTCGTTTTTTGGCTTGTAAAATCCGATATTGAATCCGATTTCGGTTTCGACATCGTAAATTAACTCGCGATTTGCGAAGCATTTCTCGTAGGCAGAGCTCAGAAAGTAAATATTCTTGTAATCCCAGAGTCTGGAGATGGTCGCAACTCATTGCAGAAAGCGCAACAGCAAGTAGGCCACCGTAGGTACAGTGCTGTTCGCGGACTCCCTTGTGCCGGAGGAACCAGCACAGACATTGTTCACTAGTTCAGAGAGCGACCGCTGTCCGCGGAGGACGCCCCGATCTCGTATCAGATCAGCGCTAAAGTCGGCCGGGGTGGCCAAGTGGTTCTAGGTGCTACAGTTTGGAAAAGCGCGATCGCTACGGTCGCAGGTTCGAATCCTGCCTCGGGCATGGATGTGTGTGCTGTCCTTAGGTTAGTTAGGTTTAAGTAGTTCTAAGTTCTAGGGGACTGATGACCTCACAGGTTAAGTCCCATAGTGCTCAGAGCCATTTTTTGAGATCAATGCTAAAGGGGCGGGGGCAGTTGTCTCGTGACCGTTGGCCGTGGTGGTTGACCGACCGACCTCGCGTGGGATATATGGCGTATGTGCTTCTGTTTCTGGGATCTTTATGTCTTCGTAGAATGTGTAGAAGTGCCTGGTGGTCGATAGAGATCGACCTCACACCAAAAAATTCAAGCTGTCTTCGACAGTAGTAGATCAGAGTAATTGATTAAGTATCTTTAGCAATAGTTTCCGTATTCCGTGATCTCCAGACCGTTTTTTCAAGGTTGAACTGTCAGTGCAATATGACTGCTCTAAGTTTTCCGCTAAAATTCCCATAATTTGGCCGTCTGTATAAAGTGGCGGACAGTGCTCCCAAAGCAGCATCAAGAATTTGGCGAGTACATTAAGTAAGAACTAATCAAGATGCTCCATTCGCAATAAGTTCCATGACGTCAGAGAGACACAAGACAGCCTCTGTGGGGAGGCACAGGAGTCCCCACAGACTGGTTCAAAGAAACAGAAGCAGAAAAAGCCATCTATGGAAAGTTCCGTGACGTATCCCTTCTTCAAGTGTTCGGAGGCAAGCCCAGGCTGACCAGCCTCCTGTAGTTCGCACTAGGAGGATGCTGTCCCCTGCCTGCCATAGTGGCTTTAGAGCATCTCCAGATCAGCAGTTGTAGGACATCGAAAATTCGCCGAAAATTCCAGCCATTTCTCTCATGTGTAGGAAGTGCTTCGAACGCTAGGAGAATGTTTTAGACAAGGGCCTTTTGCGTGTCTGTTTTTTTCATGATCTGTTGTGCGTTTTGAAATACGTCATGAACTTTTAGATATATAACTGTTCTGATTTTCCAGTCTGAGAATGTATTCTTCTTCTTCTTAGACTTCACCATTATCTTCGCCTTCCAACCCACATGCAGGGAGCTATGAACACAGTCCTCTGCTGCAGGATTACAGATGATATAACCACTAAACTCCTGATTGTGTGTCGCCAACAACATCTCTTCCATTGAACACATCACAAAGGCTTATGTCATCCTATCCAAGAGCTCAGTGCTGACTGAAGACTCCGCACAAGTAGAGAGTGGGGAAAGTAGGGGGAGGGGTGGAGGGAGTTGAGGAGGAGGAGGGAGGGGAGGCAAATAGCTCAGTCAGTCCCTAAACGTGAAGGTGAACACACACAGCTCCGAGTTTGGTTAGTGGATGTAGCCCAAATAAGCTATAAATAAATAAAATACCCTGCCTTCCTTTTCAGCATAGAATTAACGTTTCTCACCATTTCCAGGGGTGATCTCATAGGCGTGGTTATAGGAGTGGGGGGAGAGGTGGGGGAGTTAGGTTATGGAGGTACCCCAATTGCTGTATTTCTCGCCAAAATTTTCAGCCATTTCCAGTGGTGGAGGGAGTGTGGCATCATAGGGAGCTGGCAAAGCCAGCTGCTATTTTGAATAAATTATTTGTTCTCATATCAGCTTTGTTACAATGCTGCAGTCAAGTTAGTTATTTGTTTACAAACGGCCACTAAATGGCACTAGACCAGGTTCCTAACCTTCCCAACTGTTGTGCTAGCTCTGAGGCTACACTGTAGATCTAGTGAGGAGGTTGCACTCTACATGTGTTAGTCTCACACGTTGACGAATGAGGATAACACGGTTTTCATAGCCCAATGGGTGCCCTTGTTCCACCGATCGACGATACCAAGTTCTTTAACAATGATCTTCCAGCGTTAAACCAAGCTCACTTAACACGGTGGATTGAGACAACATCACAAAGGCTTCATGATTATTCTTGTGTGTTAATGATCACTTGTCCTAGATCTCATAGCCGCGCGGGATTAGCCGAGCGGTCTAGGACGCTGCAGTCATGGGCTGTGCGGCTGGCCCCGGCGGAGGTTCGAGTCCTTCCTCAGGCATGGGTGTGTGTGTTTGTCCTTAGGATAATTTAAGTTAAGTAGTGTGTAAGCTTAGGGACTGATGACCTTAGCAGTTAAGTCCCATAAGATTTCACACACATTTGAACATTTTTTGAACCTAGATCTCATAGCAAATGTAAGGTTCCCTTTTGTACAGTTTGTTCTAATTGTTATTCGGAAACTAACAGGTATTGGGTGATTTATCACAAGGTCACTTTTTCTTCTTTAAGTAAGGTGAGATTCACTTCAGCCACTACCACAATTTGGTGAGGGGTGATCAACAGATTGTCCACCCATTCAAACAGAGTGCCAGAGGATGATGGATAGTTCTCAAATGGTGGCATGCCCACAACGCGCGGCGTGCCCACAACGTAGATAAATAGGGCATATAGGCTACAGCACCACATTTTAATGGCGAACACACAAGAGTTCAGTCATGAGATTGGTTGTTATGTTGTCACCGATTTGGTGGGATATCGGTAATGTCACTACCTGAGGCTCGACTACCTAAAGGTGAACCAGCACAGTACGCTAAAAATATCGAGGAAAATTCGCACAGCTAGTTAACGCTAAACAGTAGAATGGTGTGTTCTTCACAAGACATCTGGCAGTGAATGGGAACAATGGTAAATGAGAGATGATTATCTGTAGTGTGTGATGGCAAGTAGTATACCAGGTGTTTCACGAAGATATACAAATACATTCTACAAGTAAAACTAAAGAAAAAAGTTCATATAAACATAGGTTCGCAAATGTTTAGTTACGGAGTTATGGCTAATAAAAGATTTTGTCTGAAATTTTGCAACTTCGCTATTATGAAGCCATCGCAAAACTGTATGAGGTTAAAGAAAAGCACTATATCCATTTATTTTATTGTTATTGATCTGCTGAATCTAATAAAAAATGTCCCAGACGTGTATCAGCAGTAGTTTTCCATAACATCCAGAGAATCAAAGACGTAATTCTGTAAAAAATTTTAATTTAGTAACTACTTGGCCCAATTTGTTTTTTAAATTCCAGACAACTGCACAAAGTTTTCAACAGAAGTTGTAGAGAATTTAATTTGGAAAAATGATGGTAATAACGTTAACTCAAACTGTATGAATGTGTCGGATAATCTGCTTTTATTAATACCATATCACACGTCAATTCACGTTCAGCAGGAAAAAACAAAGCTCAGTGTTAAGGAAGTTGTACAGTGTACATACATTATGTGATCAAAAATATCCGGACACCTGGCTGAAAATGACTTACAAGTTCGTGGCGCCCTCCATCGGTAGTGCTGGAATTCAGTATAGTATTGGCCTACCCTTAGCCTTGATGACAGCCTCCACTCGGGAATACGTTTAATCAGATGCAGGAAGGTTTCTTGGGGAATGGCAGCCCATTCTTAACGGAGTGCTACAGTGAGGAGAGGTATCGACGTCGGTCGGTGATGCCTGGCACGAAGGTGTTCTATAGGATCCAGGTCAGGACTCTGTACAAGCCAGTCCATTACAGAGATGATATTGTCGTGTAACCACTGCGCCACAGGCCGTGCGTTATGAACGGGTGTTCCATCATGTTCAAAAATGGTTCAAATGGCTCTGAGCACTATGGGACTTAACATCAATGGTCATCAGTCCCCTAGAACTTAGAACTACTTAAACCTAACTAACCTAAGGACATCATACAACACCCAGTCATCACGAGGCAGAAGAAAATCCCTGACCCCGCCGGGAATCGAACCCGGGAACCCGGGCGCGGGAAGCGAGAACACTACCGCACGACCACGAGCTGCGGACGCTCCGTCATGTTGAAGATGCAATCGCCACCCCGAATTGCTCTTCAACAGTGAGAAGCAAGAAGGTGCTTAAAACATCAATGTAGGCCTGTGCTGTGACAGTACCACCCAAAACAAGGGGTGCAAGCCCCCTCCATGAAAAACACGACCACACCGTAACACCACCGCCTCCGGATTTTACTGTTGGCAGTACACACGCTGGCAGAGGACGTTCACCGGGCATTCGCCATACCCACACCCTGCCATCGGATCGCCACATTGTGTGCCATGATTCGACACTCCACTCAACGTTTCTCCACTGTTCAATCGTCCAATGTTTACGCTGCTTACACCAAGCAAGACGTTGTTTTGCATTTATCGGCGTGATGTGTGGCTTATGAACAGCCGCTCGACCATGAAATCCAAGTTTTCTGACCTCCCGTGTAACTGTCATAGTACTTGCAGTGGATCCTGATGCTGTTTGGAATTCCTGTGTGATGGTGTGGATAGATGTCTGCCTATTACACATTGCGACCCTCTTCAACTGTCGGCGGTCTCTGTCATTCAACAGACGAGGTCGGTCTGTACGCTTTTGTGCTGCACGTGTCCCTTCACGTTTGCACTTCACTATCACATCGGAAACGTGGACGTAGGAATCGTAGGAATGTTTAGCAGTGACACCCAATCGCCTGATCACGTTTGAAGTCCGTGAGTTCCGCAGAGCGCCCTATTTTGCTCTGTGACGATGTCTAATAACTCCTGAGGCCGCTGAATGGAGTACCCGGCAGTAGGTGGCAGCACAATGCACCTAATATGAATAACGTATGTTTTTGGGAGTGTCCCAATACTTTTGATCACATAGGGTACAATTTCACAATACATTCACAATAAACGTTCAAAAATGTCTCCACCGAGTTTAATGCATTTAGCTGCACGTGTATGAACAGATTTTGTTGTTCGTTTCAGTTTTACAGGGATGTTCTTGATTTCGTCTATTGCATTCATAATGCGAGCAAGTAATGCCTCACGTATATTGACTTTTTCTTAATGACTGTCTTTTATCCATCCCCAAACACAAAAATCGTGGCTTCATATTAGCAAAGTTGCTAACTTTGAGGCAAAATCTTTTATTAACTGTTACTGCGGAACTAAACATTTGCCGACCTATGTTTATATGAACTTTTTTCTTTAACTTTACTTGTAGAGTAACATATTAAAATATTTGCATATCCTCGTGAATTTCCCTGTAATTGTGCTACGACAGGCAAGTGTGGTCGCATAGGCAATGATTAGACTGGATGAACAGAGGTCGGACACATTTCGTCATAGAGGCGAAAGAAGCAAGTCAACACAGCGGAGAAGCCATTGTCACTGTGAATAGGCGTCTGCGTGGATCAGCACTCACGTGGTAGCGTGTTACACAATACCAAGATCCGATCGTTTCTTGACTTTGGAGACAGATCAGCTGAATTGGTGGTATTGTGGAGCGGTACAGAAATTTTGCTAGTAGCGGATGGTTCATGTTGGTTCATGGAGCTTGTTCAAAGTTCGCGTAAACTGACGAAAATCTGATGGTTACTGCTTGTGTAGGGGAACATAATTGAGCGTAAGAGTTTATGAACGGGAATAACAAACCGAAAACTGAAATATGAATGTTTGTAGATACGCTAATGTGACAGTCGTTATCATCTTCTCGAGCTCGCCTCGACCTAGACAGTCCGTGCGTTGCACAACACATCAGATTATCCGTCACGCGATAAACCGGAGATGGATGATCAACAGGAAGTTATGTGGAAGCTGATCATTTCAGCGCTGACTAAATCAAATGAAGACAAGCCCTGGCAGAACACAGCACTGAAGGTTTGGAAAAATGAAGGACTCAAGAATATAAGAAATGACATTTTGTATGGAGATAACAGTGTGGCAGGAGGACAGCAGAGGAAGTTTGGCTTCCAGCGTGCTTTTAATTAACTGGAAAGAAGTGTGTATTGCGTTGGAGGTGTAAAACCCTGTTACCACGGAAATCAATATGGCAAATAATCTGGCCGAAGCCTGTAACGGCAGTGCCTCGTCATGTAATAAGTGACGCGCATGAACGAGATTCTGCGTCAGCCGGCCTTTGTGACCGAGCGGTTCTAGGCGCTTCAGTCCGGAGCCGTGGTGCTGCTACGGTAGCAGGTTCGAATCTTGCATCGGGTATGGATGTGTGTGATGCCCTTAGGATAGTTAGGTTTAAGTAGTTCTCAGTCTAGGGGACTGATGACCTCAGATGTTAAATCCCATAGTGCTTCGAGCTATTTGAACCACTTTTTAGATTCTGCGGTCCCTATCCACTGTTCTAGCAAAACCACTCCGTAGGAAACGTGCTTGGATGTATTAATGGAGAAAAGACACCCTGTTGAGTTTGATTCTGGTCTGGCGCTGTGAGATGACATGAGAAGTGTAACATAAGTGATAGATGGCAGCAATGAAACTGTCCAAGGTCAAGGGATTCTTGGAAAGATACTTGAAACTGTGACAGCAGTATGTTTCGACCATGAAGTAGATCGTGGGCCATTGCAGGAGGCTCTGTAGTTGCTTCTCTGCACTTGTAACTGCGCCCGCCAAGGCATGAAGGAAAACATAGAGCATACCAAGGAGCCCGTGTATAGTCTCGGTGGTGTTATCGTTATAAAACGAATCCAAGGAGACGAAGGTGTTATTTCAGAAAATTAACAGTGAACAGGAGCGAAACCGCGCTTAATTGGGTCGAGAAACATTGTACTGATATGTGTTATATCATGTGTAGTTTGGTAGCCTCGTGTAACTCACATAAAGTGACCTGATCACTTCCGTCTTGCCGACGGCCTGAGTGGAAGTCAAGTACAAGAAGTGCTAAAGGCGTGTGTCGAAGGGAATGGGAGGAAGGGAGATAGACCCTTGCACGAGGTGCAGAATGTAATGCACACTGACAATAAAGGACGATGTTTGACGTAGAATTGTAAAAGGTGTAGTGTGTTACTGGGGTAAAAATGTTTGTGTTTACGATATGTACCGGTAATTTGTATCCCTATTTTCGTGGTAAAGTTCAGTGTACCTGTTTTCTGACTTTTGGGTTTTGCTTATTGAATGTAGCAAGGAAGTGCACCGCTGAGGATAGTAATGTGGACCCCTTTGGAGCATCCCAGGAAAGAGTGCAAAGATTATTAGAGAAAAACGCAGAACTGAAGGACGAGAATGAGGCAGCTACACTGGTTGCTATTAAGACCCATCTCGATGACGTCAGAGAGGCGGTATCTAGCGCAACGTTGAATCATATGATGAGGGTAAGAACTCGTATATTGTGTACCGTATATAATCAGCAGTCTGCGAGGTGGTAATAGTCGCTATAGCCAACGATAGACATGGATGTTGCCCGGGGCGAAGGCACGCGGAGCATTATTGCGTGTGTCCATACGGGAAATAGGCAGCAACAAAACAGAGAGCTTACAGGAAGAAAACATCTGGAACGGTGACGGTTACAGAGGAGAACGGTGGAAGCGGACATTGACTCTCCCAGGTGCGGTGGCTTTTATGTCACAGAATTAAGTGGAAGCAATGCTCGTGTTGTTGCGCGGAAGAACACGAAACAGTCGAATTACTCGACAAAGAATAGGACGAATAAGCAGTGAATAAGGTTATGTAATACGCTAGTGGAGGGAGGGTGACCGATAAACGGTATGGATGGGGTTTTCCACACGCGCTTGTTAGCGGGGAGGGGAAAGGTGCTAAAGCGAGGAAACACGCTGAGGTGATAACGTAGATGTTTGCGTTGTATGTGTATGGAGCCGCGGCATCCAATTGAGGCAAGAGAGCACTCAATATCCACGTGAGCCGTGTGTGTATCTTTATATAAACGAAATGTTGCGTGACAGATCGCGCCACAAAGACGAAAACGAAGTAATGCCACGAACAGCTAAGGCTATCTGTCGTCGCTATTCACATCGTGCTAGTGCACGCCCAAGGAGGAGGATTACGGCGAAAGTGAAAATAACATGTGATCAGTATTCTTGGGATAACATAACTGAATGATCCGCACGTACTTGACATGACGTGCATTCAGTGACAGTGACCGATACGAACGGCCAAGCTTAGGTTAGTTCATGGTTAGCCCTAGCGTGGAGGGGAAGGCAACGGTTTTGCCCCTAATGTCATGCAACGCTGCCATACACTTACTGAGTGATAGTCGATACTGGCTGGAATAGAGAGATACACTCCTGGAAATTGAAATTAGAACACCGTGAATTCATTGTCCCAGGAAGGGGAAAGTTTATTGACACATTCCTGGGGTCGGATACATCACATGATCACACTGACAGAACCACAGGCACATAGACACAGGCAACAGAGCATGCACAATGTCGGCACTAGTACAGTGTATATCCACCTTTCGCAGCAATGCAGGCTGCTATTCTCCCATGGAGACGATCGTAGAGATGCTGGATGTAGTCCTGTGGAACGGCTTGCCATGCCATTTCCACCTGGCGCCTCAGTTGGACCAGCGTTCGTGATGGACGTGCAGACCGCGTGAGACGACGCTTCATCCAGTCCCAAACATGCTCAATGGGGGACAGATCCGGAGATCTTGCTGGCCAGGGTAGCTGACTTACACCTTCTAGAGCACGTTGGGTGGCACGGGATACATGCGGACGTGCATTGTCCTGTTGGAACAGCAAGTTCCCTTGCCGGTCTAGGAATGGTAGAACGATGGGTTCGATGACGGTTTGGATGTACCGTGCACTATTCAGTGTCCCCTCGACGATCACCAGTGGTGTACGGCCAGTGTAGGAGATCGCTCCCCACACCATGATGCCGGGTGTTGGCCCTGTGTGCCTCGATCGTATGCAGTCCTGATTGTGGCGCTCACCTGCACGGCGCCAAACACTCATACGACCATCATTGGCACCAAGGCAGAAGCGACTCTCATCGCTGAAGACGACACGTCTCCATTCGTCCCTCCATTCACGCCTGTCGCGACACCACTGGAGGCGGGCTGCACGATGTTGGGGCGTGAGCGGAAGACGGCCTAACGGTGTGCGGGACCGTAGCCCAGCTTCATGGAGACGGTTGCGAATGGTCCTCGCCGATACCCCAGGAGCAACAGTGTCCCTAATTTGCTGGGAAGTGGCGGTGCGGTCCCCTACGGCACTGCGTAGGATCCTACGGTCTTGGCGTGCATCCGCGCGTCGCTGCGGTCCGGTCCCAGGTCGACGGGCACGTGCACCTTCCGCCGACCACTGGTGACAACATCGATGTACTGTGGAGATCTCACGCCCCACGTGTTGAGCAATTCGGCGGTACGTCCACCCGGCCTCCCGCATGCCCACTATACGCCCTCGCTCAAAGTCCGTCAACTGCACATACGGTTCACGTCCACGCTGTCGCGGCATGCTACCAGTGTTAAAGACTGCGATGGAGCTCCGTATGCCACGGCAAACTGGCTGACACTGACGGCGGCGGTGCACAAATGCTGCGCAGCTAGCGCCATTCGACGGCCTACACCGCGGTTCCTGGTGTGTCCGCTGTGCCGTGCGTGTGATCATTGCTTGTACAGCCCTCTCGCAGTGTCCGGAGCAAGTATGGTGGGTCTGACACACCGGTGTCAATGTGTTCTTTTTTCCATTTCCAGGAGTGTAGATCCGAGACTTTTGGGGCGACGTTGTCCATTCTCGCCTCTGCGATAGAAGAGGATAAATAGAGTAGAAGCAAAGACACAGCGGTAGGATAAGAAATAAAAGGGGCGGGGTTAAAAATCAGCTACGACGGCGTGCGTTTGCAAATATTATTTTAGTGTTATAAAAATCCAAACATGATGTTTGTACCAGTATCTGTGGGAATGAAGCCACGTTTCTAAACTTCGATTTGAGACGGAGCTTACGTATTTAATACCTGAATTTTATCCAAGCTCATCAGTTTTCACGTGACATAAGATGCATTGTGTTTATTTAGTCCTCAAAGGTTTCCAGTGACATGTAAATTATTGAAAAGTTATATCTCTTTATAAATGTGTAAATGTTTAAGCTAAGTGTTTTGCCAGATTATGTATCAATTTATTTTCCTTATTCATTTGGTTGACTTCCCGCTTTTTTACTCAACACGCGGTCATTGTAGAAGTGAATCGAGTATCAGACACAATTAAATTCCTTCTCATTATATTTTCATTAGATATGTGGGTGATCGTAAACATGGCTGAAGCTGCTAAGTCTCAGAAACAAAATGTTCAAATGTGTGTGAAATCTTATGGGACTTAACTGCTAAGATCATCAGTCCCTAAGCTTACACACTACTTAACCTAAATTATCCTACGGACAAACACACACACCCATGCCCGAGGGAGGACTCGAATCTCCGCCAGGACCAGCCGCACAGTCCATGACTACAGCGCCTCAGCTGGCTTTGTGGCCGAGCGGTTCTAGGCGCTTCGGTCTGGAACCGCGCGACCGCTACGGTCGCAGGTTCGAATCCTGCCTCGAGCATGGATGTGTGTGATGTCCTTAGGTTAGTTACGTTTAAGTAGTTCTAAGTTCTTGGGGGACTGATGACCTCAGATGTTGAGTCCCATAGTGATCAGAGCCATTAGAACCATTACAGCGCCTCAGACCGCTCGGCTAATCCCACGCGGCGTCTCAGAAACTTTCGTCTCTATTACCAGTATGTCAGAATATAAAGCGAATATCACGTAAATGCTGGAACTGACCGCACATGGCGAACACATAATTGTTCTGTTCGTTTTACCTCTGCTGGCAGCAGCTTATTCTAACAACCTACCTCTACGGACGCCTGTGCTGGAAACTAATCTGTGACACTTGCGGAACGTTGGCATGTCTACCCATCTTCAGGAATGGATACGAGTACGATAGTGGAAATTAGTGTTAAGGAAGAGTTCCTACGACAGTAATAGTGCAATGTACGTAGCACACACATTATCGAATTTATTATGAAGGTAGTAGATACATATAACACATAAACAATCATGACGGAATTACATAGTATCTTTTACAACCACTCCGTCTACAGGCCACAAGTGGCCCATCGGGATCATGCGACCGCCGTGTCATCCTCCGAGGAGGATGCGGATAGGAGGGGCATGGGGTCAGAACACCGCTCTCCTGGTCGTTATGATGGCATTCTTGACCGAAGCCGCTACTATTCGGTCGAGTAGCTCCTCAATTGGCATCACGAGGCTGAGAGCACCCTGAAAAACGGCAACAGCGGACGGCGGCCTGGATGGTCACCCATCCAAGTGCCGACCACGCCCGACAGCGCTTAACTTTGGTGATCTCACGGAAACCGGTGTAGCATCTGCGGCAAGTCCGTTGCCACTTCCTTTTATAACACGTAACAAAATGCCACATTTGCATTTTCTGGGTGGAATTTGGTATACAATTACCATGTTGTGGTATTGCATTGTTAGTACTTTGTCCAATCACTGTTCTTCCCAAACGCCTCAACAATTATCTTCAGCGTTGATTTTGTTATTGTTTGTAGTTCTTGCAGTGAAACTGTCGCCCACTCTTCTCGTATCGCACTTTTCAGCTCACGTACAGCCTCAAATTGCTTCCCATTACTATAAACACGCCTTGCAAGTTTTCCCCAACGGTTTGCCACGGGGTTCATATCCGGCCTACGTGCAGGCCAGGGCCAAACACCCATGTCTTTTACGATATTGCAGTGCCTGTGTTATTCTGAAGTACGATGCAAAGTTTCAAAGGAACAGCTACTGCGGCGAATGAAATACATTAGATGTATTCGCAACTGCGAATATGGACAACGACCAGCTGTAGAATGGAATGACGACAATGAAAATTTGTGCTGGGCCGGGACTCGAACCCGTATTTCCCGCTTACCGTGAGCAGTCGCCTTACTTTTTATTTATTTTTTTTCTTCGTGTGATTGTTCGTTGTATTTGGTCGTAGCGGACGTCACGTGATATCCACTGAAGTTCGTTGCTGATCCCTTCACTCAGTTTTTTTGTTACAGAGAGCCAGCCTCTGACCGAAACGCTGAGCTACCGTGCCGGCTACGCTTTGGCTATCCGTGTTGCCCCAGGGCCCGACCCAAACTTAGTATGTCGTCAACCATCCGTCTACAGCCTGTACTCGTACATTCATTATGTTTATCCCCGCACAGATGAGGCATTTTAGTTGAAAGTAGCTTGCCCGGTGTAGGCGGATAAATACGGTATTTCAGTGCCTGGGTTATTCCGAATTACGAAGTAAGTTCCTTCGTATGGGAATATACATACTGATGTGCGAGTATAGGTTGACACCATATGAAAGTTTGGGTATGGTCGTGAATTATGCTCTGATAGCCAAATAGTTAAGCGATCGCTCGCAATAAGTGGGAAATCCAGGTCGAGCATACATTTTCATTGACGTCATTCCATTCTATAGCAGATGCTTGTTCGTATTCACAACTGCGAATACATTTAATATACCGATATTTTTACCTTCAAGCCACTTTTTGCTTGTATCAGAATCATGCACAATTGGATTATCTTTTAGACTTTCGTTCCCTAGATCCTGCGAGCTAACATACCCAAAGATGTTCGGGCTCAAATGCGGTTACTCTTCGTCGAAATGTCTTGGCTCAAACTCGTCTTGGGGTTGAACCGCACGTGTCTCATTACACACCCTAAATTAGATACTTGTAACCCTCTGGTTAAATTGTCTGACTGATGGCAAGTTTGTGAAATACAAAGTGAATATCACATATAATAATAGTAATAATAATATCGGGTATTATATGTGGACACAAAATAAGCAGTCTTGCATAGGCGGATGACTTAGCTGTGATGGCAGATTCGATTGAAAGTCTGCAAAGTAATATTTCAGAGCTAGATCAGAAATGTAAGGACTATGGTATGAAGATTAGCATCTCCAAAACGAAAGTAATGTCAGTGGGAAAGAAATATAAACGGATTGAGTGCCAAATAGGAGGAACAAAGTTAGAACGGGTGGACGGTTTCCAGTACTTAGGATGCATATTCTCACAGGATGGCAACATAGTGAAAGAACTGAAAGCGAGGTGTAGCAAAGCTAATGCAGTGAGCGCTCAGCTACGATCTACTCTCTTCTGCAAGAAGGAAGTCAGTACCAAGGCTAAGTTATCTGTGCACCGTTCAATCTTTCGACCAACTTTGTTGTATGGGAGTGAAAGCTGGGTGGATTCAGGTTACCTTATTAACAAGGTTGAGGTTACGGATATGAAAGTAGCTAGGATGATTGCAGGTACTAGTAGATGGAAACAATGGCAGGAGGGTGTCCACAATGAGGAAATCAAAGAAAAACTGGGAATGAACTCTATAGATGTAGCAGTCAGGGCGAACAGGCTTAGATGGTGGGTTCATGTTACACGCATGGGAGAAGCAAGGTTACCCAAGAGACTCATGGGTTCAGCAGTAGAGGGTAGGAGGAGTCTGGGCAGACCAAGGAGAAGGTACCTGGATTCGGTTAAGAATGATTTTGAAGTAATAGGTTTAACATCAGAAGAGGCACCAATGTTAGCACTGAATAGGGGATCACGGAGGAATTTTATAAAGGGGGCTGTGCTCCAGACTGAACGCTGAAAGGCATAATCAGTCTTAAATGATGATGATGATGAATAATATCGGGGACTAAATTAACGACCCATAAATAATGTAGGCCACACAGTTGCGATTTTGTTAGAATAATGTTTATTCAGTAAGCAAACTAATAGCGAAAGTGGCCGTATTTAGAGTTACTGTTACACTCCAGCGCATATCCATTTGACACAGTTAGATAGATCATTCACAATCTCATCGCAGATACTCCACCTCGTTAACTATGCGAAAAGTTAAAGAGTTCACTCCAGGCACGCGGCTGCTCACCGGTCAGAGACTAAGTCCCGCGATACCACACAACGCCAAATTTTCTAAGTCGTTTCAGTTCCTAGCTGCCTAAAGACCTACTGTGGGCTTTCGTCTCTCAGTCGGAACTGTACCCTTTGGTGTCATCATCCGAACTGTACTCTCTGGTGTCTAGACCAGAACTGTCCCTCTGCCCGTCTCCGACCGCGTTTCCCGCGCCCTGAACATCTTCGCTCAATTGACTAGCGCAGTTCCCTTTCCTGAAGCCGTCCATCTGATTGGCTACAGCTTATTCTGCATTACTTTACATTTTAACATATTTAAATAATCAAAGCTTGACCACTTTCACATTCTAAATAAAGTAACAATAACATCAATTACATAATAAACGTTAAATTCTTTTACATAAAACCAATACAATTTCCTTCTTAACTCTGAATGTCACGGCCAGTAGCCTTGCACCTATGTGCTTTCTGATAAGTAAATAAAGAACAAAAGTAACTACTAGACACTAAACTTTACAACAAATATTCTATTACCTAATTAATAAGGTGTCATGCTGTCATCGTTCACTGTGTTTTGCGTGGAGGAAATGATGATCTGATGCTTAACTGAAAGTACTGATAATTTAAATTTACTATATCACTTAAACAAATAGAGTTACAGAGTTGATATTTACAACGTTTGTCATTTCAATGATGCACTTCTATATGAAATGTTGATCGTTAAGATCGACCAAAGCGTTCAGTTTTTAGCATTCAGGTCTTTGTTACAAAACTTGTTAATTTCACTTTATCAGTAAATCCTGAACTATTACAGATATGATCAATATCCAAGTTTTATTGGGATCACCACAAAAATTTATGGAGGATGGCAGATTAAAATTACTGTGGCTTTATTCCCAGCATTACTAGAGTTAAATAGTTTTCATAAATGTTTGCCTTTATGGCCGATCTTAGGTCCGCCATATTTAACACTACTTTGTCTCCTTGGCCACTAAAGCCTTCTACTGGGTTTCCCTATGGCGTAGGTTCTCGTCTGTCTCACTCGCACACTACAGCGCTTAGGCCTCAATAGAAAATAGACGCCTGTGAATTTCCCCGTCTCGTGGTAAATCTGCGTCTTAGTGGCAAGCGGTCCTGGACGACAGAGTTCGTTTCAAAATTCCTGTAGGCTGACTCTTTGGGCCATGTACTTAAATGAGAGCTCAATGCTGGTTAACTAACAATCCTCATATATTCTAATCAGTTCTGTCTCTAGCATCTCAGCGTACGTGCCAGTGTTCATTGTAGTGATCAGCCAAGCGATGCACGATTTACCTTTAGTGCAGGATACTGCCCAAATCACAACACTTCCACCGCCAAAATTTCTGCTCATTCTTGCCTGTTACTCTATTCTCATACTGTGCCAGTTGAGTCGAAACAAGGCCCCGGGAGTAGACAACATTCCATTAGAACTACTGACGGCCTTGGGAGAGCCAGTCCTGACAAAACTCTACCATCTGGTGAGCAGGATGTATGAGACAGGTGAAATACCCTCAGACTTCAAGAAGAATATAATAATTCCAATCCCAAAGAAAGCAGGTGTTGACAGATGTGAAAATTACCGAACTATCAGTTTAATAAGTCACAGCTGCAAAATACTAACGCGAATTCTTTACAGACGAATGGAAAAACTGGTAGAAGCGGACCTCGGGGAAGATCAGTTTGGATTCCGTAGAAATGTTGGAACACGTGAGGCAATACTAACCTTACGACTTATCTTAGAAGAAAGATTAAGAAAAAGCAAACCTACGTTTCTAGCATTTGTAGACTTAGAGAAAGCTTTTGACAATGTTGACTGGAATACTCTCCTTCACATTCTAAAGATGGCAGGGGTAAAAGACAGGGAGCGAAAGGCTATTAACAATTTGTACAGAAACCAGATGGCAGTTATAAGAGTCGAGGGGCATGAAAGGGAAGCAGCGGTTGGGAAGAGAGTGAGACAGGGTTGTAGTCTGTCCCCGATGTTATTCAATCTGTATATTGAGCAAGCAGTAAAGGAAACAAAAGAAAAGTTCGGAGTAGGTATTAAAATTCATGGAGAAGAAGTAAAAATTTGAGGTTCGCCGATGACATTGTAATTCTGTCAGAGACAGCAAAGGACTTGGAAGAGCAGTTGAACGGAATGGACAGTGTCTTGAAAGGAGGATATAAGATGAACATCAACAAAAGCAAAACGAGGATAATGGAATGTAGTCAAATTAAATCGGGTGATGCTGAGGGAATTAGATTAGGAAATGAGACACTTAAAGTAGTAAAGGAGTTTTGCTATTTGGGGAGCAAAATAACTGATGATGGTCGAAGTAGAGAGGATATAAAATGTAGACTGGCAAGGAAAGCGTTTCTGAAGAAGAGAAATTTGTTAACATCGAGTATAGATGTGTCAGGAAGTCGTTTCTGAAAGTATTTGTATGGAGTGTAGCCATGTATGGAAGTAAAACATGGACGATAAATAGTTTGGACAAGAAGAGAATAGAAGCTTTCGAAATGTGGTGCTACAGAAGAATGCTGAAGATAAGGTGGGTAGATCACGTAACTAATGAGGAGGTATTGAATAGGATTGGGGAGAAGAGAAGTTTGTGGCACAACTTGACTAGAAGAAGGGATCGGTTGGTAGGACATGTTTTGAGGCATCAAGGGATCACAAATTTAGCATTGGAGGGCAGCGTGGAGGGTAAAAATCGTAGAGGGAGACCAAGAGATGAATACACTAAGCAGATTCAGAAGGATGTAGGTTGCAGTAGGTACTGGGAGATGAAGAAGATTGCACAGGATAGAGTAGCATGGAGAGCTGCATCAAACCAGTCTCAGGACTGAAGACCACAACAACAACAACAACAACAGCAATACTGAAATCCATCTGGCCCATCTAAATTAAACCTCCTCTCATCACTGAAGATCACTTTATCTCATTCTAAAGTCCATGACACATGTATTTCAGGAAACTTCATCTAGCGAATTTATTGTGAGGCCATTAGAGCAGGCTTCTGTAGTCGCTTCTTGAAGCACGATGATTATCATTTGACAAAATTTGTCGTACATATCTGGCAGTTTCTGGCGTCTCTAGGTCAGCAACACGTTGAGAAGGATGGTTTGTGGCCCTTGTTTTGCGCGGACGGACCCGTTTCGATGCCTCAAATAATTTTCTACTTTTGCACAAATTTTCCGTTCTGTCCATATAGTACCCCCAATCTCACTAAATTATCAATCTCTGTACTTGAACAGTTCAACTTCTTGGTTGTTTGACAGTTAGAGAGTCCTATTTCCTTGTACGCCCCAATTTTTACTTTTTAATCTCATGTTAACTGTTTTCCGCGTGGCACTGTCACCATCGTGGTTTATGAAGTTTCACCCTCTGCCATCTGAATCGTTGATGGCTTAATAAATGAAAAGCACCAGTTGGCTTTTGTTCTACATTATTACTTTTATTGCTAACCGGTTTTCGGCTCACAAGGCCATCTTCAGACATTTACTGAGTATTATCACCAAAGAAGTTAAATGTTAGCAGACAACATTGGAACAGAAGTAACACATCTAGACTGAAGTAGAAACATACAGTAAGTAACATCTTTGCAATGAAGTAGTAAAAACTGAACAGTACATAAATAACAATGGAGTTGACAGGAAAGCTTTAGCACAAAATAGGAATAGCATGCCTACATAACAGTTTCTATTAATAAACAAAACTAATAAAATAAGATAAAATTAGTACTAGACAAGGCTGCATCAAGAGGTATGAAACATGGAGAGTGATACACAACCAATTAAAAAAGAAGAGACAGTTGTCAATGTAAATACAGAATACATAAGGAACTTAAGCAATATCAATAAGATAAACAGAAATTAATAAATGCAAGAAAATGGAGGTGTTTGAGGGAACCTACAGTTTGAGAGTGTGGTGGTACTGCATTTTAACATTAACATTATAATCAAAGCAGTGGCTGTGTACCAGTTTTCATTAAATAAATGAGCAAAGTAAAATATGAACAATATTTGATGAGACAACTACAAAGGGAGTTAAACATGGACAGTAATACAAGTTAAAAGGAAACCCTTAACTATTGAAACTACAGCCTATGTGGAATACAGAGACAACTGCAACAAATAAAACAACTTAATGAATACAGGAAAATGGGAATATGTACGAAGAGAGAGTGTGGGAAGTAATGAACAACAAAGATGATTATATGAAGTTTAGGAGAGGGGAAGTGTTGAGTTGTGTCTGGTCATTTAGGATGAGATCTGGACTGTGAGCAAGATGTTTGTTAATTTCCAGGGCTTCCAGCAGATTGAGTTTATGGTCTTTGTTTGCTAAGTGAAGTACATGGGACACTGGCTGGTAGCTGTGACCCTCACTCAGTACATGCTCAGCAAATGCAGAGTCTGAATTCTGCAACCCCCAGCTGCGTCCATGTTCAGCCAGCCTAGTTGATATGTCTCTGCCTGACTGACCAATGTAAAATTTGTCACAATCAGAACAGGTGATTTTGTATTCCCCACTGTTGGCTAATAACTGGATCTTGTCTTTGCTATTAAAAACACACTGGGCTGTCGTGTTCCTGACATAGTAGGAAACCCTATACTTGCAGGATTTCAGTGCTTTGGCTACAATCTGTAATACCTGACCTAGAAATGGTAGTGTACACCATTTCTTGCAGACAGTGGATGGGGAAGCAGGTGGGGCATACAGGATGGGTATAATTTTCCGTTTTTGTTTCCTGTGCAAGATGTGGTCAATAAGAACTGGATTGTAGCCATTGGCTGTGCCAATAAATTTTATTGTATCTAACTCTGCTTTAAAATCATCTCTGGACATGGGGATAGATATGAGACGGTGTACCATTGAGTGGAAAGCTGCATGTTTGTGAGCTATGGGGTGTTGCGAGCAATAAGGTATTACTGTGTCTGTAGTTGTTGTTTTTCCGTAAATTTTGAAACAATGTGTGTGTGTACTAATGTCAATGGTGAGATCTAAGAAGTTTATGGATTTGTTGCCAATTTCCATAGTGAACTGGATTTTTTTATGTTGACTGTTTAGGTTTTTCAAGAATGTGTTGAGTTGTCTTGTAGTACCAGTCCATATACACTGGACATCATCTACATATCTAAACCAGTATTTGATGTTTGCACTCAAAGGTTCTGTTTTCAGAAAATTTTGTTCAAAATGGTCCAGAAATATTTCAGCCAACAGTGGACTAAGAGGGGAACCCATAGCTAATCCATCTAATTGTTTATAAAGAGTCCCTTGGAACTGGAAATAGTTCTGTGCGAGGCATGTCTGTGTGGCCAGTCTCAAGTCATTCAATTCCACAGGATTGACATTAGACTTGTGCGTCAGCTATGTCAGAATATCAATGGATTCTACTACTGGTATGTTAGAAAACAAACTGCTGACATCAAAGGATACTAATTTATCACTGTGTGAGACAGATATACCTTTTAACTTGTTTACTAGGTCCACAGAGTTTGAAATACCATGCTTTGATTTGAATTTAGTCTTGCTCTTAATTAGGACATCAAGTTTACTGGCTAGTTTGTAAGATGGAGCAGTGAATGATGATACAACTGGACGAATAGGAACATCTTGTTTATGCAGTTTAGGAAGCCCATACATTCTAGGAGGCACTGGGTTCATATTAGTTAACAGTTTTGCTTCAAATTCGGAGAATATGCTTTTGCATGAAGTGATTGCATATTTAACACCCTCTTTGAACAATTTAGTAGGGTCTTTAGGAAGGACTTGGAAGCCTGTGGTATTCAGAAAATCATTAACTTTATCCACATAAGCACATTTGTTCAAAGGCACAATACTGTTGCCTTTATCAGATTTTGTGGCAACGATACCTTGGTGTTGTAATTTCAGTTTTAAGGACTTGAGGGTGTGAAAGTCAATAGACCGTGGGATGTTACACACGAATTTGGTTTCATTCTTTAGTGCATTGGCGACTATGTATTTTGCAGGGGTGTCTTTCGTTAAGGCATATTCAATATCAACTTTCATAACATCCAGTTGTTTTTCTGATGGAGGGTGGGGAGGAGCATATTTAAAACCTTTCTCAAGCACTTTTTGTTCTTTTGGAGAACCAAGTTCGATAAGTTAATTACACGTTGCGAAAAATTTTGTTTACAGTTTGAAGTTAGAGGTTCAAATGGTTCAAATGGCTCTGAGCACTATGGGACTCAACTTCTGAGGTCATTAGTCCCCTAGAACTTAGAACTAGTTAAACCTAACTAACCTAAGGACACCACACATCCATGCCCAAGGCAGGATTCGAACCTGCGACCGTAGCGGTCTCGCGGTTCCAGACTGCAGCGCCTAGAACCGCACGGGCACTACGGCCGGCGTTAGAGGTTCACTCACCTTCCTAATCATAGATAATTTCTTGTTCTGCCGCAAAAATACGTCGTGAATACGATCACTTACACTTTGACGAACTTCTCGATCGAAAACATCGAACTCACACGGGTGTAACTTAGATGTGATTGCCATATGTACCACTTTTAGATGTGTACACACGTTGTCACGAACACGATACCATTTCTTCCTTTATCCGCGTGTATCTTGCGGCGTCAACGGCTTTGTTTGCAGCGGCGGATGTTCCTCTTGACTTTATGGAGACGTATTTTGGCGTAATTTTGCTTTGCAAACACTGTTTGTTAAACCAAATATGTTGTGTTGATTTAGCTTTTTGTCTCAGTAATCTAACTATAAAAGACGGATAATTGTGCTGTTGTAGCACATTTTATCATATTAACAGAATCTTCCGTCGGTTCTTGGTAGAACAACATTATAATAAATGAAAAGCACCAGTTTGCTTTTGTTCTACAATATTACTTTTATTGCTAACCGGTTTTCGGCTTACAAGGCTTGATGCCTTGTTATACACTGTACTACTAAAATCAAATGCAGTATCATTTGACTACATTTGTCAGTATACTGGATCTCATACTATTGCATATACGCTGTGCGCAACTGTTCCAACCGACAATGTTCATTTTCCTACAAATATCCACGGCCTTATACTGACTTCCACTCCTGTATCTGAGTCTTCCATTGGAACTACTGACGGTCTTGGGAGAGCCAGTCCTGACAAAACTCTAGCATCTGGTGAGCAAGATGTATGAGACAGGCGAAATACCCTCAGACTTCAAGAACAATATAATAATTCCAATCCCAAAGAAAGCAGGTGTTGACAGATGTGAAAATTACCGAACTATCAGTTTAATAAGTCACAGCTGCAAAATACTAACGCGAATTATTTACAGACGAATGGAAAAACTGATAGAAGCCGACCTCGGCGAAGATCAGTTTGGATTCCGCAGAAATGTTGGAACACGTGAGGCAATACTGACCCTACGACTTCTCTTAGAAAATAGATTAAGGAAAGGCAAACCTACATTTCTAACATTTGTAGACTTAGAGAAAGCTTTTGACAATGTTGACTGGAGTACTCTCTTTCAAATTCTAAAGGTGGCAGGGGTAAAATACAGGGAGCGAAAGGCTATTTACAATTTGTACAGAAACCAGATGGCAGTTATAAGAGTCGAGGGGCATGAAAGGGAAGCAGCGGTTGGGAAGGGAGTGAGACAGGGTTGTAGTCTGTCTCCGATGTTATTCAATCTGTATATTGAGCAAGCAGTAAAGGAAACAAAAGAAAAATTCGGAATAGGTATTAAAGTCCATGGAGAAGAAATAAAAACGTTGAGGTTCGCCGATGACATTGTAATTCTGTCAGCCGTGCGGTTAAAGGCTCTGCAGTCTGGAACCGCAAGACCGCTACGGTCGCAGGTTCGAATCCTGCCTCGGGCATGGATGTTTGTGGTGTCCTTAGGTTAGTTAGGTTTAACTAGTTCTAAGTTCTAGGGGACTAATGACCTCAGCAGTTGAGTCCCATAGTGCTCAGAGCCATTTTTTTTTTTTTTTTTTTTTTTTTTTGTAATTCTGTCAGAGACAGCAAAGGACTTGGAAGAGCAGTTGAACGTAATGGACAGTGTCTTGAAAGGTGGATATAAGATGAACATCAACAAAAGCGAAACGAGGATAATGGAATGTAGTCGAATTAAGTTGGGTGATGCTGAGGGAATTAGATTAGGAAATGAGACACTTAAAGTAGTAAAGGAGTTTTGCTATCTGGGGAGCAAAATAACTGATGATGGTCGAAGTAGAGAGGATATAAAATGTAGACTGGCAAGGAAAGCGTTTCTGAAGAAGAGAAATTTGTTAACATCGAGTATACATTTAAGTGTCAGGAAGTCGTTTCTGAAAGTATTTGTATGGAGTGTAGCCATGTATGGAAGTAAAACATGGACGATAAATAGTTTGGACAAGAAGAGAATAGAAGCTTTCGAAATGTGGTGCTACAGAAGAATGCTGAAGATTAGCTGGGTAGATCACATAACTAATGAGGAGGTATTGAATAGAATTGGGGAGAAGAGGAGTTTGTGGCACAACTTGACAAGAAGAAGGGGCAGGTTGGTAGGACATGTTCTGAGGCATCAAGGGATCACAAATTTAGCATTGAAGGGCAGCGTAGAGGGTAAAAATCGTAGAGGGAGACCAAGAGATGAATACACTAAGCAGATTCAGAAGGATGTAGGTTGCAGTAAGTACTGGGAGATGAAGAAGCTTGCACAGGATAGAGTAGCATGGAGAGCTGCATCAAACCAGTCTCAGGACTGAAGACAACAACAACAACATCTGAGTCTTGGAAGTATTGCGCGATGTATGTGCATATACTTGGTCGAATTGTAAGATCCTTAACACTCGCGACAATGCTGTGGTTTTTTTTTTTACTGTTTTTGGTCTGTGGGGAGGCATAAAGAGAACAGTCAAGCAGATGTCTGAGGTCTGCCTTATCTTCAGCATTCATCTACAAGCACTACACTTCAAAAGCTTCTAATCTCTTCTTGCCTCAATTACTTATCGTCCGTATTTCACTTCCATACAAGGTTACAGTCCAGACAAACGCCTTCACATAAAAAACCTAACACTTATATTTACATTCACTGTTAATAAATTCCTCGTTTTCCGAGCTGCTTTCCTTGCTATGGCCAGCCTATATTGTAAACTCACCTTACGTCGGCAATTATCAGTTATTTTGTTACCCAAAAGCAAAACGTTCATTACCGTTTCGCAGCTTTCTTTTCTTAAACCGCGTGATCTAGGAAGGTGTGATAAAACGGTATCGCACGCGTTAATTGCGGACATTAAGGTTTTTAATCATCTTTTCGTGACAGGTTTTAAATATATTTTCTTGAACATTCTTCCCCTTCTTGAGAGTTCACTGACATCCATAAGGAAATCACAGTTCCTATTTACTAAAGATATTACTAAGAAACTGATAACCTCACTTTATTGTGCTGACGAAATCAGGACACCTGATTTACGGAGACCATTCGTGTAAAACAATAAAATTGACCTTCTGAGTGAGAATATTTTAATCGGGCTAGCAACATCAGTTCTGACCTTACATGTAAACAGGAGAGCCGAAATGAAAATCGGTTTCCGAAATCCTTGTTTCGATTTTCGCAAGTTATGCAGCAAATAAACGTTGTGGAATTGTGAGTAATTGTTTCCCTTTCAATTTCATGTATTGTGTCTGGCGGGGATTTGTGGTTTCTACATCACAGGCATGGAAGTCCGTAAGCATTCTGTTGACAAAGCTCTGAATTCCATTCTGTACAATATTCACACTGGCTTTTGTTTCGACCGATTCAGTTTAGTGTAAAATAAAATCTCGCACAGTAGTATCCCATCAGTCCCTAAAATCAGTTTTAAATTAAGGATCTCACTTCATAAACGAACGGAATCTCAGTCGCCGAGAGGGTATAGGTAGTTCCTCTGAGAATGCATAAAATGAAGAGTATTTTCTGTTTGAACATTCGTTGAAACTTCCCAATAACTATGAAATAATCCATAAAACTATCTCGTGTTTGAATTAAAGAAAATAAAATCGAGTGCGAGTCACGCCACATTCGTCTGAAAGCACTGAATGGCATCAAAAAATTGCGTTAATTAGCAGCAAATTCAAACCCAATTTTCATTTTGTTAATAGTGTCGAAAACAAAAAAATTCTACGTGGCCTTCTCATCAGCATATACGTAACGGTAAAATGTGTTTTCTTCAGATATGGTGTTCAGATATTTATGGTGACACCCAAAATGCTTCCAATGGAATGGTAGACTTCTGCAGCATCCACTATTACCACAAAAATTGTCGCTGATGGTGCCTTGTTTGCGTTTTTCGCAGTGAAACCTCTGGATGCAATACTCCAGTACATGAAACACCTACACATGTACACAGGAATATTTGACTTTACTTTTGCGAAACGGATTGCTGAACCTAGCTGTCATGTCGCGGACTCCCCATCAACTACAGACTTGTCTAGGCACTGAAAACTGCGAAATCAAAACAGTAAAATAATTTAAAATAGGCCGATAATCAGTAAGACAGCTAACAAAGGGAGTCATGAAGAAAGATGAGGAAGCAAAGCACTGATGAACAGGAAATCTGTTCCTTATCACGAATTTAGATAGAGAGCCCCCACAAGCGAAATATTCACTTGGCGTCTCTGTTCCCCGTTTTTCCATGAAAGCTACGTAACATACACAGTAGTAACTGCTAGATGCACATAAAAAACGGTGGATCTATGTGTTCATTACATGGATTAAACAGTGCAGAAAGTTAGAAAAGTGAACACCAACATTAAAGTTATTAACACAAAAAAGTAAAAGTTGGAAGGATTACTGCAATTACGGAAATTCCGATATACACTGAAGAGCCAAAGAAACTGGTGCACCTGCCGAATATCGTGTAGGGCCTCCACGAGCACGCAGAAGCGCCGCAACACAACGTAGAATGGACTCGGCTAATGTCTAAAATAGTGCTGGAGGGAATTGACACCATGAACCCTGCAAGGCATCCCAGATACGCTCAGTAATGTTCATGTCTGGGGAGTCTGGTAGCCAGCGGAAGTGTTTAAACTCAGAAGAGTGTTCCTGGAGCCTCTCTGTAGCAATTCTGGACGTGTGGGTTGTCGCACTGTCCTGCTGGAATTGCACAGTGGACATGAATGGACGGAGGTGATCAGACAGGATGCTTACGTACGTGTCACCTGTCAGAGTCGTATCTAGACGTATCAGGGGGTCCCATGTCACCACTCCAACTGCACAACGCCCTACATCATTTCAGAGCCTTCGCCAGCTTAACATTCCGCTGCTGACATGCAGGGTCCATGGATTCATGAAGTTCTCTCCATATCCGTACACGTCCATCCGCTCGGTACAATCTGATACGAGTCTCGTCCGATCAGGCAACATGTTTCCAGCCATCAACAGTCCAATGTCGGTGTTGACGGGCCCAGGCAGGGGTGTCGTGCAGTCATCAAAGGTGCACGAGCGAGCCTTCAGCTCCTAAACCCCATATCGATGATGATGTTGACACTTGTTTATGGCCCAGCATTGAAATCTGCAGCAGTTTGCGGAAGGGTTGCACTTCTATCACGTTGATCGATTTTCTTCAGTCGTCGTTGGTCTCATTCTTACAGGATCTTTTTCCGGCCGCAGCAATGCCGGAGATTTGATGTTTTATCGGACTCCTGATATTCACGGTACACTCGTGAAATGGTCGTTTGAGAAAACCACCACTTCATCGCTGCCTCGGAGATGCTGTGTCCCATCGCCCGTGCGCCAACTATAACAACACTTTCAAACTCACTTGAATCTTGATAACTTGCCATTGTAGCAGCAGTATCCGATCTAACAATTGCTTCAGACACTTGTCTTATATAGGCGTTGTCGACCGCAGCGCCGCATTCTACTTGTTTACGTGTCTCTGTATTTGAATATGTATGCCTATACCAGTTTCTTTGGCGATTCAGTATAGAACAAGAACTGATCTAATTTCAATCGCTTCCACAAAGCATGTGCTTCGTCAAGACCACGAAACAAAGTATAAACTCTACACAAAATTTATCTACTTAAGAAAATTAGAGTTAAATGTTATACAGTCTCGGTATTATCAAGGCGACAGGGGTGATATTTCTTTGTCATAGGGAACACGAGAATATTTTATCGTTTTTAACAGTAAGATGTCCCACAGATTGAAAGAAAAAAATTATCACGATGCACGCCCCAAATTTTAACAAAAGGTGAAGCGAATAGTAATTTGCTTGTGCAGTGAAATATTATTAAGCATAAAGCGTACCACGTGTAATTTTGAGACATTTCACAAGATGGTTCAAATGGCTCTGAGCACTATGGGACTTAACTGCTGAGGTCATCAGTCCCCCTAGAACTTAGAACTACTTAAACCTAAGTAACCTAAGGACATCACACACATCCATGCCCGAGGCAGGATTCGAAACTGCGACCGTAGCGGTCGCGCGGTTCCAGACTGTAGCGCCTAGAACCGCTCGGCCACCCCGGCCGGCGACATTTCACAAATGAGAGTCACTTTCACATATGAATATCTTGTACTTAGTTAACCCACATAAATCGGCGTTGAAGGATGTGAATAAGTGTGCATATCTGTCTGGCCCCGGTGAATATCTCGTCTAAGATAGCCCTTATACTGAGTGGGTTGGTCGAAGGTTTACCAGTACCACAATCGAAAGTGATGTTACTCCGTACTGGTCAGAGAGAGAGAGAGAGAGAGAGAGAAACCTTCCAAAGCAGGTGATAAATGGGAAGAAATGAATTTTTTCAGACATTATGAAATTGTGCCCGAAGAAGTGAAGACCCAGGTAAAACTACGAGTCTCCTATCGTAAACGTTCATTCCTAATAATGAGGAATCTTTTTTAGCAGAAAGTCGTGTTGAGAATTGCGGGCAATTTTCATTTGTAAAGTTCGTCCCTGAGAGAGATGCAAGGCCTTAACGTTTAGTGGCCTTCAGTACGCGGAAAAGCTTCCAAAACACGTTAGAGTTAACTGCGCTCAGCACCCCCTTTAGCAAACGACATACACGGGAAACCCTTGACAGCGAAAACAGATGGAAAAGGCATGGTTCTTTCACACCATAATCCGGATGGCACCAAACTAACAGTGTAGTACATATCTAAGACGGCCAGTGCCGCCGAATGTGGTTGGTCACAAGTATAAAAAGAAGTACTGCCAAATGTATATGCAGTCCAGAAATTCTATATGTATTTATACAGCTACAACACTGGTCCGGTTATCACTTTAGGAACTAGCTCTGTAAACGTTTCTGACTCAGTAACGCGAATACCGGTTACTTAGTGGAGTACTGATGGGGTAGCCGTGTCAGAGAAACTGAAACATCACATCCTGTCACTGCCGCACAAAAGCGATTCAGGGATGCCGCAGGTGAAACAGCTGCTAGGCGACATGTTCAAGTGGTAATTGTGACAACTATAAGCATAACAGGCTTTAAGTAGCAGTTACTGCATACTGGGGATTCCAAAAATAGCTTTTTTCTTAAACAGATGAAAATGTCTTTCAAAGATGACTCTAAGCACTATGGGACTAAACATCTGAGGTCATCAGTCCCTTAGACTTAGAACTACTTAAACCTAACTAACCTAAGGACATCACACACATCCATGCCCGAGGCAGGATTCGAACCTGCGACCTTAGCAGCAGCGCGGTTCCGGACTGAAGCGCTAGAACCGCTCGGCCAGCGACCTGTTCATTGAGCCTGGTGTACAGAAGCTGGAAGGACTGTATCCAAATACTATACATGGTCACACTGTCACCTGGCACCACTTAGAAAATACGGTCAATTTTAAGTGCCCGGTTCCACCGGTAGGCTTTGACCCGCGACGTCCTGTGTGACGTCATGAGTTTACGATTCGAGGGATGCAAGCGGACTGCCTGGCGGCCTGTTATAAATGTTGTCTGTGGTTGTCTAAGCAACTGGCGTAAACTAGAGTTGTGTCTGAACATGACTTGAACTGTTCGCACAGTTTGGGAGATCTCGGGTTCTGTTCGATCTTTTTTGATCGGCCTGCGATCTAGGGACTTTTGTTGGTTCTGTCACAACGATCTGTCTTAACGTTGTCATGGATTTTAACAGTAAAAATAACTGAAACCCGGACTGAAGCGCCGTCAGTGGGGTGGGTAACGCGTAACAATGGCAACGAATAAATATATAAAAGATTGCAATCATGATTCTTGGTAATTCTCGAGCTTTCGATCCTCCTGCGATCTGGTGAGGTCTGCAAGACTCGTCACTCTGCTGTAATTTATTCTCACAATAGAAATTACAGTTACTCTACTACGATACATTTAGTTTGTTCAGCATTTGATTCTTGATTCGCTGTCTTGATTGTTTCATCTGAATGTTGCCGCGTTGTTTTCAAACTGATTAAAATCTGCTTAAGTTTTTACCTGTTATTGAATTATATGAACGGAGATTGAATAACACAGTTCCAACCTCCAACCTATTTGGTAAATCATTACCGTCTCTGATAATCAAATAATATATTATATTGGGTTCAGAGAAGCAATAATTTTTTGGAGGACAACATTTTCGTCTTTGTTAGCTTTTCTTCAAAATCGACATGGATGTTGATACATCCATATGTACTGTATTTTAATGGGTTCAAAGGCAATGGGAGTCTGTGCAGTGGTAAGATTTAACGCAGTTTCCTCCACTATTTCACGATACTGAGAAATTTGTGCTGATCCATAGTGTATTGATGTGCCTAAATCGTAGTTTCTTTCGTATCCTTCGCCCACGCGCCACGGGAGTCAAATGTCACGTGATTGTTCGAACAAGCTCGATACTGTATCGAACGCTGCGGCGATGGGGAAATCTCGAGCACGTTTAAAAGCGGGTGTCGTTTTCCTAGCTCTAGCGGAAACTCTGCTGTTTTTTCCAAATACGACGCGATTTGTGATGGTGTGGCTAGGCAGGAACCCAAGCGCACGGCTTCAATGGTTGCGAGTGAATCAAGTAAAATGGCGCTATAAACTTACGCCGCATCTTGTTTTGAAGCCAGAATGGGCGGGGCCTGCCGCCATCTTAAATAACGCAAAACATGGACAGACTACTGAAACTTCCTGGCAGATTAAAACTGTGTGCCCGACCGAGACTCGAACTCGGGACCTTTCCCTTTCGCGGGCAAGTGCTCTACCAACTGAGCTACCGAAGCACGACTCACGGCCGGTACTCACAGCTTTACTTTTGCCAGTATCTCGTCTCCTACCATGCAGGAGAGCTTCTGTAAAGTTTGGAAGGTAGGAGACGAGATACTGGCAGAAGTAAAGCTGTGAGTACCGGCCGTGAGTCGTGCTTCGGTAGCTCAGTTGGTAGAGCACTTGCCCGCGAAAGGCATAGGTCCCGAGTCCGAGTCTCGGCCGGGCACACAGTTTTAATCTGCCAGGAAGTTTCATATCAGCGCACACTCCGCTGCAGAGTGAAAATCTCATTCATGGACAGACTACTGTTTGCAATTGCTCCTTGTTTGTATTTTTTTGTCGTGTGTACGCAGAAACTGCTTTAAATACAAAAAATTACAGTGCTAACATGAATAACATAGTTTCAGGAAGGCAATTTCGGACATTTTTTGTGTTCCTGAATACGTATTTGCTGTAGCAGGACGACCCATTTGGCCCGTTAATTTACGTTGTTCTTTGTTGAGATATTTAGAATAACGAAGAAGAGAGTGTAGTGATGTAAAAAGCATGCCTTCATAATCCATTTACTTCCACGTTTACTGTGTTTGTACCGATAGCAAATGAAGCTAGAACTGCGAAATCAATGCTTTTTTTTCACAATAAAGGATGGCAGCCATTTATTGTGAAGAATTTTAACAGTTGCTGCTGCAGCCATGTTTAAAATCTTGAAATCAATGCTTGCTTGCTTACTAGTACTGCTTCCTGTTTACATTTTCAACTTTCAACTCGGATGCATATTTTTAATGTTCACATTACCAAAGAACTACGTACATGTTCTTTGCTAGTCCATGAACGTGTGTAATGAGGAAAGAAGAAAGGTATGCTACCGCGTCTTCTGCATGTCAACAATGTGAACGTTTATTGAAATGTCAAAAAAACGGAATTGCGTAGAGGTATATCTCCATGCAGAATAGAGTTCTTGTTTTATTAGATTGTCACTTCATTATTTTCACTGTAATTTACACATCTTCTATCTATAAAATCTCACTTAAAAATAATGCGTTATTCAGTATGTGACCAACAATGGTAGTTTACAGGTAAAGAAAGGTCCATTGTTTTTAAATTTATCCCAGCATTAAAGGAATGGTCTCAAGCACTAAGACCTCGTAAAATGGATATTTTCCTTGAACATATACGTATGTCATTTTTTCCAATAATGGTAGCGTAATCTCTGTAACGTAGAGGCCTACATTTCCAACAGTAGCCTATTTGTTTTCATTCCCGGAATATATCTCGCCAGTACCATGTAAATTTTTCAGGAGTAACGAAACATATCAAAATTGGAATGTACATGTTCATGATCATTTGTTTCATTTTACACTTGAATTTCATTTTCAGGTTTTCAGCGTGAGTAAATCTATACCACACTTTGTGACATAACAGTAGTTAAGTTTCATAGTTCATGCACCATTTGCACGATATCTCTTAATGATGTGAAATGAGTCATTTTATATTACCGTCAACTTTTTTTGTAAATATGCCTCAATATTGAGTATTTAATAGTTTTTTTGTTTTTAATTAAAGAGTTGTTACTAATCCCTATCGATCACTGGTTACACATTACAATAATAGACAGTGACGAACAGAAGGATTTGCCAAAAAGAAACGCTTTCAGTTTAGTTTCAGATTCTACTTCTTGTCTGTCAAACATTTTATATCACTGGGAAAGTGATCAAAACTTCTGGTTGCTGCACTGTGAAGCCCTGTTTGTGTAACCGACAACCTTAATATGGCGCAGTGAATATCATTTTTTTCTGCTGTTATTGTAATTATATACATCACTGTCCCTGTTGATGTGCAGTGGATTATTTACAACAAACTCGATGAGGAAATAACTATTCTGTGGAGCAAATTGACTGCCACACACACGCTGAGCAGCAGGCACGCAAACGAAAAGAGTGTTTACGTAAGTTTTTGGCCAAAGTCTTAACTCTGCTTACACACACAACCATACACACAAAATTCATACACACATGACGGCTGTCTCTGGCTGATCTAGCCAGAATGTTTTTAAAGAGGGAGAAAGTGTAAACAATGAACTATTAGCGGTGAGAGGAATGTAGGACATGAAATGCTGCACAAGCTCGGTCACATAGACGTGTGTTGTACGGGGACTAGACCGTTGATACAGTGTGGCTCTGATGTCGGAGCGTTTGCGTTTTGGAAGGCAATGAAAAACACAGGAAAGAATAAAAGTAAACAGAGCAACCATGATTCACATAAATAAAATATTGCTCGAACGGATCCACTTACGAGTGAAATGTGATTCCTTTAACCCTTCGGTGGGCGCGCTTGCGGCAGAAATGGTTCAAATGGCTCTGAGCACTATGGGACTCAACTGCTGTGGTCATACAGGGTGTTTCAAAAATGACCGGTATATTGAAACGGCAATAAAAACTAAACGAGCAGCGATAGAAATACACCGTTTGTTGCAATATGCTTGGGACAACAGTACATTTTCAGGCAGACAAACTTTCGAAATTACAGTAGTTACAATTTTCAACAACAGATGGCGCTGCAGTCTGGGAAACTCTATAGTACTATATTTTCCACATATCCACCATGCGTAGCAATAATATGGCGTAGTCTCTGAATGAAATTACCCGAAACCTTTGACAACGTGTCTGGCGGAATGGCTTCACATGCAGATGAGATGTACTGCTTCAGCTGTTCAATTGTTTCTGGATTCTGGCGGTACACCTGGTCTTTCATGTGTCCCCACAGAAAGAAGTCACAGGGTTTCAAATCTGGCGAATAGGGAGGTCAATCCACGCCGCCTCCTGTATGTTTCGGATAGCCCAAAGCAATCACACGATCATCGAAATATTCATTCAGGAAATTAAAGACGTCGGCCGTGCGATGTGGCCGGGCACTATCTTGCATAAACCACGAGGTGTTCGCAGTGTCGTCTAAGGCAGTTTGTACCGCCACAAATTCACGAAGAATGTCCAGATAGCGTGATGCAGTAATCGTTTCGGATCTGAAAAATGGGCCAATGATTCCTTTGGAAGAAATGGCGGCCCAGACCAGTACTTTTTGAGGATGCAGGGACGATGGGACTGCAACATGGGGCTTTTCGGTTCCCCATATGCGCCAGTTCTGTTTATTGACGAAGCCGTCCAGGTAAAAATAAGCTTCGTCAGTAAACCAAATGCTGCCCACATGCATATCGCCGTCATCAATCCTGTGCACTATATCGTTAGCGAATGTCTCTCGTGCAGCAATGGTAGCGGCGCTGAGGGGTTGCCGCATTTGAATTTTGTATGGATAGAGGTGTAAACTCTGGCGCATGAGACGATATGTGGACGTTGGCGTCATTTGGACCGCAGCTGCAACACGGCGAACGGAAACCCGAGGCCGCTGTTGGATCACCTGCTGCACTAGCTGCGCGTTGCCCTCTGTGGTTGCCGTACGCGGTCGCCCTACCTTTCCAGCATGTTCATCCGTCACGTTCCCAGTCCGTTGAAATTTTTCAAACAGATCCTTTATTGTATCGCTTTTCGGTCCTTTGGTTACATTAAACCTCCGTTGAAAACTTCGTCTTGTTGCAACAACACTGTGTTCTAGGCGGTGGAATTCCAACACCAGAAAAATCCTCTGTTCTAAGGAATAAACCATGTTGTCTACAGCACACTTGCACGTTGTGAACAGCACACGCTTGCAACAGAAAGACGACGTACAGAATGGCGCACCCACAGACTGCGTTGTCTTCTATATCTTTCACATCACTTGCAGCGCCATATGTTGTTGAAAATTGTAACTACTGTAATTTCGAAAGTTTGTCCGCCTGAAAATGTACTGTTGTCCCAAGCATACTGCAACAAACGGTGTATTTCTATCGCTGCTCGTTTAGTTTTTATTGCCGTTTCAAATATACCGGTCATTTTTGAAACACCCTGTAAGTCCCCTAGAACTTAGAACTACTTAAACCTAACTAACCTAAGGACATCACACACATCCATGCCCGAGGCAGGATTCGAACCTGCGACCGTAGCGGTCGTGCGATTCCAGACTGAAGCGCCTTTAACCGCTCGGCCACTCTGGCCGGCCTTGCGGCAGATAGCCGCAACATTTAGATATCTGTTAGTATCACAGATAGCGTAACAATTACGTCCACGTCCAGATACGGATTTGTTGTTCTCAACGGATGTCGCCACTTGCTAAATTTGCGCGATTAATGCTTTCAGCAGTTTGGTCCGTATTGTTGTTTGAAACGTGAGTGTTGCGTTTGCGGTATGTTTGCCGCTACGCGCCTTATGATGTAAGTATTTTCTGTACTTGTGTTTTTCTTTCGCCTCAAGACAATCTTTCTGTTATATTAGTATATAATGAATATTCGAATCGAATCAAAGTTCCCATATGCAATTTTCATTACTTTTTACAGTATTGGATATTGATTTGCTACAATATGCTACTTTTACAAAAACATGGGTTTCATTAGATCTCATAAAAGCGTGGAAATGGAGAAAAAGAAGACATTTGACAGGCAACTTCTAATTGTGCGACCTGAGGACTATGAGAAAGTCCTGCGAGAATTGTCAGAAGAAGAATTGTCAGATTCATGTGAATCTGTGTCGGAAGAGGAAGTTATTGAAGAAGAAAACCACAGCAGTGACTCCGAACAATCAACAGAGGAAACAGATGTCATCTGGTTGAAGAGAGGAGACAACAAACAGAGGATTACCGATTTTACGTAAGAAAAGATGAAACTATTTGGATAAGTGAACCGCTACCTTCTTCTTCTACAACCAAGGCCAAGAACATCCTAAAAGTTTTGCTAAGTCAAAAAGCAAGTGCTGAAATTACGGAAAAAGAAATTGATGAATTTTACCTATCTATTACTAATGGGATTATTATTTTTCCTTAAGGGTTAAACTTTAGATTACGATCGGATATATTAGTACATCCGTAAACGACGCAAGGTAACGTCGAAATAACTGTCTCCACACATTCAGAGCATCAGATGCTATTTAGCATACGTCCACAAAAGTCGGTAGATATCCTCAACAGTCGAAACAGGGCATGTGCACGTCAGAATGACATCACGAGGAAGTGTCACCACGGTGAACCATGACGGTATAAATGCGGTAAAGCCGAAGTTTTGGGCTATGTAACATAGCGGACGTCGGCTTCAATTTTATGACGTAATGAAAACTCCCTTCTTTTTTTTTGCCTCCATGGGCGATATGCTATTAAATGTTATCTGTGGTTGTGTTAGTAACTGGAGTAAACTTCTCTGTTTATTGTAAATATGTCGCGGTTTGTCAGAGTGTTGTTAGTTAGTAACAGCTTCGATTGCTGCGAGTGACTTTTTTTTTTACGAATATAGTGGGTGCATAAGTTCGCAGCGTTTTTCCTTAAGCTTTGACGGACATTTTGGTCTACAATAATACAGTCTCCTTCACTATTTGCTACATTCTGCTAACACTGGGGTAATTTTTTGATTCCGCGACTGTAGGATACGGGTCTTGAGCGAAGAACTCGTAGAGCCATGTTCGGAGTGCATAATCATCCAGAATGAAAATTTCTTGAAGATTGTTCGATAGAGAGCGGAAAAGCTGAAAATCTGAGGACGTAACATCTGGTGAATACGGTGCGTGCGGATTCACTTCCCAGCCCAAATTTTTGTCAGCATAGCAGAATGTGGGAGGCCTTATCGTGGAGTAGCATCACTTCCGAAGCCTTTCTGCTCGTTGTTGCGTCTGCAGGGCATCTCAATTGTTGACAATAAATGTAAGCACTGACAGTTCGCAGTAATTCGTAGTACACCACACCATCACTGTTCCACCTGATGCAAACCATTATCTTTCGTGGATGCGCACAGGTCGCTGTACAGGGAGTTGCTACTTTGTTTGTGCTCAACCATTCCTTTGTTTTCTTTTCTTTTCTTTTTTTTTTTTTTTTGAACTTTTCCTCATTACAGAGGCTTATCTCCAACATAATAATTTACTTGGAAATTACAATACAAACAATAAACGTTCTTAAACTATGCTCGCAGAACATTTCTCCAGGTGTTTCGATCTTGCGTGTCCTCTTCCTCTGCGCCCATTCTCCTCATTGTGAGCTGTACATTTTGGAGCCAGGTGGTCACAGGTCGTCGTCTTCTTCTTCTCCCCTCCGGTTGCCACTCCAGTATCAATTTTGGTATTCCGGTTTCCTCCATTCGTCGTACATGCCCGTACCACTGTAATTTCTTCCTATCCATTACGTCATATATTCTTTCTTTTATTTCCATTCTCCTTATTACTTCGGTGTTCCTTATCTTTTATTTCCTGGAGATTCTTGCCGATCTTCTCCAAAAGTCCATCTCTAGAGCTAGTAACTTTTTAATGTGCTTCATGTTAATTGTCCAGGTCTCCGTTCCATACAGAACCACAGTCTCTAATATGGATTTGTATATTAATTTTTTAGTTCTGCTCATTACATTCCTGCTCCATAAGACTGAGTTAAGCATCCCAATGACCCTCCGTCCACTACTAATTCTTTTATTGATTTCTGACTCTGATTTTCCCTCGATTTCTAAAATGGATCCCAAATAACAGAAAGTGTTTATCTTTTTGATTTTCTTTCCTTCAATGTATAGCTCATCTGAATCATTAGTCAAGTATTCTGTTTTTTGGTAATTAATCTTCAAACCCCAAGTTTTGTATGCTGCTGCTAGTTGATTGCACATATAGTTAGCATCCTCCCCATCTTGTGCTATGACTACTTGATCATCAGCAAATAATAAATGATGTAGGTAAACTCCATCTCTTATTTCTAATCCCATACTATTACATTTACGAGACCATGTTCTAAGGCTAATACCTATATAGATTTTAAATAATGATGGTGACATGGGACAGCCCTATAAAAGGGCTTTGTTTGTTCTAAATTTCTGTGAAAGTTTATTACCAACTTTCACTTGGCAAATGTTATCTTTATACATCTGTTGTATTATTTTAATCAAGGAAGGGTTTATGTTTGCCATATGTAGTGCTCTCCAAAGTAATTTTCTTGGAACAGTATCATAGGCTTTTTCTAGATCTATGAAAATTAATCCTATATTTTTGATTTTTCCCTATGTTTCTCCAAAATCTGTCGTAATGTGAAAATATGGTCTACACATGATCTCCCAGCCGTGAATCCACATTGTTCTTCTTGGGTTCTAAAATTTTTTTCCAGTTTGTTTTTAATTACTTTCGCAAAAATTCTCATTAATATGTTTGTAACACAAATTCCTCGATAGTTTGAACAAATTTTTCGATCCCCTTTCTTAAATATTGTATTAATGTAACCTAGCTTTCTTCTCGTTGGGTATTGAATCTCCATGTATCATTTTGTTGAAGAGCTGTGTTATCGGTTTCACAATTTTGTCACCACCACATTTCAGACACTCCAGATTGATATTGCCTGGTCCCGGTGATTTTCCATTCTTTCCTGTTCTCAACGCCTGAAGTACTTCACTTTCTAAAATCTGGATCTCATCATCTTCATGTCCTTTATCTTGCCCTGTTCCTTCTTCTAGATATTCTTCTCTGTCCTCATTTGTTTTCTTTATGTTAGTATAAGGAATACATTTCTCGTCACTAGTAACGATACAGGATACGAATTATCGGTAGTATTCACGAGCCAGTTGATCACGAGCAAGCAGAGATTTACATATGAATACCCGCTGATTTTTGGGAATTAGGCTTAGTGCATGCGGTACCCATACAACCGATTTTTGGAGCTTTCCCATTGCATCACACGCCGCACGATGATGGAATGATCACAGTTCATCAATTTTGCCTATTCTCTAGTACACTGACGTGGATCATTGAGTAGTAATTGTCATCAAACCCCGAAAGTCTTCCTGAACATTGAAAGTCACTAATGTTGAAACATTTCTCCTTAAAACGAGAAAACCATTTTATTAATGTGCACTGTCCAATGGCATTATCCCCATACACGGCGCAAATGTTTCTGGCTGCTTCCGTTGCTGTCACCTGTGTACTGAACTCAAACAGAGGACTATGTCGGAAATGTTCCGATTTCTCCACTTTGCACTCCATTTTCCAGCGTCCACAGCTCCACTCACTATCTCCAAATGACAAAATAACAATATGTAAATTCAAAATGCAAGAGTGAACTACAAATAAAAATAACAATCGATAAATAACCACAAAGCAACAGGAATACCAACATGCAAAATAAAAATGCTACGAACTTAGTCACCATCCCGATGAAATAGTTTGGTCAGAGACTTTCGCTGAAGAGGCCAAATGGAAACGAACTCTTTATACCTTTTGCCGTAAAACAAATTATATGGCATTTCATTTATTCACGCCGTTCTGCAGCGTCTTTTTTTGTCTGGCGGGTTCAGAGTAAGTACACATGTCTCTGTGCTGTAGATAAAATATAAGATATTTTTCGAAGTGTGTGAGTGTAATTTAATTATAGTATCAGACCTGATAATGACCCGTGATAACAACTTTGTATGAAGATTTGAATCTCTCTTTTCAGAGGTCGTAAGAAAGGCCTGGTGACGAATTGTTCGAGAGTAGAACGACCGAACGCATTACGTGTTCTCTCGTTATCTATTCAATATCGCTAAGCATAGCCAACATGAAACGGAGCGGCCGATCATTTCTTTTCATTTTTTACATAAGAATTGGTCGGTAAATTGCCTTCGGACAATGACGTCGGGAGTCACCTCAGTTGCTTGATATTAATAGGCAGTAACCTGATACTTACGTCAATACGTTATTTACGTATTTTCACAGTAATCATTAATTTCTATATTTTTTGCTAAGGTTTATCATATTTGAAGGTTTCTCTCGCCAGTCGAGGAACTGAATAATAATATTTTATTTGCCGTGACGTCCTGGGAAAAGTTTTCGTAATAGTAATATCCCAGATCTTTCACTTGTACAATAAATTGAGGAGGGAAATATTTCAATGTCATCCAGAATGCAGTACGATAAATGAAAAATTGTATTACATATGTCCATATAATCAAACAATGGAAACTCCAGGTAGGAATATTAACAATGTAGGAACAGACAGATTGCTATTTACCGTAAAGAAGACACATCAAGTTGCAGACAGGCACAACTAAAAAACACCCACTTAAAGCTTCTGGCCACAGCCTTCGTCAGTAAAACAAACACACACGCACACACACACACACACACTCAGGTATGCACACCTCACGCACACACGACCGCCAACTCTAGCTTGTGCCTGCCTACAAATTGACGTGTCTCCTTTACGGCAAATAGCAATTGTTCGAAGGTAACTGACCGACCAACCTAACATGATTCTTATGTAAAAATGAAAAGAAATGATCGACCCCTCCATTTCAGTGTGGCTATGCTTAGCGATATTGAATAGACAACGAGAGAACACGTAATCCTTTCGGTTGTTCTACTCTCGAACAATTCGACACCAGTACTTTCTTACGGTCTCTGACAAGAGAGATAGAAGTTGTCCAAACTATAATATTTCTTTGTCAAAAAAATGCAATCAAAAAAATAGTTCAAATGGCTCTGAGCACTATGGGACTTAATATCTGAGTTCATCAGTCCCGTAGAACTTAGAACTACTTAAACCTAATTAACCTAAGGACATCACACACATCTATGCCCGAGGTAGGATTCGAGACTGCGACCGTAGCGGTCGCGCGGTTCTAGACTGAAGCGCCTAGAACCACTCGGCCACCACGGCCGGCTAAAACGCAAACAACATTATTATATAAACGAAGGCGCAACGCATCAAAATCAGATAAGGGCACCACTGATCTTCGCTTACATTTCCTGCACTTCTAGACTTTCAGTCAGTGCCATAAGCAGCTCATGGTTCAATCTGCCGTTATAATTATTGCAGTTGCTTTTTAATGAAGAAAGTATTTCTAAAATTCATTATTGTAACTGTGGAAGTCGGAGCAACGTGGCCACTATTAAGCTGTTTGTGAACAAAAAGGATACAGGTTATAGATTTCCAGCATACTGCAATGTTGAGGGATCAGCAACTTGTAAAACTGTTCCAGTGTAATAAATAGCTAAAGTTGTAAAATAGCTCTTTTTATTGCTTGGTGATGACTATAGTCCGATTAAATTTACTCGATAGCTGACGTCTGTCACTTGTCGCTACAGTGTTGCCGTATCCGCTCCGGCTACCGTTTGCTCATAGGTCACACACACACACGCTATGGGTCACTTCAGAAACATGTGTTAACGCGGAGCCATGTTGGAAGCTGGTATCATGGAAACAGAAGACGCTTCTTGACAGCTGATTTTACGTGACCAGTGACTGAACTGTGGCAGACGACCTAACAGAAACCTACTGATGCACAATGTATCCGAGAAAAGAGAGACCAGCAATCTACGGCAGAACACAAAATCACGTTTGCTTTGGTCACGGTATTTAAGGCTAACGTCTACGAGCGAACTCAAGGCGGAAAAATTTGTTTCATCGGTAAAAGCAAACTGTCATTTCTTGCTGTCATTGATTACCTGAAACCATCCTCAGAATGGATATGCGGACTGCCGCATTACCAGACGATGAGCAGTCCTGGTTGGCATTTGTAGCAGATTATAGGTGACAAGCAGATTGCAATGATAGGAAGAAAAATAAGAACAAATAAAAAATTCAATACGACGATTAAAATAACAGAGCAAAATATTAAAAATAAAAACTCATTTAAATCAGCTAATTGAATATAAAGAATCCGTTTAGTGCATTGCTCAATAAGTTGGAAAAAATGTGTAATGATAATTTCGAATGTCTCGCAATTGAAACAAGCAGAGCAAATAAATACGACTCTCGAGGGAGCCACGCGGCAGAAGTCAGAAGAATTAACAGCCAATGTTAATAAACTGTCTCAACAGCAAGAGGTGCACACAACTCTGGAGCGCGTTTCCACCGAACAATCTGAATACTTGAGATATGCGTTTGATCATACTACGGAACAAAGCTTAACGGCAAGTTTAGATAAACTGTCTCAACAGCAAACAGTTCAGATTATGCAACTCTCGAACGTGTTTCCAGGGAACAAATGAGGACTGACTTTAACAATTAAATTTCAATTTTGAACTGTTTGCGAAGAAACAAACCGATAAGATTAACGAAAAATTTGATGCGATCCGCACCGAAATGAGAGCATTAATAGATGCTTATCAGGAAATATCCGAAACAGTAAAAAAGTCGCACGATGTTGGCGAGTACGACACACTGCAGGGAAATGTCACTAAATTTACACAGCATTTCAATGAATGATTCGTTAACCAGGACCCAAAATGAGGGACTCACAGTACAGATTATAAAATTGGTGGATGATTTTAGTCGCTGGTTAGGGTTGAAGGATACCCTAATCAATACAAAACTCGATACTGATTTACGTACTGCTGCGCCATCTGTAGCTGCAGTCATCACGTGTGGCGGGCTCTGGGGGCGAAAATGCCCGAGGCGACTTGTTACAAATTAAAAAGATATTAAAGAGCGAATTACTGAACTGGCGCGATAGTGTAAACGCATAAAATCGCTGACTTGCGTCACGAAGGCGCTACCATAAGTAGTTCAGGATATGATGCTATCCGATGCCAAAACCTGATCCTGACGTCCACGGGAACGCATATCAGTGTGACCAGGTTCACAGAGGTGCGCCGAGGCCGGCTAATCCATATGCCGATTATTTCACCCAACCGGTGCGGGCAACTCCAACTCTGACAACAATTTTTTGGAGGAAATCCTCTTAAAAAGACGACAGTTTCAGGTTTTCATAGAAGTGAGAAAATCTCCTCGCGCAACTGTGTTTATATAAACTTTCAGAGGATTACGGCCGCGGTCTTGGAATGAGAAACACAAAATTTAGTTTGTCATATCTCGACTTCAGGGCGACGCTGCCTTATGGGCAACCGCGACAGCAGAAACTTGTACAAGATACGATGAATTTGAGTGTGGTGTCACCGCCAGACACCACACTTGCTAGGTGGTAGTCTTTAAATCGGCCGCGGTCCGTTAGTATACGTCGGACCCGCGTGTCGCCACTGTCAGTGATTGCAGACCGAGCGCCGCCACACGGCAGGTCTAGAGACACTTCCTAGCACTCGCCCCAGTTGTACAGCCGACTTTGCTAGCGATGGTTCACTGACAAATTACGCTCTCATTTGCCGAGACGATAGTTAGCATAGCCTTCAGCTACGTCATTTGCCACGACCTAGCAAGGCGCCATTATCAATTGCTATTTATCTTGTGATGCATGTACCGTCAGACCGATGTTCACCAATTATGGATTAAAGTTAAGTATTCCAGAAGCTACGTACTATTTTTGCTACTGTAAAGACCTTGTCCTGTTCCAGACCTCACAATTAAGCTCCTGCGTGAGCTTAAACGCGTGCCTAACGGCTACCTGTCATAGTGGATTGGCTGTCTTGCCAGTCCACAACATTGAGAACGCTGTCCTCGCAACGTACTGGTCGACATGCACTCAGGAGAGATTGCGGAAAGAAGTATTTTTCTCCAGAGAAACCTTTTGACAACACTCAGAACTACACTTGCCATGCCACTACGTGAATAACACTTTCATGTGCCGGACAGTGATTTGGAAAATTTCTTGTTCGCGTTGGATTCGATTGATCTACGCAGGAAGACCGTGAGAGTTGCAATTATGGATACAAAAGATACAAGGATGTTTTGAAACATCGAGGTTTCGTCCATAAATATTGAGGTTAGTACCGATGTTCTGAACGACGATACATCGCCAATGCATCGGCGACGAAAATCCAAAAAGATCGACATGGTTCAAGACTGGGCCATTCATTCGGTTCGTGGATGTCCATCCTTCGACGCGTCAGGTCTCATAATTAGTGCAGAGCTACATTTATTGTTATTCTAGTGGCTTTTGTTCTTTTGAACTTGTAGGTAAGTAAAATATGAAGTTTACAAGATTATCATTTACTTCAAATAGTCCCCATTGAATAATGCAGTGGGTGTAATATAAGTGAGACTTATTGTCCAAGTGCCCATCGTAAAAGGTGTCAAGTCAAGAAACAATAAAAACCAGGATTGACGATAAGTATGAGGCAATGAGTAATATTTTTAAACACATGTAAAGAATGCTGAAAACTATTGCGTTACCTACGATATTTGCACTGAAACAATGCAAAATGAATCATTTGTGGTCATTACTACTCACTTTCTAGACAAGACAAATCCTCAGCGGAACATTAGAGGTTTTTGAGCTGACAGAACACCACACGCATAGCTGTACATCGTTGGAAAACTGACAGATATTTTCTCCGAATGGATTACTTCAAATGAAAAAGTTTCAACTACCATCACAGATAATGACAGCACTGTTATGGTCAGTTGGAAAATATTTGGCGAGAAAAAGATTATGCCTTGATTTGCGCGTAAGATTAGCTTAGTCCTAACTAAATTAATTGATGATGCAAAACAATGCACTGAATCAATAAGAAAGGTCCGAGATACGGTCAAGTACATTAAAGGATGCGCCAATGCAAGTGACGAGTGACGCATAAGAGAGGTAGAGATGTGTCTGAAAGAAGGCCAAATTAATACGTGTGTGTGTGTGTGTGTGTGTGTGTGTGTGTGTGTCAGACGTAAGGAGAGGCTCCCCAATATTTCCTAGCAGCGACTTAGACTAAGAAATGGCGGAATCGCTACGACCATTTGAAAAATTAACAAAAGATATTTCAGGGGAAACTTACGTCACAGTAGGCAAAGTGATCCAGTTAGCCAGTTGTGTTTGACACGCAGTCGGGAAATTTAATTTCTATAAATGAAATTTAGAAACGAAATAAGTAAACAACTGGCAAGGAGGTTCGACAACTTAGAACATTCTGCCATTCTGGCAGTTTCAATAATTCTTGACCCAAGATTCAGATCACTTCAGATGTGTTGTCGCTAAAGGAAAGGTAACTAGTAACTTAAATAAAAGTGTACGTGAATTTAATATACTTACAGTTAAGAACGATACATCTGATGACTCAGATGATATGATATGTGTAAATGATATGATATGTGTAAATACCACGAGCAGTTGCCACACAGAAACATGACTAATAAGTGATCGACATCTGCTGGAAACATTAGTGAAAACGAGATTCAGGTGCACATATCCCCTCCTGTTGCACCAATAAAAGGAGAACATACTGAAATCTGCGAGGGTGTGAAGTCACTTTCTCCCAAAACTTGCAAAAATGGTGAAGGTGTATCTTCCTACTGTCTCATCTGTGCCAAGTGAGTGCTTGTTCTCGGGGGCTGGGCCAGCCATCGCCAGGAAAGAAATAGACATCAAGGAACTTGATTATCAGAGCTTCTTAACCTAAATTCTGTATTAAATTTTTAAAAAAATTAAAATGTTTTAATCATAAAAATAATTTTTTTTACAAGATCTATTTTGTTTTGTTTTGTAATCTGATTTATATGAAGATAGCTGATGATCTCATTGGTCAGTATCATTGAACCTAACGTAACTTAACATTAGGAAAGGTAGGTATATTTGTGAAGAAATAAGTCACTATTTCCAGGTCCTTAGTTTTTTTTTTTAATATCTCTGTCCAAATGACTAATGTTCTTTTATCATGTTACTTAAAAATAATAATTTTGGGGTGCTTTTTCTAATCGATGTCTCTATATCGATGTTTTTAAGAGCGATGTTGCAACACTGTAGCCTGCGTCACGTAGGACGGCGCTTCCGCGCACAGAGGCGGAGCGATTGGGAAGTGTGGAGGGGATGAGGTCTGCGCATGCCTACGGCCAGAGAATCGGCGAAGTCCGTGTTGCTGCAGACAACCATCCTATTCATTTGCCTTCGGCACATCGTATTTACTATACATTCGGATCTATAAGGGAATAAAACAATTCAAAACCGGTTTCGATCAGTCATCTACATGAGAGAAATCTTACTTCACTTCTTGAGGTTGTGTCCACTGCTTCTCAGTGAATATTGCTACGTCAGAAAGCGAGAACAGCTAACGCAGCTTTGTGAAGACAAGTACAGTTTTTCTTAAAACGGCAATTGTCTAACGACAAGATTATCAAAATGGTTGCAGTAATTGTCATTTACTGCAATTTGTACTATAAGTAAAAATAAACTTCAAACTCAAACCAAAATCTTTATATTTGTTTGACAACTGCTTCTACTCCGTATAATTTTTTTAAACGTGTAAAATACACGTATGTGGATGTGTTTCGCAGCAATCCAATGTAAATCACAACACGTAAAAAAGAATTACTGGTAGCAAAGACTACTGCAAAAGACTATCATAAAAATTGTCAGTATGTTATCATATTTTTCGGTGTCAACAGGCATTATGAGTTTATAGTAATTTGTGCAATATTACAGTGTCAGAGCGCATTTATGATCCACTGAATAAGCAAACAATTAACCATCTTCCGTGAATAACTCGACAGAGTGCTGACTGATGCCGTCGTAAAACCACCGATATCTGGACAGGTAACCCTCCCTTTCATGTTAAGGGATCTTCCCATTCGTGCCTTGAAAATGACAGGGGTTTACTTGTACAAAATATTGCAGTTTTTGACGAATTTATCCGGCCGCATTTTCGCGAGTAATTAGAGCATACAAAACGCTGGGAAAAGCTTAACTTCTCCTTGGGCAATGTGTTGAACATTATTGTCCGAATACTTCATAGGTTACATATTTCTAATCAATAAACGCTAGGACGTTCCGTGTGCTATTTATGCAACTGATATGTTGACAAAAACATTTTTAAACCACGAGTCTTTAAAACCAAGTCTTTACTTTGTTTCAACGTCGACATCGCAATATTGTTCGCTATCCAAGTCCATGTCTGAACGGAATCATCTGATTGTAAGCTTAGGATGATAGGTTCAAGGCTTTTATTCTTCACCTACTTGTCAAAGTCTTATTTCTGTAACTTTTCAGCGTGCCACACACAGTATGCCCACACTGAAGGTGAATGCTGTCTATTCCTTCGTGCACAAGCGGTTCAATGCCTGTTATCTTGAATGTTTCCCTCTCTCCCCCCAAAACCCAACACAGCTTGTTTAATTCTACCAGATTATACTTACTGTGATATGTGAGTAAACGTAAAATTGTGTTACCATATTCACAGGCAAGAATGTCAGATTTGTATATTCTGTCATGTGACTTTTATAAATTAACAAGCTGCAGGTGTTCAGCACGAGTCTGGCTTACATTGTCCGAGATATTTTTATTTTTCAACCAGAGCGCAATATCCCCTTTCTTGTTGTTCGTACTTCATCTTTTCTCTGTAACAGCTGAATGGTAACTGGCATGGTAATTACATTGATCGACTTTGAAGCAAGGATGGCAAGAATTGTTCAGTCAACCACTTCTTGTAAATGACAACCTTAATTTCTGAGTGGTAATCACGACTGTTTTTGTTGCACCTAAATACAAGTTTACTCTCTGAAATCAAATCAGAAGAGCCAGCGTACAGAATAAGAATCCAAGAACCTTTTCCTACGAGAACTTTATAAGCACCAGTACCATCACTCATTTTCAACAGGTATTCGTGGAACGATTCTGATTCACTCACTTTCGTCAAGATAATACACTGTAGAACTACATCCACCTCTTCCATCGTGCATCTTTACATGAAACGAGGTTTGTGCTGCTTCTTCTTTCAATTAAAAACTCTCTTCTTAACGTATTTTAAACCAAAGTATTTTGAAATTCTTTGCTTGACGAAGCCAATTTGCTCAGGCATTATTGTAACGAGTTCTTGAGATGTCGGGCATACACTTCTTACATACTGTACATTTCAAACACAGAGAGCTTTAAAATATCGTTGCTTTAGGTTATTGCCGCCACCTGGCATATACATTTGGAAATCACAGTAAAACGTTTACGGATACACATTCACAGCTATACTGTTGCAAGAAACTAACACAGCTCGGCCGCTCTGTGAATGAAATTACATTGTCGGGAAATTCGGCAACAGCGCAGCATGTGTGAGAGAGATTCTCACAGTCTAGTTTGTAGCTCGACGCGAGTAGCTAGGAAAGAGAATGAATCTCATTGGCTGCTAGCAGTTAATGGTGGGGAACGTGCACAGCTGCTGAAAATAGGGCCTTCTTCCTACATGACATGAACTATAGTTGGAGTGGCAACAGCAGAAGCATCATCCGACGGCCAGCGGCCACAACTGCAGTCAAGTGTATTTAGCGGGACAGCGTGGCAACGCCGCAATGCTGTATCACGCAAACGCACAACAAAATGCGAGCGTGGTTTAAAAAGTTCCCAGAATCACCACAAGAGGTCAGCACTAGCACAACGAGTTGTTCACGTGATATACATTGGACTGTTGCCTGTAAACACATGCCACGTCAGTGCTCTTGGAAGAAAGCAGTGGCGGTGACGTGGTTTTGTTGTTGTTCCCGCGAATGATTAGCGAAGACGGAAAAATCGATATTCGAGCAGTGATTAAGCAAATGTAAAGAAAGGTATGAAAGCAAAGGATTTTCATGCCGGTTTCCAGAATACACTGGGAGACTCTGCTCCTTCATATTCAACTGTTGCCAAATGAATTTAAATGTGGTCGGAAGAGCTTAGATGATGATCGGTGCACTGGTCGGCTAAGATGTGTGACTACTCCAGAAATTGTTGCAAAAGTGCACAAAATGGTAATGGAGGATCGCCGATTGAAAGTGTGTGAAAGTGCTTACACTTGCCAGATGTCATCTGAAAGGGTATATCAATTTTAACTGAAAAATTAGAAATGAAAAAATTATCTGCAAGATGGGTGCTGCAACTCTTGACATTGGATCGAAAATGCATGAGAATGGACATATCAGAACAATGTTTGGCCGATTTTAGGAGAAACAAACAAGATTGTTTGCGGTCGTTTGTGACCACAGACGAAACTTGAGTCCACTACTATACCCCAGGGACAATACAATAATCAAAGCAGTGTAAATATACTGATTCTCTGCCACCAAGAAAAGCAGAAATAATTCCTTAGGCAGAGAAATCCGGTTTCTCAGTACAGAGCGAATCAGGATCAGGTTGTGGAAAGAGGCCAAGATAAGTTACTGTTAGTTACACAAGAATACACAACTTTATTCCACCAAAACACAATGCACGGTTTTCTCTGTAAAACATCAAGGATCAATTCATGGCTAAGGGCCCAAGCAACTTTTCGAAGTTTAAATAATTCCTTTTAAAACACAAGGATTTAGAGAAACGGCTGAAGGCCTTACTTAAGTAAAATTAAAAGATCTTCTTGGCTAAAGGCCCAAATAATATTTCAGATCAGCAAAGTAAATTCTTTGAAAGGCAAGCATTTACTAATTTCGGTTCAAAACCATATTACGGAAAATTTAAATTAATTTCTTGGCTGAAAGCTCGATAGTATTTCAACTTAATAAAAGGGGACCTTTAAAGTCAAGCATTTACGTAATACAGCAGATAACCATCTAACTTGAAATATCTTGACGGCTGAAGGGCCAAACAATTATTCAAAATACACTCCTGGAAATGGAAAAAAGAACACATTGACACCGGTGTGTCAGACCCACCATACTTGCTCCGGACACTGCGAGAGGGCTGTACAAGCAATGATCACACGCACGGCACAGCGGACACACCAGGAACCGCGGTGTTGGCCGTCGAATGGCGCTAGCTGCGCAGTATTTGTGCACCGCCGCCGTCAGTGTCAGCCAGTTTGCCGTGGCATACGGAGCTCCATCGCAGTCTTTAACACTGGTAGCATGCCGCGACAGCGTGGACGTGAACCGTATGTGCAGTTGACGGACTTTGAGCGAGGGCGTATAGTGGGCATGCGGGAGGCCGGGTGGACGTACCGTCGAGTTGCTCAACACGTGGGGCGTGAGGTCTCCACAGTACATCGATGTTGTCGCCAGTGGTCGGCGGAAGGTGCTTGTGCCCGTCGACCTGGGACCGGACCGCAGCAACGCACGGATGCACGCCAAGACCGTAGGATCCTACGCAGTGCCGTAGGGGACCGCACCGCCACTTCCCAGCAAATTAGGGACACTGTTGCTCCTGGGGTATCGGCGAGGACCATTCGCAACCGTCTCCATGAAGCTGGGCTACGGTCCCGCACACCGTTAGGCCGTCTTCCGCTCACGCCCCAACATCGTGCAGCCCGCCTCCAGTGGTGTCGCGACAGGCGTGAATGGAGGGACGAAGGGAGACGTGTCGTCTTCAGCGATGAGAGTCGCTTCTGCCTTGGTGCCAATGATGGTCGTATGCGTGTTTGGCGCCGTGCAGGTGAGCGCCACAATCAGGACTGCATATGACCGAGGCACACAGGGCCAACACCCGGCATCATGGTGTGGGGAGCGATCTCCTACACTGGCCGTACACCACTGGTGATCGTCGAGGCGACACTGAATAGTGCACGGTACATCCAAACCGTCATCGAACCCATCGTTCTACCATTCCTAGACCGGCAAGGGAACTTGCTGTTCCAACAGGACAATGCACGTCCGCATGAATCCCGTGCCACCCAACGTGCTCTAGAAGGTGTAAGTCAACTACCCTGGCCAGCAAGATCTCCGGATCTGTCCCCCATTGAGCATGTTTGGGACTGGATGAAGCGTCGTCTCACGCGGTCTGCACGTCCAGCACGAACGCTGGTCCAACTGAGGCGCCAGGTGGAAATGGCATGGCAAGCCGTTCCACAGGACTACATCCAGCATCTCTACGATCCTCTCCATGGGAGGATAGCAGCCTGCATTGCTGCGAAAGGTGGATATACACTGTACTAGTGCCGACATTGTGCATGCTCTGTTGCCTGTGTCTATGTGCCTGTGGTTCTGTCAGTGTGATCATGTGATGTATCTGACCCCAGGAATGTGTCAATAAAGTTTCCCCTTTCTGGGACAATGAATTCACGGTGTTCTTATTTCAATTTCCAGGAGTGTAATTAAAGACAAACCTTAAGATAAGCAGTTACACAATATGGCTGCGAGCCACAGATTTTAAAACAAAGGCGGCTGAAGGCCTAAATACAGAGCAAACAAGAATTTTAAGTAAAACACAGCTGAAGGCCTAATCTTAAAATACTTCACATAAGGTTCGGCTGAAGGCCATATACCGAACACAGAACAGACAAAATTAATACATGGCTGAAGGCCTGGCACAGTACTTGCGACAAAAGAAAATCACAAACAGCAAAACAGTGGTGCTCAGAAGTGTTCCAAGCGTCGGCCTGGGAAGGAACCTCTATCAACAGTTTAGGTGAGACAGGCAGCCAAGCATAACACTAAATAATCGGGTGGCATCACGACCTAGGAACAGCTGAAGAACCAACCAACAACCTAACCAATTCCCTTCCACTCAATCAATGGCACAACAGCCGAAAATATCAGCAAGGACGAAGATTGCAGCAGCGCTATGTCTTGATAATTGGCATCTAAACACAGTCAAGGCACACTCTCTCGCAACCGATCGACTGGCTACTCCAGTACGCAGACAGCATTCATCTGCTCATTGGAAATCGCGAAGCTACACACAGTTCCACATAAACACCAAGAACTCCGACAATCCTAAAACCAATCACCGTGGGACAACAAGGACAAATCACAAGTCGACACACACAGAGTTTCCGTAAGCGGTTGGCGACCAAATACACATTGACCGAGCCAACGACCAACCAACGGTCGTTCCCGCTCCAGTCTCCTTCCTACATGTGTGTGTCGCCAGCTGTCGGCGAGTAATGGTTGTCCGGAGCTCACTGGCGCTGCGTCCCAACTCCCTTGATGTCCGTTCGCAACTCAGAGACACAACGACCTGGAGACACTGGCTTGGACACAACCATGCAGAGGGAACATTCGCCCATTGACCACCATCATCTCTGCACAAGGAAGGAACTGACCCACATCCCGCAAGATGACCAATTGAAGGGGCCCAGAAGCGGTCGAAGACCAAATACACGTCGCTTGATGAGACGATTGACTGAACGACCAATCAACGGTCGTCCCTGCTCAAGTCTCCTTCCGTCGGACAGTACATGTGTGTCGCCAGATTTGTTTCACTGAAATTCTACAGATGCTACTGCATAGAAGTTGACAAAAATCACGTATCTGTTACAAATCAAAAGAGTTTAAAAAGTTTCAGTTTTCACAGTAACAACTTTGCATTATCTCTCGGTGATTTCAGCTATGACTAGAAATCCCAAGTAACAATTAAAAGTAGTATTTAACGCCATGTGCTAACTGTTTGCAGAAGTCTGTTCTCATTTCTAAGATTCTTGTATAACAGTATCGAATATTATAATGTTACTTCGGCTGTTCTCAAGAACTGTACAAGTCACATGTAACAACTAAAACCAGATTTCCATATGCAACTTCAGTGACGCCATTCAAGTGGCATTGCCAAAGTTGCAGATGGAAACATCCATATTCCTGTGGCGCTACTCAACTGACTACACTTTTAGCCTTGCTTAAAAGTTAAAGTAGCTTTAACTTTTTGACACCATGTTCCTTCCCCCCCCCCACCATCAATGAGCTCCATTAGACAGGTATCTAATGGCTTAATTTCAAAGCATCATCGCATTATTTTGCTTTCTGTGTTAGTAATTTGTAATGTATGGTCTCACTGCATCTAAAAATGTCCAGAAAGTGGTTGTTAGCAACAATTGTACAGTTTATCGAACAAATTATCTTTCATGTAATGTTTATAGTGAACAGTTTTACTCATAATAGCTTGGTCAGACTTTCAAACTCTATCTTCAAAGTGATTTCACTTTTAGTCATTGTTAAAAACAATGATTTGGCAATGGGATCCAGCATTTCAGGGGCTATGGCTGACATGTCTATCAGTGACATAGAATATAAATTTTTGAAGTATGTCTAAGCCATTATGGGTAAAACTTTATTATAAACGTTATGTAGACAATACTTTGTTGCTTATTGACGGTTATGCGGAAGGTATAGAGTCAGAGACGTTCAAGGTACCGCTCTATGGAGCAGCATGTTTCTGCTCTTTGCTCTGGCTCCGTCAGAGCTCTACGAGCAGAAGCACAGAGCTCTTGGCTGTTCAGTTGACAGTGACAGCTGATTGGCACTGCACAAAGCCGGCTTATTCGAAATGGTTCTGAGCACTATGGGACTCAACTGCTGAGATCGTTAGTCCCCTAGAACTTAGAACTAGTTAAACCTAACTAACCTAAGGACATCACAAACATCCATGCCCGAGGCAGGATTCGAACCTGCGACCGTAGCGGTCTCGCGGTTCCAGACTGCAGCGCCTTTAACCGCACGGCCACTTCGGCCGGCCGGCTTATTCGCCTCCTGTAGAGCACAGTGGTAAATAGAAGACACAATCTGAAATTGCTTAGTTACAAGTAAATCAATACGCTGGTGAGTAATTGGAGATATGTGTATTAAAAGAACTATAAAAAGGAACCACAATCCTAACTGAAAATGTTGAACATTTAATGAAGAAGCTTATTCCATTATTCTTAACGCCAAACAGATTTTCGAATTCAATCAAATATGGCCAGTAGCTAAAGAAGGACAAAATAAATGTAAATACATACTAAATAAGAAAGTTAATGGATTGTGGCAAACTGCAAGGCACAACAAGGAAACTGAAGAACAACGAATATGTACGAAATTAATCTATCTCAATTTTCTGTTGCTGATCTTCTACATTTATTTACTTTCCTTTGTGTAAGAGCTTAAATACTGGAAATGATTGATTCAGCACTGGTGTCAAAACACATTTTGGATGATAAGCCGATATGGAGCATCTCAGTCATTTTTACACAGCTGCATGAAGGAAAAGAACTGTTGTATGTTGATCTGAACATACTAAGCATCCATGCTGCATTGTCTGTAAAGTCTCAGGTAACACTTCTGTGACAAATGTTTGTAAGAGTCACTTAAAGTCTTTCTGCTCTGATATCTATCTTTACAATTCTGAATTGCACTGAAGACCTATGATTTCCATTTGGAGGGGATGGGTTACTGAATCGATGTCCAGAGGGTACAGAGTTGCGAAAATTCCTAAAACTGTTTTCAGTTAATCTTGTTTCAAATTCCGTACGCAGTTTTCTTAAAAGATCTGTGTAGCCTCTTAAATCTGCAGTAATGGGAACGTGTAGCGTCTAAGAAGCCTGAATACTCGGTTCGCTAGACAAACAGTCAAACAAGTCGTGTTAATGAGTTTTATTACAAAAAGAAAACTACAACAGTTAACTTTGACAATTAAAGAGATGAGTCGCAAGCAAAGGGCGACATACGAAATACTAAGTCTTCTTCAGTATAGACAATCCAAAGTCTGCGCTTTTAGACAGTACAAGCGAAATGATCTAGCGTTGACGCTACTCTCGAAATCGCTAATCTTGAAGCTGTTATTGAGCTGGACCCTCGCCAGTCGGTCGCGGCGCTTATGTTCTCTTCACATAGGGGACACTGCTGTCACATTGTCGTCCTGGAGAGAGGTCCAGTAAGTGTGCGATTGGCTGACTTCTTCTCGCAGCCATCTCTTCGCTGTCGTTCCCGACTGGTGTGCCGGCGCTTGACTTGACACCGTAACACAACGATTGTTAACGCTGACAGTTCCAGAAAGTAAGACACGTTTCTAGCGTCCAACTGTCTTTCCCAGAGCGACAGTTTCATCTTTAATGCCTCTATTTTGTCGCAGAAATGGAAGATGAGAATATCCTTCCCATGAAGTGACACACAAAAGTCGCGAAGATGCCCTCTCACTTCAGTTAAAAAGGCTAAATCACAAATCCATTTATCATCTGACAGTTCAGGGACACTTTCTCTCTTCATTTCCATGGATAACGATATTTCTTGGCCTAGTTTCATGAAGTGCTCCAGAACTTAAGCACTGCTGAGCCAGTGAACCTCACAGCGATAAGGTAGATCTCCATATTCACGACCGGCATCGTCCACAAACACTGCAAGCGATGATTTCATCCTTTTACTTGAATAAAATTAGTAATTTTCACAATCAGACTCATTGGACTATTTATTTTTACGCTTTTGGAACACAAAGTTGTTGACGAATCAGGCAATGTATAAGGATAACCAGGAGATCATGATTCTTCATTGTTCCCTGGACGTATCCTACTTAGCCACTGATTTCGCCAGTCATAGCTGGAGCATGGTCTGTTGCTACTGAACTTAGTAATTCACATGGCAGACCTAACTTCTCCATAACCGCTTCAAGTGCATCGAATGTGTCTTGACCTGTTGTTGTGTTCTTCAATTGGGTGAGATATAACATCTCCTCATGAACTTCCTGCATTTTGTTAACTGTCCTAATGAAGAATACCAGCTATGCTGTGTCTGGTAAGTCAAGAGAGTCATCCAAAGACAAGAAAAATGTAACACTGTCTTTAACATTCATTGTCAGTTGACCCTCCAAAGCTTTTGCTAACACTTCTATTCAGCACATTACAGTGGCTCGAGGAAGTGACACAAACTGTAGCTGCGGTCGTGGGCACAGCTCTTCCATTGCAATTACAAGGTGTTCTTTAGTAAATTCATCTTCAGCAAATGGCTTCAAGCGCACAACTATCTCATGAGAAATTCTATAGCTAATTCTCGAGGCTGCTGCTTTATTGACTGCGGAGGTAGTGGAGGGGGGTTCTGCTTCGTAGTCTTGGGCTGATCGCTGCGCGATGCTGACATCGCCGGAGTGTCTTGAAGTATATAAGCAGGTTTCACTCTACTTAGCGATATGGTGGCTTGTTTCCCATCCAGTACTGTGTCTAGGGTGTGTGAATCTCTGCGTGTCACGCGATGAGGTCCCGTGTATGGCGGTTGTAGTGGTGGTTTGACGTCTTCTGTGAGTAACAATGCATGCGTGCAAGTTCTTAAATCGTTATGCATGAATGTTACCGGGGGTCCGTGTCTGGACGCTTTCTCAGGTTTGATTTTCTTGATCATATCTCTCAATCCTTGTAAATATTCTGACTGGTCATCTTCATTCGGTACCCCTGAGTCATCAGCGAACCCTCCGGGCAGACGTATTGTTTCTCCGTAGACCAACTCTGCCGGGGAGGCGTCCATATCAGGTTTAAAGATCGTCCTAAGACCTAACAGTACAATGGGTAATGCTTCCGTCCATTTAGTACCGTGGCACATGAGGGCTGCTTTTAAGGTACGGTGCCATCTTGCTACCATCCCGTTGCTTGCCGGATGGTAGGCGGTGGTGTGGTGATGGCAGTATCCGCATAATCTTGCTAACTGAGCGAATAGTCGTCCTCTATCAGTTGTTATATGGAGTGGGCAGCCGAACCTCGATATCCAAGTTGACATGAATGCCGTTGCCGGAGTTTCCGCCGAGATGTTATCGGTAGGTATTGCTTCCGGTCAGCGATTACCATCTGATGGTGGAAGAGGTCCTATGACGTCTAAATGAATGTGCGAGAAGCGTGCCTTGACAACCGGGAATTGTCCGATTGGAGGGCGCACGTGTCTGCTCACATTGCATAGCTGACAGCGTGGGTAAGATATAGTCCAGTTACGGCAATCGCGGTCTATTCCTGGCCATACAAATCTTTTGGACACCAGTCTGGTAGTTGCTCGAACACCGCGGTGACATAGGCCGTGGAGACAATCAAACACTCTTCTGCGATGTGTGATTGGAACGTAAGGGCGTGATCGACCATGTTGTACGTAACAAGTCGTACGTCTTCCCCGGGCACGTCAACTAGCTGTAACTTCAACTTCGTGTTGTCACGCAACAGGGTATTTAGCTCATCATCTTCCTGCTGGGCTTGCGCTAGTTCTGCCATAGTTACAGGCTGTGTTATACTGGATACTCATGACAAACAATCAGCTACCGCGTTAGTTAAACCTGAGATGTGGCGTAAGTCTGTGGTGAATGAACTCCAATTGAGAAAACTGCCTTGGAGAGCATTTGTCACTGTTCTTGTTGAATGCGTAAGTCAAGGGCTTATGACTGCGAAATCACGAGCTTCGACTTGTGGTCTGAAGTGTTTGATCGCTAAATATATAGCCAAAAGTTCTCTATCGTAAGCACTCCAGCGTTGTTGTGCTGGTGACAACACGTGTGAATAGTATGCCAGAGGTTGCCATGCGCCGTCCACCAGTTGTTGCAGGGCTGCACCAACACCAAACTGGCTAGCGTCCACCACCAGTGCCAAAGGTGCTTCTAGTTTAGGGTGTGCCAGCAGTGCGGCCTGAGGCAGGCTCTGACGTGTCACTTCGAATGCTGCATCAGATTCCTCATTCCATTGTATGGTTGCACTGCTGCGAACCTTTGGGCCGGCTAATAACGCGTTTAACGGTGCCTGCTGTTCAGCTGTCCGTGGTAGATGCCTTCTGTAAAAATTTAACATGCCTAGGTATCTTCTTAATTCTTTGACCGTAGTAGGCTTGGGAATGTGTACAATAGCCTCAACTTTTCCGGGTAAGGGTGCTGAACCTGTAGTGGATATGCGCTGACCTAGAAATTCCACTTCAGGTTGGCCAAACAGGCATTTCGCTGTATTTAACACTATTCCAAACTTCTCTAAGCGTTGGAGTACTTATTTCAAATGCTGCTTGTGCTGTTCATTGTTTGCAGAATATATGAGAACGTCATCCAGGTAGGCAAAACATTTAACGAAATCGTCGAAATGAATGGAATTGATTTGAAATTTCGTTAAAGAAGAATAATAAATTTTATCTTTTGCTTTTAAGTTAATTTTCTTTCGTGCGAACTTTGTTGTAGAACTACTCTGTTATTTTCGTGTGGTAATAAAAATTTTTACTTTCTTAAGAATTACGTACATTTAAAGAAAAAATAATATTTACGTGAACTCATATGAACTGGTTAAGAATATTAGGTTGAGAATTGAGTCCTTTAAATCATTCGGCCTTGGCATACACTTTCCAGATGCAGTGGGTTTTTTTTTTAAATATTTTTACTGAATTTTATCCCGGCACTAGCCATAGAACACAAGATTACCTCTATTAGCAGAAAATGTTTTAATTATTGCCAAGCCGACATTTATCACTGATCAAACCTACTTCATTACACATTTAAGATATTTTGAAAGAACCAAACTGTTTAAATTTCAATGTTAACTAACATTAGCTATCCGCCTACGAATGCACAAACGTATAATTAATTCAAATTTTATCAGCCACAGGATCACTGAAAAAGAAGAACAATTTCTTAATTCACTATTGATTTTTATCCTTCTGTTCCCGATTTACGCGTTTGATAATTTTTTAAATGTGCCGCCTATTGTTGGTCGCGGCACAGCCCAGCAACACCGCTAAAAAATGCTGAAAAATTCTTAAAGAAATTTTATAGATGACGTGGGCAAGCTAATTTACATAAATAATTCACACTTTTGATAAACTCTAATATATTTAGATCAAACAACAATACAACTCACATTAATTCGTAACGCATCGTCTAATGGCGGCTAAGACCAGACAGAGACAAAAGAAGTCTACCCATTCGTAAAAAACTCTTTCACAGTGTCCTACCGCAATGACTTCTGAACAGAGAAGACCAAAGAATACATAATGCATTGTGCTTAAATAGTATTGCTGACTATTAACATTTCTTTGCAAATTGACGATATTATTCTCTTCTGACAACATTTTATATATCTCTGCTATCGCAAATACTGACACATTTTACAATCACATAATAAATACAGAAAAATTCCTATCCTAAATACAGAGAAATATTACAACAAAAAATATAAGGAGAATAACAAATGTCTTTTACACCACATTCAGTAATATTTTTGTTCAATAATTACGATATATACAACTTGCCCAGAGCGGCGTATATGGTACAAATAAACTCTTGTTCTTTAATAATGTGAGTTTGCCAGGGAACGTTACAAACAGAAGGGCAATCCTCGTAATACAGAATCCAGAAAACGTTGCCATGTCTGTGCGGCATTTCGCAGATCAAACGTCATGAAATTTCTTTCAAACAATCAAAGGGTGTTACTATGGCTGTCTTTGGTACGTCTTCTGGCGCTACAGGAATTTGTGTATAGGCGTTTGCGCAATCTTGCACACTAAAGACTGTGGCGCCGTGCAGCGCGTGATAGTAGTCCCTTAACAAAGGTACAGCATAACGATCCGGAATAGTTCTGGCGTTCAGTGCTCTGTAGTCGCCACACGGACCCCAGGCTCCATCTTTTTTTGGTACGAGGTGTAAGGCCGTCGCCCATGGACTGGATGACGGGCGTGTAATTCCTTCTTTAAGCATTAGCTCGAATTACGCTTTAGCTATTGCGAGGCGTTCCGGTGCTAGTCTCCTAGGTCGGCATAACACAGGCGGGTTCTTATGTAGTGCACTGTATGATGCAACACTTTCTCTGGTGCTCCTGGCGGTTTCGTTAATTCAGTAAAATCCGCTAGGATTGCACGGTACTCTGCGTTTACCATTTGAATTAACTTAATATTGGTACAATCTGTGTCATGATAATAACAAGCCGTTGATAGGTTGGTGAGACTGTCTATCAGGCGAGCATTGGCCAAGTCTGGCAAAAGTCTGAAGTGTGATAAGAAATCAGCTCCTAGTATTGCTTCTGTGACGTCTGCTACCGTGAAATTCCATTTAAAATCTCTACGGAGTCCCAAGTTCAGATTCTCTTGTTGTAATCCGTATGTTGAAATCTGCGAATTGTTGGCGGCGGATAAGTTAAATGCAGTGCGCGGCCGGCAACAATGCAAGGACTGTCTTGGTAGTACCACAGTCTAACATAACACTCGCGACACTTCGCCTCGATTTTGTTGCCTACAGCGCCAGCAGTGCCCCAAGCGGCTGGTAGGTTACACTGTGAGTTCGGCGCGATCGTGAAAGAGAATAGCGGTTGTTTATTTTGATTTATACAATGGCTTTTACTGGCGGAAGCGTTTGTAGCGCAATAAATTGCACCAACAACAGGAAGAAGACACCACAGCTGTCTTTTTTTAGGTTTCCTAAGGATCCTAAGAGGTATATACCATCATGTTACTAAACTGTATCGTCAGGATTCACTTGCAAACTACATGTGTATAAATGATGAATGTTTCGTTTTAGGAGCAGAAAATGGCTTGTTAATAGCAGGCGAGAAGACCTCATGAAGAAAGACCAAGTGTACCTGTATAATAATATTAGGTTTTGTTCGCTACATTTCGAACAAAACTAGTTCATGAACGCAGACAACAACAAACTCGTGTGGAATGCAGTACCCACACTGTTTGACATTCCAAATAAGCCACCTCAGCTGACGATGAAGAGGAAACTGCCACAAAGATTCGACAGTCAATCTAAAGCAGTAAAACAGTCCTATGACACAGAAGCAGCCGGTTCAACTCTCCACGTATCAGTGCCAGATTCGTGTGAATCGTCAACACAGACTTGCTTTGACGATGAAGTGCTTAGATTAAGTGCAGCTGTTCGTGTCTTACAAAAGCGTGTGAAGTGTCAGAATGTGCAAATCGCTAGACTTCGAGCGAAACTATTACGGGACAAGGAAAGTGCCTACAGACAGCGATAGAAACTGTATCAGAAGGAGCAAGTGAACAAGGACAAACGAATGTTAGACTATAGGATCCCGATATTTAAAAAAAGATGCCCTTGACTTGTTGTTAAGCCAGATTAGCATGCCATTGAAAGAGAAACGTGCTGCAAGATGGAAAGACGAAAATAAACTGTTTGCTCTAAATTAAATTATATTACAGCTCTCAGGCATACAGGTTTTTGTCAGAATGTTTTATGCTTCCATCAGTGCCTGCATTACAAAGGTAAGTGGAATAAGTGACAATATATTCCATCTTTTAAAGCAAAAGGTGCAACATATTTCTGATAATGATAAACTTGTGAATATGTCATTGGATGAAATGTCTCTAATGGCAAATTTGACATATGACAGCACTTCTGATACTGTTATTAGTTTTGAGGACTTCCGGTTTGCACGCACAGCTAAAATTGCCAACAGTGTGTTGGTGATAATGATTAATGGCATTTTTTTATGTTTCAAACAACCATTGCTGTACTATTTTTGTAAAGGAACAGTGGGAGCTATGCATTTGACTGCTATATTTTATGAAGTAGTCAAAAGACTTAAGGAAATTGGCTTGGTTGTAAAGACCTGTGTGACTGATCAGGGTTCAAATTTTGTGGACTGGAGAAAGAGACTGGGAATTACACAAGACAATCGAAGTTTGGTATATGAGGAGCAGAAGATCTATTTCTTCTATGACACCCCACATTTGTTTAAGAGCATCAGAAACAACCTATTTAGGTATGACATAATTCATACATCAAATGATGGTTTGGTTGGTACTGCTTCTTGGAAGGACATTTCTCAGCTCTATTCAAATGACTTGCACAGGAAATACAAGTTAGCTCCCAAGCTGACTAAAAAAGTTGTCGAACTGCCAGCTTTTTCAAAAATGAAAGTGGGTACTGCAGTTCGTGTGTTAAGCCACACAGTGGCAGCTGGTATTGACACACTTGTATTTTGTGGTAGTATGCCATTATCTGCAACTGGCACTTCAGACTTTTGTCAGAAGGTTAATGACATTTTTGATATCTTTAATACATACAGTGTGAAAGGGCCTGTGCATCTAAGGAACTGTATTAGGAGTGATTCAGAGCATCTGGATGTTCTACATGTGACGAAGCCATGGATTCACTCTTGGAAATTTGTAGGCTCTGATGGAAAAGATTACTCCCTGGGGATAAAATGTGTAAAGGGGCTTCTAAGCAATATATGTGCTTTCGAAATGCTTGCTGCCGAGGTACTGACTGGAACAAAATTGTACTTATTCTCATGTAAAATTAACCAAGACACATTGTAAAACTTTATTTCAACTATAAGGCAGAGAGGTGGTTTTTGCAGCAACCCATCTCCAAGATAGTTTTGTGCTGCATTTAACAACTGTACACTAAGCAAACTGATAAATTCTTCTAATGTGGCAAGCAGTAATTGGGAAGGAATTGACTGGGGTCAGGCAATACTGGACATGAAATCTGCTCAAACATTAAAGGTCTCACAGTTGTTATGCAGTAGTGATACAAGTTCTGCAACAAAGCTACCAAATGTGGAAGTCCCAGCAGACCTTGGAGAACAAAACAGTATGAGATATGTGTTTGGTTACATACTGAAGAAACTTTTTTCTTGTGTCAAGTGCAGGAATCTACTTGTAGACAACAGCCAGGACTTAGATGCAAATGACAAATTTTATTGCCATTTCAAAAGTTATGAAGACAATTTTGGAAGCTTGGTTATTTGCAGTGAAAATATTTGTTTATTTTTGAGGGATTGTGAAAATCGGATGGCTTCAGTTTTTGATGAACATTCTCACAAGAAAAACTGTGGTGAATTATATGTAAACTTGTTGATGGCTGTCCCAAGTTTTCCTCCTGGATCTTGTGAAGAAACTAAGCTGCTGTTAATCAAGATATTTGTTAAAGTGAGACTCGTTTACTGGCTCAAATATTGGAATCAAGACTTAGTTTCTAACAACAAGGAAGCAAATAAGAAACTGAAGAAGTTGGCTCATTTGGGCTGCTGATTTCTTTGGTATGTATTTCGTTCACTTCTGTTGTTAGTCACTTAATTTTCCTTGCTTCTTTCGTGTGACGGCATTATTTTGTCAGCACCTTGTGCACTGACAGATTGATTGAAAATTATTCAAATATTTGGTTTTTCGTGAAATGTAGTGTAATCAGCACATTATAATGTTTTTAGCATATTTCTCCCACTATTTTGCAGTTGCTTGTCCCACTTAGAATAATGTAAAGATGAAGGTCGTACTTGTGGCAACAGGCGAAAATGACAAACGCAGTAGGCCTACAGAATGATAAATGAGCTGTCGATCATTTTTGCATGTAGAGGTACATTCTGTGCTTCTTACATGTGAATCTGTGTGTTTATATTCTTTTGATATCAACGTGGTAAGCTGCAATTCTGTCTAATGTCACTTGTTTCTTCACGAATGTGTTGTAGCTTGCCACTCTATTCATGATTTTTGTCCGTACTTGCGCTTATTTTAGAATCATTTTTAGAAACATATATGCCTTCTGATACCACACAAACCCTTGGAGGCAAGAAAATAACTCAAATAATTCGGAAATTACGTAGGAAATGGATGCAAACAAACATTATGCTTACGACGCGTCAGACGTTCACATTACCTGCCACTTGGAGCGCTAGTGTCGCTCCATCTGTCAAACGGCAACAACTTTTACAGCAGTGAGTGTCGCGACTGTTATATTAGACTGTGGTAGTACACTGAGGTCTGAACCGGGGTCACCAATGTTGCGTAAGTAGGTGTGGACCCACGCAAACACGGTTAGAAATTGGAAACTAACGGAGTCTGAACTCAAGTTTCTTTTTTATTTCTTTCACATATAAAAGGTTGTTAAGTGAGAGAATACATAAAAGAGAATCAACAACAAAGAGTAAAACGGTAGGTATGAGAATCACAGTCGACGGCTCTCTTCTCTGTGACTCCCGTGCGAACTGTAGAGAATAATCTCTGTGATTGGCGCGAGTTTTACGCGTCGGCTGCGATAGACGTATGCGGTAGTTGCCACATAATTTTCAGGGACCAGATGAAGACACTTTTAGATCTTGCTGCCGAAGAGCTGCTTCATTGCGACTGTTTAATAGCTAAGAGAATTTATAGAAAGGGAGTGGAGTATGCAAAAAAGAAATACACCGACAGTTTCGTTAAAGAGGTTGATAATCCCTGTAAGGCATGGAATCTGACAAATGAGCGCATGAGGAAGCCTATCTTTGCCTTAGTTTCCAGTAAACCCGATGTCTTCAATCAGTACTTTGTTAGCATAGTGAAAAATACTGTAAGTGAAATATCAGACTTTGGCTTAGAATCTACAGCTCATATAAAAAATGTAAGTCTTTTAAGGATTAAAAACTGGAATGAAATGCACCCTAAGAATACTGTAAGAATAATGAATTCGTATTTAGCCACAGTGTAAATGAATTAGGTCCTGCGACTTTGCCATGCCTGCTACAGAAATGATACGTACGCCGAAATACGTTACAATAAATGATGCTACTTTATTTTTGTGAGTGGCGCTAAAATATAGAGCTCACGATTCTAGTGATGTGAGTAGTTTAGTCGATGTCAGTGAGCTTCCCGATGCTAGTATTACTAAATACATATGAAACACACACTAGAGAAAGAGAGATAAAACATAGAGTAGTTAACATACAAAAGGTAGCAAAAACAAAGAATAAATTATCCACACTTCGTGCGAATAAACCCAGAACCTCTGGCGGCGTGCACTGAACTACTGACACACGCGCGAAAATTTGACACTCGCACACTAACACACACACACACACACACACACACACACACACACACACATGGTAGGGGGCTGCAGGTCGCTACACATATAGGCATTCAGAGAGATCAGATATCAATGACATGTCGAGCAGTCCTGAAGAAAATTATTCTGTAGCTCGCTCAACCAATAGACATGTTAATCAGCAAATATTTCTCCTACATTATCTTCCCGAGGGCTTCAAGATGAGGCAAGAAATGCATAATCATGACACCTGCAACAAGAGGAACATTGAAATACCAAGCTGTCGACTATCTGGAACACGAGACAGTTTTCCAATGGTTGCTCTAAAGTTGTTCAACACATTGACACAGTGCCTCAAGAAGTGCATTTTCTTCCACTAGAACCATTCAAAAGAAAAATTGCACAGAACTTGAATCAGCACCCTTAAATCTCTATAGAAGAATTTTTCAGCAACCACTAAAGTTATTGGAGCAAATGTTTTTTCATCTGTTATATACACACTTATTGTGACCAATCTTCTTCATATGTTATGTGAAAAATTGTAACTCCTCACATTTTTTTGTTTAAGAAATAAGCATGTAAATATTATGCTCAGAAAAGATAGCAGAGGCTAGACTGGTAATGACCTGTACATAGAATGTAAGTTACAAGTTGTATGCAATAAAATACACACGTTGATAAAGTTACAATCAGAAGGACACCACACTCAATTGATTCAGAAGCAACATCTTTAAGCAAGATAATATTCTATCGAATGTTGCTCTATAGTAGAAGTAATTGAAAGAAAACACATAATATATGAAAAACTGTGAAATGCAGTCCACTTTTTGAAATATTTGAAATAGTTGGTCTCTTCAGACTCTCTAACAAACTATGAAAACACAGGCATCATGGAGATTGCTTTGACTGTTCTGTTTACTGTTTACTGGCTAGCTTGTTGCTGTATTTATGTTTCTGAATAGTTCATTCATTACAGCAGCAGTGGGCATTCTATAGAAAGTTTCTTTGCTGAATCAGTGAACTCTATTTGTGCATCCACTTTTGCAGTTCTTGGGCATATACAAATCCTTTTTCTGTGTTGTTATGATTATTACTAATTGCATTGAGGGGGTATATGAAGAATAAGACGCCAACATTTACAATAAACCCAATAATCTTTTTGACATTACTCAAGTAGAAATGTACCTAAGACACATATCCAAACTGAAAGCTATTGGTATTGTATCTCATCCAAAATGTTTGAGGAACAGTTTGGACTTGTGCAATCAGCTCTAGCAGTTATATGTAATCTGGGAGTGAAGGAGAAGTAACTGAAGATGTGACACCTTCACTGCGTTCTTGCTTCTGTTCTACAATCACCTCAACCTAAAATTGTCAATTTTGTTTTCAGAATAAAAATACCTATTCTCAAATGTGAAAGAATTAGCAGAGTTACAGAGGTCCTGCTTCAAAAGTAGTATGACAAGAACCAGAGAAGGAAGGAATAATTGTTTCAGTATAAGAAGAAGCATAAAGCTCGAAATTGGGTTTAGAAAAGAAAATTTAAAATAAGTAATTTCAAAATAAATATATATTCATCTGTGTACATGTCTTCATTTTATTTTCATATAATTACAAAAAGGAACTGCATTATTTATCCAAACTGTCTCTTGTACATGTTGACTATTGTTACACACGTCTTTTTGATAATTCTGCTGGCTAGAGGCAATGTATCTGAGTTTCAGCATAGCTGGCTCACTGGAGGAGCAGAATCGTTTCTAAAAGGAAGAAATAATTGCATGGAAAATTTGTCTGACAATTCAAGGGAATCTTAAAAACATATCTTTCCACCACTCCTTCCACTGTTAGGACTATGTAGATTCAATAACTAAGGATTCATGTTTGCTGAATGACAAGTAGCTATGCTCTTATACTCACATACAACAATTATGCTATGATAAATATCAGGGAGCTTATGTGGATAATACTGATAACTGAGAAACACAACAGCTATATTTATAGTCTTTTTCTTAAAAAAAAGAGAGAAAGTATTGACTTTATTGTTAATGTTACTACGTTACACTAGCTTGAGTTAGTACAAATAGTTTATATGTTTATGGGAGTAATGCTAAGTGGAAGACAATTTTGCTGCTCTGAAGCACGAACAGTGTTTTCTGTTATAGATGCAGTGTATCTGAGTGAATTCTGGACATAAGTGTGATAGTACACTTATAATGTTGCTATCTAATACTGGAAAAGGTGTTGATAGAAATAGCACCTAAGACTAGTGTATGTTTTCGATTTACTTAGGTTTATTTGGGCACTTTCTGCTAAAGGAAATGGAGCAGTTCTTTCTACTGCTGCAGTAACTGGAACATATGCCAGATAAACGGCACTATTTTGGCATGAATTATCGTTTTTATAAGCCAAGTTTATATAAAAGAACACAAAAGTAAGACATTACAAAACACTAATAGCAAATAAATATTACTACAAATGCTAGAAAACATGGAAATATTCTCACCTGTCAGCTACAAGCCCCAGTTTTTCACATACAAGATCCAAAGGATGAGTTACACCTTCTTTCAGTGGACGAAATCTACTAAATATAAAAACGGATTCATTATGTTCTTCAAAGTAATTGGGATGACATATGGGTTTCTTCTCCTCCCTTGTTCTGACAAATAACTCTGCCAAAATCTCATCATCACTGTCTAATTCTATCATTATTACTGCTATCAACAAAATTTATTTTCCAGGTAAACTCGCTAACTCAGCCTGAAATCGCTAGTTAAGTTACCTGGAATTTATACTCTAGTTAGACATTATTTTGTGTTGGTACAATGTGTTTCCTGCGCTATTCTGAGAATAGAGCTTCACCAGCTGCTAACTGGTGCTTGTACAAGCAACCCTAACTATGACAAATCAGCTGCTTTGTACCATGAGTGTGAAACACACCATACACTTAAAGGAATAGAAGAAAGTTTAGAAATCTTGCACATAAAAAAGGGAGAAAACTCGACTTGCTAGAAGAACTGCAGATCGCCATTCATGAAAAGAAACATGACAATATTCTAAATGCAGAAATGAAAGACGTTGGAACAATATTTCTTAATGGCATTTTAAGTTTTCGGTACATCTTTGATGAAATAGCTACAGGCTGACGATCATAGACTTTGGAACATAGGCAACCAGTAGAATAATATTATAGTAGTTGAGCTACTAACTGTGCTCACACAATGATACCACAGACATGTCAGTTCACAGCAACACTCAGACCAGTGCAGACGTTTCAACTTGATACTCCTGGAGACCATAGCAGATTGGTAGGACATTGTCTGATGTGTTAGGTGCTGTCAGGTTGAATGACTACTGACAGAAATCGACGATTTTAATGTAAGAATAACAAGACCCACATTCCAATGTGTTTTTACTCTGTTTCATTTTATGAATGCTGCAAATAAGTTCGTGGACTTTTCAGTGTTTTAACGTAATGAGATAAGTTTTACAACCTGATGAGAGCATTGCAACACATTGTTAAGCCGTGTGCACCATTTGTAGTTTGTACACATGAAATTTTAAATCAAGACGAAGAATTCTGAAAACACTCTCCTGGAACATTCCAAACACTGCTGCTTGCTTATGAATTGAATGCCTTGGGCTCCGTAAGAGAGACTCGCGTGCAATACCAATGTTTGCTGGGGAGTGTACACTTCTTCGTTCTTCTCGAGTGCAGATCCGGTCTCATCAAAGTTATTAATCAAACATTTTATCGCGTGTTTCGACTGACAGGCATCATAACGTCCAAAATTATAAAAATGTCGAAACTCCCTCTGTGCTCCTACCAAACTATCACTGTATTTGGAAAACATCTTTATGACTAACACAAGCTGTTGTCCATTCCACTGATCCATGGTTACTAAAATGGTAGACTGTTTAGTCGCTAGCTGTCACGAACCCACAGAGCTGCCACCTGCCCATGGCTGCTACTACTCATCTCAATCATTCCTGTTTTCTGTGTCACCCTGTTGTGCTCAGTACTGTGTGTCGTCTGTTGTATTTTGATCTAACAACCTTGTCTCTCACACTCTCGATGTGTAACCTATCTGTGGTCGAATAAATTAACCAAGAAGCTGATTTTCTCTGAGAAAGATTTCATACTTTGTGTTTTATCTGGCAGCACCACAGAAAGGTAGTGTTATGCTGTGATATTGGACCCTGTTGTTGTTGTTGTTGTTGTTGTTGTTGTCCTCAGTAATGAGACTGGTTTGATGCAGCTCTCCATGCTACTCTATCCTGTGCAAGCCTCTTCATCTCCCAGTACTTTCTGCAACCTACATCCTTCTGAATCTGCTTAGTGTATTGACCTCTTGGTCTCACTCTACGATTTTTACCCTCCACACTGCCCTCCAATGCTAAATTTGTGATCCCTTGATGCCTCAGAACAAGTCCTACCAACTGGTTCCTTCTTCTTGTCAAGTTGTGCTACAAACTCCTCTTCTCCCCAATTCTATTCAATACCTCGTCATTAGTTACGTGATCTACCCATCTAATCTTCAGCATTCTTCTGTAGCACAACATTTCGAAAGTTTTTATTCTCTTCTTGTCCAAACTATTTATCGTCCATGTTTCACTTCCATACATGGCTACACTCCATACAAATACTTTCAGAAGCGACTTCCTGACACTTAAATCTATACTCGATGTTAACAAATTTCTCTTCTTCAAAAACGCTTTCCTTGCCAGTCTACATTTTATATCCTCTCTACTTCGACCATCATCAGTTATTTTGCTCCCCAAATAGCAAGACTCCTTTACTACTTTAGGTGTCTCATTTCCTAATCTAATTCCCTCAGCATCACCTGACTTAATTCGACTACATTCCATTATCCTCGTTTTGCTTTTGTTGATGTTCATCTTATATCCTCCTTTCAAGACACTGTTCATTCCGTTCAACTGCTCTTCCAAGTTCTTTGCTGTCTCTGACAGAATTACAATGTCACTGGCGAACCTCAACGTTTTTATTTATTCTCCATGGACTTTAATGCCTACTCCGAATTTTTCTTTTGTTTCCTCTACTGCTTGCTCAATATACAGATTGAATAACATCGGAGACAGGCTACAACCCTGTCTCACTCCCTTCCCAACTGCTGCTTCTCTTTCATGCCCCTCGACTCTTATAACTGCTATCTGGTTTCTGTATAGATTGTAAATAGTCTTTCGCTCCCTGTATTTTACCCCTGCCACCTTCAGAATTTGAAAGAGAGTATTCCAGTCAACATTGTCAAAAGCTTTCTCTAAGTCTACAAATGCTAGAAATGTAGGTTTGCCTTTCCTTAATCTATTTTCCAAGATAAGTCGTAGGGTCAGTATTGCCTCACGTGTTCCAACATTTCTGCTGAATCCAAACTGATCTTCACCAAGGTCGGCTTCTACCAGTTTTTCCATTCGTCTGTAAAGAATTCGCGTAAGTATTTTGCAGCTGTGACTTATTAAACTAATAGTTCGATAATTTTCACATCTGTCAACACCTGCTCTCTTTGGGATTGGAATTATTGTATTCTTCTTGAAGTCTGAGGGTATTTCCTCTGTTTCATACATCTTGCTCACCAGATGGTAGAGTTTTGTCAGGACTGGCTCTCCCAAGGCCGTCAGTAGTTCCAATGGAATGTTGTCTACTCCCGGGGCCTTGTTTCGACTCAGGTCTTTCAGTGCTCTGTCAAACTCTTCACGCAGTATCGTATCTCCCATTTCATCTTCATCTACATCCTCTTCCCTTTCCATAATATTGTCCTCAAGTACATCGCCCTTGTATAGACCCTCTATATACTCCTTCCACCTTTCTGCTTTCCCTTCTTTGCTTTGAACTGAGTTTCCATCTGAGCTCTTGATATTCATACAAGTGGCTCTCTTTTCTCCGAAGGTCTCTTTAATTTTCCTGTAGGCAGTATCTATCTTACCCCTAGTGAGGTAAGCCTCTACATCCTTACATTTGTCCACTAGCCATCCCTGCTTAGCCATTTTGCACTTCCTATCTATCTCATTTTTGAGACGTTTGTATTCCCTTTTGCCTGCTTCATTTACTGCGTTTTTACATTTTCTCCTTTCATCAATTAAATTCAATATTTCTTCTGTTACCCAAGGATTTCTAGTAGCCCTCGTCTTTATACCTACTTGATCCTCTGCTACCTTCACTACTTCATCCCTCAGAGCTACCCATTCTTCTTCTACTGTATTTCTTTCCTCCATTCCTGTCAATTGTTCCCTTATGCTCTTCCTGAAACTCTGTACTTCCCCTGGTTTAGTCAGTTTATCCAGGTCCCATCTCCTTAAATTCCCACCGTTTTGAAGATTCTTCAGTTTTAATCTACAGTTCATAACCAATAGATTGTGGTCAGAGTCCACATCTGCCCCAGGAAATGTCTTACAGTTTAAAAGCTGGCTCCTATATCTCTGTCTTACCATTATATAATCTGTCTGATACCTTCTAGTATCTCCAGGATTCTTCCATGTATACAACCTTCTTTTATGATTTTTGAACCAAGTGTTAGCTATGATTAAGTTATGCTCTGTGCAAAATTCTACCAGACGGCTTCCTCTTTCATTGCTCTCCCCCAATCCATATTCACCCACTATGTTTCTTTCTCTCCCTTTTCCTACTGTCGAATTCCAGTCACCCATGACTATTAAATTTTATCTCCCTTCACTACCTGAATAATTTCTTTTATCTCATCATACATTTCATCAATTTCTTCATCATCTGCAGAGCTAGTTGGCATATAAACTTGTACTACTGTAGTAGGCATGGGCTTCGTGTCTATCTTGGCCACAATAATGCGTTCACTATGCAGCTGGTAGTAGCTTACCTGCACTCCTATTTTTTTATTCATTATTTAACCTACTCCTGCTTTACCCCTATTTGATTTTGTATTTATAACCCTGTATTCACCTGACCAAGGGCCTTCCAAGTCATATTCAGATGAAGTTTAGTGGTTTTTTAGTTTTTAATAAAGTTTTCATCAGTAGCTACATGGCAGGAAGTTTGGGGGATGGGATGGCTGTAACAATGGGAGAACGGATTTTTCATTATTCACTCACAATGCAATTCCCAATTTTTTAATCATCCCTTTCGAATTTCATTATGACTTCAATGACCAACTGTTGAAATAGTTTGCACACTTTATAGGCCAGAGCCTGTCACTACCATTCCACTGTCACAGTTCACCTGACAAGATTGTCAGTGCCTGTTAGTTGTTACTTGTGATTAATCACAATGTAATGGCTACAGTGATGAATAACAGAAGGAACATTTTAACATTGGTGGAGTGCTGTTTTAAACTGTGAAAAATCACAACTAAAAATGTTAGATACTGAAATCACTGATATTGGAAATCTCTGTCTCTAGTGCTACATGCAGGAAATATGTATGTTGACACAGGAAATTTTGTAGGCCACGAACTGATCCTCTTCTCATCACTGAAGTCTTTTTGCTGTCTTTGACACTTATCTTTTGAGTTTAAACCATACAATAGTCCTGTGGATGCCATTCTAGTACGTGTCAAATAAACAGAAAAACAACAATTGTACTAAAGAAAAACATAACTATATATGTTATCTGCATGGGCATTGATAGGCATATAGTCGTGTGATTGAATGAACTCAAAAAGCTTTCCAGTGTTTCTTGAAGAGTCATTTGTTTGGAGTTTATGCCATTCACAGCATTGTAAAGGTGTTGCCTGCAATTTCTCAATGGACAACTATAAAAACTATTCTTGTAAATTCTTGGTGTAGTTCAGTAACTACAATAGTTAAAATTTCAAAAAAGAATTATATATGCCATTTTAATGAGGCCATTGTATGATGTAAAAATTCCACACAGTATCAGGTTTTTGAAGACAGTTCTGAAAATTCGATAAATATAGGTAAAATTTGATATAAAATTGTTCGTAATAAATTACAGTCTGTAAAAACTTGCACTGCTCCTTTTCAAAAAGAAGGAAGGAAGAGAGTATAGTGATTGCTGGCTTTAATGTCCCAATGACAACTGTCACAGTGAAATCCATAAGTTCGCCCAACAGTGCAGATTTATGAGAAAAGAGTACAGTACTTTGTGTTAAATGAGTATAAGCACTGCCACGAAACCTGAAGAACAGCAGCAATGTGAGGACTGTTGTCGCAACAATGAAAAAACTCTGATAGAAAAATAATTTATGGGGAAAAGTATGTGAACAAAACTAATTATCTGAACTTACTTATCAGTCATGTGACTTATGAATTTTATGTATCCATATTAAGAGAGAGTGAACAAATATTTTACATTATGTTACTCATAAAATTAAGAATAATAATATATGTCACAACTCTGTATTTTTAAATTCAGTGGTTGCTTTGTTCGAAGGTTACACTATCAGCATTAATTATGGTCTGTAAATCATTGTGTATTATTCTTAATTACGTGACATAAAGCCTTGACTGTTCTATAACTATATGTGTACCATGTAAACTATTAAAATTACGGAATGAGATTTTCACTCTGCAGCGGAGTGTGCACTGAAATGAAACTTCCTGGCAGATTGAAACTGTGTGCCCGACCGAGACTCGAACTCGGGACCTTTGCCTTTCGTGGACAAGTGCTCTACCATCTGAGCTACCAAAGCACGACTCACGCCCAGTACTCACAGCTTTACTTCTACCAGTATCTCGTCTCCTACATTCCAAACTTTACAGAAGCTCTCCTGCAAACCATGCAGAACTAGCACTCCTGAAAGAAAGGATACTGCGGAGACATGGCTTAACCACAGCCTGGGGGATGTTTCCAGAATGAGATTTTCACTCTGCAGCGGAGTGTCCGCTGATATGAAACTTCCTGGCAGATTAAAACTGTGTGCCTGACCGAGACTCGAACTCGGAACCTTTGCCTTTCGCGGGCACGTGCTCTACCATCTGAGTTACCAAAGCACGACTCACGCCCGGTCCTCACAGCTTTACTTCTGCACACAGTTTTAATCTGCCAGGAAGTTTTATTATAATTACGTTTATGATCTCTAGTTTGTAAGCATGATTACTTATCCTCTATTACAAGTATATAAATGTATGAACTGTAAAATTGTGGCCACAAGTGTAAAACTTTATTGTGGCATAAGTTATAGCTGGTTTGGAGTGCTTGTGATTTAATGTCCAATGAACACTGTGCAACTTTCTGTGTTAGTGTAACCTATCCATGAACTGAAACTTGAGAAGTTCTTGGTTACAATGTGTTCTTGAGAGCTGACAACGAGAATTTGAATGTCATATACTACAATAGTATTTCTTATTTCACATTGTATATCAGCATTCAAGGCCAAAACGAGAACATTTGGTGGTTATTCTCATAAAGGTTCTTGTTTGTTGGATACATATTCGTTTCCATTGTTTCATCTTAGTCTTACTACTGGAATTCTGGCAACTACTTTGAAATGTTCTCCTGTCACACAAAAGCGAATGTTAAATTGAAAGAAGTGTCTAAGAAGCAAGTTTTTGTACCAAAAGAAAAAAACTATCTACAGAAACAGATATAGTTTTGCTTCATTTCCAGAAAACTATTTTCTTTAAAGGCCGGCAGATAACATACAAAACCACATTATGGGTGCAGGCACATTATAATACATACTCTTCCGACAAAAGGGCATTATATCAGTTGCCTACAAGCAGATTGGTGGCTGAAGTGAACTGTGCTGTACTTGTAAAAGTACTTGGATGCTAAGTTGATTCCTTTTCCTCTCTTGTAAACAGAGTTCTCGATTTCATGCTTAAGTTATCGATTCTGGGCATTACCACTATGTGTCTAATTCCAAAAAATCTGTTCCTCCTACAGAAACACAAATTGCAATTTGGAAAACAGCCTTTTGCTAGTCATTTTCTTGTTATTTATCATGCCTTAATTTTAATAAGACGTTAGTTCCTGCAGACTTAAATAATGCTTCTGTGATTGTTATTGTTTCGAATTGCACCGATGGATGAATAAAAATTAATTATTAATAAAAGATGGATGAGTGATTAGCATGTCGACTTCTTGAAGGAGGAGGAGTTTATAGATGCTCAATGGCGAAGTTATCAGTGCACAACTTACCGAGTCCTTGTCCATGATTTCAAAGGTAGCACAAGTAAGATCTCTTTTATCAGGCTCTCTAAGAGACCAGGCACTATGTTCATATTCCGCAGACAAGTTATTATCAACTAATGGAGTAAATCCACGAATATATCTGATGGCTATGCGAGCGCTGGACTTTGATACAGTAATCACAATTTAGTACATACTATTATTGTTTCTTGATGTCCCATTATTACGCTGCATTGTTAATTATTTATTTTTCTATGGGTTGGTGATTGCCAAATAAATTACTATGATCCCATAGTACTTAGAGTGTGCCAGTTTCTTATAGTATCATAATTTGAAATTGGGGCATACCGTTTGAGAGCTGTTTCACTGAAACATTCGGGAAGCACTTTTACCTGTGTACACGTGGATGGGTGATTAGAGCATCTGAATTGTAACTCAGCGGTTGACTGAGGAGCTTGAATGTGTGTAAACTTAAGACAGTTTCTATTTGCAGCATTTAAATGTGCATGAAGCAGACACACTTTACAAACAAATACATTTTTGCTCTCTGTTAGTCGATTTTAGGCATTAGTATGGAAAAAACGTATCGCTGAGTTTATAAACAGCAGATGACGCTACTGGTCATAATGGTGATAAGTTGGCGCAGGTAGTAAACGGCAACAGATACTCAGACCTTGTTACAAGTTATCTTTGGTACGTTGACATTTGTGTGCAGCCTTGGAATTTGTTGCTTGTCGCTGTGTTTACAGCGGGAGAGAAATGGGTATAGACAACATGAGAGGTGGATATGGAAGATGTCCACCCTTATTAGCGGGTGGTTTGTTTGTGATGTGTGTTATACTTGTTTTCAATTGGTGGTCGTTATCATCTCAAAATTATGAACTTTTGAAACAATTACAAGATCTAAGCGAGCAACTCAAAATCAGGTGAGTTGTCATAGTGCTGTACTGATAGTATGCTGCTTTATTCCGACTCTTTCTTTTCCATGTATTATTTTAATTCTGCTAACTGTTTGTAGCGTAGATGGTTTGTGATTAGAAACCACCCGCAAAAAGCGACTTTCTTGTTTTGTGATGTAGGTGTAGTTTCTTAAATCCCCTCGCTAATGTTAAGTCACCGATAGGTACATGAGGTGATAGCACAACAACGAAAAATTATTGCTGCATCTTGTTTTCTGATTCTCTTCCAGTTCAGACGAACAGGATTTGTGCATTCGACAGAAACAGGGTCTAGAAACCAGAAATAAACTTACTGAAGACGACTTGGCAAAATCGAGAGTACGCATTGAGCTGATTGAAAAGGAAAACGACGAACTGAAAAAGACTGTTGAGACCAAGGAAGAAGAACTAAGAACGTCACAGAAGGCCAAAGAAGAAGCTCAAGGAAATGCTGACCGTTGCAACACAGAGTTGGTATGTATTAAAAACCAACATAAAACCCATGGGTACCCGATCTGTTGTTGTGAATTTTAACTCTGGTAATTGCCTCAGGATTAGACATGTTAATGTTTCTGTAGTGTGTGGAGACTGGAAGGGTGTTGTTTGATATTTATGGAGATTGGAATGGTGTTGTTTGATATATATTTACTCAGTTTTTGAGGGTTAACGCTATCTCTCAAAAGAATAATGCTCAGGTTGCCCTGCAGTACAGTGACCCAAAGAAATCAAACGCATATATGAAAAATTATTTCAGGAGACTAGCACATAACATCTGAAACTAATAATAAAAACAGTTTCTATTTAAGTTGCGCGAAAAGCATAAGAATTATTTTGTGTGGCCTTAGTATCCTTATCAAGTGTCCAGACATAGGGATTTGTATTCTGGTATGAAGCCGCCATCTGACAAAACGAGATACACAGATTATCCATAAATAAAGAAAATGTACTTGTTAGTTACTCCATCAGTAATAATTATAATAATAATAATAATGAGCGTATGGCACTGATGGCCAAGAGACCCCTTGTGGGGCGGTTTGCCTGCTGCTCCTCAAGTTCTTTGACGCCACTACAGCGACTTGCGAGTGTATGAGGATGAAATGATGATGAAAGACACACATCACCCAGTCATCTCGAGGCAGAGAAAATCCCTGACCCTGCCGGGAATCGAACCCGGGACCCTGTGCGCAGGAAGCAAGAACGCTACTGCAAGACAACGAGCTGTGGACACTCCATCAATAAATTAGCTGAATAAATAAATTCATTGCCTGAAGATTCCTTTTAGGTGCATATCAAGTAGTTTGTTCATTGTAAATGGGCTTCTCTTTTAAAGATGACTGTTGTCATGTTGTTAATAGGCTTAAGTATTTTCACTCATTTTGCAAAGGATTGTCTGTTAAGGCCATAATGAAGGGGTGTTTTGACAGAGGGAATCACTGCAAAGTTAATCTGCATAATTTATTAACAACCCAATATCATTAATGCTAATATACTTAGAGTAATAATTATGGACATAATGTCTAGATTACTTTATCATCATATATATAAGAAGAAGAGCAGTTAAATTGAGGGGGAGTGGGGAAAGCCACTCTTCCTCTACTGTAATATAGGTCTTCGGTGCTTAATGTTCAATGATCTGTCTTCAAACCAGGCATTGATCATTATTTTGGAATAATATGCATGAAATTGTGCATCCACACCTAAAGTTGTAAGTTTTTATTTAGCTGATTATCTTCTGTTGGACAGGCTACTGCTCGTGGGTTCTATTCTCATTAGAATAACCATTAACTGATGAAAAGATTATGCTATTCAGGAGGCTTCAAATTTTTTTTTAATTAAATGAAGTTTCTGAACCTTGAAATAATTATATTCAGTAATATTTCACATGCTGAACTAGTGACACAAAGTGTGTCTGCCTTCAGCATTTCTACAGCAGCACATCTGCTCCATTTACAACTTCCCACCAGGTCTTTCTGTTTACAACAGTAGTCCTGCCTAGATTCTCCACAACAAAGAGGAACAGTGATGTAACATATAAATCAAAGTGTGTACACCCTTAACAGTAACAATCACTGGTACATCTTTAAAAATAAATCGAATTTACAGAATTTTAAGTAAAGAGCTGCAACACTAATTCAGGTTTACAAAATATGAATATTTTAATATGAAATAACTAGTTTCTGTGATCATATGTTTAGATACTTACATATATTTAACCAAAGATACGAATACCATCAGGTATCGTAGGATTCTCATTCTGTCAAGAGCTTGACTGGTTTAAACTCTTAACACTAATCAGCTGTTATTTGTATCTGCTACAAATACACAAATTATTTATTTAACTTTGCACAAAACCTTAGTAAAGCTAAAACCTATTTAATTTAATCGTTGTTATCAGGAGAAAGAAAACTGGTGTTCTACGGATCGGAGCGTGGAATGTAGAAAATTTAAAAAGGGAAATGGATAGGTTAAAGTTATAGTGGGAATTGGTGAAGTTTGGTGGCAGGAGGAACAAGACTTATGGTCAGTTCAATACAGGGTTATAAATAGAAAATCAAATAGGGGTAATGCAGGAGTAGATTTAATAATGAATAAAAAATAGGAGTGCGGGTGAGCTACTACAAACAGCGTAGTGAATGCATTATTGTGGCCAAGATAGACACGAAGCCCACACCTACCACAGTAGTACATGTTTATATGCCAACTAGCTCTGCAGATGATGAAGAAATTGATCAAATGTATGATGAGATAAAAGAAATTGGAAATACGGAAGCGTCCGATCCCGCCCGTCTGCTTTGACCCATGACGTCACAAACATGCCGGAAACGACCGTAAACCACGATTCCAATATGGCGCATATAAAGTCGGTACGCACACATTATGAGAACGAAAATACATCGAAAAACAAACACACACACTTTCCACAAAAAGCCTAATGACACTAATGGGACAAGCGCGGGAAATGGGGTGTTTTTGGGTGGGGGCAAACTAAATGTAAACAAATTTAGACACCCACCCCCATACAAACCACACAAAACGACGAAAAACATCATCACAAAACTCCACAAATACCACTGAACACAATATCATCTGGAACCGGACACTTCCCTTGACCTATGTAGGTCAACAGCAGCTCCCGATCCCATAAGTTAGGATCAAACACTTCCCTTGGCCTATATAGCTCAAAAACATCTCTCGATACCAATATCAACATACACAGCCACACATTGGGATCGAACACTTCCCTTGACCTGCTCACTGTTAATTTTTTCCGTCATATCCATTCGTGAACATAAACAACAACAGATTAATTTTACTAAAATTACCACACAATATACAGCGAGCAACACTAAATTAACCTTCACACAAAATCGTTAACTCACTGAAATGAATTACACTACAAACGCAGCCGACACTCGAACAATTCTGGATAATGAGCAAAAGCAAACTGAGCACATTACACCACACAAACGAAAACCCTGAACATACCACCAGAGAGCACAACAATCTACAACATGACGCCATCTACAAACATGCCACACTCACAAACCTAACTCCGCGCCGTCATGACATCACACACGACAACACCCTTACATCACGGGTCAAAGAAGACGCGTGCGATTGGATGCTTCAGGTAGTGAAGGGAGACGAAAATTTAATAGTCATGAGTGACTGGAATTCGACAGTAGGAAAAGGAAGAGAAGGAAATGTAGTAGGTGAATATGGATTGGGGCTAAGAAATGAGAGAGGAAGCTGCCTGGTAGAATTTAGCACAGAGCATAACTTAATCACAGTTAACACTTGGTTCAGGAATCATGAAAGAAGGTTGTATACATGGAAGAACCCTGGAGATACTAGAAGGTTTCAGATAGATTATATAATGGAAAGACAGAGATTTAGGAACCAGCTTTTAAATTGTAAGACATTTCCTGGGGCAGATGTGGACTCTGACCACAATCTATTGGTTACGATCTGTAGATTAAAACTGAAGAAACTGCAAAACGGTGGGAATTTAAGGAGATGGGACCTGGATAAACTGAAAGAACCAGAGGTTGTACAGAGTTTCAGGGAGAACATAAGGGAACAATTGACAGGAATGGGGGAAAGAAATACAGTAGAAGAAGAATGGGTAGCTTTGAGGGATGAAGTAGTGAAGGCAGCAGGGGATCAAGTAGGTAAAAAGACGAGGGCTAGTAGAAATCCTTGGGTAACAGAAGAGATACTGAATTTAATTGACGAAAGGAGAAAATACAAGAATGCAGTAAGTCAAGCAGGCAAAAAGGAATACAAACCTCTCAAAAATGAGATAGACAGGAAGTGCAAAATGGCTAAGCAGGGATGGCCAGAGGACAAATGTAAGGATGTAGAGGCTTTTCTCATGAGGGGTTAGATAGATCCTGCATACAGGAAAATTAGAGAGACCTTTGGAGATAAGAGAACCACTTGTATGAATATCAAGAGCTCAGATGGAAACCCACTTCTAAGCACAGAAGGGAAAGCAGAAAGGTGGAAGGAGTATATAGAGGATCTATACAGGGGTGATGTTCTTGAAGACAATATCATGGAAATGGAAGAGGATGTAGATGAAGATGAAATGGGAGATATGATACTGTGTGAAGAGTTTGACAGAGCATTGAAAGACCTGAGTCGAAACAAGGCCCCGGGAGTAGACAACATTCCATTAGAACTACTTACAGCCTTGGGAAAGCCAGTCCTGACAAAACTCTACCATCTGGTGAGCAAGATGTATGAGACAGCCGAAATTCCCTCAGACCTCTAGAAGAATATAATAATTCCAATCCCAAAGAGAGTAGGTGTTGACAGATGTGAAAATTACCGAACTATCAGTTTAATAAGTCACCGCTGCAAAATACTTACACGAATTCTTTACAGACGAATGGAAAAACTGGTAGAAGCCGACCTTGGTGAAGATCATTTTGGATTCTGCAGAAATGTTGGAACACGTGAGGCAATACTGACCCTACGACTTATCTTAGAAAATAGATTAAGGAAAGGCAAACCTACATTTCTAGCCTTTGTAGACTTAGAGAAAGCTTTTGACAATGTTGACTGGAATACTCTCTTTCAAATTCTAAAGGTGGCAGGGGTAAAAATAGAGGGAACGAAAGGCTATTTACAATTTGTACAGAAACCAGATGGCAGTCGAGGGACATGAAAGGGAAGCAGTGGTTGGGAAGGGAGTGAGACAGGGTTGTAGCCTCTCCCCGATGTTATTCAATCTGTATATTGAGCAAGCAGTAAAGGAAACAAAAGAAAAGTTCGGAGTAGGTATTAAAATCCATGGAGAAGAAATAAAAACTTTGAGGTTCATCTATGACATTGTAATTCTGTCAGAAACAGCGAAGGTCTTGGAAGAGCAGTTTAACGGAATGGACAGTGTTTTGAAAGGAGGGTATAAGATGAACATCAACAAAAGTGGTGCTACAGAAGAATGCTAAAGATTAGATGGGTAGATCACATAACTAATGAGGAGGTATTGAATAGAATTGGGGAGAAGAGGAGTTTGTGGCACAGCTTGACTAGAAGAAGGGATCAGCTGGTGGGACATGTTCTGAGGCATCAAGTGATCACCAATTTAGTACTGGAGGGCAGCGTGGAAGGTAAAAATCATAGAGGGAGACCAAGAGATGAATACACTAAGCAGATGCAGAAGGATGTAGGCAGCAGTAGGTACTGGAAGATGAAGAAGCTTGCACAGGATAGAGTAGCATGGAGAGCTGCATCAAACCAGTCTCAGGACTGAACACCACAACAACAACGTGGCTAATATTGGGGGTATTGCAAGTGTCTCTTGCCCCCACCTCTTCCCCAAAATCTCGGCTGTGGTGAGAATGATATCTGTAGTGTAGCCTGAGGTCTAGGTTAGATTGGAAGGTGATAATTTGGATAGGTTGGAGAAGACGACAAATGTAAATGCCAAATAAATTTTTTAGTAATGGATTTATCTGTAATGTAGCCCAGTGTTTTCATTCACACCATATTTAACTCACCTTTGTTATATAAACTAAAACTGCAATATAAATTCAGAAAACCTGGATGTCAGTATGGACAAGTCTCCAGCAAATTTTTTGATGGAGATTGTTTACGTATATTGTGCATGGAAGGGTACACTATGTAACTTTTATCCTGTTAATGTTAACTGAAGTTTACATCACAGTCCATATATTCAGGCAAATTGGAGGAGTGGCATGTAAAATACTCTTTTACTTTAGTTTTTAATGTTTGATGACTTCCAATTTGTTATCATATGTCTGTCGGCAATCTATTATTGAATTTTGTACCAGAGTACAAAGCTAAATTCTAAGCCCTAGATAAGGTTCCATACTTTATGTGGAAATTATTTTTGCTTCTGTTATTGTGGCTATGAATTGTAAATTCGCTCTTATTAACCACAAATAGCATTTTGGACGACTATATTGACACTTGACTGAGAGAATGCTAATATTCACATAGAGGCTTGTAGAGGATGTTCAGTTATCAAATATACATAATATTCTAATTGCCTACCTCTGAGAATATATTATTAGCTGCATTGCCCCATATGATAGTGGTGGGTGGCCTAGGGGACCACAGCCAGCTGTCTCAGAGGCTCTTCAGATTTGATAAGCAGGTTTGCTGAATGACCAAATGAATTTACAAATTTGTAACTCCCAAAATTTAATACTTTGTGTGTAGGACCCTCTTAAGTGAAGGGTGTGAAAGACTCATGACTACATTTTGAAAATTTTAGTCATGTTTGAAGTGCTGCACTATAGTGGATAATTGTAGCGTCATTGCATGCCAAGTGATCTAGTTTTGGAAAAAGCTCCAGCGTTACAATGACAGATTTTGCTGTAATTTCGTGTGCACATGCAGACAATGTTCACAATGAACATTGATGAAATTTTACTTTTGCCAGCTTAACACTTGCAGAGATATAGTCATTTGTTTGACCTCCGTAGTGCACTTGTCAGTTTTCAGCAACTTTGAGATGTAATGTCTCCGGTAATATTGTTGTACAAGATGCCCTAGTTTGGTAATCTTGTGCAACTTTTTGGGTGCTCTTATGTGAAATAGTAAAACAGATTTCCTGAGTAATTTGCATACAGATAATTTGAAGCAAAGTCAATTGACTTGGACTATGGGGTGCAAGAAATGAAGTATTGACTAAAAGATTGTGTAACTTTACCAAGTATTGAATTAGTGATTGTAAAGCTCCACCAATGTTCCTTGGGAGCATGTGCGATTGAATTAGTGGTTGTAGAACATATTAAGACTTCATATTTAATTTGAGTACCAGTGGAATAAGGGTCTATTTTCAGTGCCCCTCCACGTTGTTGAATAAGTGATTGTGAAATTTACCAATGTTCATTGGGAACACTTGTGATTATTCATATAAAATTTCATCAAACTCTGTGATCGTCACATGGAAAACTGTAGACAACTTGGCATGGAGTAATCCTTTACTAATGTTGTGAACATAGGAAGATAGTTGAATAGTTTACATTGTGCACATTTGTAAGTTGTATGTTATTTGACTCACATTTGTGTTCCCAAGTGCAGTCGACACTTCCACGAAATCTTGTCATGAGGAAATTTCTTCTAAGTTTAGATAGCTTGATCTCTTTATGTACTTGGCTTGCTTTTCCTTTTGGAACCTTATTGTTTAGTACCTTGTTTATAAAACCTAGAATAGCTTTTGAGATAGACAATGATAAACCACCTGAAAACAAATTTTCTCCTAAAATAAGTGATTTTTGAGCCCATTTATCTCAGAAGGAGCACCAGATCCATACTTGCTATAATAATATGTAGGCAATGCAATACTGATGATTTGAAAGACGACCTTCTTCTGTGCGAAATATCCATGAATGCATTTTTCCTGGGAGATGTAAAACCATCCAGTAACATTTATCGTGCAAATGACTGTTTGGTTACTCTGTAAAGATGGAAAAATTAGTTTTTACCTAACTTTGTCCTCTCGGGCACCAAATTAACACTGAAGTTCTAATTCTTTTGTTTTGCTGTCAGTTTGTTTGCAGAAACAAGGTTTTTTTATTTTATTTATTTTTTATTTTATTATTTTTTTATTTTTTATTTTATTTTATTTTTGGTGGGGGGGGGGGGGGGGGATATAGTTTGGAAAGATGAGTTCACCAAAACGTCATAGAGATGTTTGTGCTTTGTCAGGTGCTTAGTTATATTATATTTAATTATTCTATTTTCCAGTGTGTGATGTGCCATATTTTACATAAGAACTGAATATTCATGAAACATTAGGCATATTTGTAGGTATGCAGTACTGTTGATTTGAATGCCTTATGAATTTAGCAAATGAAGAATCTTTCACTCAGTGATCTTCTGGTAATTTGGATGATTGTAATGGGTAATTTGCAAATGTGTAATTCCAGCAAATGGTGGCTGAATGTTGAAGCTCTTAAACACCAGGAATGTTGTAGTTATTTTAGCCAGATGTTCAGTGATGAATGTACATTTTGTTTTCATCACATAGCCATTTTGTTAACTTAATATGAATCTACACCAACATCATGTGTGAACCATTTTTCACAGAAGAATCATCACAGCTGGAACAAATTTGAGACTGATTAATGAACCTCTGGCAAATCAGCTGAAGAATTTCAGCAAGTCTGTCTCAATTGGGCAAAAGTTGTGTTTAAACTGTCACATGGAGCTCCTGACAAACTCAAGTGAAACCACATGTTCCAGAGACCTTTCCAGTTCTCAAACATCCATGATGCAGATTTACAAATGAATGAAAATTTGTACCAGGGCCGGATTCGAACCCAGGCCTCTAGCTCACTAAGCAGATGCACTAACCAATACGCGTCTAAGCTCAGGGAATACCAAGTGGGCTGTGGCATGGATGGGAGTTTTGATTAAGGAGGGAGGTGTAATAGGGTACTACATGCAGTTGTGTAAAACCCCTGTCTTAGCGAGGCATAGTGATTAGTGCGTCTGTCTGTCAAGTGAGCAGGAGACCTGGGTTCAAATCCCAGCTGTGGTAAAAAATTTTGTCACTTTCGTCTGCATATGTACAACCTGACAAAGTGACTGCTATTACAGTGTCAGCTTCATCTGACGTGGATAGAAGTGTGTGTTAGGTTCAATAGTGGTTTGAGTTTCCTTGGGGCTTCCCCTCTTAAAGCTCTGGGGGTTAGGAAAGGGAGAATCATTGGGAGGGGGAGGGGGGGTTGTCCACCAGAATGTCCAATTATGCTTGCTGCTAGCATTATTGGCAAGGATTGGGTTTGATAGTTTGCACTACTGAATGCAAGATTTGCATCCTGCACCAGTGTGAAAATTGCTGTGGAAGATGTGGACTTCAATCACACCTTACAGATCTGTACAAGGATACTGATCCTGAAGAAGCTGGGAGCACAAACAGTTGAGAAAACAGATTGTGCCTCACTTGAAACTAAGTAATTGTTGATAGTTGATTTTTTTTTTTTTTTTCCACAGGGAGGCATCAAAACTCTCTGACCTGACCATTCAACACTTTTTCAAAAATCCACACACAGTATCTGAAAACTGTGAAGCAATTTGTGAATTATTTGCAGTGCTTGATTTTGCAGAGAATTATTCCTTTGTGATTATGCTGTCCAAGGTTTTCATGGGGGAAAACTATCAAGCTGATGTGCATCCCATTGTTGTGTGTATCATCAAAAATATGCAAATACAAAGAAAAAGTTTTTGCATAATTAGTGACAGCCTGACATGATACCGTTACAGTTCACGTCTTTTTGACAAAACTTGCGGGTTTACTGCCAACAAAAAGTGACAAATCTGCAGAAAATCATACTTCAGCAGAGGGTATGCAGCTCAGTACAAAAATTTCAAGAAATTCACCAATCTGTGCTACTACCTGAAAGATTCTGATCTAAATTCCAAGTGGAACTACACTGATGGATAAACATCAGAACACCAAAAAGGAGTTGTGCGACATAAACGAGAGTTAGTGTATGTGTTTCTACATCTGAAAGATAGTGTGTTTTCAAGTTTTGTACCAGGTGCTAGTAGCACCTATATGAGGATCCAAAACAGGTTTGCTTTAAATACACCCTGTAAAGGTTGTAAGCATTACTTATCTTTGAGTTAGGATGTCGGGAGTTGATGGTAGTCAAGAAAGCTTTTAAACTGACAAAGATACCATTATCAACACCTCACTGAATTTGAACAAGGTGGTGTAATAGGGGTTTAAGAAGCCGTATATTCCTTCTGCTATACTGCAGAAAGACTTGGCACAAATATATGCACTGTACGTGGTTGCTAGCAGCGGTGATCATGAGACTGCACTAGAATGAAATTTTTCGCTCTACAGCGGAGTGTGCGCTGATATGAAACTTCCTGGCAGATTAAAACTGTGTGCCGGACCGAGACTCGAACTCGGGACCTTTGCCTTTCGTGGCAAGTGCTCCACCAACTGAGCTACCCAAGCACGACTCACGACCTGTCCTCACAGCTTTAACTCCGCCAGTACCTCGTCTCCTACCTTCCAGACTTCACAGAAGCTCTCTTGCGAACCTTGCAGAACTAGCAAGAGAGCTTCTGTAAAGTTTGGAAGGTAGGAGACGAGGTACTGGCAGAAGTAAAGCTGTGAGGACGGGTCGTGAGTTGTGCTTGGGTAGCTCAGTTGGTGGAGCACTTGCCCGCGAAAGGCAAAGGTCCCGAGTTTGAGTCTCGGTCCGGCAAACAGCTTTAATCTGCCAGGAAGTTTCATGAGACTGTATTGTCACAAGAAGACTGGCCTCAGGATGACCGTGGGGCACTACTAAGAGGGAAGACCATTTGTGTTCGTTGTGTGGCTTTGGTACATCATACTGTGTCTGCAACAGAAATTTGAGCAGCAGTTGGCACCATAGTGAGACAACAAACTCTTATAAATTGGATACTTCGAGTATAGCTCCAACCCAGACACATTGTAGCGTGCATTCCAGTGACCCCAAACCACCACCATTAGTGATTTCAATGGTCTTAACTGAGTATTCATTGGAAGGCAGGATGGAGGTCTGTTATGTTTTCTGATGAAAGCTGGTTCTGCCTCAGTGCCAGTGATGGCTGAGTGTTGGTTAGGAGATCAGTTGAGGGTCTGCAACCAACTGTCTGCATGCTAGACACACTGGACCTACACCTGGAGCTATGGTTGGGGGTGTGAATTTGTATAACATCAGGAGTGCATTTGTGGTTATACCATGTGCCCTGTCTGCAAATTTGTATGTCGGTTCGATGATTTGACCTCTCTGCTACCATTCGTGAACAGCATTCCAGGGGTTGTTTTATGACAGGATAACACTTGCCCACATACCGCTGTTGTAACCCAACATGCTCTACAGAGTGTTGACTTGTTGTCTTGGCCTTCTTGATCACCAGGTGTGTCTCCAGTTGAGAGCATGTGGGACAGCATCAAATGGCAACTGTTGCGTCATCCACAAACAGGCAGGACACTCCGTCCCACAAACTGGCATCCGGCACATATATGACACAATGCGTGCGAACTTGCATGCTTGCATTCAACATTCTGCTTGATACAGCTGTTATTAACCGATTTGCATCCAGAATTATTAAGTTTGGTTCTTCTACTTAAAAAGAGTTGTAGGTTATTGTTTTGTAACAGGTTTACACAAGAAACATAATTTCAGTTTAATTTTCACATATACAGTCATGAACGTTGATGGCAACTAAAGTTGCCAATGGGCACTTAAGGTAACAAATGAAACAGATTTCCAGATTTATTACAATCTTTATTGCTCGATCAGTTTTTATTGCACATTCTTACTTCATTTAAAAATAAAGATACTTAAACAGTCAAAACAGCTTTGAATCATTAGAAAAATTCTCTCCTGAATCTTAGCTTAGAGGTATTTCTATATTTATGAAATCCTTCAAAATAATCTATACGAAGTGGTACTGGCATTTTACTCATTTGTCTGGCATCTATGATACTTAGATTGTTGTTTGATGATGAGAGGATCTTTCTGTCCTGCCTTATATCATCTAATGAAGGAAATCATGATGATGGACTGGGTTTTGCTCTTGGGATTCCATGGATTTTCAAAATTTGAAAAACATTTTTGAAACTGAAGATACGCCATATCATTTCCCAACCTCTAATATAACAACAATCTCTACGCAATATACATCAATAGTCCATGCAAACAGAGATCACCATCGTTTTTTAATCCTTATTTTTGTCCTGTATAGAGCTGTGAATTGATCATTCAGATCAAAATGTAGCCATCAGGATTTACCAAAACCCATTAAGTTGAAACCAAATCTAATTGGCTTGCCTTTGATAAACTGCTTAGCCCTGTGCCTCCCATAATATGGTAAAATACAAGAATTGCATTGTCAAAGGCAAATTGACTGAAATTGTCACTGAGAAAGTTGAACGGTGGCCTTACTTAATAAAACCAATCTTCATTTATGTTTTTGTTGTCATTCAAGTGTATGTATTGCAAGATTTCTTAAAATCTGTTTCACGTCATAGATTTCGAAACTAAAGGTACTTTGCAGTAAGGTTCCTCCTCCCAGTACATTCTTTTATTTGGCAGTTTATGATAACCTGAGAGAACCAGTATTCCCAGGACAGTGCATTACTCTTCATAGGAAACATTCAGGTTTTGATTAAGTTTCTGTGCAGCATATAAATTTGTTTGAAAAACAATAAAATTTATTAATTCCTCAGAGAAAAACTTTTTAAAAGAATCCAATAGGGATATTGTATCTGAAAGAAAATCTACTGCTTCTTCTTGTCTTTAGCATTCTCCCCCCACTGCAATACTTTTACTTTGCCTCCCATTCTTCTTTCATTTCATATTTATAACCTTTGATGTGGTTTGAGTTTCTGTGCAAACCTTAGTTACTACCTCTTTTAGCCCTTGGCTTTCTCCACTCACTGCAAAATTCTGACTTGACTTGCACTTCCTATTTCCTTCAGTATTTCCAGCAGGAAGTGTATTTTGAATGTCTGTGGGGTTCTCAATTTCTTTTTCTTGTTCACTTCTGTCACTCGCTGCAAAATTTTGCCTTTACATGCTCTTCTTCTTTCCCTTTGTATTTACATGTTCATTTTGCTCCAACTGAAGTTTTGCCTGTGCTCTTAATATACATGCAGGGAGATGACACACTTTTTCTTGAACTTCGTCATCTGGTAAATTGGAATCTTCATCAGTATCACCCCTTGTGCTTCATAAGGAGGGATGATACCAAGTGATTGTATTGTTCTGTTTTGATATGCTTCAATAAAATTTATTATTTCATTCACAGTCCATAAATTATTGTCACACCTGAAAGGCAACACAAGTGCCCAGTCGCAACTAAAAATGCCAGACTTATTTTCCACAACATAAATCATGCTAAAAACAAATTTACATATTCCAGAGTAATCCTGTGTATAATTTAGACTATTTATTGCAAGACAGCAAAGAAAATTTGCTTCAAATACTCATATATTGTCCTGTACTTAAATTTTTCGCTGAAGCAGTTTTTAACATTCATACACACCAAGAGATTTAACATTCATAAGCAACAACAGTGAATTGAATACTGGTACTCAAAATTTTAAACAACAAAGAAAAGCGTCCATAACTGCTTCCAATAGTTAAATTGTGTACAACATTATTAATGTTACATAGACAAATATACCAAAATTTTATTACTCTAGTCTATATTAATTATTTTTTGGTGTTGCAATTTTTTTCATCAGTATATTTGGCAACAAGTCATGGAAAATTTGCATGTGATGGTGTTGGAGGCACAGTGAAACGATTGGCTGCATGTGTTAGTGTACAGCAAGCACCCAAAGGAAGGAAAATCAGATCCTTACTGCATAAGACTTACACAAATTCTGTAAACAAGACTTGGATAAAACTAAATTCATTTTTCTTGAGAAGGTCCAAACTGAATCAGTCAGGGATTCTCAGGAAGAAAGGGTTTCTTTTGTCTCAAGATTTTCTGGAACAAGAGAAAATCGCCAGATTATTCCAATTGATTTAAAAATAATTAAAGTGAAAAGGGTGCAGGTTACTTCTTTTCACTTGTTCCAGAAATATCAGAACCAACTGATGAAGCCTTAGAGTTTATGGTTTCAACATTGCAACCAGGAAACTTTGTTGCGTGCATGTATGGCAAAACCTGATGGGTTGGTAATGTTTGTGAAATTTTATTTGAAGAGAATGATACGTTTATAAGTTTCATGTATTCTTGTAACCTCACAAGACTGCCCCGTGGCCAGTCTGAAAAGATGCATGCTAGATCCCTGAGCACCACATTATCGCAGATCTGTTGGTGCCATCTACAATAACATTGGGTCTACAATACAATTTCACAGACCCAGCTGTTACTAAAGTTGATGAAAAATTTAACTCATTAGAGCAGTAATGAATATCACTGTCAGCTTGCGAACCATCAAGATATATAAACATGAGGCTGTGGAAACTCTGCTAACTCACCCAGAAACTTTCAGACCTGTTTAAGAAACACGTACAAGACTTGGGGACCTTTATTAATCAATCCACCAGTAGGCTTCGGAATGTGGAAAAGATGTACTCCACCCATGGCTGGACATGCCTGGTCCCTTGGTAAGGCAGATATCAGGTGTTTACTAACTGTCGGTGACAAAAACCACCATGAACCTAAGTGAGCTTTTAATTGTGTTGTGGGTGACAGCTACTTTAAAAAATCTATTGTTTTGATGCTACAAACTAATTATTTGCATAAGAAACTTTGCTGGATAAATTTAAAGCTTCAAGGAAAAGGTGTGCAGCAAAATAGATATTTTGTAGACAAAAAGATACCCCTTTGAAACAGTAGTTAAAGCAAGTATGGATCTGAGATACAAGGGTTCATAAGTCATTTACTTTGGCAGCAGATATGTTTTTGGACAACAGCACATCTATGTTGAAAACTATGAACCCAAAAATGATGACTCACAGGCTCCATAAAGAAGCTGCTAATTGATAATGTCACAAAAGATGTTTATAAACCAACTTCAGAAAGTCATAAAGTTACCTCAACTCAAGAGAAATTCTGTCACGACAAAATTTATTGGTAAGTTTTAATGGCAGTCGGAGTAAAAATAGAAAGCCAAATATCATAAAACATACAGAATGTGCACGATGTAAACTGTTAAGGTATCTTGCCAAGTTTTATGGTTTTATTCAATTATCCATTGAATATCACCACTTCAGACATGGCTAAAATTTTCAAAAAGTCACCATGATATTTGTTCACCATTCACTAATGTGGCTGTTATACACAAAGTATTAAAATTTTGTAACTGGGAATTTGTAAATTTGCCTTTGGTCATTTAGCAAATGTACACAACAAATTTGAAGAAACACTGAGATGGTCGAACAGGGTTATATCCAAATCTAGACCACGTTACATGGAATCACGTTTATGCCTGGGATGTTACTGAGTGTATGTTAGCAAACCTGTCCTCAGGTCAGTGCAGTGATAAAAACTTAGCACACAGAACTGATATTTGTTTGTGGGGACAGACATATCTGTACCAAACACAGCCATGAGAATATTGCAAAAGGCTGACAACTGGTTCACAACAAACAGTTTAACACAGTCTTACAAAGACTCATATTACGAAATTCCAAATAAATGAAAATGACTTGCAGATATTAGAAATAAATGGACACACACTAACTGAAACTCAGTGTGTCAAATTGGCATCCAGAAGAATAAAAACCAAGGCTGCAACATCATTTCAATAATTTAACTGAAAAGATCTGTTCTCCACACTAAATTTTTATCACTGCACTGACTTGTGGACAGGTGTGGATGAATTTGTTGACTGTTTAGCAAATGACGCTACAAAGAGGAAAACGGTTGACATTTGTTTACTTTGATCCCAGCTGCAGGTGGCACTGTACCTTTTGCTTCAGGAGGGTTGGAACAGGAAATGGGTTCTCTTGGTAAACAGAGAGACACAAAAAACTGTCCTTGGCTGTTTAGTGGTCTTATCCCTGAATTTCCCCAGGGGGATTGCAACTTTGTCACTTCGCTCTGCATACAGAAACACTGTTATTGCCTGTGGTGTCAGCTGGAGCTGCCAAAGCAGTGGATCTGGTTTCACATATTATTATTTTATGATGACAGGAATCTGTAGGTAAGGTACAGAAGATGGGCCCCCCACATGAGGGTAGGTCCAGAGGGTTTGCAGCTGCTTTCAGATTGTTGATTTGCGATTTTCACTTAAAACTGTCTTTGAGGTTCTAAAGATTGCATACAGGTCCTTCACCCTCCCACCCAATCCTCCAGTGATGAGGGGGGCTGGGAGGGTGTGACTCCACATATGTATCAGCTGTGAGGTCCATCATCCAATAGTAACCCCCTCTTTCTTTGTTCTTGTGTTCCAACATAATGTTCCTCTACTTTAACAGTCAACCCTTTCCACCATTGTGAAACCACTAAATGTGAATTAGCAGTGGTCCTTCTTTCCTTGAGAAACTTTTTTGGCATGAATATCTTAGTATAACTGGACTATAATGGGGCATTTGAACAACAGTAACCCATACATTCGTCCTCTCTAATGACCTCGTCTTTAACAGCATCTTAAACCCTAATCTTCCTTCTTTTTTTCTTTCTTTTATTTGTTCAACCCAAGTTACCTGCCACCTTTTGCTTTAGTAGCTCCTCCACCTCCTGGCTTTGGACAGTTCACTGATGACCTAGAATAGTAGTATTGGTTGTCATGTGAGAACGAAATTCTTACTGGATGCATAGGAGTATTTGCTTCTGGATGGTCTTATCACCCTGTTTAATACTGCTGTAGGTTCTTTGAAATGGTGGCTTTTTTGGTTCCAAACTGTTGATGACAGTTACCCAAAAGAATTATACACAAATTTGTCTGGTATTTACCAATGCGTTTTACTTAAATTGTATCCTTTAGCTTGTGTATCATCCTACTGCATATCGACCTGCTGTTGTCTGTTCACTGAAAAGTGTGATCTTTCATAAATTTCCTTTCGTTAGAGAGATATTTTTAGTGCATTATATCAGTTAATGTTTACATGTTCAAAATAAAATAGTTTGTATTGAGTGAGGTAGCATGCAGCATAACAAATACTTTTTTGCTCTGAATAGCCTCTGCACTTATTCTTTTCCAGGATTCTCTTAAAAAATTGGATATTTCTAAAGATGGCACAATGGCTTCCTTACGTCTTGATAAAAATCGTGTGACAAAAGAACTAGAAACTTTACAGCAACAAGTAAAAAAGCTGCGTACTCAGCTAGATAATGTGAGTATGTCAGTGTCTTTTCATGTACATTTCTTGCATATTTACATGAATTTATTGTGTAATACAGTGACAACTGAACATTAACTTCCAGCTACCATTGTTGAATATGGAGGAGAAATAGTGAATGTAGGTAATTATATAAAACTATAATTTGTAATACTGAAATTCTGAGTCAGAGCTGTACATTAAGGGATTATGGAATAGACTGAGTGGGCTTGATTTAATAGCGCCGCCCCCCCCCCCCCACCCTTCCACACATTTTATTTGGAGTTCCCAATTACTCTACTACTGCACTACCTCTCATCATGGCCGAGGATGGGGCTAACAGGGTTTCATGTCATTGGGATTTAATCACTAGCAAGGTTCAGATTCATTGATAATTTCATCATCTGGACCCTTGATAAAAATAATCTCTGCTCATTCCTCTGAAACCTTGGCAACAACACCCAAAACTATTTCCCTTGGGCATTCTCAACTTGACAACATTTTTTTCTTGTAGGATGGTCCCCACCTGGGATGATTCCATGCAACTTCCATTCATTTCAAATGCACTGAGCACCAATAGCACCACCATTTTGATAGCAGTCTCTTGTCAATTGGCAGAACGCCCATTCATTTCTGGTTTGACACCCATGAACAACACACCTGTACTGGTAAAAGCAGAGTTATCCAAACATTTTAGCAACCTTCCCAGAGCTTTTTCAGATCGGCAGTATCCATCCCAACTAGCTGAGAAATATAATGATATTTCCCACACCATTTGTATGAGTTGCACAAAAAACTGTTACCACAGTCCAGCACTTGTCTTTGTCATCCAATAGCACCAGATAAAGCATGCTTACACCAGCAAACAGGCAGAGCTAGTGTAATTTTCTTATCTGTTGCATGTGCTTGTCTTTCTCCGTTTTTACTTGAAGCAATTGAATAATCAGGCAAATTGTGCAATTAATAGTATAGGGCGGGGATGGGCATTTTTTTCAGATTGGGGGCCACATTGTGGAAGTGGAGGTTAGCGGAAGGCCATACCTTTCAAAATGATGACATTCTTTTGTTAACTTTGCTTATCAGAAAAGGTATAAATTGTATGAAAAAATGAATATATATTGAAACGTCCCCTTTGGACAATTATACAGGACTGTGCTTAACGTGAGACACAATATTTTTAGCGCAACGCAATCTGACTTTCAAAAATCCCTGCGAAAGAATGGCCCTGACTAACATTAACCTATACCTTTCACAAATCACTTACCTCACCAAAAATCTTCGTTACTCGAACTACTGCAGTACAGCGAGCGCCACTACTGCCAGTTAAATAAAAGATTCAAACTACTGAAGACACTAGCTACTGATAGGCATAGTTAGCAAATGAAAGATTTTAATAGAGAACAAACAATGTATTTACCTTAATAATCATAATATATATAGCAGTTCATGCCATCTAGTCTTACAAATTCCAAATCTCCGCCATTTCTCTCCCCACATCCACCACTGCTGGCGGCTCACCTCCAACTGCGCAACGCTACGCGCTGTTCACATCCAGCTGCCGCTGCCCAACACTACAATGGCAGACAACAATGCAAACTAGCCACGGATTGCACACAGCACAGCCAGTGATTCTCACACAGAGCGTTACGTGGCATTACCAATAAGAAAACCTAAACAGCCTACTTACATAGTCCCCATGCTCCCCACAAAAAATTTTACAAATTGTTTTGGGCAGTGGCCAATAATGATTTGATAAAATTTTTCATAATTACAATAACAAAGAAATCAAATGCACACACTTATTGATACAATGTTGGTCAAAAGCTAAAATTTTCTCACAGTCCATAAAGACAGTCCTGATCATTCATCACAGTAAAATTGCAGTGTTTTTCTCAAAGTCTGAGCAGTAAAAGAAAATGCACACGGAAGTAGTGGCTTTCCATGCAGTCTTGAAGAAGTAGTGTTGTCCTTCCAACAGAAAGACAGTGCTGACTCTTGACATGCAGACAGGTAATGGGCCACAACAGAGCAAACCCACAGCAGAGTCAATCGAAGTTTTGAAGAGTATTGGTAGGTAGGTCATCACAGAGCATACCCATTGTAGTCCTGGTAGAGATTACGATATTGGTGGGCCACCAGAGGTGCAGACCCACTGCAGTCCTTGTAGAAATAATGGTATTGGTGGGCCATCAGAGATGCAGACCCACTGTAGTCCATGTAGAGACGGCCAGCAGCCACTTGTTGCGACTGTGCAGGTGCACAATCACCATCGAAGAGTCTTGCAGAGAATATAGCAAGTCCATAAACCACCACTTGTGCACTCACAAAGTTTCTGGAATTGCCCTTAGAACCAGCAATGCTGTTATACAGTCCCTTGCTGAATTATTAACACACGTGCAAACACTAACAGTCCCTACTTCTCACATATTGTCCATATACTATGACCAACAGAAATGTGTGCAGTGAAATGTAACTCACAAGGTACTTAATTTGATGAACTGGTGTCAATTACAATTTTATAACATGAGAATACAATTACAAAGGTACAGAAAACATCATTAAAAACATAGCAATACAGATAACATTTGTAGTACAGGCTTTACAAAAGAATCGAAATAATATATACATCAGTGTTACAGGAATTATGACATGAGTACATACATAAAAGATCAAAATAACTTTCGAAACATCAACTTCACATATGAGCATTAAAACAAAACAGAATAAATAATGTCTAAACACCTTTATGAAGAAAATAACATAGTATTTGAAAAATTCTACAACATAAATCTTATTAGCTAAACATATAAAGACAGGAAAAACACAAATACACAAGGGAACACAAACACATAGTGGGATAACACAAGGAAAGGACAGGGTTTCTTTCACTGCAGTATTTTGCAAACAAAACTTTCTTTACTTCTCGGAGATCTCCCTTCATTCGTCATTATTCCCAAAAAGTCCTATCTATACCTGCTTTCTGTATTGTATTCATATTTTTTTCAAAATAATTATTTTTCAGTGTACAATACTCATTTTGGCCCAAATATTTTTCATATAACTTCTCAATGCATTTTTTCCCTATTGTCCATAGTCAGTTTCTTATGTAGTCTACCACCTCTTAAGCTAACTTAAATCTACTGAGCTCAGATGCTAAACTAAGGGACGAGGCAATGCAGCAGCACAAAACAATTAACACAAACATCAATCACAAAAAATTCAAACTGGCAAAGCAATTGCAATATTACCACTAATATAAGGCACTGTGCAGCAAACAAGAAAAATAAATGCGTAATAAACTGGCTTAACAGCGTAATACAAAGTCAAATTCTGTAACATTATGCCTGGCAAACAGCAGCAGCAAATAAAAAAAAACATATATCTAAACATGACATAGCTCAAGCAGAAAAAAATATTACACTAAAGATAACAATGCAGACAAGGGAAATGTATAATCACATCTTAATGTCTATGTAATTAAAGTGGTGCACCACAAGAAGTTATTCTACAAAAAAAATTACCAAGTAGTTGAAAAGAAAATTCCGTATGCAATTCCTGTGAAGGGAAATGTCTTTGTGCTCCCCCATTTTTTGAAAAAATTATTATTTACTCGATCTGTAGACAGAAAATATTTATATTAGTACATCTATATAATTCTATTTTAACCAATGCTGCAGTGCAGCTAGAAACTAGATATTAAAAAAAATGAAAATATGTACAAAGGAAGGCATGAAACATCATTCATTAGCCATATGGCATTTCATAAGGTAGTGAAAAATCTCTCAACTATAAAGACAGTAGTCATAATCAGGTGCATAGACATAAAATATTTCTCGTCATTTCAGTAGGCATTTCAGTAAATCATAAATGAAGAGCTCCACAGTGTAATCATATGTTTTCAAGTTCGACCATGTCGTTTTTGCGATGCTTTCTACAAAGGAACGTCAATAGCGAGGATAATGGCCTCCTTTTTTTTTTTTTGCACCTAATGGCTTTCTTTTGTCAGACGTCTACCTCTCAGCTGGGCGCCCAAAACGCATTACGCCAAGGTCCTTACCTTTCTTGTTGAAATATTTATGATGGCAGTTTCCGCTACAGTGACAGTCTCATATAAAAATATTTTCACAGGTTGAGAATTTGCGTTACAAATATGTAGAAAATAAAATCCTATAAATATAACAGTGCCCAAAAAGTTTTCGTCGGAATTGTGATACATTCACGCATTTACACACATTTCATGACTCTTAAAGTACGATTCTTGGTTTCCAACATCCTTTTCCACAAATCAGAGTCCCTAAACACTACTCATTATTCCTTACCTTATTACACATATACATATTCGTCGACACTTCTTCAATATTTCATCATATTAAATACGTAGCATAATCAAATTCCTTATATAGCATCAGCTTATTGATCATAAACATACCTCAACAGCATAATACACATCGTCGTCATAATAATATCATAACAGATCAATCACATCTAAAAATCGTCGTAGCTTTCTGAATATTTTAAACCTACAAAAAATTCTCTGCTCGTTTCAAAAGTGTCATCTACCTCAAATGTACTTTAAAAATCACAATCCCATACCAAATACATCATTCAAAGCTCTCATAGTATCACAATGGTTCCGAAAAATATGAGCATTTCACAAAGTACAGACAAAATACAATTTCATAAGTGTGAAGTTATCCAACTGTGTAATTGCGTAAACATGTGTCACTGATGTAGTAAAATAAATGTTTATCTCTCTCAGTTAAATGATCAGATAGCTGTGTAATTTATGTGTTATAGAAATATGGTACCAATGTGTAAAGTTGTATAAGCAAATACCATATTAGCTAGGGCTCCTTGTGCTTGCCAAACACATGGTACACAAAGTAGGTGTGTACCCCCCTGAGGATCAATGTAATTATACCCTCAGGTGTTACAGATTACAGCAATGGAATGAAATGTATCACGGAAAAACTTCGTATCATTGTACTTCAAATATCTTTAAAAATAAATGTTTTAAGTACAAAATTAATCACTCAAATGCGTGTCCTGTAGCGCTAAATGTGCGTCTTGCTGTAAGATAATTCTGTGGAAGTGTCGTAATTATCGTCCTCCGAAAGCTAAGTTCTGCAGAAGTCAATGTACTTACCTCATGATAAACAAAAGTGAAATGCTTTGAGTATAGATATCTTAGTTACTACTAAAACATGTTTTACTTTCCAGAAGAATTCAGAAAAACTGTGCAGATATAAAACAGATACAGCACAAAAGCAACATTGTAAATTGTCACTCATTAGTAGCGTCGTGATAAAACCGTGTGTCATCTGGTATCTCACAGAAAGTACTTTAAATCCAGAATGTATTTTCAAGTAAACCAAAATGTTGCATTAAAATCTCATTAGCAGTACTGGTACATGTTCTAAGTATGTCAGCCTTATAGTCGTTACGTAATCGTGCAACTAACAAGCAAGAATGTACACACACAGTAACACTGTGTCGTCTGTTCACAATAACAATGCATTCATAATTTCTGTTTAAATAAGTTCTCTTGGTTCTTGACTGGATATTTAACTTCAAACATTGTTGCATATTAACAGATTCTAAGTCTGACAAAGCATACTAGTAATGTAAAGTGAAAAGTTATATGGCAAAGACAAAGTTAAAAAGCAGATTATCTTTCAATAAACGGTTTTGCATTTGAAATGTGGTACAATCTTTTACTCTTCATAGTACTCAGAGTTTCAACATCAACCCAGTTATCGTGCGGTATACGTCGGTAAAGAATACTGGAATTTTTCTCAAGGCTAGCGTCTATGTAATTTTTTCCTGAGCCAGCCGGCGCAGGCGGCTGCCTGCGGCGCGAGTCATTGTCTGTTCCTTTGTTGGTGCGCATCGTTATTGGGATTTGGAGGTCTAACTTCTACAAATTCACCTTGCCCAGAGGGCTCAGTCCTGTTTAAATCCCGCCAGTTCTGATGAAATTCAGGTCTGTCGTTATGATTATATCGTCTGTCGTCATGTCGGTAGTTCCTGTAGTTTCTTTCTTGTCGGTTACGTGGTGGAGAATTTCTCCCTGAATCGTAACTGCGCGCTGAACTGTTTCGTCTGAAATTATTCTGTCTCCCTTGATAATAATAGTTCTGATTACCATATTGTCTGTTTCTATGGTTATCTCTGTCATATTCATTACTACGGAAATGCGATCTTTCTCTGTAACTATTATTCTGCCAACGGTTGTCATACGGGTGGTGTCTGTTTTGGTCACGATATGTGTTGTGAGAATAGCCTTGTCGTGTCCAGTTATTATTTCTGTCATCGCGGAATTGTGACGGATGTGACTTGTAATTGTTGTGTTCTTGTTTTCGCGTTCCGCGATTATCAATGTCAATTTCTAGTTCTTGTAACAGTCCCTGAAAAGCTTCAATGTCGTCTTTGCAATGTCCTGCTAAAATAATATGCCGTAAATGTTCAGGTAATTTGATTAAGCAAATGCGGATGAGTTCTGAGGGGCTGTATGGGTTTGAAAGATACTGATTCTTATGCAACATGTCTTCAAAATATTTCATAAGACTGCAAAATTCAGATTGTTCGAAATGTTTCATCATTATGATGCCATGTTTTACTCGGTCTTGTGTGGCTTGAGACCAATATGCTGAGAGGAAGGCATTGTAAAATTCTCCTTCACTGTGGCAATCGTGAATGACCGATCGCATTCTTACAGCTGGTTCATTCTCTAAGTAGCCACACATAAATTCTAATCTGTGTTCTAATGACCAGTTGGGAGGAAAACAATGAGAGAATTGATGGAGCCACGCTTGTGGATGAATGTTGTTGCCAGAATTCTTAAAAGTTTTGAATTTACGTGTAGTAATGAACAGCTTATAGTCAAAGTCATCATGTCGGCGAGTCGCATATCGGTCATTGTTACGTCGTTTCGGCGGTTCCATTTCAAAATTCGGTGCACCTTGCCAATTTCTTTCATAATTTCCGAAATGCGCTGTGTTATTATTTTGTGGCTGTTCCATATTTTTGTGTCCCTCATCCCGTATTGGGGTGTGTGTGTCCTCTGAAATACATAATTCTTGTACTACTTGTGCCAACTGATCTTGCACTTCCCGGATTTCTCTTTTGTATTGCGTATTAATTTGATTCTGATTTTGTTTGAATTTCTTAATTTGTTCATACTCTTCTGTGTCAGTGATGGCTACAGGTCTTGTGTCATTCAGGTCATCATCTACCTTTGCAGATAAGTTAGTGAACTGATCCAAAAGTTCGGCTACTTTCTCCGATAGTGTACTTATTTCCTCAGTGTGTTTTTCTGAACCAAGTTTCAGTGTGTCCATTTGTGTTGAAATCGTATCTACTGTGTCCTTTAAGTTTTCTTGAGTTTTTGCAAGTTGCGTAACCAAATCGGTAGATGCAACTGAGTCAATTTTAGCTTGCAAGGTGTCGTGATTTTCATGAACAATAGTTTGCAGTTCTTTTATGGCTGCTTCGTGATTCTGTAATGCATTTTCATGACGCGAAAAAATAGGTTGGAAATGCTCACAAATTTGTGTTTTTACGTCATTACAGACTTTTTGACATTTCGATTCTATGTTATGTAACTCAGTAGTTAAATCTTCACGTGTTTGTTCAAGCGTGGTGTGAAGATTTTGTTCCATTGCGTCTAACTGTTGCTGTGTTTGTCTCTGGTGTTGTTCCATTGTGTCTAACTTTTGAAGATTTTGTTCCATTATGTCTAACTTTTGAAGCTTTTGTCCCATTTGTTGCATTAACCGTAATAACAATGCACTGGTGTCTGAAACATGTTCCACAGTGCTTTTCGGCAGTGAAGTTGCACCGGCAACATTTACATTTTGACAAGCAGAAAATGTGTCTTGACTTATTTGCGAAAACGGTGAGGACCCAAAACCTGAATCTACAGTATTTGCAAAATTGTGTCCTGTCATTTCGGATTCCTGAGGCGAGCTGTTGCCGACCGATCGATCGATAATGCTTCCCTGTTCACTAATTGTTTCACTGCCTACGCCATTGTTTGCCGCCCGCTCCATTTCCCTATGCACAATTACCAAATTACTACTTTGAACATCTGTTAATTCATTACACAGTGGTGCTGATAAGCTACACTCGTCGTCACTATTATTTCTCAGTTTACTTTGGAGCCTAGTGTTACGTTTTTCACACGCCATTATTGTCACAATATTTCACACGACAACACAGAAAAGCACAATTTGAAGAGGAAAATAAGAAAACACTGAAAATAATATGTAGTTAATTGCAAGCGCAACTGCGAAATACTTGGTGCAAATCTACATGCATGCCACAACTGTTTTACTGTACAACAGTGAAAGACTGCAACTACAAAGGAGATTCTCTCTACAATTACGCGCTAATAGTAAACAATAGCTACACTAATTACACAAACTACAAGAAAAAATCAGAAGATTCCAGTGAGGTATCCTCGGCTAAGGGTCGACATATGAAACGTCCCCTTTGAACAATTATACAGGACTGTGCTTAACCTGACACACAATATTTTTAGCGCAATGCAATCTGACTTTCAAAAATCCCTACAAAAGAATGGCCCTGACTAACATTAACCTATACCTTTCACAAATCACTTGCCTCACCAAAAATCTTCGTTACTCGAACTACTGCAATACAGCGAGCGCCACTACTGCCAGTTAAATAAAAGATTCAAACTACTGAAGGCACTAACTACTGATAGGCATAGTTAGCAAATGAAAGATTTTAATAGAGAACAAACAATGTATTTACCTTAATAATCATTATATTATATATATATATATATATATATAAAAAAAAACAAAGATGATGTGACTTACCAAATGAAAGTGCTGGCAGGTCGACAGACACACAAACAAACACAAACATACACACAAAATTCTAGCTTTCGCAACCAACGGTTGCCTCGTCAGGAAAGAGGGAAGGAGAGGGAAAGATGAAAGGATTTGGGTTTTAAGGGAGAGGGTAAGGAGTCATTCCAATCCCGGGAGCGGAAAGACTTACCTTAGGGGGAAAAAAGGACGGGTATACACTCGCACACACACACATATCCATCCACACATATACAGACACAAGCAGACATATTTAAAGACAAAGAGTTTGGGCAGAGATGTCAGTCGAGGCAGAAGTGCAGAGGCAAAGATGTTGTTGAATGACAGGTGAGGTATGAGTGGCGGCAACTTGAAATTAGCGGAGATTGAGGCCTGGTGGATAACGGGAAGAGAGGACATATTGAAGAGCAAGTTCCCATCTCCGGAGTTCGGATAGGTTGGTGTTAGTGGGAAGTATCCAGATAACCCGGACGGTGTAACACTGTGCCAAGATGTGCTGGCCGTGCACCAAGGCATGTTTAGCCACAGGGTGATCCTCATTACCAACAAACACTGTCTGCCTGTGTCCATTCATGCGAATGGACAGTTTGTTGCTGGTCATTCCCACATAGAATGCGTCACAGTGTAGGCAGGTCAGTTGGTAGATCACGTGGGTGCTTTCACACGTGGCTCTGCCTTTGATCGTGTACACCTTCCGGGTTACAGGACTGGAGTAGGTGGTGGTGGGAGGGTGCATGGGACAGGTTTTACACCGGGGGCGGTTACAAGGGTAGGAGCCAGAGGGTAGGGAAGGTGGTTTGGGGATTTCATAGGGATGAACTAAGAGGTTACGAAGGTTAGGTGGACGGCGGAAAGACACTCTTGGTGGAGTGGGGAGGATTTCATGAAGGATGGATCTCATTTCTGGGCAGGATTTTAGGAAGTCGTATCCCTGCTGGAGAGCCACATTCAGAATCTGATCCAGTCCCGGAAAGTATCCTGTCACAAGTGGGGCACTTTTGTGGTTCTTCTGTGGGAGGTTCTGGGTTTGAGAGGATGAGGAAGTTGCTCTGGTTATTTGCTTCTGTACCAGGTCGGGAGGGTAGTTGCGGGATGCGAAAGCTGTTGTCAGGTTGTTGGTGTAATGCTTCAGGGATTCCGGACTGGAGCAGATTCGTTTGCCACGAAGACCTAGGCTGTAGGGAAGGGACCGTTTGATGTGGAATGGGTGGCAGCTGTCGTAATGGAGGTACTGTTGCTTGTTGGTGGGTTTGATGTGGACGGACGTGTGAAGTTGGCCATTGGACAGGTGGAGGTCAACATCAAGGAAAGTGGCATGGGATTTGGAGTAGGACCAGGTGAATCTGATGGAACCAAAGGAGTTGAGGTTGGAGAGGAAATTCTGGAGTTCTTCTTCACTGTGAGTCCAGATCATGAAGATGTCATCAATAAATCTGTACCAAACTTTGGGTTGGCAGGCCTGGGTAACCAAGAAGGCTTCCTCTAAGCGACCCATGAATAGGTTGGCATACGAAGGGGCCATCCTGGTCCCCATGGCTGTTCCCTTTAATTGCTGGTATGTCTGGCCTTCAAAAGTGAAGAAGTTGTGGGTCAGGATGAAGCTGGCTAAGGTAATGAGGAAAGAGGTTTTAGGTAGGGTGGCAGGTGATCGGCGTGCAAGGAAGTGCTCCATCGCAGCGAGGCCCTGGACGTGCGGGATATTTGTGTATAAGGAAGTGGCATCAATGGTTACAAGGATGGTTTCTGGGGGTAACGAATTGGGTAAGGATTCCAGGCGTTCGAGAAAGTGGTTGGTGTCTTTGATGAAGGATGGGAGACTGCACGTAATGGGTTGAAGGTGTTGATCTACGTAGGCAGAGATACGTTCTGTGGGGGCTAGGTAACCAGCTACAATGGGACGGCCAGGATGATTGGGTTTGTGAATTTTAGGTAGAAGGTAGAAGGTAGGGGTGCGGGGTGTCGGTGGGGTCAGGAGGTTGATGGAGTCAGGTGAAAGGTTTTGTAGGGGGCCTAAGGTTCTGAGGATTCCCTGAAGCTCCGCCTGGACATCAGGAATGGGATTACCTTGGCAAACTTTGTATGTGGTGTTGTCTGAAAGCTGACGCAGTCCCTCAGCCACATACTCCCGACGATCAAGTACCACGGTCGTGGAACCCTTGTCCGCCGGAAGAATGATGATGGACCGGTCAGCCTTCAGATCACGGATAGCCTGGGCTTCAGCAGTGGTGATGTTGGGAGTAGGATTAAGGTTTTTTAAGAAGGATTGAGAGGCAAGGCTGGAAGTCAGAAATTCCTGGAAGGTTTGGAGAGGGTGATTTTGAGGAAGAGGAGGTGGGTCCCGCTGTGACGGAGGACGGAACTGTTCCAGGCAGGGTTCAATTTGGATAGTGTCTTGGGGAGTTGGATCATTAGGGGTAGGATTAGGATCATTTTTCTTCGTGGCAAAGTGATACTTCCAGCAGAGAGTACGAGTGTAGGACAGTAAATCTTTGACGAGGGCTGTTTGGTTGAATCTGGGAGTGGGGCTGAAGGTGAGGCCTTTGGATAGGACAGAGGTTTCAGATTGGGAGAGAGGTTTGGAGGAAAGGTTAACTACTGAGTTAGGGTGTTGTGGTGCCAGATTGTGTTGCTTGGAATTTTGAGGTTTTGGAGGGAGTGGAGCTGGAAGTGGGAGACTGAGTAGATGGGAGAGACTGGGTTTGTGTGCAATGAGAGGTGGTTGAGGTTTGCTGGAAAGGTTGTGAAGAGTGAGTGAGTTGCCTTTCCGGAGGTGGGAAACCAGGAGATTGGATAGTTTTTTTATGTGAAGGGTGGCATGCTGCTCTAATTTGCGGTTGGCCTGGAGGAGGATGCTCTGAATAGCCGGTGTGGATGTGGGAGAGGAAAGATAGAGGACTTTTATTAAGGATAGGAGTTGACGGGTGTGTTCATTGGCTGAGTTGATGTGTAGGTGAAGGATTAGGTGGGTGAGGGCAATGGATTGTTCGGTTTGGAACTGGTATAGGGACTGATGGAAAGAAGGGTTGCAGCCAGAGATGGGAACTTTAAGTGTGAGGCCTTTGGGGGTTATGCCAAATGTCAGACAAGCCTGAGAAAATAAAATATGTGAGCGTAATCTGGCTAGGGTGAAGGCATGTTTGCGGAGGGAATGTAAATAAAACTTAATGGGGTCGTTGTGGGGGTGTTGTGAGGGTGACATGGTATTAGAAGGTGGAAAGTGTAACATGAGGTTGAAATGAAAATGAAAGATAAAAATATATGGGGAGAGATAAGGGTGAACTAGAAAATAACTGGAGATCTGGTATGAAAAAATGCGAAAAAGTGTTGGTTAAGTTGATCCTGTGGTGAACTTGGGTTGGTAGACAGCGATGTGCATGAAGGTTAGGTGGTTGTGTTGCCGCTAAAACACGTTAAAGGACGGAGAAATTCGGGAAAATTTCGAAAAAAACGTGTAAATGTATTAAAAGGCGTGGTGTTGTGGTGAAAGATTACGAAAATGGGGCTAACAATTGTAAATTATGACGTTAAAACCGGTGGAGAGCGGCTAAAAATGATCAGTGATGTACGAAAAACGGAAGTGGAAATAAAGTAAAAGTTATTAGAACTAGCCGAAATGGTTGTTTAATATGTGAAGGCAGCTGTTATTGAACTAGAAACGGTTAGCGGTATTGTTGAAAGCGCAAAATAAAAATTTTTTGGTTATGGTTTGGAAGTGGGTTACGTATTATAGAGTATATATAGGCGGGATAAAATTGTATTACGGTAAAAAGGGAAGGTGAATAGAAAGTGAGACCACTGGTAAACGCAGAAAGAGAAAATAAGACGACAGGAAAGATTTCGAGTAACAAACGTAATTGTTGGGTTCAAATTAATGATATGGTTATAATAGAGGGAAACATTCCACATAGGAAATATATATCTAAAAACAAAGATGATGTGACTTACCAAATGAAAGTGCTGGCAGGTCGACAGACACACAAACAAACACAAACATACACACAAAATTCTAGCTTTCGCAACCAACGGTTGCCTCGTCAGGAAAGAGGGAAGGAGAGGGAAAGATGAAAGGATTTGGGTTTTAAGGGAGAGGGTAAGGAGTCATTCCAATCCCGGGAGCGGAAAGACTTACCTTAGGGGGAAAAAAGGACGGGTATACACTCGCACACACACACATATCCATCCACACATATACAGACACAAGCAGACATATTTAAAGACAAAGAGTTTGGGCAGAGATGTCAGTCGAGGCAGAAGTGCAGAGGCAAAGATGTTGTTGAATGACAGGTGAGGTATGAGTGGCGGCAACTTGAAATTAGCGGAGATTGAGGCCTGGTGGATAACGGGAAGAGAGGATATATTGAAGAGCAAGTTCCCATCTCCGGAGTTCGGATAGGTTGGTGTTAGTGGGAAGTATCCAGATAACCCGGACGGTGTAACACTGTGCCAAGATGTGCTGGCCGTGCACCAAGGCATGTTTAGCCACAGGGTGATCCTCATTACCAACAAACACTGTCTGCCTGTGTCCATTCATGTGAATGGACAGTTTGTTGCTGGTCATTCCCACATAGAATGCGTCACAGTGTAGGCAGGTCAGTTGGTAGATCACATGGGTGCTTTCACACGTGGCTCTGCCTTTGATCGTGTACACCTTCCGGGTTACAGGACTGGAGTAGGTGGTGGTGGGAGGGTGCATGGGACAGGTTTTACACCGGGGGCGGTTACAAGGGTAGGAGCCAGAGGGTAGGGAAGGTGGTTTGGGGATTTCATAGGGATGAACTAAGAGGTTACGAAGGTTAGGTGGACGGCGGAAAGACACTCTTGGTGGAGTGGGGAGGATTTCATGAAGGATGGATCTCATTTCTGGGCAGGATTTTAGGAAGTCGTATCCCTGCTGGAGAGCCACATTCAGAATCTGATCCAGTCCCGGAAAGTATCCTGTCACAAGTGGGGCACCAGCAACAAACTGTCCATTCGCATGAATGGACACAGGCAGACAGTGTTTGTTGGTAATGAGGATCACCCTGTGGCTAAACATGCCTTGGTGCACGGCCAGCACATCTTGGCACAGTGTTACACCGTCCGGGTTATCTGGATACTTCCCACTTACACCAACCTATCCGAACTCCGGAGATGGGAACTTGCTCTTCAATATATCCTCTCTTCCCGTTATCCACCAGGCCTCAATCTCCGCTAATTTCAAATTGCCGCCACTCATACCTCACCTGTCATTCAACAACATCTTTGCCTCTGCACTTCTGCCTCGACTGACATCTCTGCCCAAACTCTTTGTCTTTAAATATGTCTGCTTGTGTCTGTATATGTGTGGATGGATATGTGTGTGTGTGCGAGTGTATACCCGTCCTTTTTTCCCCCTAAGGTAAGTCTTTCCGCTCCCGGGATTGGAATGACTCCTTACCCTCTCCCTTAAAACCCAAATCCTTTCATCTTTCCCTCTCCTTCCCTCTTTCCTGACGAGGCAACCGTTGGTTGCGAAAGCTAGAATTTTGTGTGTATGTTTGTGTTTGTTTGTGTGTCTGTCGACCTGCCAGCACTTTCATTTGGTAAGTCACATCATCTTTGTTTTTAGATATATATTTCCTATGTGGAATGTTTCCCTCTATTATAACCATATCATTAATTTGAACCCAACAATTACGTTTGTTACTCGAAATCTTTCCTGTCGTCTTATTTTCTCTTTCTGCGTTTACCAGTGGTCTCACTTTCTATTCACCTTCCCTTTTTACCGTAATACAATTTTATCCCGCCTATATATACTCTATAATACGTAACCCACTTCCAAACCATAACCAAAAAATTTTTATTTTGCGCTTTCAACAATACCGCTAACCGTTTCCAGTTCAATAACAGCTGCCTTCACGTATTAAACAACCATTTCGGCTAGTTCTAATAACTTTTACTTTATTTCCACTTCCGTTTTTCGTACATCACTGATCATTTTTAGCCGCTCTCCACCGGTTTTAACGTCATAATTTACAATTGTTAGCCCCATTTTCGTAATCTTTCACCACAACACCACGCCTTTTAATACATTTACACGTTTTTTCGAAATTTTCCCGAATTTCTCCGTCCTTTAACGTGTTTTAGCGGCAACACAACCACCTAACCTTCATGCACATCGCTGTCTACCAACCCAAGTTCACCACAGGATCAACTTAACCAACACTTTTTCGCATTTTTTCATACCAGATCTCCAGTTATTTTCTAGTTCACCCTTATCTCTCCCCATATATTTTTATCTTTCATTTTCATTTCAACCTCATGTTACACTTTCCACCTTCTAATACCATGTCACCCTCACAACACCCCCACAACGACCCCATTAAGTTTTATTTACATTCCCTCCGCAAACATGCCTTCACCCTAGCCAGATTACGCTCACATATTTTATTTTCTCAGGCTTGTCTGACATTTGGCATAACCCCCAAAGGCCTCACACTTAAAGTTCCCATCTCTGGCTGCAACCCTTCTTTCCATCAGTCCCTATACCAGTTCCAAACCGAACAATCCATTGCCCTCACCCACCTAATCCTTCACCTACACATCAACTCAGCCAATGAACACACCCGTCAACTCCTATCCTTAATAAAAGTCCTCTATCTTTCCTCTCCCACATCCACACCGGCTATTCAGAGCATCCTCCTCCAGGCCAACCGCAAATTAGAGCAGCATGCCACCCTTCACCTAAAAAAACTATCCAATCCCCTGGTTTCCCACCTCCGGAAAGGCAACTCACTCACTCTTCACAACCTTTCCAGCAAACCTCAACCACCTCTCATTGCACACAAACCCAGTCTCTCCCATCTACTCAGTCTCCCACTTCCAGCTCCACTCCCTCCAAAACCTCAAAATTCCAAGCAACACAATCTGGCACCACAACACCCTAACTCAGTAGTTAACCTTTCCTCCAAACCTCTCTCCCAATCTGAAACCTCTGTCCTATCCAAAGGCCTCACCTTCAGCCCCACTCCCAGATTCAACCAAACAGCCCTCGTCAAAGATTTACTGTCCTACACTCGTACTCTCTGCTGGAAGTATCACTTTGCCACGAAGAAAAATGATCCTAATCCTACCCCTAATGATCCAACTCCCCAAGACACTATCCAAATTGAACCCTGCCTGGAACAGTTCCGTCCTCCGTCACAGCGGGACCCACCTCCTCTTCCTCAAAATCACCCTCTCCAAACCTTCCAGGAATTTCTGACTTCCAGCCTTGCCTCTCAATCCTTCTTAAAAAACCTTAATCCTACTCCCAACATCACCACTGCTGAAGCCCAGGCTATCCGTGATCTGAAGGCTGACCGGTCCATCATCATTCTTCCGGCGGACAAGGGTTCCACGACCGTGGTACTTGATCGTCGGGAGTATGTGGCTGAGGGACTGCGTCAGCTTTCAGACAACACCACATACAAAGTTTGCCAAGGTAATCCCATTCCTGATGTCCAGGCGGAGCTTCAGGGAATCCTCAGAACCTTAGGCCCCCTACAAAACCTTTCACCTGACTCCATCAACCTCCTGACCCCACCGACACCCCGCACCCCTACCTTCTACCTTCTTCCTAAAATTCACAAACCCAATCATCCTGGCCGTCCCATTGTAGCTGGTTACCTAGCCCCCACAGAACGTATCTCTGCCTACGTAGATCAACATCTTCAACCCATTACGTGCAGTCTCCCATCCTTCATCAAAGACACCAACCACTTTCTCGAACGCCTGGAATCCTTACCCAATTCGTTACCCCCAGAAACCATCCTTGTAACCATTGATGCCACTTCCTTATACACAAATATCCCGCACGTCCAGGGCCTCGCTGCGATGGAGCACTTCCTTGCACGCCGATCACCTGCCACCCTACCTAAAACCTCTTTCCTCATTACCTTAGCCAGCTTCATCCTGACCCACAACTTCTTCACTTTTGAAGGCCAGACATACCAGCAATTAAAGGGAACAGCCATGGGGACCAGGATGGCCCCTTCGTATGCCAACCTATTCATGGGTCGCTTAGAGGAAGCCTTCTTGGTTACCCAGGCCTGCCAACCCAAAGTTTGGTACAGATTTATTGATGACATCTTCATGATCTGGACTCACAGTGAAGAAGAACTCCAGAATTTCCTCTCCAACCTCAACTCCTTTGGTTCCATCAGATTCACCTGGTCCTACTCCAAATCCCATGCCACTTTCCTTGATGTTGACCTCCACCTGTCCAATGGCCAACTTCACACGTCCGTCCACATCAAACCCACCAACAAGCAACAGTACCTCCATTACGACAGCTGCCACCCATTCCACATCAAACGGTCCCTTCCCTACAGCCTAGGTCTTCGTGGCAAACGAATCTGCTCCAGTCCGGAATCCCTGAAGCATTACACCAACAACCTGACAACAGCTTTCGCATCCCGCAACTACCCTCCCGACCTGGTACAGAAGCAAATAACCAGAGCAACTTCCTCATCCTCTCAAACCCAGAACCTCCCACAGAAGAACCACAAAAGTGCCCCACTTGTGACAGGATACTTTCCGGGACTGGATCAGATTCTGAATGTGGCTCTCCAGCAGGGATACGACTTCCTAAAATCCTGCCCAGAAATGAGATCCATCCTTCATGAAATCCTCCCCACTCCACCAAGAGTGTCTTTCCGCCGTCCACCTAACCTTCGTAACCTCTTAGTTCATCCCTATGAAATCCCCAAACCACCTTCCCTACCCTCTGGCTCCTACCCTTGTAACCGCCCCCGGTGTAAAACCTGTCCCATGCACCCTCCCACCACCACCTACTCCAGTCCTGTAACCCGGAAGGTGTACACGATCAAAGGCAGAGCCACGTGTGAAAGCACCCACGTGATCTACCAACTGACCTGCCTACACTGTGACGCATTCTATGTGGGAATGACCAGCAACAAACTGTCCATTCGCATGAATGGACACAGGCAGACAGTGTTTGTTGGTAATGAGGATCACCCTGTGGCTAAACATGCCTTGGTGCACGGCCAGCACATCTTGGCACAGTATTACACCGTCCGGGTTATCTGGATACTTCCCACTAACACCAACCTATCCGAACTCCGGAGATGGGAACTTGCTCTTCAATATATCCTCTCTTCCCGTTATCCACCAGGCCTCAATCTCCGCTAATTTCAAGTTGCCGCCACTCATACCTCACCTGTCATTCAACAACATCTTTGCCTCTGCACTTCTGCCTCGACTGACATCTCTGCCCAAACTCTTTGTCTTTAAATATGTCTGCTTGTGTCTGTATATGTGTGGATGGATATGTGTGTGTGTGCGAGTGTATACCCGTCCTTTTTTCCCCCTAAGGTAAGTCTTTCCGCTCCCGGGATTGGAATGACTCCTTACCCTCTCCCTTAAAACCCAAATCCTTTCATCTTTCCCTCTCCTTCCCTCTTTCCTGACGAGGCAACCGTTGGTTGCGAAAGCTAGAATTTTGTGTGTATGTTTGTGTTTGTTTGTGTGTCTGTCGACCTGCCAGCACTTTCATTTGGTAAGTCACATCATCTTTGTTGTTTTTTATATATATATATAATCAGTTCATGCCATCTAGTCTTACAAATTCCAAATCTCCGCCATTTCTCTCCCCACATCCACCACTGCTGGCGGCTCACCTCCAACTGCGCAACGCTACGCGCTGTTCACATCCAGCTGCCGCTGCCCAACACTACAATGGCAGACAACAATGCAAACTAGCCACGAATTGCACACAGCACAGCCAGTGATTTTCACACAGAACATTACGTGGCATTACCAATAAGAAAACCTAAACAGCCTACTTACAATATAAATAAAATAGTGGAAATTTTATTTAGTTTATTTTTGTGCTAATTTCATATCATCTACAGTTACAATCACATTTAATTTTAGAATTAGTTTAATGAAGCAAATGTATTTCATCACTTTGTTCTACATTTTTTTAAACAAAAAAAAAAGAAAAAAATCATGAGTGCGCTTACCTAATGAGATTTATCATTACACTCCATATGTTAATGTCTGTCAAAGAGCATCTATATTACTCTCATTGATCTTCAAGCAAGAAAGACTTAGTTCCTATTGAATGTAGACACAAATGTAGCCATTTTCCTAACTTATTTCTTTGTATATGGAATTTTTCAGCAAATATTTGTAAAATTCTCAGCATTAAATATTTCTTTCACAGTGTGATTTGTTTATATGTCAAAAATTTGCAGCTGCAGCTCGTCAGGTGCTGCAGCAATATCATCAGTGGTGGGATTAGAGACCAAATTGAATTGCGGTTCAATGTTCTTAAAGTCCTGAAACTTCCTCCAGATTGTGCAGATGGTCCCTAATTATAGCAGAAACACTTTTAGGCACTTCTTGTTTCTATAGTAAAGGGAAATGGAAAAATTACCTTCACCTGCTAGCCTGGAAATAGACCTAGTTTTGCTTTGAAGGATTTTACATATTCTACTTTTCATGTACAAACAACTTCTTATCCTACAATGTCACATTGGGTTCATCAGATATGTGAGCTGAAAATATTATCTACATCAGTAATCTGCAAGCCACCATACAGTGCATGGCGGAGGGGGACCCTGTACCGCTATTTGTCATTTCCTTTCCTGTTCCAGTCGCAAATAGAGTAAGGGAAAAACAACTGTGTGTACGCCTTTGTATGAGCCCTAATCTTTCGTATCTTATTTCGTGGTCCTTATGGGCAATGTATGTTGGCGGTAGTAGAATTGTTCGGCAGTCAGCTTCAAATGCCGGTTCCCTAAATTTTCTCAGTAGTGTTTCTTGAAAAGTATGTCGCCCTGCCTCCAGGGATTCCCTTAAGAGTTCCCGAAGCATCTGTAACACTTGTGTGTTGTTCGAACCTTCGGGTAACAAATCTAGCAGCCTGCCTCTGGATTGCTTCATTGTTTTCCTGCAATCCAACCTGGTATGGATCCCAAAATACTGGAGTAGTGCTCAGGAATAGGTTGCACCAGTGTCCTATACATGGTTTCCTTTACAGGTGAACCACTTTTTCCTAAAATTCTCCCAATAAAATGAAGTCGACATTCACCTGCCCTAACACAGTCCTCACATGCTGATTCTATCTCGTATAACTTTGCAACGTTACACCCAGAAAATTAAATGATTTGACTGTGTCAAGCATGACACTACTAATAATGTCTCCAAACATTTAAGGTTTGATAATCTGACTCATCTGCATTAACTTAAATTTTTCCACATTTAGGGCTAGCTGCCATTTATGACACAAATTGGAAATTTTGTCACCCCCTCACATCCTATTTTTGTAAGACAAACACGAGACATTTCCTTCATGTCCAGAAATAAGAGGATTTCATTCTATTACATTGTCCATGCTCAGTCTCCTCACACTGCTGTCACAAATTCCTTCTTTTTCCTCATGTTTAAGTCTAGCGGAGGCCTACATAGGATCTCCTTGCGCAAAATGCAATGAAAAGACAATGTACAACTGTCTGTGCCACGTGCTTGTGACTTCTTTTAAAGATTACCACACCTAAATTCTTCCCCCTGAAAGCTCTCTCCCTATTTGTTGTAATGATTTCTGTTTTGTTCTAAGACATGCCATTTTTCTCCACACAATTCTCAGCACACTCAAAAAATTCCTGACCCAACGGTTCTCTCTCTCATTCATTCTAGGCCAAGTACTTACTCTGTGATGACAAAAATTTCAGTTATTCAATGTTCAGTGAGGTCATCAATAATTGAGTCAGTGCACTGTACTATGGACGTTCTTAACAGTGAAATGAAATGCTTTCAATATTGATTCTAACATCAGGACATAGCATGCTTGTTGTATACTCTGCCAAACACTGATTAATAGAGTCGATATTTGAAAAAGCTTGTTATTTTTGTCAAGGTTATAGGCTATCATGAAACTTGCTTCCATTGTAACACTTTGAAGTGTTGATTTATTATAAATTTTTTTTTGTTTTTTTTGTTTTTTCACAATTTTCATGCACTCAGCTGCTTTTATTTTGAGTTCTTCCTTGGAAACTTTGCTGCCAAATTTGCCAAGTTTTGTTGTATAATGTTGTTTCAAATTGCACCCCTCAAATACAGCTATTGTTTCATGAAACAATAAATACACTGTTTATTCCTACTCCTTAAATACAGCTATCGTTTCATGAGGCAGTGACTACACTGCTTTATTCCCTGTATTAACAAAAAAAATGTGGTTGTCAATTCTTCTACAAAAACAAGACTCATCACTGGTCTTCCACCTGGGGGTTCACCACTCTTTGGTGAGTTCGCACTTGGCTACCATGGGGCCCCATCCTTCTGCAGCTCTTCTGCCCTTTCTGTGCTGCATGTGTGTCCTCTTATTCTTTCCCCTCTCCTGTGGTTAACGTGGCTTGGGTAATTTTGGCAAAATGTTCTAAAGTTTAAGTAGCCCAGCATCAGAACAGTTCTCGGTCTGTTTTTCATTCTGTTTTTGTTATCCATCTCCTTTCCTTCTGCATTGACATTTGAGATCTCTCTTTGTTTCTTCTCCCTCCCTGTGGCTCCTAAAGGGCGGCCCAGGCATTTGACACACAACAGTTGACTGGGTAAAGTGTAATTCTTATCCCTGGATCAACAGGTAGGGTTTGCACGTACCCCTGGTACGGGCCAGGCCTAGGGAGGGATGATTGCCTGAGCTGTTACCTACCCAATTACCAATTGGTCCCTCTGTCTGGAGCTCGGGAGGTATGGTATGAGGTGTGAGCCCCTGTCTGAGGGGGGACCCCAGTCGGAAGGAGCACACTATGAGAGATGCTGGCAATCATGGGGATTTTTTTCCCAATGAGCCAATCATCTTCGTCTCGGTCTACTTCTACTAAATGTGAAAGGAATGAGGCTAAAGATTCAATGATTCTTCCAGCTGCACCTCGGTTCCTTGTAGTGTCACATACCGAAGAAATTCTGACTTTTGCTACAGTTAATCTATTCAGTATTCAGAACGGTATTGATGCCTTTGAAGGCTCTGTGAAATCCTGCTCTCACTTTGACTTTCCTTCTGGAGACCAATTGTGGTTTTCAACCCTAGCAACTGCTTACAGCTTTGTTCCTCCATGGCTATCCTATTTGTGTCGAGGCCCATATAAGCTGAACTGTTTGCATGGTGTTAATCTCATCTGCTTGATGGTCTGATTGAGGGGAAAATCCGACACTACCTCTCTGACCAGGGTGTCACTGCAGTCCATCAGGTAATTAAAAAGGTTGACGCAAACTTAGTGTCTACATGCACTCGAAACTCACATTTGATGGAGTAGTGCTTGTATGAAAGATTAAGACAGTCTATGAAGCCATCATAGGTCTGATTGCACATTCCAAACCAGATGTGTTGCTTCCAAATTCAACATTGTAACTAAGCTTGCATGTCCTGCCAAAACGCGGCCAAGTGGTAGACATGGCCATGAGGGTGATTGCCTGCCTCTTCCTCCCCGCTGTGCCAGTTGTAATGGCGACCTTGCCACCTCATTGCAGGAATGCCCCATGTATCTTGATGAGCGGGCCGTCCAGGAGAACCGGGTGAAAGAAAAAGTATCCTATCCTTTCACTCGCAAGTTGGCTAGTTGAAAGCCTTGCATTTTACCATCTGGCACTTACAGTACTGTTCTTGCAATGTCTCATTGCACAGAGGACATGACCATGTGGACTTGTGACCCCAAGTTCAGTACTGCAGTTGTGAAATTGCCTAGTATCACTGTAGCATCCCATCTCCTTCTTCTACAGCTGCACACCAAGCAACCAAATTTTTGGCCCCAGCAGTGAAATCACCTGCTACACAACCGGCAGGCTAGAAAGGACAAAAAGAAACATTCCCGTGAAGACTTTATATACCTCCAGCCAACAAATGTCTGAGTCATCGTCTGCAAACCATAAAGGCTCTAAGAAATCGTACAAAGGAGAAAGGTCTTCACCCTGACTTGGAGATCCTCTTCAGTGGTGTCACCATATGATAGCCTCTCCTGGCCGATCACCATTTCACTAGTGCACATTGCCTACTGTTTTTCTGCCCTGGAGTCTGCAGGACAACCCAGGAGAATGCCGATGCCTCTGTAGACTTCTTGGAACAGGATGCTTCAGTCTCTGCACCCTGTAGCAAGTGAGTCTTTGAAGGCTGGAATTCAGCAACTTTGGTGGTGACTGCTCTTCGTTTGAAACTTCCTGGCAGATTAAAACTGTGTGCCGGACCGAGACTCGAACTCGCGGCCTTTGCCTTTCGTGGGCAAGTGCTCTACCGACTGAGCTACCCAAGCACGACTCACGCCCCGTCCTCACAGCTTTACTTCTTCCTTCTCGTAGTCAAAACAAATGGCATACTTGGAACAAGAGTACCATAAGGCTGTTTAGCCAAGATTCCTGTAGTCTCAGCTATACTCCATGTCTTCCAAACCAAAATTTTAGCATCTGGAAATGCTTCAAGGCCACCATAATCTGTTTGATTGCCCCATACAACAGCAATTGTCAACCAGTCTAACAGTCTCTAACGATACTACTTGAGGACATTGTATTCTCACACAATTGCATCAGTGGGGTTTTCATGGCCACCTCCCCATCTTCATACTGTCATTTCTGTTTCAGCAGTTGTTTAGGACCCGAGTTGGTAACACACTGTCAGATCGTTTTGGGCAGGAGAACGGTGTCCCTTAGGGCAATGTTTTAAGTGTTACCCTATTTGCCATAGCCATAAACAGTATCACATCTATGGTAAGGAGTCCTATACAGTGCTCCTTATTTGTAGACAATTTTGTTGCTTTCTGTTCCTCCTTCAGTGTTGCAACAACGAGCCATCAGTTGCAACTTCCAGTGCGGAGGTTGGAGGAGTGGGCTACAAAGATGAGATTTCAGTTTTCTCCAAAATCAAATTAGTGTGTGTGTGTGTGTGTGTGTGTGTGTGTGTGTGTGTGGGGGGGGGGGGGGGGGGGGGGGGGGGACAGGCGCGCGCATGTATTCATTCATTTTAATTGTTCTCAATGTGTTTTTAATTCACCTGTCTTGAGTATGAGGGCCACCATTCTACATTTTAGAGACTCGGTGAGGTTTCAGGGTCTCATTTTTTGTTCCAAATGCCGTGGTTGCCACATCTAATACGTCTGAAAGGTATCACACGTAAGGTGCTGAATATTTTAAAGTGTCTTAGCCACAGGTCTTGGGGAGCATGGCAGGGCACGTCTGCTTTAGTTTTATATGGCTTTCGTGAGTTCTCGGCTGGACTATGGTTGCTCAGTGTGTGGATCAAGAAAGACTTCTTATTTAAAGATGATTTGACCGTGTCCTCCATGAGGGGATTTGGCTGGCCATGGGTGCTTATCAGACCAGTCCCATCCCATACCCAGTCTCAGTGCTGAAGCCGGGGAACTACCACTCACTATCTGGCGGCAGCTGCTCATAGAGGGTCAGGCATATAAGTACCTCGCAGCTCCAACTTCACCTGCATTCCAGATTGTTGCTCATCCAACTCTGAAAGCCTTTTCTCCAACCATCCATGAGCCACAATGCTATTTGGAATCTACGTCAACATGTACTCGAGTCACTTGGTGTGGAGCAAATACAACCCCCAATCCAGGGTTTTAACCTGCTATCACCCTGGTTACTGCAGAGGCCCAGTGTGATTGTAAGTTTAGTGCAGTACAGAAAAGATTACACTCTGCTTATGTTTTTAATGTGAAATTTTCTGACATTTGATATGAACGCTACAACTATGTGGCTGTCTTTACGGATGGGACTAGGCAAGGGGACTCTGTTGGTTGCTCTGTCATTTTCCCGGATCGTGTCCTCAAGGTTCGACTGCCTCAAGAATTTGCTGTCTTCGACACAAAATTGTATGCAATCTTGTGGACACTGGAGCAGGTGAAACATTCTTACGTTCTTCCAGAACTAAATTTCTTGTCTGTTCAGGTTCTCCTAATGCCCTTCACTCTCTCCAATGTTTGTGCCTAGCAGATAAAATAATCCAGGATGACCTCTTCCACCTACGATGGCTGGTGAAAGAGGTGTATTTCTGCTGCGTACCAGGCCTCAACAATAAGGTGATTGGATGCAGGGGTGATGGAATACTTAAAAGAACTGAGGATCACAACACATCTCCAGGGCTGCTAGATCCGCCCATTTGTTCCCAGTAGATGGTTTAATGTGTTAATAGGGCGACTGGCTCATCCATGTCTTCTTCTTCCCTTATTTTGTGATCAGCCACTCACATTTCCCTGTGCTTTGCTTTTAACTCCTTTGTCATTTTACTTGTGTTTTAATCTCCTGTATAGCACATTTTAGTATTTCTTTGTTATCTTAGCGTGTATGTTAACATGTTCGCTGTTTTATCCACATTAATTTCTTTTAATGGGTGTAAGGGTGCTGACGACATCGCCGTTGAGCCCCCATAAGCTTCAAGCACGCGCACTCGTGGTCACACACACACACACACACACACACACACACACACTGGTATATGGATATGGAATAAAACCGTTCCAAAATACTCCAGAACATTTTGAGATTTTACAGCACATACTAAGTAATAAGATAATGAAGGCACTGAATCAGTATCCCCTTTGACATTATCTTGTTAGATAATCAATAATAAAATTGTAAGTAATGCTGAGCAGCCACACAGTATTATTTGTGACCTGAAATAGCATTTTAGGGTTGTCTTGAGTGGCCAGCATTCTGAATGGAGCAGGTGATGTTCGTCACACTAGCTGGTTGCTGTGATAATTATCTGTGTTAACTGGCTGAAAGGAAAACCTGTGCATAATTCTGTGTTTCATTCCTTTACTCTAAAAAGAGGGACCTGTATTCTGTGATTTTTGTTTCTAGCAATATCATAAGCAGATATCGTGTATTAAGGGGAGGTTTACTATCTTTGGCCCGAAAAAAGCACGTTCTTTGAGATTTTTTTTTCTCGGGATGTGTTATAGGTATCAGTGTCAAATTTGGTCAAAATGTTTGATATTTCCTCTACAAACTGGACTTTTTTTGACTGGAAATGTCAAAGAGCAGAGGCCGAAGTGCCGTCGGAATGAAACAAAATTTAGATGTAGACCACCTCGCGTGGTATGTCACAGGTCAGCCGGCTTGTCTGAAATCAAAATTGAGTTGACGTTAGTGAAGTATATAAGATTGTTTAGGAGTTGTACCTCGCTGAAGTTATATGGACCATAGGAAGCAAAATGGCTGCCATTTGGAAAAAAAAATAGGATTTTGTCATCGATTTTTTGACTTTGTCGGCCAAGTAAAAATATTTATAGCTCATGGATCGGAATAAAAGTTGTACAACTCCTAGACAATTTAGTTAGCTTTGTCGGAAACCAAGAATCATGCCAATCGGTTCAGTAGATTTGAAGTTACCCTACCGTGCGATAAAAAAAAAAAGTCAATTCGAGAGAAACGCTTTTGAAATTTTGATTACATATAAATGCAATATTATGCAACTTGCATTAAATCTGCTATTCCAGGTCCATAAACTAGTCTTTCCTCTTCCTCACAGAGGGCATTCTGCTTGATTTGAGCCAACCTGCACTACTCCAGAACCGCTCGTACGGCCTGTGACAAGCGGTATTCGGCTGCTTGAATCCCATGATTGTCCGAATGCTTAGCGATCTGCTTCGAATAGAGTCCCAGGATGACGTCCATCATTGTCATGGTCTTCAGAATTGCCGAATACCCTTTGTTTAAGGTGCTCACTGCCAGGAAAGTTGCGATATCCACAGTCTTCGCACCAGAATGCAAATGCTTGGGGGCTAACTTCCAAACTTTCATTTGAATTTTGTGTGTTTCCTCATAAGCACTGGTACGATAACTCGTCCTCCAAAAGGACCTTGTAGATCGGATGAATCACTTTTTGAACTTCTTTGGAGAGCAGCTGGTCATGTTGATATTCGTCCAGATATCCAGTAGCCTCTGCAATGCGCCACTTGCACCAACTAGTTTCCCCAGCTGGGCAATTTTGGTGTTGCGAGTGGTCATCCGTCGAACACTTGCGGAAATACGTTGCCCAAATTGCCTTCTTCATCTGTTCCACGAAATTGGAATGCCGTCGGATTACCAAGCCGTAGTACGTCATAAGCTCCTTGATCACTTTATCAGCTTTAGTCAAGGGCAAGCATGTAGAATAATTTTTCACGGCTACAAAGTCGAAATTCCCGAAAAAAACTGGTGCGTGAAAAAGGCCGATTTCAGGCAGGTCCATTTTTTTGTTCAACCGCGAATAAAACATTTCCATTCCGCATTTGGAAACACTGTTTCAGGGGTGGATTCTAAACACTTTTATGGATCCAAAAATGCAATTTAAAAAAAAAAAATTTTTGAACCAAAAGAAAGTAAACCTCCCCTTAAAGCATTGGATTCTGACTATGTTATAAGAAAATTAAATTGAGGAAAACTATTAAATTATAAGGTGATATAACAGCTGAGGAATACTACCTTCAAGAGGCAAAATTTCACATACTGCCAATATAATCACTTTAAAGCAGAAGCAATTTTCCAGACTTTTGCAATTTTTATGTCTCTTATTTTATTTGAGCTATAGAAAGGAGGGGTTGGTTACTCAGGTCAGACAATGAGAGGATATCATCCTCCTGCTGTGTGGACAAAGAAGACAAATATCTCATCTAGATTCCAGTGCACTGTGTAACAGTGGTTGGTCAATTTCTATTCCAGTTTACCACCTGATGTTGTACTTTCTTATAGCAGACTTTACAGCTTTTAAAGAGGTGCAGGTGGATTCCAAAATAATATTGGATTTTTTTTTCCGTAAAGTTTACTCCACTGGGTTCCTGTGGTGTTTGCACTCCTATGCCTCAATCAGTTCTTCCTCTTGCACCATTGACAGTATGTCACTGTAACCTTCAGCTGGGAGCCAAATCAACACGAGTTTTTTCACAAGACACTATTATGCACTCCCTTTTCTCTCATTGCTTGTAAGGTGAGGCCCTGTTGTTAAGTCAGTAATGACAGAGTTTCTATGACTTTTTCCCATTTTATCTTGCACAAGTCTCACTGCATCACAGGAAAATCCCTTTTTCTTTTGGTTTTGTTAGACATTAATGCATCTCTGACAATAGATCTGCTTTTACGCTTGAAATGATTTACTTTTTGGACAAACCATCCACATCTATCTTTTATGACTGCAGCCTTTGCAAAACACATCGTATCTGAGATATTTATATATCTTTATCTATTTTGTGAGTAATGCTACAAGCTGACATGTTAAGAGTATCTGACAGTGCTTATATCTCCATGACTCACTTCATGTGAATTAAGGTTTCAACCAACAAATGATGTAGCCTACAAGTACTAATACATACTTAATTTGGTCATAATGATTTTCTTATAATTCATAGTGGAGGGGACGTATGATATTTAAGATATAGGTAATTTGAGATAGAGCAGCAGGAGATGGCTATGACCCTGCAGAAAGAACCAGTCCTGCTTTGGGAAAACTGTCAAGACCTGAACAGGTGTGGATGAAAAGGGGTTTGAACCTGACTAGAGTCTTATGTATTAATCACTATACCACGTGGAAAAGCTGAAGGCCTAATTCATTGCCCTGTAAGCTCTGCAGTTGATGCAAAAACAGTTGTCAAATAACTTTTGTATGGGCTACCTTTTGACAGTGCTTGTGGTTAGTTTTCCACCAATGTAAGCATTCTATAAGAGAGAAATAGACTCAGTCATAACAGATCATTGCCACTCAAGGAATGTTTTCCAATGAACAGTGACCCTTTATTTATATTTACACTGCTGGTCAATAGTTTTTGATCTTTCATGATAAAAACTTTATTTCAGTGTCCAAACAAAATTGTACAAACTAAATAGACCAACAAAATAAATATTTTGTGTGTCTATCATCAAGTAAAATACAGTATGGTTTATATTTTGGCCTCTTCACAGTATCCACCTTTTATCTTCAGAACAGCTGCACAAACTCTTTGCATTCCAGAGATAAGATTTAGTAGTGTTTTTTCACATATTGCAGTACAACATATCTATAAATTATTGCATAGATCTTGAACATTAGATAACCTCAGATTTCTGATCTCCACGTCAAGTTCACTCAATAAGAGTTCAGTGGGATTTGAGTCAGGCGACTGACTTGACCAAGTCATATTCTTCAGTTCCCCACATTTCTCTCTTCTATTCACATACCCTCTGAACAATTAAGAACCACGTTTTGGATCATTTTCCTACTGCAGAACAAACCCATGACTAAGTAATTTCTTGCCAGATGGAACCGCACTGTTGATCAGTATCCTGTGATACCCTTCCTCCTTAAATTTTCCATTAAGTCCCACTAGATCACCCACTTTATCACCCACAAAACACCCCACACCGTGACTAAAACTCCACCATACTTCACCCTTGGTGTCAAATACTGACTTTTCATAGGTTCTCCACGAAGTCGATGAACAAACATTCAATGATGGCTTCCAAATACTTCAGATGTAGTCATCCATGAATAACTCCTTGGACAACTGCTGCATGTTCCAGTTTTTAGGGTGTTTTGTCTATTCACCTTATTTTGTTTACATAATAAAGGTTTTTTGGTAGCTATGCACCTGTTTAAACCTTGTTGATGTAGACAGAATTCCACTGTTGAGACAGAGATTGGAGCTGCTTGCATACTATTTACTTCCTTGTGAATTTCAGATGCAGTGTGAATTCTTTGACATTTACTCTACACTTATGAACTAATATGGCCTGCATGATGTTACTCAGGTTCTTCCAGATGACGAAGCACTTGCATTGGCTCCAGTTTGCTTGGACCATTGCTATGTATACACAACTGTAGATTGGGCTACACCAATATTTGTTGCTATTGTCATACTAGAATAGCTGTCCTGATGCATAGCTACAATTACAGCATGTTTTTCACTTTTAGTCTGCTGCTTGCATTCTGTTAGGAGGTAATATGTTTATGAACCTGATCAGGTATACAAACACACTGCTAGATGCACACAGCATACTTTAAACTAATGTGGACTGATTGCTACACAGACAGATGAAGGAATGAGGCCAATTCTAATGAAACTGTCATAGGTAAAGTCACACCAGTGTTGTTCTGAATACTCGTCAGTGCCCGTCTCTGTGACCAACTAGTCAAATACCCAACAGATATGTTTGTTCTTTACATTGTTGTACTTATTTTATTATCAGGGCAGGGATATGATGATGGGATATTGAAAACAAAATCCCTGTTTTAACCACAAATCCAATGTTGTGGTAGGTGATCAAAAATTTTTTTTTACCTATAGTGTATTTGTTTTAATTCAGTTTCTTTCCTCCTCTTTCACATTCCTCCTCCATCACACACTTTTTTCCTCTCATTTCAGACAGAAGAATGTTTTTGGTTTTTCGTTTTTGCTGCTAGGACTTGAACTTTTTACACCAGGTTCCTCAAGATGGGAAACGATCATTTCTTTCTATTAAGTATAATCCATACTGGGCTAAACAACTAAAACTTATTTAGTATTTGCTTTTTTAAGGTGTAATGGACACACTACTTTCCTTCCGAGCACATCCTCTGTTTTTCTAATTTACTCCTTTGTTCTTAATTCCAATGACATGAAATGTTTCAGGCACAATCAGAACTGGCTAATATGAAAAATGGCAAGCAGAATGTCTCACCTGCAATAAGAGCACCTTCAGGTGAGTGCCTCACTTACATATAATTAAACTTAAAATTCTCATCTTATTGTGCCACATCTCGCAAGCTATTGTTTAATCTATCTAAATATTTTATACAAAACCGATTGTGGTTCCCTTGTTTGAACTACTACCATGCAAAATTACCTCAATGTTTAGGACTTAGAGAACAAATTTTGTGTCTTAGGTTTGTCTGATTTACTTTACAGTAAAGCATGCTGTTGTTCAAAGGTAAGTTGTTTTCTAAACCTTTGTGCAGCCACCAGATGTGGTGAGCTTTGTAGTGCTGTAATTACCCTACAGTAATTCTCTTGCTGCTCTATTAACAATTAATTTAACAACATTTGTAACAGAACAGAAGCATCAAATTTATGGACATGGAAAGAGAAGCAGGTGGAACAGGACCAGGGCAGGCAGGTAAACAGATTTAAAACACATGTCCATGTCTTTCAGAATTTTCTCTCCTTCTTTCATCAGGGTAGGGAGGAACCTGCAGGAATTTCTTACAACCAAATTTCAAAGTCCAAAATTCTTTTAGTAATTAACTGTAGTTGCTCAGCATGTGACAGGTGAGAGCTAAGCTTGAATGAAATAGACAGTCAACGAAAAGTAATGACAAACAAACAAAATGTGTGTAGGTGTGTGTGTGTTACATGTAAATTTACAAAATGAAATGAAATAAAATAATGGAGCAAACCTAAGTGAAGAGGCAGGCAAAGTTAAATTGAAGGGAGGCAGAGGAAGGAAAGTTTAGAAGATAAATCACACTTTAAAGTTTATCTAGTTGCTATTAGGTTTCAGATCAAAATCACACTGCAACAAATCCAATTAACAAATTGATTGTATTTGAATCTTCCATCCCCAATATCAATAAGATAAGTGATGAGCTGCAAGGGCTGCATCCAGTGCTGTAATGTATCATACCAGACTGTTGTGAAATTGGATAGTTATTGTGAGCTGCATAATGTAACTTACCTTATACACTACAAAAAGGTTTTAGGTATGCAAGCTTTCGGCCTTCCGGCAGGAGGGTTGAAGGGTAACATAGAGGGTGAAGGAAGAGGATGGGAGAGGTTTAGAAGAAGGGGCAAGTTTGGAAAAGTCAATCAGAACCCTGGGATGAGAAGGAAAGACCTTTCTCATCCCATCCGGTAAATATCACCTGACCCTTGGTTCTGGGTGACTTTTCTGAGCTATGTCCCTTTTTCCTAAAACTCTCCAATCCTCCTCTTTCACCCCTCTATCCCACCCTTCAACCTTTATGCTGGAAGGAGGAGCTACTGGCTCCAAAACATTTTTTTTTTGGTCATCAGTCTACCGACTGGTTTGATGCGGCCCGCCACGAATTCCTTTCCTGTGCTAACCTCTTCATCTCAGAGTAGCACTTGCAACCTACGTCCTCAATTATTTGCTTGACGTATTCCAATCTCTGTCTTCCTCTACAGTTTTTGCCCTCTACAGCTCCCTCTAGTACCATGGAAGTCATTCCCTCATGTCTTAGCAGATGTCCTATCATCCTGTCCCTTCTCCTTATCAGTGTTTTCCACATATTCCTCTCCTCTCCGATTCTGCGTAGAACCTCCTCGTTCCTTACCTTATCAGTCCACCTAATTTTCAACATTCGTCTATAGCACCACATCTCAAATGCTTCGATTCTCTTCTGTTCCGGTTTTCCCACAGTTCATGTTTCACTACCATACAATGCTGTACTCCAGATGTACATCCTCAGAAATTTCTTCCTCAAATTAAGGCCGGTATTTGATATTAGTAGACTTCTCTTGGCCAGAAATGCCTTTTTTGCCATAGCGAGTCTGCTTTTGATGTCCTCCTTGCTCCGTCCGTCATTGGTTATTTTACTGCCGAGGTAGCAGAATTCCTTAACTTCATTGACTTCGTGACCATCAATCCTGATGTTAAGTTTCTCGCTGTTCTCATTTCTACTACTTCTCATTACCTTTGTCTTTCTCCGATTTACTCTCAAACCATACTGTGTACTCATTAGACTGTTCATTCCGTTCAGCAGATCATTTAATTCTTCTTCACTTTCACTCAGGATAGCAATGTTATCAGCAAATCGTGTCATTGATATTCTTTCACCTTGTATTTTAATTCCACTCCTGAACCATTCTTTTATTTCCATAATTGCTCGATGTACAGATTGAAGAGTAGGGGCGAAAGGCTACAGCCTTGTCTTACACCCTTCTTAATACGAGCACTTCGTTCTTGATCATTCACTCTTATTATTCCCTCTTGGTTGTTGTACATATTGTATATGACCCGTATCTCCCTATAGCTTACCCCTACTTTTTTCAGACTCTCGAACAGCTTGCACCATTTTATATTGTCGAACGCTTTTTCCAGGTCGACAAATCCTATGAAAGTGTTTTGATTTTTCTTTAGCCTTGCTTCCATTATTAGCCGTAACGTCAGAATTGCCTCTCTCGTCCCTTTACTTTTCCTAAAGCCAAACTGATCGTCACATAGCGCATTCTCAATTTTATTTTCCATTCTTCTGCATATTATTCTTGTAAGCAGCTTCGATGCATGAGCTGTTAAGCTGATTGTGCGATAATTCTCGCACTTGTCAGCTCTTGCCCTCTTCGGAATTGTGTGGATGAGGCTTTTCCGAAAGTCAGATGGTATACTGCCAGACTCATATATTCTTCACACCAACGTGAATGGTCGTTTTGTTGCCACTTCCCCCAATGATTTTAGAAATTCTGATGGAATGTTATCTATTCCTTCTGCCTTATTTGACCGTAAGTCCTCCAAAGCTCTTTTAAATTCCGATTCTAATACTGGATCCCCTATCTCTTCTAAATTGACTCCTGTTTCTTCTTCTATCGCATCAGACAAATCTTCACTCTCATAGAGGCTTTCATTGTATTCTTTCCACCTATCTGCTCTCTCCTCTGCATTTAACAGTGGAATTCCCGTTGCACTCTTAATGTTACCACCGTTGCTTTTAATGTCACCAAAGATTGTTTTGACTTTCCTGTATGCTGAGTCTGTCCTTCCGACAATCATATCTTTTTCGATGTCTTCACATTTTTGCTGCAGCCATTTCGTCTTAGCTTCCCTGCACTTCCTATTTATTTCATTCCTCAGCGACTTGTATTTCTGTATTCCTGATTTTCCTGGAACATGTTTGTACTTCCTCCTTTCGTGAATCAACTGAAGTATTTCTCCTGTTGCCCATGGTTTCTTCGCAGCTACCTTCTTTGTACCTATGTTTTCCTTCCCAACTTCCGTGATGGCCCTTTTTAGAGATGTCCATTCCTCTTCAATTGTACTGCCTACTGCGCTAATCCTTATTGCTGTATCTATAGCGTTAGAGAACTTCAAACGTATCCTGTCATTCCTTAGTACTTCCGTATCCCACTTCTTTGCGTATTGATTCTTCCTGAGTGATGTCTTGAACTTCAGCCTACTCTTCATCACTACTATATTGTGATCTGAGTCTATATCTGCTCCTGGGTACGCCTTACAATCCAGTATCTGATTTTGGAATCTCTGTCTGACCATGATGTAATCTAAACATAGCATACTTAAAACGTTTAGAACTTCCTAAAGTGTCTGTTCTTCTGCCACTGCTTGTTGATCTATTTTTTTTATCTATGCAGTTACTTTTTTATCTACCCAATTACTTAATATTGTCAAAAGTTGATTATTTATGTTGTTACCTTATACACTGAATTAATGGAAAGTTGATTTCTATCATGTTTTGTATAGTCATGGCAAATTAACATCATCAAAATGCTTGTTCATTACAGTTGTTGATTGATTGAATCATCTGGATTGCAAACACCAGTACACTCATTATGATTACTTTTAATTTTATATTGATTTGATTGTGTGGTGTTCTTCTTGTGTATGCTTTGCGTGAGATATGAGAAATAAATAATTATAGCATCATTCAAACATTGTGATTTCTGTTGAGGCTCTTATGGCCAGGCTCACATAAAGATCCATTTCCATTCTCAAATTGACAATTTATGTTGCACTTGTTTTTCTTTCCTGAAGAAGTGCCTTTCTACAAATCAGTGTGTCATCTTTGCAATGGGTAGCAATCTATCCTTTCCATAATATTGTTGTGGTTATTTTCTATAGGTGTTTAGCAATTGACACATACTCAGTACATAACTGCTCAATGTCCTCTCATATGGGGTATGTTCATTCCTAAAGCTTTCCTCGTTGTGCTTGATAGAAGACACACATTTGGGTCTCCAGCCAGGTCGAGTTCCATTTTGCGCATGGCATTTCAGTGACTCACCTAGTCATAGTCATGTGGCACAGGTGAGGTGTAAATTCCCATCCAACAATCCTAGATGAGCTTTACTTTAGTTTCCCAAATAACTAGAACAGGTTCTTTTGAAAGGCCTTGGTTGATAATTCTGCTCTGTTCTTATCCAATTTGAGCTTCTGCTCTTTCTCTATGGATAGTATTGTCAGTAGGGTGTCAAACCCTAGCCTTCCTTCCTTCCTTCCTCCCTTCCCTCATTCAAACTACAGTGCATCATGCCACCCTCCCCACCCCCCTACCCCCATCCCACTGTGGGAATGAAGGAGATGATAGGAGAACAGGTGGGGGGGGGGGGGGAGGGATGGGGGGGGGGGAGATGGGGAAGTATTCTAATAGCAATGACATACATCAGAATGTTTTCTTCGTGATAGAACCCATAGACATAAAAAATCAATTGGAAGAAGCCGTGAGTCCACTGAGGCTGCTCTGTCTTGTAAAAGTGCTTTATGTGATACTACTGGCCAATTTCAACCCAATAATCATTATCAAGTGTGCCTAGTGGATTTAGGGTGAAAACTGAGCAGTAGTACCAAATAAATAATTGTTATAAGGAATTAGTCTGTTAGGTGCCATTCTCTCTTTCAATCAATTAATAATGTGTTCATAAAATACATGGTGAGCAGAGTCTTGTCCTGATTATAAAAATTTATGACAGAATAAACATTTGACATAATAAGTTAAGTTTTATGACGTAACATAGGTTAGTGTTACTAGTTTTTTTAAGACCACTTACATTAGTAAACCTCAATGTGTGCTACCTTGGTAGCTCGGAGAATGTTGAGGCGGTATTCCAGATCCCGCCAGGTGCTTCATAACATGTGTTCTGTCACAGTACCCACAGCATAAATAGGCACAGTGTCTGTATATGGGGTTCAGAATCTCCACATGCTACTATACAGTTACAGTGAGACAGCAAGAAAGTGAATGTTTGGTGCGACTTCATGCATAACAAGGTTTTTGGACCATTTTTCTTCGCAGAAAAATCCATTACTGCTAACATTTACTTAGACGTTTTGCAACAGTTCATAGCTCCACAGTTAGAAGAATATCAACCATGGATAATTTTCCAGCAAGATGGAGCACCCCCCCCCCCCCCCCCCCCGACACACACACACACACACACACACACACACACACACACACACACACACACACACTCTCACTCTCTCTCTCTCTCTCTCTCTCTGGGCTTTGATGTGCATGATTTCCTGAATGAAACACATCCGGATCGGTGGATTGGAAGGAACGGTCCAACACCCTGGCCACCCCACTCTCCAGACATTACGCCCCTTGACTTTTTATTCTGGGGCTATATCAAGGACAGAGTCTTCATCACACCAATTGTTGATGTCAACGAACTGAAAGCTAGGATACAAGTGCTGTGAGTACTGTGACAGAACACGTTACGAAACACCTGGTGGGAACTGAAATACCGCCTCGACATTTTCCGAGCTACCAAGGGAGCACACGTTGAGGTTTACTAACGTAAGTGGTCATAAAAAAAAATCTAGTAACACTAACCTATGTAATGGCATCAAATGTGCATTATTGTGTCAAATGGTTATTCTGTAATAAATTGTTATCAGGGCAAGACTTTTTGCTCACTCTGTATATTAAAAATAATACAATAATGAAAACAGTTTTACGGAACAAACATAAATTCTTGCAAACATTGTGATGTTTGTGTTTGAAAACATGCTGTGAGATAATAAATAACTAGTATATTTAACCTTCTATAAATTGTATATATAAACAATTTAAAACATCAGAGATACTGTGCTTTATTATTGTGGTCTTCAGATAATATATGAAGAATCATCAGCAGCAGCAGTAACTGAATGGATAGGATATTGGTGACCAGATTATTTCATGCTGTAAATTACAAACTTCTCTTATGCTGTGATACCATGAAACATTCCCTTCTTAATTATGGTGGGAAAGACAGATATTCTCCTTGAGCTGGAAAGAGATTTACTGACTCTAAAAACTAGAAGCTGTAATGGAAGCTCTTTTTCTCTGGGCTTCACAAACACTGTGATACAAGGTGAAGAACATCCATTGGATGTGAGTTTAGCTGGATGCAGTTTGAAACTTGACTTGTAAGTAAAATTTCAAGGGATGGTTCTGCCAGGTCAGATTTTCAGCATTTCTATGATTTTCAACATCCCTTGGCTCAAACTAACTTATCATTAAATCTATTATTTCTTCTGTACTGTTAAACCTGTCTAGCATGGATGCCACACACTTCAGCAATATTTTATCATGGATTGTGTGAGTATTTTTTATCTAGTCTCCTTTATAGACTGACTGTATTTTCCCAGTAATCTGCCAATGAAGCAGTCTTCCACTTCCTTAATCTACCACTGAACTTATGTGATCGTTCCACTCCAAATGCTCACAAACTGCTGCAACTCAGGCATTTGTGTGACTTGACTGATTTCAGTTGACTCATTTTACTGTTTGTGAAGTGTGTATGCACACGTGTTGATTTTGCTGGCGAGGGCAGTGTATAAGAAGGTTCCTCAAATTGTATGAATATATTCTGTAAAGAGTAACTAGGAAAGCTGTTAGGGTATAATCAATATGTTATTTACAAAACTGTAATAGTTTAGTATAAATGTATCTGTATGTGAGTTGATGGGGCTTTTGCACTGTCTGATATCTGTGGTAGACCACAACAATAAACCAGAACTGTAGTTACAGAAACTTAGTGGATGATCCATAGATGTCACCCTTCATTAGCTACTGCAGACTAATAAAAAACACTGTAATTGTAACAAATCGTATGACCCCTAGAATTTTTAAGATCATGTCTGATGTAAAGGGTGTCCAACACACTGGTGCCGGAGTTCTGTCAAGTGGCAAGGCTTCTCAAGCAGAATTAAAAAACCTTCAATAATTTTCAATCTGTGTTTGATCTCAAGCGAAATATACCTCCTTGTTAGGTGGAACAGACCATCCTTTAGTGGCAAACTTTTCTGCACATAAATGTGCTTCTTTGGAATAGCAGAGAGAAGTCATTTGTAAGAAAACTAGAGTGACATGAATACAGAATAGGAAATAATATTTTAGATGTGTTCCCTTGTTTCTCCCAATGATACAAGATACTGACAATCCATTGTTTTAGTGGACCTTATAACTGCCCATGTCGTGTTGTGCCGACTCCACTGTAACTTGAATGGATTTTTAAGTTTGTTTTATATGCCCAACTTCTAATTTCACCACACAAGTCTCCAGGGTTGAGCAGTTATTGCCCGATGACGACTTGGAATACAGTTTGTTAAAGTGGAGTTCGCCGTTATTAATTATGTTTCTAGATTTAATTTTATTACTCGTACAGAGACGTTCCTTTGTTTAACAGCACGTCTTCAAAATAAGTATGAAATGCTAATATCTTTGCAATACATAATGTCGACTATTGAGTTAAAGTTCGTACCTATTTTGCCATTTTAGAGAAGAGAAACCTAAAGGGCTTCTGCTTCTATAGTCTCAGTATCAAATGTTCACTAATTTCAATTTACTTCCTATCTCAGTTCAGTATTTAACACACATTATATATCAATGTCGTTTCAGAGATATTACGTTGGTTCCACACAAATGGAATAACACGTAATTGTCATTTAACATCACTTTTATTAATAATCCTTTTTCTTATGACATAAATGTTAATGAATGATCACTATCTAGGAGGAAAGAGGGGTTGATCCTAATCATGAGATAATAGCTTTTAATGAGCCCGCAATTGTTAATGAGATAAAAAGTCACATTCAAGGATGATATGCGAACAACTTTTGTTATGTCCGTTTTCACGTGTCTGTCAAAACTAATCTTGTCGCCCACAATTCAAATTAACACTGACATTAACCCCTTTTGTCGGAACATCGAATTGTAACTATTATGTGAAAGTTTATTCTAGTCCCCGAATTAATTCCTTTCAGATACGCGCATGACCGGACAGCAGAACGGAACACAAACGACTTGTTTTAACAACCGAACAATGCAATGTTGTTACATTATGACAATGTCCGCCCAGTGAACATCTCTTTGACTGTATCTTCTCTACTCTGCTTAATTAAATTATTCCTAATTACAATTTGTTCAGCTATTTAGTGAAAACATCTAACAGAAAATAAAATAAAGTTATCCCAACTTAAAAGATCCATTATAACCTGAACTGTTTTCTACCATCTAGTTGTAATGAAAACTCATTTTGGGAACTTGTTTTGTCATAATTGTTTACAAATCAGTTTGAAAATATTTCATTGTACTTCTATGAAGATTGCTGTCAACATCAGTAGATCAAGGAACTTGTGACACTGCATTCCTGATAGAGTTCTACCTATGTTATACAAAAAGTTCCAGTTAAAAAGAATAAATAAAACTAAAAGATAACAATTTTAAGTAGAAAGTTTGATTCTTCTTCTTCTTCTTCTTATTATTATTATTATTATTTTCACAGCGTATAATTTTAGTTGTTAGATTTGATATAAGTAAAATCAGTAAACAACTTGATTTTAGGTGGTTACCTGCAAGTGATGAATGAACTTATGGGAGAAACAATGACTGTGAATTATTATTTCTCAATAATTTATAGATTTCAAGATGCTCTTGACAGCAAATACAACTGAATGAGAAGCAATTTATTTCAAATCAAAGACTGACTGTCGTGAACTATAGTATGGTGTCTGTTCCGTTGGATATGTCTGATAGAACACACTGCATTTATGTGTTAATGTATACGGGCAGGGAAGGGGGAAGAAGGTTGTTACATATGCCTCGTGACAACAGTGTGCAGGAGGTCGAGCGGTCAGGATTTGAGAGTAAGCGTCCAGGGCTGCTGTTAAATAACAAAACAGGAAATTAGGTACAATAAAGAGGATATATTTCAATGTACGGTGTACAAGGGGTGCACTTAGGGTCAGAAGTTACCAGGTTTAAGTCAGTCTAGGAGGTCGAACAATTAATTGAAATGGGTAACAGAAGGGGAAGCGGTTCATGTTAACTTACATTGCTGGCCGGTTGTGAAAAGCAGAGGCAACTGTGTTCCACACCACAGAACGCTCCAGCGTCCACACACGTGACCTGTATCCCATGCACGCCATTGGCTAAAACCAATGACGTGAATTCGCTGGCAGTTTCAGCAGAGGGCTCAAGGCGTCTCTTGTCAGCAGCTTTAACTGGACAGAACTGCCACAGTTCTGAAAGGCAGGCAACTTGTCACATAGGTACAGTGTAAGTTACTCTGGGAGAAAACTTGTAAAAATTTCACTGGGCCTTTGAAATAAATTTTTTAACCAATTCCCCTAAAATACTCCTTAACTGGCTGCCGACATGTACATATGTATAGCTATCCATTTCTTAATTTATTGAGTGAAATCTACAATATGATTTCAGATTCAGTTAAATGACATTAAGAGAATGGAAAAGGGAGAGTGAGAAACTTGGACAAGCTAATTTCATGTTTTCAATACTATTTGCTGCTGCCCTGAAAAAATGTTTAAAAACAGGACTGTGACAGTAGTTTTCATTAGAAACTGTATGAACAGTCTTCAATGTCTGAACAACATTGTTTCATTGATATTGACTGCATAGAAACCACAGTAAATAATAGAACAACTTTGTGCCCTGGAATGTGAGATTCATATTTAGTGTGTCCTGGCAGTAATAATACCTGGTAGTGAGATGTCTGTGTACAAACAATTTAAAAACTGAAAAACAGCTATATCCAAATAACAGATGACAGGGTATTGAGTAAATAGATGAGGGGAAAATACACGAAGTGACAATATAGTGACTATTAGAGCACTGAAATTACTAAATTGCTTCAGTTCTTCTTGCAATATTTTTGTCTCTGACAAGTTTACTAAATTCCATCTTAGAAAGGAAGATTGTTGCACCCCCAATGCTGGAACAATGTTCCCAAGACAGTTTGAAGAAACTTTCAAAGCTACTTAGCTACTTAAATTTTGCTCCTGGCTGGGAGTACCACCAGCCACTAATGAAATCATTACTCTGATCCAACCTTCCTTTCCACATTAACCCACCATAGTTCTCAGAGCATGTTTTGCTGTTCTGTTTGACCTCCAACGTCTCTAGAAACTTCTTTCACTCTCCACAACACTACTGCAATGTACTGTCTTCAGCTTGTTTGAAGACATTTTCTAAAAACCTGCCTCATACAGAAGTCAGTCGTCTCAAAAGGTCTTACTTTCATCCCAAACCCAGTTTTAACCATACTGGACATGTGAGGAGTTTGCTTTTCTTTACTTGTTCCCTTCAGTGTAAGCTATTACTCTCTGCCCACCCTGCAGACTTTGCACACATGGTATCTTGTGCAGACTTTGCACACATGGTATCTTGTGCAGACTTTGCACACATGGTATCTTGTGCAGACTTTGCACACGTGGTATCTTGTGCAGACTTTGCACACGTGGTATCTTGTGCAGACTTTGCACACGTGGTATCTTGTGCAGACTTTGCACACGTGGTATCTTGTGCAGACTTTGCACACGTGGTATCTTGTGCAGACTTTGCACACGTGGTATCTTGTGCAGACTTTGCACACGTGGTATCTTGTGCAGACTTTGCACACGTGGTATCTTGTGCAGACTTTGCACACGTGGTATCTTGTGCAGACTTTGCACACGTGGTATCTTGTGCAGACTTTGCACACGTGGTATCTTGTGCAGACTTTGCACACGTGGTATCTTGTGCAGACTTTGCACACGTGGTATCTTGTGCAGACTTTGCACACGTGGTATCTTGTGCAGACTTTGCACACGTGGTATCTTGTGCAGACTTTGCACACGTGGTATCTTGTGCAGACTTTGCACACGTGGTATCTTGTGCAGACTTTGCACACGTGGTATCTTGTGCAGACTTTGCACACGTGGTATCTTGTGCAGACTTTGCACACGTGGTATCTTGTGCAGACTTTGCACACGTGGTATCTTGTGCAGACTTTGCACACGTGGTATCTTGTGCAGACTTTGCACACGTGGTATCTTGTCCTAACAAGTACCAACCTCCCATCAGCCATGACCCCACATGTACAAAAATGCATAGAGAGTCATCTCATAGTTTAGCATCACTCAGGTGTCTTGTGGCATTGCATCAGATCACTGTGTTCCTGATAATTACAAAGCTAATGCGTTGTTTCATAAATCAATGTCTCCCCTTTTCTACAGGCAGAATCCATCACTAGTATCTTGGAGTTAATATGATCTGCTTCAGTGCATTGTGCTTTAGATCTTGAAACAGAGATTTCAGCTACACTGACTAAATTATTCTAGATTGATAACCCTGAGTGTAATATGTTGACTGTGACAGAAAAGAGTTTTTAATCGGAATTCCACATCTTTTAGCTAATGCCAGCCTTGCATTACAGTATACAAAAATAGTTTAACAATGTACTGAACACAATTTATCTTATTCACTCCTCCATATCTTTGCAGGTTAGAATAAGGTTATGCTGTATTTACAGGGAGAGCAGCTGTCAACAGTAACGTGTCTGAAATCCACAAGGAACACATGTGGATTGTGCAGCCGATGTCAAAGAAAAAATAATGAAACTTTCTGAATTAGTCATTAATCTTCAGTGGTATCCAGTACTCCAAAATATTTTATTTTAAAATCAGCATGTTGGTACAAAATCCAGCTCTTTGTATGTTTGTGTTCATAAGTGATGTTCTAAATTACTTGTTGAAATGTTAATATTAATCAGTTTTTACAGGTTTTGTCCGTGGCATGTGCTTCAGTGCAGCTAACTGCATGTGAGCTAACTGCTTGTATGTTGTAGCTGTTCAGCTGCGTGTTGGAGAATTACCACTGGTGACTCCAGTGTCAGCAGTGGATGTGCATAGTACTGGTCTGAAGGGTATGATTTACCATCGTGGAGTGCCAATTCTTCCACAGGATCCACCTGATGCTTACCGTCCACCTCCTCGTTTCAGCGTCACCCAGCTGAAAGTGAGCAAAGGTACGCCAGGAAATCTTCTACATGGAGCGGCCTTCGACTGGTGTCAAATTTCTAAATTTACTTCTCTTTGCACATCTGTATGAATCTTACTTCTTTTAGCAGGAGCACGTTAATTAAATTTGATGCCTATTGATTGCTGTACTAACCCTTGTTTCTGTAACAGTAGTAGTTAGTGTGCTGTTCATCTTAATTGTATTTATTCTTCAGAAAACATTCAGAGTTTGTGTCCTTGTTAGATTGTGGCATTTTCCTTGTAGTTAATGTTTTTTGGTGGATATCTAGTTAGAATGAAACAAAACTAGATATATATTTTATGTTCAAATTTTGGTGTTGGTCAGTATTTGTGTACATACACAAGCACTGGCAAACACTGTTTTTGGAGAGTGTGATGGCAGATGTTTATTGGTGGACACAGAAATCCTTGTGGAGTGCCCTTATTGAAATCAGTCATTTCAGATATAGCAACTTGGAATAACTTCTCAATCACTCTTATCATCGGGCATGCCAGGTACAGCACATGCTGCAAGCAGACAGAATCCAAATGTATGTCATCTGTGCGTATGTCTTACAGCCTGTCCTTTAACATGCCACAAGAGGAATAGTTTTAATTGCAACAATTGGGGAATAACTGTATGCACAATCTGGGATGTATTCAAAATCTCCATACTATTTCATTTATTGAATTTAAGAAATCAAAATCAGTCTCTCTAGCTTTAAGGTAATTCAAGTAACTTAAAATTTTTATTGACGTATTCATAACTGTAGAATACACATCCCAGCTACACGACACGCATCAGATAGTTGTTACATGGCATGTCTGCTATTCCAGATTTAACTGTTTCTGTAAGGACTTGCCTGTGTTCATACATAACGTTTAATAGAAAGGCGAAGTATCATAAGGAATCTACACGAAAACTAAAATTGTTGAGGGAATGGATTAAACCATATTTTGAGACCCATTTCACCCAACCAGGTGTATGTTGCTGGCATATATTTGAGATCTCAAAGGACAATACACACTGAAAAAGATCAGGTTCAGTGTTTATTTTTCGTCTTTGTTGTAGTTCTGTGATAATTACAAATTTTATAATAATGGTGATGGAAAGTATAACTGTCCCCTTCTGTTACTTTCGTGTTTGCTTCACCGGTAGTGTTTCGTCTCTTCCGAACAAATCTTGCAAACCTATGTTGGATGCAGCTTCATCTCAGTTGCAGACATTTTATCAGTAGAGTGTCATCCTACAAGCCTATTTTTGGTAGCTGCACTAGGAACAGTTTCTTGACCTAGTGTTGTGTGTCCGGAAGAGTTCTTCACAAATTTGTTCAGACCATCGCCACTCAGATATTTCTCCCTCTAATCCAGAGTTGCGCAGTTTCTCCTCTAGAGTTATCAAAATTTCTTATAAAAAAAACATGACATATTTATAGCAGAATTACAGAAAACATCAAAACCTAAAGTGTACACACATGGATCTTGGTGCGTGCGCGCGCGCGCACACACACACACACACACACACACACACACACACACACACACACACACGCGCTTAGTCAGTCACATCAAGATGTCCATACTTCGTTTTCATGTGACCCTAGTCCAGCAGTCGAGGTGGCTTGTGTGTTGTGAAACGAAACATATACTCAGGTGTGGTCCTATTGGACGCAGTGCCATGGCCTGAGTTGCTTTTGGGCTCAGAGGCCAGTGTGTTAACAGAGTTGTAAAGTGGAAAGACCAGTTAAAAGTACTCAGAATCTCATTTGTTGCTGTGAAGGATTTTATAGTAAATAAAACAGTTTATCATGAACACTTCATTTCATTGTTTTGATTAGAAAAAGATTCACTTTTTTCTTGACAATGCATGAAGCTTAGTCACTGTTACGTTACTGAAAGCAACAGTAATTTTCTTGTCTTCATTTGGCATTACAATACCACTCTTATTAATCAAGCAGATTGTTAATTTAAATCTGTGGGCACCATAATAAATGAAAACATTAATGCTTTTTTATGCATGCCAACAGTGATAAGCTCTCTTTTTAACTTAATTCTGATACTTGTTAGTTTCTACTTTGTAATTCCTTTTCCAAAATAATTTCATGAGATTCCATAATTGCACTCTTAGAGTTTTACTGCAATGTTGAAACATTGCCCAGTACATATAACTCATAATTAACTGCTGTGTACTTAAACATGGCTCAAAATGCCAGCGAGGCCCAGACTGTGTGTTGTCAGATTTACCAATGTTAGTTGATGGTTCTATCATATCTGAAAATAGAATACTCACCCTTTTTCCTTAGTCTGTCATTATGTGCGTAAAGTAATTAAACCTTGTGTGGAAATGATCCGAAATATTATACGAATGCATGCTCTTGTGCCAATATCCGTTAAAAATTATTCTCAGTGTTCAAGCCATGTCAAGTGGCTAACTGCCCATGAGCTTTTGGCAGAGATCTCTGCCGGTGTCAAGTGGTTGAATGTTGTCTGAATGCCACTGCCTTGCTTATACAGCCGTGTCACCTCCAGTGATGACATTGGTGCCCCATTCCATACCATATATGGCAATGTTTTGGATCTAAGGCATCCATATACACTCCTGGAAATTGAAATAAGAACACCGTGAATTCATTGTCCCAGGAAGCGGAAACTTTATTGACACATTCCTGGGGTCAGATACATCACATGATCACACTGACAGAACCACAGGCACATAGACACAGGCAACAGAGCATGCACAATGTCGGCGCTAGTACAGTGTATATCCACCTTTCGCAGCAATGCAGGCTGCTATTCTCCCATGGAGACGATCGTAGAGATGCTGGATGTAGTCCTGTGGAACGGCTTGCCATGCCATTTCCACCTGGCGCCTCAGTTGGACCAGCGTTCGCGCTGGACGTGCAGACCGCGTGAGACGACGCTTCATCCAGTCCCAAACATGCTCCATGGGGGACAGATCCGGAGATCTTGCTGGCCAGGGTAGTTGACTTACACCTTCTAGAGCACGTTGGGTGGCACGGGATACATGCGGACGTGCATTGTCCTGTTGGAACAGCAAGTTCTCTTGCCGGTCTAGGAATGGTAGAACGATGGATTCGATGACGGTTTGGATGTATCGTGCACTATTCAGTGTCCCCTCGACGATCACCAGTGGTGTACGGCTAGTGTAGGAGATCGCTCCCCACACCATGATGCCGGGTGTTGGCCCTGTGTGCTTCGGTCGTATGCAGTCCTGATTGTGGCGCTCACCTGCACGGCGCCAAACACGCATACGACCATCATTGGCACCAAGGCAGAAGCGACTCTCATCGCTGAAGACGACACGTCTCCATTCGTCCCTCCATTCACGCCTGTCGCGACACCACTGGAGGCGGGCTGCACGATGTTGGGGCGTGAGCGGAAGACGGCCTAACGGTGTGCGGGACCGTAGCCCAGCTTCATGGAGACGGTTGCGAATGGTCCTCGCCGATACCCCAGGAGCAACAGTGTCCCTAATTTGCTGGGAAGTGGCGGTGCGGTCCCCTACGGCACTGCGTAGGATCCTACGGTCTTGGCGTGCATCCGTGCGTCGCTGCGGTCCGGTCCCAGGTCGACGGGCACGTGCACCTTCCGCCGACCACTGGCGACAACATCGATGTACTGTGGAGACCTCACGCCCCACGTGTTGAGCAATTCGGCGGTACGTCCACCCGGCCTCCCGCATGCCCACTATACGCCCTCGCTCAAAGTCCGTCAACTGCACATACGGTTCACGGCCACGCTGTCGCGGCATGCTACCAGTGTTAAAGACTGCGATGGAGCTCCGTATGCCACGGCAAACTGGCTGACACTGACGGCGGCGGTGCACAAATGCTGCGCAGCTAGCGCCATTCGACGGCCAACACCGCGGTTCCTGGTGTGTCCGCTGTGCCGTGCGTGTGATCATTGCTTGTACAGCCCTCTCGCAGTGTCCGGAGCAAGTATGGTGGGTCTGACACACCGGTGTCAGTGTGTTCTTTTTTCCATTTCCAGGAGTGTATTTACTCGTTGATCAGTGTGGTGTGGCAGTAGATGATTACAAAAGAAAGCCAAAGTTTCAGATTTCACCTTTAAGAAGTTATTCACACTGGAGAATCGTACAAACATACTGTGTCATTTGACCATTGCTCAGAGTCCTGTATGGATGACATAATAAGTGTCCATGGCATAAACAAGCAACTGCAAGAGCTGGAAACAAGGAAGTTGCCATGCCCAGATGGAGTCCCAGTTTGGTTTTACAAGGAGTACTCTACAATGTTGGCTCTTTACGTAGTGTGCATTTATCTCAAATCTGAAGTTTCCTGCAGATTAAAACTTTGTGCCGGACTGAGACTCTAACTCAGGATCTTTGCCTTTCGCAGGCAAGTGCTCTCAGGCTGTGGCTAAGCCATGTCTCCGCAATATCCTTTCTTTCAGGAGTGCTACTTCTGCAAGGTTTGCAGGAGAGCTTCTGTGAAGTTTGGAAGCTGGAGACGAGGTAGTGGCAGAATTAAAACTGTGATGACAGGTTGTGAGTCATACTTGGGTAGCTCAGATGGTGGAGCACTTTCCTGTTAAAGGCAAACGTTCCGAGTTCAAGTCTCGTTCTGGCACACAGTTTTCATCTGTCAGGAGGTTTCATATCAGTGCACACTCTGCTCGAAAGTTAAAATTTCATTCTTGAAACATCCCACAGGCTGTGGCTGAGCCACGTCTCCATGACGTCCTTTCTTCCAGAAAGGCTAGTTCTGCAAGGTCTGCAGGAGAGCTTCTGTGAAGTTTGGAAGGTAGGAGATGGGGTACTGGGGGAATTAAAGCTGTGAGGATGGGTCATGAGTCATGCTTGGGTAGCCCAGATAGTGGAGCACTTGTCTGCGAAAGGCAGAGGTCCCGAGTTTGAGTCTCAGTCTGGCTCACAGTTTTCACCTGCCAGGAAGTTTCATGTTAGTGCACACTCCGCTGCAGAGTGAAAATTTCATTCTGGATCACAAAGCTGTCATACATTGCAAAGCCCCAAGTGACTGGAAAAAAGTGCAGGTGACTCCTGTGTGTAAGAAGGGTAAACGGATGGACCAATATTCTTAACATTCCTTAGCATTGGTTTGCTGCAGAATTCTTGAACATATTCCACGTTCAAAAATCGTAAATCTCCTTGAGACTGAAAGCTGACGTTCACAAATCGGCATAATTTTAGAAAGCATTGCTCGTGCAAAACTTGACTTGCCCTTTTTTCAAATGACATACTGTGTACATTGGATGGAGGGCAACAGGCAGAATCTGTACTTCATTTCCGAAAACATTTGACACTGTGCCCCACTGCAAACTGTTAACAAAGGTATGAGCATATGGAATAGGTTCTCAGATATGTTAGTGGCTCGAAGACTTCTTAAGCAACAGAACCCAGTATGTTGTCCTCGATGGCAAGTGTTCAGCAGAGACAAAGTGTAGTGTCAGGAGTGCCCAAGGGAAAGTGTGGTACAACTGCTGCTACTTTTTGTATACATAAATGATCTGATGGACAGTTTGAGCAGCAATCTGCAAGGTGTCAAAGTCTAGTGACTTGGACAAAATTTCTAGTTACTGTGGTGAATGACAGCTAGTTCTAAATGTAGAAAAATGTAAATTAATGTGGATGAATGGGAAGAACACATCCATAATGTTTGGATACAGCATTAGCAGTGTCTTGCTTGACAGTCACATTGTTTAAATTTCTGGGCATAAAGTTGCAAAATTAATTGAAATTGAATGAGCATGTGACGATTGTGGTAGGAAAGGCGAATGATCAACTTCAATTTATTGAGAGAATTTTGGGAAAGTGTGGTTCATCTATAAAGGAGACTGCATATAGGGTGCTAGTGTTTCCTGTTCTTGAGTACTTCTGGAGAGTTTGTGATTTGCACCATGTCAGATTCAAGGAAGACATTGAAACAATTCAGAGGCCGCCTGCTTGATGTGTTACTGGTAGGTCTGAACAGCACGCAAGTATTATGGAGATGCTTCAGGAACTCAAATGGGAATCCGTGTAGAGAAGGCAACATTCTTTTTAAGGAACATTATTGAGAAACTTTAGAGATCTGGCATTTGAAGCTGACTGCAGAATGATTGCTCTGCCCATCAAAATACATTTTGTGTAAGGACTACAAAGGTAGGATATGAGAAGTTAGGGCTCATACAGAGGCAGACAGACAGTCATTTTTCCCTTGCTGTGTTTGCGAGGAAAGGAAATGACTGGTAGTGGTAAAGGGTACCCTCTGCCATGCACCTTATGGTTTCTTGCGGAATGTATATGAAGATGAAGATGTATGTAGATATATTTGGTTATGGGAAACTGCCTAAAAGCCACATCCAGGCAGGTTGGCACACCGACCCTCATCATTAATCCGCTGTGTGGATTCTATCCAAGGTTGACACATGTCTCTGTCCTGAAAGCAACCCTTTGACACGCATCGAGTATACCTCAGTTTCACATTTGTTACACTCTTAATTATGTTTCTCACACCAATCTGTTCTATGATCCTTTCCATTGTTTTTTTCATATCTCTCCTATTACTTCCTAACGTGTAAATCTCCAGTTCTCACAGACCAACACTCAGATATAGAGTATTTTTTTGTTCTTCTGTTTATTTCTTTTCCTGTCTGACCAGTTATGGTCTTCAATTGCCCTAAATACAAAACTCATCAGTTTCTTCTTTGTTAATTTGGGCTATTTTCTTTAAGGTTTGTTGATTATACATTACTGATGTATTATAACTAACTGGCCCGTTTTTAGCTTTCATAATCTGATAACACTCTCTACAGTTGCAATGATTAATTTTGGGAGTATGGAATTTTCTTGCCTGACTCTTCTTAAGATTCTGAATTTCTTTCCATTGAGATCTGCATTTGTTCTTTCATTCAACAATGAATGAATCTAGAACTGACATATACTTTTTTCACTGAAAATAAGCAATTTTTAAAAATATAATGTAATTGGATAGATAAAAAAATCTACTTACCAAAGAAGATGAAGCAAATATTCCAGAATTTGAATCAAGAACAGCTGCCAACATGAGTAACATAGAAGTATATATCTGCAGAGTAGTAAAGCAACTTAAATCACTTAACGAAAGCAAGTCTTCCAGTCCACATTGTATACCAGCTAGCTTCCTTTCAGAGTATGCTGATACAATAGCTTCATACTTAACAAGCAGATACAACCATTTGCTCCACATAAGATCCATACCCAAAGACTGGAAAGTTGTGCAGGCCACACCAATATTCAAGAAAGGTAGTAGGAGTAATCCACTAAATTACCGGCCCATATCATTAACATAGACATGCAGCAGGATTTTCGAACATATACAGTGTTCAGACAGTATGAATTACCTCGAAGAAAATGGTCTTTTGACACACAGTCAACACGTATTTAGAAAACATCTTGTGAAACACAACTAGCTCTTTACTTGCACAAAGTGCTGATTGCTATTGACAAGGGATTTCAAATTGATTCCATATTTCTGGATTTCCAGAAGGCTTTCGACACTGTACCACACAAGCGGCTTGTAGTGAAATTGCATGCTTATGGAATATCGTCTCAGTTACATGACTGGATTCATCATTTCCTGTCAGAGGTCACAGTTCATAGTAATTGACAGTAATTGACAGAAAGTCATCGAGTAACATAGAAGTATTTCTGGCATTCCCCAAGATAGTGTTATAGGCCCTTTGCTGTTCCTTATCTATGTAAATGATTTGGGAGACAATCTGAGCAGCCGTCTTAGGTTGTTTGCAGATGATTCTGTCATTTATTGACTAGTAAAGTCATCAGAAGATCAAAACAAATTGCAAAATGATTTAGAAAAGAGATCTTTATGGTGCGAAAATTGGCAATTGACCCTAAATAACGAAAAGTGTGAGGTCATCCACGAGTGCTAAAAGGAATCTCTTAAATTTAGTTACGCGATAAATCAGTCAAATCTAAAGGCTGTAAATTCAGCTAAATACGTAGGAATTACAGTTATGGACAACTTAAATTGGAAAGAACATATAGAAAATGTTGTGGGGAAGGTTAACCAAAGATTGCATTTTATTGGCAGGACATTCAGAAAATGTGACAGATCTGCTAGAGAGATTGCCTACACTACACTTGTCCATACTCTTGTAGAATGCTGCTGCGTGGTGTGGGATCCTTACCAGCTAGGATTGACAGAGTACATCGAAAAAGTTCAAAGAAGAACAGACACATTTTGTATTATTCCATAATAGGGGAGAGTGTGTCGCTGACATAATACAGGACACTGGACACCATTAAAATAAAGGTGTTTTTCATTGCGGCGGAATCTTCTTACGAAATTTCAATCGCCATCTTTCCCCTCTGAATGCAAAAATATTTTGTTGATGCTGACCTACATAGGGAGAAACAATCACCATAACAAAATAGGGGAAATCAAAGCTCACACAGAAACACATAAGTGTTCGTTTTTTCTGCGCGCTATATGAGATTGAAGTAATAGAAAATTGTGAAAGTGGTTCAATGAGTCCTCTGCCAGGCACTTAAATGTGATTTGCAGACTATCCTTGTGGATGTGGATGTAGATGTACTTACCAAACAGTTGCAGAAGAAAACACACATCAAAATGTGAAAATGTGTAAGATTTTAGAGCAAGTGGCTCCTTTTTCTGACAAGTGTTGAAGGGAAATGAAGAGGCATGAAGGAAGAGGATTAATGAGGTTTAGAAAGTGAGGAGAGTTACGGAAAAGTCGTCCAGAATCCCAGCTTAGGAGAAACTTACTGGATGGGATGAGAATCCAATCCTGGTACTGATGATCCCTTCAGAAATGACTTAAGAATAAACCATGTGTCACTCAGTACTGCCCTATTCTTGAATGTTTTAATCAGCTATGTCAACAAGGCTGTGACTTCCTAAAATCATGCCCTGAAGTGAGGTCCATTCTGTCTCTTGACACTTGACATTTTGCCCATCACACATGCCCACCGCACTTTCATGTGCACCCCCCCCCCCCTCCCCCCCCCCTTCCACATCATGTTCCAGCTGTTATGTAAACACTGTTCAGTCTTCTACTTTGGTATGACTACGACCAAGTTATCAGTTAGGGTGAATGGACATAGACAAAGTGTGTATACTGGCAACTCAAAAATCCTGTTGCAGAGCGTGATAGTTATGACTTCATTACCTGTTTCACCACGCATGCCATCTGGGTTCTTCCTCCAGACACTAGTTTATCAGAACTCTGCTGGTGGGAACTGGTGTTATGATATGTCCTTGGCTCTCACTAACCACCTAGCCTACATTTATGTTAATTTCTTTGGACTCAACATTTCTTTTCAGTAACTGCTCCTTTTCTTTGCTCCCTTTTAGTCATCTGTATCTTTTATCTTCTGTCATGTCTGTTGACTGCACCTGTTGACCACACATAATACACTTAGCGTTCCACTCTTATTAACTCTTGCATGAAGTTTTGTCAGTAATCTGTCTTTCTTACTGCCCTATCTTCTGCCTTCAAGCTCTCAGGCTTTCAAATCTCAAACCGGTGTAGTCCCAATATGTGTAGTTCCTTCTCATCTCAGCCGGCAAGTCTCCCCTGATCTTGAATTCTGGCTAATTTTTCCATAACTCTGTCCATTTCTAAACCTTACCAGTCCTTTTCCTTCACTCCATTTCCTTTCCCTTCAGTCCTTCTGCTAGAAGGAGCCACTGGCTACAAATGCTTGCATATTTTCATAATTTTTATGTATGTTTTTTTCTGCTGCAGCATGATGGATATATATTTTTTGGTATACCAGCATAGATAAAAAGTTCCTCATTTCCCATGGGTTGTTAGTATGTATTTTGTTAAAGCTGAGTAAAAATCTTGCTGAAACTGTAAATCACAGAGATGTTACTATTTTAGTATAATGAAAACTGTATTCATGAATGCTATAGCTATCATTACACTTGATTGGGGTAGTGAAAATTCAGAATTGAAATATAAAACAATGGAAAATCCAGAATGGAATGTAACAATATTTGTACAGGATAGTTGCTACTCAGCATATAGCAGAGATGCTGAGTCGCAGTTGGGCGCAACGAAAAGACTGTCACAAAATGAGCTTTCAGCCAACAATGCCTTTGTCAAAAACACACACACACACACACACACACACACACACACACACACACACACACACACGCACACGAATTGAAATATAACTCAAGCAAGGAGATTTTATGTCCCAAATCTAATCATAGCATAGTTGATTGAACATGTTTGGAAATAGGTGTGAAAATCAGTAACATTTAGACAAAAATAGTATGTAATCAACATATTGAAAAGAGAATAGTACAATGTAACAATAAAAATGTAGAACTGTGTTGGGGCAGATTCTTTTCTGCTGTTCCTACAAGTACATCAGATGTCAGTTCAGCCTAAAAATCATTGCCTTAGTTTCAGTGCAAGAAATTCAGTCCACCTGCCTCAGTAGGCTTCTTAAGGTCCATCCCCTTCACTCTGTGATAATGTATACTGGTTCAGTTGGTGGAAAGCAGCATTGAAGAAACACCAACTAGTATCTATCAAACAGAGGTTGCGTAACTCGAGCTTGGAGACAGTATGTCAGTTCATAAGAAAATATTGGGCACTTGGGGTTCTATATACTTGCATAAAAGGTTTATAGTTCATTTAATTCCACGTTATTGCTTCTCAAACAAATTTTAAATGGCTATTAAGTCCGCAATTGTAGCCTGAAAACTGTTACCATTTCAGTTCCTCTGTTACGCTGTTTTGCTATACTGTTGTACTACTGTTTTCACACATAAAGCAGCCAGAATCATGTCTGTCTGTCCCAAATAAATTCCAGGATATAAATAGTGACTGACCCACAGCTATCAACAAGTTAGTACATCAGGTCATTCAGTGGTCTTATTGTAAAGAAGTGATTGCCATAATATTTTGTAAAGTTCATGAACCACACCACACACAGTTGTCAGTTGACCAGAAATTTCACACATAAATAACTTCCATACTAATTCAAAATTTTGCTGAGTCGTTTAAAACTGTAGTCACTTCACATTTACAGTAAAAGAACCAAAAGGAAGAATGATTTTCTTCATCTTAGTCAAAATTGATGTGGCACTGTTCCACATGATCTGCTCACAAAAATGGCTACCGAACAAATCTTCGGCTCACTGATGTACAGCACAAAGCCCCACATTATGTACTGGAAATGCTTAATTCTCATTGGCTGATGATCTGAACTGCCATTTGGAAAAGTTCTGGGGTGCATACTTTCACATAGTTTTCAATAAAATAAAACACCCACACTTCACGTATGTCCTCCATTTTCTCTCTCTCTCTCTCTCTCTCTCTCTCTCTCTCTCTTTTCTGCAACACTTATACAATGAAATGTAATTAAATAATTATTTTTTACATCAAAACAAAGGATATTCCAGATAAACAATTTGTGTGAACTGATATTTAGAGCATTAGAGTAGATTACAAGGAAATACATTACAATCCCTAATACTGTTTTGTAGTACAAGAAAAGTTATTACAGTTTTTCGGTAAAATTTTAAATCTCTGAGTATTGCATATAATAATCTGAGATTTTAACAGTGCAGTTTTTTAGTAGCAGCATGACTGTATATGAAGTACAAAATGTGTCAAATAAGGTTAAGAACATTTCCTTTACTTTCATAGGGAGTGTGAATATATACTATCCAATCACATTAATGTAATACAGGTCAAAGGGCTGAATAATCACCTTTCACGGCACAGACTGCTGTGAGATGTGCAGGAAGAGGCAATGAGGTCCTGGATGGTGCCAACAGGGCTGTGGAACCATGCCAGCTTTAGTGCCAAGGTCCCATGCCCTAGGTTTCTTAGCTCGGGGCCCAAGGCACGAACAGACCGATCAAGATGGTCCCGCAGATTCTCAACTGCGCTTGAATCTGGGGAGTTTGGTGGTCAGGGGAGTAAGATAAACTCATCCTGGTGCTCTACGAACCACACATGCAGACTGCAAGCTGTGTGACATGTTGCATTGTCCTGCTGCTCGATGCTATCATGCCAAAGAAAAACAGACTGCATATAGGGGTGGAGATGGTCCCCATGGATACATGCATACTTGTGTTAATCCACTGTTTCTTCCAGAATGATAGAATGATGGGATCACCTAGAGAATGCCACAAAAAACGTTCTCCAGGCAATAGCACTCCCTCCTCTGGCCTGGACCCTTGCACTCATTGTTGGAGAGTGTTTGCTTTCAAAAATTTCATGCCACTGGAATGTGAAATGCGATTCATCTGAAAAGGCTTCCTGCGGCCTCTCAGTGGACATGCAGTTGTGGTATTGATGTGCACCCATTCTTTGTCGCCAGTGAACAGCAGTCAGTATGGGTGCATGAACCAGGTACCTGCTGTGGAGACTTTCGCGTCTTACTAGACGTTACAATGCCCCCTGGCAGCAATTGACTAACGTTAAGAATGTTCGGCAATATGCTGCCACTAACGTCTGTTTGGTTATTGTCTGTTACCTTGGTTGGAACATTCACTTTAAACTTCTTAGTTCTTTTACACTGTAGGTTTAATTACACTTTTTATACTGTTCTTACACTTTGCGAGGTGACCATAAACCTAGTCCCAGGGTCATTACATTTATCTGGCTCCCCCATTCGGGCTACGTGCGATCAGAAAACCTGGGAAAACTGCGCCGGAGCCATAGTCATCTCGCCTGGTTTGTTTTAATACCCAGTTTGATCACAAAAAGTTCAGACTCTATCCAATGTTCACAGATAACAAAGGCTATTTATGACAACATGTTAAACTTTTAGTCTCTTTGTTACCAATATACCTTCTACCCTTTTTCACATTTGTGTTCTGTATTGCAATGAAAGTCACTCATTAAACAGTTTTACAGTAGTATAATGAATCGTCTCTGCACTTACTCACGACAATTGTTTTAAAATGTTCTAGCATTCGTGCCAGTTTACTTCATTAACATGACGAAAACATATTATATCTATACATCACTGAACCGATGAATACTTTGAGTCTGCATCGAGTAACTAAAGAAAAACACAATGTTTGTCACGTCATTTCGTGTCCAATATACCGTTTTCATATTAGTGCATTAACCACATAGTTGATAGTTCATTTGAATGACAACAATGTTGTACGGAGCGGGTGGCGCGAAGCAATTGTTGAGTCGCGTTGTCTGGAACGCCGCGTGCCGACGGCCGCTGGGTTCGACGACCGGCTCTCAGTAACAGCGACGTCGTGCTGACGGGGCGCAAGCAGTCGCGAACCGCGCCGAACCATTCGCCGATGTCGGCGAGTTGCCGTGGTTTACCGCGACCGGCCGGCTGGCGGCAAGACACTCGTCTCTGCTTCTCCGCATGGCTCCCCGCCGTAGTGCATGAAACAAACATTCCACAATGGTGTACTGTCTCTAATGACACAGATTACTAGCTGTGGAAGAAAATGCAACTTGTTTAAAAGTGTTTATTGTTCATTACGCCGTCGCTTCGCTGGTATGCACAGGATGTTTTGACATGATAACAGGTTTCTTGTGGCATTGTGACACTGGTATTCAGGGTTCGTCACACGCACATTGTACTACACACTTTCACTTGTTCTCACGGTTGATACACTGCCAGAGCGTCTTCCAACACGCGAAAATATTTCGGTACACACATACTAAATGTCTCCGTCGAGCGATGTTTGTTTGAATCGACTACGACCGGATCACTTAACTACCGTTTTTACTCACAGTGTACTACTGTTCGTTGAGCACTGCACTATGACAGTTAGTCACTCAACACTTAACTTATACCGACGTATATATTGGTGCAGATACAACAGTCATTTTCTGTCCCTACTACACACAATATTCCGTCCTTTCCTAGGTTGTATATGCACACAGTTTATTTTTAATGCATAACAACTGTTCTTAGCATAATCACTCTCATCTACATTGAGTCCATTGTGTTACCTTCTCATTACACACTTTTAATACTATTACTAGGCATCTGTTGTTTTTTTGTAATTATTTAAAGGTGTGTGATTTTTTTTTACATAGCTTTCTTTTCCTCTTTTAGTGTAGCTTGCCAGGTTATCACCCATCTAGCAAACAGATTTTACCATGTGCATGACAGCTTGACTTGGGCATATTGTTCAATAAATACTTCATTTAGTACTAGTATTATTTTTAATGGTCCGTCCCACCGGACTACAGTGTAGTTTCCGCGTAACTTGATTCGCGTACCACGTAATTAATATTCAAGAACGTGTGCCAAGTACACAGGCTTCAATTGAAGCATTAATGCATACAAAACATAGGTTACACGGAACGGTTTTGTTTTTTATTGGATTCTGCTCCAGTGTCGTTCTCAGATCACTATTGGCAGTAAACATTACATCACATAATTATTTCGTACTACAAAGTCAATTTTTGGCTAGTATAGACTCTCTCTCAGGGTTCCTTGATTCTAACACAACTACATCTGCTACATATTTATATGAGATTTCATCGTTAATTGTACTTACTTACTACAAAATGATTCAGGAAATTAATCCCTATTTTATCAACAAAAGATTATTCATTGCTTGAAGAGCATGTAGTCTTTTAATGACACTAACTGTCTGTAAACCAAGTCTTCCATTTGCATATTATTGCTCAGTTTACTGATTCTACTTCCTCAAAATTGTAACTATACATAAATTCTTTCTTAAAACTAACATACTTATACTCTAAAACACAATTGAAATCTTCTTACCACTACTATTTACATCAGACATTTCACTGACTAAATAACTTTACATCTTTACGTGGATACAGTCCTTTGATTTTCCCCGTCTGGGGATGTGCTAACAAATAGCTACATTCGTGTGCCAACATCTTCCGAATCTCTTTAGCCACTACTTCCCTCCTCGACCAAGGGATGGAGTAAGTTGCGCGACAGTATGTTTTGTGGGGCATCACCTCTATGTGATAGTGGTACCCTTTGACTATTCCTGGTCGGTCGGTAAATACCATAGTATATTCCGATAGCAGCTGCGTCAACTGTTGCTTTTGGATATCGCTTAAACCTTCAGATTCCTGCACTTTGGTTTGAAATGTCTCAACATTTGTTTCAAAATTTCGATCCTCTAAATTCGGGTAATAGAGGTCTGCTACATGTGAAAAATCATCAAGGTGTAGTACCCAGGGGTTCCTACATTTGATATTAATTCGATTACAACATGGCACAAGTACCTCCTTCGATTTCATCATAGACAACTCAATCCTCCTACCTTTATTAACTATGCTTAGTTTCCCCAAGGAGAGGTCGATCACTGCGTCCCTCTCACGGAGAAAATATACTCCCATAATGCAGGCCACCTTTAGTCCTTTAACAATGAGGAACGAGCTCACTATGGCTTCGCCCTCCTTACAAATCTCTACCTGCACCTGGTATTTAACTAATTGGCTCTGTGCACTTATGGCTCCAGACACCTTACAATTATTAACCGGGAAAGTCGGTATGCTACGTCCTTTTCCCAGTGCTTTAAATAACTCTATACTCATTACACTGACTGAGGCACCTGTGTAGATGATTATATTCACTGCAACATCATTGATTTTCGCTTCTATTATGGCTTGCACATTTTCGTTATTATCTTTCTTACATTCGTGCGGCTCGTTCAGTAGATCTTTATCCATACTGATACCGTCGTTGTATCGCAGCATAAATATTCCAGGTATATTATTCTCATTCGTGTTGCTCTCACTCCACCCCTCGGCCAGCGATGGAGAGCATATCGAGGCCGATCCTAGTTTGTTGGGTTGCTTACTTGTGAGGTACTTGGACGGCTATTGTCCGTGACCTCCACTATGTGTACATTCTGATTTGTCGGCCGCCACGGCTGCGCAATAAGCGCATTTTGCGGTGGTGGTCCATTGTTGTCATACCGGTCATTACCCTGTCGCTGTGGGCTTGTTCTCTGATTCTGATGCCAATTTCGATTACTATCACTATAATTGCTATGCCACTGACCTCGCGCATTTTTCCAGCGGTTGGTCCCTGACATTCCGGATTCGTACCGGTCGTCAAATCGACGCTTTTTATTATAAGTTGGTTGCCCATACCCGTTCTGGCTTCTACCATTACTACCATTTTGCGAATGCTCTTGCCGCTTGTTACCACCCCCACCACTTCCATGGTTGTGGTTTTGTGCACTATTATTTCTGTCATGGTTACACCCTGATCCATTATTCCGCGAGTGATTGCACGCTGATTTTGCGTCTTCCTGGATCAAGTCTATTGAATCTAGAACAGACAGGAAATGTTCCATGTCGCTTTCTGGTACGTGTATTAATTTCTCTTTGATATGAATGGGTAAATGTGATTTTAGTAGTCTTATTATGTCTCTTGGTGATATAGGCTCGTCCCAGTAGCGCGTTTTGTTTATATACTTTTCAAAATACCGTCTCAAATTCCCAAGACGGGGTGAGTACGGTTCGGGATTATATACTTCTTTTCTTAGCCGCTCTTGTATACAAGGCGACCAGTATTTCGACAGAAACGCCCTTTCGAACTGTTCATATGTCATGCAGCTGTCTGCTACTTCCGTAGCCCACAACGCTGCATCACCCTGAATGTATGACATTACGTATTGAATTTTCTGTGCTTCATTCCACACACCAGGAAAGATATATTTAAAGCTTTTTATGAATACTACTGGGTGTACTGACTTCCGTTCAGTAGTAAACGTTTGAAACTGCCTATTTTTGAGTAAACTTTCTTCAACTAATATTTTTGAACTATATGAATTTGCTCCTGGGACATATGCTGTCTGCTCCGAACCGAAGCTACAGCTCTTCGCATTATCGACTACAGATTCACCATTGTTGTGTCGCGTATAAGTTTGTGCGTTGCCAAAAACATTGGCTGTTGGCGACATAGTTTCATGTTCAAGATGTTTGCTACTTTGTGTTAAACCCTTTTCCAAGTCGGATATCCGTTTGTTAATATTCACTTGCCACTGCGGAATATCCTCACTGAGTATTTGTTTGATAGTTTGCACGTCGTTCTGTACCTGACTATTTACTGCGGTACTGAACGATTCGGAATTTCTATCTGCTATGGCTGCTTGTACTTTAGAATTAATATTTTTGTCAATCTCACTCTCCTTCACTTCTAGCCATGAGCTGAATTCGGTTTCAATTTTAGTCGCTTGTTCGTTCCACTTCTGCTCTACAAGCTGTGTGGAATCTACCTCTAGCTTTTCTAACCGGTTGGCTAAGACACCTATCTCATATACCATGTTAGTGTTTGCTACTTGCAGGTTGTTGACCTGTACAGTCAACTCCTGCACGGCCTTAGGTATCGATTCATAATTCTGTTTCATACAGGCAATCTCCTTTTTCATATGTTCTAACACTTGCACAAGTTGCTGGCCCCGCTCAGCTTGCTGGCGATCTCGCTCCGCTTGCTGGCGATCTCGCTCGGCTTGCTGTTGCGCAAATTTTGCCTGGTAATCCAGCACGTGCTCTAATATCGCCTGAAGTGAATATCCACCAGGCAGATTACCACTCTCTGGTTCCTGCTTTTCTGGAGGTGGTGTAATTTCTTTATCTACCTCTCCTTGAGCACTGGTGGGCGGTGGCATCACTTCCTGTGCCCCTGCCCCCACATTTTCGCATGGTATATCCTCAAAAAGAGTACTTGTACTGCTTAAGGTACCCGGTTCTACATTTCCTGCACTAACTAATTGCTGTTTTTCAGTATCCATATTGCTCGGACGTTGACTACGCAACTTAACCATATTCCTAAATTGCTTACTCAAACACAAAATCTGACAGTTTTGCCACTTGCACACAAAATACGTTAATTTATCTACACTACACTGCCCACTAAAAATTACTATCTACAATCAACTTTGTCCTGTCATAACACTAACATCAAACTACGCACAATATGCACACCACTAGCGATATGAGATCACTTCACTGGAGCTCAGCTTCTACAAACAGGACAACTACACTGTAGTCTTACCTTTAGTTTATCTGATCTCGGGGTTCGGCTGCCCCCGGATTACGTAGTCGTTACAGTTTCTCAGTACTATCAGGATCGTCTTCTCTGACTCGCTTGCAGTAGTACGTTTTTTAATGAAAGAGTGGTTGCACATTCATTAATACATTGCATTAATCATGATACACATACATACATCTATCACTAAATACATATATATATATACATGTATAACAATAGACACTGAAAGGAAAATACATAAAATTTTTTGTGGCCACTGCAAATTCGGGCCCCGCGTTTTTGGGCGACAGTTTCGCGTTTTTTAATATCGCATATACGAAAAGAGCCGCGAAATATCTGTTAATAATGCCGTGCTTTAAATTTCTTTATCATCGTTACCTTTTAACAAAGCAAAATATATATATTGAGATCTTATTGTTCTGTATCTGGCCTACAATTAAAGGAACGTTTTTTCGTGACTGTAACCCATTCTAAAAATCAACATATCTTCCCTACTTTATAGTTATTGAAAATTGAAATTACTTGGTTATGAACACGGATGTTACAGTTCGTATGATCGTTCAACAACAAAATTTTGCAGTGGATTTTGTTTCTCGGTAAAACACCATTCAATACCACGACTAGCACAAGAACATGAGACTCTTATTAAAAAAAATACGTTTTCACTATAAAGTTTGCCAAACCAGAACGGAGCACCGCAAGATTCCTATTAGATTTTGACGGTACATTAACTTATTTGTACTGTGAGTTATATACTATCAGCAGCCCGCGTCAACCTGCAACACATCATAAAATCTGTTGATCTGCACTGCAAGTCTGGAAGCTAAAAGAAATAATATTGTTTTACTGTTACTTTACCGCTTCCTTGCGGTATGATAGACTATATTGGAAGTCGTTTGAATACGCCGCGGCAGCGGCTCTTTCGTTCGCCACGCAGCTCAGCACCACAGATAATATTTATATAACTGAAAAATGTCTCAACAGGATGGGATAATAGGCAAGCAAGCTTTAACAATTAATAATGCAAGTTTTCATTTACATAACTCTATTAAAACATTGAAATATTTCAATTTTTACACACCTTTATGAATTCACACGTAATGGCGTACATCTCTTAGTCTCGACAAAAGAATGCTACACTAGCGTTCGCTACTACGACACGGGATATCTTACTCGTTCGACTCCCAGATGAAGAAGACAAAGAAATTGCTATTCGTCACGTATTATATACTAGTTACTTATTTTAATCTTTGTTCGACATTTATCGTCTGTGGCGGTTTCATTACTCGCCGACGCAGATATTCTCAAAAATAAATAATAAAAAAAAAATACATAATTTTATACAATAACACAATATGATACATATAATTTTCTCTTTACTACATAATATGTTGTTTTTGTTTCTAAGGGTCCAGGCCGTCTAGTAAGAAACAAAAACAACATATTATTGTTTCTTACTAGACAGCCTGGACCCTTGCACTCATTGTTGGAGAGTGTTTGCTTTCAAAAATTTCATGCCACTCGAATGTGAAATGCGATTCATCTGAAAAGGCTTCCTGCGGCCTCTCAGTGGACATGCAGTTGTGGTATTGATGTGCACCCATTCTTTGTCGCCAGTGAACAGCAGTCAGTATGGTTGCATGAACCAGGTACCTGCTGTGGAGACCCATTCACGGCAACGATTGCAGAATGGTAGTTGAGGTGACATTGTTGGTAACCCCTTGTTGTATCTAAGCAGTCCGTCGCTCAACAGTTGTATGTCTATTCATCCATAAACATCACTGCAGCTGTCATTTACCCTTGTCATCTATGGCCCTCGGTGCACCACAGTTGCCTAGGCGATGATATTGGATAGCATCATTTTGCCGTGCATGATATGCTTTCACCACGATGGCATGCAAACAGTTCATAAACTTAAAAGTTTTGGAAAAACTTCCATCCTTTGCCCGATGCCAATGCTCATGTTCATGTTCTTCTAGATGTCAGATAAATCGCTTCTTTTCTGCTTTATGATGACTGCACTGTTTTCCGTATCCAGAACAATTGGGTAGTAAAGTTGCTGTGGTTTAATAGCATGTGCGTAATTCCAAGTGGTAAATGATGAAATCATTGCAACAGATCATACTGAAATCTTCTCATGATTGAACTCCCTTTCATCTATTTCTCATTCTTTGATTTGTCATTGATTAACCCAAGCATTTCATATAAGTAACACAACCACTTAAGTTTTTGCCTGAGTTTGTCGCTGTTTTGATTATGTTGTCAGTTGGTTCATTACATAAGATGCCACAACACGCTAGAATCCGTGAAAGGTTGTGTTTTATAATTACTTGCAAATGTATAGCAACTTCTTCAATGTCTATAATTATATTTGATAATTTTTCTCCTCTCTCAATTGAATTTTTGAGGCACTTCAGTAAGTTTAGATAATTAGTTAGAATTATTATAATGCTCCATGTAAAAGATCTGTCATAATTTTATAGCAACCAGGGTGGTTAACCTCTGGTGGATGGTGGAATGGTGTAGTTGGAGGTCAGAATGCTGCTATTCTACAATGCAGGTTGGGTAGCAGTGAGGCAGTGAGTGGATGCCTATTAATGTCCAATGTAGCATCAATGAAACAGCATTGATAAACCACACATTTATTATTCAGTACTACAAAAATAGTCATGCTGATGTCCAGACAGACCAATGCCCTCCAGTTGCTAGCGATATACAGCCGACAGGCAAGGCACTGTGGCCCACAGACAGCTCATTGATGTCATGCAGGTGAGGAAAGGATGATGCCAATGGCAAGTCAAGGCTACTGACGCCAGCAAGTCAGTGTTCTAATGTGGCAGCTCCACTGCCTCTAAGCAAACAAGTAACTGCAGATGAGGTGCAGTGGGGCGCACAGGATCACGAAGTGGACTTGGTGCAGGACGGCTCACGATAGCAATGTCTGCCCAGAGCAGAGGAATGCTGCCAAGAGTTTGCCTGCTCAAGGTATGGCAAATGAGCAACTGTATGGCACAGGGCAAGATCCAGCCCGAAGTGGCCCACCGGTTACAGCACAATAAGCCCACAGCACAGCAGGGCTGCAGCTAGTATTTTTGTACTCGCGAACCAACATAGGTCGCTCCTTGGGGCAGGTGGCCAGCAGACTGTGATATCTTTTACTAACAATGATGGGTATTTATGTGGCCCAGGATCTTCCTTGTTGGTACAGCATCAGTTTTTATCATTTAAGCTACAAGACGTCCGTGTGTCTTGGACATGAGGTAATAGGGCCACTGCTGCTGCAATGGCTGTGCCTTCTTGCTGTGTTGTTGATATTTCCACTCTGGCTGCTCCTTGAGATGTAGCAACCGCTTGGTAGCGCAGTCCTTGTTGTATCAGCAGCAGTCTCCAGCTACTACAGCCTGAGCTGCACCTGTCTGACACTGTTGGCAGTCAGTTGACCACAGCTCAGCCATGCAGTGGAGTTTATGGAGATCACTAAAGCTGCGTAACACTAGGATTGTGGGATGAAACAAAAGAGTAAAATATGTTATTGTAATCCCAGTCTACAGACAGAATGTTTGTTGCCTTCTATGTGAACTTCGCAAACAGGAAGGTAAATTTGTTAATTTCACTTGAATGTCTGTAAAAAGTTTTCATGAAATATTTTAAAAAATTGGAGACAACAAAGAGGGATGTAGACACAGCAATGCAGATATGTTTAGGAAATGAAGAGAAACTGCTAATTATTTTAAAGTAAGCTTTATTACAGAATAATTTTAATGATATTACAATTGTAAAACATTACTTTACTTAGTAATATCAACTTCATGATTCATCGAAACATCTGAGTACTGGTGAGGCAACACTATTGTCAGTACTGCCATCATCAGTTGTTTCTGGTGGGTACTCTGTTGAAGTATCATTTTGTGGAGAAGAAATAGAAGAAGAAGAAGAAGAAGAACCAGATAGCATGGGATAGCTTTGCTGATGATAGTCTGTTGGATCAGAAGGTAATGGTGTAGCTAGAGGATAGTATTGTGTGGAATATCCACATGGTGGTTGTGAAGAATGAAAAACATACTGTGGGTAGCATTTGTGGGAGGAAGTGTTTGGTTAACTAGGTTGTGATTGAGATGCTTCAATAATACTTAAGATATATTGTTTTACAGACAGTTTCAGACGCCAGAATATTTTCACTGACCAAAGCTAAGAAAAGAACTTGGCTTCATTTGTTGTGTGTGTGTGTGTGTGTGTGTGTGTGTGTGTGTGTGTGTGTGTGTCATTTCAGTTAGTTTTGTGCCTACTTTTTGTTTTGTTTTCCTTTTATTACTCAACAGCCTGGTACGGTCCACTTGAAACTATTTTCAGGTGAACCCTGAATCTCGGCAGTTGTAAGGTGGTATGCTACTGTGTGTATGCAAAGATGTGGTGGTATTATTTACAAACAATACTAGACTGAAATACAGATATTGCATCTGTCTCATAGCTGCAGAACCACTTTTACCAGTTGGTCTCCATTTTTGTCGGCTGTAGAAATCTTTCATGTTACGCCATTTCTTCTGTAACGGACATATCTGTAATAATGAAATATTATTTGAACTACCAATAAAGTTTCTTCTTTGTCAGTTGAAGCTATGTGTAATGATATGTTGGAGGAGTTTCTGTACACCATATGTGGTAGAAATTGTTGGGACGTACACATAATTTTTCAAAAATAGTAGGAATAATTGTGCTTATAAGATAATTGTAACAAAATGTTACAAGAAATTTTGTTCGAGAAAGGTTGCCTGAAATGTAACCTGTTTTATGAATCTGTGGACTAATTAGTAATTTCTCCCTTTCAGATATCTAGCGACTGGAAATTCATATGTTGATTAACATCGTGCTTTTCCACTTGGAGTCGCAACTATCAGAAAAACTGTCAGAAGGGTATGTTCATCATCTGGATTATCTTGAAAAAGGAATATATGTCAGAGCTGACAAAAAATGGCTGGCAGCAAA